>NC_066619.1:199403234-200625734 GCF_025201925.1 Gopherus flavomarginatus | reverse complement strand
ATGAGCTGAATCACTTTTACTTGGAAGCCTGATGGGGGGAAATTAAGTTTGCTTTTTCCTCCCGGTTGTTGCAAGGAGAAGTAGCAGTAATACTGGTGTCTTTTGAGGAAGGGGCGAGGGCGACTTGTGGTACTTTGCTGCAAACATAAATCTTCTTCCACTAACGTTGGTCTGCAGCAGTGAAAGTGAGTGTGTCACTGGAACAGAACAGTACACCTTGTTTTACTACTCCTCGTCAGATTAATTTAGATAAATCTTGTGCAATAAAGCTCTGCCCCCTTCTAAATAGCAGCATTGAACTATCTGAAATTGAAACTTACTATATTTTTGCGAAAGTTTGTATTTTGTTTATAGTTACGCAGTTATGTATATGCAGTTTATATTAGAGTACAGAAACAACGCCAACTAATATCAATATAATTAATGGAGAAGTAGCTAAAATAAAAATATTTCTATTCCTTTAATTTTATTTTTGAAGTACAATAGTTCTGTTTAATATTATGTGTTCTTTGGGTGATATTTAGGTATATTTTCTTAACGAGCTCCTACTTTATATATTCTGCTTCGTACTGTGCAAATCAAGATCCCTTACACTGCTGATCTGCAGTTTACATTGAACCTATAAATAATCAGCTGGCAAACCGAGTCTTTGCTTTGAACTTTAACGTTTGTTATGTGAGAAAAGTAGATTCTGTTTATCTCCAGACGTTTCTCAAATATTTTAAAGGTTACGTCAAAATTCGTTGCCTTATTCTTCCTATATTTCTGGAAACCTAGATAGACTATAAATATTGAACCTGGTCACTTAGGATTCTCAGTTTAAAAATTCTTAAACGTGGAAGATTTGTCGTTCTTTGGTTGTTTTGGTTTATCTGTTTCTTGGTTAGAATACAGAGACTGAGATTTAATAAAGTAAAATATCAGCCGTCTGTTTTTCGCGTGTATTTAAATTAAGAACATGTCTGTGAGCGATAATAAACCTATTGTATAAAATATGTATAGTGTACCCTGCTCTGGTACTGGTTACAACCTCTTCTTTCGGGATAAATCATCTTTTTATTGCCCGAAAGCAGCAGGATCATGCTGCTTGTGGTAGTTGTTGGCACCTTCTCCATCACCACCAATTCAACGTATTTTAGGAAGTTTTTGGGTGCGGAATCTCTGTCCTTTCATGCTGGTGACTGGATAAATGTGATTCGGGCACGGAGATGCTTTTGGCTACGGGAGAGCTTACCAGATGCTTCAATCATGTGTTCCTCCCCTTCTCCACCCGATCTTCCTCACACTTGCACGGATTAAAGATTTTTGGATCTGAAACAAACCCAGTAAAGGCGTCAAGCAGTGTAACTTTCAGGAAGAGAGGAAGGGGAAAGAAAGGTTGGGCAGGTTATAGAAAACAAGTCCTAGAACTCGGATGAAGAAATGTCTTTGGCGTTTTCAAGGACTCCCGGTAGTAGTTGTGTGTTTACGTATGAGAAAGTAATTCTCCACTCTGAAGCTTAGGTAGTTGACACCAAAGAGCCAAATCCACGATTTGGAGTCCGTAGTCCTGATGGAAAATGTAGTTTATTAATAAAAATAATAAAGGACTTTACAAATCAGTACATTTTTTCTTTAACTCATCCTGACGTAAGGCATATCATGTTAATTACCTAGCAGTGAGTAATTGTAGGGCAGGGCGGGAGGTGTGAGCGGGAGGGAAGAATATGAGGATGTCGCTTTGTTTCTCAGTTTATCTCGTGGCTTTTTTTATTAGTGGGGTGAATTTTAGAGGACCCCACACATAGTTCGGCTGCACCCCGTGAGCTTCTGCTCCTATTCCCAATAAATGAAAAGAGTGTTAAGAAATCCATTTAACAAACAAATGTCTTTCCTAAGCACTTTGTCGATTTCTTAGTTATCACACCGGGTTTTCCAGTAGCCGGTTCTCATGTTCCTTTTCCGACTCATTCCGCCGCACAGCTTTGCATCCTGATTCCATAAACTTTGGCTGCTTGGGTAGGCGCCTCAGAATTCCAGCCCTGACCTCTTGCAGGGACTGTGTAGCCCAGAAATTAATGGTTCATGTGCCGTGTGTACGGGAGAAGTGACTGCCATCAGGTCGCCCCGCGGCTGCGGGAGGGAAAGGCACTTCTAGATTTTAAGGTTAAAAGAAGCCAGCGATTCCCCTCTTCTCCCTTTACTTTTTAAGGTGACTGATGATAAAAGGTTACTACTGTTTTGATTTAAAAACAATTCATTACCAATTTCCCTGTCTGGGGGTCGAAGCTCTAGTAAATAATAAATCAGTTAAACAAAAGCCGACTCTAATTTATTGCTCGAGCACTAATTAGAAACATCATTTGAGCAATAAACTTAAACACTTCCAGCAAATAATGCACGTGAAATCCCTTTCTCCTGTGTCTTTGCTTTTGCGGCCGCATTGCATTAAGAGCCGCTTTATCTATGGCGGAATTTGCTCTTCCCGGGAATGAATAATTGAAGGGGGAAACAGTATCCGAGGAGGCTGTAATTGAAGAGCCCTTGTCACCTCTGCTTTTATGTATGTTAGTATAGAAGTCCATCAGCAGCTCCTTGATGATGTATAAAACGAAGTGGCAGCCCCTTGAAGAGCAGGAGATACTGTATTCTATTAAAAGGACTGAGTGTATGTGCCTGAGAGAGAAACTCTCGAGGCTAAAAGCCACTTGAAGTCTTCAGACGGATTGATCTGTATTCTCTCGTTATAATCCGTCTCATCATACTTGAGTTAATGAGGCAGGGGAGGGGGTGATCTGATGGTCCTTGACAAATTCATTAGGGAGGCTGCGGGACATTTTATTTGACTGTTAAACATCGTGTTTGTTTGGTTTAGGCAGTGCCAACATCAGCATGCTGCTGCCTGGAGCAATAGTATTTGGCTAGCAGGAGCTTCTGTGAAGGATATTGGAAAGGGGACTTTGTCTGGGGATATTGCTCTTTTCTTTGCTCTCCCTCCCCAGAGACATGTAAATAGTATATACAGTTTTAACATTTTTAATAACCATATGTTGTTAATGTTCTTAAATTTAAGCACAAACAAAACCTTTGTGTATTTAAATATATTTGTCTAAACATATTGTGTGGGAGGATATGCATTATTTACAAATGTGAAGTTGCTTTTTTTATAGAGCAGAAGAAACTGAGAGAAATCATTCTTACAGTAGAGAAAAATAACTAGAACGCAGAACCGGTAACACTTCCAACTTTTTACTGGATTATGATTTAATGTGCTTATTTTTGTTCGACTAGTCAGTTCATTAAAATAGCATAGCTTGCATATTTTAAAAGGCTTTCTATTTCTAAACAATTTATTTACAAGTTTACTTAATACAAAACTAATGGAGTGTTTAATTTTAAGTGAAGAAAGACATTGACATGGTACTATGAAACTGTTTCTGATGTGAAAAACAAAGAGGTAGAAACAGGTGCTCACAAGAGGGATGAGAAGTATGTGTTTTGTGTGTGGAGTGTGAAAACACACACACACACACGACCAACTGGGATTTCACTAGATAATGCTCTGTGAATATATTCCAGTTCTTTAATAGGTATTGGCTTTGGATTTCCTGTCTATCCTTTGGTGTCAAGAAACCAGTTTTGGGGAAAATACTATAATTGACTTGCTCGTAGAACTTAAATTTTCTGATGCATTTTATATTTTGCTGAAGATCTGGCTCCAAACGTTCTCCGATAAAAGTGCTTTGCAGAAGAACTCTGTGCTTCCATTTATAGAAGAACTGTATGGGAAAAGAACTAATGCCCTTTGCCTGTCATTTTCATACATTCCTGCACTGCTGATGGAGCTTGAACTGCTGCAGGGAATGTATGGATTTAAAAAAAAATGATTCAGTAGTGCATATTGTGTTTCTCAACAGCAAAACCAAGCTAATGGTTATAGTAAATACTTCTATGGATCTGACAGCTATAATCCTGTTTACATTCTAGAGAATACAGTGTGCATCTCCCCTTTACAATTGTGGATTGGTTTCATTATCTGCTGATCTTTTGTAAGGATGTGTTTACTAAGTTAACTGTAGTGCACCTCTTTATGTGGAAGAACAAAAGGTGTTTAATTACTGCAGATATCATGTATGTAGCTCATCAACCTTTAATGAACATATCTTCCAATCTGTTTACAAAATAAGATTTATATAATGAACATATATAAATCTTATTTTGTAAACAGACTGGAAGATATGGTTGTTAAATAATGTATAAATGGCTATAAAAACTTAATTAGGGTACACTTGTGGATGGTGTGGCTTCCAAATATTTTTTAAGTAACTTTTTTGAGTATATGTTCTTAACTGTCACATCTTAAAATGTAAACAGAATACTTTGCATAATCTGGTGTTCATCAAATAACCATACATTGAGTCATACCTCTAATAGTTCCCAATAACTTCTGCCTACTTTTAAATGTAGCTTATTATTTCTGATGAGTAGTAGTGATGTGTTTTTTTAAGTTTTAAAAGATTGTTTTGGCAACTAGGTTCTTTTTTTGTTTAAACTTTGGTTTATCTCACTATCAGGTAAGAATCAAAAGTTTGGTGGCCAGAAGTCAAACAAATATACTATAGAATAACATTTCTAATACTTTCATAACATTTTAGTCTTGTTAGAACATCCTGTGGGCCTTATTTTCTTTGGATGTTTGAGTGTGTGCACACGCGTATCTGATTGGATTAACCATATTTGGAGTTCTGGCTGTTTTTTCTTAAAATAACTGACTAATCATAATGTCCACTTAAGTATAGAAGTATGAGAGCATGAATGATGCCAAGATTTTGTCAACTTGAACTAGAATTGTATGTAATTAAAATTTAGTTGTAAAAAGATTGTTGAAGTACATGGTATATAGAAATATTCTAGGTCATAGTTCTTAAAATGCCATTAAATGAAAGTGAATCATTTAAAAAAAAATTCAACATGGAAGTAACTTACAGGTTTTCTGAGTAAAATGAGGATGGCACAAGTAGAATGTTGTTTCAACTAGAGTGTTTCTTGACTTAGCTTTCCTTGTTATCAATTTGTGTATGATGATGATTGCATCTCCGATGCATACGGAAAGGTACATATGTATATGCAGATGCTCACACCCACAGACAGTAGCCCAGCTTGGTTTATGGTAGGACTTTGATTTATTTCTATGATCAGAACCTTCATGTAGCTGGCTGAGATGCAGCATTCTTTACTTCTGAATCAACCTAGAATTCTGGATCTAAAGCTTTAACTATTTGTCAGCTTCAATTTCCAGATCCTTTTAAAGTAAAAGCTTCTAATTTATGTACATGTGTTGAACATTTTGAAAATATTGGGTCAATTAATACAGATAGCATGAAGTACTTCCCTCCCAAACTACTACATAGACTAAAGCTATTCTTGTGATTAAAATAATGAAATAATTTTCCATAATATAGTTTTTAGGGGGCCCAATTCTTCCCTGTAATACCATTGCCCATTTGTGTCGTACTGTTTTTTACTATTCAAGCAGCTATTTTTAAGATGTCGTAAATCAGCATACAATATAGAAGACATATAACTTTGACTAAAAATTCTATTTTTTTATAAGCTTCTGGCTTGAGCAGTCTAATAACTGGAATACTACAAAAGCAAAACAAAACATCCCTGTTCAGATATCACATAGTTTTAATGTTAGAAAGTGAAAAGTTACTTTAGTTTTTGCTTATTTTACCTCAAAATATTGGCTTCTCAGCCCTTCCAAAGAATTATTTTAATATAAAATATTGCTGTTTATAAAATAATCACATCGTTTTTGTTTCATGCTATTTCTAATGAGAGCATTAAGTTGTAGCACTTCCTGTTGAGATACATATTTTGTTTCAAAAGAACTGGAGTATGATAATACAGAGAATGCTCTCTTTTTAACTTTATGAATGAGATAAAATTGATATGCAGAGTGTTATGTGCCATTTCTTATAGCAGGGGAAGGGGAAACTATATTGGCTCAAATAATGTATAAAAGCCATCTGCATAGCCTAATTGAAATAATATTTGGTGATCTAAAGGATGGAAAGTTTTCCTTTTCTTTAACCATCTGAAGTAAAACTAGGATGTAAAACATCTGTCTTGGCCTATGAATATCAAGGTTCTGCCCGTCTGTTTCTTTTCTGCATTTTTCACTTCTATCTTCCTTTATTATCTTTGGATCCTAAGGAGCCTTTCTTATTTTCTAACTGGTTTTGTCTGCAGCACAGGGCTGGGGTGGTGGGTTTAAATCGACTCTGGATAGAGTGAAAAATCTTTGATCTATGTCTATGACTGCTTTCAAATGATTTGCTTGCTGGGACTGGACACTGTCCATGCCCTTTCACTTCACTATCAGATAGGCACACAAAAAGGACTTGACATGCTACCAGATGCATAGTTAATCATCACATTAAGTCTCTAAAGGGATCCATCCAGACACAATTAGGTCTACCATTTTTAAACAGTGTTTGCTCTGTAGTTTGTTTGGAATGCAGTATTAATTGTAACTGTTTGTTTAACTGTAGTTAACAGAACTGTGTACATAGTTGCAAAGAGCAGTGCTTTCTTATGTATTAGAATCTTTGAGAGATATTAAGCTTTAAAAATATTCAAGCATTAAAATTATGTAGTTGTTTGAATGACTTAATGAAACATCTGTTCAGCTGTTTTCCTTTTTATTATAAATTAACCTCAATAAAGCTCATATCATATAACTTACATCTGGTGACTGATCTGTATTAAAATGATCAGAAGAAAATTTACAAAAATATTTAACTGTTACCAACTAGATCTTAACGTTGGAAAGCCAAACAGTCAGCAGGATTAGTAACATTTATTTAAATAAGGAATCATTTCAACTTGCGGTGTTGAATCTTTTATTGGGGGAGAAAAAGGGTGGTGCAGAAGTTACAGGGGTTAGAAGCAGCAAGTACAGTCTTGCAATCTTAATGTAGACCTTGGAGATGTTCAGGTTTTGTTTTGTTTTTACATTAAAAGGTGTTTGTCAGAGCTGTTCAGCAGAGTGCATCTATAAGTTTTAGAATTCACAGGAGTTAAAATAAAAGGAGTGTGCAGAACTGACTCATCCTTTTGTTGCATGAAGAAGTTCCAGTTTTCCACTTCCGTAAATGGACCCTAACATACATATATGGCCTTTTCGTGGCCTATTGGTGTTTATATAAAGATGAGTAGTGTCAGTGGAAGGAATAACTGAGAATGAACACACCGTGGCCACCACATGAAAACTGATGGTAATCAGGGAATACCTAAGAGAAAATGTTTACAAATATTTTCATTTACTTTTAATCAATTGTTTTAGCAGGCATTCAGGTATTAACATTTTTCTAATTTACATACAAGCAATTATTAAAGATACATAATGTAACTTTACTGGAAATAGTTCAGATCTTCAGTTCAGATCTAAGATTACATAATTTTTATTTCTCTGCTTCATATTTAATATTTTTTGGAGGAAAAGAGAATGTATTAAAATGTAAACTGTATCCTGTGTTAGTCACATTGGTATTCAAATACCACTAATGATGGACTTCCAACATATGAGCAAAAATTACTCAACCATAACAGTTAAAGAAGGAATAACTGAGAATGAACACACCGTGGCCACCACATGAAAACTGATGGTAATCAGGGAATACCTAAGAGAAAATGTTTACAAATATTTTCATTTACTTTTAATCAATTGTTTTAGCAGGCATTCAGGTATTAACATTTTTCTAATTTACATACAAGCAATTATTAAAGATACATAATGTAACTTTACTGGAAATAGTTCAGATCTTCAGTTCAGATCTAAGATTACATAATTTTTATTTCTCTGCTTCATATTTAATATTTTTTGGAGGAAAAGAGAATGTATTAAAATGTAAACTGTATCCTGTGTTAGTCACATTGGTATTCAAATACCACTAATGATGGACTTCCAACATATGAGCAAAAATTACTCAACCATAACAGTTAAAGAGCTCTTTGGGGATTTTAAAATTATATATGCGTATATACTTGTGTATAACTAAATTGTATAGGTGCATATACATATATAAGTAAGAAAAACTAAAAACCTAGAGTTTTTAACTGTTGTGGTTGCATAACTTACTCATATGTGGAAGTTCATCATTAGTGGCATTTTAGTATCAATGTGACTATCCAGGAAATTGTTTATATGCACTTGGTGGGTTTCCTAAGTGCTAACTTGAAAGAAAGTGGGACTTGAACTGCATGGTCATTTGTGAATTTATGTTTTATCTCACTTCACTTGAAAATTTATGAGGAGGGTGACTTAGGGGTGCTTGAGTTGTGTGTTTCAGGGCTTGCCCCTACTGATAACACCCTTGTTGGCGTGAAAGTGCAATGCAAATTATGACAGTTACAACCTTCTGTTTTGTTTAACCTGTCAGTGGATTTCCTGGCTCAGTGCTGAGGGCAATGGTGTGTTCAGCTAGTCCATATTCACCTAAACTTAAAAGGTCAGGTTTCTACAGGCAAGCCTAGTCAAAGCCTAATTGATGAGGAGGGCAGGGAGACAGAATTTACTGTTCTGTTGGCTAGTTTCATATCGTTAGGTTGTCCTGAAAGCATCAGGCAGTCACAGCCCCTTTCATGTAAGTGCTGACCCTAGACAGGAGCTGACAATCAAAGGAGGCAGCCACAGGAACCAGTGCAAGTAGGCTATTGATTTTTCAGTTAGGTCTAAGTAGTTTGTAGTATGGGTAATGGGTGACAGAGGCAGGTATGTCATTATCAATGAGCTCCAGAACAGTAGCGACAACCCTCCCTCATATTTCCTTCAGCACTGACAGTATGCATCCAGAGGTGGTCAATAAATCACCCAACCTTTTACTGACAAGTGACTTGGAGGTGGGAGTCAAAGAGCTAAACTTCTGTACTTGAACTTGATATGGATGCTGGGAAAAGATCTCAACATTTGCACCTATGGCTTGTTAAGCTAAGCTCTGTGGAGAACATGCAGAACAAAACTGGTGGCAAATTTATAGACTTTTGATGTGTGTGCGCGGGGGGAGGGGGGATCAAAAAGCATTATTTTATGCTTCAGAAAATTTCGAAGTTTTTCTTTAAATCAAGAATAGCTTAAAAGGGTCAGCACCTACATAAACACAGTCTGCAAGGACAGTTAGGTTAGGTTACCATGGTATGGTTTTGTTTTTACTTTAGCTTTGCTCTGCATTTAATCAGGGTATATTGCCATAGCAGTACAGCAATCATAGATTGCCATTCACAATCCACTTTTAATTCCAAGTTTCCTTTTCTTACGTTTTGTATGTTGAGACTATTTAAAGATATCTAAACTTGCTTGTAAATCTGAACTGCTAGCAGTAACAGCACTTTCTGTTCTGAACAGCATTGCTGTTCAGGTTCATTACTGTAGTGTACTACACAAACAGGGGAGGGAAGCTTTTACTATTTCAATTTTAATGGTTGTAGTTTCTGAATTTACTAGAAATGGAAGTGAATTTAGGTTTACACTTAAGATAGAATAAATGTATTCTGAAAGACATTTGAAAAACTGTATACTTGTAATAAAAGGTTTATTTTTTAATGTTTATAGAAGAAAATCAGATAACCCTTAGATGAAATTGAACTTCTTAATTTAATCGTAGTATGTAATTCTCTAATATTGTTGCTTTACTTGAGGGATGTAAATTATCCTGCTTGCTTTCAGAAGTTGGAATTCAGTCAGGTTGTATGTTGTGCACAGATGTTAACAAAATAGCATATGCTTATAATTAAATCTTTAAACAAACTGAAATAAAACAGAAGAGTAAATGTTTTGAAAATCTTACTTAAAATAACTCATTGCTATGGTATCTTATTCAACAATGTTTGTAATGTTACACAGAGCAGAAGTCTGAGACTATGTATATTGAATAGCTGCTGAGTATCAAATATGAAACTTTCATGTCTGCAGCTGCTAAAATTATTTTCTTTGGCTTTTAACTACAAAAAGCAATGTTGACATAGATTGAAGAAATGAAGGTAGAAATTTTCGGAGTTATGAAATGTTCTTTTTAAAAAAAATTGAATAGAAACTGCAAATTTTTGTAAATACATATTTGTGACTAGTAGTGTTGCCTAACAAAGCTTTGGAAAATGCAAAATGTTTATCATCTTCAAGGGGGAAAATTTCTTCAGTTAGTTGGAATTATTCAAGGAGAAGATACATGTGTTACTTGAGGCCTGATTCAAGTATTCCATATGTATTTTTCCTTTTGTCAGCAACTAGTCATTCACTATATCTTTGTAGTTTTCGTCTGTTAAGCCAGGTGAAAAGTACAGCTGAATAATAATTTTTTTCTTATGAACAGGTATAGCATCTTTTGCTGCATTTGCAGTGTTTTGATGGCATGCTATGTAATTGCAGAAATGTAAAAAAGAGCTGCAGAAAGGCAACAAATTAAATTTTCATGAACGAAAACTCTAATCAGCAGTGACAGTGTAAGAGAAAGATGATTGCCATTTGGTCATTGTATAGAGACACTTACATTTGGTGTCAGTGCTCCTGTTAATGATGACTAATGTCTTTCTTGGAGCAAACACATGCTCAGACATACTGCTACAGTCCAGAGAAGGATCTGAGGGATAGGCACTAGTAAGTAAAAAGGTTGTGCATCCTAAAACAAAGGCTGTCAAACTGAATTACCTAAGTCTTCTGGTAGAAAAGAGAGAGAGATTTCCTAATGCCATATAGTTTTTAAAACTATTCTAGTTCCACTGTTGAAAAAAGGTTTTCTGGGGAAGTAAAAATAAAAACTCTGTTTACATAAATGCTCTCTAGTCAACTGCTTTAATTAAAATATATAAATAATGCTGACACATAAGTACACTAATCAGAAGTAAAATGCAATAAAAAGTCATGTTTTATTTCTCATGTTAATAAAATAAATATAAATATAAAAATGAGGTAAACCTGCAGCAATTTTCTTTTCAAATCATCATGCTACAATCTGGATAAATCCTTCGTAATCAAATACAAAATGTCTCAAAAGACCTTTGCAAATTTTGAGGCTTTGGCTGTTAAATATATTGGCAAAAAAGAGGTGGCATGTGTCATTTTTTTTGAAGCTTTTCCCAGAGTGAGACCGTTCAGAAGGGCATTTGCAATGCTTGTCATATTTTTTCATATACATCTTATTGGCATGACAAGTCTGGAGGACCATGAGAACACAGATGTCATTGCATTCAGACAACACTAATTACTCTGGGATTTTTGCAGCTTCAGTGCCTGCGTGTAAGCGTTGATTATGACTGTTTATGTGGTCTATCATGGGCACACATTGCACACTCAAGTGGTGCCACTGGCCGCCTTGTTTCCTATTGTCACACAATAGGCTTTGAAAAACAGTAACAAAAAAATCCCTGTGTCATTTTCCCTTCAGTGTTACACATTTAATGTACGTTTTGGCAAAATATCCTTTGTATTTCTATGCATTCTGCCCTTTTGTTTGATAAAATCTACTGGTATCTGTCTTCCAACCCTCTTGTAGTACTTGGGCTTCCAGTTTTCACAAGATTCCTTTATACAGTACACTTTACATTTTGTAGTAGTCTTTTGTTTGAAATTTGAAACTCTTAGGATCACTAATTGTCCTACTTACCTTGAAAAATGACCTATGTTTAAGCTTCAAATGGAACTGATAGATTTTTGCGAACTAGTGTCACAGTTCAGATTAAAAACCAACAATCTTATGATTGCTTTATAAAACATACTGTTAATACTTTGTTAAATTTTCCTTAGCAATGCAATTTTTTCAGAACTTCTTGTTCGGTTACTGTCATAAACAGATAGCTAAGGGTTAATGTCTCTTTCACCTGAGTGCCCAGTTCATCTCTACAATAGACTTAACCAAGGGGTACTGGCAAGTACCGCTAGATGAACCTGCCAAGGACAGGTCAGCATTCGTCACCCATGCGGGGGTGTATGAATTCAATGTCCTTCCTTTCGGCCTTCGAAATGCACCCGCCACCTTCCAGAGGCTGGTAGATGGTCTACTAGCTGGACTGGGACAATTTGCAGTTGCCTACCTCGATGATGTGGCCATTTTTTCAGACTCCTGGCCCGAACACCTACTACACCTGGAAAAGGTCTTTGAGCGCATCAGGCAGGCAGGACTAACTGTTAAGGCCAAAAAGTGTCAAATAGGCCAAAACAGAGTGACTTACCTGGGGCACCAGGTGGGTCGAGGAACCATAAACCCCCTACAGGCCAAGGTGGATGCTATCCAAAAGTGGCCTGTCCCAAAGTCAAAGAAGCAGGTCCAATCCTTCTTAGGCTTGGCCGGATACTACAGGCGATTTGTACCACACTACAGCCAAATCGCTGCCCCATTGACCGACCTGACCAAAAAGACCCAGCCAAATGCCGTTAAGTGGACTGATGAGTGTCAAAAGGCCTTTACCCAACTTAAGGCAACGCTCATGTCTGACCCTGTGCTCAGGGCCCCGGACTTTGACAAGCCATTCCTAGTAACAACAGATGCATCTGAGCGTGGTATAGAAGCAGTGCTCATGCAGGAAGCAACAGATCACAACTTCCATCCTGTCGTGTTTCTCAGCAAGAAACTGTCTGAGAGGGAAAGTCACTGGTCAGTCAGTGAAAATAAATGCTATGCCATTGTGTACGCCCTGGAAAAGCTACGCCCATATGTTTGGGGACGGCGGTTCCAACTACAAACTGACCATGCTGCACTAAAGTGGCTTCATACTGCCAAGGGGAACAACAAGAAACTTCTTCGTTGGAGTTTAGCTCTCCAAGATTTTGATTTTGAAATTCAACACATCACAGGAGCTTCTAACAAAGTAGCTGATGCACTCTCCCGTGAAAGTTTCCCAGAATTCAGTAGTTAAAAAGTGTTCTTAAAATGTAAAAGTCTGTTAGTTATATACTTAGGAGTATATGTAAAGGTGTATGTGTTGTATTAATCTGTTTATTTTCAAGTTCTAGAAGGAAATCGCCGCCAGTGAGCTTCCCCACTGTCTGCAATTTGGGGGGCGTGTCATAAACAGATAGCTAAGGGTTAATGTCTCTTTCACCTGAAGCACCTGACCAGAGGACCAATCAGGAAACCGGATTTTTTCAACTTTGGGTGGAGGGAATTGAGTGTCTAAGGTCTTTGTTTTCTGGCTGCCTGCTTTCTCTGAGCTTTGGAGAAGTAGTTCTACTTTCTAGTCTTCTGTTTCTAAGTGTAAGGACAAAGAGATCAGCTAGTAAGTTATATGGTTTCTTTTCTTTGGTATTTGCATGAATATAAGTGCTGGAGTGCTTTGATTTGTATTCTTTTTAAATAAGGCTGTTTATTCAATATTCTTTTAAGCAATTGACCCTGTGTTGTATCATCTATATACAGAGAGAACATTTGTACTTATTTTTCTTTCTTTTTATATAAAGCTTTCTTTTAAGACCTGTTGGAGTTTTTCTTTACTTCAGGGAAATTGAGTCTGTACTCACCAGGGAATTGGTGGGAGGAAGAAATCAAGGGGAGATTTGTGTGTTGGATTGCTAGCCTGACCTTGCATTCCCTCTGGGGGAATAGGAAAGTACTTTTTGTTTCCAGGATTGGGAACAGAGAGGGAGATTCACTCTGTTTGGGTTCACAGAGCTTGTGTCTGTGTATCTCTCCAGGAGCACCTGGAGGGGGGAAGGGAAAAAGGATTATTTCCCTTTGTTGTGAGACTCAAGGGATTTGGGTCTTGGGGTCCCCAGGGAAGGTTTTTCAGGGGGACCAGAGTGCCCCAAAACACTCTAATTTTTTGGGTGGTGGCAGCAGGTACCAGGTCCAAGCTGGTAACTAAGCTTGGAGGTTTTCATGCTAACCCCCATATTTTGGACGCTAAGGTCCAAATCTGGGACTAAGGTTATTACAGTTACAATTAGTGGTGCATTATTCTAACACAAAGTTCAAATGATGATTACACCAGGGCCTTAGTTTTGTGTGAGTTTATGTATATATTTTGTAAGAAACACAATCTGTGTTAATCACATATTGGAAAATAAAAGCTCTGTTAATGTAACTTCACATGCTGATGAAGCAGAAATAGAAGCAGCTTTATCAAAGATGTATGATGAGATAAAACTGCAGTCTCTGCTGTACAGTTATAGTAATTATGACTAATGAACCGTCCAGTCTGGATGAAATGGCATGCCCACAGGGACTGTGTCCAATCAGTTGTGACTTATGCAAGCTGAACAAAACATTGATGGTGTTCCAGATTCAATATTATAACAGGAAGTGTACTGTTTGTTTGTAACATCAGTTGTGTCAGGTTATTTTCATGCAATTTAGGAATAACCAGTGTTAGTAAATAATAGTGTCGAGAATTAGATGTTTTATTAAATTTATATATGGAGTTGCATTTCTTATTCAAGTATCTGAAATCTGTGTAAAATGTATTATTGGCAAATGCTTCTGGTGGTCTATCACATAAGCTTGGTCATCTGTCATAGAAATACACATTATCTTACAGAACCTTTAATATAGTGAAAGCCAAAACAAAACATATAAATAAATAAATAAACCATATCAATCATATCAAATATCCAGTTAAACATGCTGCAGCAATTTATATTTTAACACATTTCCGTGAAACCTGGTAACTCATGCCACCTCTTGGTCTCATTTTGAAACAACCTGACATTTTGCACATGTAAGAAGACATATACTTTATAGCATTAGCACACGAAGAAGAATTTCTTACGGCAGAGGGATTGTTAGATAATTTAGATGTCTGAGTGTGGTGCTGAGTAAAGTGGGAATGAAATGGTATTTGACAATTGATAGGCTTAGCATAGCAATATTTAAACGTTTAATATATTTTAAAACTGCACATTTTTATAAGAGAGACAAGCTGCATAGTTTTTACCTTTCTGAGAAATCATTATCTGGACATGGAGATTCATGCTGTTGGTAAACAGTAAATACCGAAGGTGGAATACAGGTTGTGTTGAAACTTGCTTGAATTTGTTATGGAGAAATGAAACAGTACAAGAAATGCTGCCCTAAAACTAAGCTTGTAATAAGTCATTTAGGCCCAAATCGTACAAACTCTTGTGCATTTGTAACTTTGCTCATGTAAATAAAATTACATGTGCAAATGTTTGCAGGATTGGGACTAAAGTTTGCAGTAAGTTTTAGGCCTGGTCTACACTACGCGTTTAAACCGATTTTAGCAGCGTTAAACCGATTTAACGCTGTACCCGTCCACACTACGAGGCCCTTTATATCAATATAAAGGGCTCTTTAAATCGGTTTCTGTACTCCTCCCCGTCGAGAAGAGTAGCACTAAAATCGGTATTACCATATTGGATTAGGGTTAGTGTGGCCGCAAATCGACGGTATTGGCCTCCGGGTAGTATCCCACAGTGCACCACTGTAACTGCTCTGGACAGCAATCTGAACTCGGATGCACTGGCCAGGTATACAGGAAAAGCCCCGCAAACTTTTGAATTTCATTTCCTGTTTGGCCAGCGTGGAGCTCTTATCAGCACAGGTGACCACACAGAGCTCATCAGCACAGGTAGCAATGCAGTCTCCTGAGAATCAAAAAAGAGCTCCAGCATGGACCGCATGGGAGGTACTGGATCTGATCGCTGTATGGGCAGAGGATTCAGTGCTAACAGAACTCTGTTCCGAAAGATGAAATGAAAAAATATTTGAAAAAATTTCCAAGGCTATGATGGAAAAAGGCCACACCAGGGACTCAGTGCAGTGCAGAGTGAAAGTTAAGGCGCTCAGACAAGCCTACCAGAAAACCAAAGCAGCAAATGGTAAGTCTGGGTCAGGTCTGAAAACATGCCGCTTCTACGCTGAGCTGCATGCAATTTTAGGAGGCTGTGCCACCGCTACCCCACCCCTGTCTGTGGATTCCGAGGTGGGGGTTGTAATCTCAACCATGGCTGAGGATTCTGCGGAGGGGGAAGATGAGGAGGAGGAGGAAGAGGAGGACGACCTTGCAGCGAGCACACAGCACTCCGTTAGCCCCAACAGGAGCTTTTTGTGACCCAGACGGAATTACCCTCCCAGCCCTCCCAAGCCACTAGCCCAGACAGTGAAGCCATGGAAGCGACCTCTGGTGAGTGTACCTTTGTAAATATAAAACATGGTTTAAAAGCAAGCGTTTTTTAATGATTGATTTGCCACGAGGGCTTGGGATGCATTCGCGGCTAGTAAAGTTACTGGAAATGTTTGTTAACATGTCAGGGGATGGAGCGGAAATCCTCCAGGGACATCTCCATGAAGCGCTCCTGGAGCTACTCCAAAAGCCTTTGCAGAAGGTTTCTGGGCAAGGCAGCCTTGTTCCGTCCACCATGGTAGGACACTTTACCATGCCATGCATGTAGCAAGTAATCGGGTATCGTTGCATGACAAAGCCTGGCTACGTATGGTCCCGGTGATTGCTGGCATTCAAGAAACTTCCTTTCTTTATCTCGCTCTGTTATCCTCAGCAGAGTGATATCGTTCATGGTAACCTGGTTGAAATTCAGGAATTTAATTAAGGGGACAGAGATGACCATTTTCCTCCTTGGCTGTTGCTTAAAAGAAATCCTTCCTTGCACGTAGCCAAGCGGGGGAAGGGGAGGAGGGATAGCGCTGAGCTTTTTTGCGTTTGGGTAGCAGGAATCTTCCCAGCTACTGGCCACGCGGTGAGGGGGCAAAAGGGGGTGATTAGCAGTTATCTTCCATGATACCAGCCATGCAGTGGGGGGAGGGGTAAAGCAATCATCCTAGATAATTGGATGGGGGGGGGTTCGCTGCTGCTGCTGCATGTTAACAGGAAAGACGCATCAGAGGGCACTGTGTATATGAAGGCTGAAGAAGCCAAAAGACAGTGGCTTACCATGGCCACATGCAAGCTGAATTCTGATGCCCGGACCTGCGTCTGTGAGATCTGTAACACCAGAGCCGCAGGCACTCAATATTAAGATGCAAAATGCGACCTTGTAGTGAAATCACGTGCTATGTAAAGTGAATAGTGTTGTTCACTGTGAAAGAGTATAACCATTGTTCTGTAAAATGTATCTTTTTAAATACTTCTCTCCCTTTTTTCCCTCCCTCATGCAGCTGCACATTTTTCAAGCCTCCCTACTCCATCCCGAAGGCTATCTCTGATAAGGCGGAGGAAAAAGAAGACACGAGACGAAATGTTCTCGGAAATCATGGAAGTAACCTGCAATGAAAGAGCTCATCTGAATGAGTGGAAGAATGTGGTATCAAATTACAGGAAAGATGCCAGTGAACGTGAGGACAAGAGGGACGCTTGAGATCAGAGGTGGCGGCAGGATGATCAGAGGTGTAGGCAGGAAGATCAGCGGTGGCGGGATGCAACGCTGGAGCTGCTGCGTGATCAAACTGATATCCTCCAACGTCTGGTAGATCTTCAGGAAGAGCAGCGGGGTCACAGAGTGCCGCTGCAGCCCCTGTGTAACCACCCACACCACTCACCATGTTCCATATCTTCCTCACCCAGACGTGTAAGAACGCGTGGGGGAAGGCTTCGTGCACCTGCCCACTGCACCCCCCTGGACAGTCCAACCAAAAGGCTGTCATTACATTGAAATGTGTTTAATGGTCTTTTCCTTCCCTCCTATCCTCCTACCAAACCACACCCGGGATACCTTGTCAGTTCTCTGCCTCTTTTTATAATTACTTTTTAATGATGAATACATGATTTTTCAACGATATTGATTTTATTTCCTTAAGCAAGCTGTAATCGAATGGGGAGAGTGGGTTGCTTACAGGGAAGGAGTCAATAAAGCGGGGGGCAGGTTCATGAAGGGGAAACAAACACAGACGTCACACCGTACGCTGGCCCGTGATGAAACTCGTTTTCAAAGCTTCTCCTGCGCTCGCGCTTCGTGGTGCGCTCTTCTAATCGCCCTGGTGTCTGGCTGCACGTAATCAGCGGCCAGGTGATTTGCCTCAGCCTCCCACCCCGCCATAAACGTCTCCCCCTTACTCTCACAGAGATTGTGGAGCACACAGCAAGCAGCAGTAACAATGGGGACATTGGTTTGGCTGAGGTCTGAGCGAGGCAGTAATGTGCGCCAGCGCGCCTTTAAACGGCCAAATGCACATTCTACCACCATCCTGCACTTCCTCAGCCTGTAGTTGAACAGCTCCTGACCACTGTCCAGGGTGCCTGTGTATGGCTTCATGAGCCATGGCATCAAGGGGTAGGCTGGGTCACCCAGGATAACTACAGGCATTTCAACATCCCCAACTGTTATTTTCTGGTCTGGGAAGTAAGTCCCTTGCTTCAGCAGTTTAAACAGAGCAGTGCTTCTGAAGACGCGAGCGTCATGAACCCTTCCTGGCCATCCCACATGGATGTTGGTGAAACGTTCCTTGTGATCCACCAGTGCTTGCAGCACCATTGAAAAGTACCCCTTGCGGTTTATGTACTGGGTGCCCAGGTGCCAAGATAGGGATATGGGTTCCATCTATCGCCCCCCCCCCCCCCCAGTTAGGGAATCCCATTGCAGCAAAGCCATCCACTATGACCTGCACATGTCCCAGAGTCACAACCTTTTGTAGCAGCAGCTTAATGATTGCTTTGGCTACTTGCATCACAGCAGCCCCCACAGTAGATTTTCCCATTCCAAATTGATTCCCGACTGACCGGTAGCTGTCTGGCGTTGCAAGCTTCCAGAGGGCTATTGCCACTCGCTTCTCCACTGTGAGGGCTGCTCTCTTCTTGGTATTATGGCGTTTCAGGGCAGGGGAAAGCAAGTCACAATGTTCCATGAAAGTGCTCTTACGCATGCGAAAGTTTCGCAGCTACTGGTAATTGTCCCACACCTGCAAAACTATGCGGTCCCACCAGGACCGGCCCTAGGGTTTTGAGCACCCTAGGCGCACGGCAGTTTCACCGCCCTGCGTGCTGGTCCCGTGGCTCTGGTGGAGCTGCCGCAGTGGTGTCTGCGGGTGGTCCACTTGAGCCGCGCGAGCAGCTGACCGTCCGCAGGCACGACTGTGGCAGCTCCACCCGAGCCGCGGACCACCGGACCGCCCGCAGACACCACTACAGCAGCTCCGCGGGAGCTGCCTGCCGCACCCTCCGGTGGCGCCCTGACCCAGAGGACACCCTGGACTGCTGGCTGCTGCGGAGGTGCCCTGACCCAGGAGACACCCTGGGCTGCCGGCTACCGCCCGCAGCTCAGACTCCCTCTCTATCCCAGCAGCAGTGGCTGCTCAACCATTTAAAAATTTGGGGGTGCTTTTTGGTGCCCCCAAATCTCAGCGCCCTAGGCAACCGCCTAGTCCGCCTAAATGGTTGCACCGGCCCTGGGTCCCACCAGTCTGTGCTTGTTTCCTGGGCCCAAAATCGGCGTTCAATGGCTAGAACATGCCCCATTACCAGCAGGATCTCCAAAGCGCAGGGGCCCGTGGTTTGAGAGAATTCTGTGTCCATGTCCTCCTCATTCTCGTTGCCGCACTGCCGTAGCTGCGGCCTCCTCCTCGCCTGGCTTTGCAGGTCCTGGTTCAGCATAGACTGCACGAGAATGCGCGAGGTGTTTACAACGTCCACGATTGCGGTATTGATGTGAGCAGGGTCCATGCTTGCTGTGCTATGGCGTTTGCACAGTTCACCCAGGAAAAAAGGCGTGAAATGGTTGTCTGCTGCTTTCACGAAGGGAGGGGTGAGGCTGTACCCAGAACCACCTGCGACACTGTTTTTGCCCCATCAGGCACTGGGCTCTCAACCCAGTATTCCAAGGGGCTGGGGAGACTGCGGGAACTATGGGATAGCTACGGGATAGCTACCCACAGTGCAACGCTCCGGAAATCGACGCTAGCCTCGGACCATGGACGCACACCTTCAAATTCATGTGCTTAGTGTGGCCGCGTGCACTCGACTTTATACAATCTGTTTTACAAAACAGGTTTATGTAAAATCGGAATAATCCCGTAGTGTAGACGTACCCTTAGCTATACTCATTTAATATCTCTTATGCACTCTTTAATAATTGAATAAGTAAAAGTTATTTTAAAAAAAGCAAGAAACTTTGAATCTTAGTGCATTACAAATAAAAACATAGAAAAGTTTAAAGTATTTGCTGGAAATTGAACAAAGTTCAGTGTAACAATTTGATAAGAGCTTTTGGACTGAAATGCTGTTTAAATTTAGGACAAGCATTTTTTGTATTGAGGAAATGCTGTGGCTCCTTAGCATACCGTGATCTTCCAGACAAAGCTGAAATCATTACAGTGCTCTAGAAGAAGCAAAGTGGATAGACTTCAAAACTGAACTACTATGTATTTGGGTTTTTTTGGTTATATACCTAATTGAAAGGTGTGTACTGCCTTTGATATGTCAACCTGTGCCTTTCCCAAAATTAATATTACATAAACTTTTTTCAAAAGCAATACTGTTTTGAGTAATGTTTCATAGTAAAAAAATTAAAAGCTACCCCTGTTTTTTCCTGTATATTTAATTTTTTTATGAAAGTGAGCAAATCACAGACTCACTCCTCCATTTTTTGCACATCACATTGGTTCTAAACAGGCCTTCAAGTGCTGTTGGGTAGAAGATTGGTTTCAAATAGCTCTTAAATCAAGAATTTCTCTGTAGTTAATCCAGCTTCTTTAAGACATCTTGATTAATCAATAAACAGTCATTTTGGAAAGTTAGTATGGAAATCCTCAAAACTGCACAATTATTAGTTTATATTAGTTCTATTGTCAGTATACAGAAGTCCCATTCAGGATTAAGGCTCCTCTGTGCTAACTCCTATGAAAACATATAAAACATGATTTCTGTCTAAGATCTTAAAATATACCATTTTTGGTTTGCTGCTTGGAATATGAGACTTTAGTATGAGAGACTTTACTGTTAAAATTCACTGTAGACTCCTTCCCTTGATAGATTGCAGTACCTCGACTCCAGATACATAAATACCCATTTAATGATAGCCTCTAGAAAGAATAAGACGACTAGTAATTTATTTTAATAATTTCATAGTGTTTCAGACCTATTAGAGATTATGGTTTCAATTTGTTTCTGTTCTTTTTCCTTTTCCCTCCTGTCTTACACTAACAGGGTGAAATCTTGGCCCCTTTAAATCAATGGGACTTTTGCCATTGACTTCAATAAGACCATGTTTGTACAGGAGTTAGGATGAAATTCAATAAGGACAAATGCAAAGTACTCCACTTAGGAAGGAAATATCCATTGCACACATACAAAATGGGAAATGACTGACTAAAAAGGAGTACTGCGGAAAGTGATCTAGGGGTCATAGTGGGCCACAAGCTAAATATGAGTCAACAGTGTATCACTGTTGCAAAAAAAGCAAACATCATTCTGGGATGTATTAGAAGGAGAGTTGTAAGCAAGACATGAAAAGTATTCTTCCTCTCTACTCCTCGCTTATTAGGCCTCAGCTGGAGTATTGTGTCCAGTTCTGGGTGCCACATTTCAGGAAAGATGTGGACAAATTGGAGAAAGTCCAGAGAAGAGCAGCAAAAATGATTAAAGGCCTAGAAAATGTGACCTATGAGGGAAGATTGAAAAAATTAAGTTTGTTTAGTCTTGAAAAGAGAAGACTGAGAGGGGACATAAATTTTCAAGTACATAAAAGGTTGTTACAGGGAGGAGGGAGAATAATTATTGTTCTTAACCTCTGAGGATAGGACAAGAACCAATGGGCTTAAATTGCAACAAGGGAGGTTTAGGCTGGATATTAGGAAAAACTTCCTAACTGTCAGAGTGGTTAAGCACTAGAATAAAATGCCTAGGGAGGTTGTGGAATCTCCATCACTGGAGATTTTTACGGGCAGATTAGACAAACATCTGTCAGGGATGGTCTAGATAATACCTACTCTTGACATGAGTGCAGGGGACTGGACTAGATGACCTCACAAGGTCCCTTCCAGTCCTATGATTCTATGGCCTGGTCTACACTACAAGTTTAGGTTGAATTTAACAGCGTTAAATTGAATTAACCCTGCATCTGTCCACACAACAAAACCATTTACTTCGACATAAAGGGCTCTTAAAATCAATTTCTGTACTCCTCCCCGATGAGGGGAGTAGCGCTGAAATTGACGTTGCTGGTTCAAATTAGGGTTAGTGTGGATGCAATTCGATGGTATTGGCCTCCAGGAGCTCTCTCACAGTGCACCATTGTGACCACTCTGGACAGCAATCTGAACTTGGATGCACTGGCCAGGTAAACAGGAAAAGCCCTGGGAACTTTTGAATTTCATTTTCTGTTTGTCAAGCATGGAGAGCTGATCAGCACAGGTGACCATGCACAGCTCATCAGCACAGGTAACCATGCAGTCCGAGAATGAAAAAAGAGCTCCAGCATGGACTGTATGGGAAGTACTAGATCTGATTGCTTTATAGGGAGAGAATTCCGTTCTAGCAGAACTACGTTCCAAAAGACGAAATGCCAAAACATTTGGAAAAAATCTCCAAGGGCATGATGGAGAGAGGCCACAATAGGGACTCACTACAGTGCCACGTGAAAGTTAAGGAAATCGACAAGTGTACCAGAAAGCCAAAGAAGCAAACGGACAGAGTCGCAGACATGCCGCTTCTATGCTGAGCTGCATGTAATTCTAAGAGGGGTCGCCACCACTACCCCACCCCTGACTGTGGATTCCCTGAGGATTTTGCAGGCAGGGAAGATGAGGAGGAGGAGGACAATGAGCTTGTGGAGAGCACACGGCACAATGTTCTCCCCAACTGCCAGGATCTTTTTCTCAGCCTGACTGAAATAGCCTCCCAACCCTCCCAAGGCGGTATTCTGGATCATGAAGCTGGAGAAGGGACCTCTGGTGAGTGTACCTTTGTAAATATAAAACATGGTTTAAAAGCAAGTGTTTCTTAATGATTAATTTTCCTTGAGGACTTGGGATGCATTCACAGCCAGTACAGCTACTGGAAAAGTCTGTTAACGTGTCTGGGGATGGAGCAGAAGTCCTCCAGGGATATCTTCATGAAGCTCTCGTGGAGGTGCTTCAAAAGCCTTAGCAGAAGGTTTCTGGGGAGGGCAGCCTTATTCCATCCTCCATGATAGGACACTTTACCACGCCATGCTAGTAGCAAGTAATCTGGTATCATTGCATGACAAAGCCTGGCAGTCTATGGTCCTGGTGTTTGCTGGCATTCAAGCAACATCTGTTCTTTATCTTGCTGTGTTATCCTCAGGAGAGTGATATCGTTCATGGTAACCTGGTTGAAATACGGGAATTTAATTAAGGGGACATTAAGAGGTGGCCGTTCCTACTGAGCTGTTTGCCTGTGGCTGAAAAGAAATCTTCCCCGCAGTTAGTGAAGCGGTGGGGGGGGGCGGGCAGGGTAATGGTGCTGAGCTGTTTGCGTTTGGCTAGCAGGGATCTGCACCCGCCCACTCCACCCCAGTGGACAGCCCAAGCAAAAGGCTGTCATTCAACAAGTTTTGAAGTGAATTTTTCCTTCGCTCCTCCCACACCCCACCCGGGCTACCTTGTCAGTTCTCTCCCTATTTTTATAATCAATTAATAAAGAATACATGGTTTTTAAACAATAATGACTTTATTTCTTTTGCAAGCAAGCTGTGATGGAAGGGGGAAGGAAATGAGTTTCATCAAGGAGAAACAAACAGAACTGTCATACCGTAGCATGGCCAGTCATGAAACTGGTTTTCAAAGCTTCTCTGATGCGCAGCGCTTCCTGGTGTGCTCTTCTAACCATCCTGGTGTCTGACTGCATGTAGTCAGCGGCCAAGCGATTTGCCTCAACCTCCCACCCCGCCATAAACGTCTCCCCCTTACTCTCACAGAGATTGTGGAGCACACAGCAAGCAGCAATAACAATGGGAATATTGGTTTGGCTGAGGTCTGAGCGAGTCATTAAAGTGCGCCAGCGACCCTTTAAATGTCCAAATGCACATTCTACCACCATTCTTCACTTGCTCAGCCCATAGTTGAACAGCTTCTGACTACTGTCCAGGGTGCCTGTGTATGGCTTCATGAGCCATGGCATTAAGGGGTGGGCTTGGTACCCAAGGATAACTATAGGCATTTCAACATCCCCAATGATTATTTTCTGGTCTGGGAAGTAAATCCCTTGCTGCAGCCGTTTAAATGGACTAGTGTTTCTCGTTACTATGGTGAGCAGATCAGATACTTGATACACCCAGGAAGATATCACTTTTTACGTTTTACAGTCACTTTTCAGAGTGGAGCTGGATTTTCTATAATAATCCTTTCTCTGGTTGTCCTAGCGTGTCCTCATCTTTCTTTTGACTTTTAGACTGTATATTCATAGGGACCCAGATTGTCTTCATTTTGTTCCCTATACCCAGTGTTAGTACATAAAAAAAGTAAAATACCACAGGGACTAGCAACTATTCAATAGGTGTGTACATTTTATGTAATAAAAGAAACAAAAGCAGGGAATACCGAAAAACAGGAGTTTAACTTTTTGTCAGAATGTTGACAATTAAGCAATTTTTACATATTGTCAAATCTATAAGCTTTTTCTATTTCTTTCTGAGTGGGAGACTTCTAGTTACCTTTCTTTATGTGGAGGCGGCTTACACCTCCTTTATGTATGTTTATAACTTTACAATTCTTTGAAATAGCCGGAAGTTCTTAGAGTAGGTCAAATGATATATTTAGTACGTAGTGCCAGAGGATTGTGCATTGACTTTTAATTTGTGTAATTTGGAGATGAGGAAAAATTATACCACGGGGCAGCAAAACCCAGAGAATGGCCTGGTGTGTGCTCTAATTCTTTACATAAATAGAGCATTTGCTGACTGACAGGCTTATTGGGGTCTGTTCAGTTACATTGGATTACATCCACAGTGTGGCCTTTGATATAGTAGTCAACTGTGCTGTTATGAGATTTTATACTGAGTTGAACATATTTCACTGTTTGGTATTCCTTTGCTACCTGTTTACATAACATAAGGACATAAGAACGGCCCTACCGGGTCAGACCAAAGGTCCATCTAACCCAGTATCTGTCTACCGACAGTGGCCAATGCCAGGTGCCCCAGAGGAAGTGAAGCTAACAGGCAATGATCAAGTGATCTCTCTCCTGCCATCCATCTCCATCCTCTGATGAACAGAGGCTAGAGACACCATTCTTTACCCTTTCTGGCTGATAGCCATTTATGGACTTAGCCACCATGAATTTATCCAGTTCTCTTTTAAACATTGTTATAGTCCCAGCCTTCACAACCTCTTCAGGTAAGGAGTTCCACAAGTTGATTGTGCACTGTGTGAAGAAGAACTTCCTTTTATTTGTTTTAAACCTGCAACCTATTAATTTCATTTGGTGACCCCTAGTTCTTGCATTATGGGAATAAGTAAATAACTTTTCCTTAACCACTTTCTCCACATCACTCATGATTTTATATACCTCTATCATATCCCCCCTTAGTCTCCTCTTTTCCAAGCTGAAGAGGCCTAGCCTCTTTAATCTTTCCTCGTATGGGACCCTCTCCAAACCCCTAATCATTTTAGTTGCCCTTTTCTGAACCTTTTTTAGTGCTAGAATATCTTTTTTGAGGTGAGGAGACCACATCTGTACACAGTATTCGAGATGTGGCGTACCATGGATTTATATAAGGGCAATAATATATTCTCAGTCTTATTCTCTATCCCCTTTTTAATGATTCCTAACATCCTGTTTGCTTTTTTGACCGCCTCTGCGCACTGCATGGACATCTTCAGAGAACTATCCACGATGACGCCAAGATCTTTTTCCTGACTTCTTGTAGCCAAATTAGCCCCCAGCATATTGTATGTATAGTTGGGGTTATTTTTTCCAATGTGCATTACTTTACATTTATCCACATTAAATTTCATTTGCCATTTTGTTGCCCAATCACTTAGTTTTGTGAGATCTTTTTGAAGTTCTTCACAATCTGCTTTGGTCTTAACTATCTTGAGTAGTTTAGTATCATCTGCAAACTTTGCCACCTCACTGTTTACCCCTTTCTCCAAATGGAATGGAATTGGTCCTAGGACTGACCCTTGGGGAACACCACTAGTTACCCCTCTCCATTCTGAGAATTTACCATTAATTCCTACCCTTTGTTCCTTGTCTTTTAACCAGTTCTCAGTCCATGAAAGGACCTTCCCTTTTATCCCATGACAGCTTAATTTACGTAAGAGCCTTTGGTGAGGGACCTTGTCAAAGGCTTTCTGGAAATCTAAGTACACTATGTCCACTGGATCCTCCTGTCCACATGTTTGTTGACCCCTTCAAAGAACTCTAATAGATTAGTAGTAGTTTGCTACTCTCCTAATAAAAGACACATTCCTAGACTTTTTTTTCAATCCAAATGTATAATAATCCCAGAACCGAGAGGAGATACTGCCTTGGGAACTGGTTTAAAGGAGTACTTTTCTAAAGAAGAGCCCAGTTGCCAGGCCCTCGCTTTCTAGCAGTGCTTCAGCTTAAGAGTTTTCTCATTGATCAAATATTGCTTTCTCGGTGACTATTTTCTTTCTCTTATCTAGCTCATTCAGGGCAAAAGATTAGTTATCTGGCTGGAGGCATCTTTCACTGAGATTTATTATAAAGTAAGTAGTATGGAATCTCTTGGCTTCCCCATCCTGTGCTAGGATTGGTCTTTGTTCTGTTTTAGTTTGATTTGATGTTCCCTCATTGGGACTCAACCTTGAATCGTGATTTCTCTTTGAGCTGCTCTCTATCTCAGTCACTTGTGGGATAAAGAAAGTATGTCAGCCTTTGGTTAGGATTGCTCCCAGTTTACAATATCAGATAACTTAGGTTTTTTGCCTTCTGCATATTAGGGGTACAGTAGAATTTTTTTAACTTTTTCCTGTGTGTTAAATCACAGATTTTGCCCATATTTTCATATGAAATAAGGAACTGAAGTCAATAAAGAGCACCAGTGTTTGTACAATGATGAATGGTTCTATCTCCTTCCCTCCATTAGGTGAGGAGTGCTTTTTAAAGGCTCCTTCTCCATATAGCTGAGGGATGAGTTAGAAAGATGCCTGGAGGCTAAGTTAATTTCCAGCACAATCTGTGGAAGCTTCAGGACTGCTCTAACTTGGTCTGGCATTACACCAGCAAATGTCATCAGTACAGTGTGTTCTGTCCCTGCCCCCCCTCCCCGCCCCAGTATGCCCCCTTAAGAACTCCTTTGCTATGGATAGGCAAGATGAGCTGGCTAGAAGTGGTCATAGTAGCTTTGTTAGCTGAGGATTCCCTGTGCACAAGAAGTCCTCAGTTGCACAGTTAAGGCATGTAAAGGTCTCTTTGCAGAGTTTTGGAGGTTTGAGTACCTATACTCATATTTGTCTCCCCTCCCGGGTCCCTGGTGGTGTCAGCTGCAAATGAGCGGGACAGATGGGGCACTCAAGTGCTATCTCCAAAAATAGAGAGGCTAAGAGACTGGACATGTTCAGACACAAGGTTTATTTGACAGGCAGCCTCCAGTTATGTATTTCTAACCAGCAGGCTCTGCTGGGGAGGTAAGATTTTAACCTGTGGGACTTAATGGCCAAATTTAAGGAGTTCCTGCCACAGGAATCAAGGCAGGAGTTCTTGCTATCCTGGAGGAGGGCAAAAGGGTGGCTAGAATCTCCCTCCAGGCAGCTCTGGATGTGGCGGACTCTGTAGTCAGGACTGTGGTTTCAGTGGTCACCATGAGGTACTGTTTGTGGCTCCAATCATTGGGCTTCTCTTGAAAAGTGCAGCAGTCCATGCAGGACCTCCCCTTTGAGAGTGTCTGCCTGTTCTCTGAACAGATGGATTCTAAGCTTCACAGCCTCAAAGACTCAAGGTCACACTTCGCTCCCTTGGCTCGTATAGATATCCCGATGGGGCCAGAAAGGCCTTTCTAAGGTACACCTGAGGGTGGTATACCAGTCTCGACTCCAGATCTATCCCCCCTTTTGTTTTTGGACTGCCATTGCCCTTCAGCCCAGCATGGTCATATATAACATTGGACACTTGAGTGCTCAGCACTATAACAGTTGGTTATATCCTCCAGTTTTCTTTCTGAAACCTCACCAAACTGCTGAGGAGCATTGGCTCCAGACATTAAATGTTAAGTGGGCCCTTGCCTTCTATACTGAGAGGACTAAGCCCTTCTGCAAATCTACACAACTATTTGTAGCAGCAGTGGTGAGGATGATTGGGCTGCCGGTGTCATCCCAGAGAATCTCGTCCTGGATAACTGCCTGTATCCATGCTTGCTATGAACAGGTGAATGTTCTGCCTCCAGCCATCGTGACTGCTCATTCTATGAGAGCCTCGCCAGCAGTGTTTCTTTCACAAATACCAAGTCAGGAGCCAAAACGTTGTCATCAGTTTATACCTTTGCGTTCTATTATGCCATCACCCAGCAGGCCTGTGATGATGCCAGTTTCAGAAGAGCGATGGTGCAGTCAGCACATCCATAAACTCTGAGCCCACCTCTGATGGTACTGTTTATGAGTCACCTACCTTGGAATGGACATGAGCAAGCACTTGAAGAAATAAAAATGATTACTAACCTTTTGTAATTGCTGTTCTTCGAGATGTGTTGCTCATGTCCATTCCCTGATCCACCCTCCTTACCCTTCTGTCGGAGTTACCGGCAAGAAGAAACTGAGAGGGTGCAGAGCGAGTGGTGCCCCTTATACCGGCGCATATGGCACATGGTTCCAGGGGCCACTAGGGCCAATCCTACGGTTACCACTGACAAAAAAATCTCCACATACTTGGCATGCGCACACCTAACATGGGGTGGACATGAGCAACACATCTCAAAGAACAAGAGTTATGAAAGGTTACTAACTGTTTTTTATTACTTGCAAATAAACATTACTGTAATGAATTGGTTTTGGATGAGAAGAGGAAGAATATAACTAGATTTCCCAGCAAATAATTTTCAACTTTTCAGGATTTGATGCTGCATTCATGAAAATAAATAATTAAAGGTTGATGAGGGGTGAATTGATGTGTGAGTATAAACATTCTATAGATTTAAACCTGAAACATTGCTATCAGTAGATCTTTTTCTAGATAGACATGAAAACTTTAAACTGTGCCTCATATTTTTAAGGCCAGTAAGCCTACATGGTTTTATTAATGTGCTGTAAATCTTATATTCACAAGCAGTGTTTACTACAGGGCAATATATTTGAAAGAAAATTTACACCTCAATGCTGAAGGAGGTAGGCTGAGTAAAAAAAATACAAGGGTGGATCTTGAACATTTATTCTAATCTGACAATTGTTTGTTTAAAAAAAAAACACACCTCAGAGTGTAAATTTCTGTTGAGACTAAATGAGATGTGTTCTAAGACCAATTCCAACAAGTTACTTTCACTTTTATATGCATGTATATAAAATAACTGTTTTTTATTAGCATGAGGGTTAGAGTATTGTGCTTGTGCTTGTATATAATACATACACATCTCTGAGATGGGTTTTTACACCCATTTTAAAATGGTGCCTTCCCCAGCGCAGGGACAGAGCTTTATTGAAGACACTGGTCTTCTCCAACTCTGTGCATAGGTGTTGTAACTAGGGATGATGAGGGTGTGACAGCATTGGCTTGAAGTGGTTTCCTTTACATACAGGGTTTACAGTTTGGCTTTCAGCACCCCCGCTATCAGGGCCAGCTCCAGCTTTTTTGTAGCCCCAGGCAACGAAGTTGGGGGGGGGGGAAAGAAGCTGCAATCGTCGTCACTTCAGCGGCAACTCTACTGTACCGCTTCATTCTTTGGCAGCAATTCGGCAGCAGGTTCTTCCCTCTGAGAGGGAGTGAGGGACCCGCTGCTTAAGATCCAGACATGCCACCCCTTTCCATTGGCCGCCCCATGCACCTGCTTCCTTTGCTGGTGCCTGGAGACGGCCCTGCTCACTATAAACATTGTTCCAGCACCCCTAACCCTGGGCAATTCTTGCTTTGTGCATGGAAGGAGTGTTTTTCTTAAAATCAGGCCCATCTTGTCTTTTCTATCAGCCTTTGGCCTAACTCCAGCTGAATTCCCTTGCAGTGCAGTGGTTTCCACCTTCTTCTAAACATGACAGTGCTAACATTCATCAAAAACAAATAATGTACAATAATCATTGGCACAGTGTGACCTGGGATGGGTCAAGAAAATTGAAGACAAGTCATCACCTGCTTACAGGGATGGTTTTCCTCTTCATTGGGAAAGCCTCTCATATTTTCCCTTTTTATACTTCCGAGGAAAAGGCTTTACAGTATTCCAACAGAATGCTTGGACAGTATTGCACTTACGTGATTTCCTTCAGTAGTGGGGCTGCCCATTTAAAATCTACTTTCGTATAATGTTAAGGTGGCAGGTGTTTTTTTGAGAAAATATAATACTTGTTTATTCATGTAGTGCCTCTTTACTGGAGCATTGTAGGCACCTCAGGGAAAAAACTATAGTTAGTGTACCACACTTAGACCCTATTCTGTGGCCCTCAAACTTGCTCATCCACTTTGTGGTCAAAATATTAGGCATCAGTCTAAAACATAGAGGAATTGTGAAGGATTCAAGACCTACTAACAGTTTTCCATACACTGTTTGTGCTTCTTCATCTAGTTGTTAATTTGTGTTTATATAATGCCCATATTAAAAAGAGCCCGTGTCCATTTTACCAGGGAACATTAAGTTCCATCTGTAGAAACAAAAGCATTAACTTCAGAAACACACGATGAAAGCAATTACAGATGTAATTGTGAAGGGTGTGAAAGGTCTACATCCATAAAATATTCATCATTAGATGCACTTTTACATAGTTAATGCTTTCTTAATCTGTAGTCTTAGAGATTTTTGTCCTGTGCCATGTCTTGTGTTTATCTCAGATAGATAAGTGACCTCAGCTGTAGAATAAAAAAACATTTTTTTGGCAGGTGGGCTGTAGCATGTTCCTTCTTCCCTTCTGTTCACCACCGAAAACCTTTTATAAGGGAAGTATCACTTTATATTAGCAAGCTAGAGGGTGAAGTAAGCCAGAAGGTAATTTAAAATCAGATTAATAATATCTAGAGTCCTGAGAAGCACAGAGTTGAATCTCAGTAATAGTAACACGGTCCTTTGTTTTTCTATGCTACATAACTTGAGTTCCATACATTTTACTATGAGTGTCTTCCAAAAAGAGAAATTTTAAACATGGATCCTATCTTCCCTGTATGTTTAGTAGAGATCTGGTAGCACTTTTCATAAAAGTAATGGTTTTCCCTGGAGCACTTATATACTATTACCCCTTTCCCAGTGCACTACTGTGTACCCAGCAACACCCAACACCTTGAAAAAGGTTCTGTTTTGGTTGTGAAGTGCTGCATGTACATAGACAAGCATTTTCAAATTTTAGTGCCTTAAAAAGCCTGATTTCCAGAAGTGCTGGTCACTCTTAACTCCCATTGGCTGAAAAGGGAGATGTAGTTGCTCAGCATTTCTGAAAAATCAGGCCACTGTTTTTAGATATTTTTACAGGTAGCAAAGTTAAGGTATCAAACATCAATTAATGTATTTTGTGAACTAGTTGGCCTGCTTTCTATAGGGACCTGTGGTATTTCTGTCCATTTGGATCTCTAATACAATATGTGTTAGTATAATGTCAGGTAGAACTCACATTTCCTGTATAGCAAAATCTCTGACAAGTGTTATGTTAAAGAATGATAATATGATCTACTAACATAATTCATGTGCTAATATTCTTGGGAATCAAGTGTCTGAATATACATCTTGAAAGCAAAGTTGTTTTTTACTATGTAATAACCTCTTATCTGATGCAAACAAGATTATTATCTGATTGCCTGATCACTAATATAATCTTGCGTTCTGTTTGGTTAGTCCCTTGCACAATGCCTGAGTAAACTGGTTGTGCATAGGAATCACTCTCATTTCAGAGTCAACGGTATTTTCTATCTCCTTGCTAGGCCACAGGGCAGTAGTGCAGCGGTCCCATACCTACTTAAACTTATAGGCTGTAATATTTAATATTGACTCCTGCCCTGTACTTGGTCATTCCTGGGAGGTGTTGGCTGGTATATTCATATAATCAAGAGCCCTTTGCACTTTCCTAAAGCACACTTGTCATCTTCCCAAATCCCCATGCACATTACATGAGCTATGGTGAGGCACTGCAACATGGTATCTGTTTGCATGGCATCTTTTTGGCACCCTCCTCCACACACACTCTGTGTTTACCCATGCACACCATTGGTGAAACCACCATGGTTTTGCTTCACGGCGGTTTCATCAAGATATTGCTCTGTTCTGAAAAGGATTATCACCCGTTCCTCCTCCTCCTCTGCTCTAAATGCCCAGTGAAAGAGGAACAAAGAAGAAATTGTCACTACCCTTATGGGGAATGATAAGAAGTTACTTGGCTTCTGAACATTTTGTAGTTGTTTCCAGCATGGAGTAAGGTGGAGTAGGATGTGTTTGCTACAGTTATTCCCTGTTGGGAATGAATATATGTCCTTTCTGTGTCTACAGCAACTGTACGAGGTAACGAGGCCCTGTCACCACTCTCTAAAGTAAAGAGAGATCTTTTTGGCCAGCTACATCATCTTCTCTTATGGCAGAATGCATTTAAAAGTCAGCATTTGCCACAAAAGGAACACAGACTTTTCCTGTTCTAAATATAGGGGGAAATGACAATTTCAGATCTAACTGGGTGGCAACTGTCAGGCAACTTTAGTGGCAGTCCTACTGTATAGCAAAACTTCACTTTGAAGTACTTTGTTACCTTTTTGGAAGGTGAGAAGAGGGAAGGGTGTTTTAGAGGAAGGTTCCACTGGATTTGGAAATTATAATTTACTCCAAAGAAATGTCAGTGTATAAATTTAGTGTCTTAGTTGAGCATAATGTGTATTTTATCACTTTGCATTATGTTTCTATGTTCTTGTAACTGTTATGCAGCTATTTCCCTGAAGGTGAGAGAATGTAAATGGTTATTAATGTAAAGGTGCTAAGTAGAAGCAGCAACATCATGTGCTTCTTTATTCTCTGCTAAACCAATTTTTATTTTCAATTTACTTTGTGTTTTGAAGGACCAGTTACACTGCAGAGTCTATTTATTTAGAAAGTTACCTGTTTAAGGAAACAATTCATTATGTGTCCTGGAGCTGATGAGTTCAGTAGAGCCACCTCTTAATCCTTGATTCCCTGTGGGTTTTCTTTCACAATACCTTTCTCCTTTAAGTCCCTAAAACTACAGTCTTTCTGACTGAATAGGGGCCATTTTATATACCACCCTGCTCCCAATCCAATTAAAGGCTCAATAATAGATGGATTAGGGAAAGTTTACTTCTTAGCAAAAAAGAAGCTTTGGAAAAATAGTATGTTGATAGCAAGAGGGAATGTGAGGGAAAGCGGAGAAAATTAAGGAGATAATAGTCAGTAATCTTAACTTGTCTGATGTTTGCGCTGTTCACAATATAGCAAACTCTCAGAATAAGGAGAACAATGATTCAGATTCTTTAACCATTTTGTTGCTGGAGTTTGACTGTCTCTTCAATTTTCTTCACTCTTGCTTTTGTTATCTGCATTTTGCACAAATGCCACCTAATCCTTTATTTCAAGTCCCAGGCTGGTTTGATTTTTGTGGCATTTTCTTTTTCTGAAGGAGGGAATGAGGGAAAGGGGTGAGGTGGTAAAAAAGTTAATCTGCAGAACAATCAACTCATACTATGTTATAAAAGCAGATAAATATCAAAGTTTGCTAAATATATTTCAATTCTGTTTTTTGTCAGAAAAGAAATGTCATTTAAGATTCTGAGTGTAGCCAATAATAAGCATGACTTTGCAATAATAAATATGAATGAAGTGAACAGACTTTGAAAACAAGAATTAGAATAAAAGCAGCAAAGAGTCCTGTGGCACCTTATAGACTAACAGACGTTTTGGAGCATGAGCTTTCGTGGGTGAACCCCCACTTCGTCGGATACATGGATTGGAATGTTTCTTCTGCAGAGATTACTGAATAGAAAACCCATTAAAAACTAGTTTGCTGGGTAATAAATAAATTAACTTGGCTAAAATCAAAACAGTATTAGAACACTATTTGTTTTGTTTGCCTCATTACCACACTTCATCTTTGTCACCTACCTCTACAAGTTGACTGTTGAGCAACAGTAGTATGGTGCAATTCAAAAGATGCAAATACCTCAAAATTAAATTTGAAATCTGTCCTTTCACTGACTTTAGAAGGACCCTTTGGCCATTTTGATCAGTGTCTCCAGTTAACAAAGTGTTAAAGCTATCCTCCTTTTTCAGTGTACTGAGCTAGGTAGTTGAGCAGGGAATGTTTCTTTGTGTCGTCAAACCTCTTTTTTTTGTTTTGTTTTGGCCAGATAAATTAAGCCTTCTCCATTTTGTAGAACAACCCGTAGTCATTATTTTCAGCTACTTTGCTACCTTATTATTGCTGAGGTCTCTACAGAGCCTTTTTCTTTGCCTAGGATAGTGGATTGTAGTGGGCTAAATGTTTAATGAGTCAATGCGTTAAAGGCTACACTTTTCTTCCAATTAACCCTGAGACCACTCTGGCATTTTTGTAAATCCACAGAAGTATTTTGTGAGGCCTAAAGGGTAAGCTGCAGGCAGGCTGTGAAGAATGTAAAAAGACTAACCTGCTAACAAACTCTGTGCAATAGGACAAAGAGTTTAATCCGTATTATGGTAAATGCAGGCTTAGTGTCCCAAAAGGGCTTTGCAGAGGGGAACAAAACAAAGAGGGCAGCATCAATAAAAATCCAGTGCTTTTATATTTATACACAAAATTGTTTCAGAAGAAAAACTGATAATAGCATTAAGAAAAGGTTTGAATGATGGTTTTAAATATGATACTAAACATTGTAATTGTTCACGAATTGAATACTGTTTGTTGTACATAAAGAAGCCTAAAGCAACACAGAAGCTTGAATTGGCTTGAATATTCAAGGAAATTGGTCAGATGAGTACCAGAATTTAAATCTGAAATATTTGCCAATTGGTAAATAATTCAGAAGAAAAAATGATGTATAACATTAGTGTTAGTTCATTAGTGCTTGTCTCTACGCAGATAAACCTAGACAGATATTTATATATATGAGAGAATAGCTTGTAGGGAGGAATTTAGAAAAAAACATAATGAAATGCTAAGGGATTTACATTTAGCTGCTTCTTACCTAAGAAAAATTATTAAGAACAGGCAATCTCATGTTGCGGAAATCTTACTCAAGAAAGAGGTATTTATGAACTATATTATTTAAAATCCAAATATAAAATAGTGGAATGGGTTACAGACCCCAAATAATATTTTGAAAACCTTGTAAAGCATACATTAGGTTATGGCAAATTGTAAAATGTTTGTACAAAGGAAATAAAATTTTAAAATCAATAAAACTGATAAATACATATTTAAATGCAAAGGTAAACTGAAAGGATTTTAACTGCTAAAACTAGAGTTCCCATACAAAGTGAATGACATCCCAAGCACCTAAAGAATAATAGAGAGCAACATTCTTGACACTGTTTTGAGTGTTGAAGTCTTCAACTGTAGCAGGTAAAATACAGAATCCTGACCTCTGCTAATGGCAGGTAAGAAGAAAAGGAATATTTTTTCAGCTACTTTGCTTCAAGATGTACTTAGCTATTTTAATTATAGCCAGGTATTCTCTTAATGCTAGTAATTAGGTGATTTTTTTTTTTTAGAAAAAAAAATTTTAGTTAACTTTTTAATGTGCTTCAGTTATTATAACTTTGAAGTATTTCTCTTGAGCGTGGTTATTCGTACCTAAATAGCAGCTATGTGTGTGTTTGGGTTTTTTTTAATTATTACTGCTCAGTCACAGATAGGAAAGGAGAATGTTTGGGACAGTAATGCAAGCAGAAAACCAAATATATTTAGATGTACATATATGCTTGAATATGAAATGCAGATCATTGGACTTCAATTAGAGTTGGATAATTTTGCCTGGAATAGCATATTGGTATCCTTAAACTCCTTGGAAGTATTTTCAGACAAGAGAGGGAGATCTCTCTTAACTGATTATGAGTATTTATGCTTGTGATATTATCCCATGTTGTGTACTATATGGAAATCTGTATTAAGATAGGCCTGTAGAAATACTGAACTGGCCTTGTGCTGTGCAATATGCATACAACCTGCTTATTAACGGAATGAAAAAATGGTGTGATAGGGCTCTCTGCACTCATGACATGGAGTGTGTAGCAAACCCTTTTTTGGTGTGAGATGTTGTACTCAGACACTGAACAAATTCATTACAATATTCCCTAGATAGAAAGGGCTGTCTGCTGGCAACAAGATACAGGAGTTCAATGTGTAAACTGTGATAAGGATGACATGTAATTTGTGTTACAGTTTGACTGTTAATTGTACATAAAGCTTCAGCCTTTACAAATCTTTGGCTCAGAGTAGTTAATTGGGAAAAGAAGTGAATGCATGTAATTAAGAACACATTCTGTTGGGGGTTGGGGTAACATTTTTATCTGAGCTGAGAATGCAAAATTGTTTTTATTTAAATATTTACATGAATCCTCATGGAAATAGACCAGTAGTCTCACTTGTTTAGTAATAAAATACCCCCCGCCCCCAAGGTCAGACATAAAAATATCTGTAATATCATCTAGATTATACATAATCTTATATTATTTCAGATAAACTGTAATTAAATTTAGCTTCCATACAAAGTCTGTAACTGCAGCGTGGGATATTAATAGCTGTATCACTGGAGTCTGAGAGCCCATGTCCCTTGGAGGGGCTGTTAGGAACAAAACAGGGTGAACGGGAAATGACTGGAAGCAACTCAGCCACATAGAAAGAGCAGTGGACAGGATTTAATAAATTTATACTTGTTCAGTTTCATTTGCATTCAGCTTCACTCTTTACGGATGAAACATGGTGGCAGCATCTGAGCTATAAGCTTTCTGCAGCGCAGAAACTGGCAATGTGAGCCATGGAACTCAGCCCCTCGAAACCTGGATTTTGTAGATACAAACCTAGCCCAGCAATTGACCTAGGAAGGAGTTCAAGTGTACGCAGACCTGACTGTATAGGGACATGACTATAGCAGGAAAGTTTAACTAGTATTTTACCTGGTTGGAGAGCATGGCAGAAAGATCTGCAGCACTCTGAAGCTCACCAGTGCCTCAAGCCTCACAGCAGCCCTAGAAGCTTTGGGAAGGTATTACTCCTCAAAGCAGAACAAAACTGTCATGTGACACAGGTTTTTTACTAGAGACCGTTTGAAGGGGCAGGACTTGACCTCTGTGTTACTGCCTTATATATACCGGCTGCTACGTGCTGGTATGTTTAAGGCATTTGGGGGACTTTGCAGACTCCCTGATTCAGGACAGGATAGTCTGTGGCACTTGAGATCACCACCTGTGGGGAACGGCTACTCCAGGAAGGCAATCTCACATTAGACATGCTTAGACATGGTGTGCAGTAAAAGGCTCAAGAGAAATGATGAAAGCCCTAGAATGCAGAAGGGGTCCTAGCCCCCAGAAGTACATGCAATGACACAATAACAAAGGAGAGCCGTAGCCAGGGTTCCAGACTCTGAGATAGACACATTTACTACAGGAGACAGCATGAGTGGGTAAATGAGAAGTGGCCCGCACTAGGACAGCATTGCAAGAAATGTGGAAAGTTGAACCATTTTAGCAGTGTGCAGGGCCGGATCCAGCGTTTTTCCCACCCCAAGCGGGGCAAAAAAAAAAAAAAAAAAAAGGCAGCGATCGGCACTTAGGCGGCAGCTGTACTGCCGCCATTTCATTATTCGGTGGCAATTTGGCGGCAGGTCCTTCCTTCCGAGAGGGACTAAGGGACCCACTGCCAAATTGCTGCTAAAGATCTGGATGTGCCACCTCTTCCTGTTGGCCGCCCCTGCTTGGTGCACTAGTGCCTGGAGCTGGCCCTGGAAGTGTGTGAAAGATATGGAGAAGGTCCCAGAAAGATTCGGTCAGCATTGTACAAGAGTGGGAGGGCACATCAGACAGCCATGATGATATCATGACTGTCTTCTTGAGTCCCAGAGTGAATCAAGTTCAGGCTGTTGGGACAGGAAAGAAACAGGGGACAATATTAAACTCCATGAATGCAGCAGTGTTAATAGGGAAGCACCTAGTGCAATTTCTAGACAGTGGGGTCTTCTGCAATGTGTTGGACTTTAATATTCCCCATTACACAGAGCTGTATAACACATATATTTGTTATCTTCTAAACTGGAAAATCATATTAGGGGAAATGTGTAAATGGATTTAAGATTAAATTGAATATTAGTTTTCCTTAATGAGAGCATCCCTCTTTAAAGCTAATCATACTTTTCTTCAGTCTACAGCACACACAGACACACTACTTTTTTTTTTTTTTTTTGGGTTCTCTACTGGTACCTTTTTTAATTTTCTGCAGTGTGATCAGTGTTTGTGTATGGTATTCATTACAGATAGATTAACTTTTACATAATCAATAAAAACATGTACAGAATGCATTGGTACTTAATTATGAAGGAACACGTTCAAAATCACTCCAGCACATAGATCTACTGTACACTTGTACAAACAATCATAGTGTTTTGAAATATGTACAGGTCTGTGAAATATGGTTGTTAGTATAAATCTTTAAATCAGTCTTCAAAATATGTGCAGTCAATTGAAATGAATAAGAATAGGTGAATGAAAAGAAGTACAAGTTTTGCTCTTTCAAGCTTAAGTCACTGAATTATCAAAAACACTATGTACTGTAGGTATACTATGGTTCAGCAAGGAACATTGAAATTACAGTATTTTTGGTTCTGTATTGAAAAAATATACGTAAAATAGCACTTATATTCCGCAACTACAATTTGGCTGTGATGGTATATAACATGTTTGGCAGAAAGAACTCTGAATGTGTAAACTTGATATATGAAAAAAGTAGCCAAAGTATTAAAATATTTCTAACTTTAACTTGCAGTCTCCCTTTGAACAATAAGATATGGTTTTAAGATGAAGGCAAGCATGCCAGAACTTCATTAAGAATCACAACTGGGAACATATGAGAGGTACCCAGTTCCATTCAGTTTCAGTGTGAGTTGGGCATTTGCCATATATACTCGTTCATAAGCTGACATTTTTTAGTAAAAAAGGGAAGCACTAGAGAAGGGGGTCGGCTTATGAATGGGTATAGAAAGGGAGAGGTGGGACACAGAGGGAGCAAGAAAAGGCAGCAGAGCCAGAAGGGAAGAGGCGGGGCCGGAGTCTCTCCACCAGTTGCTGTCCTGGCCTGTCAGGGTAAGCAGCTGGTGCTCCAGGATACTTTGTTTACTTAGGTTTACCTCCATGCCTGCGGACGTGAGGTAAACAAACCATCTTGGCCCACCAGTGGCTTATCCTGATGGCCCAGGAGCCAAAGTTTGCTGACCCATGAATTACAGGGTTGTCTTATGAACAGGTCATAAAAATTTTCCGTTTTTATTTATCCATCTTCGGAGGGTCAGCTTATAAATGAACTGGCTTATGATTGAGTATATATGGTAATTTTTCTTTGTAACTTGGAGAATATTGTCCATTATACCTAAACAAGTGGTAAGTTATTTGCCTTCTGAATGCTCTCTAGTCTTACCCTAGAATGTTGCCTTTGCACAGTCTCTGGATGGCTTTTTAGGATTACCATTTCAAGGATCCAAGCCTCAAATTCCCGTGCTTTGAGTCACATCCCTGCGCCCAGCAGTTCCGTTAATCTGCTGCACAAGAACTAGGATGAGCTCTCAGTGCCCTTCAGCAGAAGTCAGTATTTTCTACTGTTTCCTAAGTCTGTGTCTAGACCTTCAAGACCTAAGAACTGCTTCTTCCCAAGTACCCAGATGGACACTGCTGATAAATTTCCTAACCATCTGTGTAGTAATACCTGTACAATAGCAATCAGCTATTAAAAGATAGAACTGTTTAATATGAAAAAGAAATATCATTATCATTTAAAGCACAAAATCGCTATAGAATACAAGAAAAAAAGATTGAGAGATGCATTCTGGTAAATGAGTTAGTGCTTGGCTGTATGATGTATATGACCGTGACTGTGTCAATGCCATTTTGGGGTAACTGTGTAATTAGGGATATGGCAGGTAAAAGACATTGCTGTGCTACCTCTGTGTCACTTATTTAAATAACATCCCTGTGCTTAGCATTGTACAAGATGCTCTTGTTGCCCTATGGAATTTAGTCTAAACAGATGATGTAAGTCTGACACAAACCACACTGGGAGACTCAGAGACAGGCTATGTTTTAGCCCTATTTTTTATAGTAAATAATGGCAAGCTGATAGCATTTTTTACTCATATGGTGTAGCATTTTTAACCCACCAGTTTTTTTAACCCTTCACTCCACTTGTCTAGCCAATCATGGCCCCTGCCCTTTGAAACTAGACTGCACAATAATTGGCTAGTGTTGGTCATCAGAAATTCCTCTGAGTGGTTGTGGGCAAAGATTTAAGGATTTATGCATAACAGCAGTGATTGGTAACATACTTGTTAGGTCCATTTCCTCTTTCCTGCCCCTGCGTTTTTGCTGCTCAGGAACACAGGATTGGGAAACAAGTGTGGGGCCATTATTGTTCACTTGAAAATTAGAGTTAAATCTTTACTATTTATTTTTAACAAGAGACCAGTGTTACTTTCCTGACTCGCTCCCAGGGCTGGAACATATTTTAATTTACTTTGTATTTACACTAGAACATGGCATGTTTGTAAAATTGGGAAGCATGGCTATCTGCTTTTGGAAATTTTCTTGGCATACTCAAAAGTAAATGAATTTAAGACCATTACCCACTCTCCCCTCCACCCCCAAAATATAGCCTTCTAAAAGAATACAAGAAAATTGTTTAAAGTTTTAACAAAATGAATTCCAATAATATGCACAGGGTTTCCTGAAAGGGGGTGGGGTGGAATAATGGAGTGATTGCTGCAAGCAGAAGCACCGAAGTGCCAAAAATCACTGACACAAAAATGCATTTCACTATATAGTTTGCAAATACTGATTATCATTTCGTGTTGATTAGTTGCAGGTAAATGTGCTTTGGTGCTTTTGTCACAGTTTCATCAAAGTAATTTTGTCAGCACTGGAGCAGAACCCTTGCCATATCAGTTTGAGTGCTCATTAGACAGCCGATTTGTCTGAATCCTCATTAAATTGATGAACTCATTTACTTATGGGTGATGACAGGTTATATTGTACAGGGATGTGGTTAGAGATTAGAATCAAGACTTATATAGACTTGCTTACTACTCTTATTCATATATTCATGTGAGATATTGTCATATCAGAGTACTGTATCATCACTAGTTTACTTTGAAAAAGCATAAAATGAGCCAAATGAGTTAAATTTGTTTAGTATAAACTTAAATTTTTACTAGGAAACTGTAGCCAGCAATTTAAGGGATCCTTAAGATTGTATCCTCCTTTCTCTTATTCCCAATTTATATCAGATTTGTACAATTTTCACAAAACTAGACTCTGTCATGAGGAATGTAAATGGCTCTTTTATTTATATCTTATTAAGTTAGATGTTCAAGAAATAGAAAGCATCTTGAAGATCGCTGTTATGTCACTCATGTAAAAAGAGGTGTGAAACCTTTCAAAACAGAAGATGCCTAAATGAAGTGATTTAACTTGTACCATTCTAGAAAGTGAGCAGACTGAAAAATTACATCATTTCAGGTGATGCTTAGGATCTCTCTTAGTTACCATAATCCTCAGATCACATCCTGTGATAATTGGGACACTTTCACTTAGGTGCATGAATATGGATTTAGAAACCTAACCTTAAGCCCCTATATTTGAAAATTTTGGCTTTGGTAGCTATTAATGTTCTGTTAAATTCAGTAGCTTTGCAATGAATATATGGCAATTGCATGTACTGAGTTTGGAGCTGGTTGGTTTGTTTTTACATCAGGATCTCATATTGCACAAGAAAGTGAAAATGTAGCTGTTGACACTTTCAGGTATGTACATCAAGATGATGTTGTCCCATAATGCTTGAGTGGCAGAATTATAGACTTCACAGGGAGTAGAACTTGCTTCTGACAGGGTTGAATGTGGTTACGTGGTACATACAGAGCAGTGTCAAGATGCTCTATACTTAACATTTATGGAATCGGTACATTTTTACAAGGAAGATTTACTTAAATTTCATACATACCTGTATTCAACATGAAAAGTAGCTGGTATTCTATGTCCACGTATAAAATCTATAGTAATCATCAGTATTACAAGCATGAATTTAGTACAAGCATTTATTATGGTAGTAAACTATACCTAACTCCCTCCTTCATTGAAGGGAGAATTATGGGCAGAATTTGATCACTCAAAGCCACACAGATGATGTGTAGTTAGAACCCTTAAGATAATTGAGAAAGGAAAATGATACTGGGGAACATATCTTTACAGAATAGTAGCAGTAATAGCCTTCTTAAATTATTGTGGCTATATTTGTGTAAAAGTACAGAAGTTTTCATGGCCTTACCTGAACTCCTATGCTTTTCACAGTTCATTGAGTTAATGGCCAAAGCATGAGTAAACGCAGGGTGAAATCCTGCCCCACCTAAGTCAATTGGAGTTTTGCCATTGACTTAAATGGTGCTGGGATTGCGCTCTCATTTTTTTACTGTAAGAAACAATCAGTAATTAACAATGTCTTTCCAGCATATATCTTTAGAATGTGGTTATTTTTGAGGCCCCGTAGTCCAGTTTAGTTAGATAAAGATGAATCATTGTTCGTAAAGATGAGAAAAAAAAGTTTATGAAGAATGTTTCCAGACTGTTACTGGAAGTTACATAATTGCCAGATCATTTTTAGGATCACGGGTTTTTTGCAAAGTGGATCTAGCACACTGTTAATTACTTCAAACTACAAACTGGTGATTGAAGTATTAAATTATTGTGCTGCTGAATTTTACAGTATCCATCTATTCCCCCTTTTCACTTGCTCTGACAGTTACAGACCGCTTCTCTAATGGGGCTTGCATTTGAAGATAAGCCTGCATGTAAACAAATTAACTTTTCTTAAATGGAGAGCAATTTCATCTGCAATAATGTACCAATTCATAAACTACCACAAGCATAATTTAAAAAAAAAAAAAAAAGATAAATGACCCATTGTATAACACTTACTATTAGGCAGACTAGATGTCTCCGTGTTCTGGGAGATAAGGCTCTTGTATTATTATACCCTAATAAAATGAGTTAATGTTTTAGTATCAGAGATAAAAGGACAGTTGGATATATTTAATAACCAAACTGAGAAACACTTAATTTTAGTTGTCTGTAGCAATATAACACAAATTCCCTGGTAAAACAAATTGCACTTTTGGAATATACTTTAATGTGCATTCGACAAAGGAAAAAATGAGATGATTGAAGTTCAATTTGTAGAATGTTATTAACCATTTCTGCATGACTAGATGAGTAAAAGGATAATGGATGAGGGTTCTATTATTGCCTTTCTGCTAAAATGAAGTGGTATAAAAGATAAGGTGATGAGATTAATGAACATAAGGAAGAGGGGTAATCAATCAAACTCCAACAAGGAGATGAGATGACAGTACTTAAGATTTGCAAACACATGTTTAAAACAAAGTGGACTCTATCAACATGGGCATTCTGTTTGGGTGGAACACTGAAAAGCAGATAGTTGCCATTTTTAGATGTTTTACTGCTGTCAGTGGGTTCCTTAGCTACAACAGTCTATATCAGTGTTTGAGTTCCAAAAGCTCACATTCATACTTTCTGAAATTGATTTAATGATATTTATGGATTTTAAAATACAATATAATTAAATGGTGAAAAAACAATCAATCGGAAATGCAAAATTTGCCAACCAGAGATAATGTTATATCAATCGGTCAATCAATGGCTGCAGAACCTAGAAAGAAGTGCCTGAACACATGTTAATGATACTATTTGTGCTAGACACTGAAGTTGTATTAATTTACCACACTGAAAAATCCCAAGCATCAAAACAGGTAGTCCTTGAATACTGCTGGAAGAAGGGACTAATCTCTTTGTCTCTTAATCTTTGAGTCCTCAACAATGAGGGTTTCTGCGACAGCCACCAAACTGACTGCCCTCACAGATATACCTATCCCTTTGTGAGGCCCCATGCCTACTCCACAGCATCTTGTGCAGAGATATTGAGATCTTCATGGGTGAAGTACAAAAAGTTTATAGCTGTGAATTTGTTCCTAACCCATGTGGGGAATGATACACTCCTCTCCCAGAAATGAGATAGTGTTTCACTCATCTTCCAGGTGCCAGAAATATATAAACTAACTGTATATCCTGTACTTCAAACTTAAGAACACAAGAATGACCATTCTAGGACAGATCATCTTCTGACAGTTGCCAGTACCAGGTGCTTCAGACGGAATGAACAGAATAGAACAATTACCAAGTGATCCATCCCCTGTCTTCCAGGCCCAGCCTCTGGCAGTCAGAGGCTTAGAGACATCCAGAGCATGGGGTTGTATCCCTGACCATTTTGGCTATCCTTTATGAACTTTTTTTATTCTTTTTTGATCCCAATTATACTTCTGGCCTTCATTACACCCCCTGACAACAAGTTCCACAGGTTGACTATGTGTTCCTTATGTTTGTTTTGAATCTGCTGCCTGTTAATTTAATTGAGTGACCCTTGGGTTCTTGTATTATGTGAAACACTTTCCTATTCATTTCCTCCACCCTAGTCACAATTTTATAGACCTCTATCATATCTCCCCTTAGTTGTCTGTTTCCCTAAACTGAGCATTCCCAGTCTTTTTAATCACTCCTCATATGAAAATTTTCCTGTACACCTAATCATTTTTGTTACCGTTCTCTGTGCATTTTGCAATTCTTATTTATTTATTTATTTATTTATTTTGTGATGGGGTGACCAGAATTGCATGCAGGATTCAAGGTATGGATTTAGCTAGTGGCATTGTGATATTTTTTTGTCTTATTATCTTGCACTTTCCTAATGGTTCCTGACACTTAGTGTACAGATGTTTTCAGAGGTGTCTCCCTGATGACTCCAAGATCTCTCTTTTGAGAGGTAACAGCTAATTTAGAACCCATCATTTTGTATATATAGTTGGGATTACGTTTTCCAATGTGCATTACTTTGCATTTGTCAACACTGAATTTCATCTAACATTTTGTCAGTTGCCCAGTCAACTTGTCATGAAAGCAAATGTCCTTATTTGAAATGACAAGAGATCACAGGTACTTAGGCACCTTGTGGAATTTCACTCATACTTCTATCCCAGCCTCCCCCTGTATATTTGAGTCTCCAATTTGAAGTGTGATTCACACTCTCACGTACACCCTATATCTTCCCAGTTTGCCACTGGACCCCCGTGCCAATTGTGCAAAATTGTACAGCAGTTTTGTGATGTGGAGAAATACACACAAGGAGCCAAGGTCCCAGATCTGCAGTACTGGTACATGCAAAAGTACTCCTTGTGCAGAATTGCAATTAATTACATGGTATTCTGTGTTGTTGCAGGCAAGGCCAGATTAAAATAATCTGAGGCCCTTGCTACACCATGAGATTGTCTGTATCCGATAGCCCCAATTCTGATGCTATGGCCCTGTTCCTTACCTGGAATGGCAGTGGCAGAAAGGTTACTCCTTTCTCAGAGATGCAGGGGCAACATGAGGCCTCCTTGTCTCTCTCAAGAGTTGCAACTGGTCGCACTTTCTTTTGGGGGTTACATTGGTAGCAGCCCCTTCTTGGCTTCTAAGAGACAGGAGTGATAACAAGGAGGTACCTTGGCAGCCAGGCTGTATCTTCTTGGGTTGGTGGGCTGACCCTACTACCCTCTCTCCTTGTGTCATATAGAATCCTTTGTTGGGGCCATGTAGATGGCTTCTATTGCTCTCCCCCTTTTCAAGCACTCAGTCGCTAACTTAACCTCCCATTGAGATTGATAGGGCAGTTCATAACTTCAGAGCTGTTCTTTAAGGCTGTCTGCAGTCCGAAGCAGACCTTGTTATGCTTGAGTCACATTTTCAGACTCTTTTTTTCCCCAGTCGCTTGGAAGATTGAAAGACGTGATTATCACCTCACCACATAACTCCAGAAGCTCTAGTCACAAGCCTATAGTGTCTGGGCATTAAAAAGCCCTGGGAGAAAGGTGTCTGCATTAGCACATCTGCTTGAAAAATCAAGGCCTATTACATTTATTTTACATCCTGAAAAGGTGAAAGCCAGCAGCTGTAATATTAATCCACTGCTCCATATTGCCCTCAATTCTCATGATTCTGTAGTATGTTTATTTTTAATATAGCAAATTATTTAAATGAATGATCCTAAAAGCTGCTGAGCTCCTATAATGATGGGCTATAGTAAAAACCCTTAAGGTTGATAGATGTGGTCATTTCTCTTGCTCCAGGAAATGTATCTACTCTTGCAGGACATGTGATATTTACTCAGTTTATGTATGTTTGGTGGCTGTGTTTCTTTGGTGACCGTAGGCACTGTATCTGGCTCCTGCTCTGGTCTCTATATGCTGCTTTGGTGGTGCAATAAACAAGCCACCAGTGTTTGGGGAGAACCCCTTCAAATGCCTGAGCAGTGTAAGGCAACATAGATAGCACTGTGTTCTCTCCCAGTCTCCACAAGTCCTGGGAACAGGAGCAGAGGTAGGAGGAGTGGAATTACTTGTAGTTCTTGATGCTACAGAGATTCTGGGCTACAGAGCAACTCACAGCCAACCCAGACAAGATAAAGCACAGAATCCAAGCAGAGAAGTCATGGCATAAGCATTCTTTGTCCCCTGCCCACCCCGCCCCACCAACCACATCCATACAGTGAGTGATGAACCATATATGGTGAGACATCACCTGTACCATCTGCATTGTCCTACTTCTCTGGTTCAAGCATTTGATGCAAAGAATTTAAGGAATTATTATTATCTAGGGATAAACTGGACCTGAAGAGCCTTGACAGATACATTCTGTTTCATAACCCAAGAAAAAGGGGACATTCAGTGGAAATGAAATTTGGTACTTTCAGAACTGATAAACGGAAATACTTTTTCCACAAAAAGTGTAACTAGCCTGGAACTAATTGTCATGTGAAATTACTGAGGCCAAGAACTTAATAAGATTCAAAAAAGAATTGGACATTTATATGTATTGCAAGATTATCCAGAGTTGTTGTTATCAAATGTAACGATTTTGGAAGGGCTATAATACTTCAGGGCTTAAGCCAGTCTCTAACTGTTACTAGTGGAGAGACCAAGTTGAGATTTAATGTGAGAGGCAGATTATCCCACATTTGCAACTGCAGGGATCTTATACCTTCCTCTGAAGCAACTGGTACTAGCCACTGTTGGAGAAAGGATACTGGTCTGGCTATATCTTGGATCTGGGCCAGTAAGGGAATTCCCATGTTCCTCCTACATTAACATAATCTTGTTTGTTCATGTGCGTGAGCACGCTCTCTCTCTCCTACCTTTCTTCCTCTTTTGTCTATACTATAAGATTACAGTATATCACTCTCTATGCCTCACTTGGAAGCCTAGAATATTTATTGAATCAGTGTGAAGTATGGAGACAGCTACAGGCAGGGTTGAGAGCTCTTGTTTCAGCATATCACCAGGTTCAGTCATCACTGGGATTTAGTCTGTTACTGGCAGATTTTTAAATTCTCAGCCATTTTTGACTTTTTTACATTTTACAGATTACACCGGTACGACAGCATAGGCCTTCACCTAGTATGTATGTAGATCTGTAAACAAACTACTCTTGATCATTCAAGCAAATGTTTTTCTGTGTATCTGAATCCATACATGATCATACATTTGTTTAGCTTTGGTTTTAAACATGTTTTTTCCCTAAAGAAACAATAGTTCTCATTTTAATGTGGAATTCTCAACAGAGATCACCCAATACATTCATTTAAATGCAGTTTATTCCCATTAACTATTGTTTGTGCATTAAGAGATGTGTTTTAGTTAGTCTTTTTGCAGTCCTTTTAGTTGATTGGATATGTGAAGGTGGTGTAACTAATATTGTGAATGCTGTGACAAGTACTGAAGGGAAAAGCTGCATATAATCACCATTCTTCTTCCTTGTGTATGTAGGCTGCAGATACAGTCTGAGTGGACAGACAGACATTCCGGTTGGAAATATCATAGTTGGTGTAGTGTTTTTTTTCCTGATGGCCTGAAAGCATTGCTGCAATTTTTTTTTGCTGGTTACGTACAGAAATGTGTTCTAGATAAGACAAATATCATTGTGTCTGAGGCAAAGACAGAAGTTGCCTAGAGAACTATTTGTCCAACAGAAATCCTAGAGAGCAGGCAAGAATTTCTGATTTTTTTTTTTATTTAGTAAAAAGGGAATTTAGTGCTTGTGGTAAGTGCTGCATTGACAGCTCTAGAGACTGAAGGCTTCTATCCATGGGTTGGGTAGCAGCAGCACCTGTTTTTCCACACCTCCTGCTAATATACCTCAGATGTTGAAGAGAGACCACCTTTTAAGGGATGCACTTAGTTGTCTCAGTAGTAGTAATTCTTAGTTAGTACTTTGTAGCTTCAAAGTTTTTGACCTCTGAGTCTGAGCCAAGTGGTTGTTGTAACTTTCACACATGTTCACCAGAAGCAGATTGAGACTACCAATTTGTTTCACGTATGCCACTGAACAGCTGTTGGATAGCAGCAAGTTTGGTCACTACCAATCTGGGCTGTCTTTGAATTGGTGATGTAGACACTGAGTGGCAGGAAGCAAATGAAAATGGAGACAGAAATTAGTATCTTTTGGCTAAGTAGCTGCTATTATATTAAGCCTTTTATTTAAAATTTGGTACTGTTAATTCCTAAAGGCAACTTTGTCTGGCAGCAATAAAAGGTGGTAGGCTGTAGCCATCCCAAGTAGTTATTGACCTTCTCTACCCTTCAGTGTGCAGATCCTACTAATGCCTAAGTGCCCACTCAGGCACATCGACTGAGGCTTTCTAAACCAAGACCTCAGGCTGGTTTTATAAGAATTTAGGGCTCCCTGAAAATCCAGCTCCCTTTCTTCTTGAAGGAGCCTAATGTCTAATCTGCAGCAAAGAGATGTTACTCCAAATCCTGACCTGGCACAGTTGGGAGAACCAACCAGAACTTGATTAATTTTGTCATTGCTGAGAGAAATCAAACATGTTTTTCCCAGGACAAATTGTCTTAACTGTTGTACCCCACTAACAACCAGACCTCATTCTATATTAAGATATATATGTTGAGCATATTGTCTTCCCATATCCAAAAGGTGTACGCCATCTTGATTAAGATGAAGAGATCATGGCACTCATAGATAATTACCTTGTTCTTCATTCTCTTGTCCCAGCTGAAAAGTAAAGTCTTCATTTACCAGTCTGTATCCTTTGTCTTGGTAACCGCCAGTGCTCTGCTGAGAAAAGTTTGAACTGGTGATGTAGTAACTGAAGGCTCTGTGTCCCATTATCAGTCACATGAAGCAGCCAATCCCTGTTTTGTTTTTTCATATCAACCTCTTCTACCAATGGCAAGGAATTTTACCCACTGGTCCTCCTCACTACAGACCAGCTAGGGCATGGGTCACTTCAGCTATTGGGTGCAGAGAAGGAGATAGGACATGGGTGCTGACATCTGTACTAAACTTGCAGGCCTATTGAGGAGCCATTGTGAGGTGTGTCAGGCCAGGAGCACCCCACTGACTTTTAAGAAAAGGTTATGAATAAAATTTTCCTATTCTAATTTAAAAACAAACAAGCAGACCTATGCGTAGGTCCTGTTCATTGGATTCCTTTCTGCTCTTAATGAATGAGCCTCCTTAGACACTTGGACCTGCATTAATTTTTCTTTTTGAGTGGGATTCAATCTCAGTAAACACAGCTGAGTATTTCTCTACCATTTTTAAAGGCTTAAAGGTGTTTTGCACCTCATCAAGCACATGTCAGCCTCTGGCAGCATATGACTTATTTATTTTTAAAGAAAGGGTTTTATTTGTATATCCTCTACTATGCAAATTATTCTAAATATGAGCAGGATTAGGAATAAAGTCCTAACTAAGGACTCTGATTTAGTTACAGGCCAGGGGCTTTGAGGTGCATCAGGCCAGAACAAATATATATTATATAGGAATTTCAGTTTGCTGTAAATCTGTAACAGCAGCTTAAAATCAAATAGTTCTACACATCTAAAACAACATCAATTTGCCAGTCAGTGCTTCATGTATCAAAGTGTGTTCTGTGAAAATATCAATATCAGTGGTTAATATAAATGAAATTAATTTTTAAAGCTGGGCTAAAGGTTGACATCTGAAAAATTGCATTACTTTGCAGAAGAGAAATTTCTGTCTTCTAGTGAAATTTCAGGTCATAAGGGCAAGTAATTTTCACAATCTTCAATGGGAACCAGTGAAATATGAACTTCATTGTCACCTAGCCCCAAAGCGATAAGATAAAATGAGCTGATACATCATTTGCTGTGGTTTTATCATCTCCTCCAGTAATTGGAAGAGAAAACATAAGAGATTTTTTTTCCCCAAACCCTCCACCACCCACAACTAGGCTTAAACCATTTTAGTCTGATCGATACAAAGGTCACATAGCATTTATTTATTTATTTTTAATTCTTTATACTGGCTAAAACTGCCAAGTGGAACATTAAAGTAATGAATATGTTTAATTGAATTTGTCACCCATGAAAATGTGGAATAGAATGGTATATCACACTGTAGTGGGGGTGGAGGGGAGACTGCTAGAATGCAGAATTCAGCAGCTGCTTGAGTAAATATTTGACAATTGAATAAAATAAACCATTTTCTTACTACTCTACCCCCCATATGGTTTGTTTTCTGTTTTGTTCTGGCAGTGTGTCAAATGAAAAATCTAAAATGATGCCAATGAGCCCTGTGGTGATTAAGAGCAGTTATGCATTCTTAAATTATCATTAACATAATTTTTTTGGTACTAGGTAAGTTGTGTTTGGACTTTATTAAGCAAGAAGCACAGTAAGACTTTGTTTTAGTAACAAATCCTATGTAACTATAAGATACAATTATATGGCTTAAATACTGTGATCGAGAGCCAGTTACACAGAAGATCATATGTCAGTTTTTGTAAAAAAATCTAGCTCCTTGTAAGCTCATGACTTTCTATATAAACTTGACATAAAAAGATTAAGGTTACTATAACCATCAGACTTTGATTTGTCAGAGCAATTATTTACTGTAGGTTGTCTTTTGATTGCAGACAAACAGAAATGCAAATGTATTATTATTCTGAATGCACACTATATATATGGCTATTTTAGGAATGGGTTTCAAACAGACATTTCATTTTGGAGTACAAAATGTAAAAATATGAGGCAGCTGTTGAATTCAGTTATTTGGTTTTTATTTTTCTTGTGATACTTAAGCTGTCTGGCACATAAAAATGATGTAATTATTCAATTACTGTTCAGTTCTATAACCCATTTGCAGACTTAATTATCTCTAGAGTAGTCACATTTTCAAGATCAATAATACTTTATTCTAAAACTGAGTATACAATATTTGATTGGTTTGCTTAAAATTTAAAATATAATGTTCTTTTAACCTTTAATAAAAGATTTTTTATTATGGAGTATAATAGTACATCTTTAAAATTGTAACAATTTAATTGATATGACCCCATGTTTTAATACAACATGGAGAGATACTGTTGTTGGACTGCTATGATGACGATAATCTATACTATAATGACTGGTGTGGAGAAAGTAAATAAGGAAGTGTTATTTAGTCCTTCTCATAACACAAGAACTAAGGGTCAACGAATAAATTAATAGGCATCAGGTTTAAAACAAACAAAAGGAAGTATTTCTTTGCACAACGCATAGTCAACCTGTGGAACTCCTTGCTAGAGGATGTTGTGAAGACCAAGACTATAACAAGATTAAAAAAAACCAACTAGATAAATGAAGGACATAAATCCATACTGTGTAGAGGTCAACAGGGGCAGCTCCAGGCACCCGCGTGCCTGGGGTGGCAAGCTGCAGGGGGCACTCTGCCTGTCGCTGCTAGGGCGGCAGGCAGGGTGCCTTTGGCGGCATGCCTGCGGAAGATCTGCTGGTCCCGCACACCTGTGGGAGGTCCACCGAAGCCGCGGGACCAGTGGACCCTCCGTGCTTGGGATGGCATAATGTCTAGAATCACCACTGGAGGTCAAGCATAGGAGTTTATTACACACAGAGCTGGTGGAGTGTCACCTGACTTACTAGGCTCAGGGACACTACCAATCAGTTGATTACAATAGAATATATAGACTTTCCATGGGCAGGGGAAAGTGACGGGATAGGCAGTTCCACACCCTGGGATAGTTTTTGCAGCAAGACAAGATAGCTCGTTAGCCAATGGTTAAAAGATTACATAATGTCTCTGCCCATGGTCTCAAGTTAGCAAGTTAACATTTAATTAATACTTTGATGAAATGTTATTAATATAAAATATATATGTTGAATTCTGATTTGGGGTCCATAGGAATGGAGCAACTCCTTCCTAGGGGTTAAAGCAAAGAAACAGTGAAAGTATATAACAATAAAGATTGTTCCCTTTATGTCTTAAGGCAGGCATTGGTCCCTGGGAAGGGAGGTGGAAGGATGCCATTTCTTATACTGACATGTGCCAACTTTTCATAAACTCAAGGTTGGATCTGTGGGAAGAACGTTCTCTACAGAAGAGACTGACACAATAGGAACAGGCATCCTTTGTTCAATTTGCAACTTCGAATAAGACACAATTATTTAGTTCCTAGCTCGAACACCTGGCAATTTGCTGACCAGGCCTATTTTAGTAAAACAGGATTATCTGTTTACCCCAGCTTTCTCTTAGCTAATCACTATTTGCTGGCCCTCTGGTCTCCAGACCAAACTCTGGACTTTGGGTCTGAGAAAGAGCTGGCACAATCCATATACCAGGTTGTTATATAAAATGCACATGGATTTTAACCCTTCAATAAATTCATGGAGGATAGGTCCATCAATGGCTATTCATCAGCATGGACAGGGATGCTGTCCCTAGCCTCTGTTTGCAGGAAGTGGAATGGGTGACAGGGGATGGATCACTTGATGATTAACTGTTCTGTTCATTCCCTCTTGAGACACTGTTGCAGCCCTAAGCCTATGCTCAAACATGGTGTCTCTATGGCCAATTGTCAGTCAAAAGGTCACATTGGTACCGTGTGCAACACTGTAGTGCGGTGTGCAACATTATAGTGCCATGTGCATTTTCCCACTCTTTTTCCCTGGTCACCTAAGGGTCAGGCTAGTGCCTTGTTCAAAAATACCAGCGTGCCGTGTGCATGAGGACAGTGTGCCGTGTGCAGATCCTGTTTACGTGGAGAGTTCCAACTCGGAACCTGGAAGGTGAAGGAGCTAAGGACCAATCAGATGCTGACACGAGTAAGAGAGCTTTCGAATAAAACCATGTCTCACGCCAAGATCTGGAGGCGTATTGGCATGTTAGCTGGAAGACTTGGATCCTCCTTCCAGCTAGAAGAGTCTCCTGCAGATTTAGCTGGCTCGCGATGGGTGGGATTAATTCCCATCAATTTGTTATGCTCTCGGTTTCTGTACTGCTGGTCAGCTGCGCCTGGAGTGTGGTATTTGTATTCTAATTTCTGTAATATTTTGTTTGCTTAGCCTCTTCTCTTTTTCCTTCCCTTATTTGATACAGAACTGTATGTATTGTTGTTACTTGGTACCAAGCAATGTATATAGTATATGAGAGTTAAATTGTTGTATTAATTGCTAATGTGATTAATTGGTGTACTTTACAATATTTGGTTAATGTATATAGTTTACTCAGTTTGGTGTATCTGCTCTAATTTCTGATGAGCAGTTAATCACAGATCATTTGGTTTCCTGTTGTTGGTTGTAAATAGATTGTTTCAAGTTGTGTAAATATTCTTGTTCTAACAGTATTGTTAGTTAGTAAAAGCGCTGCTCCCCAGCCCAAGTTGCAACTCCTTCCCCATCAATAAACGGCCACGTGGTTTTGAACTTTCAATCTGACATGTTTTGATTTTCCTCACTCGATCAAAAAATTTACTCGACCCTGCATTGGTCTTGGACAGGCACCTGGCATTGGCCACTGTTGGAAGACAGGATACTAGTCTAGATTGACCTTTGGTCTGACCTAGTATGGCCATTCTTATGTTCTTAATCTTTCAAGCAGTTATTTTTTGGGGGGAGTCGGAAGTTAGTTTTAGGGCTTTTTTGTTCACGTTGCAAGATGGCAGAACAATGTAGGGGCAGGCACTTAACTGCTGTGAAACTAGCACATATAGATTCATAGTTACCATGCATCATTAAGTGAACTGTTTGTCTACATATGGTCTTAACTGGAGGCCAACACTGAATGTACAGTTAACTCTATTTACAAAATCAGGGCCTAAAATGTAAGCTCAAGTCAGAGGCTAATTGCCCCTCATTCTTCTGTCTTCAGTTTCTCCAGTAGCATCCTGCACCCTGGAGGAATGTCATTGACTTCAGTAGGGCTGTGCAAAGGTCCACCCAAATTGATATGATTGCAGGATTGGGCCTTAGTCTGTATTGTTTGAGATGACTTGAGGGTATTGTACTGAGGTGAACATAAGCTGATGGTGTTTCTCATTGTTATGCTTTTTGTTTTGTATCTCTAAAGCCTATATAGGTATTAGCTTGCACAGAATGTTTTGGTAACTGTGGAATTTTAGAGTAACCCATCATTTAGCATAAGTGTTTTGAACTCTTCTATTAAGCTGTGTACTCTTTCTTTAAAGTCTGAGAAAAATATCTTTATTGCCTATTCAGTCTTGAAACTCTGTGTTAAAGCCATTAAAATCCTGGAAATAGTTCTCCATTTCTTTTCTTGAGATGGGAGGTTATATTATTTGTGAAGATTAAATTAGAATATGCAGTCACATTAGCCTCTCTTTGTTTTAGAAGTGTTACTCCAAAATGATTGGCAATGAAGGAAAAAGCCTTAGAACCAGGGGCGGCGCCAGGGTTTCTGGTGCCCTAGGCAGAATTCGGGGGGCCGCATTTTGTGCGCTCCCCATGGTGCGCGCGGGAGCTTCTGGTTCCACTCCCATTGCGCTGCCGAAGAAGGACCTTCCGCCGAAACGCCATGGGCGACAGCAGCAGTCATTGAGCTGCTCAATTGCCTGATGCTGTTTTCCACGGCACGTTGGCAGAAGGTCCTTCTTCGGCGGCGCAATGGGAGCGGAACTGGAATTTCCTGTGCGCCCTTGGGGAGCACACAAAATGCCACCCCCCGAATCCTGGCGCCCTAGGCGACTGCCTAGGGTCGCCTGATGGAAGCGCTGGCCCTGCTTAGAACCATAATAGTCACCTTTTAAACTTAGGTTATTGTGCAACAATAAAGAAGCTTTCTTTACATTAACAAAATCCTATATTATCTGGCATATGAATGAAAGAGATTTGTTGGGTTTTTTAAGGGAAACTATCTTTAATTTTCAAAAGTAGTAATTATAAAATTCAAAATTTCAAAGGAAGTAAGACAGATGAAACATTTTGCTCCCTTTTTAATAGAATACAAATTCTGACTTTTTTTTTATATTTGCTTTAACGATTTCTGTAAATACTTCATGTTTCTGAAATGTGAGCTATTGGTAAAATCAAATGTTCTGAATCTGGAAATAATAGAAGAAAGGAAGGTTTTTATAAGAAATATATAGTAAAAAAACATTGAAGAAGAGTGTGTGTTCTGTATCTTTCAAACTACTGTAGTTGGTGTGATGACTGCAGAGCAATGGTAATGATGCAGTTTCCATAGCAACTGGTTCATTGGAGGGCTAGACCTTTGTCTAGGGTGCTATCAGTATGTGTGGAGTTTCAGAGAACAGAAAGTCCCAAAGAAGGTCTGCTTCCACCTAATCCAGTTTTAATTGAACTCCAGAGACTTTGAAGTGAAGCTGCAGACATGGCAGATAGTATTCCAACAAGAAATGAAGGTCTTGCTCAGCTAGGCCTCAGCTGCTTCTCACTTCTGATAACTATTTGCAATGAATAAAGAATTGTTATAGAGGTGCCTGGTAATGTTTCTGTAGTTGAGTCTGAGTTTTTATTATAAACTTTCTGGCATAGGATTCAATAACTTTGTCATGACTGTGAAAGACATTAATATAAAGTATCTCTGAGGCTTCTAAGTTAGTTTTAAAAATCCATTTGTTAGGTGTATTGGAAATTTTCCCATTTGATGATTTAATTGTACACAAATTGTCATAAGTGACTCCAGTTGGGAGAGAGAAGAGTATTTAGCCTTTTAATGTGATTGAATTGTTTAGGTTTCTGTTTTAACTCATAATATCTGAGTAATTGAAGTTTGACTCTAAAATGTGTGTGCATACAGCAATGCTGCTTGTCATAATTATTTTTCACTTTGCTTGCTTAAGAGATTTTGTGAATTGCACACTTGGATCTATCTACTTCCTTTGGCCCCTCCGAAATATGATCTCTGAAGACATAGGTCTCAATTTGAAAATATTATGTTGGAAGTTTCATCTGAGTAAAGTAAATGAGAACTTTGTCTTCACAAGGTTTTCAGGATTGACTGCTTTGTATCCTCAACCAATGCTACTTTTTTGTCATACTTTCTCATTGGTACTTGTTATACATGTAATGGACCAAGCCTTACATGGTGTTTCCTGGATACACAGCATTCTCAGTTAGCTGGGAGAGGTGAAGAAAAAGGTTAACATGGTCCCAAGTCTACTATATTTCCTATTTCAGAAATGTTTTGGAACCATTACCGATCACTGTTACCTTTCATGTGCCTCTGAAGAATTTGATTTAAAAATAGCAATTGGGGGGGATTTTTTTCATTGTGAGCTGAGGGGACACTGGTGGTGTTGAAGAGGAAACATGAGGAGGCATTGTACCTTGCAAGTTCTGTGCTTCTGAGCTGTTGCTTATTTGTTTGTTTTTTGATTGCCTGTCTTGTATTTTGTTCAGTTGTAAACTCTTCAGGGCAGATATTGTGTTATATGCTATGTTTGTATACAATGGTTGGGGCCTCTAAACACTGCTGGAATATAAATAATAATAATAATAATAATACTTGCACACATACATATGTATCCAGGTAGGTGGCCAAAATCTGTCCTTACATGCTCATTGAAGACCGCTAATTTCATTAGAAGTCTTGCTCATGTTCTGCATTGAATTTAGCTTAACACTTTTAAATAGTTGCAGAGGGTCTTAAGTGATTTTTAACATAATGTATTGTATTGCTTAAGCAGAATTGTGGTGGCATCAACTACCAGCCTTAAATTTACCTTCTTTGCTTTACTGGATTTAAGTCAGACATAATTGTATTAATTTAAATTATTTTGACAAATCTAAGTTCAGTTTTTCTTGTTGCTTATGCTTTGTTAAACTGGGGCAGAGAAGTGCCAGTCTGGTTGTCCCTGAACACCTTCATAATTAAGCTTTTTGAAATAAAAAGGCAAAACTGGTGCAGCAAGGAAACAATTGACGACTAAAGATAGGATTAGTTTGAATTGTGAAGGCAGACTAAGCATCTATGTCTGTCAGCTGGATGACAGGAATTGTAACAAGTTACTTTGACAACCGCTTACTCCATAGAGAGATTATGCCGAGTTCATTTGCAGGTTTGTGTTTAACCTTAGCTGACAAAATGATACTTAACCTCTTATACCGTCAACCTTTATACTTCCAGAATGAATGAATATTGCCTTAACGATAAACTTAAGGAACAATTTTTAAGGTCATTTTTTTAAAAAAAGCTATTTTTCTTGCTTATATGTTACAACACTAAAATAAAATGTAGATCAATCTAATGTCAAAAGTGAATTGCCCTCCATTAAAAAAATACTATTTTTGTCATTTAATCCTGAAATGTAACATATTTCATACAGTTTCTAACAATTGCTTGACTAGGAAAAAACACACCAAAAAATTGATCGTGAAAAACAATAAGGGCAGATTTTCAGAAGTGCTCGGCACCAACAATTGGTGCCAGACTTTTCAAAGAGCATGGCTCCCATTTAGGCCCTTAAATAAAGTGACCAGATTTTCACTGGGCGCTGTTAGTTACAGAGCACTTTTGAAAGGCTGGCCTCTAAAATACTTACTGCCATAAATCTGATTGTGTAGCCTTTGAAATCAGTTGCATAAATATAGTTCTCATATTTTCCAAATTTGAAAGTGCATTATTGATGTAGTGATTGAATTAAGGTTTTGTTTTTGTTTTCTTTTAAATATTACTGGAGTTGCAGATTTAACTATTTTATTCCCCGTTTCCTGGATCAAAAGTACCTTTGGAGAAAAAAAATGTGATGGTGCCTACACTGATAGTTTGTTTATAACGTAATGTCCTGTCTGCTCCTAAATACTTATTAGCCCTTTTTATTTTATTAGATTCTGGCTTATACAGAGGGACTCCATGGAAAATGGCTGTTCACAGAGATTCGGTCAATTTTTTCCCGACGCTATCTCCTGCAAAATACAGCATTAGAGATCTTCATGGCAAACAGAGGTAGCGAGGGATTGGAATGGAGGGATGGAGAATTTTGGTTTGACAATATGTGTTTGCTATTTCACTTTTTGTTGGCTAGAAATTACTGCTGTTTTTGTTTAATGGATATAGGCTGTGTCTTTGATTTAAAAAAAATGAAATTATATGTACAAAAATATTTCAGATTTCAAGGATAACTTTTTCCTATATAAAGCTTTCCAGAGAGAAGTCTTGTGGGTAAAACATCATAACTCACTTATTTTCAATTAAGTTTTTTGCTTCTATTTACAGTCCAAATGCTGAATTGGCACTTTCTGTACACTTACTTTGCTTAAAGCATGTCTGTGTTCTCATCTGTTATACTTACACAGAGTATTATTTTCCTGTGGTAGGAAAACAGTTGCTGGTTATGCAGTATTAAGGACAATGGAACATAAGAACTGCAGTACTAAATGAGACCAGTGGCCAATATATTCCGACATCCTGTCTTTGTCAGTGGCCAATTCCAGGTGATTTCAAAGAAATCCCAGAATAGACAATCATGGAATAATCTACAGGATTTAAATGTCTTAAAGGAAAACAAATATTTTCAGTGAAACTCTGGATATTCTTCTCATGTATATAAAAATATCTAATATCTAATTCTTGACTAAATCCTACCAAGCTCCTGGCCTCAGTGACAGTTGTATCAGTCAGATTCACAGGTTAATTATTTGTGTAAAAACCCAACTCCTTTTATCAGTTTTAAATTTGTTTTTTGCATGTCTCCTTATTCTTCTATTATGAGGGAGGGTAAACAGGAGTGCTTGATTGAATTTTTCTGAGCTAGTCATTATTTAGTATGCCTCTTTTATGTCTGTTTAATTCATCCCCCTCTCTGAAGTCAATAGTTCTAGCTTTTCAGCCTCTTTTCATGAAGAGAACTCTTGATTCTTCTAATCATTTTCATTCCCGATCTCTGACACCATCTCTCCATTTTCAGCTCCCTTTTTAGAGATGGGGAGACCAGAACTGAATACAGATGAAATATATAATTGATTCTTCATGTCTTAACATTTTTCTATCTTGAAACTGTCACTGTGCATTGAGCACAGGGCTTCACTGAATTGTCCACAGTGATACCCAGATCTTTATCCTTAGTAATTTTGAATTCAGCAATATTCAACCAAAGAAAAATCACCTCTTAGTGTGTGACCAAACCTAGTCACGTGAGTGACCCATTTGATTTTCATATGCTGCATTTGAATTCTGATTTCAAATCTGGTTTTGTTCTTATAAAGGGATAGTCATACCTTCCTGTGTAAAGTGCACAGAAACAGTACTTTAGAAGACGAGTAAGATTTCCTCAAGACTTCTGCCATTTGTACTGCCATTTCTGATGCCTTATACCAGAAGTACTCAATTTTTTCCATGCCAATACTCCACCTTTCCATTCCCCCTTATTCCTCTATGCTCCTCCCCACCAGTCTAGCCATGACTAGAGTTGGGTGAAACTTTTTGTGAAATCTATTATTATTATTATTATTATTTATTAATTATTAGCCAAAAAATGCAGACTCAGTTCAACTAAAACAATTTGCTAATTTTGATGCATTTCAATGAATTGTTTAGGTCGAATTTAAAAAAGAAATTGGAAACGTCAGAATGGTTTATTTTGCCTTTCTGATATGAAAATGGTTTGACCCTTTCTGTTTTAGAATTTCATTGTTTTATTTGAAAGCCCTGTTTTTGTTTGTGATTAATTTTGTATTTTTCAAAAACAAAAAAAGTTTAGAAACCATCAAAAATGAACGAAAACATTTAGTCAGACTAAAGGTTTTGTTTATCCCAAAGGAAATTATTTTTAGCTTTCATGTTTTTCTGGAAAAGGTTTTTGTTTTTTTTTTTTTGTTTTTTTTTTTTTCTTTTTGGTCAGCCCAAACCAAACTTTTGTTTGTTTATTTTGGCCACCAAACCAAAAAATTGGTTACTCACATAGCCATGATCCTGATCCTGCTTAGCAATATAGGAAGGGTAAGGTAGATAGTCAGTCACAACCCCAACACCTAATGAGGAGTCACAACCTCCAGCCTGAGAATCCCTTTCTGAAAGCTGTTTCACAATAATTTTTACAGTATCTGTAGTATCAGCTATAAATTGTACAGCTGACTTTCAGAAATCTTAACACTTTGTGGGTCCTGCATAGTTCAAGGATTTAGTACTAGAATATGGAGCTTTACATCTCAAAGTCAGCAGTATGAGCCCATCCACGTGCCACACCATATGATGGCAATTTGATCTATGTGAAATAATTTGGTCTGTCCAATTCCTAGCAAACGTGCGTTCGCCTCACAAAAATCACCCATCACGCAGGTGGAAACATTTTTGGTATTCTAAGCAGATAGGCAAAAAAAAATTTTTGGAGAATGATCTATATTGTCTGCCACCTAGAGGTGTAGTTCCTTAAGGTCAGATAATGAGGATCTAGGACCTATGAGGCACTTTCCTATCCCCTAGCCATGTGGCCTTAGAAAGAAACTTCAGGGAGGAGTCAGCCAGAGACTGAAATTGATAGAACAACCACAGAAACATTTTAAGCAGGGACCATGGGACACTGATGATGTCAACCAACTGCTTTCTGTAGTTTTCACTCTAGACCAGGGATAGGCAACCTATGGCACGTGTGCCAAAGGCAGCACACAAGCTGATTTTCAGTGGCGCTCATACTGCCCGGGTCCTGGCCACCAGTCTGGGGAGCTCTGCATTTTAATTTAATTTTAAATGAAGCTTCTTAAACATTTTAAAAACCTTATTTACTTTACATACAACAATAGTTTAGTTATATATTATAGACTTATAGAAAGAGACCTTCTAAAAATGTTAAAATGTATTACTGGCATGCGAAACCTTAAATTAGAGTGAATAAATGAAGACTCGGCACACCACTTCTGAAAAGTTGCTGACCCCTGCTCTAGACAGTCTCTCCCCTATGCTGTTTGGCTGCTTACTCCAGCTCCTCCCATCCACTTACTCCTCATGTCCTCCCTCCCTTCTTTCATCTTTCTGTTTGGCTAGTCCCATCCTAACAGAAACCCACCTAAATTATTTAAATAACAAAAAATATTCGTGGCACTAACATGATGTTTGCAAATCATGTCTCTTTTTCTACGCTATATCAATTTCCCCTACCCTCTGTCTGATTTGTTTATTTAGATTAAGATTAGATTAAGTTTTATGAAACAGAGACTCTATCTGATTCAGTGTGTAAAAGGTGCCTAGCACAATGGAACCTGCTTTCGCGTGGCCTCTTGGCGCTACCTTAAGATATAATAATACATTAGTATGGATTGCTGCCTTGTTCATGTACTTGGTTTGGGCCAGAGCTGCTTTTTTCCCTCCAAGTCCTTTTTTGAGCATGCATGTGTATCGTAATGGACTCAAAATCTCAGTGGTTGAACACTGCTCTTGTATGTCTTTAGGAAAGTTCTTTGTTCTGGTATTTTCCCTTCCTAAATTTCAATTTAAACCAACCTATATGTGAGTTCTTTTGATGAGCAATGTAAGCAGTGATGAGCTGCCAAAATCTTAACAACTGTTTCCCTACCGGGTCTTTGGCGGCACTTCGACGGCGGGTCCTTCAGTTCCAGTGAAGACCTGGAGCGAGCGAAGGACCCACCGCCGAAGACTCGGCGTGCCACCCGGTGAGTAAAAGCCCCATGTGTTCTTTTACGTGTGGGTTTTTTTTTTAGTTATACCTGCTGGGATCCCGTCAAAACTATTCAAATCGGACCCCACACTTCCTAAAGTTGGCCCTGCACATCGGGGTTGAAAAATTGTATCGGGGCCAGTAGGGAAGGCTGTACCTCCCAAAACAGCCTGTCCCCTACCCATCTGACCCCCACCCATCTCCTGCCCCCCTCAGATCCCACAAGCGCTGCAAGCAACCCATCAACCCCCCTGCTCCTTGTCCCCTGATCAGCCCCGCCCGAGATCCCCCCCACCCTAACTGGCCTCTAGGACCTCTCCCCACCACCTACTCAACCCCGCTGTCCCCTGACTGCCCTCCCCAGAACCTCCGCCCCCTCCAGCTGCTCCCTGCCCAGCCCCTGCCTTATCTAACTCTTCCTCCCAGCCCCGGCCCGGCCCCTGTACCATGCTGCTCAGGGCTGCGTGTAAGGATGCCACATGGCCCGCTGGAGCTCACCCCCCCTTTACCTTGCTGCTCAAGGCGGCAGGAGCTGCAGAGCTGCCCAGAGCACTGGTGCCAGCAGCTCGGCGTGCTGCAGCTCTGCGAGGGGGGAGGGAAGCGGGGGAAGTAGGGGAGGGGCCGGGGGAGCCTCCCCAGCTGAGAGCTCAGGCAGGCTGGAGACAGGATGGTCCCGCGGGCTGAATATGGCCCACGGACCCGAGTTGTTTGTCCACCCACCTGCCCCTTTAACAGCCGGTTCTACACCAGTATCTAAATTTAACAACCGGTTCTTGTGAACTGGTGGGAACCGGCTCCAACTCACCAGTATGCAAGGCCTTCTAAATATTTACTTTCTAGTGGTTTTGTACCTGTGCCAGTCTTTTGCAAACAGTGCATTAAATATTGTAATTTATACTGAGATATCAAAAAGTACATCTAAAGAGTTACACATTTTCTTAAAGAAAACGGATTTTTTAAAAAATAAATCATGGAATAAAGATCATGTCAAATATTCTCGAGCTGGTTAACTTTTTGTAGGTGAAATTACTTTTCTGAAATGTGTATGTTATTTAAAAGTGGAAGAGCAGTTGTTAGAATTTTTATCATAGCTTAAAATTGGCCTTAATCTTACCATGGGATCGGTGTGGGTTAAGACCCAAATCCAACAAAGCATTGAGGCTCATGCTTAAATTTTAAGCACTCAAGTAGTCCCTTTGGATCTAAATTAAGCATATGCAAAATGCTTTGCTGAATTGGGGCCTTAAATGGAACTCCACATGGGCATAAATGTCCACCTCTTCTGATCTCATTACAAGATCACTTAGTTTTTAATTATTTCCATGTGATTTCTCAGAAAAGAAGAATTCAGTTTCCTGATGAAATATGGAAGTTGTGATGGGTTGCATCACAGAAACCCACTTGGGAACTACCACCTCATATGCTTTGATTACCTCTGAGTCTGTTTTCCCTGCCATCTTAGGACATCAGTGTCCTGCCTGGTTTGAACTAGACATGCTTGCCTGCTACAAACCCAGACCCAGGTCCAAACTACATCTCCTAAGAGCTGCTGGCTTAACTGAAAACAGCTTAAGAAGTGTTCCTGTCTCCAACACCCAGATGCCCAGTTCCCAGTTGGGTCCAAACCCCAAATAAATCTGTTTTACCCTGTATGAAGCTCATAAATTGTTTGCCCTCTATAACACTGATAGAGAGAGATGCACAGCTTTTTGTCCCCCCCACCTCCAGTATTAATACATACTCTGTGTTAATTAATAAGTAAAAAGTGATTTTATTAAATACAAAAAGTAGCATTTAAGTGGTTCCAAGTAATAACAGACAGAACAAATTACCAAGCAAAATAAAATAAAACACACAAGTCTAAACGTAATACAGTAAGAAAACTGATTTACAGATAAAATCTCACCCTCAGATGTTTCAATAAGCTTCTATCACAGACTGGATGCCTTCCTAGTCTGGGCCCAATCCTTTCCCCTGGTACAACCCTTGTTCCAGCTCAGGTGGTAGCTATGGGATTTCTCATGATTTCAGCCCTCTTTGTTCTGTTCCACCTCCTTATTTAGCTCTGCAAAATGCAGGGGTCCTTTGTCCCTCTCTGGGTTCCCACCTCTCCTTCTAAATGGAAAAGCACGAGGTTAAAGATGGATTCCAATTCAGGTGACATGATCACATGTTACTGTAAGACTCTAAACCTTCATTCCTCCCAGCCTGACTCACAGGAAGCCGTGCAAGCAAACAGAGTCATCCACAGTCAATTGTCCTGGTTGATGGGAGCCATCAAGTTCTTCTTTGAGTGCTTGCTCATATCCATTCCAGTTAGGTGTGCGCGCGCCGCGTGCACGTTCGTCGGAGACTTTTTTACCCTAGCAACACTCGGTGGGTCGGCAGGTCGCCCCCTGGAGTGGTGCCGCTGTGGCACCTGATATATACCCCTGCCGGCCCCTCCGCTCCTCAGTTCCTTCTTACCGCCCGTGTCGGTCGTTGGAACAGTGGAGCGCGGCTTAGCTGATCTCCACCTCCCTAGCGATTCGCTCGTTTGTATAGTATCGTGTATATAGTTCTTTTCTGTAGTTCTAGTTAGTATTTAAGTGAATAGTTCTTATAGTTGTGTGTATATAGTTAAAGAGGATCAGGGGCTTGCCCCTTCTCCTCCCCCGGTACCGGGGCCCATGCCCGGTTCACCGGGCTTCAAGCCTTGCGCGGCCTATCATCGGCCGATGCCCACAGGAGACCCGAACGACTCCTGTTTAAAGTGCCTAGGCGAATCCCACCTTGCGGACAAGTGCCGAATCTGCAAGGCGTTCAAGCCCCGGACAAAGAGAGAGTGGGACATTCGCCTGAAACAACTTTTGATGGAGGCAGCTTTAACTCCTCCATCCTCGGCACCGACTCCGGCACCGGGAACAAGTACCTCTTCCGCACCGGACCGCCTGGCACCGATAAAAGCTCCTCATCACCACCCTTCACCGGCCCAACCCTCCGGCTGGCACCACTCCCTTCCCCGAAGAGCAAGAAGCACAAGGCTCCTGCGGCACCTACAGCTACACCGCAGTCGGAGCGTATCCCCAAGATGGACCGCCCGGCACCGTCAACTGCCGTGGCACCGTTGATTCCGGTTTCACAGGAGCCGTTGAGTCCGGTGCCTACCAGCTCCCCAGTGCGCGCTGTGGTTGAGCTTGTCGTGCCGTCCACACCGGAGACCTTCTCCGCGGTGCGGGACCTAATCGCTCTAACAGAGCCTGAACTGCCCCAACCCCCGGCACTACCGGTGCGGGTTATTCAGTCGCTGGGCAAGCCCACCATGATGCGACCACCTTCACCGCGCACCACTGAACACCGTTGGTCCCGATCTAGATCCCGCGATCACTCTCAGCCTCTACATCGCTCCCGATCCCGGCGCCGCTCGCAGTCCTGGTACCGTTCTCCACGGTACCGGTCGTACTCGCGGCACCGCTCGAGATCCCGGTCGCCGCCTTGGTACTCTCGGCATCAGTTCAGATCCCGGCACCGACGTACTTCTCGCAGCTGATCCTGGCACGACGACATAAGGCACCGGTCGACCTCCCGGCACCGCGCTGGTAGCAGGTCCCGGTCCTGCTCCTGATACCGCCACGGTTCCCGGTACCGTTCGCCGGTACCGTGCAGAGATGAACTCTGTGGGCGCAGAGACCTGGCCCAATCAACTTCAGCTCCTCTGTGGCCGTCGCGTCACCTGTCCGCCTCCTCACACGCGGACAGCGCCTCCTACGGGGGTTCAGATGCGCAGGCCCACCCGGACCATGGACCACCTCAATGGTCTTTTTGGACACCTTGGGCCTATCACCAAGCCCAAAGCGAACCAATGGGCCCAGCACGCTCTGGCCACTCGGAGCACCATGCACTAGAGGCCACAGCCAGCAGGCCTCCCCCCGCTGATACAAAGGAAGACTCTACACATGCACCTGAGCAGCATGATGTTCCAGAGACGGAGGTCCCCCAGGATGAGGCGTCAGTCAGGACCCACTCATCCCAGGGTTGTCATTCTCCTCTTCCCCGGATGAGGCGGTAGCGGGCACATCATCATCGGGGCCCCCGCCAATTGATCTCCGAGCACACCAGGATCTTCTGCGGCGTGTTGCCCAGAATATCAGTCTTCCCGTAGAGAAAGTTCCTGAGGTGGAGGACCCGGTGGTTAGTATATTATCGGCGGAAGTACCAACCAGGGTGGCCCTCGCCTTCATCAGATCGATCCAAGCCAGAGCAGACACCATCTGTCAGTCCCTGGCTTCCATCCCACCCACAGCCAGGGGAGTAGAACGAAAATACATGGTGCCTTCTAAGGGGTATGAGTACCTCTACATTCACCCCGTCCCCTGCTCGTTGGTGGTACAATCAGTCAACGAACGGTAGCGCCACGGCCAACAAGCCCCCGTGCCAAAATCTAGGGAGGCCAGGTGCATGGATTTATTGGGCTGGAAAATATACTCTGCTGGAGGCCTTCAGCTCCGTGTGGCGAACCAACAGGCCCTCTTAAGCCGCTACAGCTACATCACCTGGGAGGCTGTCGGCAAGTTTACCGAGTTGGTTCCCCAGGACTCCCGTCAGGAGTTACAGCTCTCCTAGAAGAAGGAAAGAGGGTCGCGAGAACCTTGCTACAAGCCTCGTTAGATGCCGCCGACTCTGCAGCCAGAACAGTCGCCTCTGGTATAGCCATGCGCCGCATATCTTGGTTGCAAGTGTCCGGCCTACCGCCTGAGCTACAATACACCATACAAGACTTACCATTTGATGGACAAGGTTTATTCTCACAAAAGACAGACCCCAGACTACAGAGTCTGAGGGACAACCAAGTTATTTTGCATTCTGTGGGAATGCATACACCCCAGACTCAGAGACGGTCCTTCCGCTCCCAATCTCAGCGCACTTAGCCCCCTCCTCGGCCAAGACAGGATCTTGCCCGAAGACGAGGTCGTACTACCCGCAGACGTCAGTCTGGACCTCAAGGGGGCAACAATTCCGGTCCCGCCAAACCTCCACCAGGACCCAAAGCAAACTTTTGAGGGTGCGCCCGAGAGCAGTGTACCAATTCCCTCCCTGGATCCTCTTCACTTTTACAACCGCCTTTCCCTGTTCCTTCCGGCGTGGTCCCAGTTGACCTCAGATTGTTGGGTCCTACGTATGGTGGAGCTTGGATACCGTCTTCAGTTTATTTCTTCCCCTCTCTCTCACCCCCCCTCCTCGTCCCTCTTCAGGGACCCCTCTCACGAGCAACTTCTCATTCAGGAGATTCACAAGCTCCTCTCAATCGGAGCTATAGAGGAGGTACCGGAGGAGTTAAGGGGCAAGGGGTTTTATTCCCGATATTTCTTAATCCCCAAGACAAAAGGGGGCCTCTGGCCCATCCTGGACCTGCGAGGACTGAACAAATTCATCAAAAAGTTCAAGTTCCGCATGGTATCCCTAGGAACCATCATTCCTTCCCTGGATCCCGAAGATTGGTACGCCGCTCTCGACATGAAGGACGCATATTTCCATATTGCAGTTTATCCCCCGCACAGGAGGTATCTGCGCTTTGTGGTAAATCAGGGTCACTACCAGTTTACTGTCCTTCCCTTTGGTCTTTCCTCGGCCCCTCGGGTCTTCACGAAGTGTATGGTGGTCGTCGCTGCTTCCCTGCGCCGTCATCGAATACAGATCTTCCCTTACCTCGACGACTGGCTTATTCGAGGGGCTTCAGAGGCACAAGTCATCAGTCATGTCACCATCATCAGGGAGCTGTTTATGCGTCTAGGCTTGATCATCAATTTGGACAAGTCCACCCTGGTGCCTACGCAGAGGATAGAATTTATCGGGGCAATGCTGGACTCCAACCTTGCAACGGCCAGTTTGCCCCTACACCGGTGTCAGGCCATAGTCTCCCTTGTCAAAAGTCTTCAGAGCTTTCCAACCACTTCTGCTCATACTTGCCTTGCTCTGCTGGGGCACATGGCTCATGCACTTTTGTCACAAGGCATGCCAGACTGCAAGTGCGCCCTCTGCAAACCTGGCTCGCTTCGGTCTATCGGCCGGGCAGGGACGCCATAGACATTATTCTGACAGTTCCCCCGGATGTTCTAGGCTCCCTCGACTGGTGGAAGACGTCATCCCGAGTGTGTGCGGGCCTGCCGTTTCATCCTCCCCAGCCCTCCATGTCCCTAACAACGGACGCGTCTTCGCTGGGCTGGGGCGCCCACCTAGGGCTCCTGCGCACCGAAGGCCTTTGGTCACCCCGGGAGTTGACGCTCCACATCAATGTACGAGAGCTGAGAGCGGTCCAGCTGGCATGCCAAGCCTTTCAGCGCCATCTACATGGCCGTTGTGTTGTCCGTGAACACTGCAACACAACGGCCATGTATTACATCAACAAGCAGGGTGGGACACGGTTCTCGATACGGCTGTGGGACTTCTGCATAGCCCACTCCATACATCTAGTGGCTTCCTTTCTCCCGGGGGTATGGAACACTCTCGCAGATCACCTGAGCAGGTCCTTCCTGTCACACGAATGGTCCATCCATCCAGACGTTCTCCATTCGATTTTCCGGAGGTGGGCTTTCCCCACATAGACCTGTTTGCATCCAGAATGAACAGGAAATGCCAGGTGTTCTGCTCCCTACAGGGTCGCTCCCCGGGCTCCCTGTTGGACGCGTTCCTGATTCCGTGGACGGGCCACCTCTGTTACGCCTTCCCACCGTTCCCTCCTGTCCACCGAGTCCTGCTCAAACTCTGCAGGGACAGAGCCCGCATTATCCTGATCGCTCCGGCTTGGCCGAGGCAGCACTGGTACACCATGCTGCTCGAGCTGTCCCTGGCAGACCCAATTCCCCTGCCGCTCTTGCCGGACCTGATCACACAAGGCTTCAGCAGGATGCACCATCCGGACCTGCAGTCCCTTCATCTGACTGCATGGCTCCTGTCTGGTTAAACCAGTCGGAGTTATGCTGTTCCGCCGCAGTACAGCAGGTGTTGCTGGGAAGCAGGAAGCCCTCCACGCGCTCGACATACCTCGCAAAATGGAAGCACTTCTGCCACTGGTGTGACCAGCACGGCCATTCTCCGCATTCTGTATTAGTCCCCACTATCCTGGACTACGTGTGGTCTCTCAAAGAGCAGGGGTTGGCGATCTCCTCTTTGCGAGTACATCTTGCGGCTATATCCACCTTCCATCCGGGGGAAGCTGGCAGTTCTGTTTTTTCCCACCTATAGTTTCCAGATTCCTCAAAGGCTTGGAGCGACTATACCCACAGGTCAAACGCCCTACCCCTACCTGGGACCTGAACCTCGTCTTAACTAGGCTCATGGGGCCCCCTTTTGAACCTTTGGTCACATGCTCGCTGCTGTACCTGTCCTGGAAAACAGCTTTCCTAGTCCTTGTCACCTCGGCTAGACGAGTCTCAGAGCTTTGTGCATTGACTGTGGATCCTCCATATACTGTGTTCCATAAGGACAAGGTGCAGCTGCGACCGCACCTGGCATTCCTCCCTAAGGTCGTCTCCACCTTTCATGTTAACCAGGACATCTTCCTGCCAGTCTTTTGTCCAAAGCCGCATTCATCGCGACGAGAGCAACAGCTCCATACTTTGGATGTCTGAAGGGCTCTCGCCTTCTACATCAAGAGGACCAAGCCCTTCCAGCGCTCACCTCAGCTATTCGTGGCGGTGGCGGAACATATGAAGGGCATGGCAATCTCCTCCCAACGTATTGCATCTTGGGTTACATCGTGTATTCGGGCTTGCTATGACTTGGCTCATGCTCAGGCGGGCCATCTCACTGCCTACTCTACTCGGGCTCAAGCTTCATCTGCCGCGTTCTTGGCCCATGTTCCCATACAGGACATCTGCCGCGTGGCCGCCTGGTCTTCCATCCACACCTTTGCATCACACTACGCATTGGTCCAACAGTCTAGAGACGATTCCGCCTTCGGCTCAGCGGTCTTACATTCCGCAACGTCTCGCTCCAACCCCACCGCCTAGGTAAGGCTTGGGAATCACCTAACTGGAATGGATATGAGCAAGCACTCGAAGAAGAAAAGACGGTTACTCACCTTTGTAACTGTTCTTCTTCGAGATGTGTTGCTCATATCCATTCCACACCCGCCCTCCTTTCCCACTGTTGGAGTAGCCGGCAAGAAGGAACTGAGGAGCGGAGGGGCCGGCAGGAGTATATATCAGGCGCCATCGCGGCGCCACTCCAGGGGGCGACCTGCCGACCCACCGAGTGTTGCTAGGGTAAAAAAGTCTCCGACGAATGTGCACGCGGCGCACGAACACCTAACTGGAATGGATATGAGCAACACATCTTGAAGAACAACAGTTACAAAGGTGAGTAACCGTCTTATTCCAAACCACAATTAATGGCTCACACTTTGCATAATTACAATAGGCTTGCAGAGTTAGATTTCATATTTCTAGTTTGATACAAGAATGATACATACAGACAGATAGGATGACCACAGTCAGTAGATTATAAGCTTTTTAACGATACCTTACAAGAGACCTTTTGCATGAAGCATATTCCAGTTACATTATATTCACACTTATTAGCATATTTTCATAAAATCACATAAAGTGCAACGTCACAGAGGTATTTTTTTAAAAAAAAGAATTCATGTCTGTTGAAAATCTTTAAATATTTCTCTTCTAATTCCACTTAAGTGGAAAATAGCTTAAAAAAATAAAAATTCCCAGCAGAAGTCACAGTTGTGTATGATGCACTTACTATACAAACTGTGTATGCTTTTTCTTTTGCCAAGCTGAATCTGGAAATAAAGATGAATAAACATAACTTTAAATTTTATTATATTCAAATAAAAAATTGCTATAGGTAATGTGTGCTCAGTTAATGCTAATAAGACATTTGCTGAAACTTCTGCTAGTGTTTACAACTAGAAGTAGCTCTAAAAATGCAGTTTTAAAAAGAAATAACTAATGATGTATAAAACATTTGACTTATAGTATATTATGGGAAAAGATATTTAATGCTATATCTGATAGACCTGAATTCAAGTAGGAAGCCTAGTATAGGAAGCCTACTATAAATGACAGGAAATAATGTCATGTTCTAACTGTTCTGTTTGTTCACAGTTGCTATCATGTTCAACTTCCCAGACCCAGCAACAGTAAAAAAAGTGGTTAACTGTCTACCACGTGTTGGCATTGGCACTAGCTTTGGGCTACCACAGACCAGGTATTTTACTATGAAAGATATAAGCTACAGTTTGATTTTTCTTAATTATCTTCCTTTTTTAAACTAAATGGTTTAAAAACACAAAACAACCCACCCGCTGCACACAATTCTTTCAGTTTAGTTGTACTGCAAAATTTCAAAGGCAGAGCAGAGCTTATCTTTATTACATAATCATATGAACAGAAAGATTGAGTTTTGAGGGTTTTGGATTTCTGTCATGTTATGGAGAAAGTTGCCCTCTTACTGGTTAAGACACAGTCACTTTCCCTGTTTAAGGAGGTTAAGTTCCTTTATGCTTGTCAGCTCTGTGAAATGTAGGAGTCTGGATGGAGGATTGATTAGCTTTTGTGGCAGTTTTCAATTATATTAGGTTGACTGAGACATCTTTCAACTCTCCACAACACTTCAGCCTATCTGAAAATGGCAGTTTCTCATCAATAGGAAACTGTACACCTGTTTAGAAGTGTATAAGTTGAAGAAAGACTGAGGTAGTCATTTGATGCATTTGCCTTTCAACTCTGGAGGCCAAAGTTCAAACTTGACCTTGGGTTACAGGTGAAGTGAATTTGACAATCTCAGGCTATTTGTCTGCATCCTAAAACTGCTCCAGAATCTGGCCCAATTGACTGAGTCTTTTTAGAAGAGGATAGGCCTAGATTATCAAGAACGTTCTGAATGAAACAAAGGGGCCCAATCCCATGTCCATTCAACTACATTCACGTACATGGAATTGAATTAGGTCCCATGTACGTGGTTCCATTGTCTGCTTACAGGTGTATTTAGTCATAATCAATTATTTTACCTGCTCGCTTTCAATGAGTAAACTTTAAGAAAATAAAAAAAAAAAGGATTTCTAAGAATTTCCTTAAGAAATGGCAATATTGAGTTAATTTTATCACTGTTCTTTCTTCAAATTTGTGAAAGCTGTGGTTTTGTTTTATTTTGTGTATCAATAGGAAGAAATGAAGTGATGTTAAATATTTTGGACATGGTTTTCACAGTGATCAGAAAAAGTCCTCTATATCTTAAACCTGATCTGTAACAGAAACAACTATTATACAATCATGCTTTAAGGGAAATAAAGAACTAAACTGTGACATTTCATTAAGAATTTGGTGTTTACTGCTTGAAAAATTGAATTTAATGTATACACTTTAAAGGTACAATTAGTGCATATGCAGTTGTAATTTAATATAATACTTGTACTATAAAAATTATATATAAATTGTTAATAGTTTATCAATATTTTATCAGTAGCACAAATAAATACGTGAGCCATGGTTATTCTGTTTAATAGGTACTGGTAAAGGCTTATTCTAGATTCCTCTTAAATAATGTACTGCTGGAGTTTATAGATGTTTTTATTATGAATAGAATAGTCTTATGGAATTTTGGGATCAACCCTTTTCTGCCTGATTTATAATTTCCAGGGGATAGTTTTATAGTCTTTCTCAAACTTCAAGAAATCTGGCATCAAACTCCAATCGTTTAATTGCTTGAGTTATTTATGGCTAAATCCCCAAAGTTGCTTAGCATTTAAATCTTGAGAGTGGATTTTATAATAAAAGTCCTTCTTCATCTGATTGTTGTCTTTTATTCTCAAGAGACTTAGAAACAGACACCAAAAGATGGCTTTATTCTAAGGTGAAAATTTTAAATGCCATATAATAATTTTCTTCTTTAATAATCTACCATCTCTATAAATCATGTAGAAGTAACACATTTCAACCTCTTGGATTAGTTGAGCTTGCACAACTATAGAGATTTGTGTTGAATGTTCACAAGAATTCAGATCATGGCACATGAAAATATCCAGCCGTCAAATGATTTTTAGTCCTTTGTTCTCATTAGGTTATAAAACCATGAAAATAAACTTTAGAAATCTCCAAAATAGCAGCTGGACTTCACCAGACAAATCTAGCATAGCACTTTAACCATTAAGATAAAACATGCCTACAGTTACATGTTACTGCATTTTTCGATGTAAATTACATCTGATTTAAGGTCTAGGTATAGGGAGAATTGCCTTGCAAAGTTCATTAGAAGAGTCTGATTTGTAAAGCGCTCTAATATGTGCTGTGATTGCCGTGTAGAACCTGCTGGCATACTCCAAAAGGTACCTAGTTCATGTTAACATTAGAATGTTTTACAAATCATATCCTTCTGGCGCCCTTTAACATGCCATGTAGACAAACCCCAAGCCTGTTCTTATTTAGTAATCATAAACTAAAATATTAACAATAGTCTATGTGCTATATATGATATAACAATTTAAGTGTAATTATTCTTCCCATAAGAAGATTTTAGGCACTTAAATATTCATATTTCTATGTGATCCCTCTCCAAAGTTCCACTGCTATGAAATCCAGAAGTAAAAAGAGTGTTCCTCTGTTTTGCAGTAAAAGTAGATAGGTACAGAAGAAAGGCTTCAGGTCTTTTTAAAAGGTTTCGTATAATTTTCTCACTGTAATGATTTTGTTTTCCAGACGCATTTCTTTGGCCAGTCCACGTCAGATTTTCAAAGCTTCCAATATGACCCAGCGGTGGCAGCACAGAGAAATTTCAAACTTTGAATATCTGATGTTTCTAAACACCATAGCAGGTAATGTAAACTCCTTCAGTGATCTGCTTCAGAAAGGAAAATATTAGTGGACCAGTTACTGGTAGCACAGTTTCTTCAGGACATGAGGATGATGACTCAGTGTTAGATTCACTCCTTCATGTAAACTTTCTAAAAATAGGCCTTTTCCCATGCAACTTATAGATAATACTTTTTTCAAATTAAAACATTTCAATGATAATCCAGGTTTCCCTTCATAATCAGAGGAAGAAGAGTTTACATTGAACTGAACTTGAACAGGGTAGCCCAAAGTGCAGAAGGTCCTGGCAGTAGTGGAAAGGCAGAGAGGAGATAGTGGCCTCTTTGCTATTACCATTCTCTTTTCAATACTCACAAAACTATCTCCCTATGACAAAACAGGTTCACCTAATCCCAAGGTCTAAACATGATTGCAATCTCATATTTGCTGATGAATCATGAACACTCAGTTGGAGAGACTGAATGCTCCCATGGGCAACAAATGTCATTGTTATATGGAAAGGGTTTTCCAAGTTCACAACCACTGCAGTGCTGGAAGGCCAACCATCTCCTCCCGCAGCTAATTTATTCCTCAATCAGGGAACTGATCTAACCCCTGCTCTAGTGTCTGAAATCCTGCTTAGCTATGCTTAGTGTATGCTTCATTTAGTATATACCATTCCAGTAGATTCCAGCCAGGCCTTAATATAAGACACTATGCTGAAGTAAGTTGTCAAGGATAAAAGAACAGCACATCATTAAAAGAACACAGGCTGGGACAGCTATGTGGAATATTATTTTCCAAATATCTTGCTCTCAAAGCATTATGAAACCCCTCAATTCCCTCTACATTATTTGTGGCTTAGACTACACTGAAAGACCTGTTAGCATAGCTCCAGACCTAGATAATATGGAAATGATGGCTAGGAATAAACACCTCAACACCTACAAAGCACGATTCATAAATCAATCTGTCCTTAATTAATCGTTGCCTCACAGATGCCAAGATGCTGGCAGCTTTTATAAATAAGAAGATTGAGGTGATTTCATTGCAAGCTTGCCATCCAAATGAGATGAGTTGAACTCTTTCCTGGGGCAAACTAGCTTGGGATCCATGACACAAATTTTGTGCATCCAGTGAATGATTTCATGGGCCAAAATCCTTACTGCCGAGGAAAGGGTTTGTAATGCAGTATCGAGAGAGCAAAGTGAGGTAGTGGTACCTGTTGTTTAAACTAGAAGGAGTAAAAAAGATAATGTTATGGAACAAAGGGAAGGCTAAATTATTCATGTTTGGGGTAGCAAGGCTCCCTTTACCTTTATTAAACACACACCTACACCCATCAGGCAAGGTGGCATTTCAAAAGGCCTGACTCTGGAGCTTGGCTATGGACCAGGCTATGCTTGTCTATAAGAATGGGCTCTGGAAGCTCCAATATCCCGACCAATGTAAACCTACTCCTAAAACTACCCAAGATCCACAAACCCGGAAATCCTGGACGCCCCATCATCTCGGGCATTGGCACTCTCACTGAAGGACTGTCTGGATATATGGACTCTCTACTCAGACCTTATGCCATCAGCACTCCCAGCTATCTCCGTGACACCACTGATTTCCTGAGGAAACTACAATGCATTGGTCACCTCCCAGAAAACACCATCCTAGCCACCATGGATGTAGAGGCTCTCTACACAAACATCCCACACACAGATGGAATACAAGCTGTCAGGAACACTATCGCTGATGATGCCACAGCACAACTGGCTGCTGAGCTCTGTGCCTTTATACTTACACACAACTATTTCAAATTTGATGACATTATATATCTCCAGATCAGTGGCACTGCTATGGGCACCCGCATGGTCCCACAATATGCCAATATCTTTATGGCCGACCTGGAACAACGCTTCCTCAGCTCTCGTCCACTCATGCCCCTTCTCTACCTATGCTACATTGATGACATCTTCATCATCTGGACCCATGGGAAGGAGACTCTGGAAAAATTCCACCATGATTTCAACAGCTTCCACCCCACCATCAACCTCAGCCTGAACCAATCTACACGGGAGGTCCACTTTCTTGACACCACGGTGCAAATAAGTGATGGTCACATTAACACCACCCTATATCGAAAACCTACCAACCGCTATGCCTACCTTCATGCCTCCAGCTTCCATCCTGGACACATCACAAGATCCATTGTCTACAGCCAAGCACTGAGGTACAACCGCATCTGCTCTAACCCCTCAGACAGAGACCAACACCTACAAAATCTCCACCAAGCATTCTCAAAACTACAATACCCGCACGAGGAAATAAGGAAACAGATCAACAGAGCCAGACGTGTACCCAGAAGCCTCCTACTGCAAGACAAACCCAAGAAAGAAACCAACAGGACTCCACTGGCCATCACATACAGCCCCCAGCTAAAACCCCTCCAACGCATCATCAAGGATCTACAACCCATCCTGGACAATGATCCCACACTTTCACAGGCCTTGGGTGGCAGGCCAGTCCTTGCCCACAGACAACCTGCCAACCTGAAACATATTCTCACCAGTAACTGCACACCGCACCATAATAACTCTAGCTCAGGAACCAATCCATGCAACAAACCTCCATGCCAACTCTGCCCACATATCTACACCAGCGACACCATCACAGGACCTAACCAGATCAGCCACACCATCACTGGTTCATTCACCTGCACATCCACCAATGTAATATACGCCATCATATGCCAGCAAGGCCCCTCTGCTATGTACATCGGCCAAACTGGACAGTCTCTACGGAAAAGGATAAATGGACACAAATCAGACATTAGGAATGGCAATATACAAAAACCTGTAGGAGAGCACTTCAACCTCCCTGGCCACACTATAGCAGACCTTAAGGTGGCCATCCTGCAGCAAAAAAACTTCAGGACCAGACTTCAAAGAGAAACTGCTGAGCTTCAGTTCATCTGCAAATTTGACACCATCAGCTCAGGATTGAACAAAGACTGTGAATGGCTTGCCAACTACAGAAACAGTTTCTCCTCTCATGGTTTTCACACCTCAACTGCTAGAACAGGGCCTCATCCTCCCTGATTGAACTGACCTCGTTATCTCTAGCATATATATACCTGCCCCTGAATATTTCCACCACATGCATCTGAAGAAGTGGGTATTCACCCACAAAAGCTCATGCTCCAAAACGTCTGTTAGTCTATAAGGTGCCACAGGATTCTTTGCTGCTTTTACTACTCCTTCCTGAGGCAGCCAGGAGGTGGTACTGTGTGAAGCATCCCACTGTGCAAGACAGAGATTAACGAAGCTGAGAGAGTTCATAGAAGAACAAAAAGAATTTTCAGGGGACTTTGAAGGGAATGATTAATAAGGAAATAGTAAGGGCTATATAAATCTATAAATGTAAATTTCCTTAGGAAAAATATGTAATGTGGTGTGTTTGTGCCATTGTTAGGGGTAATGGGATGAAACCAAGAAAAGAAAATTTAGGCAGAGTATTAGAAACCATTTCCTGGCAATGAGATAGATTAGGCTGTGAAATAGTCACCCTGGGACGGTTGTGGAAGTTGTCACTTGAGACTTTTAAAAGAAAACTGGACAAAACACTAGAAACTGTGGTGTTGGAAATAATCCTGCATTGGCAGGAAGATGGTTTGAATTATCTAACTTTTAGGATTCAATGAAAAGCAAAGACTATAATTTCACGATATATAAACATAATAACATTGCAATGTATCCATCAAGATGAGAACTAGAAACAATTTTGGTAGCATATTTTGTTTTCACCAGTTTAGTCCAACTGATAGACTAAATTAAGCACAAATGTAGAAATGAAATTTAAATACTTCAGGCCACATTTTTCAGTCTAAGTTTTTAAGTGTTCATAAGGTTAGTGGAGAATTCCCTTTATGCATGTGAATTTCTGATGGCAGACAGCTGGTGGATGTGACTTGTGCCAGTGTCATGCAGCTCAAAATCTAATATCTGTATCTCTCCCTTCTCCAGTGCATCCAAGTGTTGCACAACTGGGATGGAGAATCTGCCACTTTATTTCTATGCCCGAAGGTCATTGGCCTTTTCTATTCTTATAGTCAGTTCAATTTAGAGTAGGCTAGAAGATTAGATTATAGATCTGTACAAAAAACAAAAAATAAAAAGATATATATATATATATAAATGAATGCATTTAACTGTCACTTTTTATAGCGTGCAAGAGAGTTGACAATTAAAGTTGAATGGACCACAATATTTAAAATGGAATACTGGCAATCCAATAAAACTTTTTCATATCCTTTTCAACAAAGAAAATTCAGACATTACAATTGTAAAAGATTTATAATAAAAAAGCATTTCTTTTGGTGGTTATCAAATGATATAATAAATCATATCTCCAAGGTCAGTATTTTGTTTTATTGCCTTTAAATAAAGTGTTGTTTTTGTTTTCACCAGGACGTACTTACAATGACTTAAATCAGTATCCTGTATTCCCCTGGGTTATCACTAACTATGAATCAGAAGAGTTGGACCTTACACTTCCTAGCAACTTCAGGGATTTGTCAAAGGTATGTGTCATCAGAGATGATATGTTTTCAGTAACTGTCACACTAGCTTAAATTGTTTTGAAGGGAGGGATAGCTCAGTGGTTTGAGCATTGGCCTGCTAAACCAAGGGCTGTGAGTTCAATCCTTGAGGGGGCCGTTTAGGGATCTGGGGCAAAAATCTGTCTGGGGATTGGTCCTGCTTGTGAGATATATTAATATTGTTAAATGTGCAACCATTAGCAGAATATCATATTTACACACAGGTACTGCTAATAGGTAGAGGACCAACTGTATTTTATGGGAAAACGAGTTATTGATATGCATATTATTTCCACTGATATCATTTTAAGACTATTTTTAATAGAAGATGCCTTCGGTTGTAGAACATACATGCAGTTAGTTTGAACATTTCTTTTTAAGTTAGAAACACTAACAGAGAAAAGCATGTCTGGTAAGGACTAAAGATCAGCCAAGTCCATTCATTGGGTTTTTGATGAAAATCCTTTCTTCTTAGTAGGTAGATCCTGTGATGGTGTTATGCCTTAAGTATTTCCTGGGTCATGTCCTTATTCCCAGTGTGTAAAAAAGACTATTTTCTCTGTCCCTTTGGATGTCCCCTTTAGGTACCGTAAGTACCTACTATAATGAAGGTACCCTTTTTTTCTCTCCAGAGTTCGATATGCCTTTCTTCATACAACTCTTCCTCCATACCCATAAATTTAGTCTTGCTGCTTTTTTTGTACTTGATTCAAACTGTTAAGGTATTCTTTCTTAAGTGAACAAATGTGGGTACCTTATTGCATTTGCAAATGTGGACTCATTAAGCTTTATACAATGGAGTCATTATCTCTTGTTTTATATTTGCTCTCTCCATTTATTCAGCCTCATGGACTGTATGATTTATTTGCAACTTCAATATACTAGACCTTAACTTCCATATGGTAGTATAGTATTCTAAACTGGTTTCTGTGTGTCTTCGTTTTATAGGACTGACTCAAGAAATGCTAATTTTATTTAAATTTCTATTGCATTAGTTTATTGAATGTCTTGGTGAGATCTAGGTAAAAATCACCCCATTATCCACTGTCCTTCTTTCAATAAAGTTTTGTCATGTCATCAAAATAATTCTGTCAGATAATTCTGATCATAACCACTGCTGGATATCACTTAATTTACTTGTAGAACAGTTAGAATGGTTTGCTCCCATTATTATATTTAGAAATTTACATTGAGAGGTAAGTATTGAGGGATTCTGTGAGGTCTTCCCTTGTGATTTCGTGTGCACGCATGAGCATTGCTGGAGTTCTAACTGGTGAGATGTATGTGTGTCTAGATTCTAACATTAGCTTGCTGATGTTTCTATTCTGTAACATTTTCTTAAATGTGAATGTTTATAGATATTTTACAGTAAAATTTCTTGGGAAATATTTCTTATATTACTCCCACCTACAATGCCAAAATCATACACTACTGCCAATTTGGAAAAATACCAATGGGAAAAAATGGTGTTCAGTTATGACACTCAGGAGAATAAAATGCAGACTCAGGGATGGATTTAAAATGACATTCCACAACTTTATTAACACTTTAACTTTAAGCCAGCTCCTCCCCCAGCTTTTCATGATCTTAAATATCAGATATTTACTTGGGTTTAGTGTGGTATTAAAAGCCCATATGCAATACAAATTATTATTAATAACAATACCATATTAGCATTATTCAGAGTAGGCCCATAACTGCTAGGATTTGCCTACCTCCTAATCCTCTGTCCTTTGTACTGGGGATAACAGTACATATAAGAAGTGTACTGCTCCCAATTAAGGTCTCCTTTTTGTTCCTAGAAGCTAATAGGGTCCATGAGTTACCACATAGATTCTTACTCATGTTTACCCTGGGATCTGGTGCCTTTGAGCCTCTGACCTACACTGGATAATAGTCAGAAGTTACTATTATGAACTCAATTTATTGAACTTAGTACTTTGAAATTTTTATTCTTTATTAGTCTAAAACTGGGCCACCAGGGAACTGCAGTGAAGGCAAAGCAACCCACCGACATCTTCCCAATCTTTCTTGGAGGGAAAAATTGCTTCCAGATCCCCAAAATTGGTGTTGTGGAGCAAAAGGCAGCCATGTTGGGTAGAAGAAACTGGTTAACTTAGTCAGAAAGCTGGAGGAAAAAATGGTAGTTAATTGCAACCTGATGTCTTCAAATGTATATTAATCACGATGAGTTTTAATTATATGGAAAGTGTACAGGAAAAGGAACCAGCCAGTTGCTAGCAAAAAGAATCTAAAAAAGGTGAGAGACACAGGAGAAAACATTTTCAAACATCTTATTTTTCCTTTTATCCTATGTTGTACTGTTTTTATTTGTTTAATTATTAAACAATCTGCTTGAAAATCTCAAGAAAAGTCAGGCTTTGCCCACAGCTTATGTGTTGTAAATTTAGGGAAGATGCACTCTGTTCTTTGTACAAAACTGAAAGGGAGGAATCTTTCAAGTGCAAAACTAAACCATATTGTGCTATAATAATACTAATCAACAGAATTGATAAATTTGACTAGCTAACTTGATTTGGCTCACAATATTCTTTCTTGACACGTTTGACAAATAATCTCACATAGATTTTTATATTTGACAACCCTTTTGAAGTTAAAGTATCAATATTTTGAAGGAATTTTAGTTGTAGAAAAAATCCATCTGCAATGTAATGAACACTTTATTGTTGATTTCTAGATGAAAAACTACCTTATTATGGAATTGAATATGAGTGCATATTAATCGAAGGCTAAAAAATATTACAGGGATGTTAAAATTAGTTCAGAACCAACCTGCATAAACCCCAAAAATTGAGAGTTAAGGGTACAATTAAAAGAAATCCAAACATATCAAGGTAAGAAATGCACAGTTAAAGCACTGAAACAAGCTTAATTCTGTACTGTAGTGATGCCAGGCAATAATCATGCAATTAAGCCATTTTAAATATTTTAGATTCCTGATCAAAATAAATTGACTTTTAAAGATGCATTCGATTTTTATCATATTTTCCCTTAATTATGTCACTGTAGTGCTCTTTCCTCAGTTTTCCCTGCCAGTGTTGTGAACCTAAGAGCCACTTATGTGAACTGGCAAAGGGCACACTCAACACAAGGTTGTCAAAATATTTAGCCATACAGTGACTTGTAAGGTGTCATGTAAAAACTGATGGCATCATAAATATCATTGTACAATGTACGTACATGTTGTGAATAAAGTTATGTATGTTTGCTGGAGATATGTTTTGGAAGAAGTTGATAAGCAAGCCTGTCCTTGACAAAGGAATGTATATTTCTGGCTGCCTGACTTGATTACAAGCGAAGGACAATGAAAGAACATTTACATCTACTGTAAACAAAGTGGTTAAGTCAATTGAAAAAAAAACAAACTGACCTGAGGATGAGGAAGGGACTTGGTGCCTGAACAAGCAGCAGGGGAGTCCTCACTTTCTGTTTTGTACAAAGAACAGAGTGCATCTTCCCTAAATTTACAACAAATAAGCTGTGGGCAAAGCCTGACTTTTCTTGAGATTTTCAAGCAGATTGTTTAATTTTGTCTAGCGTTACTTTTCAAAGAATACATTTCAAGGGGTTTCTGGACTTTGAAGAAAAAGGACTCTCCTGTTATCTGTCACAAAGGACAAAGAAATAAGCACCTTCTGATTCTGTGAATGGTGGATCCTACTGCCTGAAGCAGGGGCGGCTCTAGCCATTTCGCCGCTCCAAGCACGGTGGCATGCCGCGGGGGGCGCTCTGCCAGTCGCTGGTCCCGCGGCTCTGGTGGATGTCCCGCAGGCGTGCTTCCGGATGCTCCACCGAAGCCGCGGGACCAGCAGACCCTCCGCAGAGACGCCTATGGGAGGTCCACCGGAGCCGCAGGACCAGCGGACCCTCCGCAGGCACGCCTGCGGGAAGTCCACTGGAGCTGCCTGCCGCCCTCCCGGCGACCGGCAGAGCGCCTCCCGCGGCGTGCCGCCCCAAGCACGTGCTTGGTGTGCTGAGGCCTGGAGCCACCCCTAGCCTGGAGGGCTGGACATGCTCATAGCTTGATGTAAATGAGAAAGCTGCTTAGGGAAAGATTGCACTCGCTGAAGTTAGGTTTTAGACACTAGAAAGTGTGTGGGTTTTGGTTTTTTGTTTTTTTTGGTAACTATACCTGTTTCTATTTTTCTTTTGCTTAGTATCACTTAAATCTATGTTCTTTATTAATATACTTATTCTTAGTTTTACTATAAAGCATCTCAGTACTGTTTCCGTGAGTGTCCAGTGAGAGGGACTGGATAGTACAGAGGGACGTCTCAGGGAAGCTTGAGAACTAGAGTTCACTGAATGTTACCTGCAAGGTAAAGTTTAGATAGCCAGAATCTTGATGAGTTTGCTGGTAAGGTAGACAGACTGGTGTAGTAGGGAGCTGTCGTATAGTTTAAGCTTCAGCAATACCTTCTCTTGCTAAGGTGGAGAAATGACATGGTGACTTATTCTGGGTTCCATGAAGCAAGTGTTACAAGTGTCACCTCAGTCTGCAGCGAAGCCAAGATAAAAGTGCCATGGGAAACTTTTCAAGCACTGAGAAGTGACAGTTGGACACTAATCTATCACTCAGAACTCTGGGTGCATGTGATCAGTCTCTCTCATACCCCTGAGTTGTTACAACCAATAGATTATTTTCATGCAAATTAATTGCAGAGGAAAGGGCGGTGATTCGTTGAGTTACCTCTGATGCTAGAAAGGCAAATGCAAGAATTACATGAGCCTCTCTGTAGCTTATATAATGATACAAATTGATACCAGTCATTATTAATTTCTTAATTATAACCTAATTTCTTCAAATATAACACATTCTCAATATTTCAATTAATTTTAACTATCTGGAAAATGTGAAATGTTTGTTTTTCTATTATTACGATACTTTGGCACCAAAAAAAGGCTGGCAAAGATACTAAAATTTTTAAAGGACTTGGTTTTTAATCAATCTTTTATTCATAACCTAACAGATTTACTTGTAAATTCTCTGAAAATTCATTTTGTACTTAAAGTTCTGTTAGTTTGGGAAGGGTAGAGTGTGTTTTTCTTAATAAAATAGAAGTTGAATCCCTGCATTTAAGTGCAAAATGGAACTTATCCTTAAGTATGGTATCATGACTAGTGCTTCTGTAACTGTGGTCAGAGAACTGAAAGATTTCATTTTATTGTCTTGTGTCCGTCATGCTTACTTAAAATACAGTGAGTCCATGTTTTCCATTTCAGCATTGACCTATTGAGCAAGGTTGTGCCTCCTGAGAAACTTTTTTTTTACTTTTCCAGCACAAAAGTATTGTAAAGCTCCCCAAACTGGGTAGCTGAGGACTTCTCAAGTATGGAAAAATCCTTAAGGAGTATAAAGTCAGCACAGTCACTCACTATACCTCCAAGATACAGGAGTTGTATCCGAGGAAAGCGTATTCTGAGAATACACAGCTAGTGTCCCTGTGGAGGCTATTACCTGCCATTGCAGCTTAAAGCAACCCTAAAGCTGCTCTAACTTATGCTGGGCACTATACTAGCCCCCATCACTCTTAGGGATCACTCTTGTTTATGCATTGAGTGATGGTATAGTCTGTTTACTTTTGATGACAGTGATGTTGAAGATTGCTAAATATTTTTTTAGCCATGGGTAAAGCAAAGAATTCTCTTCCTGGTTGGATGGCCAAATAATACAAGTCCAAAGGGAATGGTGGTCTTGTGTACGAGAGATACCTCTTAACTGTCCTTGGCATAAGCATTTGAGAATATTTAAAAAAAATAATCCCAAAGGATAATAAAACAGATAGACATGCTATCTAGGGAAGATAGTAATGTGTTAATTAAAAAAGAAAAAGTAAAAGTAATCTTGTTCATGTTGCAAGTCCACTTTCAGACAACATATTAAATTCTTAGTAACATTTTACCATTGAGTGGTGATTTATTGCCGTTGTCTCCTATTCACTATTTGGATAGTGTATGTATGTATATACCTAACATGCATCTTCCCTTACCTATCAGTGTTTAACTGCTGTTGATCAGACAACACTTCTTTATCTGTTAAATTTTAAGTGCTGTTTCTGATGAATGCCAGTGCTTTTGATGTGCTCTGCAACAGATACAAGAATGAATATGCCGTCTATATGTTACAGATGCAGTAATTCAGATCTTGGTTGCTGTATAGATCTTTCTAGCTGCATGGCCCACATATAGGTTATATTTTGAACCTTTTCTTTCTCGCTGGTGGTAGGTTCACAGTACTTGATCGAACAGCATTAGCCAGCAGCATATTGTTAATAACCACTGCTGTAATGGAAGATAATATGTAAAGACAGTACATTATGGATCTTACACTGCATGTCATTCTTTTAATTTTGGGAAGGAAGATTAAAAATCAAAGCATAAATTATTTTTTACTATTATGAACTTTTAAACTGTAAAAGACTTTTGAAAATATTTCAAGTTATGAGGCTCTGGTAACACTTTTCATTTAACATTCACATGATATTAACAAATACAACTTCAGAATGTTTGTAGTTATTTTGATACAGAAAAAAAGAATAAACAAGGGAAATTTTTGTTAAAACATCAAAACAAATAAAAATGCAAGCTTTGGGCAAAGGTTACCCGATGAAGGAATATTTTGGACCTCTTGTACATGGTAAAAAATTTATTGGTCCACAGCAAGTTATTAATTACCTTTTTTTTGTTTTATACCTCCACAGTATTAAATGTACAGCGTTAGTCTGATCAAGTAATGCATTGAAATAATTAATTGTAATTTAAAATGTGAAATAATATATCGGTCAGTGAATTTATGTTCAAAACAGTTTGATTTTTTGGCACTAAAATATGTATAGTACACTGTTTATATTTATTACCTATTATATCCATGCCTAAATATTATAACTTTAAATGTTTATCACTTTGATCGACAAACCTAAGTGGCGGCCTTGTTTATATATTAACTAGTTCTGCACAGTTAGTACAGATTTAAATAACTGCAATGTATAGGTTAAACCCACACTTTATATAAGCAGCTTCTGATGACATTGTTTTTAACATCAGTCACACAATGATAAACCAAAGCAACTGAAATGGATTGTGGTTAATATTACTGTCAGTGTTCCAAATACTCCTGACAAATACCAGCAACATACCACCTGTCAGTTATCCTGCTCCAACTGGAGTGTTTATTCCTTAAGAGGTGATTATGGTTAGGAATTAACATTACATGTTTTACTTATAAGCAGTACATATTTTATTTATGTAGCATATAGTGTTTTATACCAGAATAATTCCCATCTTCTATACTACTTCCATCATCCAAAAGTACATTTTTTCCTTTTCCTCCTTCAATTCAGGCAATAAATTGTGATGTGCCTCTGGGCTTGGGGTAGAGAAAGAATATAGAAATAACTACTACTTGGAAAATTCTGAGATACGAAAGGAGGACTTTTTATGGTTGAAAATCCACCCTAAGTGTGTTTAAGACCCTTAACACACAAGTAAGCTGGGCTGTTGATAACTTCTTTACACCACTTTTGTAAGACTATAAATTTACCTCATTAGAGGAAGATTATTAAAACTCTCTTGAATCTTCATCTGTCTTCACTTCAGCTGCATGTGTACCTCATAATGTTTTACTCTTTTTTTTATCATTTTCATGCAGTATGGGATAAATCATCGTATTTAGATATCTGCAATGTTTGTATTTTACAGTGGGTACAATAACGTCTGTTCCATCTAACTGTACAAAAGCAACAAATAGCTTGCACATTCAGTGAACTGAGGTGTTTAATTGGTATGTGGGAGCAATGGATAGAAAAATATACTTGGACTAGAAGTAATAGATTTTTTGGTGAGTTATGCTAGGATAATGTACCTGTCCCATTGTCCTAGCATAAACTTCAATAATGGGCATTTCTCCTTTGATGCTTCTTAGTGTCAATCCCACTGTAGGTGTACCTGTGTCTCATGTGCATAAGATCAGACTCTTTTGAACATCAGTGTCAGTCAGCGCTGCACATGTGCCCTGTGCCTCCTCATGTTCCTAAGTGAGGGCATAGAGGTTGTGACCCTCCCTTCGTTCCCTCTTAAAACCAGTGGCATTGAGATTCGACATCTAGCAAATGCCTAACCCACTTCTTTTCTTGGAGACTTGTGAAGAAATCTTCATCTTCACAGTTCATTTATTTGAACAATTCCCATCCCTGAAAAAGGGAAGAAAAGTTACCTGAGACTCCTACTCCACTGAACACTTGTGTATAGCAGTGCAAGGGGCTCCATGACAACTACCACATCTAATGGCAAATGTCAAACCCTTAAAGTTCTCTTCTGCCTAGGGGAGAGCAACGTCCCAGAAGATGCTCCATGTGCAAGTCCTTCTCTGTCAGGTTCTGCAAATCCAGGGATGCTTGGCTCAAGCAATATTTGCTAGAGCATTCCATATAGGTCACTTCAGACACAGAGATGGCTGTCGCTACTCAGGCAAGCCTAATAAACCAACTTCAGCCAGTGCTCCTTTGAGCATACATCACAACCTGAGATTGGGCAGTGAAAAGAAGAAGACTTCAACACTGACCACGTCAACATCTGCGAAGTCTGCAGCATCAGAAACCTTAGTATTGACAGCTTCAGCTCTGGAACCTGCACTGACTGCTGTGGTGCCAGCATCTCAGGCAGTAAAATCAGTACCTGTCCCTATAAATAAAGATTTTACTCACTCATGGAGTGAGATAGAGCCCCAATATAGCCAAATGTGAAGGGAATCCCAGAAGGAAGACACACATCAGTCCTTGAAGGACAGATCATCTGAGTCCTCGCCCAGCCCAGCAATGGCACAGTGAATGGAGGACTTGGTACTGACCATGATGGATCCCACCAAAGGCCCAGGATACATACTAGAGGATTCTAGAAGAAAAGATACAAGGGACCTCCAGAATTGTTTCCTGTGCTGAAGACATGGCCCCAGTGTCACACCATCTGACAGCATCACCATTCAGAGAGAAAAAGTAGTTGCCAGCATTGAGTAGAGATCCCTTCAGAGAGTGACACCACGGAGGGCACCAGGTAGCTGTCGTTCAGAACTCAGTCCCAGATTGGGCATGAGTGCCACTAATCTCAACCAGGCCAACATCCATACGTCATGCCACTTTGGACATAAAGGCCTTACTGGGGACCATCATCGTGCACATCCAGGAGCAGATCTCCCTCCCACGTTTCCATAAAGAGGAGGAGATTCCATTCCACAGTGGCATCATTAACCAAGCCAGCCACTGTTGAGCCAAAGAGGCCCTCTGGGAGCAAGAGAGATCTGTCTCTCTTCACTCAAGAAATTGTCCTTATCGCCATATGACACGACACCAGTCCCGGGACTGGTGATAAGTAGCTTTAAAGCATTTCAGGATTTCCTGTCGCACATTGTGGAGACACTGGAAAGAGAAGTTCAGCCAACTCTTTGTTACCTTGAGCATGACAATGCTGGCTAGTATTGACTTCTCTATTAAAGAGGGGATCCTGAAACTGGCTAAAGGATTGTGGCAGACACTGGCCGCTCTTCCTCCCACTGTGAAAAGAGTGGAGAAGAGATATCAGGTGCCCCCCAAAGGGCTTTGAACACTCTTATGCCAGTCGAGACTCAGGATCTCTGGTGGTTTTGGTAATACACGAAAAATTGAAGTTTATGAAAGATGCATGTAAAGATAAAAATAAATTTGGACCCTTCAGGGCACAAAGCATATTTATCAACTTCACTTTATCCTGGGGGTGAACTCCTAGGTCCTGGTTCCCAAATACTGTTTCCTCACTTAATAGATATGGCAGTCATTTATGTGGCAGGCATCTGCATACCACGTGAGGTACATACCACCATATAGGACCTGTCCCACCAGAAAGCAAATGAAAGCACTCTGTTTCTTCAGGACTCAAGGGAAGTGCTGAAGTCCTTAAGGATTTACACCTTGGCCCCTTATAGGAAACCTGACAAGTACCACCTCCAGTAGAGCAGAGACATCATCCTGCTCCTGAGACTGACAACCAGAATACCCACAAAGAAAGAAGCTCAGGTATTCAAAGGGGTACCTGTCTTCCACTGCCTCAGCTAACCTGGTTCCCTCTAAGAAGCAGCAGATTTGACTCCAGTTTGATTCAATGCTCCCATCAGTTTGGAGCCTTTGTCCACCTTTAAGAATTACCTTGTCCTTTTCCATCAGGCCTGGGTGGCCTTTTCAGATGACAAATGAGCGATAGATATCATCAACTACAGCTACCCTATCTATTTCCAAATATGATCTCCACCCACTGTCCTTCCCCATTCTCTTCAGGGACTCACTATAATGAAGAGAAATGGCCTGATTGCTTCATCTAGGGGCTGTAGAAGAGGTACCACAGGAGTCCTGGGGAAGAGATATATATTTGTTATTTACACATCCCAAATAAGAAAGGGGATGTTTGTCCTCGACCTGAGGAAACTGAAAAATATATACACTGCCTCAGATTCAGGCTGCTAATGGTTGCCTCTGTCATTCCATCTCTTCAGACTCAAGACTGGTTCATGTCTCTTGACTTGCAGGATGCATATGGCCATTTAACCATCCATCTGGCCCACAGGAAGTATCTAAGATTCATAGCATCTAATCAGTACCCAAGTTTTCGATATGATTAGCACAGTGAGAACATCACTTTAAAATAGGTTTTGTACTGAAAAACTGTGATGATCTAAATTATGGTATGAATAACCAAAATACATGTTTCACATTTCAGTCATTTGTCACACATTTTGCTTGTGTAACCCACAGGCCAGTGTGTGCTTTGTGTCCCTTGACTCTATGCCTAATCATGCATAGAGGATGTAAGTCTGTTACAGCTCTCAGCTTGAGAAAATGGGCTTTTTAGCACAAGGTGTAAAAACTCATGCTTGGAGCTCTGGAGGTCATTAGTTCAATTCCTGGTGTTGGCCAAGATGGTGGCTGTCACATTTACAGCCACGCCACCTTGACGTGTTTGAAGGCTGAGAGGTATGCTTCATCCTGTCAAGAAACGGGGAGAGCAATAAGCAGATCTGCTGGTATAATTAAGGTACACATTCCGTGTTCCTTCCACTGCTCCTGGCTCTATCCAATTTCTGGAAGGCCATGAGGGCCTATGGACTGTTTTGGAAAGTGAGTGGTAACAAAGGTTGCTTCAGGGAGGTTCCTTCAGGCTGACAGGTTATGTTGTCACTGCTAATCATGGAGGATTACTCTTGGTGTATTTACTTTCAGTAACTTTTAAATAGGGAAAAAATGTAATCAAATAATTTATTGAGGCACAGCACAGCCTCTACACTCTTTTCCAGCACTTTGACATAGGCAAGATCGGCTTCAACAGCACCATTTCTCCCTCTGATTCCCAGGCACGTGTAACGCCCTTTCTCCCTTTACTCTGAGAGAGATCCACTGAGGTAAACCAAACCTTAGCAGTGACTTCAGCAGTATTAAGACTGAATGATTTCCCAAATGCATGCCATGTGTGACAGACAGTCATGCTGTTTGGTTGATATAAGTTACATAAAGTATACAAGATCACTGCTAATGTTTTATTTTAGACTCTAAGTTTGAAGCTGGGCTATGCATTACGTTTGGGTATCTGTTGGAGATGGAAGTGAAAGCCTTACAGGATGTTGGAGTGCATTATCGATAGTGTTGTAGGCAATATGAAGATGGAAAAAATGCACAAGTCTTTCCCCTTGATTTCTTCTTTTCATTCTTTTAATATTCTGGGTGGATAAGAAGTGTCCTACTGCAAATTTAGCTATCACTAAACGAAAGGTTATTTTGCTGTTTTGAGCTGGAGGTTATTGATCAGTTATCAACTTCAGACTTATTAAACCATCTGTATTTTTGCATAATTAAAAACACTTTTATGTGGACACATTCAAGCTTTTTAACCTTGAGACAACCCTTAGAGCATTTTTATTAGTGGATAGTTTTACCTGGCTAAACAACATATGTTAGCTTTTAAGTAAAAATCTCAATTAATATTAGTTTACATACACAATGTGGGCGAATGATAATGTCACTGATATGTAAACAGTTACATTTACCTTTTTATTTAGTTGGTCCAGGATAATTTACTTATTTTGCCTTTGCCATTTGAGTTGCTTTTTATGTTCTCAGTGGGTCATATTGTGCCATAATTGGTGAAACAAATTTCCCCATTGATTTGAAAAGCAAGTTTTTCTTAAATATTGATGGCATAATATGGTCCAATGCATTTTGAGGACTACCTAGGGTCACTTCAAACATGTATTTGTAAGAGATACAAAGCTCATTGAAGGAATCATATTGATAGATCTAAAACTCAGTGGCTTTGGTATTTTTTAGATTATATTACATTTAATTTTAGAATACGTTGAGATAACAGTGCTATGCCATTTCATCCATATGCAGTACATGAAAAAATATCCAAAGAGACTGGATTTGAGAAAAATGCTGATCAGTCTGTTGGTTATTCTTGTCAGTTAGATGAAGGAGCTGATGAGAAATAGTTGTCTGCACCCTAAACAGTGCATACAAGTTTTAAATGAGCCCACTGGAGGCCATTTATCTGTCTCTCTTCGCCAGGGTAAAATAAAAAATGTTTGAGTGAAAAATTAATTTGCATCTCAAAGTAACAGCAAGTTTGATGTAGAGGAATATCCTTGACTGGCTTTTATGTCTGGGCATACACACATTCTTGCATATACAGGAAGATCCTGTGTGGTTTCAGTGACCATTTATGTGATATGGTATTTTTTTCTTCATTCTCTTTGTGAACTGTTTTAGTATGGTGAGCTTTGATATATATATTTTGTAGATGATACTTATTCTCACTTGCATATGAAACCTGTTTATATTTTGGAAATGATTGTAATATCAGCTGTACTTAATGTTTAACTGTTACCTTCAAGAATTACTTTCATTATTGTCTATGTCACACACACACACACACACACACACACACACACACACACACACACACACACACACACACACACACACACACACACACACACACACACACACTGTTGGACTGCAGTGCTAGATACCAGATAATTCTTTGAGATACCTTTATTCAAAACCATCTGTTATATCTGTGATCATGTGCATAATGGTATGCCTTTGTCACAGGGGAAGAAGTTTAAGTAGATGGAATGTGAACAAATGTCAAATGGATACTCACTTGATTGGTGTCAGATGTTAAAGGTACATCTCCAGTGATTGGCAAAGGAGGCAGCACAATTACAAGAGAGCCACACTCTAAGATAAAATAATTTGAGTACACTCACTTGTTATGCTAATCATGGGACAATTCCAACAGAGAATCCTAGAGTTATTCAAACCCAACATCCTTACTAGCTCCCTAACAGCTGATGGAACTAATAATGCTATTAAGCACTGCCAGCCTGCTCTAGGGCTTAAAGTATAAATTGGGAGTATTCACAGCCATTGTGACTCAGACTGTATAGAATAATGTTAAGAACTAAATAGGAAATCACTGCTGATAAAATTTGTGGATGACCACGATTGGCAGAATGGTAAATAAGGATGAAAACAGGGCAGTCAGAGACTAGTCTGGAGTGATTGGTAAGCTGGCCCATTCAAACAAAATGCATTTGGCTGTAGGGGACAAGCAACTCAAGATGAGCTTCCAGTGTGATGCTGTGACAAAAAGGGCTAATGCAATCCTTCAATGCGTAAATAGGGGAGTAGTGAATAGGAATAGAGGTGATCTTACCTTTGTATACCACACTGGTGAGGCAAATACTAGAATACTGTGCACACTTCTGGCATCTACATTTAAAAAAATATGTTGAAAAATTAGGATAAATGCAGAACAGAACCACAAAAGTGACTCAAGGGCTAGAGAACGTGCCTTACAGTGAGAGATGTAGTGCTCAATCTGTTTAGTTTATGAAAAAGAAGACTGAGAGGTGACTTGATCACAGTGTATAAATACCATAATGAGAGAAAATATTGGGTACTACTTAATTTAACAGAGAAAGGCATAACAAGAACCAATGGCTGGAAGCTGAAGCCTGTCAAGTTCAAATGGGAAATGAGGCACACATTTTTAACAGGAAGGATGATTAACCACTGGAACAAACTACCAAAGGAAGTGTGAATTCTTCGTCTCTTGATGCAGATCGAGGAAAGTGATTATTCCCCTCTATTCGGCACTGGAGAGGCCACATCTGGAGTATTGCATCCAGTTTTGGGCCCCTCCCCCACTACAGAAAGGATGTGGGCAAATTGGAGAGAGTCCAGCCAAGGGCATGAAATTGATTAGGGGGCTGGGGCACATGACTTACGAGGAGAGGCTGAGGGAACTGGGCTTGTTTAGTCTGGAGAAGAGAAGAGTGAGCGGGGATTTAATAGCAGCCTTCAACTACCTGAAGAGGGATTCCGAAGAGGATGGAGCTTGGCTGTTGCCAGTGGTGGCCGATGACAGAACATGGAGCAATGGTCTCAAGTTGCAGTGGGGGAAGACTAGGTTGGATATTAGGAAACACTAGGAGGATAGGGAAGCACTGGAATGGGTTACCTAGGTAGGTGGTGAAATCTCCATCCTTAGAGGTTTTTAAGGCCCGTCTTGACCACGCCCTGGCTGGGATGATTTAGTTGGTGTTGGTCCTGCTTTGAGCAGGGGATTGGACTAGACGACCTCCTAAGGTCTCTTCCAACCCATATCCTCTATGATTCTATGATGTCTTCAAATCAAGACTGGATACCTTTCCTGAAGATTTGCATTTGATCAAACACAAGTTATTGAAAAACCTCAATAATGAAAACCAGATAAGTGTTCTTGAAAATAAATCCTAGGAAGAACAAAGATCATACTTAGCAAATATGCTGAGAAGCATGACTCAACAGAGCAAACAATTAGATTTACAAAACTTCAGCTAGTGGGTAAGATCAGGCAGAAAAAGATGAAAAAATCAAGAGGATAAGCAAGTTCAGGATCAGATTTTGTTGTTTTAAATAATGCTGTTTAATTTTTTATTACTGTATATATTTTATTACTGCCAAAGTATTTCTAGCCTAAGTATGTAACTTTAAAAGAAACGTATGTTGTTGTGCTTACTGTCTTCATATTTTTTTTCCTGCCTCTTCAATTCAGATACAACTTTGGTAGGTTATATCCTGAGAAACACAACACTTAGAGGCTAAAACATCCTAGCCATTATAGCAGGAGCACATTGTGGGTCAGAGGTTTGAATGGGTAGAGACAATGATCCTTTAGTAGTGGGGATGCCATAAGGAAGGGCTATCATTATTTAACGCCCATCACCTATGACAAGTTCTGTAGCGGGTCTATCTGGGACCAAAGAGGTCTGCAAAGCAGAAATGAGTCTTTTCCTTTCAAGAATTATCCTTTGTTACGTTTTTGAGTATGTTGATAAAGTTATGGCCCTTTCTGTCTCCGTTGTCCTTGCCCCCCTACCATTCATGATGTTTCATGCCATTTTGCAAACTCAGAATAAGTGTGAAATGGGAGAGAGGCTCTAACTGACCAGTAAGAATATAGGTCAAATATTCTTAGAAAAAAGCTTATTCATTAGAAGTTGTGTAATCTGTAGGAGTGATGCTAAAATCTTCAATAAAGAAAATGAAAACCTAATAGGTTATGACATTGAGTACGCCCATGGAACCAATGTAGGAAGTAACAAACAAGTAAGCAGTGACTGAACATTTATTAATGAAAATCAGACGTTGAGATTAAGAAAAACAGGAAGACAAGAAAATGTTCTTCAGAATACTCTTAAGGAAAACAGGAGTTACAAGACTTTGAGGACACAGTTGTAAAGGGGTGACAAATGTTTAGCTTCAAGGACAATGATAGTGCTTACAGACAGAGAAAGCATTATGAGGAGACCAAAAAGTTTTCCAGCTGGTACTACAGAAATGTATTACAAAAAATAAAATCTTCACAACCATCCAAAATATATAAAATAAGACAGATAGTTCTTGTTAGAGGGTTCTGACATAACAGATGGAGACATCAAGAGCAGAAATAAATGAAAAAGATAGTTTCAACATGAATAACATGTTGTGAACCAAATAATAGAAGAACTAGAAAAACTATTAATGGAATAGATCAGAAAAAAGCTCCAATTCAGAGGGCCAGGAAGAGGGTGCACCTGATGGGTGCTTATGTGATAGACACTGTGAAAAGTCATATTTGTCTAGATGAGAGAAGTGTACAAATGGCATTCTGACAATGGGCTTTGACTCTGAGACAGGGCTTCTGTACCTGAAAATGCAGGCAAGATGTGCAACTGCTCTCATAAGTACAGCATGTAAAGCAGTAAAATCAACAGAAGATTCATAACTAATGAATAGAGCAACACACCATAGTGCCAAGGCATATTTTAAATTAGCAAAATCACCAAATATCAGCACATTGTAATTGATTGTTTTTCAACAGTCCAAATCTGCTTTAGTCCCTTTTAAAGGAAGGACATTTAAAGTGGTCCAAAGACTGGGATTTGCTATAGTCAATTCTAGACTAAAAAGTATGTTTAAAAAAATACTGCTACACCAAGAACACTTTAAAAGTTTAATATTCCTGGAAAGATTGGAATCTCCATGTTCTCTCATCTGTAGCTTTTTTATGTACCTCTGACTGAGCACAAGATCGTTAGCTCTTTTAAAATAAGCAGAACAAAAACAAACTTACCATATTTTTGTTTCTCTTCATACACTAATAGGAGTATCTGATCATTTAATCTACAGACTAAGATCTACTTCTTCCATTCCATCTGCAGCAACAAAGAATGGAATTACTGAGGATGAAGGCGATAGCTTTCAGTTTGTCATTTTTCTCCGATTTTGTAGCCGGAAAGAAACCATGTTGGCTAGTGAGCAACTCTGCTCCCATCTTTTCTATAAATACATTTACATAGCTTTGTGTGGATTACCTCTTTTTGCCATCAGGAAGAAGAATCAGCCCTCATCCCCAACCTCAGTAGTTAACAATGGTTACCTATTAATTTCCAAATATATGCATTACTAAGAAATTTGGATTAACATTTTTAATCAAATTCAGCTTTGGGAAGGATTTTTGAATAGCCACTATACAATGATTTCCAGTATGGCTCAAGCTTAGTTAACGGTTTACAGCACTTTATAGCATTGTTGAATCATCTCTTCTGCTAAATCAGTTGTCAGAAAAATATGGGCCAGCATGGTAGAATGTATTAGACCAATACATTGTCTCCATTTTATTATGAAGCTGCTGAGGAAGCTGTGATATACAGCACTGTCATTACAGATCTATTGTTAGAGGGGTTCCACAGTGTTTTGTGCACTGCCATTAATTTATAGCAGTAAACAATATGTAGCTCTCCGACTGCAGCAAAGCAGAATCTTTTAATGAGGTGGATGTTATTACCACAATAAATCAGTGCATTCGTGTAATGTATAATTCAATGTGTGTATTCCCACTGTAACTTCTCTGAGTAAGCTGATAGTGTATCATTGTCAGTGCGCAGCTCTGTGGTTCGTTGGGGTTTTTTTTTTGTTTGTTTTTTTCCTCCTAAGCTTTCTGTCGTTTGGGGACTTTTTTTTATTTGCTTGAAAATAAATGTGGCATGTCTTGATGGTTGTCCTGTTGCAGACTTAAGAAACCAACTGTAACAATAATAGTGAGAGTCAATACTGTGGATTTTAGCTGTATGGATCTCTGCATGATACCATTTTTTCAAAAGAGAATGAAATCAATCCTAATTGGTTTTAGCTTTATATTCAAGGAATGTAATTCTATAACTATTGATTTGAGGTATACTCATTTGCAGGGTAATAAAAATAGGAGCAATTTAAGTGAATACTTAAAATGCTACAGTACTATACAGATACAGCTCTGATTCTATTTTTAATTCATACCGGTTTTTTTACAAATGATCTTAGTTCTCCTTTTTTCCCCCTCCAGCATAGCTGAGTCTTTAGGGAAAATCTGTACAGATGGAGATTCCAAAATGGTTCTGTAACAAAAAAGGTAGTTCTTGGAGTCAGTTTCATTCTTCCCTGGAATACATTTGCTAAATCAGATAAAATCCTTTTCTATCACAATCACTCCTTTAAAGGGGTTACATTTCAAATTAGTGAACTGCAAAAATGGTAATCAACCTAAGATGTTTTCTTTATCCAATTGCAAAGTGAAAACTGCTTTAAGTAAGATTAGATCTTAAATCCTTGTTTGATCTGTTATCTAGAAGAGAAACTACTTGCAGTTGATATAGTGTATCAGATGCCATCTGCAAGTAAACATACTTTGATAGTAAGTAATCAGATAATACAAATATTTCCAAAGTTATAAATACAGCAATGGATATTCTTTTTTTTTTACTTAGATTATAAATTATTTTTTTACATATGACCAAAGGAAACCTCTGTTTTCATTGACTCAGAGCTGGATTATTGATTGTCACTTTTGCCTAGAAGCTTTACCTTGAATGTTTGTCTCATCTTGTGTGTATTGTTAAGTATATCTGTTAATTTTATTTTAGTAAGATGATAAATGTGAAAATATTTTTTCTGCAGGTGTATTCTATAGTTATAACAAGGCATATCTGTTTATATGTGCACCGTTTAATCTAGTGGTATAAGAAAACACTATTCTATATCAATTATAGAAATGTATCAAATATTGCCCATATGTACCAAAATATTTCAGACCTTTTAAAGTATTATACATATGAAACTATTAAAAGACCACTGAATCCTGATATAGGAATAATCCCATTGAAGAAACAGATGGCATGTATACCAAAACTTTGTATTTTACATTAATTTAATCCCAGTTTAGCATCGTTTATAAAAATGTGATAAGTCTTTTGATAATTTTGCATGTTTAATTAATTTAGTTTGATTTTTGGTATCAATACTTTCTGATATAATTTGTCTGATTCACTAATTTCTCTCATTAATTCTTTCTCATTTTCCTGCATTACATGCAGACATATTTTATTCTTTAGGCATAATTTATCTTGGGATTGGTTATCATAAAAAAAAGCAAAATAAAACAGCGCCAACAGCAAGAAACCAAACAAAAAAATCAAACACTAGTACTAATATCAACATTCCAGCTACACTGTTGCCATTCCCTCTCACTGTTGATCAACCTGACACCTTTCCTAAAACATGAACGTCCAAACCCATGTTTTTAACTGTTGCTCACAATTCATTCAACAGTCACAAACATCACACAGCTAGGACCCACTTCATGTAATATTTTCTGCTGTGAAATGCTTGTTAGTGATGATCAGTGTTCAATTGAAATTAGACTGTACTGGTGGAACGTAACAGCTTCTTCCATCACCTGTGTATATATGTTATCCAAGTCTGAGATCCACATCTGTCTTCATCCATATACCATCTCTGTCTGCTTTTGCAAAAAACAAACAAGAAAAAAACAAAAAACCTAGACAACGTATTTGCATGCATGCTAATAATTCTCTTTGCAAAAACACTGAAAACTGGTAATGATTATAATGTAGTGATTGTCTCCTTTGTTTTAGCCTATTGGTGCTCTAAACCCAAAGAGAGCAGCATTCTTCGCAGAGCGATATGAATCATGGGAAGATGATCAGGTTCCAAAGTTTCACTATGGCACTCATTACTCAACTGCAAGTTTTGCACTCACTTGGTTGTTGAGAATTGTAAGTACAGTCGTTAAAAATACATTTACTTTTAAATAATAATGAAAGCAACAAATAATCAGAAACCATGAGCAAATTAAAACCCAACAGAATATAAGGCAACTGAGATTTTGAAGTAATTGATTATCAGCAACTTGTTTCAGTTTCCAAGGATAAAATCTGTTCCAAACTCTGAACATTGTGTTTTAATTTTTATGGAGTAGCCTTCTCAAATCAATATAAAAGCTCTTTTTTCTTTAAAATAGGCTTTTCAAGTAGACCACATTGTATTACATTAAATAGGCTTAACTTCTCTTCCTCAGATGATTTTTTCATTGGCGTGTACTCTGAAAAATTGTAAATTCTTATGAATGTATTTGATTTTCATCCCTAAAAGTTAAAATGAGATGTCTTAATATGCTCATAAGATTGTACATTGTCGTATTTGTTTTAAATGATGTTGCAATATATATGCAGGTAACATTGTGGATGCAACGTATTGATACTATATTGGTTAAACAGTGCATGTTTCTGTAAAATTGAGAGGTGATTTATCTTCTAGAAAGTAATTTCTTTGGGAAAGCATTAGCAGCACACCATTAATTAAAGCTTGTTAGAACGGTGCAAGCATACATAAATCCTTGAAGTAATTTATAGTGCTTAGCTAATTTCAAGCAATTACCCACTAATATGTGCTTAAGTGTTCTTTAACTAAGAGGAGGCTTTTAAATCTTTCAAACATTTTTCTTTTCTAAATCATAAATTACATATTAAGCCATAACAATGGTAAAGTTACATTGAGTATTAAAATATTTATTTGCAGTAATAGATAAACTTGAACAAAAGAAAAAATCTGAGCTGATTAAGCCATGCAATTATTTTTGGAAACACTTTATTTAAAAATAAACAAAAAAACCCACACAAACCCTTAGATCAAAAAAAATTCAGCTTTTTCTTCTTAATGTGTTTAAAAGCAATTCATGTCACAACTGATCTGTAAATGTTTCCCTTCCATTTTTACAAGCTTTTATTTGTCTTAATTTACAATGAGCACAGCAGAGTAGAATTAAGGGTTACTCATGCACAAAAACAGCTATGCCTCAATTATTCATCAGGTGGGTAGCAGAAATAACCTGTCTCAATTAACCACTGATGCACCAGGAAATGAAATAATAGTAACCATAAACTTCGGACATGGCAGGTGCCATTTTTATCACATTTCTTTCAAAAACTATCACTTTGTTTTTCTTTCTTTCTTTAATAGGAGCCCTTTACAACATTTTTCCTACATGTACAAGGCGGGAAGTTTGACCATGCAGATAGAACTTTTTCATCAGTTTCAAGAGCATGGCGCAACAGCCAGCGTGACACTTCTGATATAAAGGTAAAATACTGTTTTTAGCTTTTGTGAAAGCTGTTAACACATACTGCACTGTATTATATATTATAAGAGCAAACTTGAAGAAACGCTCTGTATAGCCCCAAAGCTTGTGTCTCTCACCAACAGAAGTTGGTCCAATAAAATAATTTACCTCACCCACCTTGTTTCTCTGATCTCCTGGGACCACCACAGCTCCAACAATCCTGCAAACTTTTTTTTTTTAGGCAAGGCTGGTAATATCACTTGCTAAGGTTGCCTCACAATTCCCGTTATTAGTCTGTTTTCTGTTCCTTATAACTTTGCCAAATTTGAATCCTTTGGGCTGAAATTTTCCATGCTAGGTGTCTGCCGCTGGTTGAATTTTTTTGAAAAATTGAAGCCAAAATAGAGCCATTTCAAAGAACAGGGCAAGGAAAAAAATGTTGTTTTGTCCATGTTAAAAAAATGTGGTGACCTTTTCTCGAAATATTTTAATGCCCCTTTCCTTTGGAACAGGGACTTTCTGTCAGGGACCTTTTGCCATCCCCAGGAAAATCCACCAAATTTGGCTTAATTATAAGCCTCTGAAAAATCACCTTTCACACCTTAGATTTTATCATTTAAATTCCCCAAAGATTGTCTGCACTGAACATGCTCCAGCCTGGGGCTCACTGCCTAATTCAAATGCAGAGGATACAAGAGCTGGACTTGTGGAGGGCAGGGAATAGGAGGGGAAGGGGTAAGGTGAAGGAGGGGCACAGATTGGGACAAGGTGCCTGGTAGTGGTGGTAGTAGTAATAGTGAAGTTTGTACTTTCTGGATGGAGGAGTAGAGTGTATTGTTAGGTGGTTTCACTGTTCACTTTCTTAGGTAACTCTGTGTGAGATATGTTTATATATGGAACAAATCTAACTGCTTCACAGTGATGCTCTTTTTGTGTATTAATTTCTTGGTTTGTACTACTAAATGGTTAAGTGGAGATGAGTCATGGTGACTGAGAGTGGATCTGCGTGGGATTAGAAATGCAACCAGCTGGAGATTTTGTGTGAGCTGCTGTGTATGAACCCTTTGCCATTGTAAGATACAATCTGTCAGAAAAGTGTAGCTCCTGACACTTTGTGTGTATTTGTTTTTTTGCTGTCAGTCAGATTTAGGTGCACAATCCATACATTTTCAATGATAATATGAATAATAGCTAGAGCTGATCCTACGTCCAATTTTTTAAACTACCTGCTACTCTAGTACTACTCCCAATTCACACCTCTATAAATTTTTGTGTAGATAATGTTTTTAAAATAAATCTTTCAGCATTGAAAAGTAGGACTGACGTGGAAATATTTCAGCCAGATTCCAAATGCAAAGTCTTCCTATTAAAAATGTATGAAGAGAAAACAAACAAAAATGACACAGAAAATTCAAAGGGCATAAAACTACCTCATGAAATTTCACACCAGTTGGCTATCGCTTTTAGAGAAAAACAGGAATTCATGCCCAGTTTTAAGCTGATTTTAGGATACAGTTTTGATTATGAAGTTGTTCCTAGGCACCTCCATAATTCTCAGAGTTTTCTGAGAGGAGGGTGCCCAACTAATGAGAAGTAGGATATTTTGAAGTTTATATACCTCGTCAGTAGAGCCCTACCAAATTCATGGCCCATTTTGGTCAATTTCATGGTCATAGGATTTAAAAAGTAATAAATTTCACGATTTCAGCTATTTAAATCTGAAATTTCACTGAGTTGTAATTGTAGGAGTCTTGACCCAAAAAGGCGTTGAGCGTGGGTCATGAGGTTGTTGTAGGGGGGATTGCAGTACTGCTACCCTTACTTATGCGCTACTGCTGGTGGTGGCATTGCCTTCAGAGCTGGGCAGCTGGAGAGCAGTGGCTGCTGACCGGGATCCCAGCTCTGAAGGCAGAACTGCCATCAGCAGCAACATAAAAGTAAGGGTGGCATTGTATGGTATTGCCACTCTTCTGTGCTACTGCTAGCAGGGTGCTGCCTTCATAGCTGGGCACGTGACCAACAGCCCCCACTGTCTGGACACCGAGCTTGAAGGTGGAACCAGAATGGTGTCCCTAGCCTCTGTTTGTCAGAGGATGGAGATGGATGGCAGGAGAGAGATCACTTGATCATTGCCTGTTAGGTTCACTCCCTCTGGGGTACCTGGCATTGGCCACTGTCAGTAGACAGATACTGGGCTAGAAGGACCTTGGGTCTGACCCGGTATGGTCGTTCCTATGTTCTTAAGGTAGCGCAGAAGTAGGGGTGGTAACACTGCGACCCCCCCATAAAATAACCTTGCGACCTCCTTGCAACTCCCTTTTGGGTCAGGACCCCCAATTTGAGAAATGCTGGTCTCGCCCATGAAATCTGTATAGTATAGGGTAAGAGCACACAAAAGACCAGTTTTCACGGTCAGAGACTAGATTTCATAGTCCATGAGGTTTTTTTCATGGCCATGAATTTGGTAGGGCCCTTCTCATCAGCTCTGACTGTCTCTGAAAATGTATTTATTATCTTTAACTTTGTGTAGAAAAAAGGTTGAGAGGTATCTGATTTAAGAACAATGGGAACTGAAGTCATCTCTTCCCAGAAACTGTAGAGATTTCCTCACATTGTCCAATCAAGTTCCATCCTCACCTTCTTTTGGAGGGATCAGCCCTTGCAGTGTCAAAGGATAAAGTACCTATAGGTGTATATTCAGCCCTTGGCTCTACGCTTCATAGAAATGCAGAAATTAAAAAAGAGAGAGACTCCTACATGATCTGTTCCAGGTCCAGTTGTTGAGAAAGTCGTGGCAAGCCAGTTTTAGCAGCTGAACTCCATCAGTATTCTTGGCCTACCCAAATCAGACTTCATATGATGTGGAAATCATGCTGTTTATTAAACTAGACTATCTCATCCAGACAATGGACAATTATCCATTCTACTACTGTTAAATCTAGAAAAAGCCTTAGATAATGTTTGTCACAGTACACTACAGACCTGTTGGTGTGTGAGGTTGAGCTTGCTCTGTGTCCTTTTTGGCTAGATTCCCACAGAGTTGTGATGGCATCTGTTCTTCCACATAAATGTTCACACTTGTAGTCCCATGAGAGTTGAACTTATTCCTCTAGTTTTCAGCATCTATATTAGGGAAATCATGAATTTAAATACCATCAATATGTCATGACACCCAGTTTTTATTTTATTCTCTGAAGGAGGTAACAATGTCACCATGACACTTAGTGAATCTGTGTATGAAAAATAGCTGACCCATCTTTTATCCAAGAAAGGCAGAGATTATGCTGATACCAAGAGAGACGTACGTAGAAGAAATGGCAGAAACGATGATGGCTTCTCTAGCAAGGGTATCTGGCTTCTCATTTTCAAGATGTTTGAGCAGTCTTAGCTCTGCTGAACTCACTGGTGTGCCCATACAAGTGATGAGAAATGCTTTTTTACATCTTTAGTTAGCTAGGAGACTGCAGTTCTTCCTTTTGGATGAAGACAGTCAGTTTTCCTAGTCTTCGTCATCTCTGTACTGGACTACTTCAATTCTTTGTACATGATGCTGAATGATGAGGTCACACAGAAGCTCAGACTAGTCCCGCTTGCTGTACCTCCTTCCTGACTTGGACAAGTCAAGAAGAGCTCATCACATTGGTACACTGGACTCTATATGTGCTTCCCAACCAACATCAAATGCACATTAGGGTTGTAGGCCTTGCTTTCTGTAACCTCCGTCTTCCTCCCATTAGACACTACATTTCCTTTCACAATCCACTGAGAATGCTTAAGTCATTTGGGGACTTTCTGCCTGACAGAGCCCAGGGATAAGCTTTCATTTGTCAGGACAGGACATTTCCTCAGCTGAAGATGAGGATGTAAGTTCCAGTGATGGAAATGCTTTACAAAGAGATGCATTCTTAATAGGGAAGAACGTAAAGTGTGTCTGATTCTTCCTTAGTCTCTCCCTAGACTTCCCCAACACATATACACAGCTAGGACGACCCTTAAAAACATAAAAGTTCTATCCAAGGAGGAACAGTGAAGATGTTCCATACTGTGACTGCCACGCTGAGTCTCTTAAATCATGTATTCATCATCTATGTATGATGGTGATGGTGCTCAAAATATAGCCAAATTTATTCAGGCAATTTGCTTACGAATGCAGGCAAGTTTCCTGAAGTACATCTTGTTGTGTAGTATCCAGTTTAATTTCAAATGTTTCAAAGTTGTGGTCTTTCACCACATTCCATGGGACACGATTTCGCAATCTTACGTAGCTCAGTCTGGAAGCTTTTTCTTGTAGGCCGCATGTTCCATTTGTAATATTATCTCCTATTTATATCTCTTTGTACCACAGCAAATATATCTTATCTATATTTGATGCAGTGTGGTCCGATGGATAAGACACTGAAATGGAATTCAGAAAACCTGAGTTCTATCCCCGTGCTCTGTCAATGACCTACTGCATGACCTTGAGCAAGTCACTTGACTTCTCTGCTTCTGTTTCCCCATCTACTGTTTGTCTTGTCTATTTGGATTGTAAACTCTTTGAGACAAGGACTGTCTCTTGTAGCTTTCTCTATTGATTATGTTTTAATTATTATGATTTAATTATAATTGATTATATAAAAATTCCTATTTAACACTGAGATTTGGTAGGATCTAGTCCTAAAATCAGGCCCAGTGTTGTTAGAATTACTGTTAAGTTGGGAACCCCAATGTGCACAGTGGCAACACTCAAATTTAGGAAAAACCTTCTGTCTTTGCAATAGTTCTGTTAACACAATTGTTAAAGATACAAACACTCCAACTCAAACAAGTTGGCAGCAATAATGCAGCGTCATAACAACAGTATACGCACACCATCCTTATGGTGAGATAAGTGGTGGTCCGCAAAGGTTATGTCCTAACTCTGGCATTCCGAAAGATCTATACAGTCTAGGCCGTGGTTAATCCTGTTCTATAGTTTTATAGCCTCCACAAATATTCTTAAGGATGTCTGGCCTTATCTGTCAATAGATACAGTTAACTCAAGCCTGAACAGAGACAGGGAATGGTTGGGTCATTAGACTAATTGAATCTATTTCCCTATGTTAAGTTCTTCTCACGCCTTCTATGGATCATCTTAATTATCACTTCAAAAGTTTTTCTTCTCCTACTGATAATAGCTCATCTCAATTGATTAGACTCTTCCTGTTGGTATGCATATTTCCTCCTGTCTGTGTGTTCCATTCTGTGCATCCGAAGAAGTGGGCAGTAGCTCACGAAAGCTCATGCTGAAATAAATGTTAGTCTCTAAGGTGCCACAAGTACTCCTGTTCTTTTTGCGGAGGCAGACTAACACGGCTGCTGCTCTGAAACCTATCTAAAATTTGTAACTCTGGTAACTTATTAAATTTATTAGTATATACCATATATTCTCGTTCATAAGCCGAATTTTTTTTAGTAAAAAAGGGAAGCACCAGAGAAGGGGGTTGGCTGATGAACAGGTATAGAAAGGGAGAGGTGGAACACAGCCCTTCCCCCCAACAGAGGGAGCAAGGAGAGGCAGCAGAGCCAGAAGGGAAGAGGTGGGGCCAGAGTCTCTTTGCTTCTGGCCACACCGCTCTCCACCCTGCCTCCAAAGCAGCTGCAGCTCTAGGGCTGGCAGGCTGGGAGAGTGTGGGGGTCTTGGGCTAGGGGTGGGGTCATTTGGGGGATGATCACAGGGGTTACTTCCCTGACTCCCAGCTTCTCCCCGACGAAAAAATTTCTCCACCAGTTGCTGTCTCAGCCTGTCAGGGTAAGCAGCTGGCGCGCCGGGACGCTTTGTTTACTTAGGTTTACCGCCATGCCTGCGGACACTCGAGGTAAACAAACCATCTCGGCCCACCAGCGGCTTATCCTGATGGCCCGGAAGCCAAAGTTTGCTGACCTCTGAATTATAGGGTTGGCTTATGAACGGCTTATAAAAGTGTTTCCATTTTTACTTATCCATCTTGGGAGTGGTCAACTTATAAATGAACTGGCTTATGATTGCGTATATACAGTATGTCAGTTGGTTACTATAGCAATCCTGCATTTGAACATCTGCTGATGTTTCTGTTACAAATACACAAAATGTAATCAACTAATTTCTTGCAGCTATCTGTCAACATTTTAAGCATACTTGTTTATCACAGCATTATGTTTTATGATAGCTTTTGACCTAAGCTCATTTCTGGTTAGGGTTGTCAATTGACTGAAGCTATTCCGGGAGATTTTTTTCCCCAACATGATGTAATGTCATTTTCTTAAAACGTCCTATTAAAATCTCCTGGATTGCTTTCAATAGTCACTGGAAAATCAGTGCCGATTCCGAGAGACTCCGGGCCAATCTTGGAGAGTTGGCAACCCTACTTCTGGTTAACTAACTTACGCTAAGGCTTATAGGCTTCATATTCTTATGCTCATAGACTCATAGACTTAAGGTCAGAAGGGACCATTATGATCATCTAGTCTGACCTCCTGCACAATGCAGGCCACAGAATCTCACCCACCCACTCCTGTAACAAACCCCTAACCTATGTCTGAGTTATTGATGTCCTCAAATTGTGGTTTGAAGACCTCAAGCTGCAGAGAATCCTCCAGCAAGTGACCTGTGCCCCAGGCTGCAGAGGAAGGCGAAAAACCTTCAGGGCCTCTGCCAATCTGTCCTGGAGGAAAATTCCTTCTCAACCCCAAATATGGCGATCAGTTAAACCCTGAGTATGTGGGCAAGACTCACCAGCCAGCACCCAGGAAAGAATTCTCTGTAGTAACTTAGATCCCACCTCATCTAACATCCCATCACAGACCACTGGGCATAAATGCCTGTAGGTCCTTTGCATTACTGCCTTATACGTATAGCTTATCTTTATACTTGAAGGAAGCAACTCTGTATACTTACAGGCTGCAGTGTCCAGAACAGTGGGGATCTGATCGTGGTGGGGCCCGTGGTGCTAATGTAATTCAAATAGTAGTAATCTTCATATGTTTATAGGTGATTAGGTTCCTCCTTTGTTATCTTTTAGCCAAGCTATGCATTTTTAGCTTTCTTAATTTTTCCTCGTAAGTGGGTCTAATGAGTTATTGTTCTCTGAACCCCCTCTGACATCCTTAGCTGCTGGAAGTGTTGAGATTTTTTTTTTTCTTAAGCTGGGATGTTTAACAAAACAATTTACTTGAAGGATCAGTTCCACCTTTTTTCAATATTTTTAAAAAGAATCTAAAACTACAGTGCTTTTAGTAAAGAGACATTGTCATGTGCCATAATGTAGGTGCCAAATAATTTTACATCTGTGTTCTTATAACAGTCCCATGGTAACATAGTATTTGAGTGTAAATGGCATATTGAAAATGCCATATTCTCTTAGGAACTATTTCCATTATTATACCTGTGTGTGCAAATTATACAAAACTGAAGTCATGAATAATTTAATTTTAAATAATTTAAACCAAGAGCAACAAAGTAAATTGGTGATATTGCCCTTGCAGAAATTTCCCCATATTTCTTCATATAGCAGCCTCCATTGTGTTCTAGTCTCAGCTCCTGTGGAAAATGTTTGGCAATGTTTAATAAACTTCTGAATAGCTCCAAAATGTTTATTTCTCTAGTGTGCTGTGTGCTTTCTGGAGACAGCATACAAAAAACTTTTTCACAATTTATAAATGATGCCCCAGGCACTTAATATGACTGGCTTGTGCACATTTAAATATATTACAGTAATTTAAGTGCTCTTCCTTTATGAAGGCTATTTTACTGTGGGTAACATTGTTTTGTGAAGCTTGTTTTTTAACTATATTCAGTCCAACAAAAATTCTTCACCCGTTCTGCCTCAGTTTCTACATATATAAAGCAGGAATGATACCTTATTCACAAGGCAGATGTAAATTATTTGAAACACATTTAAAAGGAAATACTTGTAAAAGTGTTTTAAGTATTATTACTGTGACTGTGGTCACAGAAAATGATACAGGATTGGGATGGAGCAAAAGAGTCTCTGCAATTAAGAGGAATATTTTATATCACTTCATTATTAAAAATATATATATATATTTTCCAGACAGTCATTACTTTCACTACTTTTTATGTGAGATTGTAATCAAAGTCAAAGGCTAAGCCCAGACTTCATCTGGAATATTCATCATATTTCCCCTTTAGATTTAAAAATTTCTTGTGCACTTGTCACAAGGTATCTGGCTCCTTTATTGTGAGATGGGCATAGCCCCACCTGGGATGAGTAAATTGCCTTTCTTCTGAGGCTGTGGGGCAAGAGGTCAGGTGGTAACCTGAAAAGTCCTTACAAAGGCCAGCTAGAGCTCCTTTGAACAGATGAATTTCAGGAAAGCAGCTAGTCTCTGTAGTAGGCCCTGGTGTGGGAACAGCTGCCAAAGACTGGATCCATAAAAGAGATTCAGACTGATCATTGCAACGCCAGACTTTTAGGTGATCTGCTGCCTAATGGAATCCACAATCTGGAGGTAGGCACCCAAGTTCCCTATACAATGCATGGGAAGAGTTAAGTGTCCAAGAATGGGATTCACAAAAGCCAACATGATGAGTAGGGAGCTACCTAACCTAGCCAATAGGTAGGGGTGCGGCCTAATGGGAGGAAGTTAGTTGCAGATGCATTTCCCTCCCCTGGGGACTCCTCTCCTATAGATAGACATGTAAACCAGGTCTGTCATTTCACACAAAAACCTGTGAAGGTCAGGGAGCTCTCTTACACAATAACCTAGTGGTTCGAGCACTCACCCAGGATTTGGGGGAGATAGGTTCAAGTCCCTATTCTGACTGATATAGAGCATGGACTCAAACCCAGTTCTTCTGCCTTCCAGGACAGTGCTTTAATCATTGGGCAATGAGATTCTCAGGAAGGAAGGTGGAGTGTCTCTTCTTTGCTGTTAAAAGTTTTCCACTTTGAATGAATAATCACTCATTGAGAGAGAGTGAGTGAGTGACTGATTCTATAGCCCTCTGGTTGGGACACTCACATGGGATGTGAGACCCCAAACCGCAAGACCTTGTTCCGTTGAATATGTAAGCATTTATACAAAGTGGAACAGCTACAACAGGAGATACTGAGATAGAGAACAAAAATATAAAAGAGGTTTACTCTTCTTCCTGGTTGAGAAGTTACTGAACATTTAGAGCCATTGAATAGAAAGTTGAGAGAGGGAATTATGTTGGCTTCCTTATGAAAATAAATACAAATAATTAATTGGCATTGAACTATTTTTATCTGTTGCCCTTATGTAATTTGGTAGCCATAGTATCTTGTTTGTAGGCATTGGAAGTTACACGAAAGATTCACATGGGCTAGTTTTGGTGCAATTTGTGTCAGTTGGTGTCACACTTCAATAAAGAAAACTAAAGCATTGGTTACAACAAATCCTTGTCATTATGCCATGAAAGCCTTGAGATTTGTGATCAAAGCATCCAACTAATCTTGAATTGCAGTATAACCTTTTGTTGAACCTTTCACATTTTGATTTCAAGAGGTGATGCATTGCATTAAACCTTGTTACCTAGCTCTTCCTTACCTATATCTTTAAGCAATGCAAATTAATACTTAGTGCAAATTGCAAATGCCAAGCTGCTTTGTCATTTTTATTTATTTATCAGATCAGCACTGATGCTTTTAAAAATGCAGAACATATGTTTTTTATCCAGAGCTGAGTATTCTGTTCTGATGAATAAAAAACATATTTAATTTTATAGAACTACCTTTAAAATATTGAACAGCCATGAACTTTGACTTTAACTACAATTAGACTGTCAGTGCAGATAATTTTGAGCTGCTGTATAAAATAGCAAATAAGGATAGTTCTTCAATCTTTAAGAAGGAAAATGCTCTTGATCTGGGATTGCATTAAGTTGCACAATGCAATGTCAAATACAGCAGGCTTGTGAATGCTCAGGTTACCTTTTTTGAGGCATGCCTGTAACCATGTTTCTTCTACCAGCCAGTGAATGAATACACACCCTTGTGTATGAAAAGATTTGTCATCTTTTGTTCGTGTAGCTACACTATAGTTATAAATCGATATATCTTGAAAATTCATAATATAGCATGACTTCAGTCTGTTTGATAATCAGTGCTTGGTCTGCTGTTACCTGTGAAGAATGAAAGGGATATTTAGACTGACCAATCTTCCTCAGTTTTATTATACAACACTGAATTCTAATAGTTGAAGACTAACACATTATGTCATATAGAATCATAGAATATCAGGGTTGGAAGGGACCTCAGGAGGTCATCTAGTCCAACCCCCTGTTCAAAGCAGGACCAATCCCCAGACAGATTTTTGCCCTAGATGGCTCCCTTAAGGATTGAACTCACAACTTTGGGTTTAACAGGCAATACTCAAACCACTGAGCTATTCCTGCAAGATAATATGAATCTTTATTGATTACTTTCTAAACCGCATTGCTTTATATGTATTTATAAAACACACCCAAATTTGGTTTTACTGATACTCCACAACAGGGATTAGACTGTAAGCTCTTTGGAGCAGGGGCAGTCTTTTTGTTCTGTTTTTGTACAGCACCTGGCGAAATGGAATCCTGATCCATGACTGGGGCTTCTAGTAATTAATTGTTATGCACCATAAATACTGCATAGTGCTTTGTGGCATTTCAAAAGAGATACTCTTCTTTGATTTTCCTGATATTTTAAAAATAGTATTTCTCCTGGATTTTGTGTGTGTGTGTGTGTGAGAGAGAGACTCCAGTGTCACTTGGAAATAACTAGCATCAAGGAGCTTCCACCTTTTTTCCCTTTATACCTCTCTCCCACTACCTCCCTGATAAACCAGAAGAAATGAATTAAAAAAATATATCTGAAATTTAGCTCAAACAACTACATCTCAAAATGCACTTTCTTTAAATTGGTTTCCTGGATGAGTATTTGATTTACTGCATAGAATCATGGAGTTATGAGACATTCTGTTAGCTGACCCCTAAGCTTTTGTGACCAGCATGCATGTTGTGGAGTACTAGAGGGAAAATGTATAAAAACACCATGTATTTTATGTTCATGTATAAAATTTGGGAAATCTAACATTTCTGTGGGCAGATTGAACTGCTTCTCCTACTCCAATGTCCCTGGTGGGAGGGTTGTTTGAAATGGAAGCCAATCTTATATCAATTTTTCATCTGGTGAGTAGTGTCCCTGGTGGGCAACAGACTTTCAACAGGTCAGGAAGCATAGGAGGAGGCTGAAAATTAATATGATTTTAGTATAAATAAGATTTTGGCATTAAAAATAAAATTATTCAAGGTATAACCATTGGAAATATACAGTATGGCCCCAGGCCTTAGTCCTCCACTCAGTTTTTCTGTTAAAATTTCTCTCTAATACAAAATTTGGGGAAGGAGGAGAAAGAGTGCATACTTGAATCCCCAACTTTGATGTGAGCGTTCAACATAGGAAAGAAACTTGAACCTGCCCTAAGTTGCTGAAGAATCCTAAGATCCTGCAAGGTTTATTAGCCAAATAGAAAAAGTGCCTAGTGTGCAAAGACATCTTTTTGCTTCTGACCTCCCGTTCATCAGCCTCTCCGCAAGTGAAAGTGTCATGTTTGTTCAAATGACACCATCAAATCTGCAATTTGTCACACTGAGTCTGTTGTGGTACCTTATGGCAGGGTTTGTCAAACTTTCAAAGCTGGGGACCCCTGTCCAGACTAAAAAAAAATTTGTTACTCTTTCTCTCAAAACCTCTGACTCTGACCATGAGCAGATGAAGTTTTATAATTACACGTCTACCCTGATATAACGCTGTCCTCGGGAGCCAAAAAATGTTACCGTGTTATAGGTGAAACTGCATTATATCGAACTTACTTTGATCCGCCGGAGTGCACAGCCCCACCGTCTGGAGCACTGCTTTACCGCGTTATATCCAAATTCGTGTTATGTTGGGGTAGAAGTGTATATTCATACTTGAAATAATGGAGTGAAATGAAATAAGGCTCCTGCAAATAGACCTCCAGAGCAGGGTTTCTTAAACTGTAGGTCTTTGGAGACTGTGAAAAAATGTACATTAAGTGGATGGGAGATGTCTGTACAGTAGTCCTGTAATAGCACATCCCTTCAAGACAACCATATTGCTGTAACTTGAGGACCACAGCTGGTAGAAGATGTGTGCGTGCTCAACAAGCTGCTAGAACCTCTGCAAATAGTAGTATGAAACTGGCACCTGCATATGTGCCTAGGTGTGCCTGGCAGCACAGGTCAAAAATCATTATTGTGGTAGACAAAGTGCGAGTAGCAAAACACACAAAAAACATGTCACCAAACTAAAACACTGGATGTGTTGGTTATAATAATGAAGCTTCATGGGCACTACCGGGACTTCCATGATGGCAATGCATAAGAAGTTCACTAATTGCTAGAATTTGTATAACCCTCTATTCAGTGTGTGTTATGCATCTCTCTGCCTGTCAGGACTGGCTCCAGCTTATTTGCCACTCCAAGCGATGGGGAAAAACCAAAAAAAGATAAAGCCACAATCGGCAGCACTTTGGCGGCAGCTCTACCACAGCGCTTCATTCTTCGGTGGTAATTCAGCGGCCGGTCCTTCCCTTCAAGAGGGACTGAGGGACTCACTGCCGAATTGCCGCCGAAGACCCAGACATGCCACCCCTTTCCATTGGCCCCTCCAAGCACCTGCTTCCCTCCTGTCTGTGCTTGTTCTACAGAGAATAAGACTTGGTTTACACTACCAACTGATGTCACTCAGGGGTTAGAAAATCCTGAGCAACAATAGTTATATCCACCTAACCCCCAGTGTAGACAAGGCTATGTCAATGGGAGAAGCTCTCCCATCAGCATAGGTAGCGTCTTCACTAAGCACTGCAGCAGTGCAACTGGGCCACTGCAGCGTTGGAAGTGTGGACAAGCTGTCAGTCCATTACAGCTGCCAACTAGGGACATAATCCTTTATCTTAAGCTGTAGAGGCTCATGGCTTAGCTTTGGAGGTGATCGGTTCATTCCCTGATAATGACCAAGATAATAGCATTATGCTTGGTTCTGCTGGATACTACATGGGAAGCCAGAAGACTAAGGTTTATTATTCACAACTCTGCTATTACTATGTTTTGACATCTGTGTTATCATTGAGCAAACTGCTTTTAATCGCACACTGCCTTAGTTTCCCCAATTTTACAATGAGGATAGTGATACTTCCTTTAGAGTGCTTAGCAAAAGGCTGTATAAAACTACTGTGGTGGCGGTGTTGTTTTTTCATGAAAAGGGCAATGGAACATTTTTTCAATGATGGCTCGGAAAGGGGAAAAAAATACAGAATGGTTTTACACAGATTCAAAACCATATTATCTAGTGTGTCTGAAATGCTCTCTGCTGAACATATGAAGCCTTCCGCATCACAATCAAATCTCTACTTGCTGAGACCTTTAATAATTCATCTTGGGTGGCAGGCTTAACCTAATTTACTGACATCTTTGGGCACCTAAATGAGCTGAACTCTTCTCTAGAGGCTGAATAAAATATTTTCTGTTTATGCACAACAGGGAGACACATCTATCAGAAAATGTAGAAGTTGGTCTTTCCATGTGCAGGAACGAAACTTCGCTTTGTTTGTTCTTGTTTTGTGCTGTGAGGGAGTTGAAGAACCATTTGGGAGCCATTAGGATTTACCTGGTGTAGGATTATCTTTAGATAACTAACAAAGGGGAAAGAGATGGATTAATAACCCTTTCATCCAACATGCTGTTCACTTGGCAACACTGACTGGGCAATTGAAAAACAAACCTGTCCTGGAACAAGATCCTGCAACTTAATTTCTTTAGATGGCCAACGTCTGCTTAGTTTCTGTCTCTAAAGGAATGCCACTCATCTTTAGTTGCAAAAGTCTTTAAAGTTCTTATTCTACCTTTATAATCATATCTTTGCATCACAACCTGCTGCTGATAATTGTAGGTTGTGTATTTTGTGCTTTCAGAATCATGGGGAACATCTTCCAGTAGCAAAACAACCTTATCCATTACAATGAATTGTTTGTATTTAATAATTTTGAGCTTCCTTTCTCATCAAAATTTACTTTTCAAAACTTCATAATTAGATGCTATTCTGGTATGATTATGATTACAATTTTTTTCTCATTCATGGTTAAGGTTAATCTTGGAGTTCATGTCATAGCTTGGAAAGAGGTTACTTGCTCTGAAAACTTGGAGAAACCTGTCTAGCCCACAGTATTAGCAGTACTGAGGTAGCATACTATGCATTCTGAAAATGTAGACCCAGACGAAAGTTAAGTTCTCTTGTTGTCTCATCTTGGCTTTTGCTCAGCCCCCAGAAGCTCTGCCAATGTCTTGGTGATATGCCTCAGAGGTAAAAACAACCTACAGTCTCAGCCAGAAAACCCCATTTTTTAGGGAGTGGAATTTCAGTCAGGAGGTGTTAGATATGAACAGTAAATTAATTAGTTTATACTCAATGCACACAGACACTATCAATGAAGTGTCCTTGGTTTTGCACTTGGATCTTTGACTTCTACATTAATGTGTTGTGTTGAGACTGGATGATTCTCCAAGATCTGCTGCCTCCCTTTGCTTGATCCCATATGCGCATGAAAAATTAGGCCATGCAGAACTTAAGACATCATTATAGTGCCTCATTTCCCTTATCCTAGATTTCTGGATATGATAGCCTATGTTCATCTGGATTTCCTCATGCAAGTTCCAAGTCCTTTCAACTGGTCCGAGGTTGGTCTGATTGCTGAGGCCTCAGAGGATGCATGAGGAAATGGGAGTACCAGGAAATATTGCATTTAAGTCACTTCTGTGTAGATACTTGTTGCTAAATTATACTTTCCAAAAGAGATCCTGTCACTCACATATTATTTGTAACAGTTCTTTCATTTTTTTATTTGGGTCAGATAAAGCTGTTAGGGTACAATTGACTGCTAGTTATACATTCATATGTGATATCAGCTGCACTTCAAGCCACTGGGAGAGGCAACTCCTTTAGCAAGATTCACCATTTAATCTTCCCTCTTCCATATTAAGCACACAAAAATCTGATTTCGCTTGTAGTTTAATCATCTTATATGCAGTTTGTCCATGGATATTAACCCCTAAAATGTTCACGTTCATGTAAATTACCCTTTTGATATTCTTTGGATTCTCTGTGAATAAGAAGCTTCATAGTCTAGAAGTTACAAGGGCTACCAAATTTTATTTCCCCATCACTAATTATTTTCAAAATGTAATTTAGTCCATTTTTTAAATATCATGGGGGGAAAACTGAATATATAATTTCAGCCCTGTTTTTTATTTTTGCCTCTCTTTTCCTAGTAAGAGATTAGCATTACATAATTTTCCCATGCATCCTCAGTATATCCTACAGAGTTTAGTAAAATATTTGCATACACATGTAATTGGTGTTGGCTAGCAATGTTAAACTGCTGAGTAATCACCTCTTAAGTACATCAGTGTTGAATGGAAATTTTCATCCAGTTCTTATTAAAAGCATAGCAAGCCATTTATCAAAATACATGTAGTACCTTTGTATACATTTTGGCTTTGTATAATTTTCATTAATATAATTAATATGTTAATATATCGTTTGTTTAAACTAACAAATATTCAGAAGAAGAATCACATTACATGAAAGAGAATTCCAACAGGATGACAATCCAGTGATAAAGTTCATTACTTTGTTAATTAAATTAAGAACTTGAATGGAAACCTGCCGAGACTTTGGGCGGGGTGGGGGTGGGGGAAGGAGACAGAATTTAATGCAATTTGTTGAGAGAAATAACATATGTTAAGGGAAAAACAGCAAACTATCTCAATGCAAATGAAAGATAAGAAGAATAGTAAGAGGCCGATATGGCTCCTTCAGGAGCTCTTTAATGGTCTGAAAATCAAAAAGGAATCCTATAGAAAGTGGAAACATGGACAGATAGCTGAAGACAAAAGAATAGCACAACCATATGTGGACAAAACGAAAAAGGCTAAGACACAAAATGAGTTGCACCTAGCAAGGGAAATAAAAAGCAGTACAAAGAGGTTCTCTAAATACATTAGGAGCAAGAGAAAGATGAAGGAAAGTGTAGGTCCACTACTTAGCAGGGGAAGGAGAACTAATAACGGATAGCATCTAGAAGGCTGAGTTATTTTATGCCTGTTTTGCTCCAGTCTTCTCTAAAAAGATAAATTATGACCAAATATTTAACATAATATTAATAAAAAGGGGGAAGAAACACAAGCCAGAATAGAGAAAGAAGAGGTTAATTAATATTTAGATAAGTTAGATATATTCAGATCATCAGGACCTGATGAAATGCTCAATAGGATGCTTAAGGAACTAGCTGAAGCAATCTCAAAACCATTAGTGGTTATCTTTGAGAAGTCATGGAGGATGGGTAAGGTCCGAGAGTATTGAAGCAGGGCAAACATAATACTTGTTTTTGAAAAGGGGAACGAGAATTATAGAACAGTCAGCCTAACTTTGATACCTGGAAAGGTACAGGAACAAATTATTTAATAATCAGTTTATAAGCACCTAAGAGATAATAGGATAATAAATAACAGCCAACATGAATTTGTCAAGAACAAATCATGCCAGACCAACCTAATTTCCTTTATGGACAGGTTTACTGCCTAGGAGATGGGGCAAGATACACTATATCTTGATTTTTGTAAAGCTTTTAACACAATGAAACATAACATTCTTATAAGCAAAGTAGGGAAATATGGTTTAGATTAAATTACAATAACTTCAATGCACAACTGGTTGGAAAACCATACTCAAAAAGTAGTTGTTAATGGTTTGCTGTTGAACTGGGATGACATACCTAGTTGGATTCTGCAAGAGTCTGTCCTGGGTCTTGTCCTAATGAATATTTTCAGTAATGACTTGGATAATGAACTAGAATAATAAAATATTAAAGTTGGAAGGGACCTCTGGAGGTCATCTAGTCCAACCCTCTGCTCAAAGCAGGACCAAACCCCAGACAGATTTTTACCCCAGTTCTGCAAGTGGCCCCCTCAAGGATTGAACTCACAACCCTAGATTTAGCAGGCCAGTGCTCAAACTGCTGAGCAGAATGTTTTTATAAAATTTGAAAATGATACCAAATTTGGGAGGCGTCCCAAACATTTTGAAGGAAAGGATTAGAATTCAAAACATCTTTGGCAAATTGGAGAATCGGTCTGAAATCAACAAAATGAAATTCAATAAAGACAAGTGCAAAGTAATAAGCTTTGGAAGAAAAACATCAAATGCACAACTACAGAATGGGAAATAACTGGGTAGCAGTAGTACTGCTATAAAGGATCTGGGGATTATACTGGATCAAAAACTGAATATGAGTCAACAGCGGGACGCAGTTATGAAAAAGACATATAATTTTGGGTTATATTAACAGAAGTATCGTATATGATACAGGAAATAATTGTTCTGCTGCACTCAGCACTGGTGAGGCTTCAACTGGAGTGCCTTGTCCAGGTCTAGGTGCCACACATGAAGAAATTGGAGAGCATGTAGAGGAGAGTCACAGTAATGAGAAAAGTTTAGGACACTTGAGCTACGAAGAAAAGGTTTAAAAAAAAATTGGTATATTTAGTCCTGAGGAAAGAAGACTTAAAGGGTGACCCGATAAGTGTTCAAATATTTTAAGAGCGGCTGTAAAGAAAACAATGATCAATAATTGATCTCCATGTTCAGGACAAGGTAGGACAAAAAGTAATGACTTTAATCTGCTGCAAGGGATAATTAGGTTAGATAGTACAAAAAAAAAATTTTTAACTATAAGGATAGTTAAAGCTCTGGAACAGGCTTCCAAGGGAGGTTGTGGAATCCCCATCCCTAGAGGATTTTAAGAACAGGTTAGACAAACATTTGTCAAGGAGGGTCTAGGCCAGAGGTTCTCAACCAGGGGTATACGCAAAGGTCTTCCACGACTACTCAACTCATCTAGATCAGTGTTTCTCAACTAGGGGGGGTTGCAACCCCCATGGGCAACACAGGAGGGGTTTAGGGGGATTGCAAGTGCAGGGCCGGCATTAAGGGGTGGCAAGCAGGGCAACTGCCTGGGGCCCCACAAAGCTAAGCTACATGCTTCAATCCTGCCGCCTGGGGCTCGGGCTTCAGACAATGCTCACAAGTGAAAAATAGGCCCAAGTATCACACTGAAATGTAAGTACAATATTTCTGTTTCAATCGATTTATTTGGCAATTATATGGTAAAAATGAGAAAGTAAGCAATTTTCAGTAATACTGTGCTGTGACACTTTTTTCTATTTTTAGGTCTGATTTTGTAAGCAAGTAGTTTTTAAGTGAGGTGAAACTTGAGGAAAGCAAGATAAATCAGCCTGGAAAGATTGAGAACCACTCATTTAGGCGTACTTGTTCCTGACTCTGTGTGAAGGGATGAACTAGATGACCTCTCGAGATCCCTTCCAGCTCTACGTTTCTATGATATGTAATAGAAAAGATATGATACTGTGGATACTTAGAGGCTAGTGTGCCAATTGATATGGAAGAAACAGACATTATGTGTAATGCTTCTAAAGTGGTATTTTAAATGGTACCAACTGCACCATTTAGGTCCTGTAGCAAAGGAAACAAATCATGGCAATAAGAGTGCCAGACTGGACTTCTAGTGTGCGTTTTGTAGCTTTTATTAGTGCATTTTTGGCTGGTGATAGTAAAACCTTTAATATTGCTTAAAGGGACTTTTGAAATAGTTTAGGCCCCAAATTTGGTCTCTTCTAAAATGTTTTCTGGCTGGGGATTTGACTCACTGATTCTTAATACTTCTACAGTTCATCTGTTTCTCTTTCAAAATATGCTACTTTATCATCTAGAAATCAAGGACAAAATAAAACAGAGCTTCTATAAGATGTGACAGATTGCATTCTGTGTGTATTTCTGTGCTCTGTGTTATATGTTAAAAACAATTCCCAGTGATCAGCTGATAATCCTCATCGATGCTGCTTTGTAATAACAATATTAAAAAAGCAAGTTTCCTTAAACATCAGTGTTGTCCATTTGGGAAAAGACAGTTGTTAAAATAACTTGCATTGAAATGAATATTCCTGACACAGTAAGCCCTAACATCTGAAGTCTATCATGGAAAGGCCTATTTAAATACTATGTGCTAGATTCCATCACCTTACTCATATTGAGTAACACCTGACACTCTCAGTAGTTAAGTGATGTCAATAGCACTACAAAAAGAATGAGATACTACAGAATGTAAGAGTGGCAAAATTTACCCTATAGGATTGATTTTCATTAACAATGATTTCACTATTTTATTCCTGTGTTTCTAATCCATGAAAGTATTTTAATAAAGAAAATGCTTGAAGTGATTTTCAAGATGAATGTTTAGGACTACCACATGAAAATAATCAGACAATTTCGCAGTCCCCTGTGAAATCTTACAAACAAAAGAAGCATCAAACAACTCTATAGTAATTTTCATTCAATAGATAAATAAAATGCTATTACAGTTTAGTGTGGAAGTTTCCCATATGGTATGAGACTTTGGGGGAGAGGTGAACCAAATTTCGGTCCCTATCACACGTAGGTGTGTGCTAACTTTGATCCCATAAGTAGTCCCATTGTTACCAGCAGAACTATCACATGAGTAAGTGATTTCAGGATCAGGGCAATACTGTTCACATGCTATGATCCTTTTAAGAAAAAATAAATGTAGCATAAACAATGTTTTTGAACTTATTTTGTCAGAAGTAAACATTCATGGCAAAGTAAGAAGTCCCCCAGAATAGGCTTCTAGTAGCAGCACAAACAATGACGTTATTTTAAAATATTGTGCTTGCTAAGGAGGCCATCATCAGAAGTGTAAAGGTTTGTAAGTGTGATGAGGATGTAATCTTTGAGTATTGTCCTTTAACGTGAGTCAGTTGAAATTTTCTGTAGATGCAAAGATGCCAGAGTCTCTGTTGCCCTGCTTTGTGTGTAGTCTTTTACACCAGTGCAAAGTGACTCTAAAGTGGGTGTAAAGTACTAGGAAATCAGAATGGTAGTTTACAGCTAATTTGCACTCACTTTGCCTCTGTGTAAATGACAACACTAGGCCAGGGCAACAGAATCAGGCCCTTGATATTTAAGAGAGGCATTTGCTTGTTAGAAAGAAAAACAGCTTTACTATGGTACCACTAGATATCTTCCTGAAAACTAGTTATTAAAGTTATGAAATCATTTCTATAAAATGTTTTTTAGTTCGGGAAATTAACAGAAGTAATTGATTGTTTTTAAGTTGTTACCTTTCAGCATAGCATTTCTGCATATCCTAATAAAAGCCACGTGTATTCTACAGAGCCAAATGTTTTCTGATCTTGCAGAACCAAATGAGTAGTTGTGTTTTTATATATTTAAAAAGTCATCAGTAACATATGTGATGAGCTTATGTTTAAAATATTCAGCATCATACTATGTGCTAATATTTGTGGTGTAAGTTGATGTATTTCTCTGCTGTTGAATTAATAGTAGCCTGCCTTTCTTTATGTGAGATGTAAAATGATGAAATTGCTGAAACTTTGGTATTAGACTTCTTTCATTTAACCTTGCTACAACCCCTTTCCTTATTTGTCCAATTAAGTGGTTTCAAACTTATTATCAGGTACTTGGCAAGCATTTGGTATACAAGCTCATTTTTACCCTGCTTAGTTAATTAAGGTGACTGTAAACAAAAAGATGTACAATTCAAAGTCATGCAGTGTTTCACACAAGGATGGAGGTGATAATAGCTTAATTCCTGCTAGATCTTTCCTGTCTTTGCTCTGGCTACTTCAGACTGACCTTGTCCACAATCTGATGACCTGCCAATTGCACTCAGCTGTTTGGAAAGCTGCTCTGCCATAGCTAGCCCTGAGGGGGTATCTGGGAGACCACTGATCCATTGACCCATGTCAAGAGTGGATTTCAAATCTGATCTACTTGGACCTCTGACATAGCTACACACAGGTCCACGGCACATAAAAACCAACAGAACAGCCTGTATTTTTCTGCTTGTTAAGTGGCATGCAGTTTCCACTTGTTAAACGGAATACCAATTTTAAACTAGTCGCTTGCTATGAAATTAATTTCCTGAAGCAATTACAAATATTGATCCATTCCATTCAGAGGAGGGAATTCTCCAATTTAGCAGCATAATTTTTTTTCTAAATCTATCAAATTATCACCTTTACTTGCTGTGTTTCCTAAGACTGAATATTAATGTCTCATTTTAAAAAAATGCCTTTGAAATACACCAAAGGCAAAAAAATCCCATAATTTCTACATAGGCATTTTCTAAATAAATATAATGTTTGGATTGCCCAGTTAAAATTACAAAAATCTGGAAATAAAAAAATAGTTATGGTTCTAATAGCAACATTAACTAGACCACATTGTATACATCCTTCATATTATGTGATAAATATGTATTACAGAATAGACTGCAATATATTAAGTTATATAATTAATTAAAAAGGGAAAATATATATTACATATATATGGTAGTTTGCATTGTTGTTGTAGCCATGTTACTCCCAGGTTATTGGAGAGACAAAGTGGGTGAGGTAATATTTTTTACTGGCGTAAACTCTAACATTTGCGATAAGGTAACCATACTATTGAAACTTTACTTTTCCTGACATTATGTGTTTGACTGGCCCCTTAATGTTCCATTGTCTGCTTTAAATTTCCGTTGTTGTTTTTTTTTTAAAGAAGTGCCTCTTAATATTTAAATTATTCCAATTAAACTTAGAAATTCAAATTTCATTAGCTGTGTGTGCATGATTGTTTTTCTGAAAAATTCCTGCTGTTGTAACCACTGTTGCAGCTCTGCCAGTGAGAGCTTTAGTGAAGACAGGCCACTGCTGTGTTAATCACTGGGTCCTAATCTCACTCAGCGCAGATATAGACAATGATAAAACTGCTAGTTTCAATCTTGTAACAAGCTCCATGCAGGTAGACCCCTTCACTCCCACAGGAGACCCTTTGACGTCAGTGGCGCTCCACATGGGTGCAGGGATCTGTCTGCATGGAGGGCATTGCAGGATCTGTCTTGAAAGTTCCAGATGTTGCCACCACCAGCTGAGTTGTACTGGAGTGGTGGAATACTTAACAACAACAACAACAACAACAGACTTTTTGACTTGTCACCTTTGTTTGGTTGGAGACTGTTTTTCGCAGAACTGAGTTAGTAGGATTTTGAAATAAAAAAAAATAGAGGGCCTGATTCACCACTGCATTACTCTAGTTTTAATCTGGTATACTCCATAGATTTCAAACTTTACAGAAAATTTACTTTGAGCAGGGACCAAACATGGATAATTTCAGACCAAATGGTGAATACTTCAGACAGTATGTATGACCACATTGGAATTATTACCAAGGCTAAGATTCTGTCACAGAGGTCATGGATTCCGTGACTTTCTGGGACTTCTTTTGGGGCAGGTCTGGAGCAGCTGTCAGCCTCAGAGCAGCGGCTGCCGGAACAGCTGGCCAGCGGCCAGCCCTGGGGCTGCCACCAGTGTTGGTTCAGCTCCTCTGGGGCTGGAGGAGTAGTAGTCAGCCCCTGCTGCAGGAGCAGCTGGTGGGGCTGAGCAGCTGCAAGCCCCAGCAGCTCTCTTTGTCCCCCGTCTGCCTCCTCCCCAGGGAATTTTTTAGTAAAAGTCAGGTACAGGTCACAGGTTTCCATGAATTTTTGTTTATTGCCCACGATCTGTCCACGACTTTTATTTAAAAATACCCATGACAGAATCGTAGCCTTAATTATTACTGTTTTGCATCATTATAACTATTGTAGCAGGCACTGCTTGTGTGCAGTGTTATGATTACCCTTTGTACACTTGGTAGTTATTCTTTTAAATGTAGGAATTGGTATGAAACTTGAAAGGAGCAGTTTTGCCTCAGGTTTCAGCCAAAATTTGCACCATGAGGTCTTAATTTGTTTCTCACCTAAATGGTTTTAAAAGATTGTCTATGAATATTTGTCAGATAAACCTGTAACCAAAAACATTTTACATATGTTTTTTAATCAACAAAATATATTGTAAAATATTTCCTGAAAAATGCTCCCTTCCACTGTGTTAAGAGCACGATCAGGGCTTTCCAAATCTGAAGAGGCTTTAAATGTTTGTGAAGTAATGAGAGAGGATTTCTATCTGTGAGTGTTTAATGTTCCTCTTATTGCACTCTGCCCCCCTCCCCCATCATTAATGCTTTAAGTAACTGTGTTGTATGTTAGAATTTGTAACATAATATTGTTTTTCCTTTGCATACAGGAGCTGATTCCTGAATTTTATTATCTCCCAGAGATGTTTGTCAACCTCAACAATTACAATCTAGGTGTGATGGATGATGGAACAGTAGTATCTGATGTTGAACTTCCACCATGGGCCAAAACCCCAGAAGAATTTGTTCGCATAAACAGGCTGGTAAGATGGCTATCATCTTTTGTCAGTTAAGGGCCAGTTCTCACAACTTCTCTATTAAAATAGCTTATCGTCATTTGTCCTTTCTTCTGTGTGTAGCTAGAATTTACATTAAACTATTACTGAAAATGATAATCTGATGCAATCTAAGGGAGTAAAGGTTTCTTACAGAGTGGGGACAGGGGAGGCTTGGCCCCTCACTCTTTTTGCTTTAAACTTTCTTTGTACCTTGTAAAGATAAGTAATGCATTGGGGGGGATATTGTAAAGAAAAAGTAGAGCAAGGGGCGCTACATAATTGTTTTTTATATTCAGATCTTGTCTACCATTAAAAGACTTGATGATTGAAGGACTAATATAATTATCCTATCACAAGAGACTGAAAATTGATTGATTTTCAGTCAGCCAGGCTGCTTAAAATGTCTATTTTTATTTGCTTTTTTTTTAACACTTATTTAACTCCAGTGTCTAATGAACATTTGGGAGAAGTGGTGTCTTTCTTAAAGAGTCAGTGCCCCCACCCTTTCCATTAAGGGAGTGTTTTTTCAGACATTTGAAAGCTGAGCTGCCATTCAGGAAAATAAAAACAATAACCCCCCCCACTCTCTTGTATTTGTGCCATGTGGTTTTAAAGGCCTACACATCTTAATTTATACATCTTCTATGTCCCACCTCTTCCCCCTAATCCCTCCCAGGGAGTCTTTCCCTCCTAAATGTTGAGAAGCCCTGGTGTTGGTCTTCATAATATAGCATGTCCTCTGTTTCTTATATGTTTGGAACAGTGAAATAAGGAACTGGGCTATTTTGAAAGTAATATCACTGTCATCTGAGTTAGCACCCACTGAAATGAATGGGGCAGTTCACACGTCAGAGCTATCGCTTCAGGCTCTCTGCAGACTCAAAGGTCTCTCCATCAGCGACACTCAGGACATACTTTCTTGCCAACCATAACGTATAGAGAGTTTTAAAAAAATTAAAGCTGAGAATCGAGATAACAATTGATAGCCTGTCCATGGCCCACTCAGTTACTGTTTTGCAACCCTTATAGAAAATATTTAATTAAGATATGAAATCCCACTGTACACTTCAGAAATGCTAAAATGTCTTCCAAGAAGACCAGGAAACACCAGACTTGACCTTCCTAATATTTCTTAGGTTTACAAACAAGCCAGAAAGAATACATTTATTCATGGCCTTGGAAATACTATTGAGTGTATGCTTGGGTCTGTGTATGTTAGGGTCATGAAAATCAGGAATATTAATGCTTGAAATAGTTATAGGACAAGCTATAAAGATTTTAAAACATAAAGTTATCTGGAACAATTCAGGTGTATTGTTTTAAGGGAAAAAGTACATGTCAAATTAAGATTAAAACATGCACAGACTTCAGATAGCAAGGCTGCTACCTCTTAAACAATGCAGGTTCGAGTGCAACTTTGGGTGTTACAGGGCTTGATGAAGTTTGATGTATTATGAATATGATACTCAAACTCTGAGTTCAACATGCGTTGATGATTCAGTACGATTCTAAGAACAGAAAACACCACTGCAGACTTGTTCAGTGTAATTTAGCATCTTGATTTGCTCACAACAGTATTTTTTATTCTTGCGTATGTCCATCTTTCTGTCATTGTCCACACTAGGGAAGTTAGGGCCATCAGTGGAGGCTGTAGTAGTGATAGGTGTTTTTACCACCTCATAATCTAATCTTGCTCAATAGAAGCTGTCTCTCCGCTGGCAAAATTAAGAACCACAATCCAACACTCCTAGCTGCACTTGTGCCAACAGATCTGCCTTGTCCACCACTAATAGGGTTGCATCAGTGATAATTATAAATCCTAATTTTCCTACTGGGGACATGAACAATATTCCCCAACTCCTTTCCAATATTCCAGTACCCGCTCTTTCTTTTTCTCTTTCTTTCTGACCCCAGCATCCATTTTTTCTTTCTGCCTTCAGGACTGACTTTTCCTCCTCCTCTCATTTCCCAAGGCCTTTGCTAATAATCTCTGCCTTTTTGCAGCTCTACTTGATATCTCTCCCTTGTGCTATATTTTCAGATGAAGTGCCTGATCAGTGGGAAGCAGATGCTTTTTAATTATTACTGTTAAATTCTTGGGCACTAAATATAGTATCCCCTTAGAGCTATATCTTTTATATGGTAATACACTCAGTTTGTATTCTTAAAAAGACTTTAGTAGTCTTTTTCTTTATCTACTTAGGATCTATATAGTAAATCCTGCTTTATTTTGGTACTCCCTGAAAGATCATTTCAGAAAAAAAGAAATAGAGTGAAAACTGTGTTTTTTATTATATAACTAACTGTAACATTAGTTGTATTATATGCGGTAACGTTATTTCAGGTCTGAAAGGGGCAGCACTTTTCTAACCTTGGATCATTTGCAATTTCAAATTTTAATTTACTTTAATTCACAGTTTAAATATTTTTCAGATCTTAAAAATTAGTTAAATATGTTCTTACAACTCTAGATTATTGTTCAGATGTAAATATCTAATTTTTGTTTCTCACTTGGTTTAGTTTTCAAGTAAATGTTCATTAATGAAAGTGACTTATTAAAGTTATTTAGTTTAGAAAGGTTTTATGTTAATTATTATGCTGCTCATCTTAATATCTGGCATGTAGGTAAAACTTGCAGTATTAATAATGAAGGTTTTCATTCTACGTTTTTGTCCTAAAATGGTTCTTTCATCAAGAGAGAAAATGCAAAATGATTATTAAAAATAAAAATGTTTTGCTCAATAAGACTTTTTTACCTGAAGGTATAATTTTGAAAGTATTATATAATTTGATGCAGTAGAACATTTTTGGTGGCATAAACTCATTTTGGGGAGGGAGAAAATAGGGACTTGAAAAGCTGCACCATATAAAATTTCTTTGAGAGCTTTGCTTCTGATAATAGCCCTTCTGGCCATACCACAAATCCCTGTTAATATTAGTGTAATTCATAAACAAAGAAAGTTTTGAACAGCCCTGCAGTGTTAAATTAAAGCCTTTAACTAACTAGTTAACAAACTAATTTAAGCTGGGTGTGTATAACAAGTAAATTTATTGTGCTAGTAAGGCTTGGTTCCATTGTGAATATTTTTATGGGCAGTGCCATTAGTGATCTCCTGTCTTACAGTTGAATAAAAACTATCAAATTGTATGCAAAAATACTAATAATTTTCTTTGAAATATTTGTGGGTTTAGCATAATGAACAAAATGACTATTTTTTATTAGAATAAGCATATTTACTAGCAGTCACCTGAAAGTCAGTGCCTCAGAAATATTATTAAAAATGGTTGTTACAAAACAGCACTGAATCATTTAATATTTCCTTACAACTTCCTGTATCAGACTAAATTATGATTATACTATTGTAAGTGCTCTTTTTTGTAAGCTATCACACACAGATTTTTTTCCTCTTGCATTTCAGTTTACCTTTTCAAGACCACAGATTTTATGCAATGATTGGAGCTCATGAAATGCATACTGCTTTGATCTGTGACCTTTTTGTGGTGCTAATCAGGTTCCTGATATCATTATACCTTGCTCATTAATCATATTTCCTGCAGCCCGTCAGCCAGCCAGACAGCCCAGGCCCCTGTTTTCAGTCCTGTGTTGGCAGGTTTCTGCTTTTCCAGATTATTACAGTGTGATACTTTGGCTTCTCATAAGCAGACCCACATCAAGCTGTGTGCTACAATTAAAGTCAGATGGTCCTCAGGTTGAACAAGGATATAGTGTTGCAGCTGTCTGTCTTCCTGGAACAGACCAGTACGAGGAACAGATGATATGTAGGTCAGTGCATAATAACAGATTGTACACTACTGGGTCAATAGCAGGGGTTCAGAACGTTAATTGACTGACAAACTTACTTAAAACTGATTCCCAATCTGTTTTTAAAAACAGTATATAGGATATATTTTAAATAGAATAGATTTGCATATCTGGCTTTCTTTTGTGTGTAGTGATGGGAGAAAGACGAGAATGCTGGATGGATAATACTACATTTTGATGGAAGCAGTGTCATACAGTCAGCTAAATGAGTCTAATAATGTAATATAAACTACATTTTAGCATTGTAAAATACAGTTTTTACTTGCAAATTTATTTCCTCTTCATATCTTGTATAGTTTGACAACAGAAAGCATGAATCAATATTTTTTGGTAAAGAAGACTTTATTTGATCAAAATAATAGTCGTTCATCAAGCTGTGAAATAAATTGTTTTTGTTCAGTCTTCTACCCCCGTAGATGGAATACAAATGTATCTGGTCAGTATTTTTCAGGGGTTTTAGATCATTTATTGAATTTAACAGTGTTTTAAATATGTTCTAGTTTTCCTTGATCTTGTGGAGTAGTCACAAATTTGTGTCTGACAACAGTGTACTGCTATTGTAATATTGTATCACATCAGAAATTCAGAATTATGACTTCATTGATGCAACATAGATGTATTAGATGAGCTGTGAAGGATCAGGACCAAAAAAATTAGGAGACACATCTGAAAGTTAAATGGATTCTAGTTTTAATCAGACATCATTCAAAGTTGTCCCTTGTATTTGTCCCTCTGTAAAGCTAAAAGAGTAATTATTAGTAAAATTATGAACCTAATGTGTACTGTGCAAAATATTATTCAAATATTCAAACTGATTCAAAACTTGTTGCATATTCTTAGGAATAAATTACTTATAATAGTTAATCAAACATTAGCAGTACTTAAAGCCATATATTAGCGTCTAAAATATTTGAAAATGTTTTCTTCGAGGTAGGTGAGATATCTTTTATTAAACCAACTTCTATTGGTGAGAGAGAGAGAGAGAGAGAGAGAGAAGCTTTTGAGCTTCACGGAGCTCTTCTTCAAATCTAAAAAAAGTAACTAGTGTCACAGTTAAATACAAGATGGGACAGATTATTAAACATAAGGTTTTGCATTTGTTGTCCTAGCAAGATCTGCAGACATATTTCTACTGCTACAATGATCAACACTTCCACAGCACACTTTCAAAATACATGGTTTCTACACATTCCTATCACAATATGTGGTGTAAATCAGCCAGTGCATCAGCGCCCCAAGAACAACTATGTGGGTGAAACCAGATAATCACTACGCTCTAGAATGAACTCTCAGAGAAAAATGATAAAAGACAAAAATACCCTGTCACTTGTGGCAAAGAGTGGTTCTCTCATCAGCATAGGTATTCCATCTCCGCAGGAGAAAGTAGCTAGGTCCATGGAAGAATTTTTCTGTTGACCTAACGCTGTCTACGCTGGAGGTTAGGTCAGTTTAACTATGCCATTCAAGAGTGTGGTTTTTTTTCCACATCCCTAAGCAGCGTAGATGGGTTGACCTAACTTTTAGTTTAGACCTGTCCTAAAAATCACGATCTCAACAGAGACACTGGTTTTATAGCTCATTATAACCATTTGTAACATACTAACCTTCCTTTGTCCTATCAGTGCAGAGCTGTTAATTGCCCACTTCATTTTCATTGGTTCCCTTGCAACACATGTTAACCCCTTATGCTTAACAATCAGTCCCACCTTGTATTTAGCTAGTATCAGAGGGGTAGCCGTGTTAGTCTGGATCTGTAAAGGCAGCAAAGAGTTCTGTGGCACCTTATAGACTTTTTAGCTGACACTCTGGTTACCTCTTTTAGGCCTGAAGAAGAGCCCTGTGAGGTTCAAAAGCTTGTCTCATTCATCAACAGAAGTTGGTCTAATAAAAGATATTACCTCACCCACCCTTGTCTTTCTCATATCCTGGGACTAACAAAGCTACAACAATACTCCAGACAACAATGGAAGATAATGAATTTCTTCAAGATACACACATGTAACTGATGCAAAGAGTGCAACAGTAATAAAAATACCAACAGATTTTTAAACAATACTCAGGGTTATCATTCAAATCAACAAAAGCCAGGAAATACAAAATGAAGGCTGTTATTTCATCATTCACTTAACATCTTCACAACATTGAAGTATATGGGCGCAACCATACAAGTAAAGGAAATAATGTTACATTTAAATAGGCACTAGTTTGAAATCTAATGAATGTCAAAAAATAATTTAAGGGTATTTTAATGTATTAAACCTACTCCTGCGTCCCCCTACAGTTTTTTTAAGGTCTTCTGTTTTTCCCACTCCTCTTGTTGAGTGAAAGACTTTTGTAAACAAGAGAAGTACAAAATAATCAGGAAAGAGAGACAGATCTTTCAGTTATGGTAATCCCCTAATAATAATAGTGTGTAAATATTCTCGAACAAAACTGTGATATATTTAAATTGAAGGTATCCTTTTAACTACCAATTTCCTGGTTTTTGTTTGTTTCAGAGCCTTACAAATATGTAAACAATCATGTTTCTCTTGTTGAAATAACTGATTACACTACCACACTAATGTAGAATTTTTCAAGGCCCTGCCTACTGATCAGATACCATACTTGATTAGTCATGATTTGCATAAGGAAACCAGAAACCATTATAGCAAGGAATTGATTTTATCATTATTGTACATTAAGAGTAACTTAAAACAGGCCAAATGCTTTGCAAATGCCTTCTTCATTAAAATAATATACTTCCGGTGATACTTTGGGAACAGTTATAACTACCATTATTATAAACGTAGGTCACCTTGCTCCAAAATGGAGAGGATGTATGTAATCTTTCAACTAGGAGCTTATGTCCAAAAAGGCAAGATTTAATTTGGGTGTATTTTATAACTTCTGAAGAGTTTTAAAAAAACAAACTGGCTGGCTCCGATAAGTCCAAGTTCGACTTGTACACCTTTGTGTGTTAGCTGAATTTTAGATCTTGCTGCATTAATAAAACTATTGATCAACTGGTAATATCCATAAATCCAAAAAATTATATAGCACCTTCAGCTTTTTGGTAATTAGAATATTTTAGAAATAAAAGTATTGTCAGAATCAATCATGGTAGCTTTCCATAATATGTCTCAATTTAAGTATTTTTAGTTTGTTATTACAGAATTATCCCTTTCATAAATTAGTAGTTTAACCATCTTGTTCAATTTTGTTAAAATGTCAAGCAAGTTATAAAAATGCTGGTGCAATAATGCAATCATTTGGAGTTAGAAAGCTGGTGAGAAGAACAAAATAGACCTTTCACCTGCCCAAACACAAATCTTAGTGGAGGAAAAAAAATCAGTATTATAGAGCACTGTTTGGTAAAAATTAGAGAATAATTATTGGTCAATGTGGTGCATTGTTCCTTAGTGCAGGCTACTGTGCTTTATTCCAGAAAACATTAAACAGACAACAGTCCTTGCCAACTGCCATGGCAACAATACTTAGTGCTGCCAACCACAAAACCTATTTGTTTTTTTGTCTTCACTCTCCCTATCCATAGGAAGTCAATTTGTTAGAGAACTGACAAACATTTTCAAGGCCATTATGCTACTTGCAGCCTATTAAAATTCTTGGTATTGTCGAGTTACAGAATGGAGATACAGGGTAACCTTAAGGTTAAGGTGCTAGACTGGAACTCTGGACGTCTGGGTTCTGTTACTGACTCAGTCGCTGTATTCTATTCCTGACTTAGACCAGGTCTACACTACAAACTTTGGTTGACGCAAATTACATCAGCGCACATCCGCTGAAGTTAGTATATTGCTTAGCTACTTTCGTCAGTGCTTCACATATTATATGGAGTGGTTATGTCAATGCAAAGTGAAGTGAATCCACAGGTAGGGTATGCCAATGTACTCTGCACCACTGTCCAGTGCAGTGCCTTTTGGGAAATGTTCGTGATGTGTTGTGGAGTAGAAATGAGTCACTCAGGGATCTCCTGGAGCTAGAGGTCAAGTTCCCAGCATGTAACTTTCTCCATCCCTTTTAATGACATCACTGTCACACTATTTTCAAGCCTTTTTAAAAAAAAAAAAAATTCCACAAACCCACTCTGCACTTTTTGCTGTCCTCTATCTCTGGCAGAAGCATGGAGCCTGCAGAGCTCTGCACTAGACACAGGAAGACTGCAAATACAGGATGCAAGATCTTCCAGTATTTGCAGCCTGCAGGAAGAAACACAACAAAGGGGGACATGATGATTCCTTGGAGTATAGATTACTGAGGGACTGGCAAAAGCCAATTCAGGGTAGTTGTTGGTGTTCATAGAGCAGCTGCAGGTGGTGGAACTCTGCTTCTGGGCCTAAGAATGAGCACTGATTGATGGGATTGTGTCGTAATGGAGGTTTGGGGCGATGAGCAGTGGCTGCAGAACTTTCAAATGAGAAAGTCCGCTTTCCTGCATCTGTTTGCCAAGCTTGCCGCAGGCATCCAGCACTAAACATCATTCAGAGAAGTGGTTTTACTGAGTCGTATAACAGGGTCAGTGGGAGACAAATCTGAGGGTAGACATATGCACGAATAAGTCAACGCAAGAGCCTTGTTCACAGACTTTGTGACTTTCTGTACCTTACCTATTTATCTGTAAAGATATCTCTATCTCACAAATGTACTAAGGTTCTAAAGTGGTGAGTGACGCAGCAAAACAATCCATGCAGATTATTAGTATTACGTGCAAATTTGTTAAGGGAATGGATTTTAGTGACAGTGCTATATTTTGTAGCACATACATAGTTTGAGGTAATTTAGATTTAGCCTTAAGGAACCAGAGTACACTTAATACTGTTTACATTAAGGGGTGGGGGGGGTGGGGGTGTTTGCTACTGGCAGTTAGAGAGAGTCTGAAATTTTTGACAAAAATAGAATTCAGTAAAAAAACAGAAACAACTTTTCTGCGTGCATCCCCCCCCCTCGCTTCCCTCCCTCCGCCCCCCATCAGTTCTATTGACAATTGAGACAGCTGGTCAGCCAGAAGAAAGGTAACAGATCATGGTGAAAATAGGGAGCAGTTTCATTACCAGTTCTTAAATTTGATGAAGTGGACAGTAGGGGTGCATTGTTTAGGTGTTACATCCATTTGTATTTCTGAAGCTAGGTGATTTCATGTGGTTTTTTTGTTTTGGAACTGTTATCTACATGCAACATGAGGGCGGAGGGGGGAGAATGTCTGTAAACTCCATAAGTGTTATAATGGTATCAAAAATCACTTTGTTTTTCTAGACAACATATAGATAGTGTGTGGTCTATAAACAAATGAGTATGTTTGCATATATAGTGTACACTGTCACAAAACACATACTTAAAGTTTTAGCACACTGATTGATGAGGTATCTTAAAATAGTAAACTACATTTATTTGACTTTGCAGTGAGGCTGTGATTTTTAACAGAAATAGATCATACAAGAGCTGTGTTCATTAATCCAAGGGAAAAAAGGTATTGTGTGCTCATTGCAGCTGAAGGAAAGTCTTACAGCCCAAACATGCAAGGTGCTGAGCATCTTGTACTCTATGAAAATCAATAAGAGTGGAAGACCTGAGCATCTTTCACTATTGAGCCCATACTCTCCATGAATCTTGTGTTTTTGCATGTTTCTAAATTAATGTATCGATAAAAAGTTCACATTCAAATTTTGCATCCATTCCGTAATCTTTCTCATACAATGTTGTGTACATCTGGGAAATCTTGGCAGTACTGTGAAGAGATTGTACATTCTGAAAGGGAGATTTAGAGAAGGTATAAAACATTTTAAACTTCACAGAACTGTGTGTTCTTCCACCTTCCCAGGAGTTAGAGCTTTAAACTGCTCTTTAGTCCAAGTCTGATGACCAATCACAGGAAACCCTGAGGCTATGTCTACACTTAAAATTTGATAAAGTGGCACAGCTGCAGCACTGTAGCTATCTCACTATATCGCTTCAGTGTAGACACTACAGAGACGGAAGGGGTTCTCCCCTTGCTGTAGTTAATAAACCTCCCCAAGAGACAGTAACTAGTTTGACACAAGAATTCTTCCGTTGACCTAGCGCTGTCTACACCCAGTTAGGTCAGCATAGCTACATCTCTCAGGGGTGTGGATTTTTCATGCTGCTGTGAGTTTTCAGTATAGACCAGTCCCTTGTATTATCCCATCCTTACATCTTTGCCAATAGGCTTGCCTATACAAGGAATTCATGGAGAAGTTAGTATGAAATAAAAGATTTGGGGATTAGCATGAAAAAGGAAGGAAAATGTAGTCTCATTTAAATACCTTGAGTATGTTTCATATCTCACTCTGATATAAATGTAGAGTAATGTTATTGAAGCAGTAGAATTATGCTTGTATGAAATGTTTGCAAGTGAGAGTAGAATCCTGCTGTATAGTTTATATGTATTTTAAAGGCATTGAGGTAGAAAGGTGCATCAACATAAGCAAAAGAAAAGCAGAATAGAAATGTTTCCCTGAGTAATTTGATATTCAGTCCATTAGTGAAAAGATCTTTTGGAAGTATTGGTATAAATAAAAGTAGTTTAATTTTTCTGTTTATTTAATGTTTGTATTTTTATATTATATTCTGTGTGCATATGAATTGTTTACTTTTATTTTTCTGATTTTTCTCTTAGCACCATAGCTAAGAAATCAGGCCAGAAGTTTACCTCTGTTCAGATCTCATCCAGTTAAATATTCCTTTTTTAATGTTCAGATGAAATTATTATTATTTTTATTATTATTGACTAAATTTAATTGTTTCTATCCTCTCCCATCGGATTAATGAGGATAGTAATATTGTGTTGGTTCCAGTCAGGAATCTGGATAAACTTTACTGTTTCATTTTTATTGTTTTAATCTTTAAAACAAAGTATCATAAGAATATAACTTTTTAAAAAGTGTGTTCAAGCCCCCTCCCATCCCCACCTCCTTGGTTTTCATTTGCAAATACAGACAGAAGTAGTGTTCTTTCGGTATTTTAAAATGAAAAACACTGCTGATATTTTTTTAATGGGGCAAAATTAATCACAATATAAAAGGGAAAACTTATTCTTTGCCTGCTGGTTTCTTTGTGTATTCTACTGTGGATATGCATGTTCTCCATGTGCCGAAGACTGGAAGATTTTTACTAGCAGCGTCTGTTTTTCTGCACCTGAGCCCTTTTCCTTGTGCTCCAAACTGAGGGTATAAGGGGTGAAGCCTCTCTCTCTCCTATTCAACTTATTCATAAATGATCTGGAGAAAGGGGTAAAGTTTGCAGATACTACTAAACTACTCAAGATAGTTAAGACCAAAGCAGACTGTGAAGAACTTCAAAAAGGTCTCACAAAACTAAGTGATTGGGCAACAAAATGGCAAATGAAGTTTAATGTTGATAAATGTAAAGTAATGCACATTGGAAAAAATAACCCCAACTATACATACAATATGATGGGGGCTAATTTAGCTACAACTAAAGAGATCTTGGAGTCATCATGGATAGTTCTTTGAAGACGTCCATGCAGTGGACCGGCGGTCAAAAAATCAAACAGGATGTTAGGAATCATTAAAAAAGGGATAGAGATTAAGATGGAGAATATCTTATTGGCCTTATATAAATCCATAGTATGCCCACATTTTGAATACTGTGTACAGATGTGATCTCATGTTAAAAAAGATGTACTGGCATTAGAAAAAGTTCAGAGAAGGGCAACTAAAATGATTAGGGGGTTGGAACCGGTCCCATATGAGGAGAGATTAAAGAGGTTAGGACTTTTCAGCTTGGAAAAGAGGAGACCGGGGGGATGGGGGGGTATGATAGATAGAGGTATATAAAATCATGAGAGGTGTGGAGAAAGTGAATAAGGAAAAGTTTTTTACTTGTTCCCATAATGTAAGAACTAGGGGCCAGCAAATGAAATTAATGGGCAGCAGGTTTAAAACAAATAAAAGGAAGTTGTTCTTCACACAGCGCACAGTCAACCTGTGGAACTCCTTGCCTGAGGAGGTTAAGAAGGCTGGGACTAGAACAGGGTTTAAAAGAGAACTAGATACATTCCTGGAGGTTAAGTCCATTAATGGCTATTAGCCAGGATGGGTAAGGAATGGTGTCCCTAGCGTCTTTGTCAGAGGGTGGAGATGGATGGCAGGAGAGAGATCACTTGATCATTACAGGTTAGGTTCACTCCTTCTGGGGCACCTGGCATTGGTCACCGTTGGCAGACAGGATACTGGGCTGGATGGACCTTTGGTCTGACCCAGTATAGCCATTCTTATGTTCTTACAATACCAGTGGGACTCCCTGAAGAATTAGAGCGTATGTTTTACTTCTCAATGGATTTGGACATTGGTGAGGGACCTCACCACAGAGACAGGATGTTAGTCCAGACTGATTTTCTAGAATCTCCTGGGCCCTGGAGATCTTACCAGGCAGGGTACTCTCAGGATCAGTAGTACCATATGTCATGGAAACCATGTCAAACAATGTTTGAGCCCTTTCACAGGTTTTATTGGGGGCAGTGGGATCCATACAGATGCTACATCAAATCCGTACATTCCCATCAAAAGTCACAACATCCCTCCCCTCCCAGAGAGGAACCTGAACTCCTCAGGAGACCATGGAAGAGGAGGAAGAAGAACCAGAAGCAGTGGTCCCAATGGTCCCAATAGAAATATTTTCATATCCTGATGAAGCAGTGCCCTGGCATCAATTTTTCTGCTTGACAACTACAGGCATTTTCAGGACCTCTTAAGGAGGGTTTCTGCCGTACTCCAGATCCCCCTGGAGGAAGTCCAAGAGACAAGTCACAAGCTCCTTAACATTGTACAGAGCACTGGGCCTAATAAGGTAGCACTTCCTATTAATGAAGCTATTTTGGAGCCCCGAAAACCATCTGGCACATGCCAGCAACACATGCCCCCATTCCTAAAAGGACAGAAAACAAATACTTCATACCAGCTAAGGAAGATGATTTTTTTTGTTTTCACATCCTGCCCCAAACTGTTTAGTTTTACAAACTGCCATTGAAAGGATAAGGCAACATCAGTCATGGGCCCTCCTGGAAAGAGACGAAACATTTGAACATCCTTGGGGGGAAGGTCTTTACTTCAGTATAAGTAGCAGCGTATTCATGTGGCTGTGATGTAGCCATAGCGGTGTATAAAATGATCAGGCATGTAGAAGTCCATTCTTTACCTCAACCAGCCAGAAATTCCAGGTAGCTGATTACCAGGTGTTAATTTTGTCAGTTACTCAAAATTTGCTGAATGTACAGACAGTCCCCCACAGGAGAATAGAGCACAGTTTCAAGCTCTTTATTAAGCAATGTAGGTGGTTGTCAGATCCTCCTTCTAAGTTGCATTTGATGCAGCTGACAGCCTCCCAGTTGATGGCGATGGCTGTTGTCATGTGTTCAGAGTCTCAGCTTCATTCTTCCAGGCTGTCTAGGGAAGTGCAGTCTACAGTAGACAACTTGCCCTTTGACAGGAGCAAACTATTTAGTGAAAAAAATGGATGAGTCATTACACTCTTTGAAAGACTCAAGGGCAACCCTCTGGTCCCTGGGGATAGACTACAAACCCAGACCAGCACAACCTGTTTACCATCAAAGGGAATATTCACCACCACAGAAACAAATGATGCAGCAGGGCAAATATAATGCTCTACATCCTTCCAGCCATAGCCTCCCAGTACGAAATTCTGAGAGCGTAAAATCATCCCAGATGCCATATCCTTCAAACAAGAAGCCTGATTTAAAAAAAATTGGTGGCCACCTAACCTGTTTCCCCAACACTTGGCAGATGACAGCAGACAAATGGGTTCTTGACATCATCAATTCTGGCTATCTAATAGATTCATCTCCCCTACCCCTCCAAAACCTCTTTAGGGACTGCTCTCATGAGACGATACTCATTCAAGAGGTAAACTCCCTACATCAACAGGAGTCACAGAGCTGATACCCCTTCAAGCTGCGGGGGGCGGTGGCAAGGGATTTATTCAAGCCCAACCCCAGATGTCTGCACTGCAATTTTATAGCCCCACAGCCCAAACTCTATGAGCCTGAGTCAGCTGACATGGGACAGCTGTGGGTGTTTAATTGCAGTGTAGACATATCCAAGAGAAAGAACTGATTGGTCTGTGTCATCCCTTATACATTCAGCTCAGAGCATGAAGAGGAGAAAGATGTGGATCAATGGACACTGCTATCAAAAATCTTCTAGTTTCACATGCATGGCATGCATGCACATCCACCATGGAATATAGTAGGGACCACACATGTCAAATAAGTCTGGTTACTATATAAAGTAAGTAAATTTCTCTTAATCTTTTTTCCCTTTTAAAGAGCATGATAAGTTAAGGGGTCACTGTACAGGTTAGATCATTTACTAGGGAGGATGATAGCTCTCTGTCTTTTTATTGAAATTCTAAGTATAAAAGCAATAAGATTTTTTAAAGGATTTTCAAATGTACTCTCTTGATATCTCTCTATTATATCATACTACCAAATGTTACCTTCATCTTAAACCCAAGTTAAAGGATTACCCTCTGAAAAGTGTTCAACAAAACTAGGAATGTAAGTGTTTTAAGTAAAATACAACAAAATATGAATGAGTTCAGGTTAATACTGTTATAAAGTCCTGCTAAGTCACAAAATTGCCTATGCTGTATAAGATTAATGAAATTTTGGAAGGCAATTTCCTGGGAAGTATCTCTGTCTTCTCTTGGTAGAAGAAGTTAAAGTCAAAGTAGTCAGCCTCAAAATGTGAAATCGTAATAGTCATTCTCAAAAACAAAATACTGTGAACAAGATTCAACAAAATTAAGTGTCTCAGTAAATTTTTAAAAACAAACCAATAATGCCTTCAGTAAAAATAATGCTAATGTAAATTAAATAAGCCAGTGCTGCCTAGTGATTTACTATATCGATCAATAGTCACCGTGAAGACTGCTGTTTCTGCTGGAGTAGTCAATTTTTTCTCTTTTATGGACTCATCAAATGTATCTTTGTGATTGGCTTATTTTGTTCCAAGTTTAATAGCATTTTCCATGAGTGTTCTAATGCATTTCCCTTAGTCCAGGACTTATTTTCCATATAACATATTTGTGCTTTTTTTTTTCTTTTAAACAAAATCTTTCATTCAGTATACTTGTTCTTAAGTTTACTTGCAGCTGTTCTTTTCATTTTCTTACACCTTCCTACTCAAGGAATGGGATGCTGCTGAAGATTAATTTCCTGGAGGACAGCGTCTCCAGGAAATACTGTAATACGTTGTTTTGTTTGTTCCCACTTATTTAAGATCTATTAGATGAGAAGGAGAAATGGGGAATTTTTTTTCCTGTGTTGCATTTTCTTACACCTTCTGTTCCGTTAGTGCCCTCCTCCCCAAATCTAATGCATCAGTGCTATGATCCTTAACCATATATTATAGAACTATATTGTTTCTTTTAACCATAAAATATTAGAAAAGGTTAAAGAATATAGAAAGTTGTACAACTTTCACTTGTGGGAAGCATACTCCATTGGCGTGATCCCAGGACCGGGAGTCAGGAGCAGACTTCTAACTATGACATTTCTGAAACAAATACCTTTGTGAGCATGGGTAAATCATTTAACCCCTTTGCTTCAGTTTCCTCCACCTGTAAAAAGAAAATACTTATCCAAAAGGGTGTTGTGAGGATTAATTGGTGATTTGAAATTAAAATCACTTCACCTGTAAGTATAAAACTTGGTAGCAATAGTTTAGAATGCATTTTAAAATGTAGGAGTAAAAGCTAGTACAAATTTAAAAATTACTTTATGTAAAATTGCTTTTGTTCTTATTTATTCAGTGTGGCACATACTATTTTGGGTAAAGTTTGATCTGAAGTATTTTAAATTATTTAATGTCTTTTATTGGAAAACTTAAAAACACTCAAGCCTAGGTCCTGATCCTGCACTCTTGAAAGTCCTGTTGATTTCACTTGACTACCCACACATGTTATGATAAACTGGGTAGAGGTTACAGACTGGTCACTGGGGGCAGATTCATCCTGTCACAGGTGCCAGCCCAAGTACAGAGGATAGGCAATCTGTGCCCCCTCTAGTCATTTTGCCTGCAACATAGACCAGGTCAGCCCTGCTAAGTAGTGCCACTGTTGCACTGGCTACTATGGAGCTTTGTGGGGATACAGAACTACTTGGGAGATAAGAAAGCTTGGCCTACTTCCTCTGCTGCTCCCCAGAACATCCCCTGCACCTGAGGTTGCTATGGAGGCAGCATGAAGCTATTGAAATTGTCTCTGCACCAAGGCATAGAAGTTTCTTATGTGCAGGGTATTTTCCACTGTGGCCCTGTTGCATCAGCCTAACTGCTGTAGGGAGGTTGCAGAATGATGATGAATCGGCTCTTGGTTTGGAAAATTCCTGGTAAGCTTGCGGATAAGCAACATTACTGAAAAATACATGGATTTTACAATCAAAATGCACAGTTAAAATAGAAAATAGGAGGTCAGTGTTGTAAAATTAGCCTGCCTTTTGTAATACAAAACAAGGTGAACTGGAGGAAAAAAGGAAGAGTAGAACAGATGTGGAAGTGTGGGGAAGATGAAACAAAACAAAACAAAAAGCCAGAGTCTGGTTAAATGGTGAAAAGAACCAGGTTGCGAATGGAAGAGTTTTTAGAAAAGAAAAGAAAATCCGCTAGTGGTTCAAAGGGATGAGGCGAGAGCCCAATTCTGAAATGAAGGGTGATTCATGTAATGCAGCCAAGAAGAATATTAGAAAGCGGAGGATGATGATATGCAGTTGGGAAAGAATGTTGTAAAAAGTTGAATGACAACAAAGTGTGAGCATATTAATTTTTTTTAAAGGACAAATGTTGAAAGGAAGATAAAAGGCAGATAAATGTACTTTAATCCACATGGTTGATTAGGACCAATCTAGACAACTAAATTTGGTTTCAGCTATTGTGTTATTAGATGTTTTAAAATTGGTGTCTGAGAGCAAAAACAGGGAGGACAAAAAATATTGCTGTGTGAAATGAAATGGGAAACAATGTTATTTGAGCTATTGCCACATTTAATAGGTGTTCACTAAATCTGCCTGTCTCACATATTTGCCTGATCCCCTAATGTCTGTGACTGGACACTTCCTGTTAAACAGTGTTGCGTGAGATTGAAAATATATGAAAAATTGCAGTAAACTGGGTTCAGGTGATGGAGGAGACTGTTTGAAAATGCTGTTGCAGCTTCTTTCTTCATTTAGTGAAAGGTGCGGACTGCGAAGAACAAGTTGCTTTGCAGAAAGAAGAATACTGAAACTTGGTTTATCCTATAATATAAAGTGATGGGGCAGCACTTTCAACTAGTATAAATATAGTGGTGAGAAAGACTTAATCGGCTACGTTTACTGTTGTATTTCTTGCAAGGTCACTTGAAGTTATTTATTGGTCAGGGAAAGTACTCTGCCAATTTTGTATTTAAGAGGTGGGTTTTGTTTATAAATGTTATGTTCATAATCTAATAATGGCATAAAAAATCTGTGTCATAACTGTTGGTTAAGAAAATGAAACCTTTTTGTAGGGTTTATATATATATATATGGAGCTAAGGAGAAATAAACTGAGAATTTGTGGCCTTCAACTGAACTAGAGGAGGGGAAGCAAAAACCTGGCCATCTGTGCCCTATATGGAAAGATCGAAAAAAAGTCAGCTGAGACTTTGCTTTAAGTGCTTTTCCCTGGCAACTTTCTGTTTTGTGAAAGTCCAAGATGAAAAACAGCAGTGTTGCTAAAACCATCTGAAGTTCAGAGAAGAATGATGAGAATGACTAAGGGGTTGGGATAACTCTCATATGCAGAGAGATTTGGATTGTTTATCCTGGAAGGAAGAAGAAGGGATGTGGAAAAGGTAGATCAGGAACTTCTGTTCCCCTTTTCTCATAAGACCAAGGGGATTGATTACACATTGTGTGAAACTAATTTTTTTTTTTTAATTAGAACACATTTCCACAGAATGTCACTGAAAGCAAATAACTTAACAAGATTCAAAAAGAGATTGGACATTTATATGTGTTTCAAGACTATCCAGGATTGTTATAGCCAAGCCTAACAAAAGTTTTAGCAGGGATATGTTCAGGATTTAAGGCAAGCTCTAACTATTATTGACTAGGATGAGACTTTTATAAATGACAGACTATTTCACATTTCCTTAGTGCAAGGTTTCTTGCACCTTCCACTGAAATATATGGTGCTCGCCCTTGTGAGAGGCAGGATTCTTAACTAGACAGACCATAGGTCTAATCTAGTACAACAATTATTGAAATTTAGTGTCAAGGCCAACTTGTATTCACAGAACAGGTTCCTTATTTTATTTTGGACTCAATTTTTCGTTTCTCCCATCTAGAAGGGAGAAGTTAGAGGAGCGTTTGGTTTTGGCAAACTATTTACTTCAGAAATACTGACTCTTGAAATTGCGTCTACATTAATATTATATTAAATATGTTAATCCTGTATTTTTCTTGTATTTGAATCTTGGTCCCACATTTGGGTCTTTCTTGGCTGGAGTACTCTTGTTACTTTAAAAAAAAAAATTAAGGCATGGCTAGAGACAGGAACGATGGAGGCAGTGTAACCAGTATCTAAACTGGTCATTAACAGATGAAAGACTGAGCAGAATTTGTCTTCTGTAGATAAGTAGACATAAAATGTATACTTATGAGATTCTTCAGCTCCCAGGGATATGATGTGTTCTCTGTCTCTGAACCAGTGTTTCAGAAGAATATATAGTTCAATCCAACTGCTGTTGTCTTTGATAGGAGTTGGACTAGGCTGATAAAAACTTAAAGGGTTCAGTAGCTTGCAAGTCACTGTATATGAAGGTAATTGAAGAGGAAGAAAGTCATTTAAAATATTAGGCAGTCCCAACTTAAAGATAATGACAAGTTTTTTGGCTTCCCAAATTGTACGTTATTTTCAATGCTGAAATTTATGCTTTTAGTATTTTTCTGTGTGATTTTAGAAACAATGTTCTGCGCAATTAAACAAAATTCTTATTTTAATAAACATTTTTAGAACACATTTTAAAATGTTCAATATGTTATGCGCAATAATATATATTGTAATTGTGTGTGTGTGTGTGTGTGTGTGTGTGTGTGTGTATATATGTATGTTTAAGAAAAACCAGGCAAACGATTCTTCTAAATCTTTATGGAAAATATTTGAAGTATAAATTAGAGGAGTCCTTAAGGCAGCAGGCAGTGGCACCTTCTAATCACAACTGACATTATCTCTTACTGTCTGCTTTCTGAGGAGACTAAAAATTTTGTAATGAGGATTAGGAATGGAAGATGGAATATAATGATGCTCCAAGAGTTATTAGGGTGTTCTGTTTTCATTTTACTTTGTAGGAACAATTAAAATTTTAAAATAATAGGATGTAAATACCTTGTACTGAAAGTATTAAAATAAGACTAGGAGTTCATTAACTCTCTGATATACCAATATGGAAGATAATTAGAGTTGTTTTTGTTAACCCATGTTTTAATGACTTAAAAGAACTTGGCTGCTTGTATTAATCATACAACAATGGACCTGATGTCTGCACTCTCTAAGTCCTCTTTTCAGACAGATGCCAGTCACATCACTTGAGGAATATCCTGGGGCCCTATCTATAGGAGAAAGGAGAGTACCGTGTTTAAAATCCATTCCAAAACCGTGTTCAAACAAACCTCGTATTTAAACATTTTTTCAGCTTTGGCTGTTAGTGTGGCCAGGCTCAATACTTAGCACAAATTGTGTTCAGACCTGGCTTTGACCATGTTTACTGAAATCTCTTCTAAATAGAGTTTGGCCTGTGTACACTGACAGCTAAACGGTACATGGAGTCAGCTTAGAAGAGAGCTGAGTTTGAATTTATTCGTTAAAAAATGTTTTAAAATTAATCTCTTGCAAGTGTAGATAGGTCTGTGGCCCCAGTTCGTGCCTAAGCACTATGATGTTGGGCACATTAGAAATCAGTTGAGACCGCAGTTTTTTGGGCAGGCCTACAAAACAAAACTTTTGTCACCAAAATGTAACCAATTTTTGTCTACCAAGATCACAGGATACATCCCACTGACTCATTTTGTCCAATAAGTGTGTCTGGTATAGTGAGAGAGTAGGGAACATTTTTAGTTTTCTTCTCCCATCTGCTTTATCCTTTCAGCCCTAGTGAAACGTTTGTTTCCAAGACAGTCTTCACAAGGAAAAGATTTAGAAACTTTTTAAAAAAAAAGGAAAGGTGAGATTCTTCTTTCTGCTTCTAGTTCTTATGGAGCCCAGCTCTACAGGACCAGCAGTCTGTAGTTTATTTTTGAACTCAGATTGCTAACATGCGACCTGGCATCATGGGGACTACATATTTTAGCCAATAAAATGTTTGCTGAGTGTTATTTGTCCTGGGCTTAGTATCATGATCAGTGGAACTGGAGTCGGAAGGACCATGTTCCTTAGAGGACACCAAGAGAACAGGATATATAGGAAGTTAGGCTGGAAACAACTCATTCCCACAGGGTTTAGTAAAGTTCCACTTGTTCAGCTTAACCTGCATCCATCTTCAGTCTTTGCAAATGAAACATGGTGGCAGTATCTCAGCTGTGAGTTTTCTGAAGTGCAGCAGCTGGCAATGTGAGCCATGGCAATTGGTCTGAAGGCCCTTGGAGCCCTGGATTTTGCAGGCACCAACCTAGCCCAGTGATGGAACCAGTGGAAGGATGAGTTCTAGCTCTACACAAATCGGAGAGACCCGCATCACAGCAGTCTTAGCAACCTTTTGCTCCCCAAAGCAGAGTGAAACTGGAGCAACACAGGTTTTTCACTAGAGAGCATAGAACTCTGTGTTGCTGTCTTACACACCTGCTTCTATATGCAATTCTGAGGACTTGACAGACTCCTTAGTTTGGGACAGGATATTGTGGCACTTCGGATCACCGCTTGCTTGAGTGGCTGATCAGGGAAGGCAGGCTCATGCTAGACAGAAACTTAGGCATGGGATGTGCAGCAGAAGCTTCAGGAGAAAGGATTGGATGTAGCTCTTTTGCAGACAGTTGGTCGCTTATTCCACAGAATGTCGGAGACTGAACAGGGGTATGCTCAAATAGATAAAGAGCTTCTGACTGTGATATTTGGAGTAGAGTGATTGCCATCCAGTATTAGTGCAATGAGACCACAAACCTATAGAGCAGTGGTTCTCAACCAGGGATGTGTGTACCTCTGGGGGTACGCAGAGGTCTTCCAGGGGATACATCAACTCATCTTGATATTTGCCTAGTTTTACAACAGGCTACATGAAAAACCCTCATAAAGTCAGTACAAACTAAAATTTAATATAGACAATGACTGGTTTATACTGCTCTACATACTATACACCAAAATGTAAGTACAATATTTATATCCCAATTGATTTATTTTATAATTATGTGGTAAAAATGAGAAAGTACACAATATTTCAGTAATAATGTGCTGTGACACTTTTGTATTTTTGTATATATGTGACACTTTTGTATTTTTAGGTCTGATTTTTTAAGCAAGTCATTTTTAAGTGAAGTGAAACTTGGAGGTATGAAAGACAAATCAGACTCTTGAAAGGGGTACAGTAGTCTGGAAAGGTTGAGAACCATTGCTATAGAGACAGTCATGGAAAAGCTCCTCCTCAGTGCTTCAAAGAGATTGCAGTGCAACTTGATATGCCTTCATACTACCGGGGGTTGTCCAGGGCAATTACTGGTGTTAACTGACATCCTGAGCAGGATATGTACCCAGAATCAGCTAGTTGGAGGAAGGGGATCAGGACATAAAGATGCTGTGCTGTCTCCCAGTTTCAACTGCAAAGCTACTAGAAATTAGAGGCTATAGTAAAGGACATCCAACTATGGGCAGTCAAGAGAACAATATTAGCAGGATGGCCAGAAGACAAAAGCCAAGTACTGCTAGGAGCAAAACCATATCTTCAAATTAAAACTGAGCTGAGTGTCCACGATGGATATCGTTAAAAAAATACATGCCTCATACCTGGGCATTCCTTAGTAGAAGGGTGTGATACCTGCTGGTTATGTGATAACCATCAGCAGAAAGAGACTCTGTTACCACATGAGCTGCTCACCCAACCCTGGGAAAAGGTGGGAGTGGACTTATTTGCCTTAAGGAACAAGCAATACTTGATTACAGTGGACTATTAGAAGAAGCAAATCAGTGACTAGCAAACAGAAGGCCCACTTTGTGAGATATGGCATTCTGGACATGGTATTCACTGACAATGGATCCCAGTTTGTCTAGGAAGAATTCAAGAAATTTGCATACACATTGGTGTTTGACCACAACACTTCTGCCCCAGCATACCCACAGAGTAATGGGGAAGTGGAATTAGCTGTGAAAATAGCTGAGAGACTGTTGTGCAAGGCTGTTTATTTTAGTTCAGAGACCTTGTTAGCATTTCTTGCACAAAGGAATACCCCATCGCAGGGGTGCCAAAATAGTCCAGCATAGGCACTGATGGGACAAAGGACCAAAACACTACTAACAATTAGGAGAGACCTGTGGCAGCCAAAGGAAGGGTACACCATCAAGAGGAGATGGCCAAGAAGCAGAGAAAGCAGGTACTAGAGTGTGACAGATCAGCCAAGGATCTACTGTGACAGTTCTCAGGGCATCCAGGACTGAGTGTCACCTTGTTGCCCCTTTACCCCAGTCAGAGGGAGTCTTTCTTGTGGTAGCAGGGTGTCAGCTCCCTAACACCAGCAGCCTTTCAGCCACTCAAGCAGTGTCCTCTGGGTTATGACCGCCCTGTTTTCACCTTTCAGGTTAGCAATAGTTATGCCCCAGTCTCTTTGAATTGTTCCCCCGTGATATCCAGCCCCTGACACTGGCTATTCACAGAAACCCCAGATCCTCTGCCCCCAAAAGTGTGGTGTACCCCAGGTTACCAGTTTTACCTTAAACCTCCACTCTCAGCACTTGTGAGCACTTATAATAAAACAAATGGAGGTTTATTTAAGAAAAGGTAATGATTTAACTAGAAATGAGAGAAAGTGATGGAAACAAATGGTTGCTATACAAAACAAAATCACAAAACACAAACTTGGGTCTAAACTTATCAATAGTTACCTTTCTTATCTAACAAAGTAGGTTTTCCCCCCAAAGTTCAATCTGTTGCAGAGCTGGCTGTTTTTTCCAGAACCAGGATGCAAAAGTTCTTGGAAACACCACCATTCCACAGGGGTTTTCCTTGGTGAATGGATAAAAAGTGCTTCTCCACCCTCTGTTATACTGAAAACAGCCTTTTGTCTCTATTCACAAATAGAGTGAACGTCTGTCTTGTTGTAAAGTTCCTTTTTTCCATTTAAGTGGTTTCAGTTATTTGCAGTTGAAAGTCTTAGCATTGCACAAAGCTAAACAATTGAGCCTTGCATTGCATCACCGATTGAAAATGTTGAGATGGCAACTCCCCCCTGCCAAAATGAATCATGACCACGACACTTTATTCCCTGGTGACTATTTTCTACTCCAAGTCCATAAAATGTACTTTTAATATAAATATGTTGTTTCTTAAATATTACCTGTACATAATGATTATGAATCTTGACAAGTTGTGAGCTTTCTGTAGATACCTTCCATGTTGTTCTTTATGGAAAAATATCCTGTACGACATGTGCTTGGTGACTCATTTTGGAGGCAGAGAGAGATCATTTCTGGTGTGCTCATCTGTTGAGGACAAACTATCTCAAGGACTACGTAGCTTGCTGAGTCTGTGGTAACGATGAGATTCGAGCTTGGCTTTGTGTTGCCACCTCTGGCTGATGGGATAAGGAGTGGGGGCTTGGGTGTCAATTATTTGTTTTTAATGTTTGTTTTCCAATGTTTGTAAAATAGAGAAGTTGTATCATGATCAGTGGAACTGGAGTCAAAGGGCACATGTTCCCTGGAGAGACTTTTATGGATGTGACACCAGGGGAACAGGGAACACGGAGAGCTGAGCTGGAAAAAATTCAGCTCCATGGATACAGTAGTGCACACGGTTTAATAAAGTTCCACTTGTTCAACTTAACCTGCATTCAGCATCTCTTTGCGAATGAAACAAGTATGTAGGAGATTAGCTGGGGTACTATGTTGTGGTTGTACTACTGGATTTGGCTCCTCCCTGCCCCTGACACTCTCTCTTACTCCCTGATTAGTGCTCTCCTGTGTCCAGGAGAGATGGTACAGCACTCCCAGATGCCTCATATCTCTGAGTCTATGGCCATATATGAGTTTGGGGACTATGCTCTATACTATGTCTCTATGTCCTGCTGGAACATAGGAATCCCATATAGAGTGGCCATACCATAAAGAGGTGGCCTAAAATGTTTCCTCATGTCTTCCAATCAGAAGATCTAAGTTCCTAGGCAAGAGCAGTGCTGAAAGTAGCTAAAACCAAGAGTCTCCTGGCCAGAGGAGGAGACTCACCAGGTCTGTCACCTCATTCTACACCAAATGTTTTTGCTTGTTTTTTCAGAGATACTTTCATCTTGTAAACTTCTTTGTTAATATAAACATGAAAAATTGTAAAATAAATGTTTATTTTTTATTTTTGCTAGAATGTGGCTAAGGGAAATCGAAGGGGATTGGAAAGAGGAAGAGCGGGTTAGAGCTATGAAGCTAGGTAGCTGGCTGGGCATTGTGACAAGAAAATTGGTCTAGGTAGGAGGGCTAAAGACAAACATGCAGAGAGGGCTAGTGGGTTAGTGGGGAGCTCCACTGACCTGCCATGGTCATCAGTCCCAATAGCAACGTCTCTTTATTCTCATCTATGCCCTCCATTTTCTTTAACAGCGCAGTCCCAGTACAACATACCTGCTAGGGTCCTTCTAAACAGATATTTCCTCAGGTGAACAAGAAGGGTTTGCCAGAGGACAACTTTGCCCCTTAGGTAATTTTGGCTGAAAGTCTCCTCATTCCCCTGCCCCAGTAGTGTATGGTCTCAGACATGGTGATGTGAGAGGGGGCAGGGAGAAGGGGAGAACTGCAGACAAAGTATCTTGAAGAACTGAGCTTACAGCTGTGCTATAAAGCCAGCTTCAAACGTCTTGTAGTTAGCCAGAGCACAGTGCTCTACTGGAGCTTTGCAGGTCTTTCATACTGGGATTCCTACTATCAAAGACCATTTTGTTGAAGGGGGCTTAGAGAGCATGGCACATGAATGCTGGTGGTGGAAGATACAGTGGTAGGTAGGATAAAGAACTGGTGTAAATTGCAGGCATGATCAAAAGAGGGAGATAGTGGCTAATAAGGCAGAGAAGCAACACTGAAGAATATAAATAGCTGCAGGATCTGGGCAGTTCTATTGACGCTTTTTGCATCACTAAATTCAATAAATAAGGAAAATCATTTATTTTTATGTGCAAAAATTGTGAAGTGGCCTGTATCAGTCATTAAGGTGTAAAATAAAGGGATTTTACTACTCTAAGTCTAATCTTCACAGTGGAGTTAACTGTGAGCAGCTACTTAGTATGACATATAGGTATTAAAAGTAGGTCTAGCTTTTAGCCACATAATATATTTTAAAACAACTGCCAAAAAATGTTGTAAGTTAGTACTGGTAGTTCTTGTGTAGTTTGTGCTAATAATACAATAATGTCACATTTATTAGCAAGAGGATTCTATGTAAATCTTTAATTTCACTGTCCTTCAGAATTCTGTTTCAGATTTGAAATGTTAGGATCTTTGAAATACAAATGTGTATTTAGAGTTATAGATGATTTTAGATTAGCTTTAATATTTGCTCTGAGATGTAAAAAAAACTATTTATAAAATGAAATGTTATAAAATGAAAAGTTATTCTGAAAAAGGAGACATTTTCAGTAAGCAGTTTGAGACCCGATAACTGCTTTTTCACTTATCTGATCATTTCATGCATGTTAGCTTTCTATTTTTGAAGCAGTGATGTGTAAACAAACTTCAGGAATTCTGAATGTTTTTGGAGTGGGCTGCACATTTGTGACCCAAGGATTAGTAGATAAAGGGTAATACCTCTTAATTTGGGGTCATGAATGCTTAACAGTCATGTGCTGACCTTACAGTCATTAGGCCTCTAATTCGTGACATTCAGTTGCTTGCACTGGTGTCTTGAAAGACAATTCCCAAAAGTCTGTAATAGAAAAACATGAAACACTTCTCTAACATGGAATACTGTTCTGAGAAGGAGGAGACCTGGTTGTAGCAGCTATGAGTCATTTTAAAACCATACTTATAGTTCATCTTTTGCTTTATATTCTTTTTGATTGAGTTTAGAAATCAGTTACATTTCCTATTTACTCTTCTGGTTATGGACTGAGTAGGGACACATTCGATGATATTAGTGTACTGTGCTTGTCTTTTTTTGCTCCTTGTATTACAAAGTTTTGGGATGTATTTATCTTTTTTTAATTAGACTATGGATAGACCAATCGTTCTCCTCTTTGGCACTACAATGGGTTTTAATTTTGTGACTTAAATTATTCATTTAATTACAAAAAAAACCTTTTTAAAACAATTCCTTGATTTGAGAAAACTGACCTTATCATTTCTTCAACATTTTGTTTAGAAGGCAATGAGAAAGGTAAATACATAATAGAAATCTGATTATTTGAAATTCACTAAACAGAAACTACTGCTTCCAGAACTTCTGACTTTCCTGCAGTCTCTGTTGTACAGTATGTGTCAATAAAATACATATGCATGTATACCTGTATATGAATGTATTTGTGTACTATGGCCTCGGTCAGTGGTAAGGTTGCAAGAGCAGACAGTTGGTCTATCCACAGTCTAATTTAAAAAAAAAAATCCCAAAACTTTGTAAAATAAGGAGCAAGTAGTGGGTTGGAGACAGAGTGGGACAGAGACAGGTTAAGGAAGATGGGATAAAAGGGGCTCAAGCTTGGGGGGGAATGGACAGAAGAGCCTGTGCTCATTAGAGCATGATCAAACCTCTCACAGGTTAGTGCTGACCAGACTCTGTGTGCACCAGCCTCTCTTAGTTCTTACATGTGACTGGGCTGTGCACCGCTCCCATTGAGAACCTGGAATGGAACCCAAGATACTTGAGTCTCTCCATTCCTCTGCTGTCAGCAAATATCTGGCAAAACACAGTGGCAAAGTGAGCATCCCCTCGCTCTCCAAAACTGGTGCACATATGCTATCAGTTACTCAAATGACAGAGGTCTGTGTGGTGGACAGTTGCTGATGGCCCATGTGTGTCAGTATGATGCCACATAATGAAATTTGTTTTTTCAGTGTACTTTTTAAAAAAACCTAGGAAATTACATACAAAAATAACATTAGAAAAACATGATTAAGGTTGCAAAGTGACGCATTCAGAAGTTAGGAAATGCAAGACTTAAGGTTGCCTGTTCAACCTTAATTCAGCTCCTTGTCTGTATTCATTTGGACAGTTTTTACTTACATGATCACATACAAGTTTTTCTCATTGAGTGCACAGGATGGAGCTGTTCTGGGGATGAACCAGGGTTGTTTAGTGAAGAACATAGTTGTCTTTAGAACCCCTGCTTCATTTGTTGCAGAAGCTGGAAGATGTGTAGTGGCTAGAACTGGGTAAACTATTTTTGACAAACAGTTCATTCATTGAAAAATAGAGTTTTGGTGACCCCTAAACTGTTTACAAATTTGACACAAATTTGCCAAATTGTTTCATTCAAAACAGAATATTGAAGAGGCAGCCAACTCCCATATAGCCTTTAGCCCAGTCGTTAGAACACTCACTCAGGATGTAGGAGACCTGTGTTCAATCCCTCCCTCTGCCTGATGTGGAGAAGGAATTTGAACTTCAACCTCCCACTTTGTAGGAGAGTGTTCTAGTCACTGGGCTATGGGATGATCTCTTCTGTCGAAACTGTTCCACTGTGTATAATTAAATAGACAAAGTGAGTGATATATTGGTAATATCTTTTATTGGACCAGTAATCTGTTCCACCTTGTATTTAGATGTGACATTGAGTACCTTTCCCAGACCTGAAGAACAGCTCAGTGTAAGATCAAAAATTTGTCTCTTTCGCTAACAGAAGTGGTTTAATAAAAGATATTGCCTCACTCACTTTGTCTCTCTAATATCCTAGGACCAACAGTGCTAAAATGCTATAAATAAATACTCATTGGAGCAGGACCTACCAGGCAGTAGAGTCATTCTCACTCACTGGCTCTTCATTGCCATTCACAGGGGAAATTAATAGTCATTCATAGAAAAACCCACGAGGAAACTAGTAATTCTGTCTTCAGAGCTGGGTTTGAATAATGTGCAATAAATATGGTGTAAGCCAGACATTGACCAATAAGGAGAAAAATTACTGAATAGCTGCTCATTAAGTGAGCATCACTACTAGACGTAGGGCTCTGTGGAAGAAATTAGTAAGTGATCATGTAATTGAAAACTGTATCAGAGTGCATTAGCACAAAAGGACCAAATGATGGTTGCACAGGTATCCTTAATTCTGGTATTTCTTAACTCTTGAGTGCTTTAATTTGCAACCATAATAACGTTGTTTTAATGTAGCTTGTGTGTGTGAGAGAGGGTAATTAAGTCATCTATTTGCTTTATAACACAGGAGAATCAAAAAAGAGAATATGAAGAAAAAAAACAGAAGTGTGGTTTGAGTAAAGATAACTCTCTGGATGCTTGCAATTTCCATTTATGCAAGCGTTTTCTGTGAATGCTTCCAAAAAGAAATGTGTTGCTGTACTTAAGGGGACAAGTTCAGAAGGCCCTTGAACATTGGTGAGGACCATCATGTGTGTCCCAGGGAGAATAATTTGGACTCTATTCAAATTCACAATAAACTAGATCGGGGTAGGCAACCTATGGCACGCGTGCGGATGGCAGCACGCGAGCTGATTTTCAGTGGCAATCACACTTCCCGGGTCCTGGCCACCGGTCCAGAGGGCTCTGCATTTTAATTTAATTTTAAATGAAGCTTCTTAAACATTTTAAAAACCTTATTTACTTTACATACAACAATAGTTTAGTTATATATTATAGATTTATAGAAAGAGATCTTCTAAAAACATTAACATGTATTACTGGCACATGAAATCTTAAATTAGAGTGAATAAATGAAGACTAGGCACACCACTTCTGAAAGGTTGCTGACCCCTGAACTAGATGATGTCCTGATATAGGAGCTAAGACTTTCAAAAGTGGCTTGTGATTTGAGTGCTTCCAAAAGTAGGCTTCTTCAAGATGTCTCAAGATGGGCACCCATAGATTGAGGCTATGTCTACACTGCAAACAAAACCCCCTGGTGTGGAGTCTCAGTGCCCAGGTTAGTTGACTTGGACTTGTGGGACTCAGGCTCCAGGGCTGAAAAGAACAGTGTAGATGTTCGGGCTGAGGCTGGAGCCTAGGCTCTGAACCTGGTTCCAGCCTGGGCCCAAACATCTACACTGCTATTGTTAGCTCTGCAACTCAGCACCTAAAGTCACTAGACACTTTTGAAAATTGTGACAAATGAGTTTTCACTACAGCATTTTGAATTATCTTGCCATACTGCAAGTGGGTTACACACTGTAGAACCTTTCAAACGTGGTGTGCCAAGTCTTCATTTATTCACTCTGATTTAAGGTTTCATGTGCCAGTAATACATGTTAATGTTTTTAGAAGGTCTCTTTCTATAAGTCTATAATATATAACTAAACTATTGTTGTATGTAAAGTAAATAAGGTTTTTAAAATGTTTAAGAAGCTTCATTTAAAATTAAATTAAAATGCAGAGCTCCCCGGACCAGTGGCCAGGACCCAGCAGTGTGAGTGCCACTGAATATCAGCTCACATGCCACCTTGGGCACACGTGCCATAGGTTGCCTACCCCTCTTGTAGAACAACTACTTTATTGCTAATGAAGATGATATGTAAATATATATATACCCTAAGCCTGCTATTGCCATTTAGCATTCCATTCTGTGAGCCATTAGTTCACAACCTATCCTTTTTTTCGGGGGGGGGGGGGTGTTAAATATAAACAACAGGTTTTGCTTTGTATAGAACCTACATTCAGTTTATACCATAGGATTTTTCTAGAATAGGTAGTACTAGTTGTAAGATGTTTACAGACATATTACTTAGATGAATTCTTCTTTGTATGCCTTGGCTGAAGAGTGTTTGGGAGGAAGGTATACATTTTCAGAAGGTTGAACAGGGAGCTAGGATTCCTTTCAGCTGAGAATAACAGCATATCTTTTAGCATATCTTCCTACATCTCTAAATTCTTCATGTAAAGGAATTTTGGCAGTCCAAGGAAAAGCTGGAAAATCTGTCAGCCAGTGTAGGAAGTGTGCTATGGAGGTTACTCTGAGGCTTATGCTGTCAACTTATCTGTCTTACTAGATGATAATTGTGTAGACCTGTTTTAGCAGCCACAAACACTTGTCAGAACAAATGAATTAAAAGATAATGAGTATGTCAGACCTTTGCTACAGAGGGGTTCCATCAGAAAGCAACCTGTATTGAAATCTCTTCAGTATATATAGTTGTATGAAGCTTTCAAACTTTTATTTAGCTGAGTTGAGGGAATTGTATATCACCTAGAGTTTGAGCAGCTGTGAGTTGAAAAATTATGTAGAATTCTGAGCTATGGTTTTGCTGGGAGAAGACATACAAATTATCTAGGGAAATAGCATGTTAGTTGTTCATTGAGTGGATGTGTCATTGTAAAAATCAGTATCATTTCAGTCCTTTAACTGTTTTCTGATGTGCCTGGTGATTTGTTTTTTGGGGATCTCTATTAGGGCGGTAATTGCGAGTCTAGTGGAGGTTACTGAGGTTAACAATATAATTAAATTTTCTGGAATTATTTCCAATCTTGGCTGTGTAGCCATTACTTTAGAGTCAGTTAATTTTTTTTTTATCCTGATGACAGAAATGATATATTAAGAAAACTCAGCAAAGCTCAAAATCAATTATGTCCTTAAGGAAGATATCTAAGCTTTGTTAATTAATGTGGGACAGATTCCATGCCAGATATTCTCCAGGTAAAATGAACCATATCTTATGGGTGAGAATTTGTCAGAAGATTAGGCCATGAATGTTTGTACAGTGTTTGGAACATGTAAGGTACCAAGTATTTGCCATAGTAATTTTCTAGGATTTACTTGTTGACACTGAAGTTAGACTTGGATTACATACCCACTCCCATTTCATTGCAGAGTGCTGCAAAGTGTGAACTATGGATACGTCTATTGACCACAGGACAGTAAGAATATACTGTGTGTGAAAATATTTTAAAAATATGCATGTTGCAGGCAATTACAAGAGTTTTGTGTGTATACATAGGTTTTTCTGTTCTTGAGGACTAAATACATTAGTTTATCGTTAATCAAATAGGGAAGAATTTGTGCAAAGTATGATTGGAATCTATTTTGCTGTCCTTCTCCTTCTTTAGCAAGTGGTCATGTTGCCTGGGGGCGGGGAGGGGGCACAGAGCAAGGAAAGGACGCAGAAGAGCAGATTCATGTAAATCAATAACTACATTCTTATTATGGAATCTCCTGTTGGGCTTGTAGCATATTTGCACAGCTCTTGACCAGAGAAATGTTTAGAGCAACTGTTTGATCCCATTTGAGCCAAAAAATTGAGTGGATATCAATTAAGTGGCTATATTATGGCAAGCTCAGAAACAAAGAGAGACATTTAGATGGCTATCTTACAGAATTACGAAATGGAAAGAGTACTTGAGTTGAAAGAAACCTTATAGTATGGTATCTTCATGCATAGTCAGATTGCCAACCTAAAAGGCACTGACACACTAGGCGTTCGGGTATGAAATCAATTGATCTTGCGTGGTACAGCAAAGAAGGGGAATCTGCCACATGGCTGATTATACACGGTGATCATGTCAATGTTTGTTGGTATAGAAAGTTTGGGAGGTTTATTGGTGATCCAGGAATTAGTTTCCAAGAGTCAGCAAACTGTTGATCAGTCTGATATTGAAAAGTACTACCATTTTTAATGCTTCTGGAACACCTCCTTTCCCCTTTATGGGCGGGGATGAAGAAGATAGTCAAAACAGTGGAGACCTTGTGGAGGGAATGTAATTTACTTGGAGGTATTTCATTACTTAGATGGCTGAGGAGTAACCAAATCCACCTGGTACACTTGTGGGGATCTGGTTGTTTTGGGGCAGATAGTTTTTTAATGCGGGTTTAAATTGGAATAGTAGAATGACTTAAAACAGCTACAACTTTTTTCTAGTCAATATAAACAGGTTATTTGGTTTGCAGTTGTATTCAATTATTTTAAAGCTAGTTACAACGTATTTATTGTAAAGCTGTGACCTTTGATCTCCAGAATGGGTTGCACGTCTTTTGTGGGAAACAGGAAGTCTTGGGGCAAGTGACACTTGCAGTGAAGTTTATTTTACTTGAGGAATTTAATTTTTTGTTTTCTCCCTTCTAGAACTGAAGACAAATTTCTGTTTCTATTGGATTATAAATAGGTTCTGGATACTTTCAGCTGCTGCATAGTGCAGTGATATTTTAATTTGCTGGGTAGACATGTTTACTGTGTACTGTGTAGTTTATGAGTGTTACCATAAATGAGGTAATCTTGCATCTTGGTTTCCATGTGTGAAACATTACATGAGCTAATGCAGCTGCACCACTACTTGCTGGATGTTAATAGATTGTATTTGGACATAAACTTTATGCTGAACTGTTTTAAATATTTGTATTAAAATTGGAAATGCTGCTTTTAAAAGTGTTTTATATGACACTAAACACCAAATTTCATTAACTAATATAAAAATTTACAGAAAATATAGTAAATTTCTACTTTGCACCACCAGTGTTCTCAATAGTGGTGGTTCAAGAATGATATAAAATTCATGACAAAAATGCTAATTTACGTTGTTAGTGTTTCATGGAATGGTTCATATTAAGTATAATGTATGAACAGTAGCAAGCATAGCATACTGTAGCTGCCTCTCATTCATGTTTTATACAAAAACCAAATTTAGTATTTGAAGTGACACATGGGGGGATGGGGAAAAAGGGAAGCTAAAGCATTTTGGTTATTTTTTCTGCATATTTAAAATAACCTTGTAACAGCCCCCACCCCTATCCCTGGTCTAGTTACTGCTGAGCAAAAACACTCAGAGCATTGTATCCCTATTTATTCACTGATTTCTGTTTGCAGTTTTTTCTGTAACTTAAGGTACAGTTCACTCTCATTTTTTTCAGAAGCACTTAAAATATGAAACCTGTGATAAATGGTAAAGAGCATAGAATGTCAGTATATTTTTATTAACTCTAGTACTGCTATTTACATATACCCAGTGTTGAGCTACATTTATATTGTTTTCCATTGTTCAGAATAATAAATTTAATTAGCATGCATATATGTTGGATCAAAAATTACAGTAGAGACCTTGTTTTTACAAGATGAAGCACTCAAAAGTAAGTAAATGCTAAGGAAATAATAAAGTTCAGGTTTCACATGCAACCTTAACTCGGCCCCTTTTTTGGATACGCTATTATGCAACAATTTTTTCTCGTATGGTTTCTCAAAAACTATAATTACAGTTAAGACACGACAATTTTATTTAACGTAAGAAATTCTGTATGTTACTCCATATATGGAAGGTATATCTTTAAAAATGTCTGGAAAAAAATAAAAATCAAACAAATGTGGTATTCCCTGCCTAAATTGGTAGGTCTGTAGCATTAACGTTTAAACTAGTATCAGAGGGGTAGCCATGTTAGTCTGGATCTGTAAAAGCAGCAAAGAGTCTTGTGGCACCTTATAGACTAACTAAAGTAGTAAATCTCTCTCACAGTCCATAAAGCAAAAAATATTCTGGATTACTAACACAACAGTCATCTTTAACTTTACCCCTGGGTTTATGTTATTATTTAAAGCTTGATCCAAACTTCTATTGTTGTCAGTGACAGTCTTTTTTTATTTTTTTTATTTTTTTTTATTTTTTAACTCTAATGGGAGGTAGACCTTCATCTCATATGGTTTCTTATTATTATACATTTGGATGTTTGAGTATGTTTATTTCATTTGCTGTGTAGTTCAAGTCTGAGATTTGTTACAACGTGATTAGCTCCTGGTTTCATCTAATAAGCATATTTTTATGATCTGGCATACATTATACTCAGCCCATATTCTTATAATAGCTGTGCCACTATTACTCATGTAATTAGGGGTACATGGGATTATTTTGCTCAGTTGGAATAAATTGCTGTCTGAAATTTTTTTTATTAGTTTTATGAAATTTTACAAAATTTTACAAGCTATGTTTGACTAAGAGAAAGATACTGAAGATTTAGGTACAACACTGACAGAAAGCTATCCTATATAACAAATGGATATGATTAATTTACGTGTTGTGGTTAGCGCTATTACTACCTAGGCAGAGTTAAGGTTGTTTTAGTATTGATGATTAAGAATGTTATTTAATGTGTCTGTGTGTGAAATGGATGTTAAGATGGCTTTTAGAATTGTTTATGTAACCGTAGTAGCCTGTTTCCATACTTCTAATAGAGATGCTTAATGATTCATCTTCTGTTGTATAGCATGTAACAATGATACATTTCTTTTGTTTTTAGTAAATCTCTGATTTAATATGATGCTAGGCTCTTGCAGCTTTCTGTGAAAGGCTTTTCATGTTGGATAGTGAAAGTTTGAGCTGATTAGTGAAAGTTTGAATCCACAGCTGCTGTGTGTTTCCAGCTTCTAAGAGACTCTCTCCTTGGCTTTTTCCATATTCCAAACCCAGTGTTGCCTACCATGCAATATTTACTGCATGTCTTGCAATAATTTAGTGTTTTTCTTAAAACCCCAGCCTCTGGAGTCATGTGATTCCGGAAGAGGCTCCTTTTTAAAAAAATAGTTACTAATCCTCATGATTGTACATAAAAGCATGAAAATGTTAATCCCCCCTAGAGGCTCAAAATTCAAAAGGTCAATATAGAGAACCCTAATGTGCTTTTATAAATATCATGCTTTTAAAGCTATTTAATATTTTTGGGTCTGACTTATGATTTTTTTTCTTTTTTTTACTGTTGGGGTTGGCGTAATCTGCTTTCCTTCTTTGCCTATATCCAGAAGCCGATACCCTGATTTATTGGACCCTAGCATGTCTACTACCTGCTATAGATTCCTGCCTCGCAGAGTTCAGAGCCCACTCCAAGTCCCTCTCCAGATCCCCCCATACTCTGCTCTGTACTTATTCATGATCAGCTCCATTGTGGAACAGGGTTAAGGGTTTAGGAGTAAAATTGTTAAATGCTGACTGGTTAGTAATTTAAAAATTGAATCTTCATGAATTAAACACTGATACACTAAGAGCCTGGTGAAGTACCAGTCCGTAACTAAGCTTTCTTAAAAAATTTTTTACATTAGCCTTTTTGCACAGAATTACTGTATGCTTCTCTGCATAGAGAGCTATACAATGTGAAATTTTTCGTGCTTAAATATTTCCCCTGCTCTGAGATAAAGGTGGCCAGGAAATCATGACTTATGTAAAATTGAAGACATAACTAAGTTGTGACTAAAAGCTATTTAATTTTTTTTATTCTTTGGTTACCAAATTATCAGGAAAATTATTTTACTAACCTATTTTAACCACACCAATTTTCTGGCAAAAAGCAGACGTTAGAGGGATGTAGAAAACACAACTACTGTATATGTAGCACGGAGTTACTACCATGCCTCTAAAAACACACTACAAACTGTAATCTAAGGTTATGAAAATGTATCTTGTAATTTACTTTTATTCTTGTATACTTACACTGGAAAACAGTAAAAATTGTGTATCTATAGTGTCTCGCACATTTTATTTTGATAAATTTTGTTCTAAGATATGTATTTTAATTTAACCAGCAACCATGTACTACCAAAAAAAAAATATTATTTTAACCACCAACACAACTTCCTTATGTGCAATTTGAGAGAGAAGTCAATTGGCCAAATAAATCTGAAGCTAATTAATGCAAGCAAACTTTCAATATTGTCTGTGTAGTTATACTTAATCTTTTATTATGTTGTACAAGAATTGTTTATTGTGTAATTGAATATAAAATTGACTCTGTTAGCATGTAGAGAATAGCACAGAGGCCACACGTGTATCCAAAAGTATAAAAAACATTATGTGATATTGCATTACATTTTTTAAGATGTAATTAAGGACTATTGTGTAATGTGTATGCACACAAAGGGAAAAGTTAAGGTTATTTCATGCCACTTTAGAGTTAAAAGTTGTGTATTAAAAGTGCTAAAAAGTCATGGACATAGTACTTTGTATATAAAATGTGCCTGGTCAAATTGACACCAGTTTTAAACCATTATAACTGGTCAAATTGACACCAATTTTCATCAGAACACTCAAGCCCTATGCAGGGAGGGCTGTTTTCCTGCCAAATTTAAACATTGTGGACTCTACCATTTTAGTGCTAATTCTGTATTTTTCCCCTTTTTTTAAATAAGGAAAAAGTGCATTTTTCCTGTTCTTCCTATTCAAGAATAGTGGATCTGTTCTTGCACAATTTTAAAAAAATCATCTTTGGGTAGAGGAATCACTACATGTCACCTATAACAACCATATTTAAGGATACTTAGGTACTTTCATTATAACACTGTTTTCATTTCCATAGGTGTTTCTTAGATTCTCTATTTAGCTGCAATTTGGTATGCCTGCGGTCAGTAAGGGAACAATTATTTTCTGAACATTTAATCAAAAATAGTTAAGCCATTTTCAACCATGGAAGGAGTGATAGAGAGAACTTCCTCTACAAGGAAAAACGTTTTTCAGCCTCTTTTGTGAACAATGCTAGTGCCTCATGGAAAGGCGATGGAAACTTGAAAATTGGCCTGTGTGCCTTTTGTTGGTTCAGTCGAAATCAGGTTTGATTTCAATAGTGACTAGGATATAAAAAATGTACTTAGTGTATGCACTGGCCTATGTTTCATAGTAGGACTAGTAAACTTCCAGTTTCTCAGTGGAAACTTCCATTGACTATATAATGTTTCAAGACTTCATGGGATATGCATAACAAAATAGAGCAAATTTTTAGTTTTTTTATGTTAGGAAAGCGATTCTGGAAAATAGTCTGTGAATCTGGTCTTGTCTTCTTCCATTTATATATTTAAAGCAGACTGTGTATGGAATGAATCATGGGTTACTTTCTCACTGAGTGCACATATTAAGTCACATAGAGCATTCTGCTTTTGTCTAGTAAATAGCTGAATGTGCTGTAATTTCTCGATGTATGTCTGTTTATGGCTTAGCAGATTGGGGTCCCTGTCCTGAGTAGGACCTCAGAGTACTGTTGTAGTAGAAATTAATTGTGTGTGTGTTTTGTTTGGAGCAGTCCATAATAGAATTTAAAACAAGTGTGTATATGTGTATGTGTGTATTTACACACACACACAGTAGTTGCATGTACAGATGGATCTGGGAATCCAGCATATTTTCCAGATAGTCTCTTGGTGATCCTAGAATATTTTGGCCGTGTGTATTTGCACAGATAGTGGTAAATTTTAAGTGTCATTCACTTAAATTGAAAATAGTTCTACCAAGTATCTTATCCCAGTGACATTTTCTCTGTGTGTATAGGATCATTGCAGATGCTATACTATTTGTAAATATTCAATAATTTCATTGTAAGGTGCTGTTTGTATCTCATAAGTTAACCAGCTTTCTCTAGCAAGCTTCAGTATTCTTAAATGGTTCCTAACTGCTAAACAGTAACCTAGCTAAAAGTTGATTTTTCAATTTTTTTTCTTTTACTTTGATTAAAATTTGTTTGGTTAACTTTTAGGTAGGGAGTGTAAAAAAAAAAAGTGATTTTGACACTTTTTTCTTATTCTTTTAGACCACAGATAGATTTTTACCTAAAAGAAAATTTGCAAATCATAACTTCAAACTGTGATTTATAGAACCTTGATATATTCTAGAGGCAAAATTCCAGAATGATTTTACTTAATTTCCATACCAAATACTAAAAGGATCTTTATCTTGTAGACTTGCATGCTATGAGAATTAACATGATAGACCATACTGCTTCTCAAGGATCAATTATATAAAATATCAATCTTATAAAAAATCCACTTGTACAAAAGTGGCTACATATATATTTCCTTTAATCTGTTGTCTGTTAATTAATTTTAAAAAATTACAAGTTTCTATGTATTTACATAGACTTAATATTCTTACTAGAGAAAACCTAATGAAAATAAATCTTTTATAACTGAGTAGTTAAAAAAGAGATTTTCGTATTAAATGGTTGTAACATAAAGTAACAAAAGTCAGGATATTCAAAATTAAGGTTGACACACTAACACCATTTTTTTTCTACAACCTCATGAGTGAAGTATAGTCTTAACATCAACTTTGGTTTCCTTTAGATGAAAATAAATAATGTAATTGATTTTTCACTACTTCATTTTCTAATTCACAAACATCCATATTTTTCTGATGAGGGTTCTCCTGTCAGTTTATCACAATATTAAAGGGAAACTGTCAACTTAAATTCTAGTCAGTTTCACCAAATGCGCTGAAAGTAGCTTTAGGTACTTAAAACTGCTTCATGCCCACTGGAAAAATCTGTAGCTTTACAATTACATTCTCCTAATTTTTTAAAATATTTGCTCTGCCCATCGTGTCTGTGTGAGATCTACACAAACAGAAAAAGAAACTGACTATATGCAGAATGATGATGTAGATTTTTTTATCCAGTCTCTGTTCTGATAATCCTAAATTGTAACAAAAATTAAGTTTAAAAAAAATTCAAACGAGTGACTTCTGAATTGCAAGTGCCCCTTTAACTTTGATCTTTAAAGCTTCCCTATTCGTTTGCTTCAAAAAAACACTGGGGGAGGAAGTGGAAAAGAGGTACCTAACTGTATCCAGAATGTACACCCAAATCCTTTGATTAAACAAAATGGTAATTTATAGAACCATATTCAGCCTGAGTATAAGCAAAAGCTATTCCACTGAAGTCAGTGATCACATGCATCATTTCAGAAATCAGGATGACATCTGCAATTTGATGTATAGCTATTTTTCCATTTACTTCAGTGGAGTTGTGCCTGCCTATACTCAGCCTGAATTTGTCCCATAGACTCATACATTTCTAACAGAACTCAATACACTGAAAAATATCCCTATATATCATATTTAAGAAATAAGTTTAATTAATAGCCTGCTGTAAACACAGGTTAGTTCTGATCTTTGATTAATAACAATTGCATCAAAATTGCACTTACTGCATATTTTAGCGTTTTGATTTGGTTTTTGGATCATCCTCTCTATCTTATAAGCTAGAAATCCTTGGCATGGCCAAATATACAAAATAAATATAAACTACACTGCAAGTATGAGTTCCTCGGGGGGTGGGGTGGAATGATTTAATGCAATAATGTTTTTAGATGTATACAGGCAACCCCGTTTTTGTCTCAATTTGTTAAATTACCTGATGTCTGCATGTGAACTTTAAACAAGATTTTGTTCTCTAGTCTTTCTTCCTTTTGAGCTATCTTCTCAAGGAGAAGGATGATAAATGGAAACATAAACATAGCATGAGAATGTGAACTGGTTCCCAAACATTTCAGTAGTTTTATAAACAGCTGGTCATTGTTACCTTTAGCTGGATTACAGTTTCCTTCAGAGCAACAGTGCTCTTCAGCTGCTTTACAGAGTTGATTCTAAATGTTTTAACATATTTGCTTAAAGGCTTTAATGTTTAAATAATGGTTATATAATTATACATTGTTTAAACAATTAACTTTTCGGTTCAGCAATAAGCCCACATGTTATACACATACTACCAAAAATTATAACAAAACTGCATTTTGAAGATATAAACTGACCTCACAGTGAAAAATCATAGTTTAAGGACCATTTGTTTTTGTTTTTCTTTATATGAACTATTCTCATTTTAATTTTAATTATGAGTGGTGAGTCCCACTTAGATGATTTGTGAGGATACAAATGATAAACTTCAAGTTTTTCTGATTCTAAACTCAATCTTCAACATTCTTTGTGCATTGTGTGCCCCCTTCTCATCCATAAGAAATGCCAGATTGAATCTTGCTGGTCCACATCAACATAAAGGCTTGTCTGAGACTTGAACCAGGGTCCTTTGGAGAAACAGGATTAACATCATAGTGCATTATTGGTCTGCTAAGCCGTCATGACAGCTGTAGATCTGTATTTTTAAACAACTGAAATATCAAAAATTACCTAACAAAATATAACTTAGTAGTGTTTGGGTTTTACTTTGAAAATGTTCTACTACTGTTTCACAGGTTTCATTTCTCTTTAAGTAATAGGAGTGTTCTGATTACTTTTATTGTAATGTTATCTTACCTAAAGTGAGATTTGAAGGTTAAAACCATGATTAAAAGACATGGAATATTTTAAATACAATTCTAGAATAGGTGAGAGGAAAAATATTTGAGATATAAAAATTGCATCCATTTTATAGGGGCATTTTAAAAATGTGGTTTAGACTGTATATTGCATTTTCATATTTGATACAGAAGTTTTTTTTAACAGCTTTCAAATTTATACAGTTTTTGTTTAGTTGTCAAAACATTTAATTCTATCATGGCTTGAAGGTTTAAAGCTGTCAAATAAATCAGAATCTCAGCATAAACATTTGGTGAATTGCTTTTGCTACCATACTGTAGTTATTACTGGGCAGTTAGTGAAACTTTTTTTTAAAGCATTTACTCAGCAGGTACAGGACAACACTAATACAATGAATTGCTGATTGCTTGTAAAACAGCAGGTAGTAATGCCCCCACTCTTTGTAATTCTTCTTTGTAAAATACAGTGGTAAGATACTGTGGTAGATTAAGTGACTGTGTATGCTGCCTAAGAGCTGTTGATGATTGCTTATCCTATTTCAGAAATATGTAGAATGTTTGTTTTTTTTCCACAGTTCAAAAAAATAAAGGTCCTACCACTGGAGGGAATAAACTTCATTAACATGGGGGGTGGGGGGAGGAATGTTGGCAGGACTTACCTGAAAATAGTCCAAGAAAACAAGAGGGCTGAATTTCTTTAAAGCCTTAATATTTATATGTAAAGATGATGATAGATATTAGTAAAATTTTTAAATTGCTGTTTTCTTAAAAGAGAATATTATATTTTAAAGCATATGTTAGAGATTTTTTTTTTCTGTTGCTGATAATGCAAACTCACCAAGGGGTTTTTGGGTGAAGTAAATTAGTTCTACTTTGAAGCTTTTATTTTCTTCTCCTTCTGAAATGAATGGGGAGGCCCTTGAATGAAAGCTGCTTTTCATTAGTGCCACCAAATACCTATTTGAAAGGAAGAGCTCTTCTAACACACACAAACACAAGAGCAAAGGAAAGCTTCCTTTTTTTAACCAGAAGACCATCAGCTAAACAGCTCCTAGCGTCTCTTTCCAGTCAGGTGGTTTCAAATCAGAGTTAATTACTCCAGTCATTTATTCTAATCACCTTCCTCTTTTGGCTAGCCACATTCTGTCATGGGGTGGCATCGTTTGAAGCCAGTTAGGTTTGAAAGCCACTGCAGGGTACTTGAGGCTCATTAGTGAGGCCTATCCATGCCTGGCTCTGGATATGGTCCCTGATTAACTCTCAGTTCTCCCTCCTCCCCCAGCACACACTTTAGTTTCAATTAACTCTTGCCTTGCTGCCCTGCTTGCCTTTTACTCACACAGGAAAAGAGAGGCATGCAGATATGCCTTTAGGAGTCTACTTTTATTTTCAAAGAGATGGTAACCTTGTATTTCTGTGCCAGTTATATTCATTGTTGCTTTTCTGTTTTACAAACTGGTTCCTACATGTGAAAAGGTAATGTTATAGTCTGTACAGGAGAGAGTCAGTGACTAGAGCAGAAATTTTCTCCACTCCTCTGCATAACATCAGCTTGTTGTGGGTAGTGTAACAATTTTCCTTGTTCAGCTAAGCTACTGAGAAGCATACATGGTTAGGCCTAACTACCAAGTCAGACTGTTCCTCCAAAAGATGACAGGGAAGTTGTGATTTAGTCTCCTGGGGCTGGCAGGTCCTGCCCTTACTTAAACCTGTATAGCTTAAATTCTGAATCTAAAGGTCAATATAATTTGTATACACCTACACACGTCCACTTTCCATATTTGAAGAGGCTCTTTTACGCAAACACAAAAATATTGAATTCAGCTTTTAAACCTGGTTTAACACTGGAGCCCTGCTCCAAGATGAAGGGTGGCTAACCGTATTAATGTATCAATTTATACCAGGTTAGAATAAGTAGTTTTTCATTTTGAAAAAAAATTGTGTTAATTTCCCTAATCATTTGAGTATTCTAATTAAATAATGACATTTGAACTTATTTAAGATTTACTTATAGGAGGTTTTAGAGATCGGCCAGGAATCAATAACACCTAGGTTAACTATTTTACTCCTTGTTTATTATCGTTGGTTACAATAGTGGGGACCTCCAGCCTTTCGGAGCTAAATATTTCAGTTAGTTTGGGTTCTTAATAATACTGAACTTCAGACAGAGAATTCATATTATCCTCATGTTTACCTCTGGAGTTTGGAGGTTAAAGCGTGTATGCCAAAGTTGGTACATTTAATTTCAAGGAGTTAGAATGTTGGTATTCCTGGATACTAATTCAGTTACCATTCATCATAATAATTGTTGTTTAGCTTTTATTCCAAATTCAGCTGGAAAGTGAGGTTAAAATCTTGTAATTCTGCTGTCAATTAAAATGGTGTGAAGGAGGGCTTTAAAAATTTCATTTTAATGATTTGGATGAGCTGGCTGGTTATTTGCATGGTAAAGATTTGAGTTTTTCATTGGATTCTGTCTCTTTGAGGTTTTTCATTGGATACCATGTTTTTGGTGTCTGTTGTATTTTGAACAGAAGGTTTAGAACAGCCTCAGTGTTAGTGAAAGCAACTCTATACTGTACTATTTGTAACTTTGGTGGGTTTTTTTGGTTTGGGGTTTTGTTTGATCAGGGTTGTTTTTGCTACAACAGATGCAATTGTAATACATTTATTTAAAAATATTTTTACCTAGTAGTTTACGCCATATCTTACATCTGTGTTTATTTTTTGAAGCTTTTTAGTGATTTTTTCCGTAGTAAATCCCTGCATGGACGTAGCTTTGCTGACATCTCTCCCCACTCTTCCTGCCTCAGCATAGACAGTGCAAGATCAATGGAGGACTTCTTCCATCGACCTAGCTACTGCCTCTCAGGGAGGTGGGTTACCTACACTGAGAAGAAAACCCCTCCCATCAGCGTAAGTAGGTCTACACTGAAGCAATACAGCAATGGTTAAGTGTAGACACGCTCTAAGTCTGGCACTCTTCATGCAAGCATGTACGAAGTGCACTGAGAAAACAGCCTGCTGAATCTTAGAGGGGAGGGAGCTCCTGGCCTCTGTCCAATATTTTGTGCATCAAAAATAGAAATAGCAAATGATATGCTTAAAGGAATTTCCATCCAGCCTTCGGTGGCCAGGGATGGCATGTAGTCACCTCCTCTTGAGATCAGAAGTCTTCTGACAACAAAATGGAAACGGTTTTAAATTAGAGATGTCCAAGTGTTGCACAGAAACCCTTCCATTTTTTGTTCCAGTTTTTACACTAGTTTTAGTTTTAGTTAAACCAAGCAAGGCCCTGTGCTCAATGACATTTCTTTGTGGGTATGTCTGTGCTGCAGCTGGCACCGTGCCTCCTAGCCCAGCTAGACAGACATGTACTAGTTTTGCTGGAGCTAATGTAGAAAAAGTAGCATGGACATGTCAGCACATGGCGGCACTGGCTAGCAACCTGAGTACAAGCTCACCTGAACTCTTGAGTCCATACTTGGGAGGCTAGCCCACACTGCCACCTAAGCTGCAAAGTCCACACTGCTATTTTTAGTACATTAGCTTGAGCAGAGCTAGTACGTCAGCCTACTTGGGCTGGGAGGCATGCTGCCAGCTGCATTGTGGACACACACTCTGAATGTCTATGGGATCTGTGATTGATGGTTGCCAATAATACCTTGCAGCGTTACAACACAAGCTTTATTATTCACACAGTATTTTTTTTTCCTGTCAGGACACTTTCACGAACTCATCCCAATCAATTTTACTCCTGCTTTCATCATCTTGGAGCTTTCCTCTCCCTGCCCAATTTCTGTCGAGCCAACTGCATGAGGCCCCTTTCAGTTGACTCCTGAGGATTTTCTGTTTCTGTGGAAGCTGTTTCCTGGACTGCACTTTTTCTGTAGTGTTGGCAACTTTTTAGTGGCACAAAACCGAACACTCTAGCCCTTGCTCTCCCCGGAGGCCCTGCACCTTCCTTGATGCCCTGCTCACTACATTTCCCTTCCCTTGGTGGCTCACTCTCATTCACTTTCACTGGGCTGGGGCAGGGGGTTGGGGTGAGGGTGAGGGCTCTAACTGAGGGTGTGGGCTCCAGGGTGGGGCCAGAAATGTGTTCAGGGTATGGGAGAGGGCTCTGGGCTGGGACAGGGAGTTAGGGATGCAGATGGGGTGAGGGTTCTGGCTGGGGGTGTGGACTCTGGGGTGAGGGTGATGGGTTTGGGGTGCAGGAGGGAGCTCCAGGCTGGGGAGTGAGTCTGAGGGATTTGGAGTGCAGGAGGGGGCTACGAGTTGAGACAGGTTGTTTGGGTGTGGAAGGGAATGAGGGCTCTGGGCTGGGAGTGCTGGCTCTGGGGTGGGGCCAGGGATGAAGGGTTTGGGGTGCAGGAGAGGGCTCTAGGTTTGGGGGTGCTGATGGCAGAGAGGGGAGTTGGGCCCTGGGTTGAGGTATGGGCTTACCTCAGGTGGCTCTTGGACGATGGCACAGCACAGGGCTAAGACAGGTTGCCTGCCTGTCCTGGCACCATGCTGCGCATGCCCTGGAAACAGCCTGCAGGTCTGGGTCCTAGTTGGGGGGGCCAGGAGGCTCCACATGCTGCCAACCGGCCAATGGGGAGCAGCAGGGGCAGTGCGCGGAGCCCTGTGGGTTCCCCCCCCTCCCCCCCAGCCGCCTAGGACTCAGACCTGCTGGCCACTTCCAGGGCACAGCGCGGAGCTGGGACAGGTAGCTACTAGTGTGCCTTAGCATTGCAGCACCGTTGCCCAGACTTCAACAGCCTGGTCGGTGAAAACCGGACACCTGCTCACTGTATTATGCTGTGCCAGTGAGGAATTCTTTACTGTCAAAATTCTTTCAGCTTCAGCTTCCACAGCTACATTCTCAGTTTCTAGGAGGAGTCATGTTCAGACTCTGTCCCTTGGATAACTTCTCAGATAATCCTTAAACCTGCAAAGCCATTTGCACTGAAAAAGTTGGATGACACACAGCACTGCACCTGTGTGAGTAGCAAGGTGTGTGACCTTCTGGAACACCTGCTATGTGTACTCTTACAACAGACATCGATGAATTAGGTTTATTTGCATGAATATTTACAGAAAGAATTTTAAGATCGCACACTTTGAATATTTGCTTTAGCAAATTTTAAAATTGCTTTCTGGAAATATTTGCATCAGAATTCTGACTGAGTTTCAGTCATTCAGTCAAGGAGCAAAAACAGTATCATGTGATTTGTCAAATACAGATAAACACTGCTCAAATTCTGTATTTTAATTGGCTAACTATAAACAAATTCATGAAGAATTTTTAATAATTTTGAATAACTAACAAAAGAAAGAAAATTGATGTTCCACAAACTCATCAGACACATTCTTCACTCTGTTCTGATTTAATGTTTTATTGGCTATATGGAGTGAAAGGCTCTTCTTTCCGAAGAAAATTATCCAAATATTTGGATTTTCGAGTGGGGCCTTCAGTATTTTGTGTTTGTACGGGTATGTCTACACTGCAAAGAAAAATTCCTGATATCAAGTTTCAGAGCCCGGGTCAACTGACTTGGGCTCATGGGGCTGAAAATAGAAGTGTAGCTGTCTGGGCATGGGCTGAAGCCTAGGCTATTAAATCCTGCAAGGGTGGAGGTCTCAGAGCCCTAGCTCTAGCTGGAGTCCAAACATCTACACTGCTGTTTTTAGCCCCTGCAAGTATGAGTCAATTGACTTGGTGCTGCAGGTCTTTTATTGCTGTGTAGACATACCCTATGAGTCCAACTACCTGTCTCCCACTAAACAAAAAGAAATCTAATATCCATGTGCTGTATATATTCTTACAGCAGATATCTTAAGTGTATGGCCTTGATCCTGGAAACATAATAGGTGTTTTACTTCACTCATGTGAGATGTCCCATTGAAGCCAATGAAACTGTCCACATGAGTAAAGTTAAATATCTGTGTAAATGTTTGCAGGATCAGTGTGTAAGTTTGAACATTATAGACTTCATGATTTTAGGTGCTTAGGTGAAGTGGTGTTAGTTAACTGAAATTTTCCGTGTTAAAAAATGTAAAATTGTAATATATGTCTGCATATATGATTGTGTACAGTGCTCATGCTTAAAAACATGCTATTTGTGCCTTAGAAAATTACTTCAATATTTTCAGGATTGCCTGCTCCTCCCTGTGATTACTTAGTATGCTGCCTAAATAGAACCTAGTATACTAGAAAATAATTAAATAAGGCAATTGGCGAGTTTTTGAAGGTGACTACTGTACCTAGTAGTGCAGTCGCTATGAATACAGACTGCAGACAGTTTTGCAAGTTTTGATTTTGGCATGTAACAACACAAGCTTCAGTTAATATTAAAACTATGAATTTCAAAGGAAATGCAGCCTTAAGTGTATAAAATACATAACAGCTGGTTGACTAGTCCATTTAAAACTATAAAATAACAATTGCGGAAAGAATGCTTGCCTTGACAAAAAGTGAACAAGTCCTTGAGATTTTTATCAAAACTTGGTACTAATTAACATTTGGGTAATAGGTTATATAAATTTAGAAAGGATCTTTGAGGTACTAAATTCCAAAGTGTCTTTTCAGTGTAGAACTGCTTGCACCAAAATCTCTTTGCCATGAAATCACTTTTCATTATGCTATGCTATTCCAAAGAACTCTGAACCTAGCTTAATGTTTTATAGGTGATTTAAAAAAAATTCTGTTATAAAGATCTTTTAGTGTGATTATTTTCCACAGTCCACCATATTATATTATTCTTTCTAGAAAAGCTACCTTTCTATTTATCTCTTGAGTTAACTTGATTTTTTTTTTTTAAGAAAGCCAAACATACCCATGCATGTATTCCTTCAGCTGCCCATTTCTTATATCGTTTTTGTGTTGTTTCCTTGTCTTTTGGTGGTAACTACCTCTTTTACAGTGCTTTTCATCAATAGATTTCCAAGTACTTTACAAAAGAGGTTAGTATCTGTATCTCTGTTTCACACGCAGAAACTGAGGTACAGAGAGGCAAAGTGGTAGTGTTTAGAGATGTGAAATAAAATACAAACTTTAGGTACATAGACAGAAATATGAATAAATTGTCAATGCATTTCTAAACATGATTGCAAAAAATGAGAATGAAAACTGAGTAATCTAATCTGTATAGTCTGAAAAGTACAGTAGTCACTCATAGTGCCTGCAATGTTTGATATCTATAATAAATTACAAAGTACAATAAATTAATAAAAATCCAATAATTTACTGGTATGGAAATTAAATTACTTAAGAGCAAGTTAGAGACCACCAATTGTATGCAAAATTTTAATGTCAGTTTCATATTTGTGAAATTTGTATCACTCCATACGGAATGTTGAGTTTTGTCATTAATAGCAGGTCTGCTGTCTTCTTCCTTCCTGCAGTCCTGCAGGGCAAGCTTTAGCTTGATACATGTTTAATAACAGGTTAGATTTTTTTAGATTTCTATTTTCTCTTGTGCTCAGAAGATTATATATGGGAAAAGTTACATTTAAAATTGAAATACAGTTGGTTACTTATAGGTCAGCATTTAAAGAGTTAATATCTTATTAGAAGGACAGGAAATCTGGCAACTATTGCAAAACCTAGACCTAATGGTGCACACAAACAATTTGTCAGTCTTCGTAAATGTGAGTAGCTTTCCGCAAAGTGGCTGCTCTTGCTTTGTTTGACCAAGCTAAACTTTTCCTTTTTGGACTTTAAATCTTAGAAGTGAAATGTGATCCACATATTCAATCAAAATCATTTAATTCAAAGCATATTTTGATTGGAATAAAGTTGACATGGAAAGAAACTCTAGAATAATAAAAAAAAAAAAGTTGAAAGGATTTTCTATCATATATTTAGCAGGAAAATTTGAAACAGTTCTAATTAGCCTGAAAAAAACAGCAGTCTTCATTGTAAATTACAAAGGTCATATATCAATGTTAAGGAAACATTACCGCTAGTGTTTGAAATCTGGCACATGCAAACATAACAGACCAGTTGGTTTTTTATTTTTATTTTGTGTGTGTGTAACCTAAAATATGCTTAACATATTTAAATTAGTTGTCTGGCACTTGAGTAGTGTGGTTGTTACCTTTGCAATACTTTGTATAGGCACATTTTTATAAATTATAAATCAAAATATCTTATTTGTGTTTCCAATCTCTAGACTACCTAATTAGAGCTTTCCTATTCATATGTAGACTTTTTCTTTGATTGGGAGTTAGAGATTTATAATGAATTTCATAATGACTCAGTTTTATTTTGACTCATTGTAATGGCATCCCTTGTTTCAAAGTGGTGGCAAAATGTGTTAACCCTTTGGAGACTATGGACATTTATTTGCAGTTGTACATCTGGTAAACACCAATGTTCTAAAAGGTTTGAAATGATTTAGTTATTTTACATGCCAGATTAATGTATTCCTAGAAAAATGTACAGAAGTAAAACATATAGACCCAAGTTCAAGTGCATGTTCAAAAAATAGTTTTACTGTCTTTTTATTTTGATTATATTAAAAGCTACTTAATACTCATTGGGGAAAGTAAGGAGAGCAGTAATGTGGCCTTATATTTCTGAATAATTTCACTGTAAATAAGTTTGTCTAAATAGTGCATATACTGTTGAAACGATGTATACTTAATGTATTTGTCTAAATGAAAAATCAGAATAATCCTAATTGCTAATATTTGTTTTTAAAATATGTATTTTAATATGTATTTGTTTTTAAAAAATTTCACATGCTATGCACTGTTATCTAGACTAAAATAGAAAAATATGTATTTTATAGGGGAAAAACCCTTGAGGTGGTTATGTTAAGAGTGTCAGAGTCTTAAAATATAATGGTATTTAGTAAATGTGGTATAGTTAGCCACTTAACTATAGAAAAAAATTGTATCTAGCCATGTTAATTTAGCATTTTTGTTGCATTTTGACCACATTTTGCCTAATGCTTTTTCTATTGCACCTTTAAGATCTATAAAATACAGTCCTCAATACTTTTTTCTATTAATTCCTTTTATAAAATAGGCAATAAAAAGGTGCATAGTAAATCACAAATTTCAGAATTATATTTGAAGAGAGTTTAAACTGAATTTTATTTAATAACATTGCATTTTGCATTTGAAATATATTTTTGAATAATTTGAAATTTCCCATGTAATATCATAGCCTCACTTGGTTAACGATTCTGATGCATTTCTGCCTTGGGAATGGACAAATGAAAGTTACTAATAGGTGTTTGTGTTTGACATCTGTATACTGTACTTTTTAGCATATCTCAAGTGTTTTAGTCTCTGCCTAATAGATCTCATTAAAAAAACAGCTATCAGCCCCAAGACAGTTTGTCAAAGCTAATATGAGTCCCACTGGACTGAACTGACAATTTGTGTGTAGCTTCACATGACAATCCTTTCATGGTCTTATTTGATCCTTAACAATTGGACATTAATCACTGATTTATTTTATAATAACTCAAAAGAGTTGAACATTACTGTATTGTGTTGGACATTGTAGCAGATTTTCTTTTTTTTCTTTTTGTACAAATTTTACTCAGAGTACACATTGGATGTAAATGATGTACCATATCCATACGGCTATGGGAGTACTAACAATTGATTGGCTAGTTTTAAGAGCAGCATGGGAAGAATATTAGTATCCCATAGCTGCACACCGTATTTAACTCTGGCCTTAATGAGGACTATCTGTCCTAGTGGTCTGAGTAATCCAAAATATTTAGCAATCCATGGCCTCAATTTTATTTTTTAAATGGGTAAATATTGAGAGAATAATTTAAAAAAACCCTTTTAAAAGGAGAGAATTTGCTATGAATATAGTAGATTTATTTTAGGATTATGAATGTTGTACTTCACATTTTTGGGATTTTTAAGGTGGTTTCCATTTTAGATATAGTCAAATTGGATTTTTAGTATTGTACTGTGGTGTTTTCCTTGAAAATTTAGTTTGTTTTTAATCATTTTGAAGTTCAATCATATCCCACTCTTCTAAGTCTAATTCATAATCACCCAAATGCCATAACTGTTAATCTAGAATGAGAGAGAACCTTATTTATCTTTTTGAAATTGTATGTTATACTCGGCCTTTCCTGCAGTGTCCTGAGTACTGATGTTCATCTTACTCACTTTTCTTTTATTCCTCATATTTGTGTTCTGACAAGTGGACAAAGATGTTAAAAATGCCCTAATATAGTGTAAATGATACAAATAGTCTCCATTGTCTTTCCATTGTTGATTTCCTATACTTATAATTCTAAATCTATGCAACTTCAAAGAACATTTTTATCTTAACATTGCAAAAGGGAAGCAAATTCAGGATGTCCATGAGCAGTTCCATGAATAAGTAGTGAGACTGCAATTTTTAAGAGATTCTTAGATTTATATGTTTGGTAACCTGAAGAGATTGCAGAACAATATTACAGTAGTTATCCATGCCCATGTGTTTTATGGGTGTAATATGACCATTATAGTATGTTTCACTTTGCCTTCCCTTTAGGAATTTTTGCTCATGAAAAATAGCGAAACACAGTTTGCATAGTGAACATATAAAATCATATGCCCTTAAAACAAAAATTGTCTAAGATGAAATACATAAAAGAGAAACTAAATATGGTCTAATGTTAAAAGGTTTTGGCAGGATAGCAAGAAAATTAATTCAAATCGTTTTCTTTTGCTGAGCCTTGTAGAATTTTATAGCCTCACATTGTAGCTCTATGGTCACTCATGAGACTCCTGACTATTTTTATCTTATTAAACAATTTTGAAGTCGTTAATTTTTAATTTGCTTGGTTGCTGTTATTTATAGATTTAATTGTGGAAGTGTGTGTGTGAATAAAAGTACTTTTACATAAATAAGTCTTGTCAAAGCCATATGTATTGTAAGGTTTTTTCCATGTGGTCATTTTTGTTTTTTTGTTTGTTTGTTTTTTGGTAGGACATGACATACTATCTGGTAATCCATTTTAGAGGATATTTTCAGCATGTCAATAGCTGAGAATTCAAATTAAAAAAACAACTGGAAAATATGTACAGGTCTTTTCTTGATTGAAAGTTCTAATTAAGTGAATCGAGGAAAATTAACTGAAATTAGCTGTCAGAAAGTCGCATTTAAATGAGTGATGAGCTGGTCTGACAGTAAACATTTAAATGATATAAATTGCCATTTAAGTGTATGGTTTAATGTTTGTCATGCATTAATGTGACATGAGACTGCAGTGACAATCAAGCAGCTTGCTCTAATTTGAACATATTTAGGGCTTTTGTGTGGAGTACACCACACAAATTAAGACAATGGCTGTTTTTATGTGTCAATTTAAATGTTGTTTTCAGACATCGGTTAATGAAACAAACCCATCATTTTGTGTACAAATGCCAGAGTGGTTTCTTAGGTTTTCAGATTAATTTTAACTTCTGCTGTTCAAAATTAGGCATTTCCTTTAAAAGAAAAATGCTCTTAGTTTCTGTAGGTCACATAGAATAATATTATACTTCTCTGTATTGTTTTATCTGTACTTATTAAAAATAGAACTGAATTGAATTCTACACAAGATTGATAAAGCAAATCCTGCCAGTAATTTAAAGTAGTTGTATTAAATATTTAGAAATATAGTAGATTCATTCTAGATAATACCTTTGAACATGTATTGAACCTAATTCACTTGGTCAAGGATTCATTTTTATTAATTTAATTGTATGCTTTCTGTGTATTAGCCATGTATTTTCAGAACAGTGTTTTAATCTTCCAGTATGCTGCAGAAAATGCTTCTGTATGTGTGTATATACAAAGTGTATGTGTTCAGTGAGCAATGGTAAAATCTTTGTGTGCTTCACTGCAATGTTTTCTTTTATCATGATATTTCAGTATTCCCTAAATTTAGAATAGGGAATATGATGATAAACTTAACTATCATGAGCAGTAAATGTCCAAATTTTAATGGCACAATGGTTATTGAAACCAAATAATGTCATTATTTTTAAGTATTGAACTATACTACTACTAAACTTAACTGAATTAGAAGCTGGAAGTCCTGGCAGCTGTGAAGAGGGGTGGAGGGTGAGATTCTTAGATTTCTTATACCCAAATCAGGTACTGCTAACCCTTCCAGAGAGACCCACCCACCCAGTTTATGGTCTTATACAGTCCTAGAGCAGAAACAGCAGCCATCTAGCTGGTACTTGCTATTCGTACCATATCTGATCTCCCTTAGAGAAATACCTGTGCCCAACCCTTATAGGCTAGCCTCCATCCCTCAAGAGAGAGTTTGTCTCTACAGGAGACAGAGCTATCTGCCTATATCCCACTTGCTGCAAGTTGGGAGCAGCTCCATATCCCTGTGTATCCACGTGATGCTACAGTGATAATTAAGCAACTTGCTCTTTTGAACATATTTAGGTCCTTTGTGTGGTGTGCACCAGATAACCATGAGATGGTCTGGATGTGGAGTCCTTTGGGCACAGAATTATGTGTCCACCAAGTGAAAGTCAGTGATGGAATGAACAAATTTTGTCACCTAGAGGCCAAAATGAACTGCTCAATGTATACCAGTGCTATAGGACAGGCAATGGAAAAATTCTCTCTTTATCTAGGTGAAATGCAGAAATTTATCGAAACTTTCCCTGTAACTATGCAGAATACTTGGAGCAACAAACCATCTTAGGCATCAAATCTTTCTTGCCAAATTGCCATTGGAATATTCTGGCATCAGCTTGGCGCGCTCTCTCAGCCACTGGCTAGTTTCTGAAACCACTCCACCTGAAACAGAGAGAGAATTTGTATTACTCATCTCTATCAGGCACTGAGTCCTGAAACAGATGCCAAACTGTAAGTCTTGTGTAGTGTCATAAACTGGAGGGACCTAACTGACTTTTCCCATGCATTCATATTTTCCCTGATCTCACAGATGACATATAATGGTGTTAGGGTGACCAGATGTCCCAATTGTACAGGGCCAGTCCTGATCTTTGGGTCTTTTCCTTATATAGGCTCCTATTACCCCTCATGCTGATTTTTCACATTTGCTGTCTGGTCACCCTAAATGGTGTAGAAAACAGCTCTCTAAGTCTACCAACTTTATCTTGTGTGAAGCAAAACTTTCTGGCCGCTCCATCTAGATTGTCCCTTAGTAGGTTAGCTAGGTAGGATTTTTCTTTTTTTAATTAGCAAGTGAAATTTGGAGGACCTACAGCCCTGAACAAAAATCTTTTAAGTTCTAAGCATTGTTGTGAACCCTTTGCCCATTTGAGGAAAGAACTGAATGTTCCAAAGATTGCACATAAAAAAGTAGGCAAGACCCAGTTTGAGTAATATTGGCCTTTGAATGAGAAGCCAAATATCTTGCTGCCAATGTACCCACATGACTTCAACTAGCAGTAGATTTTTCCATTTTTGTACTGCCTCCATGTTAATGAGGTCTGGCTTGCCTGTGTGTCTGAAAGATGAGTAGTGCATGAAGAAATCTTATAAATTAATTGACTTCTAACTGAGAAATGCTAGGGGTGGGGTGAATAGCTTTATATTCACCAGGGACTTTATTGGGTATGAGACTGAAGGAGAGCAGGTGGAGGTTAACCATAGGCAGAAATGGGAAGGAGATGCTAATATAACCAGTCTTGCACTTCTGTTGGAGCTTTTTGTGATAAATTTGAGGCATAGAGACCATAGAGTACAGGTTCCCATCCGTAAATTTGCAACACACTGGTTCGGTCTGTTACAAATATATCTTCTGATCAGCATAAGAAATTGTGAAACAGTCCCGAAATCCTTTCAGTAAGCAAAGAAGTGTGATGATAATCTGCTAGTACCATTATGTGAATGGACCTTCCTTAACTTCTTAGAAGTTGCTGCTTACTTACCCTGTGCACTCATGGGTAAATCTGTAGGCACATGTCCTGAGGTGAAATCACCAACAGACTTATCTCCCCTTACCTTACTTCAAAACTGGGACCTGCAAGCCAGTTACCTTGGTATCTGAACAATCCCAGGTAATCTAGTGTCTAGATGCTGTCCCAATGGCAGCTTTCTTTAAGCTGTATTTTAATCAGATATGTTGATTTCATTTGTGTATTTAATACTTACTATGCATTTTTCTTAATCTTTTAACATTTTTCTTACTATTTGGGCAAAGTATTTTCTGCATGTCACAACTTGAGAAAAGGAAATTCATTTGAACATTTTCTCTAATTTCTACTTTTTAGAGTTATCTGAATTGCTTTCTCTGTCGTTGGTTTTCAAAATTAACTTGATAACTGATGCCTTAGGGAACATATGGTTCTAAAGTAGTATGTTAAATATTAACTGGGTTCTATGGAAGAATATTTTGTTATTAATTTATTTATTATTTGTCTTACTGTAGCTCCTGGAGGTCCCAGTCAAAATTGCTTACCTTGTGTGCCTGGTACCATACATGCACATAGTAAAAAACAGGTCCTGGTTCAATAAGGGTATTTCTATGCTGAAGTTAAACACCTGTGGCTGGCTTGTCTCAGCTGACTTGAGCTCACAGAGCTCTGGCTTCGGGGCTGTAAAACTGTGCTGTAGACATTTGGGCTGAAACTCCAGGCTCTGCAACCCTGCAAAGTGTAATGGTCCCAGAGCTTGGGCTCCAACCCAAGTCTAAATGTCTACAGTGCGATTGTATACCCTGCAGCCTGAGCCAGCTGACACAAGCCAACCATGGGTTTAATTGCAGCATAAATCTACCCTAAAATTACAATCTTGGACAAGAATAAATATACAGACAAAAGTAATAGCAAACTGACATATATGCAACATGTGTGGTATACAGAACTACTTAGTTGCATTTCACCTGATCACCCCCGGTTACTTTAAAATCCCCAAACCTCTAAGCCCTCTGTCCACATGTCACAACTGGTCTAAGATACCATACATTCACCCTCCCCATCCCACAGAAAGAGGGGCAGGCTTATTCTGGTTGTTTGTCTTATCCCTGCCCTCTTCATTGATAGGATGAGGAGCAATTCTCCTATCTGGACTTTGAGGAGTGGCGCAGATGGTCCACATGGCTGGTCCTTTCCACCCTAGTATGCTTTTGTACATGTTAGAATATTAGTAGCATTGATGCAGGGGAACTACTGAAGATGATTTCATGTCCTATTTATGAATATTCAAGTTTCTTAAGAAAGAATTATAGCAGAAGTTTTTGCATTTTGTTGCAGGCCTTGGAGAGTGAGTTTGTTTCGTGCCAGCTTCACCAATGGATTGATCTAATTTTTGGCTACAAACAGCAAGGGCCAGAGGCTGTCCGATCCCTGAATGTATTCTACTACTTAACCTATGAAGGAGCAGTCAATCTGAGTTTAATAACGGATCCTGTATTGAGAGAGGTAAGCTTGCTTTCAAATGTGGAAAGAAAAAACCTTTGTTAAACACTGTCATACTCAGAATGTAATGGATTCTGTTCTGCCTAAGTGCAGCAATAAATCTTCATCGCTCTAGCTTTGTGAGTTTGGTTGACACAGGCCAGTTGGGAACACAGAGTGACTCAAATCTGATGACTCTGTCACTGAGACATACAAAATTAGTGGAATTTTCTGCAAATGTTGGCCTTAATTTCTCTGTGTCTAAGTTTCACACACATTGAGTGATGAGGTAAAAGTAAATGCTAACAATTGTTTAATTTGCTGAGTACTGTCCATCCTACTGTCCATTCATTGGCTGGGTACTGAGTAAGGCAAGAGTCTTGTGAAAAAAGTAATATGAATAATCTTAATTCTGTCCCTAACTTTTTAGTGTTCAACTTTGCAACTTTAAAAACTTTCTTTTAACATATCTGAATATACTATTGCATATATACAGAACAGTGTAGTTATATTCACCATTATTTTTATTTGGCGTTGTCAGGATGTCAAATTAAAATTAAAATGTAGTGCATTTGTTGATAGAAATAGGCGAAATACTAAATCCTTACAATAATTGGTAATGCTACCATATATCAGTGTAGTAGAAGTCTTGTATCCAGGGACAATGGCTCCATTAGGAAAAAGCTATTTTCTAAAATATTTCTTAGAACTCCTGCCAAATATTACTTTGTGGGCTCTCAGGAAAGAAAGAGTATGGCTTTTGTTAAAAAGTATAAAGTGGTTCATGATAGGTTTTGCTTCCTCTATTCAGAGCTGTAAGCTAGAACCAAATTTAGTTATAATTATTTTAATTATAGAATAAATGTGACAGTTTATCATGTTTTAAAATAAAATATTTATCATGAGATAAGATTATCATCAATATACAGTTAAAATAGTTTTATTTGAAATCATGGCTCAATATATACCACAAAGAAGCAAATGAAGAAACATTTAAACTATGAAATTTTCACTTCACAAATGTGACGTTTGATGGTCACTGTATAATTGTAGACTTACATTAGGCTTCCAATTTTTGTCTCTTTCTGTTTGTTGAAAAGGATACTAGAGTGGAGACTGATAGTCATTTCAATCAGTAAATATTCTTCCACATAGCCCTATTGCCCCCTCAAGCTGCACATACAGTCTGAGCTCCAGCATGAATTTTTGTGTAAGAGGATTATGACACTGACTTATATAGGTGTGAAAGCTGATGCAAACATAAAAAGATTTTTCTGTGCTATGTCTTTGAGCTAAAATACAGACATCTTAGGGAAGGACACAGTATGGTCTAGTAAAGTAGAGACTGGAGCGTTTGACCTATAGGAAAAATGTATTAGCACCTGCATTTGAAGCAGTCTTTGAGTAGATGCAGCCATGTATTTCATGTAGATGTGTGTGCATCCAGCGTACCAGAGCCAGGGAACTTTGCCTAGTACCTATAGGGGTGGCACTCGCCCTGTGGCCCTAGAGCCAGATAAGGGCATTGTCTCCCTGACCCCCTCAGTTCCTTCTCATTGCCAGTGGCTAGAGTCAGAGCTTTGTGTGGTGCCTTCACCTCACACTTTCAGTCTGTTTTCTGAGACCTTATCCTGTATATGGTAGTAGTAGTAATACCTTAGGCTTAGCTTAGTGTTAGAGTAGTTGGCTGCCCTATGTGGTGCCCTCACTTGGGTTCAAGCACTGTATGTTGCGGAGAGGCAAGGGTTCTTGTTGAGCCTCAGCAAGGGACACCTTAAAGAGTGGTGCTCCATCTGCAAGTCATCCCCAAAGAGGACTCGGGGGCAAGAAACTTGTGGTTGAAGCAGCATCTTCTAAAACAGGCTGTGGGGCCTGCTTGGGCACAGAGGCCCTTGTCTGATCGGTGGTCACTTTCAGATCCAGCAAGGGACACAGTTTTATGCTCGTGTTCTGGTGTTTCCCCTAAGAGGAAGACTGGTTATTCATCATCTTCTGGTGCAGTGAGGAAAAGGACCCAGAACATGAGTCGGGACCATTTCAGGGCTCAGAGAAACTCGTCCTCACCTTCTAAAAGGTTGACCGGCATAGTACTCCCTGCGACTCCTGGGATGGAGCATGTCTGTCCATCTACTCCCTCTACCACGCCAAACACAGTGTCAGCCTCTGCCATCAGTTCTGATTCTGAGCACAGTGCATGTGTTGAATCTGGTACTAACGACATTGGCACTGGCGCTGACAGTTCCCAAGCCAATGCCTCTTCCGGTGCCAGGTGGAAGTACATCTAATTTGGTACCACTTGTGCTGATTCCCATTCCTCTTCAGCATCGAGGCCACAAATTGTTTGTCCCATCGGGGCAAGTTCCCTCATTGTCACCAAAGAACCTCTGGGACTTCTCAAGATCCAGGTCAGGATTATCCTTTCCCTTCTCATCAGATAAACACTAGGAAGTGCCCTCGGATCACCATCGGTACCAAGAACGACATCTGTCCTGCAGTCAGGACAAGGGATCTCGGCCTAGTATCTTTCGGCCACCAATGACTTATCTGTGTGCCCAGTGGCCTCCCTGGGATGCTTTTTGACCTGCTCTAGAATGAGATCCACCAGTCCTGGTGGTGGCTCCCCTTCCCAAACCATCTTCACTGCATGCAACCACTGAGCCCATTCCCTCTGGACTTGGAGGGTTGTTCCAACAGGGTCCTGTGATGCAAGAACAGGACCAATCATTAGCGCAAAAGAACCACCTCCTCATACTCTTCAGACAACTCTACCATGTGGGAATCCCCTTTTTCCCCTCGATGCCTTTTAAGGCATATCAGGACCTTCTGAGACATATGACTGCTTTCTTAGGTATGCAGGCATAACTCCTACAGGAAAATACACATAGCTGCTGGATATTCTCCAATCATCAGCTGTAGGAAGAGTAGCCCTGTTGATAAATGAGGCTCCATTGAAGCCTGCAACGGCCGTCTGGAACACCTTAGCTTCATTGTACCCTATGGCAAAGTGTTCAGAGAAATGGTACTTCATTCCCATGCAAGGGTATGAGGGTTTCGACTCATACCTGGTTCTAACTCGCTGGTGGTAACTGCAGCAAATGACAGGGTTGGACAGGGCAGGCGTAAATTCACATCCCAGAAAAAAGAGTCCAAGAGGATGGACTTGGTACGGAGAAAAATGTATACCTCTTCTTCCCTGCAAATTCACATCATGAACCAGCAGGTGTTGCTCTCTAAATATGACTTTGTCAATTGGACAGTCTTGTCTAAGTTCACAGAGAAGTTGCCAAAACCCTCGAGTTAAGAGTTTTGGCAATCATTGCAGAAGTCTGTGTGATGGCCAAGACTTCCTTGCAGGCAGCTCTGGATGAGGTGGATGCCTCAGGCAGATTTATGGCATAGGCTGTGACCCTGAGAAAAGCCTCGTGGCTGCAGGACTCAGGCATTGTGTCCAATGTGCAGCAGATCATTGAGGATGTACTGTTTGATGGTCAGGTTTTGCCATATAGTTCCTCTCCATTTCTCATCTCATCCCCCCCCCCCCACCATGTCCCTTTTCAAGGACCTCTCTCACAAGACACTGCTCCTAGAGCAGTTTGTCTCTACTGACGTGGGGGCCATAGAGGAGGTTTCCCTGCAGCATCAGTATTTCCTGGTCCCCAAGCCCAAGGGAGTTATATGACCTGTCCTCCACTTTTTCAATTTCAACAAATATATCAGATATGTGAAATACCATATGGTTACCCTACCAACTCTCCGCTTTGAATCACAATGAATAGTTTGCTGCCGTGGACCTGCAGGATGCTTATTTCCATTTAGCAATCCTCCCGAGCCACAGGTGGTTCCTCACATTTGTCATAGCTGGCCAGCAGTACCAGTATATTGTACTGCCTTTCAGCCTGTCTTCTCCTTCTCAGCTTCTGCTCTGCAGTAACAGTGCACCTCAGAAAGAAGGGAATTTATATCTTTCCATATCTGGACTCTGGGTTACTGAGGGTCAAGTCCCGAGACACAGTCCTACCTCATGTTCACTTCACACTATGCCTACTTAATCATCTAGGTCTCATCATAAATAGCACAGAATCAACTTTGGTTCCAACTCAAAAAAGCAATTAATTGGGGCCCAGATAGATTCTGTGAGTTTGAGAGTGATTCATCACTCATGTCTGGAGCAACAGTCTGAACCCTTAGCCGCAGCCCAAGTATGGTTGAGGTTACTAGGCCATATGGTTGCATGGACACAGGTGTTTCTAAATGCCAGGTTGCGCCTTTGAGTCTGGACTGAGACCCCACTGGGAGCAAAACAACCACTATTTCTTGTTGCCGCTCATGGAGAACAGGTTGATTGTTGAAATGGCCCAAACTCCAGAAATGGGCCATAAGACTCTGCACTTCAGACACCACTTGTGATTCACAGAGAAATTTCTGCTGGGGTGATCTGCCAGGTGATTCTGTATCCCAAGTAAGGGATTAGCCACAGGGGTAATGTTTTCCCTAATGCAAAACTGCTAGAGCCTGATCACATCCTGACTTTGGAGTGTACACACTTCTTGACCTATACTTTCCACCTGAAGTGGGAGTCAGCATTCCTGTATGCTTTTTCTCCAATTCCAATCATCCTGCAGGTCGTTCTCAAACTGACATTGGACTATGCCAACCTCATTCTCATTTCTCCAGAGTGGTCAAAACAGTGTTGGTTTTCCAACCTTCTTGTGTTATCAGTTCAGTCTCTCTTATCCCTTCCTTCATCCCAAACTCCTGACTCAGCATCACAATCAGGTTTTTGCGCTCAGCTGCCTGTGGATGCTGCATGGATAGATGAGGAGGAGGAACAATGTTTGGTGGTGGTCCAGCAGGTCTTGCTTAATAGTAAGAACTCCATCACCAGGGCAGTCTATTCACCCAAATGAAAGTGATGCTTGGTATGGTTATTAGCATGAGGAGTTCAGCCAACTCTGGCTTGTATCCAGGACATCTTGGAGTTCCTGTTACGCATTCAGTCTTCTGTATCAGAGGGGTAGCCATGTTAGTCTGGATCTGTAAAAGCAGCAAAGGGTCCTGTGGCACCTTATAGACTAACCGACATTTTGGGGCATGAGCTTTCGTGGGTGAATACCCACTTCATCAGATGCAACCACACATGCATCTGACCAAGTGGGTATTCACCCACGAAAGCTCATACCCCAAAACATCTGTTAGTCTATAAGGTGCCACAGGACCCTTTGCTGCTTCTTCAATCTTCTGATCTTGTACTTAGTTCATTGAGCGTCCACCTGCTGGTGATTTTGGCAATTCATCGACCCATCCAAAGGAAATCAGCGTTTTCAGACTACATGGCAGTGAGCTTCTTGAAAGGAGTCACTCATCTGCATCCACCGGTAAAAGAGCCATTTCCTTTAAGGGGCTTTAATAGCGTATTAGCCGCTATTATAGGACTTCCATTCAAACCTCTGGCAACTTCTTCTTTCTCCCTTCTGTGTTAGAAAACTGCCTTCTTTGTGGCGGTGCCTTCTTTGTGTCTGCCTTCTGAAAACTGCCTTCTTTGTGTCTGTGTGGAGAATGTGCGAGTCACAGGCTTGGATGGTGGAGCCTCCTTATGCACAATTTTCCAAAGACAAAGTAACTCTGCAGCTGCACCCTAACTGCTTGTTTGAAGTGATTTCACAGTTATGTGTCTACCAGTGTCCTTCCCTAAGTTGCATTCAACCCCAGAGAAGCAGCATCTTCACACATTAGATGTCAGGCAATGATTAGCTTTTTGTCTGGATAGAAGTAAACTTTTCCATTCTTCACTTCATCTATTTGTTTCATATGCAAACCAAATGAAGGGTCAAGCAGTCTCTTCACAGACAGCCTCCAGGTGAGCAACTTCCTGACAGCATATAAAGTGGTCTAGCCTATGCCTCCACAATGGGTATGAGCTCATTCCATGACATCGACGGCATTGCTACGTGATATGCCTATATTGGACATTTGCAGGGATGCCACTTGTTCTTCTGTGCATACTCTTGCAAACCACTATACCATTACGGCTGTGTCCAGTTCAGATGCAAACTCTGGTAAGGCATTGGTTCTTCCAAATGGCATGCAGACATGTATTCCACGACCCTCCCTCCATCTCATCCGCATTGGAGTCTGTACTTGTGATGTTCTGCGTGAAGGAACTGAGAAGGTCAGGGCACTACTGAATTTATATGGCCAGGGGAGGACCTGTGTCTCCAGGGTATGAGTGCCACCCCTGTGGGTACTGCTAAGCAACGTTCTCTGGCTCCGGTGAGCTGAGCATGCACGCACCTATATGGAATATACATCTGCATCACATCTCAAAGAACAACAGTTTCAGGTAAGTAACCATTTTTTTACGTGAGGTAATGGACAGTATTATCTTCACTCTACATTGTCTAGGAAACACCCCCATGGGAAGACTGTTTATCATACTTGAAATACTAGAAAGATTTAAATGTGAGGTGGAAAACAGCCACAAATGCTTGGAACGATTTGTATTGAATTTTTACTGAGTGTTTATTGTGGCTAGTTTTGTATTATACTGAACCTGTGCAATATAGCTTCCAGTATAAATGGGTCTTTGGATTTTTTTTCTTGAAAAAGAAAATACAGATTGTGCTAAGATTTTTGTTTTGTTTTGTATTTTTGGTACATGTAATATGCTATAAATCTAACTTTTTACCATGTATTTTTGTCTACCAAGATATTCCCCCACCCCACAAAGCTAATGTCCTGAATGGTTAATACATGTGGCACAGAAAGCATAAAATAATCTCTCTGTAGAAGGACATTAAACAATGGAAATAATAACTGAAGTAGGAGTAATCAGCGTAACAGCCTACAACACATTAAACTTTTATGTAGTTTTTAATTTTTCAAGAACAGCTGCCTTATCAATATAACCGTGATCTATGTTCACTTACATTGTGGCCTGGAAAAATCATGTCAGAGTAAAGAAGTGAAAAACTTATCTCAGCTTAAACAGTGACATCCACTTTACTTAATACATTTCTAAAGATGTTGCTCTTTGATTAACTCTGTTGAATTTGTACTATTCTTATCTGTTCTCATTCTCCTGAGCCTGCTCCTCTTGTTTTTGAGTTACACCATACTGTCTGCAAGATAGAACTGAGTGGAAAAAAAATAAAAGGAAGGAAAAGAGGAATTTGATCAGAACCAGATTGATGAAGAGACTTCTGAGACTTTTTATGTAGGGGACAGTGCAAAGCGAGTATTATCTAGCAGTATTTGTTCCAAGTTTCATTGCTATTTGAGGTTTCCGCCACTGCAGCATTTTCCTTTAATATTTTTCAGCTGAGCACAAGATATTTCTTCTGATATATATTTATTTTGTGTAATATATAATCTCTGTATTACACTACATTATATATAGGTGTATATTTTATAATAAAAAATAGGTCCAGATTGTTCATTTCTGGTATGTGTTATCAATAGATGTGAAAGTGAAGTCTAGAGTCATTGCCGATGGTAAGTTATTCTGTCTACTCATGAATGAATATTAAAGTGATGAGAAATCAGATAGTGTATCTATGTGCATAATCATTCTATATCATGTGTTAAATAAATTTATCATGTACCTTTGACAACCACACCTTCTGCCTCCCCAGTAATATTTCTCCCTGAGGACTTACACTAACATGTTGAGGGGAGAGATAGCTCAGTGGTTTGAGCATTGGTCTGCTAAACCCAGGGTTATGAGTTCAATCCTTCAAGGGGCCATTTAGGGATCTGAAGCCAAACACAAAAACAAAAAAAACCTGTCAGGGATAGTACTTGGTCCTGCTACTGAAGGCAGGGGACTGGACTCAAGTCCCTTCCAGTTCTATGAGATATATCTCCATATATATATATATATATATATATATTTTAATTTATTATATGCCCAGCCTCTGAGCTTCTTCAGTCAGCTGTTGGTTTTTTTTCCCTTTAATCATCCTGTCTGAGAAACTTTTTTTTCCTTTTTTCTCCAAAGTTACCACAGCCAGATGACCAAGACAGGCAGATATCCAGTCTGGACCATTATTGGATTTTGTAAATATAAAAAATGCCATAAACATAATCCAATTTTTCATTACCCTGCAGATCTAGACTCAAGAGTTTTATACCATTAAAGCAGGGAAATTCCCAGCTTCCTGATGGGCATACTGCTCCCTTGTAGTTTTGAAGGGGTTCAAGATATTGAACTTTAAATCATGACAAATGTAGGTACAAACGGTATTTTAGGTCATAGACTTAAAAGAACTAGAAACTTATGCATACTCAGAAACGTACAACTTACTAAGAGTTAATGATCTCATGGAAATAGTAGATGTGTATTTAATCCATGGAAATATCTCTAGATATATTGTGTGTCAGAATATACATACCAACATCTATGCCTCATCAGTAACTAAAATGTAAGCCTTATGGTGTATCCTCACTTGTATGCAGTCTGTGTATTGGTGACCTGGCTCATCATGAGGCCACACACAATAATAGGGGGAGGAACTGAGCAGGAGAGGAGTTTAGATTAATATAAAATTTCTTTAGAACTCCTAAGCTGCTCCAACTGACCATTATTTTTACAGCCAGTCAGGTTACATCTATTACGAGAAGGAAGCATTGGTCTAGGAGGAAAACCTATCTGATTAAAACCATATTTTAACATTCTTGTTTATAATTAAAAATGTAGAACTTTTACATCTCTTCATACTGCTGTGAACAATTTTTCTTGCCATTCTTTCTGCCTATGGGAATAAGGGAAGTGAAGTATTTTGAAAGGCTCTGACTGCTGTAATAGAAATTCTTAAACTAAAATGCAAACTATGGGCCACATGTTACCTTCTGGCAGATAGAGACAAGAGAATGAAAAACATGCATAATTTCAAGGCAAATCTCTGGTTGGGATTGGACAAGAGGGAGAATTTGAGCCAGTGCAGGGAGGAAAGGGGCCATAGCCAGGAACACCAAATGAATCTTCTGGCATATCATTGCACACCCTAACCTGTCCTTCTAGGGCACCAGGTTCCACTCACCTAACTCTTTGTATCAGCATTGCCATTGACTCATCCCTGTGCTGGCACATCAGAGGATACAGGTGCACAGGGAAATTACTACTCAGTCAACCAGCAGTAACCACCAGATAGATGTTCACTGGGAAATCTATAATCTGCTAGTGAGGGTATGTTGCATTTAGTGCCTGCTGTTGGCCCTGTCTTGAGAACCCTGTGTAGATCTGTAGAGCCCCAGATCCAGATATTTGTTGAGAAAGGGCTTCCTTAATGCCTGGATGCAAGAAGCAGTTTGCCGCTGTGGTGCAGCTAGCCTCCTTCCACTGATTTGGTGAGTTTTCTGCACTATTTCCTTGCTTCCTATCACAAGTGCTATTCTGTGCCCATAATGTTTGTACAAGAATGAAAAATTATAAGTGATTGAGTCTTTGCAATCAGGCAACTGATCAGCGGAGTTTCGATATTTGCTGATTTGTACCAAGAAGTATGAGATGATCATGAAATATTACCTCAGAGGGTATGTTTACACTGCAATTAAAAACCTGTAGTTGGCCCGTGCCAGCTGACCCAGGCTCATGGGCTCAGGCTAAGAATCTGTTTAATTGCAGTGCAAGCATTCAGACTTGGGCTCTAGGACCCTGCAAGATGGGAGAGTTCCAGAGCTGAGGCTGTGGCCTGGGTCCAAATGTCTACATCACAATTAAACAGTCCCTTATCCCAACGCCTGGATAGGTGGCATGGGCTGGTCACAGATATCTAATTGCAGTGTAGACATACCCTAAGTCACCTTTAAGAGTATGACTGAAATAGTGTTATCACATCTGATATTTCTGGGGGGAAATCAGCTAAAAACACCCCAAAAGTTGTGGAATTGGACTATTAACACCCAAACTAACCCCATCTGTCCAACATAGGTAATATGTTATTTGAGACTGATGCAAGATCAAAGGGGTTTTATTAAATATGATACAGCAGTTATTAGAGAGGGGAAGTAACAAAGATTGATTCCTTTCCCTTCCCGAGTTAGAGTACTAATACAAACATTAATGATAACTTTACAAATGCAACGTAGGACTCTGACTAATATGATAATGCTAGGTCACACTTTTACTTTCAACCCCCAGTGGCTTAACAAGAAGGGATAATGGTGTGATAGTGTATTATGGAGAGCAGGATGAGAGAGCTAACAGCTTGCAGACCTTGAACTAGAGAAATGTGGGTGTCCTTGTTTTTGATGTCTCTTCTGAAGCGTCAAGGGTTTGGGCCCATTTGGACAAGACTAGGCAGTGGCGCTGGAACATTTTTAATAGTGGGAGTGCTGAAAGCCAGCTCCCTGTCCACTCTTTCCCTCCTGAGTTGAGCTCGGGAGTAAAGTCTCAGGCACAGGGCTGGCAGCCAGGAACCCGGTGGTGCTGCAACACCCTTGCATCCCTAGTTCCTGCGCCTGTGGACTAGGGAGTTTTAGTCCTAATGTATTGGTACGGTTTCTTTTTGAGTTAATTCCATCTCCTCTTGGTTTTTGAACACACATTGTTTTATTTAAGCTATTTTGAATCTTAGACTGTTTCAGGGATATTCCACTACAGTTCATCCCAGGGAGAGAGGTAAAATTATCCTTCTTCTCAGAGGATATCTAACAGAGTGTGAATCTACGTGTAAGCCACACTCGGGGGGGGGCAGGGGAGGTTTGGTTACAAGTCCTATTCTATACATAACTAAGACGATATAAATCTTTATCATTATCAAAATCTCACATGTAAATCATAGTAAATACAAGCAAAGTGGACTGAAAAACTGAATCAAAATGATTAAAAACTTAAAATGAATAACTCAAATTCTTTTCAGTAAAAAAAAGTTTTCCTCTTTAGACTATGGTGGCTCTATTGATTGCATTTCCTCCCTTGATTGAGACAGCAACACTTTATATATGAAAGGTATCTGGATAATAATAAGAGATCCAGCTTTCTCCATTCCTTTGATTATTGGTATTGATTTCCTTACAAACTCAGAAGTTTCAAAAATCATTAATTATAATCATCAGAGGGAATCAATGTGGACTGACTATTTTACATGTTTTTTGAATGTGCCTATTGTAAATGAACATATAGAGAAAATCATTGTTTTTTTTCCATCTTAAAAAGAAAGAAACTTGTGCCACATCCATAATGAGCGGTGGCACTGAAATTTAGTCCTAGCTTAGAGTTTAGTATGATCTGTGGGTAGGTTTTATGCATCTTAAATCTTCCTCTCATAAGTGTAATTTTTATTTTTAAATATTTACAGTTTGAGAGCCTTCTGTGCTTTCCAAAAGGAGCAGCAGCAGTGTTTAGTTTACATGACCCCAGTTTCATGACAGCAGTAGCAGATCTTGATATCTTATCCCAGGGAAAGCATTGTTGGCCTCCCTTTCAGTTACATTCATGGTGGGAGTTAATAGCATATTTCAGCTCTAACTCAGCTGGAGAACACAGACAGCAGTGAATCTTTCACAAAGTATAAACACAATTTGTATTTATAGCATAGTTAATGTTTGCTAAATAGTTGGGAAAATTATCTGCATGTCTGTTTTCAGCAGGTGGGGCACAATCTTTGTTGTGGCTGCAGTGGGTTTTAAAAAATGGAATAAAGTGATTACACAACATTGTAATGGAATAGTAAATTTAGAAGTGGTGAATACAATAAGTGAAGAATTCATGCAGACACAGTTCAAAGTATTGTAGAAACAATCTTTGAAGCATCACTGGCCAGAAGTGTGCTGCCCAGATGGTATATTTGACACAGTGCAGCACAGGAACTGTGCGTGAAAAGCCAAATAAATGTTAAGGATTAGTCTAGTTTTAATTGAAAACCAGCATTAAAAAAATACCATAAAATGGTGCCAGATTTAAAAAGAATATAATCAAAACCAAACACATTGTTTTCATGACCAGCCAGAGACTGACTTGTCAACAGTGCTGTGTGCTGGACTCTGATCTCTTCCTCTGAAGCCTTGTGGAGAGGGGTCCTGTTGCAGAGGTAATGATTTCATGGGGAGGAGGGAGATGAATGATTTGCCGTACAAGTCCCTCCTGCTGGCCAGGCCACAAAGGAAAAGATTATTAGTCATGCTTGGTGGGTAAATGCTATTGTGATATCAAGTCAGGACTGAAAAGTACTAGGAGTGGGGAATCTTCCAGGTCAACTTTCAGTTGTGGCAATTGAAAAACATTTTCTTTGGAGCTTGGGAAATTTAGTTTTAAATGTAAAACTTTTATATTTAATTGAACTATAAACATTTTTACTCTAATAAAGGGAGCATTGCTAATGTAAGAACATAAGATATGCCCCATGATTTGGACATTTTTCCATCAATTCGAGTATCCTGGCTCAGTCCGTGGCCAATATGTGGTGCTTCTGAGTAAGCAGACCTAATTAACTTAGGTAAGAGTGTACACCTGTGTCTGGCAGTTGTGACTGTGACTTTAAGGCCAGAAGGGACCATCATGATCATCATCTGACCTCCTGCATGTCACAGGCCACAGAACCTCACCCACCCAGTACAGTAGTAGGCCCATAACCGCTGGATGAGGTACTGAAGTCCACAAATGTTGATTTAAAAACTTCAATTTATAGAGAATTCACCATTTACTGTAATTCAAGCTAGCAAGTAGCCCATATCCATGCTGCAAAGGAAGGCAAAAAACCTCCAGGGTCTCTGCCATCTGACCTGGGGAAAATTCCTTCCTGGCCCTGAAGATTCGGCAAGACCTGCCAGCCAGACACCTGGGAAAGAATTCAGTAACTCGGAGCCCTCCCTATCTAGAGTCTCCTCTCTGGCCATTGGAGATGTTTGCTAACAGTAGTTGCAGATGGGCCATACACCACTGGAAGAAACATCATCATACCACCCCTCCATAAACTTATCAAGCTCAATCTTGAAACAAGTTAGTTTTTTTGCACCCGCTGCTCCCCTTGGGACCCTGTTCCAGAACTTTATTCCTCCGATGGTTAGAAACCTCCGTATAATTTCAAGCCTAAAGTTGTTGATGGGCAGTTTATATCCATTTTTTTCTTGTGCTAACATTGGTCTTTAATAATTGACTTGCTTTCTGCAGGCAACATTGTTATGTCATAAAGAATGAGTTGTAGTTGCCTTTGACTTAACTTCAATAACAACAACAACCCTTTGGACTCTGAATATTTGCATTATTCTTCATTCTGTAGTGCATTTTACCTTGGTTCTGTTCTTCTATTATTGTCATCATCCAGCAGAAAAGAAGGGTGTCCTTTTAAAGCCAGCCTAAGAGGTCTGATGTACAAAGATTTAAAAAAAAAATCCCAACACCACTGCTTTATGCTTGGCAGTCGCAAAGCTTTCAAAAAGTATGGAGCTCATGTAAATTAGCTCTTCAACTCTGAGTGCTTGTTTTCTCAGCCCTGTGTAAAATTCAACAGGGATAGAAATCTTCAGCCCAACCACTTCTCACTTCTTCCTGCTTGATCTGGCTTGTGGAGCTATCAGTACAGGAGAGGGCATCAGACCCCATAGGCTCTTCATATTTTCATTCCTGCCTGGCTGGTGAATTTTAGATATTCACAATATATTTTTTTGCCAGTTTTAAATAAGGCAATAACTCAGAATGTTCCCTGCCTGTCCAAAAATGATGAATATATTCTAATTTCCCCCACTTTTTTCAGCTGGCAAGAGTGATGAATATGGGAATATCATAGCCGCACACCACCTCTATCCCTAAAATCAAACACTCCGGGAGAGTTCTATGTAACATTAGACTGATTTCTTGTTATGCCAGCATAATGGGGTTATTTTCATTCAGTTTAAAATGTGACCTAATCAAAATTGGTGTAAATTTCAAAAATAATAATATAAACAATAAAATGATATTAAAATAATATAAATAATAAAACTTTAAGAAATAATCGTGACATTACATTACCTTTGTCTGGTATATTTTCCTTTTAAACTGTTCATTATGAATGAAAAAACCAGACTGATGAAGACTCTGGTTGTATGCATATACCCAGTATTCATTATTTTATTTACAAAAGCAATAATTTTTTAGTGCATCAGGGAAGAACCTGTTTCTTGCGTGAGGAAGTCACTTATACTGAAGATGTTCGTCCCCATGCAGTTTCCATACTGGAAATCATACTGGATGGAATCACAGTTAGATGTATTTTATCAGATGATAAAAACAGTTAATTCAGGGCAGGTGAAAACTCTGTCCAATATTATAAAAAAAAAAAAAAATACAGCTATCCAAATGTTTGCAGTCAAGATGTTAAACTATCCAGTAATGCACATGTGAAATTAAATAATTGTATTTCTCTATTTACCAAAATATTTGACTTTTCTTAGTTTGTCGTCTTTAGCTTTGACAGATTCCGAAAAGTCTGAAGCTGCACGTTAATGGCTAGTATTTGTACCTACAGTTGTGTAGGAACTGGAATTTCCAGTTTGTAGAAAATTCTGCTATTTCAACCTTTGTTTTTGTCCGAATCAGAATTAAAAATGGAACAGAAGCCAAAAGAAGCTCAAATAATTAAAATAATCCATCGATGGGGCAATGGTGATGAGATTTAGTGCACAGTAAATGTAAATATTTGTGGGAATGTTGCAAACTACATTGTGAGATTAATGATCTTATTTTGACTTTTTATTTTATACCTTCTAAAATAAAATTTCAGAACGAAGTCATTTCAAAACAAAAAATCAAAATGTTCCATTCTGATAAGGTCAAATGTTTTTGACCTTCTGTTTTTGACAGAATGTTTTGACCTTATTGAAATCTTTCAGTTCAGTTTTTTCGAAAGAATATTTAATGTTTCAATTTTAACAAATCATCATCTTCTGCTGAAAACTTTTTCTCTCGGAAAAATTTCAACCAACTCTAGTTGTAACTAGACTGACAGTTCTTGGAATGCCCAGGACTGAGAGTCATCCCTCCACTCCCAGCCATAGGGAGACTTGCTGGTGCTTAAGTGAGTGTCAGCTCCCTGATACCACCAGCCTGATAGCCACCCAAACAATCTCCTCTGGGCTATGCCAACCCCTATATTGCCCTTGCAAGTTAACAGTAGGTGTATTGGAGTCCCTAAACCCCTTTGAAACATTCTGCTGTAGTATTCAGACCTTTATCCACTGAACACTCACAGTAATACTAGGTTGGCTGACTCCAAGGGAACAGTGCATGCATGAGTTTGAATGATTCGGTTCAGGATCATCTCCTTGTACAATACCACAGCATTGAGATATATTTACAGTGAAAACAACAAGACGTTTATTGTCAAAGGTTCAAGATTCAAGAGATAGTGAAAAAGGATAAAGAATCAACAAGGTTACCTATAAAGCAAAATCATAATACAAAAACTAGAGACTAAACTAAGAGGCTAATCTGTCTGAAGAACTTTATCACAACCCATTATCCTTTGCAGCATTTCAAACAAGCCTGGCTGATATTCTGTTTTCATGAATGTAAATACGCTGTTCATTTACTACTTAGGTGCAGGATAAAAGGGTGTCGTCTTTGCCTTCACCTTATGTTCTCCAAAGTTCATTGTTCCTAAGAGTCAGGATAGCACTCTCCCAACCCCCTAGATTATTCTCTGGTGTGCTGCTTTCCTAGTGACTTCACAACCCCCCACTGATTTTGTATTTGTAATTTTGTAATTGATTCCCTATTGTGTTAACTTGCAAAGCTTGATTTATATGTGGACTGATGGAGACAGGTGATAAACATCTTTTGTATGGCAGAAACCTGTTTGTCAATGCTGCAATGATATGGACTTTAGGAACGTATTTTTAGTATACATACATAACTCCTTGTACAGTGTTTGTACGTGCATTTCACAACAATTTCATGACAATATTTTCATGACAACCAGTGAGATCCTAGCTTTTATTTAAGTCCTCACATAATATTCTTTGGTGAACCAGAATTTACATATCAGGATATTCTTGTGACTCCATTGCCAGTTGGCTTTGAGGGATTCTTAGGGTCACATAGATGTATTGTATTTAAGAAGCATTTTTTAAAAAAATTTCTTGAACCATGTAAAAGAATGGTTTTCATTAAACTGAGTGATTAATACTAGAAATTAGTAAGGTCTTGGGGTTTCTTACCTGCACCGACTATGTTATGGATGATGGTGTACATTTTTTAAGAAGAGCAAAAGGTGTGACTGTTTTATATATAGAGATATGGTGATCACTAATCTCCTGATGCAGTCTGCTCCACTCCCACAAATATTTACATTTTTGTGTGCACTAAATCTCGTCACTCTTGCCCCATCTATTGGTTTTTACTGAGTTTCTTTTGGTTTCTTGTGCCATTTTTTTTGTCAGTCTCTTTGAAGTACTACCAGACTCATTTTTCTAGTTCTACTTTTTTATCTGCTTATTTCCAGTAGCCAGAGATTTAGGTGTTTTGAATGAGCACATCAGTGTTCCAGACAGAGATACTGTTTGAAATTATCCATGAACCAGTGCCTCTGAACATTATTGAGTGACATTTGTTTCTCTTGGTTGTGTCTGCTCTGACTAACTGGTTTCTTTCAGATTGGCAGCTGGGATTACACTGTAGTAGATGGACAGCTGCATGAACTGGAGATTGCAGTGAGGCTGTGCTAGGCCTCAATTTAATATGCCTGGAATGTATAAACTCAGATTGGAGCAATTTATGTGACCCTGATGGGGAAATCTATTCATATTTTCACAAACTGTGATTATTTCCTGTTTTACCTAAATGACTGCCATGTAATTAGATACAACAGTCTACTCATAATTTGTCTAGCTAAAAATACATAACTTTTTCATATATGGTTGCTTTTTCATAGCAGACTTTAAATGTATTTTAAAATATGCTTAGAGTGTTTTTTTTATAAACTGCTGAGTACATCATAATACTTTTCTTTCCCCTTCAGCTACAACATTCATGCTTATGTACAGCTCTTTGATACTAACAATACCAGGTATAACAAAAGTACCCAACAATGCAAATCTTTTTGAAAAAAATATTTAGGACTTAATATTTAAGGGTTGAAAAATAATACACAACTAATAAAGTTAGTAGTTTCCCAAGAGGCAAGTATAGAAACTTTTCTGAGCTAAGATAAATAATTGGAGTTTCTATAAAATCTTTATCTAAGGCAACACCAAGTATGTGGTGTGATTTGGTTGGGGTTTGGTTTAGTTTAGTTAAGTTTAGTTTTTGTTTTTAGAATGTAAGGAATTTATGCTCCAATCATTGTGGTCCATTTGACATTAGTCAGTTCTCATTTCTGCCTTTTGATAGTGCTTTCATATGTACTTGCACAGTTTTGTTTTTTTTAAAGCATTTTATCCCCAATGCAGAATGTCAGCCATAGACTTTGGGCATTTGTAATATTTTAAATAAATGTATAGGTGTTTGATGAGTGTTATTACTAATGAACTAGTAGAGGTTATCAGGAGGGTTTGAACATGGTTTCCACATCCAAGCACAGACCTCTATTATTTGAACTGAAATAGTAACTCAATTACCTGGCATCAGTAGCAGGCTGTTATCCTCTATGTTGACTAGATACTGGAGGGAGGACATAACACATGCTTTATAAGAATGTCACAAAGCTATGGAGAATACAGTGTAACTCTTGATCTGTCATCACTTCTTTCCCCACCTCTTTCTTTTTTATGCTTGTTAGAGTTCTACTCAAAAATATGTAAATTCTGCATTCTTTTTAAAACAGCAAAATTAGGTGAATAGTTGAGCTGTTCCAGGTAAAGGAATTGTGATTATTAAAAGGACTGAGTTCCTAAAGTTCTTCTTTGAGTGATTGTTCATGTCCATTACACATTAGGTGTGCATGCGCCGCATGCATGGACGTCGGAAACTTTTTCCCTTAGCGGCTCCCATCGGGCCAGCAGGGGCTCCCTGCTAGACCGGCACCCCACTCTGGTGCATATATATCCCTGCCAGCCCGACCCTCCCTCAGTTCCTTCTTACAGTCCCTGTCAGCCTTGGAACAACTCCTTTCTCTCCATTGAGAGTGTCCCTTAGCATCGTTAGCAGTTATCAGTGTTGTTTGTTATAGTTAACAGTTTCTTAGTAGATAGTTAAGCTTTCTTTGTTCTAGGTATGGATAAATTCCGGCACTGGCCCTGGGCAGTGTGTCTCTGTTGCCTTGGGGAATTGCATCAGACAGAGCGCTGCAAAATCTGTAAGGCCTTCAAGCCAAGAACTAAAAAAGAAAGAAACTTTCGATTGAAGCAGATGTTCACGAAGGCTGCGTTACAGGCCTCAACTTCGGACCATCCCACGGTTCTGGCGGCCTCTGTGCGGAGTGCCCCAGCATTGATTTGTGACCTGGCACTGGTGGGGCCCCAAGCCTACGGCACCGAGACAACACGTCTGGCCCCGGCACCAGTCAACTTTACAGGCCCGGTCGAAGGGCCTACCCAAGGCCCGAGGGCTCTCCTCACATAAGAGAGCAGTGCCCATGAAGGACTCAAGTGCGCGAAAGGGCAGTGCTGCCCTGGAACAGACCCCTGTATTAGTGGCTCCGGCACCGAAAGGTCTGTCGAGCCCCGGGGTAAGCGTCTCGTTTGAAGAGGAAGGGCTGGAAAAGCTCCCAGAACAGCCTTCCATGCCAGACACATTTGAGGCAGCAAAGGACCTCATTGAATTGTCCGCAGCGAGCCCCCTCCCGGCCAAGGAGAAGCCTCCAGCACTGAGACTGCCGTCCAGAGGCAAACCAGCTCTGGTGCACCCACCGAGGTCACCATCCTGGCACCGTTACTGGCATTGGTCCCGGACGAGCTCTGCCTCAGTAGACTCCCAGCTGCCCTTGACTCAGCGGGCCTCGAAGGTGTCTCGTCCCACCCCACGCTCGGCACTAGCCCCGCCACTCCAGAGTTCCCTGGCTCCGCCTCCAAGCGAACACCAGGATATTTCAAGGCCGGGCCCGACCGCTGGCCATCATTCCCAGTCTCTGGGGTACTGGTATCGATCCAGGGTCCCAGTCAGCAAGACGCCACTCCCGATCCTGTTCCTGGTCAATACGAGATTACTCCCCAGTCCCTGACTGGCACCATTCCTTGGCACTGCCGTGGCCCTCGAGGTCACCGTCCGTGGACTCTGGGGTGGAATCGGGCCGCTCTGGCTGTGCCCACAGAGCACCAGCCAGCAGAGAACACCAAGCCTCATGGTACCCACAGTGGGGCCCGCCAGGGCAGTGGCCTTTCTGGACTCCATGGGCCTACCACCAGCAGCAAGGGTCCCTCTCCAGAACATCGAGGTCCGGCTTTTCAGGACATTGTTCCCGCTCCCCGCATGGGCACCCCTCCTCTCACAAGGAGGCCATGGTTTCCAGACCGCCGGATGCATCACAGGCCGGGACAGCACTGAGCCCGGTGCTGTCTTAGACACGCTCGGCTGGGCAAACCCCAGAGGAGGCCTTAGCCTGTGAAGAGGCGCAGGAAGGGCTAGAGGATGAGGCACAAAAGGCTTTAACTTCTTTGTTCTCCCCGGATGAGGCCGTGAGCGGTTTCAGGGCCTCCCCCAATTGATCACAGGGCACACCAAGAGCTGATCCGCAGGGTGGCCCAAAATTTGGACTTGCAGGCAGAGCAGATGGTAGAGCAGGAGGATCCCATAGTGGACATCCTAAGCCCTGAATGCCCATCCAGAATCACGCTCCCGCCCATAAAAGCAATACAGTCCAATTATAAGACAGTATGGCAAACACCAGCCTCCAGTGCAGCAAAAGCAGAGGGCATAGAGAGGAAGTACTTCCCCTCTTCCAAGAGGTTTGACTTCCTCTTCTGTCACCCACCACCCTGTTCGCTGGTTGTGTCTGCAGTCAACGAATGGCAACGGCATGGACAACAAGCCCCGGCCGCTAAGGCCAAGGAGGCGAAGCGGTTGGACTTTTTTGGCAGAAAGAGCTATTCATCGGGGGGGGGCTACAATTGAGGATCGCAAATCAGCAAGTGATCCTAAACAGACACAATTTTAATTCTTGGGCAGCAGTCTCCAAGTTCAAGGACTCTTTGCCCCAGGGCTCACAGCCTGAGTTCACAACCATCATGGACGCAGGGAAGGCGGTAGCCAAAACCTCCCTGCAGGCCTTGCTTGATTCGGCGGCTGCTAGACAATAGTGTTGGGAGTGGTGATGAGACGCTTGGCGTGGCTGCAGGCTTCAGGCCTTCCAGCAGAGGTCCAAAACACCCTCCAAGATCTCCCGTTTGAAAGGTCTGGCTTGTTCTCAGACCAAATGGACACAAAGCTGCATAGCCTTAAAGACTCCCGGGCAACCCTCAAGTTGTTGGGAATGCCCCCCCCCCCCCCCCGGCGACACAGAGGAAACCTTTTAAACCCCAACCACCACCACAAAGACAGTACCATCCTCACCCCAGGCAGGAACCTTACCGCAGAAGGGGCAGAGATAATAGGCGTAGGTGGAACAACACGCCTAGCCAGGGCCAGGGCCAGGGCCAGGGCAAGCCATAACCCGGCAACAAGCAGGGATTTTGAAGGTGCGCTCAAGGACAGCACACCAAGCCCCTCACTGGATCCTCCCCTCTGTTTCATGAACCATTTGTACCATTTCTATCGTGCATGGTCCCATATAACATCAGACCGTTGAGTCCTGCGCACGGTGAAGGTGGGATACACTCATTTGTCCTCATCCCCTCCCTCCCACCCCCCATCCCCGTCCCTCTTCAGGAACCCTTCACACGAGCAACTCCTGATGCAGGAGATTCAGGCCCTTCTCAGGGCAGGGGCAATGGAGAAGGTCCCTCCAGACCTAAGAGGGAAAGGGTTCTATTCCAGGTACTTCCTGATCCTCAAGACAAAGGAGGCTCTTCCACCCATTCTGGACCTACGTAGTCTCAACAAATTCCTAGTCAAGGTCCACTTCCGCATGGTCTCCCTTGGTTCTATTATCCCTTCCCTGGATCTGGGGGATTGGTACGCTGCCCTCGATATGAAGGATGCGTACTTTCACGTTACCATTCACCCTGCTCTCTGGCAGTTCCTGTGGTTCACCATAAGCCAGCACTATTGCCAGTTTACGGTCCTACCCATCAGCCTGGCGATGGCCCCACGAGTATTCACGAAATGCATGTCAGTGGTAGCAGCATTTCTTTGAAAAAGAAAAAGGCAGGTATATCTGTACTTGGACGATTGGCTTCTCGTGGGCAGGTCCGAGGACGCAGTCCGTTCCCACGTGATGTTGGCACTAGACTTGTTCCACAAGCTAGGTCTCCTAGTCAATGTGCCCAAGTCCTCACTGATACCTACGCAAAGACTACACTTCATAGGGGCAGTCCTGGACTCGATACAGGCACGAGCAAGCCTACCGGTTTCCAGGTTCCTAGCCATCCAGCGAACTGTAATCCCTGTGCAACGGTTCCCCACAACTACAGTCAGATGCTGCATGCAGCTTTTGGGGCACATGGCAGCGTGCTCCCATGTAGTCAAATATGCTTGGCTGAGACTCAGATCTATGCAACTGTGGCTAGCCCAAACATACCGCCCCAGCAGAGACCCCTTGGACCTTGTAGTGACAATCCCGGCTTGAGTCTTGGACTCCCTCCACTGGTGGCTCCATTAGCAGGTAGTTTGCGAAGGGATCCCCTTCACTACACACAGCCCACCGAGACACATCAGACTTAGGCTGGGGAGCTCATCTGAGGGATATGCAAATGCAGGGGTTGTGATCCAGGGAGGAATTGTCACTCCACATCAATGCGAAGGAGCTAAGGGCAGTTCGCCTCGCCTGCCAGACCTTTCACGGTACCACAGAAGGCCACAGTGTGACAGTTCTGATGGACAACGCTATCACCATGTTCTACATAAACAAGCAAGATGGTGCCTGTTCCTCTCCCCTCTGCCACGAGGTGCTTCTCCTGTGGGACTTTTGTATAGCCCACTCAGTCCAACTAGTGGTGTCATACCTTCCGAGGGTGCAAAACAAGCTGGCGGACTGCCTCACCAGATCGTACCAAGTGCACGAATGGACGTTAAGAGTGCACGTCCTGAGATCAATCTTCCAGAGGTGGGGATTTCCCCAAATAGATCTCTTTGCCACCAAGGACAGCAGCCAATACCCTCGGTTTTGTTCCTTCCAAAACCTCAGCCCAGGCTCGGTTGCAGATGCCTTCGCTTTTCCATGGGGTGGGAGTCTGAAATACACCTTCCCGCCACTCCCACTCATCCACAGAGTTCTGCTCAAGGTCCACAGGGACAAAGCGATGGTGATTCTCATCGCACCAGCCTGGCCACGCTAGCATTGGTTTACAACCTTGCTGGAGTTGTCAGTGACTGCCCCGATTGCCCTGCCCTGCACCGAGATCTAATCACGCAGGACAGGGGTCGCCTGCTCCACTCGAACCTGCAGTCTCTACATCTTATGGCGTGGAATTGCTGTGGCTAAACGCTAAGGAGAATAGGTGCTCCCATGGGGTTCAACAAATTCTCCTCGGTAGCAGAAGACCTTCCACAAGGGCGGCATACCTCGCCAAATGGAAGAGATTCTCTTACTGGTGCGAACCTAAGCTCATACAGCCTCTTCAGGCCTCCCATCTATACTAGAATACCTTCTGCACCTCAAACATCAGGGTCTCGCCTCCTCTTCAATCAGAGTACATCTGGCCGCCATATCAGTATTCCTCCTGGGGGAGTCTGGGCATTCCGTGTTTTCCAACCCCACAGTAGTCCGATTTCCCAAGGGGCTGGAGAGGGTGTTTCCCTACTCGTGCCCACCGATTCCCCCTTGAAACCTTAACCTGATCTTAACTAAGCTCATGGGACCACCTTTTGAACCCCTAGCCTCTTGCTTTCTCATGCATCTCTCATGGAAGGTGGTGTTTTTGGTGTGCATTATGTCAGCGAGGAGAGTGTCAAAGCTGAGGGCCCTCACTTAGGAACCTCCATATACAGTTTTTATAAGGACAAGCTGCAGCTGAGGCCACACCCTAAGTTCCTCCCTAAAGTGGTCTCTCAGTACCACATGGGTCAGGTCATTTGTTTACCAATATTCTTTCCCGAACCACACACGGACCCGAGTCACTGCAGCCTGCATACCCTAGATGTCCGTAGGGCCCTGGTGTTCTACCTGGAATGAACCTTTCTGCAAGTCAACACAGTTGTTCATTGCCATTGTGGAGAGAATGAAGGGCCGCCCTATCTCTGTGCAGCGAATATCATCGTGGATCGTGCACTGCATCCGCGCATGCTATGAGCTTGCCAAAGTGCCAGCCCCGGCTATCACGGCTCACTCGACTAGGGCTTAGGCGTCCTCGACAGCCTTCCTGGCACAGGTTCCGCTCCAGGAGATCTGTAAAGCAGCCACCTGGTTGTCAGTACACACTTTCACAGCCCACTACGCAGTCCATCATCAGGCCAGAGAGAATGCAGCAGTTGGCAGGGCTGTGCTTAAATCAATTGTTCCTTGACTCCTACCCTCCTTGTATGGTAAGCTTGTGAGTCACCTAATGTGTAATGGATGTGAACAATCACTCAAAGAAGAAAAACCAGTTACCTACCTTTTCGTAACTGTTTTTCACGTCCATTGCACTTCCCACCCTCCTTCCCATCTGTCAGAGTCTCCGGCAAGAAGGAACTGAGGGAGGGTCGGGCCAGCAGGGATATATATGCACCAGAGCGGGGCACCACTCTGGCGGGACCCCCCTGCTGGCCCTACAGGAGTCGCTAAGGGAAAAAGTTTCCGACGTCTGTGCATGTGGCACACGCACTCCTAATGTGTAATGGACGTGAACAACACATCTCGAAGAACAACAGTTACAAAAAGGTAGGTATCCATTTTTTACTAAAGACCAAGTGTAGTGTATCACCAGGGCCAGTACACAGCAAATATACTGCTTATTTCTGCCAATTATTGACAGTTGTGATCTGGTAGATTTAAGATCTAATAAGGGAAAGGACATTCTCCTCTTTAATCTTCAGCCTGTTTCCAGCACATTTATCAAATTGTTGTGAACCATGCTTGTTCACCGTGGTTAATATTATCTAGATTGTAGTACATGAGGAATTTAACTGAGACCCTTAACTTAGAACCTTTAAGTAACTATCTGATCAGAATAGTTTTTCAATCACTGTTATCAAAGCTTGATTTTAATCATGATCCCAGAGGGGAGCAAAGCTAGTCAGTCAGCCATTAGGCACTCAGTTTCACTGTCTGATTGGAAACCTTTCCAATATTCAGTGTTCTCTAGTGCTGTTAAGCAACATTTGGGTGGAAAAAAGGAAAAGCAAGCAATCATAGTTGCATATTGCTCAAGCCAGTAGAAATCACTGAGGAACATGTGCGTAAATCTTTTTGAATATCCAATGATGAGGTAAGGGAGGCAAAAAGCCGAAGTAATTACTTTTGCAAGCACTGTTGTATCCTGGGCATAAATGCTGGGTGGAAAGAGAAAGGATGAACCCAAAGCTTTTCCTGGACTTAACACATGCTTGATGTTATATCACCTACTCTTTCAAACGTTCAGCATTTAAATCCTACTGGCATAGCAGTAACTGAAAATGCTTGCATTTAGCTATATAAAAGCACACTTTCAGAAAGTGGGCTCCAATTCTGCCTGTCAGTACATTATTATATAATAAGACTAATAGGAGTGTAACTATTGTAATTGTGCATGCAAAATGCGGTGCACATTTTCACATGGACATGCTCTGCTGTCAGACTCATAGACAATTTGTTGCTATGTAACTGAGTGCGCACTCTATAACTGATAAAACCCAACTCTTAACTTGTTTCCATTAGGGACTTTAAATCTGAAGATCATCTAATGTTATAACTTGCCTTTTCATTTGAAGGGCCTTCATCGTTTTCATAATTTCAGTTTAAAACTTTAGAGCTTCTTGCATTCTTCCTCTTTTTCTCTGTATCCCTCCATTTCCCCCTCCACCCTCCTTCTCTCATATTCAGTTTTATAGTTTTCAGACATAAACATGAAAAAGCAATTTTGACTTAGATTCTGAGTGTTTCTGCAAAGAAAAGTAACAAACATCTGTTTTTACCTTAACTATATCCATGTGTTCAACCCTCACCCGCTTCCCAAAATAATTTACAGCCATACTTGGTGGGTACTGCATACTATTAAATTAACTTTTTTCACAGTTAGATTAGGGAATGTGTCCAGAGACTGGAAATATTGGTGTTAAACAGTAGCCAAAAACTATATTTTAACCAAGCTAAATCATCATTTGTTTTTGTCTTCTCTCTTCCTCTCAATTTTGCCAAAGAAAGAGGTGGAGGAGAAAAGAAAAGATAGGGCATATATAGCAAATGGTTACCATTATAAACAAATGGAATCCGCCGACTGGTGAAAATTTGCTCATAATACTTGTGTTTATAAATTAATTGATAGTTTTCTAATTAATGTGAAAAATCCTTTGTGATATAAATAAGTGGTTTGAGAGACATATCATGTGGATTGTTGTAAAGGATTTGTATCACTTGTTTCACTTTATTACTATTTACAGCATCTGGAACAATTATGACCATACCTAAGTTATTTGTTGTAAAAGATTAATGGGCAGAAGACTATTTTACTAAGATATTTGAGAAGCAGTGAAACAGAATGTTGGACAATGCTATCTTTTACTTTGTTGTACGCAACATGTCTTCAGAGATAAAAATGTGTGGTACTAACAGATATTGTTGAAACAGAGATTGTTCCTTTCCAGTTACATGACGCCTTGGAGAAAGTTTCACCATGTTAGCTACACAAATTCCATCTTACTTAATGAATAAATTATGGGAGCTTGATAACTAATATCTCACAATGAAAGCTTTGTCCTAAAGCATCCTAAAATGATAACTGTGAAAATATTTTAAATTATCTATCATCATTTCCTTAAATTCTATTTACAATAGTTAATTGTCCACAGTACTGTATGCCATGGAGAGATTTAGCAAGAACACATATCCTCCCACTGTCAGTGGAGAAGAGGAAGTCATCCATCAGCATGACTAAAGCCATTATCAAAATTGCCCAGGAAAGTGAGGTTATATGCTGAGCTGTAATTTGCTAGATCCAGAAGGTCAGGTGATGACTTCTTCATTACTGTCCAAACAGTTGCATGCTCTAAGATGAGTAGTAAGTTTTCCACTTCAAAAGAGATATTAATTATCTGTCAGTAGAGGCTACATGTGATCCTGGATGATCTTCTCTTACCACGAGGAGCAGAAGTCTGAGTTACAACTCATGGCTAAAATGCCCTTTACTACTTTAAGTGTCTCTTTTGCTATGTGAATGGAAAAAGTAAAGACTGATTCCAGTCCTGACATCATACATTTCCTGTTGTTTGGGGAGGTCCTCCTGGATTCAGTTGATCTATGCTATGCAATAGCTTACAGTTCTTCAGACCATGTGATGCTGGCGTCTGGAGTGATTTTTGGAGGCAACCGGGGATTATGAAGTGAATCACTGTGCTGAAGAGCTCTCCTAGTTGTCGTTAAAAGGCTGCAGGTGTTTGAAAAGAAAACATTTCTTTGCCTTCCCTCACAATTGTGGAAAAGGAGTGCAAACATTTCTTGTATTGAAGTCTGTCTGCTACTGCCTTCAATTTACACATCAGTGCCCAAATTTTCTTTCCTCCTTTTTCATTTGTCACAGATCTTCAGAGAACATAGAAATAGGAGAAAAGAGCTCATTTGTGCTGTCAGTGTGTCTGTGGCTGTTGTACTGTGTGTATGGTTATAGTATTTCAACAGATCTTTTTCTCCTTGGCTATTTGGTAGGGAATGACTTTTTAATATTAATTTAGGTCAGGATTTCTCAAACTTTTGTACTGGTGACCTCTTTCACATAGCAAGCCTCTGAATGTGACCCCCCCCCTTATCAATTAAATACACTTTTTAATGTATTTAACACCATTCTAAATGCTGGAGGCAAAGCAGGGTTTGGGGTGGAGGCTGACAGCTCACGACCCCCCATGTAGTAGCTTCACAACCCCCTGAGGGGTCCCAACCCCCAGTTTGAGAACCCCTGATTTAAGTGGCTCCATAATCTAACTAACAGGGCTGTCGCACTTTCTGGGTATTTGGAATTTTGTCTTTGGTTGGAGAAGGAAATGTGCCTATCTCAGGATAGGAAAGCTATCCCTTTGTGAACTCCTAATCCATAGATCAGGTCTAGTGTGTACCAGGTTGTATGCATGATCCAGACATTGCCTGGAGTTTGATAGATTTTGGGCCATAGCCTCAGGGAAGTGTGTGTGTGTGGCTGCATGTAGTTTTTGAGGTCTTCTAGGCAATGATCCTTGGCAAGGTCACCATCATAATGATCAGCATCTCTGTCCATTTCAACAGGAAACCTTTTGTTTGGAGGTCTGTAGATTAGAAGGATGTAAGTCTGACTTTTGTTTGTTGACATGCAGGTTGAGTGGATATATTCAAATAATTTTTTCAGCTCCTGGAGATCTTCTTCTGTATTTTAAGGCTGGATGGGAAGAGGATGGCTGCCCTGCCAGTGCTCTTTTGTATTATGGGAGTGTGATATCCTAAGTATCCTGAGAGGATTGTGTGGGTCAACAGTGGATATACAGTGTTGTCTAACAGAGTTTCCGTGTTGCTGAGTGAAGGTGGGAGTCTTAACTGCTATGTGGTCTTGACTGGAGAATATGTGCTTGACCACTGATCTTTCATTGATCAGCACATTTTAAAGGTGTGAATTAGTGCAGTTTTGTTCAGTGTGTTCTTGTGTGTGGTGGCTGTAGGTGGAGTGTGCTGCATTAGTAGTAGATATTTTATTTTCTTTCTTGTTAGTTTCTGTTTGCAGTACTTTGGGGGGTTTTGTGAGTCTTGATGCTGTGCAGGGAGGGTGGTATGTAGTGGTGCCATCCTATAATGAGGATAGTTGTTAAAGAATGCACCAGGAACGTTGGGCGTGACAACACTCTTTGCATGTGGACTGTGATGTGGGAAAGGGCGGAACTTGTGTAGGTCTGTTGTGGAACAATGTAATAGGAAAGTGACAGGCCAGAAGCATCTTATCCATTAGGAAGCCTGTACTGTAACTAGTGCTCACTTCTGGCTAAGAGTTAGAGTACAAAGTTTTGGCTCAAGAACAAATTACTTGTTTTGCATTATATCTGAGACCCTTATCTTTTACAAGGAGATTATTATTCATATAGGTTCTACAGCTTTGTCCTACATAGTTTCATATGCAAATAATAAACTGCAGCCAAGAATTACTTAGCACTGTCCCTACCACTTCCTTTCTGGTTCACCTAAGAGAGCTGCTATCCATAAAGGGCCAACTTTTCATTGCATTTGTGAGTACATTTGAACGTAGCACATCCAACCACTAGAGAGTAGAGACTCTAACTGGCTTAGTATGTTGCAGTGTTTGATCACCAGTTGGCAGATAGGTCAATTTGGTTTTGGACTGTGATTATGTTGTGGCTTGATAGTGCCCATTGGCTTTTGGCATAAGAGTGTGTGTGTGTGTGTGTGTATTTTAAAAAGTCAGGTTTTTAGGCTATTGAGCTTTAATACGCTTAGGATCAGATTCTGAGACACTCCTTGGGCAGTCCAGATGAAATCATTGCAGTGGGAGCGCTCAATGAGAAAGGGTATCAGAATCTGTCCCCATCATATTTGCAACATTTGTTTTAGCTTATTCAAATATATCAAAAAAAAATTTACCTTATCAGAAAAGTCAAATGCTTTTGGAATGGCACATTTCTTATCTATAAGGATGGCTGTCTAATTAAACCTCAAATCTTCAGCGAGAACTTCAGATAGCGTTTGTTTTTTGCTTTTGTCGTTTCTGCATTGAGCAATGTCATCTCTGAGTAGTAATTTATTCTCATCTGAAATGAATGAGCTAGTGAAAATTCACTGGAGGTGTTACCACACCACAGAAATATTAACCAGTGGTTAAAAATACAAAGTGCCAGGTAAGTTGTAGAAGCATGAAGAGCCTTTTATGTGAAAGTCAGTCAGGGTTCTTTGTGTGAAGCAACTAGAAAATAGAGGCATTGAAGTGGATAAACATAATGGTCTAAACATTCAAAGGTGACTATTGTTATGGGTGCTTCGATTTTGGGGCACTCTGTTGGATCACTTTAAGGGGCCTGATGTTTCAGAGGATGGATGCTTCTGAAAATCAGGCTTTAAGGTTTTTCATAATCTCTTAATCTCTTTTAGACCTGTAGTACAAACACAGAAAATCTAGATGGACAGATGTAGGCAGGTGGTAGAGGGTTCTTACATCTCAAAATGTTAACTTACAAGAATAGCAGAGTATGAGGTTGCATTTCCTTTGATTGTTTATGTGATTAGGTGTCTAGAGAGAGATTCTGGCAATTTAAATAACATATTTCATGGTGAATGTATATGGTAGAATTTATTTAAAGTTTGTGCTGTTTTTTTGCATTCCAGTTCTATCTCCTCTACATTCTTATTGGTTGTTAGTAGTATAATGCACCCTACAATTAATTTCTTCCTTTTTTGTAAAAATGTACTGAAAAAATACATGCTATGTTACCCTTTTTGTTGTCTTAATTATTGACATGAAACTGGATGCTTGAAGTTAAACAAAAAGTTGGAGGCTTTCTTAGTACCTGTAAAAGATTAGCTTTTGTTCCTGAAGTATGACGTAAGAAGGATAAGCCAGTGTTAGAAAGGAGAAATGGAGCCAATAAGGAGGGTTACTGATTATAATAGCCAGTTTCTGTTTAATATCACTGAGCAGGAAGAGGTTTTGCAGTTTCTCATGGAAATAGCATCCACAGTCCTAAAATGATTACCTCATTCTCAGTACCAGTGCCAAGCACTTAGCCCCACAGTGAACACACGGGGTTGATTTTCAACATGAAAAAAGCCAGAAGTGTGGAATGACATTTTCAGGTGACAGTTATGGTTCTATTGCCTGTAATTAGCACCTCTTAACATGCAAACCTGCCTGTGCCTTTTCCAGGCTGTTGAAGCTCAAATACGAAGTTTTGGACAGACCCCTTCCCAACTACTCATAGAGCCACATCCTCCAAGAAGTTCTGCCATGCAGGTGGTATGTATCATGTTAACTCTTTGTGACCCATTCACTTTTGTTTATTTCTGCACTGTTGCTTTAAATGTTGAGATTTTTTTTTTTCCTTTTTGGGATGTGTGTGTGTGTGTAGGAATTTAAGAGTCTGTGCATTGAATTATAAGCACAACTGTTAGTCATTGCTACTGTACTCAATACTTGACTATTATTAATTCATTGATTGCTAGAAAGGTTATGCCAATTCACAATATAGACACTTATCAGTGTTACCTAAAAACACTTTGTCAGTGTAATTTGCTAATGTCTTAGAACTCGTAGATCCAAACGTTTCAGTATTTCAAGCCCAATCCTCTGAGATTATACTGAGGTGCCAAGCATCCACAACTCCCTTTGAATATCAGTGGAGATGAGGGGTCTCAGTACCTCTCAGACTGCATTCAGCACCTTATAGGATCTGGCTCTTAGAATCTACGGCCCCTATGCTGCTTTTCTTTTCTCTGAATGGAAGGGAGCTTGTACCAGTGGAGTCAGGCTAAATGTTATGAGGAAGACAAGAGCCTCCAGAAGTTGAACCATGTGTAGAAGATTTATAGGTGGAGAGCGGGAAGGACTGAGAGCCATTATGTGCTATCATGTAGACCAACTCCTGAGGTGAATGCCAGGTGCTGGTACTTGGGGAAGGAGGTACCTGGAAATATATATCTCCTTGGGTATTTGTGCTGGTGGGAGCTAGTTAAGCTGGAAACAAGGGAATATACCCAGCCTTAGGAAGATCCCCTAAGAGTTCTGGATTTAGGAGGTGGAATCCCTAATCTTTCCCCCAGGCATAACCTTTCCCCTAAAAAGTAGAAATTCTTGAGATGAAACTTGCATAGTGAAGAATTTGTTTTAATGTGTTTTGCAGTAACACTAGGATGATAACATCCAGGCACTGAGTATTAACATGCTTTCTATTTTACCTCTACTTATTTGTAAATATAATTTTATTAACACAATTATTTTTTATGACTGATTATTTTCCATTTTATGCCATATGGAGCCCCAGGGTCTAAAATAACTTCATCTGTATCATCACAGAATTGAGAACTAAGTGTGTTAAATTATATTGTGACAGAATGAACCAAACATTCTATTAATTCATGAGTCGCAATATGTTACATTTTCTTAATGGTCAGAGATGGTCGACGGTTTTTAAAAACAAGTGTAAACAAGGGAATTCTATCTTTTAGGGTCTTTGAAACTTATGTTGTTAGGGTTAAAAATGTCACTGGGTGGAAAGAGTTTTTAGATGAAATACACAACCCCCCCTAAAATTAATATATCATTACTTACATACCATGTACAATAGAAGCCTAGCAGACCTAAAACTTCTTATCCATGAACTACCAGCCTGTGTCTATTGACTTCCTTCTCACTGACTCACAGGTTTAGCTGAATAAATTTGATGTGGTACCAAGCAGTTTGTGTAATAAGGACTGTACAGTTTCATCAGAGTATAGTATGTGATGATGTCCCTAGTAAATATTGGGCATCTAATGAAAGGAGTTACATTTCATGAAGTTAATTATATCTAACTTCTGTAGCTTTACATACAGAAACTAAGTTTTGGTTCACATTCTTACTTTACGATCTCCTTTGGTTATTAACATATAATTTTACAAAGTGTTATTCTAATAATTTAAAAAACAGTGTAAGTCTTCCATGGGGGGGGGGGGGGGGAATTGGGATTATAGTGTATTATATGGGGAAGAGGAGCTTTTTTCCATCACACGTAAGAATGCTTTATCATTGTAATCATTGTACTATTCACTAAAGTTTCATTGGTTTTTTTTCTGTCTGTGTGAATACAGCAGAAATTAAAGCCACCATGTGCTGTTAAGTGCACAAGCCATAATATACACCAGGTGTAGTAATTAGCAGTCACACGAAGGCTGCCTATATGTCTGGTTTTGCTGCTGTTGCTGTATCCCCCTGTGTTTTCACACCATCAGATAGCTGGATTTAATTGAGGCCACATCAGATGAGGCATTACTGACACCTTTAATTGAATGAGCATCCAGGGAGGATTAACTCATAATATTGATTGGCTTTTAGCCACTTGTTCAGAAGGGTGTCTGGGTAGCTTATTAGTTGCTTTTATTTACACCTTTATGCAAAGACTAAATAGGAATTCAGAGTGCAATATGTTTTTCTAAGTACTCTTAATAACTTTTTTAAAAGGTGTGATAATAAAAATGCAAATGTATTTAATTTCTTTTATTAGTTCTGTATAAATATATATTAAATGTATGCACTTACATACAAATTTATATATGCATATATGTACTGGAACATTGCAGGTAGAAAACAGCCAAGTGTACTGATCAGTATATTTTTATAAAGATATTAATTTAGTTATTGGGAAGAAGAAATACTAAAGGAATATGGATGAGAGTGGACAGTACAGTAATAACTCTGTCATCATAGCTTTTACTTATTTTGGTGCACCATATATTAGTGAAAACAAACTTGTTAAGTTCTGTAAAAAGCGACAGAGTCCTGTGGCACCTTATAGACTAACAGACGTATTGAAGCATAAGCTTTCGTGGGTGAATACCCACTTCGTCAGACGTATGTAGTGGAAATTTCCAGAGGCAGGTATAAATATGCAGGCAAGAATCAGTCTAGAGATAACGAGGTTAGTTCAATCAGGGAGGATGAGGCCCTCTTCTGTTACTTTCTCAGTTCTGTAACTGTTTAACATGCAAATCACATGGATTTACCAAACCTATGAAAATCAATATTTGATTTTAACATTTTCAGTGATCTTGGAGGTCTTAGTTATAAACTTTCTAATTAATTACATTGGAAACAAAACTATGATATTGATTGGGCTACGGAGAATCTAGATTTATTTCCTCTCTTTGGCTTTTGTAGGAAGCAAAGGTATTTGCAACATAATAGGGTGATGTCTGTGTGATTCTGTTCACTTTATAAATGTTTCCTTTATTATTACATTTAATTATGTTTTGCTTAAAAACACAGTTATAATTGTCTGTGTATTGCTTAAGTTTTATTTCTGTGCAACATAATACACACAGTGCATGCATTTACTGTATGCCCATATATTTTATTTGTTTGCTTTTTTATTTTTCCATTTGGCTTGTCAAAATCTTAGTCTGCCAGCTAAATGGAGCCTCTGATGGTCTCTGGGAGCAAGAATTGCTCACTTTCTTGGTTATGGCCTTCTCTGAAATTGCTTTCCTTGATGTGCTACCTCTGTAGATATGGAAGATAATGCATTTGCCAGAGACAGGCAATTGGAAACTTTTTAATGGAACCTGCAGCAAACATTGACTTTAGATCTTTCCCTTTTCTGCAGTGCTGCTACCTTAATAGCATACATGAAGGATGTCCTCTCAAAATAGTTGTTTCCACTAGCCTGTTTACTGCTACTCCATTTACTTTTACTTGCAGCTGCTATTGGTTCTTACTTATTTTAATTCAGTCTTACTTCTGTTGTTCTGTCCTGTCTTTCTTTCCCTCTCCCTATCTTTTCTTTTTCCATGTGTTTGGGTTCTTGTTTGCCCACTCAACAGTATCTCCTCCTGCAGAGTCCATTGATGTTCACAGACCAAGCTCAACAGGATGTTATCATGGTCCTGAAGTTCCCATCCAACTCCCCTGTCACTCATGTAGCAGCCAACACCCAGTCTGGTCTGGCAACTCCTGCTGTGATCACAGTCACTGCTAACAGGCTATTTGCTGTGAACAAGTGGCATAACCTTCCTGGTAAGTAAATAAATTTTAGCATTAGAAACTTCCACCACCACCAAGTGGTATTTTTCAGTTGGCTTTGTTTCAAAATGGGCAGTAGAAATATTTTAAATTTCTGTTTGCAAATGCTAACCCAGTCCATTGGTACATTGTACTCATGCAGTTAGACAAAGATGACCTTTCTAAAGTACAACTGAACACTACAATTCAAGTTTTGCTAAGCAACAAGTTATTCAGGAGAAAGAGTTATTTACCAAAGGCATCGGGCAATATCCAAGAAAACATAAGCAACAAGTCACCACTTCATTATCATCATAAACATTTGCAAGCATCCAGTAGGCTAAATATATTCCTAACAGTTACTCAGGCCAAAGGACCTGTAAAGCACACGGTAGTGCTGTCAGTACCTAAGGAACATGACTTTGGGCCAGCCCTCATTTGTTCCTGATGAGATTTTTGTCCATATTGGACCTCCTTTTCAGCCCTGTGCCCAGATTATGGAAGTAGGAACCTCTCTAATGTCTGGAAGGTATTGCTTCCACAGAAGCATTCTAAACTTTCCTGAGTTGGTTATGGAAACCATAACCAGAAATCAAAACTGAAAATATTTAGAATGCCCACATCCCCTGCAACTTGGACACCCAAAAAATCCAAAATACTAGACACTTGAAAGACTTAGTCAATAAAAAAATAAACAACATATCCATAAACATAACCACTTATCTTAATGATCCTGTTTGTAGTTTGTTGGACATTAACATATAGCCAGTTCTGTTTTGAATTTGTGTGTTTTCTAATCCTTGAGGGGACCCATCCTCAGTCCATAATTACAGCAGCCTCAAGCCACAACCACAAAAGGCAATTCGTTTCTGATGGCACCGCAGTAAATTGTTAGCTGGTCAGAGGGTTTCTGTGAAGAAAAATATAGTTTCTTGCCAAATAGTTTAAATAAAGGACAATCTTTTAATGTTTGGACTAGGCTAATGTCTACATCACTGATTTTCTGCAAAGAAATTTGGATCCACATCTCTTTGATGGCATTTTGAAAAAAGCCAGATGACCCCAATGCTCTTTTCCAGCTGTTGTAAATCACTGACCAACAGTGTCCAAATGGAAAACTCTTGACCTTATTCCAGCACCATTTCATCCACCTAAGAAGCTCTAAAAAAAAAATATGTTGTCTAAATAGCTGACAAAGACATGACTGAAAACTGTGGATAATACTCTCAGAATTTGGATGGAAAGAATATGACAACAGCCTCCCTATATGATCTTCAACATACTTTCAATAGTCAATGGATTAAAAATCTCTACAAGAAGGCATAAATTCAACAGTCATATTCAGGAAAAAATATCTGGTGGATGTTCTAAAATTATAGAAGTTGCTTTGTCTTTTCCATATGCGTGCTAGTTGGTGATCTATTTACCAGCAACAAATGCCAGCAGATAGCTACCTCCATATTCTGTTCTCCAGACACGGCACAGCAGCACAGTAAGACAGGTTTCTGAGCCACTGTCATTGTATACACCGTCAGGCACTTCAGAAGTGTTCTCTGTGCAGAGAGCCGGAGAAAACTCTACACTTCAAAAACTCTTTTGAGAGCTAGTAGACTGACCACTACTGCCAGGCTGTCATGGAATGCCACATTTGAGGGAGCTGGATGTGTCTTCCTGGAATGGGAAGGAGCTGAAGTTAGCCTTGGCTGTCGTAACCTTCAAATTCAGCAGTAAGATTGGGTTTTGCATAGGTGTAGGAGGCCAGTACTACAACTATTCCATATCTCCCACTGTGATCATAGCACTATCCACAGGGAATGCTTGCACTATGAGTTGTCATGACAAAGAGTGTTTAGTTGGCAAGTAATCACTTGTCACTGACTACTATTTAAAATCCCACACCTGCCTCACTCAACCAATCTGTTGGCTTTATCAACCAGTTTATGACATCAGTGTCCAACAAAGCACGTCTATACAGGGCTGGAACTGGCACTGTTTCATAAAATATTAATGTTTCATTGCAGCACTGCTGTTGAGTTGCATTTAACTATGAAATCAATCTGATGATATTAAGTTTTATAATAAAAGTATGCTTTGTGAGGTAATTGGAGAAATGAGAGATGTTGCACCTATGATTTATCTATTATATTAGCTTCTACTTCCAAGAGGGTTTGGGGGGGTTTTAACTGAGCTGTGGAAAACTAATGTTGAAGTAAAATCCAGTAGACATGCCAGGTGCTTGTACATTTAGACAAAATATTGGTCTGCAGAATTATTTATTTAGTTTTATTAAAACTTACAAATAAGTGTTTTTCAATGATAGCTGAAACATTAAATATTGTGTCACTTGGAGATTTCTGTCTCCATCACAAACTGAAATTTTCTGAAAGATCCATTATGCTTTGCTGTTCAAAGCAGCCCTTTGAAAAGGGGGGAAAATAGTATTTGCTACAGTCGGCAGATGGTTGTCACATTTTGTTTTCAGTGCTCTTTACCACTTAATTTTGTTTTGTTGCGACATGAGAGGTTGCCAGTAAAGCATCTGCTATCGCTTATGGCTCAGGATCTGAGCCGTTGATGAAGGCACACATTCAGGATAGCACTAATCTAAAATAAATGTTTAATAAGCAGCCCATGAAAGCGTCTAGAATTTTTTTTATTCAGTCAAGAAAGAAACTTGAATGGTTAAACAGTTGCATATAGGGTTTGATTTATCATTTTTATGTGGCTCAACATATGAAAATAATGCTGACTTTTAAAATCTTCCTTCCTGAATTTCAGCTCATCAAGGTGCTGTACAGGACCAGCCATACCAGCTGCCAGTGGAAATCGATCCTCTCATAGGTCTGTCACTTTCTTCTCTTTTTGCGATTCATTAAGCTCTGTATGGTGGCCCTGAAGTGTAGATTACGGTTGTTTTTCACTTGCTGGTTGCTGGGAATGGAATTTTCCTGATAAACCATTTGCATGCAAATTGGAATGCAATGAGCTGTGGCTATGCTGGTATTTCATCAACTCCCCCTCGTTGGTTTGCCTAATTTGAACAGGCCTAGGACGTGTGTCAGTGAAAATTAATATGGATGCTGTAATAATGTGTGATTGAGAATGTGCATGAAGTACTGTCAGGATAATATTGGATCTTTTCATCACTCAGACTTGTTGATGAGCAGGAGCGAGGCACGTTATGATGAATTGGTGCACTGGTAATGTGATGGAGCTCCTTTGCCGAGGAAATTTTCATAATACCAGTGGGGTTCTTAACAGCACTGTGTTGTGAAAAATAAAACTGTGGTGCCAGGGTTTCATCATTAAAGGAGATCAATCCTTTCTTCATAGACCTGCTGTTCACGCTGAGGGGATTAATGCGTAATTGCAAAGCGGTTCCAAAGTTGAAATCTATTGCTCCGCCAGTTTTAGTGTTAAGATATTAGTATTCATTTTTCTAGGGCATTACAGTCTTTTGGATCACCATCACTTGTTAAGTGTGTGTGTCCGTGTTTTTAAGGGGAGAGAAAAGAATCTCACTTTCATTTGAATGAATCTTTATAATAAATGAGTGGTTTATTATAGTGGTGCTTTTCATATTAGCATAGTTGGTTCAGTTGTTTATACTATAAACCCTTATTTTTGGGTGGGAGAATTAAAATTTGGCTCTAATTCAGCATGATTTGTAACTTGACACATGATGATTCTGCCTTGGAGGCACTTTAAAAACAAAACAAATTTGAAAAGAAATATTCCCTCATTTTTAATTTGAGAGGCTAATAAATAAATAATTTTTTCTTTTTCTTTCTTTTAGCCTCATAATTTTTCTGTTTTTTAAACTGACAATTTCAGGCTGATAGTTTATTGAATGAAAACATGAACTGACCAATTATAACTGCATTTAAAAACCAACACTATTTGCTTATTTTTAAATTATTTTTTTCCCTGACTCTCCACTATCATGTGCATGGTAGAGTATGATTTGTCTATCAAATAGTTAACTACTTTTAAAAATTAATATGCACAGTAAATGGTTCACAGGAAGTACACGTTGACCATCACCTAGTTTTTATTTATACATTTATATTTATTTATTTATAAATGCCATTGTTTCTCAAAGTAATATAGTGGTCTTCACAGAGCATTTCTAGAGGTTGGTTTGTTATTACTTAGTGGATCCAGCTGAGATCAAGGCCCCATTGTGTTAGGTACTGTCCAAACAAACATTAAGCAACAGTCCCTGCTCTGAATTGCATACAATAAGAGCAGGGGTCGGCAACCTCTGGCACGTGTCTTTTCAAGGTAAGCACCCTGGCGGGCTCCTACTGGCCACGGTTCACTGTCCAAGGCCAACGGGGGAGGAAGGAAGCTGTGGCCAGCACATCCCTTGCCCACGCCACTTTCAGCCTCCCCCATTGCCCTGGGATGGCAAACCGCAGTGGGAGCTGCAATTGGCTGAACCTACCAACGCGGCACATAAACAAACTGGCCTGGCCCACCAGGGTGCTTATCCTGGCGAGCCGCGTGCCAGAGGTTGCTGACCCCTGCAATAAGAGCATACAGGACCTCAAAGGTTAGGAAGTGTTATCATCATTTTACAGATGGGGAGCCAAGGCACAAAGAGATTAAAAGCCTGATCCAAATCCTTGTGAAGTCAATGGGAGCCTTTAAATGACTTGCTGTAGTCTGTGGCAGAAATGAACCCAGATCTCCTGAATCTGTTTTGTGCCTAAACTACAAAACCATGCTTTGTGTCTTCTCAAATGGATCTTCTACAAATCCTCAGACTTGTGAATTTGTAATACCTGCAGTGTCCTATACTCCAATGTATAATCTCTTATACTTCACTTTTGGCAGGACTTGTAGTAGTGGATTATAATTTACAACTTTAATCACTTGGGCTGAAACTTTCTGTCCCAGGTGCCTGTCTAAAGTTGAATTATTTTAAGATGACTTCAGCCAAAACAGGTCAGCCGTTTCCAATGAGGAGGCTAGTGAAAAATACATTATTTTGCCCGGGTTAAAAAATTCTAATGAGCTTTCCTTTGAAAAGCTCTATTACTTAATGCTTTGGAACAGGAGCTGGAAATTTGGCAAGGGGGTGGCCTTTTTGCCATCAATGTGCCATTTGCTATCCACATGAATATCTGCCCAAATTTGGCCAAGTTATAAGCCTTTGAAAAATCACAGATTGTACATGCTCAGTAGAGCTGCCTTAGATTTTAGCAGCTAAATCCTCCCACCCCAAAATCTGTCTGCAGTGAGCTTCAGCACTAGATGTAGTATGCAGGATTTTCCCTGCATTCGCAGCTTTGGGCTGCTGCAGGCCAAGCCGAAGCTAGGTTCAGGCACCTGAACTGAGAACAGGGAGCCTGTCTTTCCTGTGCTTTCAGTAGCTGCCCTGCTGGTTTCATGCAATATGAAGGAGGAAGCCGCCAATTGAAATGCAGAGGGAGCAAGAGCCAGACTTGCAGGTGGATGCAGGAGATGGAGTAGATTGGGATGTGGCGTTGGGGGGTGGGAGCACTGAGTTTGGACAAAGATCCTATGGAGAGAAACTGGGACTGGGGTCCTGTGTGGATGGGAATGTACATGAGGGAAAGGGCAGTAGGAGGTCAGGGTGGGAGAGAGACACAGACAGGATGAGAAGCTGGAATTTTTAAATCAAGATTGGGTGGTTTTTCTAAAGAGGTGCTCTAGGAATTATTTTGGGGGCAATTCTGTGGCCAATGTTGTACAGGAGGTTGGACTAGATGATTACCTTGCTGTCTTCTGACCTTGTACAATTAGATATCAAACAAGATGCAAGGAGTGTGGGTAACAAAATGAGATGGAGTGAGGTCGGGGAGGGGCAGCAATAAAATTAGTTTAGATACATGCATATCAATTTGCAAAGGTGTTAGAATTCAACAAACATAGATGCTAACAATGATGCTCCATCTCTCTTCTTGCACATTCTTCTCTTTAGCCAGCAATACAAGTATGCACAGGAGACAAATCACTGACCTGTTAGACCAAAGCATTCAGGTCCACTCCCAGTGTTTTGTTATCACCTCTGACAATCGTTATATCCTGGTTTGTGGCTTTTGGGACAAGAGTTTCCGGGTCTATTCTACTGATACAGGTTAGTGGAATCTTAACCAATGGAAAAACCTAGAAAGTACGGATGTGTTTGAGGTGGGAAACATGGTACTGTTTTCCATTCGCTATTATCCTGAAACATATTTGAGGGGAATGAGATTATATTTCTTCTTCAAAGAATGGCAGGAATTATTATTAAATTCCTCCCACTCCATTCTGCATAGAATGCTATCAGGAGCAGAAGTAGCTGACTATTGCTTTGTGCATATTCATTTGTTTCTGAACACCTACGGGACACACTGAGCTTAATTCTACAGGTTCACAAGAAAACCAATCTACTGAGTTTGTTTAAAGCTTTGCATACTAGGGGAATCAATTGTTTCTTGAGTGCTTACCTGAATGAAATTCTGTTCTGCTTTTTATATAATTGAGAAAAATATTTTAAGAAACACAGCAGAGCCCATTTGAAATAATACCTAAGTGTATAAGTGCAGTAACAGAGTGAAGTTGTTTGAAAAATTCTGAGGGTCTCAAAAGGTGCAATACAAGGATAGAAATTGACCCATTAAAAAGAATGAAGAATAAATCCTCTCACACAATGTAAATTGGCCAATATGCAGGACCTCAGTTCTGTGGAAATGTGTGATCCCTGCAAACTGACAGTTACATCCACGTCTTGCTATGTTGAAGACAATCATGGAGGGTAAGAATCATAGAGGTACAGAAAAAATATGTATGTTTTTCTTCCCATTCATTGCCTTATAATAGGAATAGCAATCTCATTGAAGGGTACTTCCTTTGGATTAATGCCCCAGTTGAGGTTAATATAACTGGGACATCAACCCTTCCAGCAGGTTATTATCCTATATGTTCTTCATCGTTACTTAAATAGATTTGTTAATAATGTGTTTCACACTTACCAAACCAAAATATTTTATAAAACAACAGTTGGACTGGACCCCCAGCATACTTTGGAGGTGGAGCATTTGTCATTATGCAATTTAATATACGACTACTAGTGTAAATGAGACGTTTACTGTATGTTGGTTGACGTCAATCCTTTACAGAGAACCTTCAGTTTAACAGTTCAGTCCTATGTTTTTAAACGTTCTCTAAGTTTAATGAAAGTCAGAAACATGGTTTTAAAGAGATCTTTAGAGAAAATAACTAGGTATGGTAAATATTCCACACAATTTCTTGCCTTACATTCAAAATATATTGACTAATGTGTTCTTAATTTTTTCCTTTTTTGAAAAGTGAGCACGTTTACTTTTAAGTCTAGCTGACTTCAGTGTCATGATGAGAAACTAATATTATTTTGAGAATTTATTTCCAAATGGCTTGTTGATTAAGTCGTTGCAACTGTATTTAAGTCATAATCAGAGATTACTAGTTAACTTAATTCTGACATAACTGATTCTGATATGATTAAAAGCAAATTACTTATGCTTGCCAAGAAAGTTGTAAAACACCAGAAAGCTTTTATCTGTATTTCTTCAATGTGTTAATGTCCAGCACACAAACAAAATCTGGCTGTAGTTTAATTTAAATAAATTCAGTTACAGGGTTTTTTTAAATATTAAAACCAAAGTATAGCATCTAATACCTTTTCTGAGCTTGGCGGAGCAGCAAGGGAAAAAGATGTGATCAGTAATGTATAATGGCAAGCTATCACAAGTGTTGAATTCAATTATATTTTAGCACTTAAACAAAAAAAGAACCTTTTTCTTATTAGATTTCAGGGGGTTTTGTAACAGGAAATACTTTTAACATAAATCATGCTTTCTGGTTACAGCTAGTACAGCGGAGGCACAATAAAACTTTCCTCCAGTGGTGGGAATTATTTTCAGACAGTCTTTTAGATGCAGTAGTGCTGAGGCTTGAGTCTGAATTTTTTTATTTGTAGCACAGCTGTCAAATAAAACATTAACTAGAAAATTTGTTCTGTCAAAAAAAGGATATCCTAGTGCATATGGTAATATTTGAAATTGCTGTGTGGAGAGGAGGATTGGTATTAAGGGAAATAAAAAAAAAGTTGAACTCATGAGATTCAGTAAGTAATTTAACAAAGATAAAAAGAAGCAGCGAATTTCTGTTTTGATGGTTCAGTTATATTGAGTGAAGCTTAACCCCATGACAATAATGTAGTAAAACTTGTAGGGCAGTGCAAACATAAGAGCAACTGTCAAACAAGTAAGTCTTGAAGAATGTTTGTTTTCTATAACAGAAACTAAAAACATAGACTATCGGGGTGGGGGGGGCGGAATCTATTAAACTCATAGCTCTTTAAGAATAAACTTATTGTTTCAAAATATAAATCACCCCACGTAGTTGAATTACTGAGGGGATATAACTGGAAAATAGATGGTATAATTTAATCACAACAAAATTTAAAACAAATAATTGATAAATAAATAGAAGGTTCAGGAAAAGCTGTCTATTCTATGAGATTAAATATATTGCCTGAGATAAAGTTGTATGCTCTGAAAGTTTTTCACTGCTGCCTTCCAAGCTCTGCAGATCAATAGCTTTTGCTGGCTAAAATGATTGACTATCCAGCAATTTGGCTGAGACAAATACCTGACCTGCGAACCTAGTGAAGAACCCTCAGCACATGGGTAACTTCTGATGTCGCAGCACATTTAGAACCAAAAGACAGTTTTAAATGGTATAATAAAACATAATATGGACTGGAGTCACCACGTTATAGGAAAATTTTTGCTGCTTGGATAAAAAGTATAACCTGCTGTGAGCCTGCAACAGTATTATGTCCCACTATCACATTCAGTCACTTTTCAACCTCATGAAGAAATAATTTTTCATTATAAACATCAATTCCCCATTCATATATCCATTGTATAACTTTGCCTCCTTGATGGAATCATACATGTTAGAGATAGAAAGATGTATTAGATCAGAGTTTTTCCTTCTTAAAACAAGATTGTTTCCTATAGAAAGTAAACTTTCTAGTGCTTTGTCTATTCTACAGTAGTTTTAAAAGTCTCAAGTTGACAGGGTTTCCTCCCACCACAGTCCATGGGAGATTTTTCGAGCCAAATGCATCTTGCTGGCAATTTTTTGATAGCTTAAATTTTCCTTTTCTTAATTTCATCCCATTACCTCACCCCTATATACCACACTATATATATATCCCAGGGGTCGGCAACCTCTGGCACGTGGCTCACCAGGGTAAGTACCCTGGCGGGCCGAGCCAGTTTGTTTACCTGCCACGTCGTCAGGTTTGGCGGACTGCAGCTCCCACTGGCCATGGTTCACTATCCAAGGCCAATGGGGTGGCGGGAAGCTGTGGCCAGCACATCCCTCACCCGCGCCACTTCCCGGCACCCCCATTGGCCTGGAACGGCGAACTGCAACCAGTGGGAGCCGTAGTCCGCCGAACCTGCCAATGGGGCAGGTAAACAAACAGGCCCAACCCGCCAGGGTGCTTACCCTGGAAAGCCGTGTGCCAGAGGTTGCCGACCCCTGATATATCCCAAGGTGTTTATATATATATCCCTCCCTCACAGGTGTTTGCACCCTTCTGATTTTTTTGTTAGGTTTTCTCCACTGTAGTTATTGCTTCCTACCTTAAATTTTTTATTATAAATCTGTCCTTCCAGCCCTTTTTTCTGAACTCTCTCTCTCTCTAGTGTGTCATTATTTTTGTTTTAATTTTTTTGTGCAAAACTGAATGCAATAATCCAGGTGCAGTCACAGCAGAAACAGTATAGGTAAGAACTATGAACTGTTATCTTCCACCTGCATGACTTAATCTTTTATTTATGCAGTCCTAAACTGTACACTCTCTCTCTTTCTTATCCTCTCCCCTCCCCTCCCCAACACTTTATCATGGTACAAAGTCATGTCTCCCCCTACTATCATCCCTAGGTCAATTCAGTGTTGCAGCTTCCCACATTTCTCCTTGTATTGATATACTATGTTTCAGGATAGTTTTGTTTTTTTAACTCCCAATTTATCATCATTTGTAAGTTTAATTAATATCCAGTTTCTGCTTGATCATTAGTTTTTCTACATTATCATTGATGAGGGTATTAAATATATCCCATCTCTATATGGTCTGCTATTAACAGGTTCCAGTAGCCCCAGCAAGGTGGATGCTGGTGCGTACACCCTCACTTTAAGGAGCTTTTTCTCTTACCCAATCTCCCTCCCTCTATGTGGAGGTCTTCAGAGGGCCATTGTAGTTGGCCTTATCAGTGTTCGCTCACACATACAAACCCAACCCACATGAACATACACATACGCACACTTATGAAAATGTGGCTGTTAAGTTAAGGTTAAAAAGTAATAAGCATATTCATATTTTTAAAGTGTCCATCCCTAATGCGGGTTCGGTGAATTTTTTAATTGAGAGAGGAAAATTAAAACCAGACGAATTGAAACTTCAAAACACCACGTGGCCATTTATTAACAGGGAGAAAATCACAACTTGGGCTGGGGAGGAGAAGCAATCTATATACATTCCTTAACAAGGAACCAAATAATTCAAAATTATCTGCTCTTTAAAAATCAAGGTAAATACACCAAATTAAACGAACTGTGCGCACATTAACCAAATATTATAAAATACACCAACAATAGCTATTAATACAACAATTCAACTTTTCATATGCTATATACACACACTTTATACCGAATAACAACAATATACAGTTCTGCAGAAGAGACTAAGCAAAGCACAGAGTATTCACAGAAAATTAGAAAGCAAGTACCGTATTCCAGGCGCAGCTGACCAGCAGTACAGACACCAGAAGCATACCGAATCCATAATCCGTGGAAGATAACTTTGAAAAATAAATGTCATGTCCCGAGCCGGCTATATCCGGAGGAGACCCCTGGCTGAAGGGTTGATCAGGTCCTTCAGTCAGTATGTGGATACTCCTGCAGATTTTGGCACGAGGCATGGTTTTATTCAAAGGCTCTTTTACACTTGTCAAAATCTGATTGATCCCTAGCTCCTTCACCTTCCAGGCTCCGAGCTGGCGCCCTCTACGTAGGTAGAATCTGCACATGGCACACTAGAAGCTACTAGAAGCTGCACCCAGCACACTAGCAATATTTTGCACACAACCCTAGTCTGACCGTTTGAACTGAACTACGATTGGTCAGATTGGATCCCTTTGCTCACGCACGCTGGTGTTATGGACACAGCACTAGCCTGACCCCTAGGTGACCAGGCAAAAAGAGCGGGAAACTGCACACAGCACTTTAATGTTGCACACCCGCACCTTAAGATTGCACACAGCACCATGGTGTTGCACACGGTACAAGTGTGATCTTTAGATGACCGACAATTGGCCATACAGACACCATGTTAGAACAGAGCCCTTAGGGCTGCGACATAAAGATCCATTAATTGCACATTTTTCACTGTCTAAGTAAAGTTGAGTTTATCTAGGTTTTCCTTTCATGTTCATTTTTACATATCTATTGATGGCTTGAATACTTACACAACAGACAGAAACTTTGCTTGTCAGGTATGTCTTTTGAGCTTTTATGGGCATTGCAAGTCTTCTCAAAGGTAAGAAAGCTGGTAGAAATGGTTGGCTAGTATATTAAATGTGATGGAGGAACTAAAGCAGAAGTTCAATTTTATACAGATTTTCTGAATTGTATGCATGTTTTGTAATTAAATAAATGCTCAAAGAGCTGATTGTTTTATTTTCCATGTCACATTCTCAATTCCCTATGTCCTAACTGTTCTGGAGCCTCTATGCACTGTCATCAGATATACATTTTTAACTGCTATCTTCACCAGTAAACTGCATTAAAATAAATTTCATCATTGCACATTTATGTTATTGTGTTTCTTTATTCTGTATATTTAAACTCATGACTGCAACATGAGTTTAAATATATAGAATAATGAAACATACTGGCTTGGCAGGATTTAGAGTAAGATACAAATATTCGATTCTTATTCACTCTATGCCTTATACAGACTGCTGCATTCTTAAATAGTTTCCATCCCATCAGGATATAAAAAATTGACACATGAATTTGTCTTTCACAACCAACAGCAATTGAAGTTTTGTATCTAGACTTTCTTTTATGAACATTGCTCATGAAAGTACCACTAACACATATTGTAATATGTTTAGTAAAGTCTACAAAAAATTATTAAGAGGATGTTTTAAACTTAGATTTATATGTTTCAGGTAAACTAATACAAGTAGTGTTTGGGCACTGGGATGTTGTCACCTGTCTTGCCCGCTCTGAATCCTACATTGGAGGAAATTGTTACATTCTCTCTGGATCACGTGATGCAACACTGTTGCTCTGGTACTGGAATGGCAAAACCAATAGCATTGGTGATAACTCAAGTGGTAAGTAAAACCTATATTATGCGTAAACTGCATGTGACATGAGATAACAGTCATTACAGAAGTACTCAGTGCTTTTCGTAAAACTAAAATCAAAGTACAAAGTTTTTAGTATTTATATGGAAGTTTAAACAATGCTTGCTTTGACCACATAAATATATTGTGGAGCCACAATACTGGCTCCTTACAATTAGTTTGTGAGATACTTAACATTACAAGTACAATTTTGCCTCTCATCCTTTTGACTTGATATTTTGCAGGCTTTACTGTTAGATCTGCAGAGAATTATTTTTTTAAAATAGATCAACTGGACATTCAGTTTTGAAATGTTATTTTTTTTTAAATAAACACTTTAACATTACCTGTTCAGTGAAGATTGTTCTTTATAAGTTCTTGTATAATAAGTTCAAAAATACGCATACATGTGTAGATTCAGACACCTTTACTCCCACTGAGTAGTATCTTACCTTCCAATCAAAATACTCATGGAGTTAGCTACTAGTTAGTGGGGGTAAGGATGTCAGAATCTGATACACAATGACTTGTGCAAAATAATAATAATGATAATTACTTGGGGTCCTCAAAAGATAATAGGCTTAAGACACCCAGGTGGTTTTTTTTTTTTGTTTGTTTGATTGGTTTGTTTGTTTTTTTTCTCATAGATTCTAGGGTCAGAAGGGACCAATGTGATCATCTAGTCTGACCCCCTGCACAAAGCAGGCCACAAATTTTTAATTATTAGGTGTCAAAAAAAAAGACTTTTTTCTATCTAGTATGATTTATACTTGTTCAAATGGAAACAGGGCCGGCTCTAGGCCACAGCGTGCCAAGCACGTGCTTGGGGCGGCACGCTGCGGGGGGCGCTCTGCTGGGTGCTGGGAGGGCGGCAGGCAGCTCCGGTGGACCTGCCGCAGGCGTGGCTGCGTGCTTGGGGCGGCGAAATTGCTAGAGCCAGCCCTGCATGGAAACAATACACAATTGGTTCTAAATCATCAATCTGAAGTATAATTAAATAAGAATCACATGTCTTTTTTCAGTTATTTGCAAGATTTGTGGTTCAACTAACAAATCTAGAACTATTTTTTCCCCTCTAAGATTGGTTGATTTTGGAATTATTTACTCTCAGTATTTGACTTTCTGAGAGCTCAGTGATGTATCTGAGTGTTTGTGAAATAAGTTCATAAAGTCCACAAACTGCTTAGATTGTGGCCCAGGTAGATTACAAAATCTGCAGGCATAGCATGAATAGGCTACCAACGTATTTTAAATAGGTTGATTCAAGGAACAGAAAAGCTTCATGGATGCACCCAGCATAGTTTTATAAGTTCCTTAAAATAAATAGCTTTGGTTGAAGGAGGACAGAATCTTTGTGGGCACAATATGCATAGATTACAATCTGATGGTCAGGGAAACGGCAAACACTGCACTGTTCTTGCAGTACTTATAAATTTAGGAAACCCCAAATAGTCTTGTTCAAGGAACTTAAAAGTTTTACAGGCCCATCAGGTAGAACTTTAAATTCTAGGAAGCAAAACAGTCCTCTTCAGAAAACACTTTAGTAATTTACTGCTTTGAAGCATTCAAGATTTGCAAGAGTTGACTTCTATGTTTACAGGATCAACAAGTGCAGCCCATTCTTTACAGATCTGCAACCCCATCCTGTGGAATTTATGAACTCTATGCTAATTACTTTGCTTCAATGCACACAGGTCTTGCCTACAGTGTTTTCAAGATCTTCAGGCTGTAGGCTCCATTCTGATAATTACAAACCACTTACTACAGTGGGACTTAGCACCTCTAACGGCCAGTCTATGTCCTTGGATTTTGTAAATCCATTAGATATCTCTTTTAATGTTAAGTACATTCTCAGAGTTCCTTATTCCAGGATTTGTAACGTTTACATGCTACTCCAGTAAACTGATGGACTTCATGCATTTAAAGGCTCAGTGTTTAGAAACTTAGAAGAGAAGCTGATGTAGATAGCAATCTTCATGACCTATTCCTTTTAGTGTTCACAAACCTCCTAATCTCAGAAAATAGTTAATTTTAGGACTGAGCATTTACAAGGTCTGCAGGTAAACTGGAAGTGTGTTTACTCACCTGAGGTGTTTCTTGTAAATTACAATAAGCTCCTGAGGATCCATCTCCTATTTAGGGCATAAGGCCTCTGCTTACCCTTGACCTTAGTCACAAATCAATTCTCAGAGCTGATTTCCAATAAGGGGCTAAGCAGGATTCTCTGAGCAGGATTCGACGATTCCCCAAAATTCTCAGACACTCCTATATTACTCTGTGAGATTAGTGCTTGTCTCTTCTCCATCCCAGCTATGTTTAAAAGGGCCAGATGGGTGAGGAATAGGGAGACACTTGGCACCCCCCCCAGATCAAATTAACTATAAAATGTACTACATGGCAGGCAGGTATAGAATAAAACTAATCTATATCTTGCTACAGTGCTACCCAGTGTTACACCTGAGAATCGCCTGTTTCATTCAATAGAGATTACACGGATGTAACTGAGGGCAGAATTTGACCCTATGCAAATAACATTTGAAAAAGATGTCTACTATAGTGCTGTCAAATGTTGCAAAGAATGAAGTTAAAAACTGTGTATATAGACATTTATGCTGTGCTCATCATTGTGGTATCTATTCCACTGATGTAGCCAGAATTGATTTAAACTTTCATGTGGCCTCTTAAAAATGAAAAAACCTAAATCATATTTCAGGAAAAAAGTTTGTGCAGCTGAAACAACACGCTCCACATCTGTTAAGATAGAATTAAGACTAAATATCCCTTAAAGATGTAATTACGGATGTATACTGAAACATGAAAACAACAAAAAGTGTATCCATTTCAAATTGTAATTGCTTGAAGGCAAAAAAGGAAGAAATTATCAGAAAATTCCAATCCATCCTTGCTTCCAGTGAGATGGATGTAGATGAAAAATGCCTTGTTCTGTACAAGACCTTGTGGCTCAAATGCCCATCCAGGGATGACCGGAGCAAGCAGCCCTGATGCATATCTAAACCAAATGAGTGTGGGCCAACAGGAAAGTCAGAGGATCAGCCTTAATTAATTCTGGTGGTGGGGAAGGTTTCCTCAATTTCACCTCTCCCAACCAGCTGCGTAAGGAAGGAGAGGGTTCCCATCACATTGCTATCCACTTTATCAAGAACCATCTCATGGTGTCTCTTCCTTTCCCTGATAGGTGGGCATAATAGCTGCTAGATATTTCTGTTTGACACCTCGATTGATTGGTCCTTCAGCCTTCATATAGATTGCGCTGATCACAACTCGTCTTCCGTTCTTCTTGTATCCTGGCCTTCCGTCTCCATGTGCAGCCATGTCTTTTCACGATAAAATCGTCCCGTCTTTTTGGAGGTTGGCCGAGTGGTGATTTCCAACAACAATAATTTCTATTTAGACTTGTTAATGGTTATTTCTTAATATTTATATTGTAGTTGTGCCTGGAAGCCCTATCAGCAATTGGAGCCCCTTGTTGCTAGGCCTTATACAATGAAAAGATAGCACCAACAAGCTTACAATATAGTGGTCTAAATTCATTGTAGGTGTAACTTTATTGACTTCCGTGTCTAGTCAAAACCATCTGTAAGGGAAACTCAAAAGACGTGTTTGTGTCCAGTTCTGATTCTATCAGAAATGTGAGAACTCCAGCCTGGTCACTGAAAGAAAAGAGCAACAAGTATATGACTGTCTATTTTTTTGTGTCAGAGATTTATAGACACTGATCCTGTAAGTGACTCTGCACAGACAAACACCTGCATGGTTATGGAGCACCACTGAAGTTAGTGGGTTCCACCCACATAGTCACATGCAGGATTGGTGCTATACATATTAATCGTTTCATCTGTTATTCCTTGGTCTTTTGTATTGAAAGCTTCTGATCTGTTACCACAAAGTAGTTTTTAATAATATAAATTGATGTATGATTTTGACAATACATCCATCATATAATTTTACATTTTTTATCGTTGGCATTTTTCTAGTTTTTAAAATGTAAATGTATTTATTTATTGTGAATTCAATCTTAATAACAGCTACACACCAAAGGGCACTCAAGGGGCCCCCTTTACACACCATAGTATTAAAAGTTGCAACAACAATCATCTGAAACAGCAGCACTGCTTCCCTTCCTCCCCACTAACCTACTCCTCCTCTAACTGCCTCTCAGTGGACCAATATGACTTAATTCTTCCTTCACACATTCCCACCAGATAGCAACTACATCAGCCCTCCACCAGTGACATTTCACCTAAGATTTTGTTTCATTACTTCAGGAAGCATTGAGCTCTGGCTGCCTTTGTTAATGTTTTAAAATAGTACTTAACCCAAGGTGACAAGCCATTATGCTTGTGGCATAGTTAATAAATAAATGTTCCATTTGATTATTTATATCAAAATATTTATAAAGAATAATTTTCCATCAGTAACTGCTCAGCCATAAATCTACGGTATGGGAAAATTCTTCATCTTTTTGTTTTACAGAAGAAATGTGTTACCAAAATAAATATTATTTAAACTTATTTATATATTTTCTTTTTTAAATGTTATGTTAAGTCCTGTTCCTGTGTCTGCTTGTTTTGGCTGAATCATCAACTATCTTTCTTTCTTTCTTTCTTTCTTGTACTAAAGTTGTTATATGTGGGAATATACAGCAATTTGAGAGACATTGGTGAAGATGGATGGATGTTAGTCTGAAACTGTATTTACTTAGGTTTTTAATGCAAAATTTTGCCTAGCTGTCATATTCCCTATGTTAGTGCTGAAAAAGGTTACTGTATAAAACTTAACTTGAACTAATCACTGATGAAATGTATTATACTCCTACATTATGAATGCAGTACTATAGGAAAAGAGCATAGACAATTGTCAACAACTTAAGTCATTGGGAAAAGACTACAAGTAACAATATACAGAGGGCTGCAGTTCATTCAGCCTCTTTATTTGTAGGTAATTCAATAAAAATTTAATAAATTAGCCTTTCTTGCTGACTAGTTAATAAACAGCAAAAAAATAAAAATAAAAATGAGTTGGATGGGAATTGGATTTTCTGTTTCATGGGAAATTCTGCAAGTTCACTTTTTTTTTCTGCTCTAAATGGAATGAAAACATTTTAAAAAAATATTTCTGGCAAGTCTGGCAAATTTAAAGAAATTTAAAAATTTCCCAAGTCAATCAGAACATTTCATTACAATAAAATAAAAAATGTTTCATTCTGATTTTGACATTTTTTAAATAGAAATATTTTTATAATCTAAAATAAGATATTTGAAAATTAGAAGTCATTTGTACAAGTGCTGTGTGTCAGGCTATTTTTTAAATGAAATTTTGTCAAAATTGACATGCTTCTGCTAGCTGTCTTGCTTTTGATGAATTGGCATCTTCTAATGGAAAAATTTCCAGCAAGCACTAAAAATGACTAATAGTGGAAACAGATCTGAAGTAACTATTGCATCTTTTAGGAAAGTCCTGAGACTTATCACATTCTCTTGAGTAACTAGTAGATGTGTGACAGAAACAACTGTCGCTTGCGGCAAAGTTAAGGGGAGGAAAAGACAAGTTATTTACTTATGTGAGGTTAGCTTTCAATGTATTTAGAGACTCTTATCTAAAAACAAGAAAACATTTGTGAACATCGTTTAAACTTTTTGGAAAAAGGCCAGTGGTGATGTTGATACCATATAGCCATTGCAGTCAGGGCTCTCGTTTTGTTTTTTTTGTTGTTGTTGTTTTTACACAAGCTGCTAATAGTAAATAGCTATGCAGGTGTTTTTAAAAATTACACCTCATATGGGTGAAATTCATTCTGACATACAGGGCCAGCCTAAGGCCTTCTACACCACTTTAGCCTGGTCTTGAGGCTGTGTGGAGTGGCACTGGATGTAGTGATGTTGCAAAGATGCTGGTGAACTGCAGAAAGGGGAGGATGGGGGTGGGGTTTCTGTGCACATTAGCGCAGAGTGTGACAGTTGAAGTGCATCAACAAAAGGGATGACAGGATTCATTTACAAATGGTGTGCAAAGATTACACCAAATACTGCTCCAACTTGTACACTGGAGTGGCAGCAGCCATGGTGTTGGGAGAGGTTGGTTACAGCCCACACCCAGTCTTAGATTGAGGGATTGCCTGTTACCTTTACAATTCTTCCATCCACCATATTCTTAACTCACACAGAGGCCAATTAAGGTAGTGAAGTGAATTTCACCCTCTGTGCCTTGAACAGTTGTAATTTCTGCATTATAAGTATTCTGTCTGAGGTTCCATATGTTTCAGTTAGGTATAGAGTGTGAATTTTATTGCCTTATTTATTTAATGTGCTTATAAAAAAAGTTTGTATTGTTGAACTCTCAACAGAGGGCTTTTCTGTCATCCTTTGCAGCCCTCTTGTAGATGGAGAGAACCTTCTGCTGTTGCTTTCAAATTTCCTGTGGATATATTTACAATTATTTTGAAGCTTTCCTATTGTAAAAGACATGAAAGCATGTCTACTTTGGAAATTTGATTTGCTTTAATAAAATTAAAGGTTTGCTCACAGAAACATCCAATAGTAATGAAATATATAAAGTTGGTAGCTATATTGCTGCCACTAAACTAACATTTTGTATCCTATGAATTATTGGATCAGTCTTCTACACATATGTGAATAAAGCAAACTACATTACCTCTTTTAATGTTATAACGTAAAATTTGAAAAGGTTACTCTGTATGTATCACAAATATATTGTGAAGATCATCAATACACAGCAATGCATTCAGTGAATAGTTTTGTATCGTAACGTAGTGCCCTTTTAAAACTACAGTTTTCTGAGGCACATTAGAGAAATAAACTCAAGCTCTTTTTCATTGTGACTGGTTGTTGTAGCAATATTGCAGGCTATAACGTTGGAGGTTTAATATTTAAACCAGACAAATGGATTTAACCAAGAGTTTATGTGAACAGTACAACTGCAGCTAATGTGCACAAGCATCATATGGTCTCCTATTCAGATTTACATTTTTAAACAATTTTAAACACGGAAAGGCCATCCTGTCTAAAGTTTTGTATCTTACTGTGTACTTTTTATTATATTAATTATTGTGCTTAGCAAGGTACAAAAATTTTCTGTCACTACTATTATAAGTACTCTTCAGTCTGGAAATTAAAACTGATTAAATGTTTCATTCAAATAATTTAAAAAATTTAGGTATGGCTGGTTTTGCTGATGATTAAAATCCAGAAATATCACATTAATACCCTGCTTTTGATTAAAATATAGCATTGTAGATCATTTATTTGCAGTCGGACACCCTAATCTCATAGGCCCCAATCCTGCAAAGACTTACACCCATGCATAATTTTATACACTGTATATTTCTTGATTTAAGGCAAATCATATTTCTATAATTTGAAGTCAGTGGAACTGCTCACCGTGTGTAAAATTAAGCATGCACTTAAGTCTCTGCAGTTTTGAGAACTATGGCCATTATAAAAAATATATCCAATTTTAAAAGTCTTTTTGCAACATAAATATTTATTTTGGAATTGTAGCTATAATTGTAAGAACAGGGCTCTTTAAAAACTATTTTATAATGTAGCTACACTGTTTCTCTTTACTAAAAAGTCATTGTGTACTATGAATTTTTTTAGTCTGTCAACTCATGTTATCCATGGTATGTTTAGTGTCAGTCACTGTGGTATCTAGGCACCCATAAATCATCAACCACATCAGTAATGCAAAACCTGCTATTGATTTTATTAATATGTGCCCATGTAGAAAATTATAATATCTCCAAATATTTTAAATTAGTTTAGAATGATTGTAGTTGATATCTCCAAGGAGGACTTACGCTATGTTCCTTCTGTTAAGAAAACCTAGTGTTGCTGTGAGAGAAGTAGAGTACCATGTTGAGAATTAAAAACAGTGTCTGTGTACCTTTATATATTTGATATATGCAATCCCATGTATTTTATAAAAGTACATAAATTTACTTTGACACACACGGAATGATTTGTATTATTTCTTTTAAAAAACCCAACCAGTATTATTTTAGCACTGTTTCAATGCAGCCATTAGTAAATACTCTTTGTCTCTCAAAAATGGCTGGGCAAAGTAGCCTTTTACTGTATATAACCAAGCATTCTGCACTGCCATCTGCTGGGACTGATGTGAAAATGATGTAGGGACTGATCCTCCACAAAATACTACTGCTTAAAATATTAAATACACACACACACACACACACACACACACACACTTCGACAAATTTGCTGTGAAACTCGTGGATTTTATTTGTAATATAATTTGTCTCATTCTAATAAGAAGGCACAAACTGCATGTAATGTTGTACAACCTGATACCGGAGTATGTTGGTAGTGTTTTAATTGTAATTGTAAGAAAAATGGAATATTTTCTTCTTTTTTACTAGAATGTTAGCAAGTTCAATAATAATTTTTTCTGTATTTGGAATTCATGCTCAGGAGTGTGTGTTTCACAGAAAAGAAAGTGCAACAGGGTACATAAAAGTAACTACAAAATAATATATTTAAGGGACAGTAACCACTTAAATTTCTATCTGACATTTAGAGTCTGTTCCTGCATTCCTAGGTCACCCCCAATCCCATGGAAGTTTAAGAAACAGGCCTTGATCATAGGCCTATTAGAACTGCAGGGGTAGACCCCACCCCCCGCCACACACACACACTTCTCCAAAGCACCATTGAAGTTGGTGGGGTTTTGCAGAGGCACAGCCTGCATGTATCTGACCTCCAGAATGGGACCCTAGATTATACTGCTGTAAGGGTGCAGGGGTATTGAGGGTGATTTTAAAATGTCGTGCATGGAGGTCTAACTTCGATTAGGGCCCTGTTCTAAGCACTATATAAACACAGTAAATGACAGCCTCTGCCCCAAATAACTTTGTCATAAAGACAAGACATAATAGATGAAAGAACCTTGTGATGTTGTATGTCTAGTAACTCCATTCAAACCTATAATATTTTATAAATACTAAATTTTATAATTTTGTGTTTATATAATGCCAATAAAGTATTAGTCTCTCTACGGAGTCTCTAAAGAACCTGCAATCCTAATAGTCGCTGTTTCAGAAATCATTTTCAAATGCAGCAGGTTCTTTTTTAAATTTTGTAGACTAAAAATATGTCCTCCAGTATTAAGTACTGCATCTGTAATATAATTATTTCCAACTGGCTATTAGAGATTCATGTTTTCTTCTTGAATCAAATTGGTGGTGGTATATTTTGGTACCTGTAATGTTTTAGGCACTATACAAACACAAACAAAGGCATTGTCTTTTTCCTGAAGGGAAAAATTTAGAGAGAAGGTTTTTGATGCTGGTATGTTGGCAGTATCCAGCTTCAGGTGTCAATAAATTATATACGTGAAATTCTCCAGACTGATCAGGATGTTTAGTGCTCCATGATGTAATGCAGGCCTTCAGGTTCCAGGCAAAACAATGCTATATTTACAACTTGTAACTAATAATAGATTGGTGGTAAAAGGAATTGTATTCATATGGTAAATGAATACAACCTTAATGTGCACCATATGCATGGTGTTGTACTAATGTACTGGTACTAATATATCACATTTATTTAAATTGTTTGATTACTGAGAAAAATGACTATATTAAATTCTAAGGCTGTACCACGTAGATATGAGAGTAGAGTAAAACAGAAGAAGTAATGATTTATGGTCTAGAATTGATACTTTGAGTATCTTCAAAACCAGACTTTAGTGCTATAAAAAAAGTGTTTGGTAAGTACTATACTTTAGGCTCAGCTAGGAAACATTTCAAAGCGTTTCTGGAATTAATTTCCGTAACACAGGAATTGCAGGATGTAAATTCACTATGGTACACACAAGAACACTTTGTATAGTCAGAATTATATACATTAGGAGCTCCACTTAGCTGGAAGACTAAATTTGTGGAAAAATACTGTTTGCTTTTTAAAAGAAGAAACACAACTGTTTCTTTTAAGGCCTGATCATTCATTGGTGGTGGTGGTTTTGTTTTTGTTTTTTTTAAAATGCTACAACATTCCTAGTCATTGCAATATGAAAAGTCTCAAAACATGTATCTAATACTATATATAAAACAAGTTGTTTTAAAATTAATTAGCAATATGATCTTGATTGTAAATAGGCACAGTATATGCTCTCATTATTTAATACTGTTGTTGGGAAGTATATTTTAAAAGGTTTTAAATGATTTTAAAGTTTTCTTAATTGGAATAAAATTTTACTTCTAATAAGCAGAAAATAGTAAAAACAGCAGAAACTGGTAGATTAAAGTGAGCCAAACCATTGTATGAAATTGTTCATCTGAGATTATTTTTTGATTAAGAGAGAAACTCAAAAGTATTTGTTTTGTGATGGATTTGATCTTTAGGTATAACACCACAAAGAATACTGCTAAAAATAGACACATGTTAGCACCTTGTCCTACCATTGCTATAATTTTTATTGAAATAGTTGCTTTATAATGGTCCTAATAATTTTCCTTTTTGGATGGATACTTTATACTTTATAAAATCTGTATCTAGTTTTATGGTTTAAAAAAATGTGCTCCTGAATTGTTCAGACTATGTTTTAAAATTCAAAGCTGGTATTACAGTAACAACTTAATTAACTGGGTATGGAACATATGTTAAAATATTATGTACAGTGGGGGCATGAATAGTGGCACTGAGAGGAGTTCATATTCAGTGGGAGGAGTAAGAGACTTCCCAGGACTTTCAACTGACAAACTCTGAATGAGGGCGAGGAAGTTCCAGAAGACATCACATTGCACATAGGGTGAGAATTGTGAGGCATGGGAGTCCAGACTTTGCGCGTGTAAAGTCTGAATTGTAATATTCCATTGATACAGGTTGTAATTTTTTTTTGCTCTTTATATTGTGCCATTTTCGAGATAGAAGGAACCCTATCCTGAAGAGAGTGTGTCTAAACACAAGAAAATCATTCAAATTCATGTTTCTAATTAACCACTCTGAAGGGAGATGAACAAAAAAATGTTACAACTAGTAGCATCTGCTTACTCAGTACTCCATGTCAGTCAAATGTTTGCATGGGGTAACTAAGGGATGGAATGAAATAAGCCCTCTCGGTATCCTCAGTGGTAATAAGCTTATTAGTAATCTAGAGCCACATGATAAAGTAAATATATGTTTAGCACTTTACTAGCCACAGTTGGAAATGTTACTAGCATCAATTGCATTTAAATTTCTGGATTTTGTTTCAGGTTTCAAATGTGAGTTTACTCAAAGAAATTGTTTCCTTTGGGCAAACTATAGACTTTTAAGAAACACATGCAAAGACAAAACTAGCCTCTAGATTTAAGGTTGTGCATACTGTGAGATTATAAAAAGTTTGAACAGATGGCATGCAACAGTAGAAGGAAAAAAAGATTGGACTTGGGAGGAAAAACTCCTATGTCTCTAAAGTGGAGAATGACATAAAGGCACAATTCTTATGTACCTTGTAACTAAAGAATAGTATAAAAATTGTATGTTTAAAAAGAAATCAGCCTTCGGACTAAAATTGCAGTGATACTTTCATAACATATGTATAGCTCGTCATTCAGTAAGATCTGTTGTACATGAAAGAATTAGTCTCATTTGTGTAGCAGTGAAATTTTTTTATAATATTGGCAGCCACTGGGCAGAATTCCATGAATATAGTATTTGTGTAGATATTTAACAGGAATCAGTTTGAGGCAAATAAACTCTGAAATATGTTGTAAAACAAACGTGGAAGTCTAATGGCATATTGGAGTCCTTGAGGTTGTTTTGCTTATTTACGTTTGGATGGAATATGGCTTGTGCTCATAGTTCCCGGATTTTATAATTAGGGTTTTACAGTTATGTAACCTTATTTTAAAGGTTTTATTATTTTTGTCAGTTTTTATTAGAAACACTAATTATAAAAATTGTGAAATTTGTAAAAAGTGTTTGGTTTTGCCTATCCTTATGGGAAAGCACTCAGTTATTTTAGCAAGCAGTAAGTAAAAAGGTAGTTGGGTTAATTGATGTTTCATTTAATTAGAATTTTATATTAAGACATAAAATTGCATAATTAATTTGCACTTAAAAAAGTGCCCTACAGCCTCTACAATCATGGAATCATAACTTGAGAATTACTGTTCATCTGTCAGTGACTTATCGTAATTAACTGCCTTCACAGACTGGAATATGAAAGGAGCCATAGTCAAAATACTTACATTTTAATAAGTTGCATAATGTTCTCTTATCAAGTGCTAGCTTTAGGAAAGGGCATGTCACATTTTAATGTGGGATATGTTTTTGCTTCTAGATTGAGTACAGGTTAGAGGGAAATGTTCAGAGTTCGCTGTATTTGTCAATTATTTCAGTCAGTCGTAACATAGCAAGCGGTTAAACAAGGAATTCGTTTCTGGATTTAAGATGTCATGATTCTGTTTTGTTTAACAACACCAAGCCTGGAAAACTAGGAGGAGGAAATCCCAGAAACACTAAACAGTTATTCGTTAGCTGTAAGGAGTGACTTCTTCTGGATGTTGTAAAACTAGAAGAAAGTTTTGACTTTGTTATAATTTCACTATTCCTTTAAATGTAGTTTCCAAGCATCTAGCACTCTTTCAGTGAAATATTGCACACAGGATATCATGTGGTGTTCTTTTATCATCTGAAGTTTGAGTTTTATGATTTAAAGTGTACTTTAGTCACTTAAGCAAGAGTGATATTTTATGCAATTTTCTATGGGAAAACAACTTTGCAGCAATTATTTATTGTAATGCAAGAGAGTTCTCTGACATAATTTGAATAGTTACTGTAAAGGTAAAAGATCCTTCTTATTTCTGGGAAAAGAGTTTTATATATATTATGATTTTAATAAGTCGTAGCTACATTTGTTACAATGTGAATGTGCCGTTAAGATTTCTACACCATTCAAATTTAAGTAGTGCTCCAACAGTGGTATTGGTTAAGGATGTTATTATATACTATGCTGAGAAAAGCACATCTGTAAGACTGCTGTGTCTTGGTTATTAATGCCAGGATTTGGGCTATCTTTAATCTCATTTGACTTGTTCATCTTCCTTAAGGATCTCCATAAAGATGCCTGAGTATTCTTTTCACCCCTTAGTTAGGGTTTGCCTCAGTGGTCGTAAACCTGCTTAAGGGACAAAGACTCTTTTTTCCTTTGAAGTCATTTCCACAGCTTTTCAAAGGGGTCTAGAATCTGGTTTCCTTAAAACAATTTAGAAAAGTTTGAAGAGGTGCCCCTTAAACCAGTGACAAAATAAAATTTTCTCTGCATTATTGAAAACCATGACAATCTTCTGAAGCAGTAACAGTTTAAAAGCTTTTAAAGAAATTTGTTCTGCTCAACAATCAGCTTTTAAATGACCCATTATTTGGGAAATCAGTGTCTTAAAAATCCCTAAATATTTAACATTTTTATAAAAGGAGCCAGCCTGACTTTTCACAGGAATCTTGTTTTTCAGTAGTGAGAGAAATAGCCTGACTGGAGGTTTCTTTGTAAATTTACTTTTCTGATTGTTGCTCTCTTTCTTTTAATTGATGTGTGATTATTTAATACTAAAGCCATTTGGTAAACAGTTGGAAGAATGGATTTGAGAAACGCTGCTTATAATCTAGGTAACATGGGTTTATATTCTAGTTTATATAATATATTAATATAATATTACTAAATTAAAAACAACGTAAGTATTATAGATAGAATTTTTACTGTGTACTATGATAAACGTGTAATCAGTCCATGTTGTGTTGTAGGAGAAGCCTGACTCCTAGATACTATTGGGATAGGTACTGTGGAAATGCGTAACATTTAATTCATAGAGACAACAATAATACCACTACTACAAGCATTTAAAGTAAGCATGTTGTGGCAGTTGGGTTTTTGCTTCAATCCTCTAATAACTGCATTTAAAATAGTTCCTTAAATGTCCTTTTGAACTCAAACAGTGTAAACCCATTAACACCGAGTCGGTGCTGCTCATTTCAAACTCCCATGATTTCAGTGTTTAAACTATTGTTTTATGAAAATATTTAATAACTTAATTAAAGTAATTTTTTATGATCTGTGCAGTTTTGTTTTAAATGCAAGTTCTGAAGATAGTGGTAAATAATAACCATTATTGACTATTTAATGTTGCTAATGTGTGCATCTCAATTTAAAAGTACCGCAAACCAGGAACTGTGCAAAACTGCCTTACTTTTCATTTGGGGACAAAAGGACAGAGCATGGGATCTAAAAAGTAGAATTTGATACTGGGTAATGAGGCTGTTACAGTAGATTCCAGTGTAACCATTAAAGTTTATAGAACTTTTTTCAATTTGTTTGTGCAAAGTCATGGATTGTCTTCATTGTTTCATTCACTTTTAAAAGGGCTTCTTCTATGTTTAGGTGAGGAAAGTTCAGTATAGCCATCTTTCTGTGAAATCAGTCAGCTGAGAAGTACCTACTGATCATAAGTCTATCCCTTATGCTTTTAATTTTTTTTCTGAACTGTCTGCCATGCTTCCTGAATTTGAGTGTGTTTTGCCAAACTCCATATGAAACAAAAGCTGTAGCATTTCATGGTTATGTATTTGGGGATTAGGGATCACTTACTAAGCTGCTCCAAAGTATGTATGCGTGCGTGTGTGCGTATACATACACACACACACACACACACACACATATATATACACACTTTGGAGCTGCTTAGTGTGTGTGTGTGTGTGTATATATGTATAAAATATTGTCCTGATTTATTAAGAAAAAATACTGTTTACTTTACAAAAATTGTATGTTACAATAATATAAATTATGTATTGTAGCAGTAATTGCAGAATAAATCATGTTTTGAATAGGGTCATAGATTATGACCTTTTTAAAAAGACCGTTTGAACATGACAGCTACATGGACATTCTGGCAATTGTTGCAAATGGTCAGAGTTAAAACGCACACTGGTGAGAGCAAGTAAAGTCTCTTTAACTTTACTTTCACATGTCCAGTCCTGCATCCATGCTGCACAGAGAAAACTCATTGTGCCTGTGAAAACATTTTTTGTTTGCAGGGTCTGTTTTAACAATCTGAGTGCCTTATTACAAATTATGCAGATGCTACTTTGTAGAGTGCAGTATAAGTGAATGGACACATTAATTAGATTGTGCTTACTAATATTCATTTTTTTAAAAAATTCTGCTTCAAAACTTTTTGAATCATGCTATCTAAACAACAAATGTGCTGCTTTATCCTTGCTGGAATCACTTGACACTACTACCTTTTTCTATGTCTTTGCAAATCCATGTACTATTTTTTAAACTCAAAATAATATTTGATTTTTACCATCATCTTTCTCTATTGCCCTAAAAAAACAACAAGGAGTCTGGTGGCACCTTAAAGACTAACAGATTTATTTGGGAGTAAGCTTTCTGGGTAAAAAACCCACTTCTTCAGGGGCATCTGACTTCAGGGGCTTCAACCTGGACATCATAAATGTTCCCCCTTGTTACTTATCATAGTGACACACTTATTTCCGGAATATTTATTGATGTGGTGATCTTTGTCCACTGAGAGGTAGTAGAATCCTATATGTTCAAACTAGTTGTTGTCTATATAGAGGTGTGTTGTGTGTCTCTTCATTAATAAATGGCCAGGTTGAATTTCTGAAAGGCTGTGCTACTAGTGTACTGTTGATCAGCAGTATGGAAGAAGTCATTCTCAAGTGTAACTGAAAGACTATAGTCCATACCATGAGCATCTGTTCTCCGAAGTGTAAACTCCAAGGGTAAAGAAAATATATATCTGAATTACCTTAAACACTGCTTTTAGAGATGAATCATAACTGAGGATTCCTTTTTTTCTTGTTTCCTTGAAGGTGATTTTGCCACTCCCCGAGCTGTCTTGACAGGACATGACTATGAGATTGTTTGTGCTACGGTTTGTGCTGAACTTGGTCTGGTAATAAGTGGTGCTAAAGGTAAAAGTATTTCTGTTATCTTTTTAAAACTATATTTTGGTCATAAAATTATTGTCCTAGTTTAAAGATGAATACAGTCTAGGATGATGGAGATCATTTTAATTATGATTGATTCATATAAAAAAAACCTTGTTTTAATTGGCACAGGTTTTCCTTTTAAGTCAATTTGAAAAACATCTTTTGACCATAACACGTTAAAATTGAAGCCCATTCATGTGTATCTGTAGAAGTCCAGCACAGACAGCTTTCCCATGCTGGTCTTCCAGTTACCTTGTTTTTGTTTATTCAGACTAACTACCTTTAATTGTTCGACAATACAGAGTGAACTATCCTCTATGTATTCCTGGCTCTCTGCTGAGACTATCAAGAATGCAATGTAATTATGTGCTTTGTTTTTGTTGTGGATAACTCCTCAGTGGCAACAGCAATGATTTTTGTTGTTGTTGTTTAAAGATATATTTGCATTCCCAACTAAAATTTGCAGTGGTTAGGTTCAGCTTCTCTGAGCCCATCTACAAGGCCCCTACTTTAAATCTTTCTTAAAGACCCATTTCTGCTGTGCTGCTTACAATGAATTGTGTTCACTTGTACATAAATTGCCTGTAGTTGTCCCTCATCCCTACCTTTGTCTATTTAGCTGTCCTCCTTGGAAGCTCCTTGGAACAGAGACCTTCCTTCTTCAGTGTTTCAAAAGTTCCTATTATAGGCTGCATTTTCAAAGTTTGGCACTCAAAACTGCGCATACTTTTTACACAAGGGAATACCTGATGTGTGTATACTAATAAAGTTTTTGTCCATGTTCATTACTAATGAAGAATGTAGCTAATTGTATATGGGTACACATCTGATTTGTGAATGCGTATCAGGAATTTGTGCACCTCAGTTAGGTGCTGGAATTGTAAGCATGCAAATAAGTGCATCTTACTGTGAAAATCTAAAGAGGCTAATGAGATTGGTGCAGCCATGCTGCTGTAAACTCTCTAGTGGAGCTGCTCTAAACTGACAGGAGAGAGCTCTCCCTTTGGGCTGGTCTACACTGGGGGGGAGGGGTGTTGATCTAAGACACACAACTTCAGCTACGCGAATATGTATCTTAGTTCGACTTACCTGGCCATCCTTACAGTGGCAAGTCGACCGCCGTGGCTCCCCTGTCGACTACGCTTACTCCTCCTGCCGAGATGGAGTACAGGCGTCAATTCGGGGAGCGATTTATCGCGTCTAGATGAGACGCGATAAATTGATCCCTGATAGATCTATTACTACCTACCGGTCCGACGAGTAGTGTAGACGTGGCCTTTGACTTAATTAAGCCACCCCCAATGAGGGGTGGCAGCTATGTCAGTGAGAGAAGCTCTGTCCACATAACACTGTCCACACGAGCACTTAGGTTATAATGACATAAGTGGTAGTATGGACATTGCCTTAAAATAGGTGATTGCTTTAATTACCCTAATGCAACTCTAGACTTTTAGGAGATGAGACTACCAATGTGAAGAACTTTAGTATTACAGGGTTGTACCTTAAATTTTCCATTTATAACACATTTTTAGTTAATTCAATAAAAGCCATTACTCGTTGTCCTTTAATGTCTTTGGATGGATTTGATATGAAAATAAACAGTGCTTTTATTTCTGTTTCATCAGAAGGGCCATGTCTCATACATTCTATGAATGGAGACCTACTGAGGACATTAGAAGGTCCTGAAAACTGCTTGAGACCAAAACTTATCCAGGCTTCAAGAGAGGGCCACTGTATCATATACTATGAAAATGGCCTTTTCTGTGTATTCAGCGTGAATGGGAAACTTCAGGCCACTATGGAAACGGATGACAAAATAAGGGTGAGTGTGGAGAAATATATTCTAAGTGTTAAATATGTCAATATTTAAAATAAACTTAGGAGAATTCTGAGATTTTGGAATTGCTCAGGGTTTCTTTCCATGCAAATGGTGGTGACTGAAATCTGTGCAATTTTACTAATGACTGCTAAATTTAGAAGGGCTCCAAAAAGTATGTATTTGGGGGATCAAACATTGCTCATGGAATCATCTTTAACTTTACAGTGACTCTGCCTAGGTAGCCAGCAATATATTGTGGGGTTTTTCCCTCTGAATAAAAGGACATACAAATAATATCTGGTGTGCAGACACAGGAGAATTCAAGATATTACATTTTTGTCAGCCTCTAAAGAGTCAAGATGACCAGTCACTCCAGCAGCAGGAGGGCTGCTGTGTGTCATTAGCCCTGTCCATATTCCTGCATCTCAGTTGAAATATTATTCAAAGGCTGAGTTTCAGGAAGGCTTTTTGCTAATATGCAAAATCTTTGGTTCAAAAATGTTCATAAAATGTGATATGGACAGAACAAAATTTGCCAGCTGTGGTAGAGCTAAGCCAAAACAAGAAAAAGGGAGAATATTTTTAATTTAACTACTTAAAAAGAGAGAACAAATTAAATAGAAAGTTAAAAGATGAAGCAGAACACTGCTGCCTTAGTTAAATCCAAAATATAGTGGATTTTTTGTATTAAAAGAAAAATGGGAGTGAAGACAATGCTTAATAAAATAACTTTATGGACTTATTTTAATGTCAATATAAATATTCTCCTACAGTTCTAAAATCCAAACACAACAGCATTATGCTAATACATGAGAACCAGAAAGTGGTTCTCATCTCCCTCCCTAAAATACTCTTCTTCCAAAAGGCCTAAAACCTTGTAGCAGCCACAAAAGGACTGTAAACAAAAGAGCTGAAATAAACTAAAAAACAAAACAAAACAAAAAAAACCCACCACTGAACAAAACTTGAAGCGCTAACAGGACAGGTGTTAATTTGCAGTGCTCAGTCAGCAGCCCATCCTACTCTGTTGTCTATTTAGATTACAAACTCTTTAAAGGAGGAGGAGCTCTGTCTTCCTTCTTGTTTGTAGAGCAGTTGAAATTGACCACAATATAACTGCCCATTGTAGTTTCATTTTCCAAAATGAACGCAATGGAAAAAAGTAACAGCCTAAGTCGTGAAGAGTTAATTACCAAAATCTGTGGATAATAATAACAATTCTGAAGTGTTATTAATGCAGACAAGGATATTTTTAAAAAAACATCAGAGGGGTAGCCATGTTAGTCTGGATCTGTAAAAGCAGCAAAGAATCCTGTGGCACCTTATAGACTAACAGACGTTTTGGAGCATGAGCTTTCGTGGGTGCATGTCATCTGACGAAGTGGGTATGCACCCACGAAAGCTCAAACTCCAAAACGTCTGTTAGTCTATAAGGTGCCACAGGATTCTTTGCTGCTTTTAAAAAAACTATTATTTTTAGCTGTGCACCATTTCTTTTCCTTACAAGGTCTGATCACGTGACTTGTACAATATTTATGATATCCATTTTGAACTCTTCTTACCCTCACAAGACTGTCCTACAAGACTGTCCTACAGTCTTACAAGAATTCTTTACCTGTGTTTTTCATCCAACTGTGAGCAGTCTTAAATTTGCACCCCTTGTCCTTACCTGACTCCCACAGATACATAATTTTCTTAAGACTTATGTTGCAAAAGAGAGCAAAATCAAGGAAATTAGCTTCCAAACAGGTAAAAAATATTGAAATATATTTTAAAAGGATGTTACTAGCCTTAACTCTTTTCATGATTTCATATGCAGCTGGTACAAAATGTTTTAATGTTAACAGTGGAGCTCCCAAAACACACACTTAAATGCTTCAGCTATGCCTTTCTCCTTTTTGTAAAAGTTGACATCAAATTCTAGTGTAAATTAAATTCTGTTAATCCACTATCCTCTCTTTCTTGAAATGTTGGATATATAGGTTGTTGAGTATGCAATTTAAAAAGGTTATATTATTATTTGATGTGTTTTCCATAGCCAGTGGTGTTCTACAGTGGATTAGTAGTCACAAAGTGCTGAATTACGCACATTTATTACTTAATACACTGTAAATGCAGATTTGTTTGAAGTAGGGGATATGTCATGAGAATTTGCATGCCCCTATCCCAGGCTTTTTTCAAAACTGATATAGATTCTTGCTTCATTTTTAGTCTTTCTTCAAATCGATCAAGTTTCAGCTTTTGCTATCCTTGCACACATGCTTGTGAGTTTCCCACCCTAGCCTCTTCCCCAATATTTCATTTAAAGCAAGTACACGTCAGAATGTTTTCTTTTGCTTTTCTTTTTACAATAATAATGTTGATAATATGTCACTTCAGTTGATTATATTGTCAGCTAGGCTAGTAAATCTGTAAAATATCTAGAAATCCCTTGCTGGGTAAAACAATTTCTGTAGTGTTTCAGTCAGTACTCACGGCTTGGAGAACGTTGCTTGAGGCAGTGAATGTTCCACTCTCTATAGGCCACTGGTACATACTGTTTTTTCCCCAGCAGTCCCACGAGGATTTTAGGTTTAAATAATCCACAACCTTCTTCCCAGGGCTTCTGCACTTTATCATACTAGAAGGCAAGTGGCAACTGTGTGATTAAAGTAGGGACATTTAAAATGAGTAGGACTTGCCTACAGGCTGTGCAGACTGATGATATCACTATTTGTTGCCAGGAGAAAATGGAGGAATAGTGGGTCAGAAATGCAGTTGCTTATGTAAAGTAAAATTTGGATGTGTTTTCCCGTGTCATTGTGGACTTAGACTGCAAGATGTAGTTGACGAAAATAACAGTTTACAGTTATCTTCAGAACAACGTTCTACAACTACCAGAAAAATTTGACTGTCTGGCGAAACTCGGGGTATAATCAACACTTTCCACCAGTTTTTGTTTAAAATACTGCCTCACGGATAACAGCATATCCTAGCACATCTACCATGTAATGTTTAATTGTCTTAATGAATAATTTAAATCTAAGTGGGCAGCCAGTTCAGAGAAGTAAAGTTATTTTATCCTAAACAAAGACAGTGCACTAATTCACCCCAAGGAACCAATTTATTTTCCTTCCCTGAATCCTGAAATGTGGAAGTGCCCAACAGCCTCTTGCTGCCATAAGCCAGTTCTGTCGTGGCGACAGCTCTGCTTTTTAAGACACACTGCCTTTCAAGAATCTGAGAGGTTAAAGGGTTTGCACAAACTTTTGAGACTTTTCAAGGAAGCGCAAGTCAGAAATGAAGCTTTTAGAACATTGCTTGAATTCAGTGCTATGAATTGCTTGAATTGTTTGCATGTCTAAATCTTACGTTGTGAGAATGATTAGATGGCAGAACTGCTTGAGCTTATTCTTATTAGAATCCTGGATAACTTTCACTGGGAGAAAAACTGAACAGTAAAATTGATTCATGCCTTCCCCATAATAGTTGGAGTACTTGAGAGTAAATGCATCCTTTAGTTTGTTAACTCCTATGAGGCATGTCATTAAACTGAAATTTTGACAAGTGACCTTTGTCTCATATATATATATCTACTACTTGTCTTCTTGAAAAGCAGGTGACTTAGGAAAATGACATAGATATTGGCAAAACCTCAAAGACTGTTCTTTATTTAATCAAGAGATCACAGAAATCACTGAAATTTGCAGGAAGTGGAAGAGTTAAAGATTAATGGTTTTAATTTGCCTTGTAATATAGCATTTCTCCAGTAAAAAGCCTCAAGTATAAAACACAAGTGAACCATGACCATAAGGTTAATGGATTTTCATCAGCTGAATTTTATAAGTGTAGCAAATAATTATTTGTCATGCCTTCATTGCAATTTCAAAATACCCTCAGGAGATTGCCATTTGTGGAATGAAAAAAAATGGATATTGATTTTACTTCTAATGAATAATCTTTTTAATAATTTTATTTGGTTTGCAAGAGCTCATGATGAGCTATCTTGGTATACGCAATTTTCTTTTCTACAGATTTTATTATCTTACCTCATTCTTCTCTCCATCGCTAGCTTATTGCCTTGTTGCACCCTGGTTATATTGTGTGTAATTTAGATTCTAAGCTGCTTGGGCAGCAAACATGTCTTCTTTCTGGTTTGGGAGGTGCATCACACATCTTTGTGTTCTGAGGGAAATAAGAAATGACAAAAATAATTGATAGTTGGAACATTTATACCATTCGGAACAAGTTTCAGTTCAGAATGTTTGAGCATTTAATTATGCCATAATTATGTGTGTCTTGGAAAGGATTTACCATGCCCACTACCTTTTTTAAGCGTTGGGTACATTTGTCGCAATTCTAGTTGAAAATACAGTTGCCTGGAATCGGTTGATCACCAATTCCTTCATTGCTTGTAAATACAAAATGTTGATTATCTTAAAGCATTAGTGCTGAAACTATTTTGTTAAATAAAATGTTAAACTAAAGGGTTTGTTCCCATAACAACAAGAAGTCGTCATAATAAACACTCAAAACTAAGGTTATGAAAAGTTAGCTACTTTATAAGAACCCTACTCAGCCCTGCTGCACTTCCTGACCTTTTTAGAGAGTATTTTTAGCATCATCATAACAGTAATAAGGCACAAAAATTGATAATATTGCATATATTCAATATGGTTGACTAATTATTATGAAGACCATAATATTTTAGTTTTTACACTTGTCAGTGTTCAATGTAACCATTTGAGTATTGCATTAATGGTATATTTAGTATTTTAATTCCCCCTGTTTTTGTGAGCATGTGCTGCATATGTTAAAAATTCTGCAAATTAGGAGTGCCTCAGAAACATAGAGTATGGTGCACAATACTTATGATTGCCACAAGATCTTAAAGGCACCATAGCATAAAGCTTTCTGTGTAATAGTTTTTGAAAACTCTGATGTGTGAAGACCTCACCTATAGTTTTCTATGTTATAAACTGTTGATGAAATCTTTAAGTGCAAAAGAAACTATTTCTGTTTTCAAAACTGTTCATAAAGAAAATTTTCTAAGATATTGTGGTGGAATTGTAGAACTAAACAATAAAATTATATTATGCATAGTTGTTGTAGCTATGTTGGTTCTAGGATATTAGAGACACAAGATGGGTGAGATAATATCTTTTTTTGGACCAACTTCTGTTGGTGAAAGAGACAAACTCTCAAGATTACACAGACTTGAAGGAGAGCTCTGTGTAAGCTGGAAAGCTTATATCTTTCATGAACAGAAGTTTTTCAAATAAAAGATATTGCCTCACCCACCTTGAGTTTCTAGTATTATGCATACACATTTTAAAATAGTTAGGACTTCATTATTCTAAGCAGCACTTCCCTGTAGGAAAGGTTGCCTAATATTTTTCATTATAAGACTCTGTTTTCATTTACTTATAACTTTGCCTTACTTTAACCCTTTCGCTGACACTTCCAATGCTGAGTGTCAGCTTCAGGCTGTTGTATGTGTTTGTTTATTTATTTATTTGAAGTTGTTTTTTAAATGATTTAGCTGTCTCAAAACACAGGTGTTTTGGGGGGAAGTATTGTTTTGACCATGTTAAATTCTTACAGCTGTTTTGTTGAAAAACTTTAGCATCTCTATGCTTTGGATCAGACATTCTAAATTTGGCAAGGTGTCATTCTACTGTCAGGGATGTGCTTTTTGTTGTCTTTGTGAAAATCTCCCCAAATTTGTTGAATTTTGGAAGCCTCTGGAAAAATCTCAAGTCATACATGTATGACGGAGACTTCTTAGGCTTGTCAGAGCTTGGCAGCTAAATTTTGCAGGAGCTTGTGGGAGAACAGTAGGAGCCAGGAAACAGAGAGGAAGAGGGGAAGAAGCCAGGAGGTGTGGGAATGAAGAGAGGAGATAGATGAAGAGAGGGAGGAAAGTAGGAGCCGGGATGGATAGTAGATGAGGATGAGGGTTGGGGCAAGAGTCAGAGTGATGGGGAAGAGTGAATAGGAGCAGAGGGGGATGGGGCCCCCAACGGAGAATGGGGCAGAAGGGTTTACAAGTACTAGAACATACTACCTTTCAGAAACTGGAATAGAAGCCAGCATTCCAGCCAGGAAGCTGTGGGAAAATAACTGTGGAACTCATTAGAAAAGTGTTTCTCATAGCCTACTGGCTGGACCCAGTAGAAGATAACAGCTTGCTATTGGAGGAGGAGGAGAAGCAGCAGCCTAACTAGAATGCAGAGGAGCAGGGAGGGGATTACCCAACCCAGGGGAGGGCAGAGGGGAAGGGGGACAGATCTAAGGTCAGGGGTGCAGCAATTAGCGGTAAAGATCTGTGCTTTAGATCCAAAGGTCCCAAACTTGCTGATGGCCTACCAGTGTGAGGGTCACTATGAAGCCACATGATACAATTGCTGTTTTTTTCACTTTGCTTTTTAAAAAAGGTAGGAAATTATATTAACCCATCCCTCCCTCCTATATTAAAGAACATTAAGGCTGCCAAGTCAACACTCAAGTTTAGGAAATGCCACAATTAAAGTTGCCTGTGCGCAAACAGCCTTCATTCTGTCAATTCCTAATGTTTGAATGCTTCATTTTGCAAACTAAATGTTCCTTTAATGTATTTTTTATGTAATATCAATATATATTCTCTGTTATGTAAATATGAGTTTGGGATGGCCCATTTCTCACAAGTAGTGAAAGTATGAGTAAATTCCCCAGTTCATCCCAAATGGAGGCCAGCCTTTAGAGCACACTATCATTTATTCTGTGTCTGACACATTAGCTAAACGTACCTTTTTAGAAGTATTAAAAGAGTATTAAAAATTTTCATTTCATTCAGACTATTTTTTGTATCCCTCCAACTATAAGGCCAGGCGACTTAGTTCTGTGTGTCCAACTGTGCAGGGCTCAGGGGGAAAGAAAAACAAAAGCAGATAAACAGACCTCCAAATATGGCCTATATAAAAAATGAGGGCGACTCTCTGAGGTTAAAGCTGTTTGGGTGAATGTGAGGTGCAAGTTCCGCAGCCTGCTATGAATGTGCCTGATTAGAAAATCAAATCTCCTTATTTGCCCTCATCCTTGATTTTTGGTGTGTGGAATAGTTGATAGGTGAAATAAACTTAAGCCACTTGACCATCCTTTCTATTGTATTTCTTGAAAAGAAACCAGTGTATTCTGTAGATTGCAATGTTTACCCTACGTTTAAGTTGTAATTGACTTTTTTGCTTCTCAAAAGCTGTATCTACTGATATGAAGTATCTTCAGAGATAAAGCTATCACAGCAGCTATCATGGTGCAGAGGGAGTGTTCTGGAGGTAAGAGAGGGAAATAAAAGCAATGCAAGTTGTTTTAACGGAAATATTAATGTAATTTCACTTTAGGCAATCCAGCTGAGCCGTGATGGACAGTATCTGCTTACAGGCGGAGACAACGGGGTCATCGTGGTATGGCAGGTGTGTGACCTCAAGCAGCTTTTTGCTTACCCAGGCTGTGATGCTGGAATCCGTTCCATGGCCCTGTCATATGACCAAAGGTGAGATTAAAGTTTGGGGGTCAGAAGTATTCCATAGAATGTACTATTATAAAGAAACAGCAAAAGGGACATCATTAGGGTGTAAACATTTTTTTTCCCTTTCAATATTTACTTTAATCTCAGGTGCCAGTGATAATATGGAGAATTCTGTGCACTGTTTTAGTGTTGAAAGGTCATGGTTTAGGTCTGATAATCTTTTTCAGAGTTGCAGCTCTTAGTCGGTAAGTTAACACTCATTCCAGGAAATCTCACTCTGACAGACTTTTAATATGTACTGTTTTGTCTTTCCTCAAAGGAAAAGAATATTCCTAACTATAGGTCTTCAAAGCCATTAACAGAAAGAAAATAGACACTCACTAAGATTCCCATCAATCTTTTACATGTTGTTTTCTCTTATAAAGGATAAAACAGTAAACATATTTACTACTGTCTATATTACACCTGCCAATGTCACTATGGTTAAAGGTCTTTATGCATTTTTGGCACACATCTCTGTCCAGTTTATAACTTGGATGTTTATAGTTGCATCCAGCTTGTCCTTAGCTTACAGACTACTATCTAGACTTTTGTTTACCCCAGATAAAATTACAAAAGCATCTAAGTCACTAAATCTTATTGAAAGTCATTTAGGATCCTAGGCACTTTTAAAATGGAACTCAGCCTTGGATACACCTAAAACACAGGTCAACCTAGGTACATTGAGACAGGCTATGAAATTTCGCACCTCGTTAACATAGTTAGGTTGACCCAACCTCCCCTGTAGATGAAGGTAGGTTGATGGAAGCATTCTTTCATTGATCTAGCTACCACTTCTCACTGGGCTAGATTAACTACAGTAACAGGAAAAACCCTTCCGTCACTTGTCGACAGTATAGCAGCGTAGCTATAACACATGTAGTGTAGACATACCTTCAGGCTCCTAAGTCACTTGGTCACCTTTGGATATTTTGACTCCTATCTAATTGTATTTGTCATCAATAATCTTTGGAGCAGAAACTTTCTCCTACTATGTGCCTTGCACAGTAGAGCCAGATTGTGACTCAGCCCTCTATATGCTACCCTAATAATAATAATTAATTAATTACTTATTAATAATAAGGGGCCAAATTCTCTGCTGATGTAAATGCCTCAGCTTCATTATTGTCAATGGAGTTTTACACATTTTCACCAGTAGAGAATTTGGCCAAATGACTAATTATTAAAAAAAATGAATATTTGTGCTCATCCAAAATAGGGCAAAAAATCTCCAGCTTGTCTGGGATGTTGGGGATAAATAATAAAAAAGAGAGATGACTGTTAAATTGAATGTTCATGAAATGAGGCAAGTCCTCTTAGTTTCCCACTGGGACAAACAAAATTTTTCTAAACAAATGAGCATCCAAGTGGGAAATAAAGAAACTAGACTAAGTGTTTTTAGCTGTCACACAAAATTGCACTGATATCTCAAGAGTGCCAAAGACAGGCAGAGGCCAGTCATGCCCTGTGGCTAGTCAACCATTCAGTAGGAACCCCAAAAGCCAAAGGTAAAGCTCAATTTTAAATCTTGATTAAACAGGAAGCAGAGTTTATTACACTAATGATAATCATTAAAAATGAAATATGAAATCCCTCAATGCCTTTAAGAATCAGACAGCTTATAGAAGTGCCTAAATATGGATACAAGAGCCAAAATTTAGGCATCCATTTTATAAAATCTTTGTGTTTTCAGATAGATATTTTCCTGTCATATGTTCATTATGTCAGTCGTAACACAATCCACATTTCAGAATGTCACATCATATACTCTTTAAAACAAAAACAGTGACATCTATGGATTTTAATCAAGATTTTAACCCACTACTTCTTACCAATCTGAAACCCCGCCCATCTCAACTTCTGCAAACCTTCAGTCTCCTTGAATCATGTCCTCTTCATCCTGTACGTGTTCTCACAAGCACTCATTCTGGAAAATGGCAGCGGGGGAAAGAATGTCACTGACGCCAAACGCCAAAAATTAAAATGTCTATACACTAATGCGAGGAGCCTAGGTAACAAGATGGAGGAACTGGAGCTACTGGTGCAGGAAGTGAAACCGGATATTATAGGGATAACAGAAACCTGGTGGAATAGTACTCATGACTGGAGTATAGGTATTGAAGGCTATGTGCTGTTTAGAAAAGACAGGAAGAAAGGCAAAGGTGGTGGAGTAGCCTTGTACATCAATGATGAGATTAACTGTAAGGAAATAAGAAGCGATGGAATGGATAAGACAGAGTCTGTCTGGGCAAAAATCACACTGGGTAAAAAAGCAACTAGAGCTTCCCCTGAGATAGTGCTTGGGGTGTGCTATAGACCACCGGGATCTGATTTGGATATGGATAGAGACCTCTTTAATGTCTTTAATGAAGTAAACACAAAGAGGAAATGTGTGATTATGGGAGACTTCAACTTCCCGGATATAGACTGGAGGACGAGTGCTTGCAAGAATAATAGGGGTCAGATTTTTCTGGATGTGATAGCGGATGGATCTCTTCATCAAGTAGTTGAAGTACCTACGAGAGGGGATGCCATTTTAGATTTGGTTTTGGTGAGCAGTGAGGACCTCGTAGAAGAAATGGTGGTTGGGGACAACCTTGGTTCGAGTGATCATGAACTGATTCAGTTCAAACTAGATGGAAGGATAAACGAATGTAGATCTGGGATTAGGGTTTTCGACTTCTCGAGGGCTAATTTTAAGGAGTTAAGGAAATTAGTTAGGGAAGTGGATTGGACGGAGGAACTTGTGGATTTAAATGCGGAGGAGGCCTGGAATTACTTTAAGTCGCAGCTGCGGAAATTGTCGGAAGCCTGCATCCCAAGAAAGGGGAAAAAAACCATGGGCAGGAGTTGTAGGCCAAGCTGGATGAGCAAGCAACTCAGAGCGGGGATTAGGAAAAAGCAGAAAGCTTACAGGGAGTGGAAGAAGGGCGGGATTAGCAAGGGAAGCTACCTTGGTGAGGTCAGAACATGTAGGGATAAAGTGAGGAAGGCTAAAGGCCGCATTGACCTGGACCTTGCAGAGGGAATCAAAACCAATAGTAAAAGGTTCTACAGCCACATAAATAAGAAGAAAACAAAGAAAGAATAAGTGGGGCCGCTATACACTGAGGATGGAATGGAGGTTAAGGATAACATAGGCATGGCCCAATATCTAAATAAGTACTTTGCCTCAGTTTTTATAAGACTAGTGAGGAGTTTAGCATTGATGGAGGGATGATAAACGGGAATGTGGATATGGAGGTGGATATTACCGCAACTGAGGTAGAGGCCAAACTTGAATAGCTTAATGGGACAAAATCGGAGGGCCTGGACAATCTCCATCCGAGGATATTAAAGGAACTGGCGCGTGAAATTGCGAGCCCGTTAGCGAGAATTTTTAAGCAATCGATAAACTCGGGGGTTGTGCCGTACGACTGGAGAATTGCTAACGTAGTTCCTATTTTTAAGAAAGGGAACAAAAGTGATCCGGGTAATTATAGGCCTGTTAGCTTGACGTCTGTAGTATGTAAGGTCTTGGAAAAAATTTTAAGGGAGAAAGTAGTTAAGGACATAGAGGTCAATGGTAATTGGGACGAATTGCAACATGGATTTACTAAAGGCAGATCATGCCAAACCAATCTGATCTCCTTCTTTGAGAAGGTGACGGATTACTTAGATAAAGGAAATGCGGTAGATCTAATTTACCTCGATTTCAGTAAGGCGTTTGACACGGTTCCACATGGGGAACTGTTAGTTAAATTGGAAAAGATGGGGATGAATATGAAAGTTGTAAGGTGGATAAGGAACTGGTTAAAGGGGAGACTCCAGCGGGTCATATTGAAGGGTGAACTGTCAGGCTGGAAGGAGGTCACTAGTGGAGTCCCTCAAGGATCGGTTTTGGGACCGATCTTATTTAACCTTTTTATTACTGACCTTGGCACAAAGACGGGAATGTGCTAATAAAGTTTGCGGATGACACAAAGCTGGGGGGTATTGCTAACACGGAGAAGGACAGGGATACTATTCAGGAAGATCTGGACCACCTTGTAAACTGGAGTAATAGTAATAGGATGAAATACAATAGTGAAAAGTGCAAGGTCATGCACTTAGGGATTAATAATAAGAATTTTAGATATACGTTGGGGACGCATCAGTTGGAAGCGACAGAGGAGGAGAAGGACCTTGGGGTATTGGTTGATAGCAGGATGACTATGAGCCGCCAATGTGATACGGCTGTTAAAAAAGCAAATGCGATTTTAGGATGCATCAGGCGAGGTATTTCCAGCAAAGATAAGGAGGAGTTAGTACCGTTATATAAGGCACTGGTGAGACCCCATCTGGAATATTGTGTGCAGTTCTGGTGTCCCATGTTCAAGAAGGATGAATTCAAACTGGAACAGGTCCAGAGACGGGCTACTAGGATGATCCGAGGAATGGAAAACCTGCCTTATGAAAGGAGACTCAAAGAGCTTGGCTTGTTTAGCCTGGCCAAAAGAAGGCTGCGGGGGGATATGCTTGCTCTATATAAATATATCAGGGGGGTTAACGTTAGGGAGGGAGAGGAATTATTTAAGTTTAGTACTAATGTAGGCACGAGGATGAACGGGTACAAACTGGATATTAGGAAGTTTAGACTTGAAATTAGATGAAGGTTTCTAACCATTAGGGGAGTGAAGTTCTGGAACAGCCTTCCGAGGGAAGTAGTGGGGGCAAAAGACTTATCTGGCTTTAAGACTAAGCTTGATAAGTATATGGAGGGGATGTTATGATAGGATAGTTTAATTTGGGCAATTGATCTTGGATTATCACCAGATAAGTCTGCTCAGTGGTCTGCAGGGAGATGTTGGATGGGATGGGAACTGAGTTACTGCAGAGAATTCCTTCTTGGGTGCTGGCTGTTGAGTCTTGCCCACATGCTCAGGGTTTAGCTGATCGCCATATTTGGGGTCAGGAAGGAATTTTCCTCCAGGGCGGATTGGCAGGGGCCCTGGAGGTTTTTCGCCTTCCCCTGCAGCGTGGGGCATGGGTCGCTTGCTGGTGGATTCTCTGCAGCTTGAGGTCTTCAAACCAATTTTGAGGATTTTAATAACTCAGTCCTGGGTTAGGGGTTGTTATAAAAGTGGATGGGTAGGGTTCTGTGGCCTGCCTTGTGCAGGAGGTCAGACTAGATGATCATATTGGTCCCTTCTGACCTATGAGTCTATGAGTCTATATTAAAATGACTGGCACCGTCATTTTTGGCTGGAGCCAAATTCTACCTTTGAGGCCCTACTCAGATAGCATTCTGATGTACCTGTTGCATCACTTTGCTATATGATGAATTCGTGTGTTAATAACAATGACTAGAGCTGGTCAAAATTTTTGACAACAGTTTTTCATAAAAAGTGCCATTTAATCACAATCAAACAATAGTGGGGACGTGTTGATTTTGGTGAACATTTTAGACAGGAAAAGGTTTCTGAAATGTGTCATTTCTGTAGTGTCATGATTCATTTTGTTTTGACTTTTATAATCAAATTAAGTTTTAGTATTTATAGATTTGATTTAATATTATGTATGCATTTATGGTATATTTAATATAATATAAACATCTAAATGAAATTGATTGAAACACCACTCTCAAAATGTTTTGACACAGACAAAATATTTTGATTGTCTCAAATTAGAAATTTTGGCTTTTCACAGCAAATCAGAACAATTTTTTCCTACAAAATGTCAGAATTTCTCACTCAACAGAAAGTTTAGTTTCCAACAAGTTCTAACAGTAATGTCACAAGATGAGACAATAGACATGACTGAGGTGGCAACTCCTGATACATTACAAGCCAAAATGTCACTTCATCAGCCATGATTGCTCTAAAATGGCCCCAAGTGGGATCATAGCTGTTCAGAGGGAGCTAAAACATCTCCAACAGTCAGCTCGCTCGTAGTAAAGATGTGAAAATACAGAATATCTCTGTGGTGGATGGCATGAATAATACGCCTGCTTAGTGCTCAATACCAAATAGCAGCACTCTGATTGTTTACATGTACATGAAATAAAGCTGCACATATGTATCAACAATAGAGATGTTGCAGTCCTGTACACACATCTGGTTCTTTGATGAAGATCCTGTGCTAAATCCCTCTTGAACTGGGGAAGAATGAATTGAAATCTGCATACCTGTTTTCTCCATTCTGGATCCTCTACATTTTGCTATTTCATTAGCACTCTCACCAGCAGAGTTAAAGCCATTATGAAAACAAAATCAGAAGTGGTCTGTGTGTAGTAACCCTAGTTTTATGCAAGGTTAATTGTTCTTATCATCTAAGTCTTGAGCCCCTTTTGGTGCCCAGATGTGCCAGGACAATTTATTTGAGCTTGATCCTCTCTGATCCGTATTTCCATGTAATAGAGCAGTAACAAAACAACTTGTCCTACTTTTTCAAATGTGTCCACTAATCTGAGTGCCTCAATTCTCGAGGTCCCAAAATGGGAGCCCCTAGGACTTGATTTTCACTGGTGCTAAGCACCTGCAGCTCCAGTTGTCTCCTGCTGGAGTTGTGGGTGTTAAGCACCTCTGGAAATGAGACCATAAGTGTTAGAATTGTACACCCCTAAATTAAAAATTTAGACCTTAATTATTCTTTTCCCCCATATTACTTCAATCTGGAAAGGAAGGCAAGTAATACATTCTTCACTCTTTCCCTGAAGTCTGATTCAGTTCATATCAAATACAGTAGAGGAAAATCATACAGGAAATAAAAAGCTTTAAATATACTGCATAATTGCTGTGGGAATTTTAAGACCTAATCCAAAGCCTGTTGAAGTCAATGGGAGTCTTTCCATTAACTTCAGTAGGAATCGCATCGGGTCCTTAATTATCAGAGGGGTAGCCGTGTTAGTCTGGATCTGTAAAAGCGGCAAAGAGTCCTGTGGCACCTTATAGACTAACAGACATATTGGGGCATGAGCTTTTATGAGTGAATACCCACTTCGTCAGATGCATGTGACAAAGTGGGTATTCACCCACGAAAGCTCATGCTCCAATACGTTTGTTAGTCTATAAGGTGCCACAGGATTCTTTGCCGCTTTATCAGGTCCTTAATGTTTGAGTTGGTGGCATTCTTAGGCAATATCTACACTGTGAGCTAGGGGCATGAGTTCTAGCTCATGTAGACGTATGCTAGCTCTCATGCTAGCATAAAATAGCAGTGGTGGCACAGGCAGTGGTGAGTGGTGGCAGGGGCTAGCCACCCCAAGTACAGATCCATGGGTTGATGCTCAGGGCAGATAACCCATGTCACTGTTCACTGCTGCCCATGCTAGCACAGCTATGCCGCATGCTAATTCAATGAGAGCTAGTGCGAGTATGTCTACCTGAGCTGGGAAGCACAAGTGTAGACGTATCCTTAGACATTTGATTTAAAAGGTGATGCTGGATATGGTGGAAGAAGTCTGTTCAAGAAAGGTAAGTCAGCTGTGTTTGAATGTAAAGTGGCTAACTCTTTAACTGAATGTTGTGCTTTTCATAGGTGTATAATGACTGGCATGGCTTCTGGGAGCATAGTGCTTTTCTACAATGATTTCAACCGATGGCATCATGAATATCAAACCAGATACTGATGTTGCAACAGACCAGAACTAGCACTGACAAGGACAGCTGCTGTCAGAATGAAACTGAACATAGCAAACCTCTCTTCAGTATCCTGCCGCAGCATTGTTCTGTATAAATAGCTATATTACACCTGAATGTAACTGAAATTTGCTCAAAGACGCAAACTATTTTTTAAAGTTAATTGCTATTTTTGTAGACTTTGCATGATTTTTTGGGGGCAAAGGGCAAAGAAGCAGAAAAATGGCTGCTGGGTTCTGTAGTTAAAAATCTATATTTTTAGTCATAATGAGAAGTCTATTTTGATTCATGTATGGAAAGAAACTTAAAATTAAGATAGTTAAAACTCTTATTCTAGCTATATTATGAAGAAATACATTTCCCATCTAAAGCTTTATCTATAACCTCGAGGAATATATATGATTTTAACAAATTGAAAGTGGGTTATAATACTGGGGATTTTAATTTGTGCTACACTTTGTCTTGATGTACTTTTCCAAATGATTATACTTCTTCAGCACTGAAGTTTCTGGGAATCAATAATAATATTTAAATTATGATAAATGTAATTTTAAACATGACAAGGAATTGTTTCCATCAATATTACTGTTCAAGCATGTTTCTAGACCTAGACAATTTAGTTCTTTTTTAGTTGTATGTTTTTGTTGTGCAGTTAAGAGGGAGAAATCAGCAACAGAGTCTGTGGTACGTCAAATGTGAATCCTACTAGTTTTTACCTGGTATTTCCTTCAGAGCAGACCAAAATGTGCGTTGTTCCTCAAAATCAAAACTTCAACTTGGACATGTCCTCAAACTAGCAACCTGCACAATATTTCTTTTTAATTAGATGCAAGTACCAAAGCACACTTCTGCTGCTTGACTATGAAAGCACTAAGAGGCAGGCATTCAAATGTTTATAGCTTTGACATCTTTGCAGAAGCTCTAGACTTGCAAACTTCTTTCCCATTTTTTTAGTTTTTTTCTTCAGAGGACTAACCACCATAGTTATGTAGCAGATTCCATATCTTGTGCTGTGTATGGCAACAAAACCATCAGTTTCTGCTACCAAATCCAATCCAATCTTGTCCAATCATGTTAATAAATTATCTCCTCCCTTAGGAAATGAAAAATAATTTATACTAAGGAACAATAAGTTATTTTGGTGTTGCATAATTCTACTTTTCTACAAGATTGCTGTGCAGAATTCTGTGAAAATATTTGTGAAAAGAACTGTATTGTTTTGTAAGTCTGTATTGCATAAATAACTTTTCATGTGTTGTGATCTATATGAGTTAAAACTTACATTCCATATCTGTATCAATTTCTCTACCTGCCCACTGGAGCAGTTCCCATTTTTCTCTTTAAGCAAAGATTTGGAAGGAGGAAACTCCAGTTTGAGTGAAGAAATTAAATAAAATGGCATTTGTAATTGAGACCTTCAGTGGTGTTTTCAATATGTACATACAGCCACCCTCACCCAATGCATTTGCAAATACAAAGCAAACACGGGGGTTTGAGACAATAATGGCCTGCTTTTTCTATGTGTTATACCATTTCTATGCTGGTACAGTGTATCTATATTGATGTCAGTGGAGTTGCACAATAAGCTGTGACAGAATGTAGAATCTGGTTAATGATATGTGGTAGTCATTATCTCCGCCTGGTAAAGTGCGGAACAGTCACTCACTAATAAATGCCTTGAATTGAGAATGAGGTTGTATAAAAATAAATGTACTTGACAAACTTTTGCTATTTGCAAAATTCATATCTCTTTATAAATAGATTTTAGTAGACAGAGATATGAACTTGAACTTCTTTTATAAGGAGGAATATTCCCTGTATAGGTTTGTAATGAATATATAAATGCTGTGTAATGAGTTGGTTACTAATATTTGCAGTGAGGGTCAGGCGAATCTCTATCATCTATCATATTATCCAGGTGCAAAATGCAGAATTTAAAATTTTCTACTTTAGTTTTATTAGTTAATTTAGAACTAAATTCAGTAACACTGAATTACTCACTGAAATAATGTTCTTTGATCTTAAAGTATTTCATGGGCACTTGAAATGGTAAAGATTTCAGCCTTTATTTTAAAATGGTTGGTGGGGTTTTTTAAATGGTTTCAGCATAGGCAATAGGCTTTGGTGTAGTAGAAGCCCTTACATTGGGATACCATGCTGGGGTTCTGTCCCAACACCTAAACCATCTCAAACAACACAGTCAGACCTGTAGCTGCTGGGGCCTTGTTGGTCAGGAGAGTCCTTCCCCAGCTTGAGCATTCATATGATATTTATTGCTCATGTTTCAGTGCCATTTGGGGTTGAGTCCAAGCTGCTGCATGTAGACTGGGTGGTCTGTGGTAACACGGAGCCTCCTGGGGAATCAGGATGTCTCCCTTTATTACAGCCCTGTTTTGAGCACAATACAGGTTTGTCACATCCCACCTATATAAGAAGAAATCTCCACCCACTGTTCTCCTAACTGCTTCCACAAACTTTAATTCTAGATCTGCAGTGTTGTAGCATGTTACGTCAGTTCTAGACACATTCCCCGTTGCCTCTCATGGGCCAGCTGGCAGAGGAGGCTGTGTCAAAGTTGTGGGGGTACCAGATTACACATTTAATTCTCAGGCATTGTATTGTGTGACCAGACCAAATGTTTTCACTGGGGGATGGGGGCTAGGGGAGAAAGTTTTATGCTTGGTTGAATTAATTCTGCCTAATACAGGTTCTTGTACACTCTTCTTTAACCTCCAATGTGATATGGAGTGCAAACAGTTAAATTCCAAAATACTATTTATCCATTAGTGTAATCAATGAAAAGCATGTGTTAGCCCTCTTGATTAGACACAGTTTAGTAAACAGGTGCCAGAGATTAAACTACAATTAAACAATTCTGAGGTGGTGGTTTGTTTTGTATTTTTTTTTCTTCAGAACACAGCTGAGGGACAAGGGAGCTGTTGCAAGGTGGAAAGGGAGTTTCCATTTTTACTAAGAGAGACAACTTTTAAATTCAGAAAGATCAAGCATGGTTCACAGACTCTCTCAAACTCTGGTAAGCTCATATTAACATATTTTCTCATAGAAATGGATGTGATCTCTGACTTACCCCAACCAATATCTTATATGAACTAATGATGAAAGGAAGGCCAGTAACACTGAGAATGATTAGAAATAAGTTTGAGATTTTCAGTTTATTTTAGAATACTCATCTTCAGTGGCTTCATATCAGTTATGTTTCCTTTAAGCCCCTGTTACAGTATTTGAGTAGCCATTATGTTTTAGATAGAATTCTGTTTTCGTTAGAGGAAGTTTGAGTACTGAAGCAATGTTCAAAGGTAAGTTAATGTAATGCCAATCTGAGAGCCTTTCCTGAGCAGTCAGCAACTATTCCATTATATAATTAAAAGAACCTCTCTGTCTACAAACTGCACATTCAGCTAGTCTATGAAAAATATGTTTGTATTGCAGTTACCCTGTCCCTGCCGTTCCTCCAGTTTGTCTGCCTCACCTACTATAGTGCTTTGTCTTAATCTAAGATTGCAGTCTCTTTGGGGAAGGAAATTTTATTAAGTCTGTATAGCACCCAGATCTAACCTGCTTGGGGCCCATCAATGCTATTGTTGGGAGAAAAAAAAAAAAGTTTAACCAGTGATTTTTATGTTCCACTAAAAGTAGCTATGGTTTACTTTGAAAAGGGAACTTGAAGTTGTCTTAGTAGCATGAAAATTCTTATTAGAGCTCTTCTCAGTAGGAAATTAGTATGATTGTTGAGTTCAGCATTCTAATTCTAAAAGTGTTCAGGTTGGTATTTTATTAGGAAACATTCTGGAGATTCCTTCCTCCTGTGTGGTGTAGTGTTCTCAGCACAGCTCAAGCTGAGGGTTTCCAACAAACAAACAGAGGCTGCTCCATTGCTTCTACATCTGTGCACAAAGCAGGCTGTTTTTCCAAGCACCAGCTGGTGTCAGCAGACTGATAATCAATTTTTCTTTCTTAGCAGAAAAAGTAAATTGAGTTATTCCAGACCAGGTATACAGAAAGGAATGTAGTTCATTGTGACTTTGGCTGGGACATACCTCTTATTAATTTCTGTATTTAGACATATTGTTTGAGAATGAGATAGAAATGGTGAATATCTAGACCAGGGAACTCAAACTCAAACGACTATGAGAGCCACATGAGGACTAGTACATTGGCCCGAGGGCTGCATCGCTGACACCCACTGCCCTTGGCCCTGCTCCCACTCCACCCGTTCCATAAGGCCCAGCCTCGACTCTTCCAACCCCTTCCCCAAAGTCTCCACCCCCTCTCTGCTTCTATTCCTACCCTTTCTCCAAATCCCTATGCCTGCCCTGCCTCTTCTCCACCTCCTCCCATGAGCGCGCGTCTCCTCCCTCATGGAAAGCGCTAAGCACCGCTAAACAGCTGTTTGGCAGCAGAAAGTGCCTGGAGGCGGCAGAGGAGTGGGGACATGGTGCACTGGGAGGAAGGAGGGGTGACAGGTGAGAGGAGCTTGGCGGCCGCAGGAAATAACATGGGGTCCATCAAGAGCTTGGTGGGCCACAGCAAATGCGGGCCATGTGTTTGAGACCCCTGATCCAGATGGTGATGATGCCTTGGGTGCTTCTGTTACTGACATATCTGCTTTGCTTTGTTTTATCTTAATTTAAAAAGAAACGTAAAAATAATTTAACATTATGGTTTATTTCAACGCCTAGGAAAGTGGCTGCATTCTAGGTGAATAAAATCACACTTATAAAGGGTGTGTATTTAAGATTCCTCGGTGTGCTGTTTCTGTAGGTCAGTGAGGACTTCCCAAGACAGGTTATAACCACAGTTGCCAACTTTCACTGAGTAAATAAGCACCCCAGCTTTCAGAATAAGCCAAAAATCAAGCTAATCCCATTTCAAAACAGGCCAAAACAAGCCAATCTCTAAGAACCCCAACACTCTGAGACTAATACCTCCCGACGTGCAGCCTGGGACTGTGGTGAGCCTGCTGTGCATCCCTGACTCCTTTGCCCTGCTTGCGTCTGCTTGCTGGGAGCTGATCAAAAAAATGAAGCAACAAGCTACTAGCCAACAAGCAGCTCACAAGCCAATTAAGCCAAAAAACAAGCCCAATTTCAAGGGGGGGTTTTTTGTTTTATTTTTTTTTTCACAGATTTGGCATGTCTAGTTAGAAATCTTGTAAGTCCTCAACTGAATACCCTCATCAATTCCTGTATAGTAATGGTGTTACTATGGAATGTAAAATCATTTATTTTGGGGTGTACCTAATTTAGCGTGTACTTGGGAAACTGATACAGTTGAAGGTTCAGATCATTGTTTGTTTATATGTCATAATCTACGGCTGATCTGTAAAAGCCCTGGATCAAAAACTATAGGAGATTGTTCTTGATTTTTGTTTATGCTGATTGAAATTTAACTGCATATGGCCTAAGGCTCTGTAATTTAAGAAGTACAGCTTGTCCTGTGGGAAAAGCAAGGGGTAGAATATAGGAAACTGAAAAGCTGATCCAAAAAGAACAAATTCTCTGTTCTAAGCAGTTTATTTGTAGATGAGACTTATTACTATAAATGTGTGTAAATTTTAGAGAGATATTTTAATGGCACTAATAAGCCTTATAAATAAATATAAATGTATAGGGAAAATTTAGGAATAAATTTTTTTGGTAAAAGGAGTTTATCCAGGTACCAGCCTTTGTACTTAGCATTCTCCACAAGAATTGATGCCCATGGAATACAAAGAAGTTTTTACATCTTATAAATTTTGCAGTATATGAAAATACATGTTTAATTGATGATGGCATCCCAGGTAACACAGCAGATTAAAAACTTTCCAACATGGTTTTCTCTGGCAACAACAGAGCATTATACAGGAATGTAAAAAGAACAGATGTGCTTGTTTCCTGTTATTTTCTGCTTGCCTAAGGGAACAAGTTTTGGGTTAGGTTATTCACCTTTTTCTTCTGGATTTTCTGTTTTCCCTCTCCTCCTCATTGTGACTGTGTGCATTGTATATCCTGAGCACAGTTCTGCAAGGTGCTGAGCTCTGTGGTCTCATCCTGCAAAACAGTTAACAGACTACTCAAATGTTTAAAGTTTGAGCATGTGCTTAAGTGCTTGGTTGGGTCAGAGCAGAGGGCTCAGTGCCTTGCAGGACTGAGCGCCATGAGGGCAAAGTTCACATCAAGGCCAACTTTTGCAAGTTGAATTTGACTTGCACACCCCACCTAGGGTGACCAGACAGCAAATGTGAAAAATCAGGACAGGGTGGGGGGTAATAGGAGCCTATATAAGGAAAAAACCCCAAAATCAGGACTATAAAATCGGGACATCTGGTAACCATAACCCCTCCTAATGTGAAACATACCTTTGGGGTTATTATGCAAAAGATGTGAGCTAATGAACTGGGATGAGGGGAGGAAGAAAATTAAGGCTTTATTCAGCAAAGTTCTGATCACCTCCTGCAGTTCACATGAAGCCTATGAGAGCAGAAGCCCTAAGGTGAAGTAGTAGTTCTGATAGCTAAAGGGATAGGGCTATGTGAAAAACAAAGTCTGTGACCTTTCCAAATGGCATGTAAACCAGTGTGCTTCCTCTTTTCTCATTCAGCTAAAACTCTTGAAAAGAAAGGGGGAATCATTTGCATTGTTCTGCTTTTTCTGAAGGTAATATCTTACAGGATTCTCACTCCTTTGTCTCAAGTAGAACTCCCCAGGTTCTAACAGATTTTGTAATTAAGAATAAAAACAATTGTGCGTAGAAGCACCACCCTACCCCACTGGTTATTGCATGCCACCTTGGTTCTTAAAGCAACCCTGGCATAGGGCTGTGTAAATGTCTTTAAAAGCTGTATCTTTTGGGGGTGAATGAGAGTGACATTATCACCTACTCTGTATAAAAGGACTAGACCCCTATGATTGCCCTCCATTCCTTCTGTACCAGCACAGAGAGCAAATGGAACTCGCTTTCATGTCTTCAGCCTACACCTTCCATACTTTAGCTTATTATTTTCTTGTAAATAGTGTAGAGAGTTAAAAAAGAGCTTAGCATACATAACCTGGCTGTGTCCCAAAGGCCTTTGAACCCTCACTTGGCCAATATCAGGGCCCAAACCTCATAAGAGTTTCAAGAGATGCACCTCCTGCCTGTCAGTCATATCAAAGATAGATGCCCCTGTCAAAGCCTTCTGTTTCTGGGTGAGACCCATGCTGTGAGCCTGTATTGAGGGAATTCTGCACCAAAAATTTTAAAATTATGTGCACAATATTTTAAAATTCTGCAATTTTTATTTGCCAATACATGTGGCTCCAGCATGGCTGGGGGAAGCACAGGCCACTGGCTGCAGTGAGGTGGAAGATCACCCTGAAGCCCCCATGTCCCCTAGTACTGGGACTTGGCAGTGAGGTTGCACCTGACCCTGACACAGTCAGGGCTGGGCGGGGCCTGCCCCAGAAACACCCGAGGCCCTACCCTTCCGTGCCAGGCACAAGAAAAAAAAAATGTATGATGCAATTTGCTCGTCTCACTTCTTCTACAATGAGTTTGTATTAACTTCAGAACTCTGCAACTGTTTTGAGTCCCCAGAGGTCAAGAGAAATAAATTCTAAGGCTATATGTAAGCTCACTTTATTCTGCAAAGTACCCCAATGAAATCACAATTAGTCTTTGATAGCAACTTAGTATACAGAAGAAGTTCACCCCGTGCTACCTCTCCACTGATTTTTAATGAATGTATAATTAATTCAGAAATGTCTGGGAGCTTCACAAGGGCCTCACCATGAGGATACAGTTTAGTCACCAGAACACTTGCTATAGAATCTTCTGCAATATGTCATTTGGCTTTTATCTCTAGAAGCAGCATAATCATGCTAGTTTCCTCCAGTCTCAAGTGTACATCCAGTGAATAACATGAAACTAACAGGGCTGACAGCCTTGTATCATCTGAATCTAAATGAGGAACAGGAGTTAAAAAAAATAGGTAAGTTGTTACTTTTCTAATGCATAATTTATAACAAACTAGGGAAGGTGCAAAGGGATAAGATGCTTTAAGCATCTGTTAATTTTGAATACCTAACTTTAGCAATTGCTTTTTCCCATTTTCTGTTCATCAGTGGTTCAGTGAAATGGAAAAGTGTATATGTACATTTAATAAGATGTCAAAAGTGTGTTTACTAGGCTATTGAAATACTTACTGGATAGTGATAGGCATGAGTCAATCGTGACTGGTAGCTAAATCATCTTGTATCTTAATGATATATTACCAGTAATTAATTTCATTCATGTTAAAGAATGGGAGCCAGATTCTCAGGAAGTTTAAATCAGTGTGGTTTCAACTGGAGGCAGAGTAATGATGATGTACAGCAGCTGAGAATTTGGCCCCTGAATGTTTCACTTTGGAGGCGAAGAGTTTTTACATATAGATACTCATATGTGCACCTGTTCAAGTTTGAAGGGTTGTAGTCCATAGAGCTAGCTAGTTCTAGCATGTATTTTATTCAGCAATAATGTAAGGAACCTACAGACCTGTGAGGTATTCACTTCAGCAGTCAGCATACGGCTTGAGGTCTATCAACATTGGCACAGATAAATGGCCGATGGACAGCACCAGGTTTTGGGAGAACTGAAAATAGTGTGTGTAAGGGGGATTTTTGTGTATAACACCACTAGCTTTTGGTTAGAACATTCTCAAATGTCTAAGCACAAGAGTGCCATGGCAACTAATTGATCTCTATGATAATAGGTGAAATCATTAATGTATTAACCTATAGAAGGACGACACCCCCATATTAGTAGGGGGAGGAAATTTAAATAAGAAACCCCTCCAAATATGCACTATATAAGCAAAATATAAAAGTTGTTATCCCAGCCTGTGTGCAGGAGGAGAGAGAGAGGTAGCCCTTGGGAAGTGCCAGAATGCTGTCACTGGTGATGAGGAAGATAATGGCTAACATTTTGGGTTGTTCTGCAAGGGATGGTGAGTATATCAATCATTTTCAAATGTATATTATTTCTGTCTACCTTATGGGTTAAACTATTGTAAATATAGTTCCTATAGTGTGTGTGGCAACTGTGCACATCAGGGTTCCCAACTACACAATAATTTTAAAATACTGGGCCTGATCTTGGGACAAGAATCTGTTAAACTTGAGTGACAATTGGGAATTCTTAAGTACTCAATATAATACAGAATCTATAGGTCAGGCTACAGAATTATTATTTTTCTGCTTTTAAATGTACTTGAATAAGAATGCTAACTATCCACAGCTGATAAATTAGGAAATGATAATTAGGACTTACATCTGTTGAAACCATAAACTCACAAATGTATGCACTTTATAGATGCTACTGCAATACCTTTTTTAGAGGACAAATCAGCATGTAGGCCAGGTTTGTTCTATTAGAGACACAAGGTCTAGGCCAGAAGAATAGCTCTGTGTAAGCTTAAACTTCTCTCTCTCACCAACAGAAGCTGGTTCAAAAAAAGATATATTACCTCAGCCACTTTACGTCTCTAATATCCTGCGACCGATATATCTACAACACTGTACACAAGCTTGTTCTATGAAATTCTATACTTTTTCCTGCCACTGATATTCTTTTCCTATGTGATTTCTTTGTAGAAATAAGTGTTTAAGGGGGAGAGTTCACCTCAGACCTATGCTTTCTCATGGTATGTCTTGTTTCAATTTGAATCCTTTAGGAATATCGCCTCTTTTATCGCCCTTGCCAACACTACAAAACCCACCAATTTTAACCTGGCACCAGCTGTAGTCTCAATCCTCTTTTCTATTCTTATCCTCTCTGAATTTCAGGCACACTACACATCTGGTCATTGTCTCTCTCTTTCAGGACTCTATCCTTGGCAATGCCATCTAGTTGCATGGCTTCAACTACAATGATGACAGACCGATTTACCTTTCCAATATGTCTCCCTAACATTGGTTTCTGAATGTTTCACTACTGACTCAAGCTCAGCCTGATCAAAGTTCAGCAGTAATGATTACAGTTTTTACCCCTGATCAGCTCAATTATCATTCAAAACTTAATGTCATTTTTTATGAAGACAACTTCTGCCACTTCAACACTATTGCTATCTTCAGAACCCATCTGTGGGTCCTCTCCACACCTGTGAACTGGCTAGGTCCTTACCACTTTGGGTTTACCCTGCTACTCCAATTGTCTAGACCTTTTCTGATCCCTTTATTGGCTTACTCTGCACAATCACCCAATTCATTCTCTTTGTCCTACTTGTCTGTCACTTTCAGCATACTGCCCCCTCTGCTAGAGACACCCTACATTGCATTATATCCAGCCCATGTAAAATTTACAAGATGTATACCAAACATGACTGTCTGCATGGTGTTTGACTAGTTTCTATATTCTGAGGTGGAGATGTTATCTTCAATGTATACTTTGTGTAATACAAGGGTTTGGACAGGGTCAAATCATGTTAGTAGAAGTGCTTTAATCCAGGCCTTTTTTAAAAATGAGGTTAGAACACAGAGGCCAGGCCACCTTATCCCAGTAACAAAAATGACTCAAAACAAGTTTAGCAGAAGTACATTTTAATGAAATATAGGTATGGTCTTTGCTGCTGATCTACAGCTTAACCAGTCAACACTTTTTCTTAGACCAAATTGCACTAATCCTTTCCAGCGGTAAGCACCCAAATCCCATACTATGTCCTAAACTCAGTTACCTTTGAAAACAGAGGGCTGCACAGGTGACTGACTCAAGATATACTAGTTTTCTTGGGAGCCAATCAGTAGGTGTGCCAATGGTTCTTTTGTGAATGGTTTGAGTTGCTCTTGGGCTAGCGGCCTTAAGAGGGACAGTTGTTCCTCACTGATCCACTCACCCTGCCAGCCTTGTTCAGAAATTGAGTTCTCACAGGAATAAATGACTAATTATTCTTTTCATGAAGAAAGTTTATTATTGCCAGGTCTGTTACAATGCTAGTAAAAGCTAACAAAGAAAATGAACTAGGACCAATTTTTCTCATCAACAAGCAGAGGAAATGAATAAGCAGAGTACATACACTATTGAACCCATCAGAATGATAAAGATAAAACACTACCCTTGACTGGACTGCAGATCAGTGTCTCCCCCATTATGGTTTCCAGTTCCTGCACTAGATGAAGAGGGAGATTGTAATAAAATCTTGGTAGCTATTTATGGGCGGTAGTGGTAGTTCTTCTATTAGTCAGCTTGCCCTAGAACTAGGAACTGCTCCATCCTAACTTATGTAACATGCAGCAAGCTTTCCATTCAAAGACGTTTTATTGTTTCTAATAGTTGGTAGGCGAGGATACACAATAGCTAGAATGAAAAAGCTATCTATCTTGACTGGTATTTATTGGTCTGAAGACTGCAGAGTTCATGTTGTTATATCCAAAGTCACTTCAAAATAGTGGTTAGATAAGAACTTCAAGTCTGGTATTGAAGAAAAATGACCCCTTCTCTGAGAAATTTGTCCTTCAATATTGTACAGTTAATCCACTCAAGTTTTTCATGGAAACATGCCTCTTTAGCTCAACTCACTGTAGCCACGAGAGAAAATACAGCTTTTTGTGGGCATAGGCCTTTTCTGGGAACAAGTTCTGTTGACGCATACATGAGGCCTTGTAACTGTTCATCCATATTATGTTCTTGTTTAACTACAAGTTAGATTAAGCTAGTCAGATTCCTAGGGTGTGAGAAATGCATTTCATTAAACTAACTCCAATGATAAAAACGAATCTAAACATTCAGAATTTCTTCCCCTTCTCTTAATGTTCAGAAGCCAAAGGCTGGAAGAGCACTCAAAGCTATAGCACACACTTCATCCACTCACTTATTGACAGTCTGCCTAGGGGTTGCCACAAGAGAGTGGGAGCAAACCACACATGTGATGGATGTTCATTAAGTTGAAGGAGTCTACTGGCCTAGAAGTTGGCTTTGGTTTAAGTTACTTCTACAGAGCGAGCTGTTCCCCAGCATTCTCATAACATGCTGAGTCAGGCTGTGTGGGGGATTTGATTGGCTCAGAAGCAGCAGGGGAGAGGTTCTTGGACCCAGCCACACGAGAATCTTGAGTTGCAGCAATAATCACAGAAGTTTTCTGCATACCCGCTCTACTAGAGTCCTGAGAGTGCTTGTTGCAGAAAATCTGACTTTCCTTATCTAGAGCTGTGTTCTAAAAAGGAAGGTAAAAGACAAAAAGAGTTACATCAGTGACCCATACTACCTGCCCCATTAAAACATTGCACCACACACACATTTGGGGCATGCATTAGACTCAGAAAAAGGAGAAACATCAGAAATCTTAATGAATTGGAGGGTGTTTTGGTGATCAGAGGGATAACTTATCTCCTATACATGCCACAGCAGGTCATTAATAGAACCAAGTTTGATGAAGTACTTGTAATACAAAGTTTTAATTTTTTTTTTTTAAGTCTGATGTGGACAAGCAGGCAAGCATAGTTACACCACCATATAGGGAGCAAGTTCTAAGGATTCATTTTCACCAAAATTCAGTGTATGACTGTGCTGCCAATATTTTAACAAGGAGCGCACACGTTTCATAAGCCTGTGACAAATCCCAGGTAGCCGCAGGAGCTTGCAGTGGAGGTCTCGGGAATTTGTTTCCTCATTTAAGCTATAACACTCTTCCTCTGATTCTTTGTTATGAGTGTTAAATTTGCATGAAGGTGCATTTTACTGGAAATAGTTGTTGGATAATTAACAACGTAGCAGTGGAAGCATGGGGGATTAAGATGCACTAGGGGAATTGTAGAGTATCTGCCCTGAGATGATTTTTTTTTTTAAGTGAAGTACCTGACACCTCTGCAAGATAAATCAAACTAACTAAAAGTTTAATGTACAGAAGTACCTTCAAGTTAACTGGAGGGCCTGTCCCTAAGCAGGTCCTTGGAGAAAAGAGCATCTCAGTTAGGCTTCAATACTGACTTAGTATTTGGTTACCTATTTGCAACTGGCTGGGGCCCAACTCAGCAGGTTTAATGCTGTTTTTCCTGAGGGAGATTATTCTATACTGTTGATCACTCCAATGACTGGTTATGAGCAGCACAGAGGCCATAAGTATCAATGGTGCCTGACAGGATCAAGCTTACTGGGTGCTGACTCTCATGTTTGCCCACTTCAGTCCTGCCCTACATTCTGCTATATAGTCCCAAAGCTATAATTGGGTGGCTTGGGGAGTTGTTTTGATAACACTGCTCATTTCACAAGCCCTCTTGTGAAAGTTAGTCCAGAATAAATCAGGAATAGTTAAAGTCACACTTATCTTATTCTGAACTAGCTTTAATTTGTAGACAGGCTCGAAGGCACACACATTTTTCAAAGATAACCATTTACTTGGCAGCAGTATGGGTCATCTTGCCTCCAACCTTCCCTTTCACAAAAGCTGATGTTTTGCAAGGTGAAAAATAACCACTCTGCCTAGATTTGCAGAAAATTTTCAGTGATACAAAGTCACCAAGTAAAATGGCAAATATTTAGCTGGAACATCATTGGAAGATGCTCTTTCACTTTTATGCAGTTCTAAAATTCTCCCCATTTCAGGATAGCTGTTATTTCTCCTTTTTTCTTTGTCAAACTCAGAACATGTAGTTTGTGCAGCGTAACAAAACATTGCAGTTAGTACATACCATTGCCTTGGACCTACTCAGAGGAAAGCAATGCAGGCATTGGGAAAGGAGGAAAAAGGAAGGAAGCAAGGGATAGAAACTACACTTACTTTTAAGCAGAACTATCATCATTGAAACAAATTTAGATTTAAAAATAAAACATTCTTTAAAAAAGTCTGTAAATAAAAGGATTTTACAGCAACACATTCTTAGCAGCAGAAATAGTGCTTTCCCTGTTGAAGGTAGCAGGAACCAGATTTCTTGTGCAGTTTCACTTATCTACCACATGGTGTCATCTGCATTAAATGTGGCTGAACATCTGTAAGGTTTTTAAAGAACCTGGATTAGAACTAAGTGGCTACATCATGCTAGAGAGGGTTTTCATTGAACAGTTTCCTCATACATAAGAGAGAAAGTGATATGGCTTTGTGATGCTACATTACTTTTAAGGGACTTGATAACACAAACTCTGAACTGTAGATAAACCAGCGCAAAGATGAGGCAGAAAAAAGGTTTGGGAGTAAATTCTTATAAGGATCTTTTTTCCACTAAGTATCTTAATAGAAGACTCAGACATTATCCCTAGTCTTCCCTGCATATTCAGTTACAGAGCTAGGCAGATATGAATTTTCCTTACTACTTGTTAAAGGGAGATAAGCAAAAATAAGTTTTCATTGGCTACATAGGTAACAGAAAAAACCCACACCAAGAAGAAGCGAGATGCTGTACTGTGTCAGAGATTTGAGACAAGCTTAAGTGGCATGCAAATTGGAGAGGGGCTGAGAGTTAGAATTAAAATTGCTCTTATTGAATTTTGTACCAGCTTTCAGCTTCAGGCTTATCCAGTCTCAACTGTATAAAGAATGAAGCTCTGAAGTCTCTCTCAAACTGTCAAGTCAAACTGTCAAACAAAATGTAGATAACAGCATCAGCCTGAAATCAATATGGTCTTCACTCTTGTGAGTATTTTGATGTTACTACAATCCCTACTTTTGAACTTGTCACCAATTCATATATACGTAATGAACAATGTAAGTGGGCAGATTTAATTTTTCCACATGCAGACAACTACCAATATTAATTAAAGTGGGACAGTGACACTACACTTACTATGCCATCATATATAATTGATTCAGTGGAAAAAATCATCATCTCTGGCTATTAACTGAGTCAACTGTAAGTGCTGTGTTGCCAGAGTGGCATATTCAGTATAGCAAATATATAGCTGTGCAATATCACGTCTTTTAGGTATCTGAAGACACATTTTGTGCATAGTATCCATCCCTGGACTGGAAAAAAACGGCAACCACTTGCAGGGGAGAGAACTTGTAACTCATAATTCAGTCTGCATAGTTGTTGGAGCACGGCAGTGATGACTAGTCAATAATAAGTTTACTGGTGCACTGTGATGTGTGCCGGTATTTCTTAGGAAATGGAGCTGGGCTGAGCTCACCCACACAGCTCATTGTTGTCTGATAGGGTTTTTTATACATTTTAGACAAATATATAAAGTCATATCTACATATACAAATGCTGCATTTGCTTACCATGATGACAGAGACCCCAGCAGTTGTATTGTTCTGCTTGGGTAGCATGTTGTTAAAGTGCTGCCTCAGTTTACCTGTTACTTCAGCTTGCATATTATTCTCCTGCAAGGCATCATCCTGTGTAAACAAGATATACACACACAACTCCTCAGGTTTGGGGTTAAAAAAAAGAAAGGGTTTGGAAATAGAAAAATTACAAATAAAATTGACAGAAGAAATTTTTCTTCATCCTGAGATCCCTGCTTATGCTAAGGAGGATACAGAATTTAACTGCTGGGCTGCATAGAGAGAGATTCAACCTTTTTTCTTTTTAAAGGCCTCTGCTGCTGAGAAACAGTTTACACTGAGCTCAAGTGAGCTGCATATGGAAGGAGAAACTTTGGCTTAAAATGTGGCATTTTGTTTTTCAGGTTAAAGGAGGATACTATAGTATGAGTGTGCCATGACAGGACACCTGCTAACAACTCCTGGCATTAAATGTAACATGTATGTTTTTACACAATAGCAACATTGCAAAGGAAAAGTAACAGCCATTAAAATGCTGATGACCCAAGAGTATTTAAATAAAGCCTAATGATGATCTTTATTTCCATACATTCATATCCATACAATATTCGTTAAGTGGCTAAACAAATGGGGGCAGTTATTCATCAGCAACACACTTTTTTTTCCCCTCTTATATTCTCAGAAAACCAGGATTTAATTGGAGTTCTTCTCTTTCAAGGTAAATTGCACCAATTTTGCTTAGTGCTGCAGCCTGAAAATTCACAGAATGACACTGAAATGTTTCAGAGTAGCAGCCATGTTAGTCTGTATCAGCAAACAGAACAGGAGTACTTGTGGCACCTTAGAGATTAACAAATGTATTTGGGCATAAGCTTTCGTAGGGAGAAATTAGCATGGGGAAATAGTTTTTACTTTGTGTAATGACCCAGCAATGCTCCTCTGCCATGTACATTGGCCAAATCAGACGCCAAGAATTATAACACTCAAAAACCCATCAGAGAACACTTCAACCTCCCTGATCACTCAATTACAGACCTAAAAGTCACAATTCTTCAACAGAAAAACCTTTAAAAACAGACTCCAACTAGAGAAACTGGAATTAATTTGCAAACCGGACACCAATAAATTAGGCTTGAATAAGGACTAGGAGGGTCATTACACAAAGTAAAAACTATTTCCCCATGCTAACTTTCCCCCTACTGTTACTCACACCTCCTTGTCAACTATTTGAAATGGGCCATCCTGATTATCACTACAAGAGGTTTTTTTCCCTGCTGATAATAGCCCACCTTAATTGATTAGTCTTGTTAGAGTTGGTATGGCAACACCCATTTTTTCATGTTCTGTGTATATACACATCTTCCTACTGTATTTTCTACTGCATGCATCTGATGAAGTGGGCTTTAGCCCACGAAAGCTTATAAATTTGTTACTCTAAGGTGCCACAAGTACTCCTCGTTCTTTAACTGTGAAATGAATTTGAAAATAAACGTTTGATTATTACTGTTGGTAGGTGAGATCAGTTTATTATTTATTACTAATCTCCTACATTAGGATCACAAAAGATGGATGTCAGGGAAATCTCTCCATATGGACACAAAAACAGTGTTAAGTTACATTTTTGAAAATGGGACCCACAGTGTGCCTCTATTTTACACACAGATTAACTGTGTATGGAAAGTATGTCATTGTCTACAGATTATACACCAAAGCAGGTGTTGCTGCTGCCATGTATGTATTTTGTGAGCACCAGGTTATGGGCCAAATTTCAAAAACAAGTACTTGAGTTATCCATAAGACCCCTCTGCCACAAGCATGCCTGTCTGGGATGGAGGGCCTTTTTGGTGCTACGGAGGGGGATCAGAGCAGCTACCCAATGCCTTCCAACCTATTTTCTGTTAGGAAAAAACCCTCACCCTGCTCCACTTGAATATAAAGTTGACGCCCACCTCCTTATGTAGCGATATAGAATAAAATTCTATGCTATTGAGTAAACCGCCAACATACTGGCTATCTATACTAGCTGTGTCTCTAAAACATCCTCATGTTCACTGAAGAATCATGTTAGCAAAAGAAGTTGTCCAGTTGAATGCTCTCCATCCCTTATTCTTGTGAGCTTTTTTGTAAATTCAGTTTCATTTGCTTCAAAGACAGCCCACAATAACCTCTGTTAGGGTAGACTTCAGCGTACAACTGCCCTCTGCAGTGTCATTTATAGGCAATTCATTCTTTGTTGAGGGGGTACATCGAAGTTGCTTGATAAACAGAATTGGGCAAGCTGAGTTCTGTCACTACTTCTGACAGCACTATTACAGTTAGAGTTTAATATTAAATATCTAATTAGGGACAAGTACAATGCAGAATTTACTCACAGACACCCAGGGATGGCCTAGGATCTGTGCTGCTGTATATCGAGCTTCTACGTTTACCTGTAGCATCAGACTAATTAACTCCTGAAAACAAAAGAGTGAAGAGAGAGAAAATTAATATTAAAACGTGAAGCAGCTTTTGCACTGAATTCTTCCCAGCATTCAAAGTGGTGTTTTTCCACTACCTGGGTGAAATCCTGGCCCTGCTGAAGTCAATGGCAAAACTCCTATTTGACTCCCATGAGGACAGGATTTCACCCTCACACTCTAAATTGCAGCTGTAATATAAAATGTATTCTTCTGTACATTCATGCAGGCAGCATGGACAGAATAGAATTGCATCCTCCCTAAACCCTCTGAGTACAGCACATATGCAGATACCCTCATGCAAAAAGAAATTCCCATAATGTTTTGTAACCATCAAGTGATAGGGCACAGTGTTTGAGTAATTTACAGAGAGAGGATAAAGCTGCTGAAGGCAGCTCAGTAGGGATGAGGAGGATGGCAGAGCAGAAAGCACCTGCCAAGAGCACCAGCTTGTACCAAAAGCCACGTGCATTTATGAGGCTGGAATTTTAAAGCTATTACTAGCAGGGATGATTTAACTGTATAGAGAATAAACTAGTACACAAAGATAAATTCTTTATTTTAAGCGCTATCACTAGAACCATCTGTAAACATTTCTGATGATGATACCATTCCTTTACAGCTGGAAAATGAAAGCTGCCCATCAGCACAGAGCACTTAAGAATTCTATTAAAAAGGAATGACTGACAGCACCCAGTGTTAGTTAAGTTAATTTTAATCATCTATACTATGGGCTAGATTCTTTGCTTTGGTATGGCTACTTTGTGTTGCTCCAGAAGCACTAAGGGGTCATTAGCCAGCCTGACCAATCTTCTAAGGATCCCTCCCGCCCTGAAAAGGGAATCCCCAGACAGAGGCCAGGAAAAAAGGGGGCATTGTCTAGAGGGCTGATGTGCTTATGTTTCCTGGAAGTCACTGGGATTTCACCATACATTTAACTGTAAGTATATGCTTAACTGCTTTGTTGAATCAAGGCCTTTGAAATGTTCAGAGGCTATACAATAGATGGCCTTAGGTTCACTGCATATTTCTATGGCACTTCTGTTTAGTACTGTCACAAGTGGGTCTGTAGCCATGGTAAATCTTAAGAGCCTAGTCACACAAAAGACGGCCAGTGAAGGAAGTTATGAACCCTAGGTGTAACTTTTCATCTCCAACTTTTATTGAATTTATTAATTCAAGTTTCTCCTTTGCAACTGGCAACTAACTTACTGGTGCAGATGCAGGTTCCAAACACAAAATAACACTTGTGAAGAAACTAATTAATGTCAAATAATTTCCATTATTAAAACTCAACTGCCCCATTTGTTTTTGGAAAGTTTCTGTAGCCTCAGGGTTGTCTCTTACTTTATGTCCTAATGAAGAACATTCCAATGAGACTTATTCTAGTAGACAGCAACTTCTCTGGAGAAACAATACATGTGCAATTAGGAGGCTTTTGTTCACCCTCCAAGTTCTGGAAAATGACTTGCTCAGCAAATTACCCAGCAAGAATACAAGCCAGGGATAGAGGGTGGGATGCTTTAGGGTAGTCACATTGTACTCAGTTCAAGTGTGGAGCAGGAGGGCCACCTCTGAGGCTGCTTGGTGCTGATTTTGCACAAACGAGCAGCTGTCAACTGCCAATTGATTTGAGGAAGGAACCATTTTGGCAGCTGAAAACTGGGAACCCCTGGCCACACTTCATATACTAACAGCCAGGAAAGGGTTGAAAACTGTAAGCTGAGTAAATGCGCTCCTAGGCTGGAGCTAGACTTTAGGGTTGCTTTGGCTCTCAGAGCAGTGCAAGACAGTCCCAATTCTTCCTTAAGATAAACCTATGGTCTTTTATGAGGCTACTATTAATGCCACTCTAACCACTGACCATTAGGAGATTGAGAGCAATGGAGCCAATTTCTTTCTTTCAATAACAACTGTGATTTTCATCTGCAATGCACCTATGTGCCCCTGGACTCTGGATGAATCCTATGAACAGTCAGTCATTCACACATCACTCACAGGCACACTACAATAGCTAGGACCCTAAAAAATTCATGGCCGAGCATATCAAACGCATCATGGACCATGAAATCTGGTCTTTTCTGTGCTTTTACCCTCTGCTATACAGATTTTATGGGGCCAGGTCAGTGTTTCTCAAATTGAGGGTCCTGACCAAAAAGGGAGTTGCAGGAGGGTCAAAGTTATTTGAGGGGTGTCATGGTATTGCCATCCTTCTGCACTGCCTTCAGAGCTGGGTGGCCAAAGAGCAGCAGCTGGTAGCCAGGTGCCCAGCTCTGAAGGCAGAGTCTCACCAGCAGCAACAAAGAAGTAAGGGTTGATATACCACACCATGCCATCCTCACTTCTGCACTGCCGCAGGCAATGGCTCGGCCGTCAGAGGCTCGCTGCCCAGCTCTGAAGGCAGCACCACCACCGCCAGTACTGCAACAACCCCCCGGCCCCACACACACCTTCTTTTTAGTTAAGGATCCTTACAATTACAACACTGAAATTGCAGATTTAAATAGCTGAAATCATAAACTTTACAATTTTTAAAACCCTATGGCCATGAAATTGGTAGGGCTAACTATAGTATTTGAGCCTCTACAGGAGTTAGGGTTAGAATTTCAAACATTGCCTTTAAATGACTGAATTTATGAAATCAAAGGGTAATACATTTTTACTTAACTGGCAAATCAGCTAATTGCATCTGAATGAGCTCTAGCCAGTTTAATGCCTCTAGTCCAAAGGTGAAATGAACAGTGTCCAGTACATGTAGGAAGCAGCCCTCTCTCAAAAGGGTTATGAAGGGGGAAAATCTGGAGAGATACTTACACTGCAGCTGAAGCACTGAACCTAGTATAACCCTCATCATTAAATAAACCAAACACTATGCAATGCTCACTGAATGTAATCAACATTCTGTTACAATCATTCACCCAGAAAGTAGGGTTGTGAGACCTGCATTTTCATCACTGCCATGCTTTGAAGAGTATTATGGTTTGGAATATAGTCAACAATAGTACAGATTCTCTTAAGACACAATGCTCCCACTGGCTTGTCAAACAATTTCACAGCTTGAAGCCCTGGGCTCCTTACTTATTTCAGTACCTTAGCTGAGTCAGTGATGTTATCCCAGTACGGAGAGGGAAACTCTAGCTTTCCAATGAGGATCTGATCAAAGAGATCTTCCTGAAGATTGTTCTCACTGTGGATGAACAACAATGGAAGAGAAAGTAATTTTTGTCACAAAGGCATTAAAGTTACATTTTTGAGGTGGTGAAGAAGCAAAATTCACATCAACTATTACAGAAGTTTGCCCCAGTTTGCCACCTTGTACTCTAGGAGTGTACATCTGGCAGTTTTACACCATAGTTATCCTGTCAGTAGTGGTGGGGTGGGGAGGCAATGCACAGGAGAAAGGCCTCAGTCAGTCTTCCATTCAAGTAGAGATTGCATTGGTAACATGAGGACAATCATCTGTGCAGTAACAGACAAGGTACAATCTGCTGCTGGTGCTGGGGAGGAAAAGTAAATCAAGTTAGTCTTTTCTTTTGACTGAGCATCCCCATGGCTCCAGAGGACCCGCCACAATAGGCAAGTGATGTCTGTAGGCACACCAGCAGCACTGACTTGATCCTCTCCTGTGAGCCAATCCGACAAATGTTTTTAAATACACAGAGAGGATTAGGAAAACCTGGGATAAATTCAATCCCATGCTAAAGTTAACAACCTGCACCATTGGCATAATCCATAACAATGAAAGAAATAGCCCCTATTGTGCCAAAAAGAGGGGTGGTGGGCAGGAACAGAATACACACACACACAGCAGATCTGTTGAATAAGATGGGACCAATTTTACAACTGTACTCACTTCTGATTAGTGGTTTAAATCTCTAACAATATTGCTCAGATTCTCTTACATTTGTTCACACCTGATTGTTGCAGTCAAAAGCATGGCAGAATAATTGTAATGAGATGGTACATCTTTGAAGCATGAGCTAAACATTGCTAACCAGTCAACTATGTCTGAAAAACAAATTGTAAAACTAAACGGCAACTTCTCTGCCTTTCCACAATTATTTAAAAATAACCTGGGAGGAACAACATAGCCACAGAGAGTGGCGAATTTTAACTTTTAGTAAAGGTAATCTAAATGTGCCCTTGAAAAAACACAGACAATGATATATAATGGATAACTCTGTCACTTGATCATAAAAATTAGATACTTCCTGATTTAAAATGTGGTTTCTGATTCCTTCTCTCCTAAAGTTCCACTTACTTTATTTTATTTTACTCCCATCCCAAACTATCACAGAAAAGAAAAGTGTGTTGATATTCAATCTAAGTATGGATATTATATGCTGGACATGCAGAGTAACCATAACAAATTTTTGTTTCACTGATTACAAACTCTTTCATATGATGGGCACTAAGTTTGTAATGAGATTGAAAACAGTTATCATCTACAGAGCTCAACTAATAGAAATAAGATATTTAAATGAACATTGCTAACTGGAATCATTTACCTGTGACCACTTCTCCAGGATAAAAACAGTAAGTTGAACTTGCCAGCTGCAGACACTAGAGGGTGTACAATACATGCTCACTGCACTGAGCTCTTGCTGTGGAGTATAGGATTGGAGGTCAAAGGGACAGAGGAAGCTGGCTTCTCACAGTGATACACCCCTACACAGTGGTGTAGGGAATGCAGGACTGCACTTCTCTCTCGTGCACAGAACCATATTGAAAAAGTGACAGCTGGCAAAAGGGCAGGTTGATATCTAAACTAGGGGCAGCTTAAGCGAGTTAGAAAAGGAGAGAAAAACTTGGGGGAAAAACAACAGTTTGGAAACAGCTGGAGCTGACTATTGCTTTGGGCAGGGTGGGGGAATCAGATTTCCCCCTTATTTGAACAATTCTTTGGGTAATTAATTCTTTACTATCTTCCCTTTGACCTGGAACTAAAAACTCACCTGCGAAAAGGTGGGAATCCACAAAGCAGTATGTATGTGATCACACCTGCAGCCCAAATATCCACCTTTAAGCCATAGCTGTAAAATAAGAGAATGTGTTACTTGTGCAAGCTTGCAAAATGTGTCACCTCTAGTTAGTTGTTTTAATATATACTGAGAGTCTGCCAAAGGCAGATATATTAGCATTTCATAGAAGTGGAGTCTGTCCTTCAATTAATACCAAGGAGTATAACAAGAGGGGCATCTAGTCAATCTTTTTCTTGTCCTCCTCCAGAGTTTTAGTTCACAATCCCCCCGTCTCCATGGAACAGTCAATAGCTTTCTGGTCTGATTCAGATTCTTTTCAGCACCAGCCCATAATAATCAAAGGAGGATAATCCTTTCCCTCTCCTGCCACAGTGGACAAACTGCTTCTGCATCATCCCCAGACACTGCCAAACTGGAGAGCAAGCTTCCAGGTCTTGAGTCTCCTGTATGAATGAGTAACACTAGGATGAAGAACCAGGATGTTTCTTTTTAAACATATGAATACAAATACTGTAGGTCAAAACATGTCACATTTTCTTGCTCTGCAGGTGGATCAAATGCCCTTTGACATCTCGGTCTTTCACAGCTCTCAAAATTACTTTTCAACAATTGCGCTGTGCAAGAGCAGCAGTGCATCAAACAATCTGATATTAGAAAATCCAAATTATTCATGCCAACTATCACCTCCTCCTCACCCAAGAGGTCTGTAATTTACTTCCAGGATCCAGAGCCATCTTCCCAATTAAGCATTTAGCTGTAGCAGCATCTCTTATCTAAGTTACATGTGCACACAATATTTTGCAGAATGGTATCAGAGGAAATATATATGGAAGAGGCTGATATATTCACTCATTAGACAAGCAGCTGAAGACCAGTTTAAATGACCCACACCCACAGAGCAGTGAAATTAAATATTTACTGGAGTCAAATTTGGCCCTTGCACACATGCTTTCACACACCAACTTAGGAGACAAAACTGCTGTATCCTCACCCTGTCTCTGCAATGATTTCTGGAGCCACGTATGTAGGGGTGCCACAGACTGTATATAAGGGTCCTTCAACCACTGTGGCCAGTCCAAAGTCCCCAAGCTTCAAGGACTTTGTTCCATCTGAATAATCGCATACCTGGGGTTAGCAAAAACACAACAGGGATTGAAGGATATTTTTCCAATACATGAGGGAGTAAAACAGCAAAGCTGAACATGATATAATGTGATGAGAAGAGAGATTCTTAAGCTATCCACTGCATTGGTTTTGCTCCAGAATTCTTGAAGGCTTGGACTTCCAGTGCTGTGATTCATCTTTGTGCTTGAGGAGCTTTAATTCTCTCTTGGCAAGTTTTGATGGGATTAGACTCAATTTGAGAAAGGAAATACATCTAAATGATTTTTAAAAGAGATTTTGCTCTGTTTCTTGATAGATCTTGTCCCCACCTACTCCTAAAAATCTAGAACCCATTTCCTATTGCTTTTAGTAATAGTATTCACTTACATAGTGTTTTCCATGCTTTAGAATGATGTATTGCTCATGCTGAAGGACAAGTGTAGAGGACAGTGTCCTGCCTGGAGAAGATTACACTGTAAATGAAGGTTTAAATATTAAAATGTTCGTAACACCCTTGCAAGGTGTTTATTGCCCAAGGCCAGAGCAACAGTTAGTGTAATGGACAGGACTAGAGTTCTGGAGTTCTTCCTCAGAATACTAGACCACTATGCTCTGCCTTTTATAAAATGCCTTTCAAATATCTTCTCTGTGGCCTCCCTGCCATTCACATCACCCACTGCATTCAAAATGCAGCTGCTAGAATCTTTGCCTGCTGTTCTGACCATGTTACTCTCAGTCTCCCCTCCCCCACAACACACACTGCTCCCTACTTTTCCAACACACCAAATTCAAGCTTCCTGTCCTCACATTCAAGGCTCTTGACATCTCTGCTCCTTCCTGTCTACTCAACAGTTCTAGTATCACATCAACTGCCCCTGCCCTCTACTCAGCCAACACTGCCAGCTTTAAATGTCCACTTGTCCCACAAACGTCTGTGCTTTTTCCATGCTGCCACTTACACACAGAACCTCTCCCAATCACTCTGACATGTAAGACTGCCTCCCTCTCCTTCAATCCACTCAAGACCTATCATCAACCTGATCTCTTTACTTGTATGCCATCTGTGTTGTCTTGAGATTGTAAACTCTTTGAGCAAGTACTGTCTCTTATTATGTATATGGACAGTGCCTACCATACGCTGACTCCCAATCCTGAACTGGGCCTCTGTTTTCCTTTTGTGTATAATATATTTAAATGTAGGTATTTAAACTATATTTTTTCTTTAAAGAGTCCATATCCAATATGGAAACTCTGTGCTGATCTCTCTCAGAAGTCTGTATTCCCTATGTCAAGCAACACAACTTCACATATTTGCCAAAGTACTGAACCTCTCCCTAAAAGAAACCTACCCAAAAAGCAGCCATAAACACAAACTGATACATTTAAGAACAGTGGTTATCAGACTTATTTGATCATGTCCCCCTTTTTTGTGTTGGTAATAGTTTATGCCCTTCCCCTGCCAAACAAGTACCTATACCGATGATAAAACCAAGATGCAACTCTCCCTAAACATTAAAAACTTTAATGCAGTGATTCAAACAGAGCCATTTAAATATATAGTAATGTAAATTTTAAGTGAGATACTGCTTACTTGCATAATACTGTTACTAGTGTGATGGGTGTGCCTTTTTTGGGAGCAGAGCAATTCCATCCTGGGTTGGATGCTTGGGACAGCTATCCAGAGATCCATTTCTACCTTCAATTAAGTGTGCACACCACGTCGTAATAAGTGGATTAAACTACAGATGGCAACAACTTTGTATAATGCTATGCAAGCTTAACAGAAATCTGTCAGAATTTGCCATCTAGAGTCAAATGCATAGTGCCAGATGAAGACTCGATATGTAGGGGTCTACCAAATTTGTGACCATGAAAATCATGTCATGTGAAATACGTTTTCCCCTGTGAATTCTGGTCTTTATGGACCAGCTCTGAAGACAGCGCCTCCCACCAGCAGCAACACAGAAGTAAGGGTGGCATGGTATTGCTGCTCTGCTCTTGCAGCTGGGCAGCCAGAAAGCCATGGCTGCTGGCTGGGCACCCAGCTCTGAAGGCAGCACCCCAAAAGTAAGGGTGGCAATATCACAATACTCTAATAGGCTTCTGACCCCCTTTCAAGTCTGGTCCCCTAGTTTGAGAAACTCGGCACAGATACCTAACATTTTTCATGGGTTGGTCATGGCATAAACAGCATATTTCACAGATGTGTAGCACATTTGCTATTTATGCCATGACTAACCCACAAAAAATTGTGTGATTGCTGTGGGTAAAATGTGTGCAGTACATTTCTTTTTCCTAAAGCTTTTCACGCACCGCTACAATACATTCTGTGCCCTCCCAAGGGGCCCATCCCCCACTTTGGGAACCTCTGATTTAGAGAACAATGCACTGTACTCTCCCCCCTCTCTGTTGCTCAGGGGACACCAAAGGTAATTACAAAAGCAATTTAACTGCATTTTCTAAAGGTGGCACTTAGGAATGCAGGCCCTACTGAGGACATGAGAGAGATCTATGTCCACAGGTTTGCCCATGTATTTTTTGCTGACTACTAAAGCATGCAAATACATTATCTTCATGGTTTAGGTGCAAAATGCCTGTCTAAACTTCCATGTTTATGGACTTACTGGATAGATTATCAAGGAATGTATGTTATGTGGAAATGTGTACACACACACACACACGTATGTTTTCATTTGCACTAGATGCTTCAAGGACGTTTCTAAAAATATAGCAAAGTCTTTGCATGCTTAATATGCATTGAATCCCAGTGGGTCACCTGAAGACAGTATCAAAGACATCATTTAGTAACTGTTTTATGTAATCCACAACACTCAAATCACTACTCGAAATTACAAGAAAAACCTATTACCAGACTCCTTGAAAAGAGGGGCCCCAAACACATTACACTGTATACAGACACTCTGGAGCATTATTAGAACTGCTCTCTGGATTGCTGACAGTTGATTTATAAAACAGGGATTGTTACTGCTTGTTGTAAATCTTCCAAGTCACTCAGGCAGTAATACACAATAACTTCTCAAAGTGACTGGAATAAATATACAGGCACAACCGTGACACTTTATTATTCTTGCAGATGAGAATAATCTGGGCCAGACGCTGTTTTCACTTATACCAGCGTAAACCTCAAGTAACTACTTTAATTTAAATGGAGTAAGTCTTCAGTTACTGTAAATAACAAATTTACTAGAGTAAATTCAAACAGAGATTGGGCCATAGTGTTTATAAATTGCACTTAAATCTGATTTAGAAGTATTGGTGTTTAAAGCTACTCATTACATTCAGCCTCTGAGCAAATTCCTGCATGTAGTTCCTCTGATCATTTCTGTACACAGATTTCTGGAATGTATAATAAGCCTTATAATGTTGAAGGGTTCTTTTTGGGATTTGGCTAAAATTAAGCAGCAATAAAGCATTTCTAACTATTGATGCTCATCATATATATAAGAGCTACTCTGGTTGGGACTAATGAAATACACTGCTGGCTTCTATGGCCCCTACAACAAGAGCTGAACGTACATTTCTTTATCCCTGAATTATCAAAAGTCATAAAAATCTTCTAAAGGTTAAAGAATTTAGCCCTATTCTTGATCCAGATAGGACATAAAAGTCTCTACCTAGAAACTTGTGCTGCCATTTATAGCACAGATAATATTGTTACAGATGACAGGATGTTAAGAACATAGAGTGTCCATACTGTGTCATCGCCCAATGAGAACCAATCACAAAGTCTTCTCACTGGAGCCAGGGCATGTGGGCCAGCACAGACTACAAGTCCCAGCATCCATCACCATAGAATCATAGAAGATTAGGGTTGGAAGAGTGTCCATACTAGTCCAGTATCCTGTCTTCCAAAAGTGGCCAATGCCAGGTGCTCCAGAGGGAATGAACAGAACAGGTAATCATAAAGTGATCCATCCCATCATCCATTCCCAGCTTCTAGCAAACAGAGGCTAGGGATAACATCCCTCCCCATATTTATGTAGCTGAAGTGTGAACTATTGCTTTAGTATTTTAACAAAACGTCTATTGGTTTTTCCTAAAAACTGGGCCTAATTTTTCCCTCTCTTCACTGATGTAAGCAGTAATAATGACTAATGTCTGACTAAAACCCTAATCTTGCAAATACTTACACATGTGCATATCTTTACTTATGCAACTACTCTTACTGAAACCAATGGAACAACTCATGTGGGTAAAGTTACATGAGAGTGTTAGCAGGGCTGGAGCATAAGAGAAATCATACCTATGCAAGAGTGGCCAGAACTGGGCTCATTGTTTGTAAGTAATAACTATGCCTGATCTACTTCTTCCTGTTTGCTTGCACTAGTGAATACGATTACAGTAAAAAAAACAAAAACAAAAATGTCAACAATTGAGGAAGAGAGCAAGTTAAATTAGCATGCCATAGTCAACCTTTTCTTATATAACTACGTTTTTATTTGCAAAGTCATAGTGTGTTTTAAAACCCACTCATTTTCCAATAACCTCACATAATATTTTCCACCTAACATATATTACAAATTACTAAATTTCTTATATTAGTGTTGACTAAATAATCTAAGGATTCTAATAATGGCAACTGATGGGTACATATTCCTACTAGCATCAACAATGACACATGCTATACCTGTGCATGGAGGAAGGAAACAAACAAAATGAAGACAATTTGTGACAGTAAAAAAAAAAAAAAAAAAAAAAGGGGGGGGGAAGTAGCAAGAGGACAATTCTGCAAAACAGAGAGAGATTCCCTGGGAGAACATTTTATTTTCAAATTTTCAGTGAAGACTTGCAAGCAGATCAGTAAGATCCTATTAAGTATATTGTCAAGGGATTTTTATTAAAAAAAAACACAGCTACCCATGATTTGGAATTACTTGTTATAGATTTGAAGATAAATATTTTCCATTTTGTCCTTTTCAGTTTAACAAGCATGGAGGAGGGGTTTTTCCCACCCATGTTCAGAACTGAGCAAAAATTTTGCTTCTTTCCAGTTTTGTACAGCTGGATCACCAACTGTCAGCACAAGTCTGAGAATAGTATTCATTAGTTAATTGTTTTTGCAGAGCCAGCAAAAGGCCCAGAAACATTAGTTATAAAATTCTCACAAAAGTGGTAGTTTGAAAATTCTCATAGTGATACCTGTTTTTTTTTAAGAATTTAGTATCAAGGCAGAGGGTTGGTGTGGGGGTGGGGGGGTTTGAGGGTTCTGGCTGGGGGTGTGGACTCCAGGGTGGGTCTGGGGATGAGGGGTCTGGGGTGCAGGAGGGTGCCCTGTGGCTACTATGGGGAGAGAGAGAAGACTCCCCCCCAGCTCTCTCTTCCTGCAGCAACACCTGGGAGGGAGAGGTGTCTCTCCCTGCCGCAGCAGCTCTAGGGCTGGGGCAGCAGGATAGGGGCCCCTCCCCCAGTCACAGCAGGTCCAGGCCAGAGCTGAGTTTGGGTTGGGGGAGGGGAGGCCATTCCACCCACTGGCACCTCTACCTTAGCAACAACCTTTCATCGCCCAGTGAGAACCAATCACAAAGTCTTCTCTCTGGAGCCAGGGCGTGTGGGCCAGCACAGACTACAAGTCCCAGTATCCATTATCACAGAATCATAGAAGATTAGGGTTGGAAGAGACCTCTGGCGGTCAGCTAGTCCAACCCCCTGCTCAAAGCAGGGCCAACACCAATTAAACTATCCCAGCCAGGGCTTTGTCAGGCTGAGCCTTAAAAACCTCTAAGGATGGAGTTTCCACCTCCCCAGGTAACCCATTCCAGTGCTTCACTACCCTCCTAGTGAATTACGTCCTTGAGTGGGCGGGCCGGACCAGCAGGAGGTGCCTGATAGTCTGCATTCCTTCACGTCTCTAAACCAATCAGAGTCCTCTCCACAATGAGGCATGAGAATACAAACCAAACAGCGCCCAAGTTGCTGAGAGGATTTGGACCAATTAGCACCTGCCCCAGTCAGTCCAAGTCAGGGCTGGGTTTGGGCTGCCCCTACTCTGGCGGCAGCAGGTCTGGGGCTGAGTTGGGGACAGGGGAGAGGTGCTCCAGCAGGTCCCAGCTTGGCAGGTTCCCTGAGCGTCTGTGCAGCACTAAACAGGCTGCTGCATAGTCATGCAGTTCACAAGGAATTTAGGTCATGGTCTGTGAATTTTTGTTCACTGCCCATTACCTATCCATTACTTTTGCTAAAAATACCCATGACTAAAACATAGCCTTAGTCATCACTCTGTTATAATTCACAGCTCTAATGGAAGCCCTTGTGCTCCCTGATATAATTTCACGTGTCAATGACAACACAGTTTGTATTTATGAGTGTATGACTTTCATTCTTTTTACCAATCAGACATCTGGATGATCTCAGGTTAAAGAATTGAAACACTGGTTAGTATAAAAGCAATTGACACATTTACATTTACATGCACTTCTATTATGTTATCTTAACATCAATGCCAATGTCAATCACAATGAATAAGACGTGCAACTGTTGAGTAATCTCGATAAGCTTTCTAGGCAAAAAGGGTGTTTGTGCCTATTTATACCTGATTCGATTACTAATGGAGGCTTAAAATGTCAGATTAGCCTCAGAACTCCAATCCACCCAAGATCCTGATGTCACCACATTATTATTTTAAAATGAATGAGATCAACTATGGCATGCCACGGGATGCCTCTAAAACTGTGCACACTCTTGTTTGCTTCTGGACCAGCACACTATATTGAAATTAATTCAGCATGAACATGCAATCTTCAGAGTGGCTAAGCTTTGAGATACATTTGAAGATAAAACCACCGTCTTCTCTGTTTTTCTCTCTCTTACCTCAAAGTTGCCAAGGTATTTTTTTGCCAGAAAATTTTCAGGTCTATTGTTAAAGGGTCACTATTCATTTAGACTGCATAGTGTTTATATAAGATTCTAGCCACTTCACATAAAGTAACATTTAAAAAAAATTATACTAAATCAGTATCATCCATTAAGAATAACAATACTCGCCCAAAATAAAGGGTATCAAATAAATAATAATAATAATAATAATAAAAACCCCATGTCAGAATCCCTGTTTCCACAGCTCAACAACCCAATGTCCACATACCTTGCAACTAAAAATTTATCAAGTAAGGTCTGAATACATATTTTTTCCCTCAAATTTCACTCCTAAAGGAACGACCAAGTCCCGGAAATCCTTACTCACTGTTGTCATTGAGACTGCTGTGGTAAGAAAGGACTAAGTTAGTAAGGGTTTGTCCACACTGGAACTTTGTCGGCAAAACCTGTCATTCAGGGGCGTTAAAGAAAAAACTACCATTCCAAACAACAAAAGTTTTACTGATGAAAAGCGCTTTGTTGGAAGGAGTGCTCTCTCCGGCCAACAAAGAGCAGCTACACTGTGCGGCTTTTAGTGGCAGCGCTGTAGTAGCACAGCCATATTGCTAAAAGCTGAATAGTATAGCCATACCTTAAGAGTTTGCAAGTTCCAGCCCTGTTGTCTGTGCTTGTTCAAATGCTGCTGCTGGAGTAAGAGACATAAATCCCTTCTATCAGCTTCCCTTTGGTGCAATCTCATTACACCATTAACAGGACTGACAAACAAACAGAGCTTAAATAAACTAACATAAGGCTTCCAGTTACTGATGACCCCGTGCCTGTGATGTGGATTCTGGACTTGGTTGTCCAGTGCCATGCATTGTAGGTAGTTATTTACACGTGTGCAATGTGGTTGTTAAACACTACCTCTGCTGTCAGTGACTTAGTAATCTTTTGCATACTCTGCCTATATAAGCTACAAAGCAGCAGAGAATAATGCACTCACTCCACTGCCAATTTCCATTTCGAGTTTGTAAAACAGAATCCACAATATTTGTTGCTATCAGGCACAGATATTTATGTCCCTGATGGGAACTAATGGAAATTAAATATACTTCCTTCTGAGGAAATAAATGTACTCTCAGAGTTTACAGCTAGGATACTGAGAAATCATCAAAAAGATTTTACCAGATGTGGCGATGGGAGAGGAAATATCTTACTTCAAATAACGCTGGGATCTTCAGAAAGCAATTAAAACCCTTGTTTTAAATTGAAACTAGGATTGTAAATAACTCATTAACACATTTTTAAACCCTGTTTTGTGCTTATCCAAGTCAGAGCCAGGAATCAGAATGTAAGTGATAGGTCTAGCGTCTAGTGCACATTAAGCACTGATCACTTTCCCTATGTCTATTAATATTTAATGGGAAGAGATTTATTTTAAGCACGCAGTCATTCTAAATTCATGTTCTATGTCTGTGCTCCTTGGCATCTTAACATTTACATACAAACATTTACATTTGTGAGGGATGAAACAATGGAAAGCATGACAAAACAAGTGACATACCAGGAGATTCTCTGGCTTAATGTCTCTGTGCACAATGTTGAGACCATGGAGGTATTTCAGTGCACTGGCTAGATTGTAGACCATTGCGCTACCATCTCTCTCCGTATACTTTGTTGAAGAAGTGATAGCATCAAATAGGTCTCCTCCCTAAAGTAAGGGAAAACATTAAAGGCAATGACAAGAAAAATCATCAGGTGTCAGTACTCTAGTCAGACTACTGAAAAGATGTCAGAGAAAGCCATAATTCAACATCCTTGCACCAGAGGCATGCACAAAAACCTGTCAATATACAGGAAAGATACACTGCACAATTTGAGGCTTGTCTACATGGAGAAGTTGGTGCACAGTATGCTAGGGTGTGAGTTTAAAGCACACTAGCAACTCCTCACTAACTCTCTGTGTGGACCCACTTACTGCGTACTAAGAGTGACCTCACGTGGTTTAGCTTAGTACATTTCCGAAGTGCACCAGCTACTGCAGCCTTTTTCCTCATGTAGACAAGTCCTTGGAAACAGCTATCATGGTAGGGAAGGATGAACTTGTAGTCTGAGGCACTGGGACTCAGGGTATCTGGGTTCAATACTCGACAGGCTTGTGTGTGTCATTGGGCAAGTCACTTCACCGCTCTGCACCTCAGTTCCCCAGGAGTAAGAGGAGGATACCACCACTTCCTTTCTCCCTGCTTTTGACTGTCTTGTCTATTTACATTATAAACTTGTCAGGGTACTACAGACCTATTTGTTTGTACAGTGCCTAGCAGCTAGAGCCTCTAGATGATGCTGTAATGCAAATAATAATAATTACATAATAAAGTACATGTTAGAAATACTTAGTGCAAACATTATGAAAAGTAAAAATAAATAAGGATGAGGCAGGATGATAACAGTCCTGCATTCTACAGCATATTTGCCCCATGCAATATATGGCAGAGTCTGCCTGGTGTTTTTTGAGCATACTTGTTGTGCAATATCCTACCAGCATCCATTATAGCTGAGGGGTATGTAACAGCATTTTTAAAAACAGTAGTAAAGAAATATGTTAATTTATATGGCATTTCCACTTGCTGCAGTTAATGTAAGTTGTGTGCCATTATGATGGTTACCTTGGATACAAGTGTGGGAGTGACTTGGCTGGGTTGGGGGGTGGAATTCCAAGCATTGTAGCACATGTGAAAGCAGCAGCAATTCAGGATATATATATTCAAAGATTGCCCTTTTTTTTAAGTTGCATCTTAAAAACAAAAAAGCCATCTGCCACATAAAAACTGTTTCTAGAGAGAGCCAGAAATGAAGCAGTGGTACTGAGCCAGCAGCTACAGACCTTCACCAGGGAGTTTCAAGCAAACAGATGTTGCGGAAAAGGTTCTTGAGTACAGTGAAATTTTTAGATAGGAATACCTTCTGAAATGTTGATTTATACTTTTATCCAATATGCTGATATAGTCTGGGTTTACTGCTGTTGTTTTAACATATCGACTAGTTTGCATGTTTGCTATCGTTCCTGTACGAGAGATAAGAATGTACATTTGTGTGCAAGCATGTGTGAGAGAAGCCTCAGATTTGATACGGGTTTATAAATCTAACTCAGATGGCTTAGACACTCAAATTATTCATTATCTTGTCACAAAACAGGCAACTAAGAAATATCAGACCTATGTCACATAGAAATTTCTGGATGGTTTCAGTATATTTGTATATTTTCTTATTTTATGATGGGAAAAATATGCTAAGTATTGTAACAGGGAATCTATTTTTCTTCTATATAATATTTTTCAGGTGTTTTCTTTTAAACAATTCTGCAAGTCATTCTGCCTTCTTTGCTGCTATATATGCTATTTCTGAGGGAGTTCTGCACCGAAAAATTAAAAATTCTGCAAAATAGTGCATATTTTGTCAAAACAACATTATAATCACACCATTTTCAATTATTTTAGCGCAGGGGGCTGAGTCTTGGCACAGTGAGGATTTGAGTGCAGGCAACTCAGCAGGGACTGGTCTGGGTGCGGGGAGGAATTCAGATGCCTGGGGGTTGGGCATTTGGGGAAGCAGCTCTCTGTACAGTGACCCCCTCCCCCATGGCTGGAAAACAATGAGGACAGGAGGCAGGGAGGAGCTTCCTGAAGCCCAGGGAAGTTCCTGGGGATGGGTCTGACCTGGCCCTGGCCCTGGCCCATGCAGAGTCAGAGGAAGTCCCATTCCCTCAGCTCAGCTGGGATTAGCAGCTGGAATCCAGTACAGGGTAGGTGCCACTCACCCAGGCTCCCCTACTCCTGCCCCTCCTGGCTCTGGGTGCTCCTTGATAGCGAGAGGGATAGAGAGAGACCAGCCCCCAAGGCAGTGACTTACATCTCCCCCTGCTGCTCCTGACAGCCAAACCAGACTCCCTCCTGCCCCCTGCCCAGGATGGGGGCATGAATCAATTTTTCCTGTGGGGAAAGAGTAAAATCTGCCAGGGACGTTAATTCTGCACTTGCGCAGTGGCACAAAACTGGCCAAGAGTAATATGCCAAAAAACCCTGGTTTGTGTAACATGTTCATGCTATGCATGAACACGTTTCTATGGAGGTGCTTCATAATGCCTTTGGCTTGGTAATTCACAAAAGAGCAGTATCACTCTCCAGTGCCAGCAAAGTGGAGCTTCAGATGCATGGAGTAATTTTTCAATCCATCCATCTGAAGAAGTGGGTTTTTTTACCCACGAAAGCTTATGCCCAAATAAATCTGTTAGTCTTTAAGGTGCCACCGGACTTGTCGTTGTTTTTATGATAACAATTGTTCATTTTAATGGAATTTAACAACAGTATTTGCATGATTAATTGGAAGTTCTCATCAAAATGCTCATCTGATTATGTCTTCTGAGAGCTGTGTGATATTGGAATCTTCCTAGACTTCACATTATGTGTAGATAAATGAACAAGAAAATTCCTTGAAATAGTCTTACCTTAACTAACTCCATTACCAGATACAGTTCTGTTGGAGTGTCCATCTCCTCTATCAGCATGATAATATTGGGGTGTTTCACTTGGCGCAGTATGGATACCTCATTCTCTATCAGATGCTCCTGTTTAGTCAGGAAAAAGAGGAAAGTTTATTTTAATTGACAATGAACTACCAGTAAAACTTCCAGGTGATAGCTTTCCTGTTTTTGTTTATTCTCTCCCTCTCCCTCTCCCACACACACACACACACACACACACACACCTTTCACTATATTATTTAAATTGCAGAGCTGTGGTGAAATGACACATTTTAACCTTCACTTAATACCACTGTATTTCCTTCCAGACCTGATCTCTTACAAAATAGCTGCTAACTTCATGGGTTTTATTTTTTGTTTGGTTTGATATTTATATTTAGAACCTGAAAACTACTTACTCATTTAAGTATGGAAATTATTTTGGCTCCAACAGCTTGATATTGTGCTAGGGTTAGGTTTTATTCTCCCTTCTCCTGCCCCCCCCCCCACACCTCCATGAAGGTACAATGGCTTTAGAATAAGTTAATTCTAGGGTTCTTTCCTTTTCTTTTTGTTTTAAATTCAAGACACCCATCCACTAAACTAAATGCTGGGGATTAAAGAAAGGCGCACATTCCCTTTCATTCATGAATGTTTTTGCTTTTTTCCTTTTTAAAATATCTGACAACATTCCTATGATGGGTTCAGTCACAGAGATCCCCTTGGGACTACCACCTGATGTGCTGAGACTACCTCTGAGCCCGTTTTCCCTGCCAGTTTGGGACTTCAGTATCCTGTCTTGTTGAGCCAGACATGCTAGCCTGCTAGAAACACAGACCCGTGTCTGAACCACGTTCCCCAAAAGCTGCAGGCTTAACTGAACACAGCTTAAGAAGTACTCCTGTCTCTAGCAGCCAGATACCCAGCTCCCAATGGGATCCAAACCCCAAATCAATCCATTTTACTCTGTATAAAGCTTATACAGGGTAAACTCAAATTGTCCACCCTCTTAACATTGATAGAGAGATATGCACAGCTGTTTGTTCCCTCTTACTCTGGGTTAATTTATAAGCAAAAGTGATTTTATTAAATATAAAAAGTAGGATTTAAGTGGTTCCAAATAATTACAGACAGAACAAAGTAAGTTACCAAGCAAAATAAAACAAAAACACGCAAGTCTAAGCCTAATACATTAAGAAACTGATTACAGATGAAATGTCACCCTCAGATGTTCGAATAAGCTTCTTTCACAGACTAGACTCCTTTCTAGTCTGGGCCCAATCCTTTCCCCCTGGTATACAGTCCTTGTTCCAGCTCAGGTGGTAGCTAAGGGATTTCTCATGACTGCTGCCCCTTTGTTCTGTTCCATACCCTTATATAGCTTTGGCACAAAGCGGGAATCTTTTGTCTCTCTGGGTCCCCACCCTGCTCCTAAATGGAAAAGCACCAGGTTTAAGATGGATTCCAGTACCAGGTTACACCCCAAGCTTTCATTCTTCCTGGCCTGACTCACAGGAAGGCTTGCAAGTAAACAGGGCCATTTACAACCTACTGTCCTGGTTGATGGGAGCCATCAAGATTCCAAACCACCCTTAATGGCCCACGCTTGCATAATTACAATAGGATCTCCGAGTTATTTCATATTTCTAGTTTCAGATACAAGAGTGGTACATTTATACAAATAGGATGATCACACTCAGTAGATTATAAGCTTTGTAATGATACCTTACAAGAGATCTTTTGCGTGAAGCATATTCCAGTTACATTATATTCACACTTATTAGCATATTTTCATAAAATCATATGGAGTTTAAAAGTCTTTAAAATAAGTTAATTCTAGGGTTCCCCCCCCCCTTTTTGTTTTAAATTCAAGACACCCATCCACTAAACTGCATACTGGAGATTAAAGGAAGTCACACATTCCCTTTCATTCATGTATGTTTTTGTTTTTTCCCTTTTTAAAATATCTGAAAACATTCCACAGGGACCTTTTGGTTCATTGTAAATCTAACAACCATCTCTGTGTAAAACAAGAGGTTATTTGTACTTTGGGAAATAAGTCACCCCACTGGGAGTCTGAACTTGCTCACATTAATAACACTGACTAGTAACACGCACCTCATGCATTTGTGAACAGAATTACTGGAAGTAGATATGTACATATTATGACAGACAGTACATGAGCAGTGACTGAAAACCTCACACTATTTCACCATTTTTCTGGAGGGCTATATAAAGATGTCTTGTTTTCTGCTCAAAGCTCAGTCACATGGCTGTGTAATTCATTAATTTGAATTAATGGGTCTATTTCCCAGAACCCACATACCAGGCACGCATCTCATCCTCTGAGAATGGTGCAGCATATATTAGTTAAACGGGTTGCACCTTTGAAACCCAATTTGCAAGAACATCAATTTTTCGTTCAGCAACTAACTTAAGTCTGCTCCAAGCAAACGTACTCTGGAGAAAAGAAAAACAAACGAAACAATTTTGTTTAAAAAGGTTGACCTTTACCCACAGAAAGGAGCCATTGTAAAATGCTGGTTATTGTGATTCATGAAAAAAACTAAATAAAGCAGGGCCAAGGAACCAAATGAAATCTGGAATCCTACTATAAACAAGATCTCAGCTTTAGGAGCAAATAGCCAACATAATCAATTAATTACACTATTTAATTCTGACCTTAGCAGCACAGAACCATCTATGCTATCTTGGCCTCATCTGAGCCATTAAATTGTTCTCTTTAGACAGGTTTAAGTAACAATTAACCTTTTATACAAAGGTTATAAAATGCTCTTGCATCACTGTCCTGATACATGTCCTGTGAAATACTGACCTGTTTATGATTATTAATTTTTAATCATCTTGTCCTTGCTGTATTCCATTAAACTTTTCAAATATATCCGTTTCCACAGCTACCTCAACCTCTTCCTCAGAGAAATTGCTGTAATAGATTTTAGCCTAAGTTGAAAAGATTTATTTAAGTAGAAATGATTGTACTACTAATATGTATACTGATGGATGAGAAAAGGTCAGCTAGTTTGGTTAAAAAGTTGTAACACCCAGCTAGCTAAACAGATAGCTAAGGGTTAATGTCTCTTTCACCTGAAGCACCTGACCAGAGGACCAATCAGGAAACCGGATTTTTTCAACTTTGGGTGGAGGGAATTTTGTGTCTGAGGTCTTTGTCTGTCTGCCTGCTTTCTCTGAGCTTTGGAGAAGCAGTTTCTACTTTCTAGTCTTCTGTTTCTAAGTGTAAGGACAAAGAGATCAGATAGTAAGTTCTATGGTTTCTTTTCTTTGGTATTTGCATGAATATAAGTGCTGGAGTGCTTTGATTTGTATTCTTTTTGAATAAGGCTGTTTATTCAATATTCTTTTAAGCAATTGACCCTGTGTTGTATCATCTTAATACAGAGAGCCCATTTGTATGTATTTTTCTTTCTTTTTATATAAAGCTTTCTTTTAAGACCGGTTGGAGTTTCTCTTTACTTCAGGGAAATTGAGTCTGTACTCACCAGGGAATTGGTGGGAGGAAGAAATCAAGGGGAGATCTGTGTGTTGGATTGCTAGCCTGATTTTGCATTCCCTCTGGGGGAATAGGAAAGTACTTTTTGTTTCCAGGATTGGGAACAGAGAGGGGGAATCACTCTGTTTGGATTCACAGAGCTTGTGTCTGTGTATCTCTCCAGGAGCACCTGGAGGGGGGAAGGGAAAAAGGATTATTTCCCTCTGTTTTGAGACTCAAGGGATTTGGGTCTTGGGGTCTCCAGGGAAGGTTTTTCAGGGGGACCAGAGTGCCCCAAAACACTCTAATTTTTTGGGTGGTGGCAGCAGGTACCAGGTCCAAGCTGGTAACTAAGCTTGGAGGTTTTCATGCTAACCCCCATATTTTGGACGCTAAGGTCCAAATGTGGGACTAAGGTTATGATAACCCAAGATACACATTGCTGGACAGTAAATTTGTGCTGGACAGGAGTGACCATCCTCAATGCAAAAGTTGTGCATATTTGGGCCAGATGGTGGTTTTAAGGCTTGTAACGTGGGAATGGGTGCGGATACATTCAGCACAGAGAAGCAATTTGAGCATGGTTTTCCTCATGGTCATTCATTAAGTCACCTTACTAGATGGTAACTTACCTCATATTTTCTATGTCTATTTAATGAGGTAGGGACAAGATTAAACTCCTAGCTCCTGACAGACAGTTTAGGTAATGCATTAAGCAGGTAATGCACATTGACATGTACAGTGTTATAGCTACTACCTTCCTGCCTAACAGAAGGAATGTTATCTAAACCGCTCGCAGAACACCATAATATGATATGCAGCATTTGCAATTTATAATTACATTGTACTATAGCTCATCTCTTCAAATATCCCTGGATTTTTCAGTCTCAGATAGGGTTGCATTAAAAAAGAGTTTTGTGTAACAATCCATAAAAAATGGGCTACCTATGCAAACACTGCAGAAACAGAAAAGCTGCCATACCAGAACAGACCATTTTATCTGCCCCAGCTCCTGCCTGTGAGAGGGTCCTATACTTCTAGCCTTCAGAGAAGGGTAAGCAGCTTTCATCATGCATCTGGTCATTTATCCAAAATACTATGTCTAAAGTATATTCTTGCCTGACTCCAACTGATGATCAGTGCCTGTAGCTTGAAGACTGACATCTTTATGTGGATAAGAATAGCAAGTACACTATTTGGAATAAACGTGTCTAAAACTTTCTTGAAACTTGATAGATTTCAACAGCAAGTTCCAGGGGTTAATTATATTGCATTAGAAAAATAACTTCTTTACTGTTTTATATTTGTTGCTTCTTAATTTTCTAAGTTACTTGCCCAGAGTCACACAGGAAGTCTGTGGTGGAACTGTTAATTGAACCTGGATCTCCCATATCCCAGGCCAGTGCCGCAACCACTGGGCCAGCCTTGCTCCCCCAGAAATGTTTTATTTATAGTTAATTATTACCTATGCTTTTGAAAATTCAGTCCAATAACTTTTTATAGATCCAGATTGTTTCTTTCAGGCCTTCCTGCTTAGGAATTGTCCCACAATCAGTCCAGTAGGCTGGTGTTCATAATGCTTCAGTCTGAAACACCTGTGTACTATTCTTTTTTACCCACTAGACAACCAGACATGGCAAGATCTTGGGTAGCATCAGTATAGCAGCAGAAACTCCCAAAAAAGTATCCCATCCTAGTGGGGAAGAGAAAGCAGCCAAGAGAATCCTCCCAATTTGTGCTTGCAATGCTCATAAAGACACTGGCCTCAATTCTATAATATTTGCTTGTGACACCGGGGAATAAGACAGGAAAGGGGTTTGATGCGTTTCCCAGCTGACTGAATCTGAACTTTTAAATTCACCACTTAAAGCTTAAACAACAATTTTAGAATAAACGTTATTTGTAAGAGATCGGGTGTTGTCACTAGTCAATAGAATGCTGTTTTCAAAACTCCAGCTGTATATAGGTTAAGGAAGGGGGTGCTGCAACCAAGAGGGAAAAATAAGGGACAAGGCAGAAGTTTTAGGTAAAATAGGAAGTATAAGGAAGATGTCTTATTTATTTTAAAACTTCCATGCTTGCCAAATCACTGGGGGCCCACTCCAATAGTCTTTAACCCCAAAGAAGAAAAAAACCTGTTACCTACCTTTCGTAACTGTTGTTCTTCTAAATGTGTTGCTCGTGTTCATTCCATTCTATGCGTGTGTGCATCTATATGCACAGTCAGAGATTTCTATCTTAGCGGTATCCGTAGGGTTGACTCTGGTGCCCCCTTGTGCCGCGCCCATGTGGCAGTATATCGGGCGCTGCCGACCCTATGCCCTCTCAGCTCCTTCTTGCCAGCAATTCTGACAGAGGAATAGGAGGGTGGGGAATGCAATGGACATGAGCAACACCTCTTGAAGAACAGTTATGAAAAGGTAGGTAACCGTTTTTTCTTCGAGTGCTTGCTCATGTTGATTCTATTTTAGGTGACTCAAGCAGTATCAATGGAGGTGGGCTCAGATTTCACAGTCTAGTGCAGTGGTTCTCAAACTTTTGTACTGGTAACTCCTTTCACACAGCAAGCCTAGGAGTGTGATCCCCCCTTATAAAATAAAAACACTTTTTTATATATGTAACACCACTATAAATGCTGGATGAAAAGTGGGGTTTGGGGTAGAGGCTGACAGCTCACGACCCCCCATGTAATTACCTCGTGATCCCCTGAGGGGTCCCGACATCCAGTTTGAGAACCCGTGGTAGCAGCTAGCAGTACTGCTCTACTGAAGCCAGCATAGTCCTGGGCCTGCTGGGTAAGTGTGAATGGAACATGAATGTGTGGATGGACAACCAGGTGGCCACCCTACAGATGTCCTAGATAGGCACTTGAATAGGAAAGCTGCCGAAGAGGCTTGCTCCCTGGGGGAGTGGGCAGTAACCATCGCTGGAGGTGGCACCTATGTCCAGTCATAGCAGCAGCGAATGCAGGCAGTGATCCAAGAAGAAATTCTTTGAGTAGACACTGGATGATTTTTCTTCCTGTCAGCCACCATGATGAACAATTGCGTTGACTTGCAGAATGGCTTGATCCTTTCAATGTAGAAGGCTAGCATCCTCCTGACATCTAGGGAATGTGATCTATGCTCCTCCTCCAACTTATGTGGCTTTGGAAAAAAGGCAGGTAAGTAAATGTCCTGGCCCATCTGAAACTGAGACCACCCTGGACAGAAAAGCTGGTGAGGCTGAACCTTGTCTTTGTAAACGACCATATAGGGCAGCTCTGAGGTAAGTGCCGTAATCTCAGAGACCTGGTGGGCAGATGTTATTGCAACCAAGAACACGACCTTCCAGGAAAGGAGGAAAAGAGAGCAGGAAGCCAGAGGCTTGAAGTGGGTCCCATGAGCCATGACAGCACAAGATTCAGGTCCCATGGAGGGATGGGTCTCCTGATGTGCAGGTAGAGGCGCTTGAGGCCCATGAGGAACCTGACAGTCATGTCCTGGGCAAAAACTGACCTACTCTTGAGCAACGGATGGAATACCGAGATAGCAACCAAGTGGACCTTGATAGATGAAAGGGATAGTCCTTGGAGCTTGAGATGCAGAAAGTAGCCAAGGATTAACTGCAGTGAGACCTGCTCGGGCCAAATGCCTTTATCCGAGGTCCAACAAGTGAACCACTTCCATTTGGCCAGATAGGTCGCTCTGGTGAAAGGCTTTCTACTGCCCAACAGGACCTGTTGGACACCAGCTGAGCACTCCTGCTCCTCTGCATTTAACCATGCAACAGCCAAGTCGTCAAATGCAGTGCCACCAGGTTCAGATGCAGAAAACTGCCATAGTTTGGGCCACCAGGACCAGCCTGAGCAGTAGCTGTAACGGAGCAGCCACCAGGAGGTCCAGAAGCGTGCTGAACCAGAGCTGGTGCTGCTAGCCCGGCGCTATGATGATCATCTTCAACCTGTCCTGCTTGATCTTCATGAGGATCTTGTGAATTAATGACACTGTGCTGGGGGAGGGGATGGGAGGGAGAGGCATACAACAGAGCCCCCAACCACGGAAGTAGAAGAGCGTCTGACAGGGAGCCTTGCTCAGTCCCCCAAATTGAGCAGAAAATAGGGCATGTCCTGTTCTGCCTGGACATGAACAGGTCCACCTGGAGAGGCCCCCACCTCTGGAAGATGATGCTGACCACTTCTGGACGGTAGGACCACTCGTGGCAAGACGAGAAGGCCCCGCTGAGGCAATCTGCCAAAGTGTTCCTGGCTCCAGGGAGATGTGTGGCTATGAGATGGATGCTGTGTTGTACACACACAGAAGTCCCAGAGCCTGAGAGCTTCCCCGCAAAGAGCAGATGATCTGGCTCTGCCTTGCTTGAGCATAGTAGTTGTGTTGTTCATCAGGTCCTGGACCAGCCTGCTTTTTATGAGAAGTAGGAAGGCTTGGCAGGCCAGGTGAACTGCTCTGAGCTCCCTGACAATGTGCAGGGAGCAATCATAACTCGACCAATGGCCTTGTGTGCTGAGATAGCTCCGGTGGACTCCCCACCCCAGATCCAAAGCATCAGAGATGAGGGTCACCGATGGTGATAGGGCTACAAAGGGAACCCTCTCCAACATCAGTGCTGGATTCTGCCACCAGGTGGCTGATGACAGTACATGGTCTGGGACCCTGACCAGCCAGTCCATGCTGTGTCTGTTGGGGATGTAGACTGACACCAGCAGGGGCCTCAGATGGAGTCGTGCATGTCGGATCACATAAATGTAGGCCACCATGTGGCCCAACAATCACAGGCACGTGTGAGCGGTGGTAAGGAGGTGGGCTTGAATGCACAAGATGAGGTCTGCCATGGCTTGGAACCAAGTCTCAGGTAGGATGGCTTTGGCCTGAGTAGAGTTGAGGACTGCTCCAATAAACTCTATGAATTGCACTGGACTTAAGGTCAACTTTTTCTTGTTTATTAACAGCCCTGGGTCACAACAGGTGGAACAAACCAGATTGAGATGCTGCTGCACCTGATCCCAGGACTGACCCTTTATTAGCCAGTAATTGGAGTAAGGGTAAATTTGAACACCTCGGTGCCTCAGGTAAGAGGCCACTGGTGCTATGAACTTCGTGGAGAAACGAGAGACTGAATGGCAATGCCATGAATTGGAAATGGTGCTGGTCCAGCATAAAAGGAAGGAAGCGCCTGTGCCCCAGGAAAATGGAAATGTGAAAATATGCACAAGTCAAGGGCAGTGTACCAGTCTCCCCAGTCCAGGGAGAGGATGATGGAGACCATGCAAAACTTCAACTTTTTGAGAGACCTTGTTGCGACGACGCAGTCCAAGATGAGTCTGAGGCCCCCTTTTGCTTTTGGGATCAGGAAGTAATGGGAGAAGAACTCCTTTCCTTTCATTCTCGAGAGACCTCCTCCACTGCCCGCAAGCACAGGAGGTTCTTGACCTTTTGGATGAGGAGCTGCTTGTGAGACTAGTCCCTGAAGGAGGACAGGAAAGGGAGGTGGACCACGAACTGCAGGGTGAAACATGATGATTTTACTTTGAAAACCAAATGGTCCGAGGTCACCTGAGACCAGACTGACTGGAAGGGATGGAGGTGGTTGAGGAAAGAGTGGGAGGGTGGATCTCAGGAAGTGACTGGGGTGTCACCCTCGAGCACATCCTCAAAATGACTGCTTCTGGCCTCCTTGGCTTCTGGTAGGCCCAGGATGAGCAGAAGAATGGGAAGATGACGGGTGTCTCCACTTAGGCCCCTTGTCTCTATCCTTTTTCCTGTAGGTGCCCACCCGGGGAGTTCCCCAAGACCTGGACTGCGGAAGTGGAGGTGGTGGGGGCATAACAGCTTCCTAGCCTGCAGAGTATGGCTGCCCAAGTAGCAGTGGGTGGCACAGGAGTCTTTAAGGCCATGGAGTCTCAAGTCCATGAGCTCGGAGACGAGTCCCATCCCTCAAACAGGAGGTCCTATAGAATGGCCTGCATCTCCTGGGCTAACCCAGATGACTGCAAGCAGGAGCTGTGCCTCACGGCCACTGTAGAGGCAACCACTCTGGCTGCTGAGTCAGTAGCATCCCAGGCCATCTGATGGGCGCCCCTTGCCATGCTGTGCCTTCGTCCACCAAAGCAGCAAACCCCTAGGCTCAGTCCTGCAAGAGAGCCTCCTTGAATTTATTAAGGGAGTCCCACAGGTTAAAACTGTATCTGCCTAACAGGGCCTGGTGGTGAGATACCCAAAATCGCAGTTTTGTCATTGAATAAATCTTTCTGCCAAATAAGTCCAGTCTCCAGGCATCTTTGTTTTTCAGTGTGCCACTGACTTGGCCTTGCCTGTCCCTTTCATTAACAGTGAACACGACCAGTGACACTGCTGAAGGGTGTGTATACAGGTATTTGAACCCTTTTGCAGGGATGTAATACTTATTTTCCACCTTCTTAGAAGTAGGCGGAATGGAAGAGGGGGTCTGTCACAGCAATTTGGCAATCTTAAGGACTTGTGGGTGGACAGGCAGCACAATCTGGGCCTTGTTGGAGGAGGTTATGTTAGAGAAGTCACTCTTCTGCAACCTCTTCAATTTTTAAGTTCAAGTTAGTAGCCACCCTCTTAAGAAGGGCCTGGTGCTCCTTGAAGTCATTTGGGGGGGCGAGGGGGACAGAAGAGGGTTTGCCCGTTTGGGAGGGACCTGCCACCACTTCGTCCGGAGACAACAAGGACAAGTGCACCGTCGGGGAAGGGATGGCTCCTTAGGTGCTGGAGTCCGATGCGCTGGCCCGGTGTTGGATTTGGCACCGTGTTCCGACTCCGGTGCCACGGGCCCCAGGGGGCAGTTTGTCCAAGGCTGCTAGGGAGGACTGGTGGGAATACAGGATTGATATTATGGCCACACCCCATGGGTTCCCATACAGCCATTGAGCAGGCCACTGTCCCTGTTGCCATGCCATCGTGGCCGGTGCCGTGCTGGCTTTGCAGGTCGGTGGCGAATCACCCCTCCTGGCGAGGGGCTGAACTTCCAGTCCAGTCCTTCCAGTGACCAGGACAGAGCCATTGATGCATGAGTCTGCCGGCTAACCCTGGTCGGCGACCGACAAGGCGAGGATCGGTGCCTGCCCAGTAAGCAGAACCGGGAGGATGGAGACTGGTGCCATGACCGGGAGCAATCCTGCCCCAGTGGGAATGGATGACTGAAAGACCGTCTGGGCAAGGATGTTTTGCACCATGGCGATCTTTGATGAGAAGCTCGCTAGTACCAGTGATACAGGGACCAGTGCCTCAACCCCGGTGTTCCATGTCTCGTAGTGGGAGAACGTGGCATCGGGGACCTGGGCCTTTTGACTGGAGACCAGGAATATAGTGCCAGGGTCCTAGTCTGCGGAGATGGGCATCTACATCTGCAGTCCAGGGACCGAGAGTGCTCCACTGCCTTATGGAGCAGTCCCATCACTAGCTTGCCCTTAGGCACTGGGGCCAGTCTGGTGCCTGGTGCAGTGTCTACAGTGCCGGTCGGCCTGCTTATTCTTTAGCAATTCAGACAAAAGTCATGGGGGTCACTAATAGGCATCAGCCTGTTGTATGATGAGCATGGTTTGAATCTGGGAGAACGGAGCATGCCCCACTGTGGGGCAAAGTCCCAGCCTGGACTCTAACTACGAACTAACTCTTAACTTAAAAGCTAACTAAGTACCTAAACTATATACAAAAACGACAGACAATGGGCTGTTGAAGAATCACTAACGCTCTTGCAACTTCAAGACAAGGCACTCCGACCAACCATCATGGGCGGTAAGAAGGAACTGAGAGGGCATAGGGTCAGCGACGGCTATATACCAGCACATGGACACGGCACTCAAGCAGGTGCCAGAGCCAACCCTACGGATACTGCTAAGGCACAAATCTCACACAACTGTGCATGTTGGCACACATACACCTAAAATGGAATCGACATGAGCAAGCACTTGAAAAAGAATAGGATATTTTGACTGAATAAGGACCGTAGGAATTTATCCCATATTAACTTTGCTTACAATGGTTACTATTGTTGATGTGAGTCATGACATACTTTGGAGCCTTTATAATTTGAATTGCTTTCATAATCAGTATTGGGTTCCATTATGCTAGGGACACACACACACACACACACACACACACACACACACACTTCATCCTTCAAAGATTTTACAATCAAAGTCATTATGCTGTACTTCCGCATTTCTCTTTTTATTCCATTTTGGCCCAATGAAGGAAGAACAATTGTGGAAATACTGCACATTTTCTTTGTTAATCCAACAGAATAAATTACAATCTTTGTTTGTTTTTGTTCCATTATCTACTAGATTAACACAGTTACTACTTCTATTGTTTGCATTTTGTATAGAAAATAATCCTGCTAATACTAAACAGATATTTCTGAAAGCAGCCACAGTTCTATCAAACCCAACCGCACCCCCCCAACACACATCACTTTGACTAATGAACTGCTGTGAATGCTATTTTTACTCCTTTCACATGTAAATGAGTGTACACTACCTTTCCACAGCATTTTGCCTTGTCTATAATCTTCAGTGCAAACTCCTTTCCAGTGGCTCTAAGAAGAAAAATTGGAGAAACAAACATTCATTAATGCCAGAAATTCCAGCCCAATTTCTGGTTATCTGTAAGAATACATGTAATCGTAATATAATCTTTTCACCCAGGGGAACAGCTGACAGAAAGATGGCAGAAATGATTTCATTTTGTTTCTCCTCTCTCCAAGTAACAGTCCTGCCTGCTGTTTCCCTGACTACCATTACCTTGCTTATTGTGTGCATTAATCCCAGAACATAGCAGTGACCCAATACTATACTCTGCCATTACTCTACTTCCATATGCAAAATTTGCCCCTAAATCCTTCATGTAGCTCTGTTCAACTGGCAGCCTGTAACCACACTTTGAAAACAGATCAGACTGCAGGTTTGCTGGTCAGCTCATGTATAGGATGACCAGCAAGAAGGCAGCCAGGAATATCGATGGCTTTTTTGGAAAAAGTCCCATAGAAGTTAGTAGGGAAGAAAACTATAGGGTTCTATAGCAATTACTACACAACAGACATCAGTGGCTATTAAATTCTATAGGATTTTAGAACTACCTGACAGAATTCTACAGGATGGTTCTGCAAACCTAGAGTGACTAAGATGATCATTTTCTAGTATATGTGAGAGGACTTTTCCTCCCATAAGGTAGGAGCTTACTCTAGCTTTTACACTTGGTCACCCACATCCAGATCTAAACATGTTCTCCACAGGAAATAGAAAAAAGCAACAAAAACAAACTGTTTTGGTGTCTATAAAGAAAATATTGCTTCTCATTCTTGCGAATGACCTTCAGTTAACACGTTAAAAATAGCAAGGGAAATGCAATAAGCCCATTCCTATTATTAATTATTTGTATTGCAATTGCACCTGGAAGCCCCAGGCAAGATCCGACCCAATGTAAGGGGTGCTATACAAATTCTGCTTTGTAACAAGCTTTTGTATCTCAATAAGAATTACCAGGTATGTTTTATTAAATTCATAAAAGCAGCAAAGAGTCCTGTGGCACTTTACAGACTAACAGACGTTTTGGAGCATGAGCTTTCGTGGGTGAATACCCACTTCGTCGGATGCATGCAGTGGAAATTTCCAGGGGCAAGTATAAATATGCAGGCAAGAATCAGTTTAGAGATAACAAGCTTAGTTCAATCAGGGAGGATGAGGCCCTCTTCTAGCAGTTGAGGTGTGAACACCAAGGGAGGAGAAACTGGTTTTGTAGTTGGCAAGCCATTCACAGTCTTTGTTTAATCCTGAGCTGATGGTGTCAAATTTGCAGATGAACTGAAGCTCAGTAGTTTCTCTTTGAAGTCTGGTACTGAAGTTTTTTTGGCTGCAGGATGGCCACCTTAAGGTCTGCTACTGTGTGACTAGAGAGGTTGAAGTGTTCTCCTACAGGTTTTTGTATATTGCCATTCCTGATATCTGATTTGTGTCCATTTATCCTTTTCCGTAGAGACTGTCCAGTTTGGCCGCTGTACATAGAGGGGCATTGCTGGCATATATTACATTGGTGGACGTGCAGGTGAATGAACTGGTGATGGTGTGGCTGATCTGGTTAGGTCCTGTGATGGTGTCGCTGGTGTAGATATGCGGGCAGAGTTGGCATCAAGGTTTGTTGCATGGATTGGTTCCTGAGTTAGAGTTACTATGGTGCAGTGTGCGGTTACTAGTGAGAATATGCTTCAGGTTGGCAGGTTGTCTGTGGGCGAGGACTGGCCTGCTACTCAAGGCCTGTGAAAGTGTGGGATCGTTGTCCAGGATGGGTTGTAGATCCCTGATGATGCGTTGGAGGGGTTTTAGCTGAGGACTGTATGTGATGGCCAGTGGAGTCCTGTTGGTTTCTTTCTTGGGTTTGTCTTGCAGTAGGAGGCTTCTGGGTACACATCTGGCTCTGTTGATCTGTTTCCTCATTTCTTTATGCGGGTATTGTAGTTTTGAGAATGCTCGGTGGAGATTTTGTAGGTGTTGATCTCTGTCTGAGGGGTTAGAGCAGATGAGGTTGTACCTCAGTGCTTGGCTATAGACAATGGATCGTGTGGTGTGCCTGGGATGGAAGTTGGAGGCATGAAGGTAGGCATAGCGGTTGGTAGGTTTTTGGCATAGGGTGGTGTTAATGTGACCATCACTTATTTGCACCGTGGTGTCTAGGAAGTGGACCTCCCATGTAGATTAGTCCAGGCTGAGGTTGATGGTGGGGTGGAAGCTGTTGAAATCGTGGTGGAATTTTTCCAGAGAGTCTCCTTCCCATGGGTCCAGATGATGAAGATGTCATCAATGTAGCGTAGATAGAGAAGGGGCATGAGTGGACGAGAGCTGAGGAAGCGCTGTTCCAGGTCAGCCATAAAAATGTTGGCATATTGTGGGGCCATGCGGGTGCCCATAGCGGTGCCACTGATCTGGAGATATATATTGTCATCAAATTTGAAATAGTTGGGTGTGAGGATAGAGGCACAGAGCTCAGCAACCAGTTGTGCTGTGGCATCATCAGGGATACTGTTCCTGACAGCTTGTATTCCATCTGTGTGTGGGATGTTTGTGTAGAGAACCTCTACATCCATGGTGGCTAGGATGGTGTTTTCTGGAAGGTCACCAATGCATTGTAGTTTCCTCAGGAAATCAGTGGTGTCACGGAGATAGTTGGGAGTGCTGGTGGCATAGGGTCTGAGTAGAGAGTCCACACATCCAGACAGTCCTTCAGTGAGAGTGCCAATGCCCGAGATGATGAGGCATCCAGGATTTCTGGGTTTGTGGATCTTGGGTAGTAGATAGAATAACCCTGGTCGGGGCTCTAAGGGTATGTTGATTTGTTCCGGTGTTAGCGTAGGGAGTGTCCTGAGTAGATGGTGCAGTTTCTTAGTGTATTCCTCAGTGGGATCTGAGGGAAGTGGCTTGTAGAATTTGGTATTGGAGAGTTGTCTGGCGGCCTCCTTTTGGTAGTCAGACCTGTTCATGATGACAACAGCACCTCCTTTATCAGCCTCTTTGATTATAATGTCAGGGTGATTATAATGTCAGGGTTTCTGAGGCTGTGGATGGCATTGCGTTCTGCATGACTTAGGTTATGAGGCAAGCGATGTTGTTTTTCCACAATTTGTGCCTGTGCACGTTGGCGGAAGCATTCTATGTATAGGTCCAGACTGTCATTTCGACCCTCAGGAGGAGTCCATGTGGAGTTTTTCTTCATGGTTTGCCAACTACAAAACCAGTTTCTCGTCCCTTGATTTTCTCAGCTGCTAGAAGAGGGCCTCATCCTCCCTGATTGAACTAACCTCGTTATTGTTGGACCCCCAAGTTGGGCCCTAGGGCCAGGCAGCTAGTGCCCCGGCCTCCACCCCCAACGGATTTTTCCCCCAGCCCCCATAGCTGCCACTGATCATGTAGCTGCTTGGAAAGCAGAACTTGTAACAGGAAAAGCAGCCTTGTGGTCAGCCGGTCTGAAGGGACGAAGTTCCCCTCACGACGGTTGCTACCTGGGTAAGGATGTAGGGGCCCGACTGCCTCCCTTGTATGGGCATAAGCCACTCGCGACCCCACAATTGGCTTATCACAAATTATGACGAAAAATTCGCTATATATTCCTGACCCCCTCCTGGGGACGGGGGGAGAGAGAACTCGAATTCCCGTCGAACCGTATCCAGGATTGATCAACCTGGCTCTCTCCTGGCTCACGCATTCCCCAGAGCCTGACTGCTTGCCGGCCGTAATGAAACTTTTGTGGTTTGTATGTGTAAGTATAATTAGTTGTTAAGGATATCTGTACATCTGTATTGTTAGATAAGAGGCAGAGACTGGTTCCAGCCGCCCCAAGGCTCCTGCTAGGGGAAACCCGTTGACCAGGAAACCTTGAACGCAAGGGGGACCAGTTGAGCCTAGCAATTTGTGTCTACTAAGATTAGTTGCTGCATTTATGAGTACTAACAGCACCAATATCACTTTTATTAACCCCTGGGACGACCTGAATAATTACTGGGACTTAGAAAAATACCAGGGCCAACTTCTATTTGTAATTGTAGTGTTTGTGTTATTTGTTCTAGTATTATATTGTAAGCCCAAGCTGTAACTAATTGTGTTATCCCTTATCCTTATCTGTGACTCCTTTAATAAATCCTTAATTTTTAACACTACGCCTGATTGCTTGCGTTATCCCCGTCACTGCCCTTGGGCACTTGTCACCCCCCCCCCGGGGCATCCAGTGATCGAACCTCCGCCCTATTCCAACGCTCATTACCCGGTAGATAACGGGCACCTGGTGGCCATATCGGTGGAGCAAGGGGCGAGAGCAATCTGTAATCAACAGTTATCTCTAGCCTGCTTCTTGCTTGCATGTATACACCTGCCCGTGGAAATTTCCACTACATGCATCCAACGAAGTGGGTATTCACCCACGAAAGCTCATTCTCCAAAACGTCTGTTAGTCTATAAGGTGCCACAGGACTCTTTGCTGCTTTTACAGATCCAGACTAACACGGCTATCCCTCTGATAATTAAATTCATAGTTAACTATAGCCAACAAAAAAATTTGTTTCAGATACAGCTAATAAAGACTAATGTCTCACAAAAGGAATTACATTTCATGCATTAAACCTGTTCCCAACTAAACACAGCAGTGTATTAAGAGCACCTTTGCTCTAAAAGTTCAGCTTTGTCTGCTAGGTTGTCATAGTTACAACCTGATTCAGTGTAGCACATAAGAAGAAATTCCATCTGAACAGCATTTGACATTTAAATACTATCTTATTATATTCACTATAAAGCCATGTAAAACTGTATTATGGGCACTGCATGTAATTCAGAATTGCAATCTATGTATGATGATACATTAAGTAAATTATCCAAAAGCCTGATGATAAACACACTGGAAAATCCAGTTAAGATATGTGCAAAATTTTCAGAGTTTGTCATATAACGGAGTAGATCCTTGTAGAGATTCACAAAGCTAGCTCATTATCCTTCTTCAAATCCCTCCTTAAAATTCTCCTCTGTCATGATACCTGTAATAACCTTGACAATGGCTAGCCCACTGGTGTGCTCATACCACCGCTTATCATGCTGATCATATTGCTTCATTATTTCCTTGCACTGCACGCTCCGTATCCATCAGTTGTCTGAGACTAAGTTCTTTGGGGGCAAGGACTGTTTTGTTTTGTCTGTACAGCACCTCGTACAGTGGGGTCCTGGTCCATGACTAAGGCTTCTAGGTGCTATGTAATACAAATAATAAAACAGCAAACAGATGAGTGTTTATAACCTGGGGAGGGGGGAATAGCTCAGTGGTTTGAGCCTTGGCCTACTAAACCCAGGGTTGTGAGTTCAATCCTTGAGGGGGCCATGTAGAGACCTTAAGCAAAATCAGTATTTGGTCCTGCTAGTGAAGGCAGGGGGCTGGACTCAATGACCTTTCAGGGTCTCTTCCAATTCTAGGAGATAGGTATATCTCCATATATATGATATGAACTAGCATTTCCTTTCCCACTAGTATTATAGATTGGATATTTTTGATCAGCAGATGATTTCAATATTTCTAATCACTAGACTGAAGACACTAGATGGGAAGGAGTTTTATACAAAAAATGTAGGGTTTTTTTTTTTTTTTTTTTTTTTTTTTACAGTTTATTTCTAGCTACTATTTCCTTTATAACCAGAGGGCTCTCTCTTTTATCTGAACCTTGCTTTCTAAAGAATTCAGGTAAAATTAGCAAAGTGTCTACATCACTTAGGAGCTTGTGACCCATTTTCAAAAGCACTAAGTCACTTAGGAGCCCAAGTCCAAGTGACTTGCACCATGATGTAGGTGATTCTGAAAATGGAATTTAGACACTTGCAAAAAAATATCAGGAATCTTTATCCTGAGATCTCAAAACATTTTTCAAGTATTGTTGAATCTATGTGCAGACACTGAAGTGTCACATTCAGGGTACATCAAGTACAGCAATTTTGTGCCTTCACACCATAAAACAGTGTCTAGTTATTATGACCCAAGTCTTTCATGGGTAGTTCCTGCCAAGTGAACTGGATGGAAATCTAGTCATTAGAAGATTGGCTATGTCATTTTATAAATTTTAAAAGTTCTTTGGATTGTATATTTGCCTCAAGCTTTCTGAGCAGCACCATACAGATTTCCCCACTGAGCTAATAAAGCTTATTAAAAACCTAGGCTTTTGGAAAAATTGTTCTTTAAGTGTTCAAGAATTGAGATGTTAATGTTGAGAGATAGCATTGACCCTAATGTGCTTCAGTGCGTTACAAAAAGCTCCTTTAAAGTAATAACTACACACACGAGGGTCAAATTTAGCTATCTGGCTTGGTTTAGGAAGTAATTCCAGTAATTCCATCAGAAGTCCTCTAACTCTTATTCTTTAACGCACAAGCCTGGATATTTGTACAATAGAGTTCCCTGATGAGTAAAAACAGAAAACAGAAAGTTACTTAATACTATGCACTAAAACTAAACATGAAATTGTCATTCAGGGGAATCACCCCATCACATGACAGAGAAAAAATTCACAATGGCAAAAGTGTGCTTTGGCTCTGCCTTTTAGCTTCATTTATTACTAGTGTCTGCCAGTTTTTGGTTTTATTTTCATTGCCTGAGGGTTTTCTGCATTTGCAGAGAAAGTTTTAAGCAGAGAAAAGCCCTGAGACTCCAAATAAAGCTTTTAAAGCATTTTAAGCATTAAAAGCTTTTTTGGAAAGCGGAGAAAGCTAACTGGGAAGAGTGTGGAGGATTTGCAAGTAGTCACTGCCTATTTTGGGGGCTAGATCAGGCTGAAAAGGTCCTAAGGGTTTTGGTGTACTGGCTGCCAGTACTTGTTTGGTTAATGGAGAGGAATTAATGGGATATAGCAACAAGAAACAAGACTCCTGGGAAACCATAACAGTGGCAACAGAGTTATGGGTCATTTTTTAAGATCAACACACTTGAATCCAAGAAGAGAAGAATGCAAGTAATAGTTCAGCAGTGGTAGCCATCATGTTCTGACATTTCCCTACATTAGTCAGACTCAGACTTAGCCAGCAGAAGTATCTTCGAAAGTTCTCTCATTAGCTGATGAGACTATGAAGACACATTTCATAATTAAGACTCAGTAGCTCCATGAGCTTCTGAATATAAAGCCTCCCATGAATTCTTAAAAAGAAGCCTATAAATAGGGATTAAACAATGAAAATTGTTTCCGTGAGCCCCAAGGCTCTCACAGGCATTTGCTGGAACAAAAACCATTGCTATGGACAAAGCTGGAGACTCTTCAAAATAATACTAATCAAAGAAACCCACGTAATTGTTTTATCATTGGCCAGTGGCCAGTGTCAGATGGTTCTAAGAAATATTGTTAGCAATTGAGAGAGTGCCCCCTCCACTAGCAATCATGGATGGATGGATGCAGACACACTTTTTACATGTGACAAACTTGCTAAATAGTTCTTGCTTACCTAATTTCTTCTGTTTTGGATGATATGCTCTCTCTCTCTCTCTCTCTCTCTCTCATGTTCATAAACTAAAGCTTAGAAATTTACTTCCAATACATTATATACAGTATAAACATATCTATGTGATCAGAAGACAGACTATTACAGTATATGGATAACTAACAAACAATCTCAGGGCTATCTCAGTTTATTTTTTATTTGAATTGTTTTCACTCTCCATTTTTTTCTCTCCACAAACATTCTTTGCTGTAGACATTATAAAAGACAGTTACCTTTTTCCATAACTGTGTTCTTCGAGATGTGTTGCTCATGTCCATTCAACTTACGTGTGTGTGCTCGCCACATGCACTGGTGCCACAAGTTTTTCCCTTAGCAGTATCCACAGGGGACCAGCTCTGACACCCTTGGAGTGGCATGCATATGCTGCGGCACATAGGGTGCTGCTGGCCCCCGTCACCCTCAGTTCCTTTTTCCTGGAAACTCTGACAGTGGGGAATGGACGACGGTTTGTGGAATGGACATGAGCAACACATCTTGAAGAACACCAGTTACAGAAAAAGATAATGGCCTTTTCTTCAAGCGATTGCTCATGTCCATTCAACTGGTGGCTCCCAGCAGTACCCTTAGAGGTGGGTAGAGAGTTCACAGATATGTAGATTGCAATACAGCTCTGCCAAACCTGGCATCGTCCCTGGCCTGTTGCATGAAGGCATAGTGGGCTGTGAACGTGCATACTGAGGACCACGTCGCAGATTTACAGAGGTCCTGGATTGGAACGTGTGCCAGGAAAGCCGCTGAGGATGCCTGCGCTCTAGTTGAGTGGACTCTGAAGATCGGCAGCAGAGGGACTCCTGTTAACTCGCAGCAGATCCAAATGCAAGATGTGATCCAATTAAAAATCTTTTTCGTGGACAGTGGGAGGCCCTTCATCTTATCAGCTATAGAGATGAAAAGCTGAGTCAACCTACCGAAAGGTTTTGTCCAGTTTAAGTAGAACCTAGGGCCTCTCTTATGTCCAAAGTGTGAAGATGCCTCTCTTCATTAGTCTCATGGGGCTTAGGGCAGAAACCTGGAAGAAAGATGTCCTAGCTCATGTGGAAAGCATACATCACTTTGGGAAGGAAGGCCAAGTGAGACCGGAGCTGGACCTTGTCCTTATAGAAGACCATGTATGGTAGTTCTGAGGTCAGGGCTCGGAGACTCGTCTCACTGACATCACTGCCACCAGGAAAGCTACCTTCCATGATACGTGAGACAGGGAGCACAAGGCCAAAGGCTCAAAGGGCGGACCCGTGAGCCTGGACAGAACCAAGATGAGATCCCACTGAGGGGTCGGGAATTGAACTTGAGGAAAGAGCCTCTTGAAGCCTCTAAGGAACCTGACAGTCATGTCATGGGAGAACATTGTCTGCCCCTGGATTGGCGGATGAAAGGCTGAAATAGCCACCAGCTGCACCCTAATAGAGGAATGCACCAGGCCCTGCTTCTTAAATGAAGCAGGTAATCTAAGATTGACTGCACCGGAGAATGTGAAGGGGAGATACCCTGTGCAGCCGCCCAGCAGGAGAACCTCATACACTTTGCCAGGTAGGTCTGCCTAGTTGAGGGCTTTCTGCTCTGGAGGAGGACCTTCTGGACCCCTTCCGAACAGGCCTGTTCATCCGGGTTCAACTACACAACATCCACGCTGTAAGGTGGAGGGACACGAGTTTGAGGTGCAAGAGTCAGCTGTGATCCTGTGACAGCAGGTCCGGTCGGTTTGGCAGGGGCCAGGGAGGGACAGCAGATAAGCTTGATAGTGTCCTGAACCAGCACTGGCGAGGCCACACCGGGGCGAGCATGATAAGCTGAGCCTTGTCTCTTGATTTTCGCTAGGACTTTGCTGATGAGCAGAATTGGAGGGAACGCATATATCAGGCTTCCTGCCCACGGCAGGAGGAAGGCATCGGAGAGGGAGCCCTTGCCCATACCCTGTCTGGAGCAAAACCTGTGGCACCTCCTGGTTCTGTCTGCTGGTGAACAAATCCACTTGGGGAGTTCCTCACCTCAGGAAGATCATGCCGGCTACCTCTGGGTGGAGCACCCACTTGTGGTGAGAGGAGAAATCCCTGCTTAGCTGATCTGCTAGCATGTTCCTGGCACCTGAAGGGTGACACGCTTCTAGATGATTGATGCAGAAGTCCCACAGATGAGTGCCTCTTGGCAAAGGGCCAAAGATCATGCTCCATCTTGTCTGTTGATGTAGAAGATCGAGGCTGTGCTGTCCGTAAGGACTCTGACCACTCTGTCCAACAGGTGAGGTAAGAAGCCCACACATGCTCTGCATAGCGCCCTGAGCTCTTTGATGTTTATGTGTAGCACTGACTCCTCTGGGGACCACATACCTTGGTTCTGGAGGGTGCTGAGGTGCGTGCCCCTTCTGAGGTCTGAGGCATTCGAAACCAACCTCGACTGAGTGAGGAGTGCTGATGAAGGGAACTCTTTCCAGGACTTTCCCAGGGTTGGTCCACCATTGCAGCAAGATAAGTACCGACGCAGGGATGGTGATGACCTTCTCCAGGGATGGTGGTCCCTGGACTGGGAGTAGACAGTTGCTAGCCATTGCTACAGGGGTCACATCCAGGACCTGGTGTGGCACATCACATATGTACATGCTACCGTGTGACCTAGTATGCGTAGGCAAACCCTGGCCATAGTCAGGGGAAATGCAGAGATTTCCACAATGAGGTCTGTCAGTGCCTTGAATCTCTCCAGCAGCAGGAATGCCCTGATGCAGGTCGAGTCGAGCACCACTCTGATGAACTCTATCCTCTGTACCAGAACGATTGTGGATTTTTTGTCATTTGCCAACAGGCTGAGGCGACGGCACGTGACTAGCAGCACTGCGATGTTCCCTTGGACCTGGAGTTGCCCTTGACGAGCCAGTTGTTAAGGTACAGATAGATCCTGGATACCCCGACATCTGAGGTAAGCTGCCACCACTGACATGCACTTGGCCAAATGGGAGGACTGCAAACTGATAGTGGTCAGGACCTACTGTGAACCAGAGGAAGCGTCTGCATCCTTTGAAGATGGCAATGTGGAAGTATGCATCTTTCAGATCTAGGGCAGTTTACCAGTCTCCTGGATCTAAGGAGGGGATGATGGAAGCCAGGGAGATCATGCGGAGCGTCAGTTTCGCTAAGTAGCGGTTCAAGCTCCGCAGGTCTAGTATGGGCCGCAGACTGCCCTTGGCTTTGGGGATTAAAAAGTATCGAGAGTAGAACCCCTTGTTCCCACAGTTGCCAACTTTCACAATAAGCTGAACATCAAGCTAATCCCTTTCAAAACAAGGCCAAAACAAGACAATCCCCAAGAACCCCAAAACTCTTATGTGACTAGATCCTCCCACCATGTGCAGTCTGGGACTGTGGTGGGCCTGCTGTGCACAGTGTCTCTCCCCCACACTTGTCCCTGCTTGCCTGGAGCCTATTTAAAAAAAAAAAAAAAAAAAAAAAAAAAGGCAACAAGCTACAAGCCAAAAACTAGCCCACAAGCAACCCAAATGCCAATTAAGACAAATACAAGCCTAATTTCTACGTTTTTTCTGCAGGTTTGGCATGTCTGCTTGTTCCTGTACTCCACAGGAACTACTTCTACTGCGCCCAGCTGTAGCAAACCCTCTACCTCCTGTATGAGAAGATTCTCATTAGAGGGGTCCCTGAAGTGGAATGGGGAGGGAGGGTGGGTAGAAAGTAATTGAAAACTGTAACCCTGCACCATCATATTGAGGACCCATTGGTCTGATGTTATAGACACCCATGCAGGGAGGAAGGAAGAAAGAAAGGCAGTTGGCAAAACAGAGGGGAGGAAGGATCTGGGGAACAGTCCAGTAGGTCACCCTCTGATGTACCCTCAAAATGGCTGCTAGCCCATCTGCTTAAAGCGAGTTGAGCCCGCCTGGGATGTAAACGGGGGTTGGTGGCCAAGGTGCTTCTTGTAGCCCCTGGATCTTTTGTGGGGAGGCTCCTGGTGAGGGTGGTTCCCCTAGCTCTAAGGCTGCTGTGGCTTAAAACTGCTTGCAGGCAGGGCCACAGATGTACAGGCCCAATGTTTTCAGTCTTGTGAGGGAATCTTTCAGGCCATGGAGCTTAATGTCCATCTGTTCTGCGAACAAGGTGTGCCTATCGAAAGGGAGGTCTTACATTGATTGCTGAGCCTCCGAGGAAAGACTAGAGAGGAGCAGCCACGAAGCCCTACACAACAAGATGGCCAGTGCCCTGGTACAGGCAGCGGTGTCCGCCGTGTCCGATGCCACCTGGAGAGCTGCTCTGGCTGCAGTTGAGCCCTCATCCAGGATCACTCGGAATGCCTTCCTACAAGCCTCAGGAAGGACGCTCTTGAACTTGGTCATGGCCTGCCACATATTAAAATCATAGCGGCCTAGTAAGGCCTGATGGTTGGCCACCTGCAACTGCAGACTAGAGGACGAATAAACTTTACGTCCAAACAAGTCCAGTCTCCTGTCTCTCCCTGTGGTTGATCGACTCTGCCACTAGGGAATTGGGAGCAGGGTGGGTATAAAGGTACTCGTGGCCCTTGGATGGCACAAAGTACTTGCACTCCACCCTCTTGGAGATCAGAGGCAAGGAGGAGGAGGTTTGCCAGAGGACATTTGTAATTTTAGTGACCACCTCATGTAGGGGGAAAGCTACCCTAGCTGGGGCCATGGGCCAGAGAACATTAGGAGGGAATCTGTTAGTTCCTCTAACTCCTCCACCTGGAGGCTCAAGTTGGCAGCAACCCTCTTTAACAGCTCCTGATGAGCCCTAGGATCATCCTGGGGCACTGGTGGAGGGAGCCCCACTATGGCCTTGTCTGGCGATAAGGAGGAGAAGCCAGTTCCAAGGGGTCCTCTGCAATGATAGGTGGTCTGGCGGCTTGCTCACCCACTTTCTCCTGTGCCTGTGGGGTGCCTGCAGCCGAGGCCTCTTGGACTGGAAGGGGGGCAGTAGCCAGTCTCTCTGAAGCTCTGGACACCGAGCAGGTGGCCAGAGGGGGCTGAGTGAACCCCCATGGGTTCTATGGGTACCACTGTGCTGGCCATAGAGTCTGAGGTCACAGGCCCAGCTGCAGTGCAGCCGACATAGTCTGCACCGTAGATGCTGGAGCCTATCCTGCCACTATGGAACCTTGCTCCGAACCTGAGCCAGAGTTGCTTCTTTGTGATCAAGATGGGTCTGATTGGTGCCTCTGTCCTGATCAGTACTGGTTGCCCCCCTCGGAGTTGGATCTGGCTGACCTTGACGAGTGTCTGGATTGGGACCTCAGTGACAAGCAGTGCTTGGCGGATCCGCAACAGCCCCGGGCCAGCGATCTATGCCTCACATTTAATGAGCAGTACTGGGATGTGGAGCAGGATCGGGAACTAGAGTGGGCTTGGCATCATGAAGATGTAGCTGCACATGGTGACGCCACCCTGGGGGATGCCACCTGTCCCTGGAGCAGCACTGATGCCACGGAGATTTCAGGCACCGAAACCGAAACTCCTGCCAGGGGGTACGTGCCTCCAAAGGTCTGCGCCCAGTTACCATGAGCTGCGCCTCAAGCCTCTCTGCCCTTATCAGAGGTCCAGAGACCAGAATGGGCTGCAAAACTTCTGCCTATCACAGTCATAAGCGTGTCAGCTGCAAGAGGGTGACCGCTGGTGGGACATCCCCCGTGACGGAGCGCGCGCTGCCAGAAAGGTGGAGACTGTGGTGGTCCCAATGCTGGCTTACCCTGGCACCAGGAGGGACATAATGTCTTGCGCTGCTTTGAGGGCCTCTGGTATGGATGGCACCCAGAGCTGATGAGGACCTCTGCCGCTATCCAACGGGGAACAGGCTGGGCTACACCACTCGACCTGAGCTGCGGCCTGGAATCCCTAAGGGTGCGAAGAGGCACCAGAGACAGGGGCTTGGTCCACCCCAGACTTGTCCTTTCCCTTGAGGGAAACTGGAGACCTTCTTTCCTTCCTGGGCTTCTTGGCTAGAGCCACAGAAGGAGATCAGTGCCAGCTCATAGACGGTACCAGCGGGACGCTGTGCACCAAGGTCACGGTGCTTGGTGTTGAATCGGAGCACTGCTCCAGCATCAGGGTAAGGGCAGACTCCATCAGAAGCGCTTCAAATTAATGTCATGCTCTTTCTTTGTCCTGGGCTTGAAGGACTTGCAGATTTTGCACTTATCACTAACGTGACCTTCACCCAAGCACCATAAACAACTATTATGTGGATTGCTAATGGGCATGGACCTTTTACAGTGATCACGGGGTTTAAAGCCTGGGGACTGGGGCATGCCCCTCCTAAGGTGAAGTCCCTTTAGTGACCTACTAAATCTCTAACTTAACAAATAGGTTGAACTAACCTAGAGGGAAACTATACGCAGTAATATTTGCAAGAGGCAAATAAGTTCAAAGGAACAAAAAGCAACAGTTCTAGCTGAAGAAGCATAAGTTCCATGCACAGTCACTGCTGGCAAGAAGGAACTGAGAGTGGAGGGGGCCGGCGGTGCCCTATATGCCACAGCATACGCGCACCACTCCACAGGGTGCCAGAGCTGGTCCTCCCTGGATACTGCTGAGGGAAAAAAACTTCTGGCAGCGGTGCATGCGGTGAGCGCACACACCTAAATTGAATGGACATGAGCAATCACTCGAAGAAGCAGCAGCCATATTTATTTCTTATTATTGCACTATCATGACTTCTTGTGATTTTTTTTGTTTTGTCATACATACTATTGATAGACATACATTTATACTATGTATACCTATGTGTATATTTTCCACATACTGTATATACACACTGTCTGAGACATAGACAATGTAATTAAATCAACAGCTTAAAAGATATAGAACTGAAAAATAGCTAAACAACTTCCTTGCTTACCGTTCTACGCACTCCTTTACTACAGCAAAATTGCCATCACCAATCACCTTTCCCACTCTGTATTTCTCAAGAATAGTGGATGACCCTGAGCACTTGTTTCCATTCACACCTGCACAAAAAGCAAGGACAATAATGTAAGGTGGAGAGAGACATCAGCAATATGGCATATCCCCACAGAGTTCAAGAGTACAATGTAGATATTCCTAGAAACAAAATAGAAATGTAAAAATAAACTATGTTCAGTACAATCTGTCCCTTTGTTTTTATTTCAAAACAGCAACAAGAACTATTAAAGCTTAATCAGAGCTGTGTGACCTCCTTGTCCTTGTTAACATATAAGAAAAACATTTTCTTATATTATTGTCATTTCTATGTTGACAAATCCCAAAGGTGACAGAAATTCTAGTTAAATGTTTAACTCCAGCCGTGTCCTGACACATTTAGCTTTTTATTAAGAGGGCCTTCTTTTTCAAATTTTCATTGGTGTTTTCCTTGAGCACAAAAAAAAAAAAAAAAAAGGAAAAAAGGAACGGAATTACAAATTCATGAAAAATAGTAAAAATTTGGTAATGAAAAAAAGACAGTTATTTATGCATTTAACTAATGAGGAAAATTTCAGATGACTAATTAAACATATTTTATGTTGTTTGAGGCCCTTCTTATACCATAAAAAAAGTAACAACTCTTGACTCCTCCTTGCTTAGCACAGACAGCAGCTATCATACAAGTCTCTTGGCTAAACCACCTATCCAAGACTTTCTTTAAGGTGCAACAACATATCCAACTAAATGTTGAAGACTGCAATTACATTTTGCTTGTGTATTAAAATTAAACCAAAAACATTCAAGAGACATTACATTTTACTGACAATATTGCCTATGGATCTCATCGTCTTTGATTTGTTTCATTAAAGAGCTAGTCAGGTCTAGAAGTTAGCTAGTCAGAGCTAATAGTTGTCTAGAAAATTTGGCACTGAAATTCTATGTACCAAATTTCTTGTCATAGTGCCAAACTACAGATAAGTTTTATAACTGCTAATGTTAAGGGTTTTTTTTTAAAACATTGTATCTTTCCTTAAAACCAGTTAATTCTACAGTATAATAGTGTCATCCCATTTTAAAAAGACTTAATCGCTTTATTAAAGGAGATAAGAACTAGTTTTAGATCATAGCAACACTTCTATCTACACTGGAAATAGACGTCAAGTAAAGTAGATCATGGCCTTAAAACCTGTTCTTTATTAAGTTTCTTGTCTTGCTCTCCCACCCTGACTACCACCACTCTTTCACACACATTAAGAGACATCAATTTGCAAGTATTTTTGTAGGAACAAGATCATAAATTCTTTACTAGCCTCCCTATTCTCAACAGATTACTTATTTGGTAATGAAAAACAAATAGATTAACAAAGTTCCCACAATGGTCACAGAGATTTATCCATAAGATGATCTCCTACAGAACTGAAAAGGTAAATTTAGAATGAGGGGCTGGCTGGTCTGATGACTCCACTTGCAGCAAAATGGGCTACCATGAGGAAGACTACAGTTCCAATCCAACTGCAAACACCTTACTTTTGCGGGGTCACCATAGACACAATGTTCATAATTTCCATGAATGGGCTGACTGTATCACTCTAAAGTGCCCACTGGGATTTGACTGAAGAGCAGGGCTTTTTATTCATTCTGCATCCTACAGCTTTTTCCAGAATGACTTGGTGAAGTTGAAGCTGGGGATACTGTTGCTTGGGAGCAAGGAGATGATTATAAATATGGACTAATATAATGCTATGAAGATGGACTGGGTGAAAAACCTTGAATGCTGGCAGGCTGAATACCTCAGGTCAGATCTTTAGAAACAAAGAAATCTTCTTGTAAGGGGAGCCTCAGTCCCGAAGTCAATACATCAAGAAAAATTTTAGACCAGAGCTGCTGCTTGTAACATATAAATCAAGTTATAAGAGGAGTGTATTAATGAAGATATTGCTATGGCATGCACGTTATGAGCTGTTGAGGTTAAGCACTCAGGATGAAACTCTCTCTGTATCCAGGCAGTCATTAATGGGATTGTGTGGATTAAAGCATGTTCTGGACAGTGAAACCTTTTCCGAAATTCTTGTGTGTTGGTTGCATAAAGAAGGGCCATACTGCAAGACCATGTGACCAAGCTTTGGGTTAGAGGGTTTCCCAGGTGTAAATTCCAGGGAGCTGAGTCAATAATGTTTTGAGCAGTGAGATTCCAGGGGAACTCAGAAGAGAAAGAGGCTCAAGACAGCTGCCTCTTTATAGGAGGACAGTGGTGGCTTCAGCTCACGGTTCTGAAAGAGGCATTTTCCTATGTGCATCTTGTGACATTTTGTTGAAAGGAAACAAGGTGTAGGTACATTTTGTAAATAACACACTGATAATAGCCTGACAGTGATTTCTCTTCCAATGGGAAACTGACCTGTAAGGTCTAAAAATCTGCTACCATTTGGTAAAGGGGCAATATTATTTAGAATCGAATTCATCTCTCTCACTGTACAGACTTGATATAGCAAGTGCAGTAACGGTTTATCAAACAGTCAGTACCTACTAAGGAATGTCAAGGATCTAAGATTAAAATCTGATGGATTGCTAGCAGTTGTCTAGTATCACTGAGCTAACAAAGTCACTTAACGGTGAACAAGGATTTTGTGAAGGTTAGTAGCAAACAGTGGTTTAAATGCTTACCTTCAGGACTTATGCAATGGAATAGTTCAGGCACACCATTCACAATGGAAGAAGAGCCACAGTGTGGAGGAATCTATGGAAATATGCATAAGTCCATTATTTCTGATAATAAAGTTACTAAAATGAATAATAAGAAAACAAGTTATCTTCCCCAATTTAATTTTTATACATATTAATTTTTTATACTTATTCAACATAGTTACCTTGCACTAGGCCTGCCCATAAAGACTGGGATCCCAGTCCTGAGGCCCTGTTTATGAAAGGAGTCACACCACTGATTTCACTGGCATTAATCACAGCAAATGACATTCCCTCTACTTTTGTGAAGTGATACTTTGGCTTTATAGGGTCAGTGTGGGGAACGGAAATTCCGTCCTCCCCTAAACCAAAGGACCAGTAAAGACTACAAAAGTTTTCACATCTAAGCCGGATTCAAAACCTGTAGTAGCCAAGAGTCATTGCTAAACGTAGTTCAGAGGCCAATATACGACGAATCGGTGGTCTCAGTCCATAACCTAAAGTCCACCATCACAACTGGTACTGTTTGTAGTTTCATTAACAGAACTTCCCTCTCACCCTGATGCATAGTCTCTTTAGATTAGCACTGAGGCATGCTGGGAGGGTGGTATAGGGAGGCTTGCATTGCCACCACTAATTTCTATATCTTAAAGGAGAATTTCAGTATCTAGGGCTGGCAGGCTGGCACCTCTACGAGCACTAAAATTAGCTTTAAATTTAGTGGGGGCAGGGCCATCCCTACCCATTCACAAAGTACACAGCTGCGTACGGCACCAGAGAATTTGGGGCACCAAATTTTCTGGTGCCCTGCGCAGCTGCGTGCTGCTCCAGCCCCGTCCCGCCTCTTCCCACCCCCACTCCACCCCTTCCCCAAAGACTCCACCCCTGCTCTACCCTAGCCCCACCCCCATCCCCTGAGGACTGCAGGAGGGCCGGGCCTGCACTCACCAGCAGCGGGAAGTGCAGTAAGCTGGCCCCAGCTGTGCTGCCAGTGAGTGCAGGGGGGTGGTTCCTCCCCGCCCCCCAAGACAGCCCACCCTCCCTCCCGCAGAAGCCTGGGGCCCCCCACACACACACACCCCCCGCAGGGGGGCTGCATAGGGCCCTGGAATAGCTAGAGTCGACCCTGAGTGGGTTTTTTTTTATACTGTTACTGAAGTGAATGCTTAGAACTAAGAGAAACTGAATTCACCTAACTGTTCTACATCCCAACTGTACAATGCATATTTTAATAACTATTATATATAAAAATAGAGACAGTAAACAATTTTTTAAGGAGAAATTCAGACAAGATGACATTTCCCACAGTAATTCCATTTTACAGGTATTATATGTTAACAGGGTCTTCACAACTAATTAAGAAAAGTTCTTGCCTTTATATACATCACAGTGATATATAAAGCAGTGCAGTGTTATTGTAAAAGGAGGCAGGGACTTGTGCAATGAATAAACTGAAAGCAATCAAACAGTGAAAATGTTTTATGTACTAGAATGTTAAGTTTTACAAGGCTCCCATTTCAGTTCAAAACATATGGGTGCTTTATTAAATTAATAGGTATTTAAAAGCACCCTCCTTCGTCCTTTACAAGATATTTCTACCCGTTCCCTAGGGTTCTTTTTCTCACTGATTTCATGGATTAATACAGTTCTCACCATTCACCACACAAAGGATTAAAATGCTTCTCTGCCTTAAGCACAATATCTGCTGAAACAAGGCTTTGCACAACACCTGGGAATGCAAGTGCAGCATTTTCAATTTCAGCTAACATTGTCGCGTTACTGAATATTTTAAGTCATTAACACTACTGTCAGTGAAGTAACTGAACTGGCAGAAAGATTTTGTTAAAGTCTCACATAATGCTAATGAGTGCTCAAGTTTCCAGTGGCATCTAAAGTGACAAAACAGCTAAAGGTACAGTAACTAGCTATGGTGCAACTTAATTTTATGAAGCCACAGAAAAAATGCTGCTTGTCAGTTAGTGTCAGCAGCAACTGGATAGTTGCCACTTCCTATTGACAACTTTTAAACAGCATAAGTTAATTCATAACGAAAGCAGCATTATCTAGTTGCTATAAAGGATTAGGAACTGAATCCAGGTGTCCTGTTTACGACATTAACAGAAGATTGTAATTCAGTCAGTCAGTGACTTAACAACTCAGTGCTACGGCTTCTCCAAATGTAAAATGGGGATAATAATGTTGACCCATCTTTGTACAACTAAAAAGTCTGAGTCATCAGCAAAAATATCTAATCTCTCTTTTGGTTATGATTTAAAAATGTCATTGAATAAGTGATAATAGGTTAAGATAGCAAATCATCCAATCCACATTTCTAGATGGCTTTATCCTTGTGAGATACAGGATAGTGAAAATGTACTAGAATCTTACTGTATAATGAGCTGGGATAGAAAAATGCAGGCAAGAATAGCAGAAAGGCAAGAGGAAGGATGGTGGTGTGTGAGATTTAAGGCACTAGATTAGGACTCAGGGTTTTAGCCCCAGCTCTACCACACTTACTGCATGACTTTGGGCAAGTCATAACCTCTTTAGGTCTAATCCACCACCCACTGAAATCAATGGGAGTTAATGGGCTGTGGATCAGATCCTCTGTGCCTTAATTCCTCAGCAGTAAAATTGGGGTAATAATCCTTGCAGCATTCTGGTGAGATAGGGAAATAATTCCTCAATGCCTGTGAGGGGGTCAGACACTAAATTGATGAGGAAGGGAAGGGACATATAAGCAAATAGTCTGTGTGCATACACTTACAAAGCAGAGCAACTATATTTATGTTTTCAGATGACCAGCATTTGCAATATCCCTTGAATTTCTTTTTATACAACAACATGATAGAATAGCAATACTGTGGGTAGTCTTGTTAAAGAGATTATTTTTTAAAACCTGCCACAGATTAGAAAGTTATTTTTCTATTCTGTGAAGAGCTAAGGGACAATTCCAGCAGCCAGCTACCCTAGTTAAGTTGGCAGGCACAGCTCCATAAGGACTCCCTGCACCACAATGCACACGGAGATGGGGAAAGAGTCAAGGCACTGGACTTGCAAACAGACTCACCAGTCTACCAGCCATTCCCTATGTAATAAGGGAAAAAACAGGCACAAAAATTACTGCAGGTTCCTCAGAAACTCAGAGATTATATTAGTTAATACAATGAACATACTATCATTTTGCAGCCTGAAAATGAGAAGAAATCCTCATCTACTCCCAGCCCACACAAACTCCCCATTTCCTGTTCCTCTTACACAGTACAGTCACAGGGACCATACTCTCTGAGGAGAAGGATTTGGCCAAGAGAACTCTATTCTGCTCTCCAATTTCTGCAACAGCTGTCAAAGAATTCATACTGAAAGGCAGAATTTGGCCCTAGGGTGACAGTGGAGTAGTTTAATCTTGTGCTGCTAACTAAAAGAGTAGAACTATCTTGTCTCTTAAAAATTGTGAATACATCCATCACTTTAGAATCTAAGCTCCATTTCTGTATCTAGCTAGGACTTCTGCTATGAATTAAAAGTACCGTACGTTAGTGTGATGCTGTATGATTGAGATATGATCATTTATATAATTGATATTGCCATTTAAACAATTGCAACACATCATATACAAAGTATATCCTGTAAGGTGTCAACGGCAAAGTTATGATATGCTAAATATGATTATCCTGTTTATATGCATGAATCATTTTTGTATCTGAAGTTATAAATATTGGCTATGCGCTGGCTATGGCTGTCAACATTCTACTTGCACAAAACTGAACATCCTTGCCCCACCCCCTGCTCCACCCCTCCTCTGTGACCCTGCCCATGTCCTGCCCCTTCTCACTCCATTCCCCCCTCTCTGTTGCTCACTCTCCCCACCTTCACTCACTCACTCATTTTCACCAGGTTGGCTCAGGAGACTGAGGTGCAGGAGGGGGTGAGGGCTCCAAAGTGGGGCCAGAAATGGGGAGTTCAGAGTGAGGGAGGGAGCTCCAGGCTGAGGCAGTGGGCTGGGATGCAAGAGGGGGTGAGGGCTCTGGGGTGGAGCCAGGGATGAAGGGGTTGGGGTGCAGGAGGGACTCTGGGCTGGGGGGTGGAGCCGAGGGGTTCAAACTATAGGAGGGGACTCTGGGCTGAGGCAGGGAGTAGGGGAGTGGGAGGAGGTATGGACTTTGGGCTGGGTGTGTGGGTTCCGGGGTGGGGCCAGAAATAACGGGTTCAGTGTGCAGAAGGGGCTCTGGGCTGGGGAGTTGTGAGGGCTTTGGCTTGGGATGCAAGTTCAGGGTGGAGCTGGAGATGAGGGGCTTGGGGTGCAGGCTGGTACTGAGGTGTTTGTAGGGCGGGATGGGGTTCAGGGCTGGACCACGGGGTTGGGGCCCGAGAGGGGGTTAGGAGTGCAAGCTCTGGGCGGCACTTACATCAAGCAGCTCTCAGAAGTAGTGGCATGTTCCCCCTCCAGCTCCTACACAAAGGCATGGGCCAGGTAGCTCTGCATGTCTCCCTGTCAGCAGGTGTCACCCCCGCAGCTCCCGGCCAATGGGATTTGTGGGGATGGCATTTGGGGCAGAAGCAGCATACAGAGCCCCCTTGCTGCCCCTACGCATAGGGGATGGAGGGGGGAAATACTGGCTGTGTCCCGGGAGCCTGCCAGCCCTGCTGCGTGGTACCACCAACAGGACAGTCAACAGCTCAGCCAGCGATGCTGACCGGAGCTGCAAGTGTCCCTTTTTGACAAGGTGTTCCGGTTGAAGTTGAGACACATGGTCACCCTAGTGCTGGCATCCTACATATGTGCTATATTCCTGAGTAACACCCACCACATAAAATCTACATTGGAGCCAGAATGCACATTGCGAATGGACTATTCAATTGATGGCCCATTAAACACCACTTAACTCTCACAGTAGGCCACAGAAGAAGCTTGTCCCTGCCTGGTGAGCCTTCCTGTGAATGCTTTAGCTAGAATATGGGTAATGGCATGTGACTTGCTCATGTGACCCGGCACTCCATCTTGTGTCTGTACTTTTTCCACACACTGAGCAAGGGACTTTGTTTCAGACAGTAAAAATTCCATCCACATGGGAGAAGGTATAGAAGAACCAACATCTCCATTTTGCCTCTTCAATGTTCTAATCTCTGGACTATGGATTTACACTAAGGGAGCATAGTGACTATGGACTGAGGACCTTCCAATCTTCTGGAAGGCACCAGAGACTTTACAAGCCAGCAGTCTGTAACATCACTGCTACAAACCTGATACAAGAACTTTGTAATGATTGTATGTATATGAATTCTTCGACTATTTTAACTCTCTCCTCTTTCTTTTCTCTTATAAATAAACTTTTAGATACTTGATACTAAAAAACTGGCAACAGTGATTGAGTAAGATGTGAGTTATATATTGACCTGGGTATGTAGCTGATCTTTTGAGATTAGAAGAATCTTTTGTTTGATTAAATTCGTTCTCAGTAACTACTCATTATAAAGTCCAGTGGCTGGGTGGTGAAGCAAAGGTTGGAATGCCTAAGGAGACAGCATTTTTGACTTCTTGTTAAACCAGTGTAGTAAGACAGAAGTTTAGAATAACCACCAGATGAGGGGTGAGTCTGCCCTATTTCTCAGCAGTCTGTCCTGAATCTAGTATTCTCAGCTATGCTCCACTGAGGCACACAGTGGCAGCTAGCACTTTTTTTTTTTTTGGGGGGGGGGGGGCGCAGTTTAGCAATCTTCACCTTTGCCTTCCCTCAAGTCACATCCTGAATTCATGTTTTCACATAACATCCAGAGCAAAATCAACACTAAACCAAAGCAACACAGCATTCAGTGACACACAGAAGACACTTTACAACACACACACACACGATTTACAAAACTAGTCAAATATAGTGTTACAAAGCCTCACTTACACTGCCAAAAAACAAACAAAACCCACAAAATCTGTTCTAAAAATCAAACCTGTCCAGCTAATGTTTTAGCTTCCTCAGGTAGAAATGTGCAAAACCAAAACCTCTGTGGAAGAGTATTAATTTTCCACAACTTCACAAACATCCAACACACTGTTCTGTATATGGAATTATTTTATAGTAGCTGTTTGACAAAGCTGGAGAAGTTGGGTAACATTCTGATATAAGGCCTTGCAACAAGGACACTCACAGTAGATGTGCCTATGAATTTAAAGCATGTATTTTGGTGCTCAGTGTGACAAGATGCAAGGAACACATTAATTTAGCCTAAGGAGTATGGCATGACTAACCATTCTTGCCATCAACCCAATTCCCAGTCATTCATTAATATCAAGAGAGACCTCCATGCCACAGAAACTACTACTGGGTACAAAGCATGGGAAACTTCATTTTAAAACTAACTTAAAGGAACCAATTTCTTTTCTAATACAGCGGCTTCCCAAAACCTGTCAGTTTTGGTCACATCATGAAGCTCATCACCTGAAATTTTAAATTAACTGAAGACTCAGAAAAATTAAGCTTATAAAAGTAAAATATTATTTATTGGAGAGAGATAGGACCCACAGCGTACAGTACTATTTCTGCACCACTAAGGTTTCTTTAAGTTCATCCGTAAGGAAATCTTCTTGTACAGAAAGTGTTTAGTAAGCCACTATACTATATAATTACATTATGACTACATTAGCAGTTGAGTTAATACTGACAGTTATAGTCTGTGGCAAATTAATGCTAGTGAAATCATTTGATTACATTCTACATATTATACTACATTGAATATTTCCACTGTAAGTCCATAAGAAGTGGCTCTAGGAATTTAAAATAATAATTTGCAGTAGCCAGGAGACAAGTGAGTCACGTGGAATTGGATGTGGTCTGTATCTTTATAGTTTATAATTTGTATTACAATATCATAAATCTGCTAACAGTATTTCATAGGAATTGTACAAAGAACAACATTTAATTTAATATTTAAATGCAAGAAATCCTTTTCTTTTCCCTGGCAGCAGCTATGCCATAAAAATTATTATGATGAAATGGTGAATGTTTCCAAAAGACCTAAGAGGAACCCTCTGACTCCCACAAGCTGATATTGTTTTGAGGTTGTCTGCAAGACTACACAGCTCTTGATATTCGCCAGTCTGATTCTTAATGAGTTTAAATATTTATATTATTTCTATAAAAGGAAAGGAAGCATCTTTGTGAAGACAAGTGCAGAGCTTTTCCAAAGACATAAGTGTTCCCCATACTCCTTCAAACAGTCAGCTGCATGACTACCACAGCAATACAAGGACAGAACAAGACGGGAGTGATGAACAAGTCAGTGGTACTTCATAAAGCTGTTTCAAATCTGGCCAAGGACCATTGAGATAACCCAAAATAAGGCTTACAGAATTACAAGAGGGCCAGACAGCTGCAATGAAATTACCTATCACTACTCCCCTAGCCCGCCCCCATCCCCAGTTATGAGTAATTATCTAATTCTGGTATAGGTCTCCAGGGTCGCCCAGAGGATTCAGGGGACCTAGGATCGTCGGCGGTGGGGGGGGGCCCTGCTTTGGCGGTAATTCAGCAGCGGGGGATCTTTCCGCTCCAGGACCTGTCGCCGAAGTGCCCCAAAGACCTGCAGCAGAGATTCCACCAAAGCGGCGCCGAATTACCACCAAAGACCCGGAGCAGAAGCAGCTCCGGGGGCCCGGGCTCTGCAAGAGTTTTCCGGGGCCTCCGGAGTGAGTGAAGGACCCCGCTCCAGGGGCCCCGAAAAACTCTCGTGGGGGCTCCTGTGGGGCCCGAGGCAAATTGCCCCATTTCACACCCCCCCCCACCCCTCGGGTGGCACTGTAGGTCTCTTATGCAGTCAGTCACTCCAACGTGACAATATGTGGAATAAGATGAACAGATGCCTGCTGATGAGACAAAAAAACAAAAAACAAAAAACCCTTCTTTTCTCTCCTCCCACCCTCACCCAAAAACCAAGCTTAGATTTTCTTGGAAGAGGCTATGAGAAAAGTACCGCAACTTTATATACACATCTCACTGATAAAACAACTTTCTTTAAAGGTGTTAGAAACTAAGGTGTTTACTTTAAGCTTGAAGATGACATGCAAATTGGATGCTGTCTTGAATAGAAATGAGTGATAAGGTCTTAACTATGCAGCTGAGGATCTGGAGTGTTATTCATATATTTAATTCTCCTACATATCTACCTGAAGTGACTAGAAAACAGCTGGAATGCACCTACAGTCAGCAGAAAGCATGGTCTCTAGTTGGTGGCCAACTATTTGTATTTGACTATTTTAACTTTTGGAATATATATGTGATAGGTATGAAATAGATTATTGAAATAGATAATATGTAGCATGGAACTTTAGGAGGCTCATTTGCTAAAAGCTATGAGGGAGTTTGAATATTACAAGCATGTCTTCATTGCTATAGAAGGTAACAAGATAACCACTATGAGTGAGCATTTGCGTACGGAAGCGTGGTACTAAGAAGGGGCAGTGAAATAGCCACCACAGTGTTATTTTAGGTTTTCCCACTTTAAAAAAAATAATAAAGCTTATTACACACTTAAGCTCTAATCCAATTTGATTCCTGAGACAAAACTGACAAAAGACTGAGGCTCTCAGCCAGGACAGTCCCTGGACAAAGTCCTCACTGACATATTGCTTTATATTTACTTGCTCATTGCAGTTCTTGTCCCAGAACCCCATGCTACAGTGAAAGACTCCATTATTTTTGTTGGTCTTCTGCTTGATTTCAAATTCTCTTCATTAACTCAATGGGAGAGAGCCTGATATAAATGGGACCCAGCAGTCCCACGTTTGGCTGGTGCACTATATATTAAATTCTTTACTTTCCACTGCAATATCAAGTACTTGACTGCGCTGCATTAGAAATGTTGAAGAACTACGCTGACATTACTGCCATACAGCTCAAAATCTCTTCAGCAAGAGTGTTCAGAATTCCGAGCCCATCTATGATAGCTGTAAATGGGCTTTACACTAAGTATCATGCTCATGTTTCCCTTTCCAGCACAGACAGGCTAAATCTTTCTAATCTATTACATAAGCAGTAAAGATATCTAAATATAAATATCTGAAGGCAGTGTCTAAAGGACTCCTCTAACAAGCTCTATTTTTATTTCACGATAATAAAATGATCAACTTTGTGGAAGTATATATTTTTAAAATTGAACATGCTAACATGATTAATGGGAAATTTAAAAAAAAATTTAACCCCACAAGAATATAGGCTCTGATCCAGCAAATCACTTAAGTGCATTCTTAACTTTAAGGATGAGACTAATCCTACTGATGTCAATGAGTTAAGCATGCACGTAAGTGATTTGCTGAATCAGGGCCATAATGCCATTTGACCGTAGTCATTTGGTCTCAACACATTGAAACACACACTCTAGCATAGTGCTATTTAGTTGCTTAATCAGGTTTCCAAAACTATGCCTCAAAGTTAAAGCCTGTTTATTTACAGAAATTTACAAAGCAAGGCTGGGTTTTATGGAACCTAATTTCAAAAGAGATACACAAAATATCTGCTGGATACACCAATCACCTAAACCGGTTTGCTGCTATGGTTTTCACCACATGGATTGTAAAAACAGTTTTAAAATGTCAGACAGAAAATGAACCATTTTAGCTGAATTAACCAGTCTGAGATGAGTTTCAATAACACTTCACAAATCCTGATATCTATTAATAACCAAACACACACAAGAGAGCATTGGAAAGTCTAAGACCATGCTTAAAAATCTCATAATGTTAAGTACTTTATTCCTCTTTCCCCCTAAACGAAAGCTTCTGACATATTTGATTAACCCTTTCAAATTGGAAGTTTGCTTTTTTTTTTTTTTTTTTTTTTTTTTAAATGGTGCAGTGCTCTCTAGTAGCAGCAGATGTGTTGGATCTGCTGAAGCCAAGGAGAAAACATGTATTTTAAGAGCATTATATATCTGGGTCACTGGAGATGCCAACCAGAAGGGTTGTACTTTTCAAAGAATAAAAAGAACACAGTCCTCCTTGTTAAGTCATCCTGCATTATCCAAGACACTATCATGGTTTGACTGTCAAATTTCTGAATGACTCAGCACATCAGAATCTATACTGAAAAATGAAAGTAAGCCTCTCCCCAACACTCATATTATGCACAATGATTTTCCAATTGATGTGAAAATAGTTCAGAGGTTTGATTAAAACTAGGGCAGTTAACTCATGCGATTAACTCAAAAAAACTAATCATGATTTTAAAATGTAATCACTATTAATTGCAGTTTTAATCACACTGATAAACAATAGAATACCAATTGAAATTTATTAAATATTTTTGGAAGTTGTTCTACATTTTCAAATATATTGATTTAAATTACAACACAGAATACAAAGTGTACAATGCTCAGTTTATATTATAAATATTTATACTGTAAAAATGATAAAGTAAATCCTTTTTTTAAATTCACATCATACAAATACTGTAGTGGAATCTCTTTACCATGAAAGTGCAACTTACAAATGCAGATTGTTACATAACTATACTCAAAAACAAAACAATGTAAAACTTATGCGCATAAAAGTCCTACTTCTTATTCAGCCAATTGCTAAGACAAACAAGTTTGTTTACATTTACAGGAGATAATGCTGCCCTCTTCTTATTTACAATGTCACCTGAAAGTGAGAACAGGCGTTTGCATGGCACTTTTGTAGCCAGCATTTACATGCCAGAGATGCTAAACATTCATACACTCCTTCATGCTTCGGCCACCATTCCAGAGGACATGCTTCCATGCTGATGACGCTCATTAAAAAATAATGTGTTCATTAAATTTTGACTGAACTCCTTGAGAGAGAATAGTATGTCTCCTACTCTGTTTTACCCACATTCTGTCATATATTTCACGTTACAGCAGTGTGTGGTGGGGCAGTCACCCCGCTCTGGCCCTGAAGAGGTTAAAACAGCCCTGGGAAAGGGCTGCCTTGGGGAGCTAATAGGGTAGGCTGATTAGGAAGGCAGCCACAGCTGGGGCCATGCCCAATTAGGAGACAGCTGGCCCTATAAAAGGGCTGGGGGCCAGGAGCTGGGGCAGTCTCTCTCTCTAGCAGTGGAGAGAGAAGCACCTAGCTGCCTGGGAGCAGGGTACCAGAGGTAGAACAGTGCTGGGGAAAGGCAAGAGGAGCTGGGGAGCTCCAGCCTGGAAATCAGGCTGTAGTAGGACTGAATGGACTTGTAGGTTCCAAAGTTCTACATTGTTTTAGTTTTGAATGCAGTTTTTTTTGTACATAATTCTACATTTGTAAGTTCAATTTTCGTGATAAACAGATTGCATTACAGTATTTCTATGAGGTGAATTGAAAAAGACTATTTCTTTTGTTTTTTTACAGCAAATATTTATCAAAAATAAATATAGTGAGCACTGTATTGTAACTGAAACCAATGATATATTTGAAAATGTCAAAAAATCCAAAGCTATTTAAATAAATGGTATTCTATTATTCTTTAATCGTGCGATTACTTTCTTCAATCACTTGACAGTCCTAATTAAAACTCATACCAATATCCAGTGGTGTGTGATAGCATGTGTTGTTTCCATGGGTACCCCAGTCATTCAGTAACCCATCCTCACAAAAGCACTGCATCACAGTAACTTTCCTTCCATCAAGGAACAAATTCATCTACACCTCTACCTCGATATAACGCAACCCGATATAACATAAATTTGGATATAACACGGTAAAGCAGTGCTGCGGGTGGGCAGGGCTGCGCACTCCGGTGGATCAAAGCAAGTTTGATGTAATGCGGTTTCACCTATAATGAGGTAAGATTTTTTGGCTCCAAGAATAGCATTATATCGAGGTAGAGGTGTATTTATGAAAGGCCCTGATCCTCCAATCTGTACTTAGGTTAAATTACCATTGACTTCAATATCAACCCCCAGATTCCAGAGCAAGTTTTGCCTGAACAAACACAGCATCCTGATCTGGTCGGTTAGCTCACTGAATCAGCAGCACAATGACATTCGAGATGAAAGTTTATCAGGGCAGAAAAAAGCCCCTCCATAAAAAGATAAGCTGTTCTTCCTTCAAGAGTTTGTTTCCTGTGATTGGTTTCCTGCCCCTGAAGGTACCATTTCCATGGATCCAGTACACTGAGGAGAGGGAAATCCTTGGAGAGTGAAATAATTCTTCATTTTGCTTTGAAGGAAAAGTGGTATGAAGAGAATATGATGCAAGGGTCAAAGTCTGTGATCAAGAAAGAAAAATTGCTACTGAAGTCACTATGATTTGCTATTTTTCTGCCCTGATGGTTGGAATTATCACGTAAGCTCTGCCCTCGTCTTTAGCATTTATTATCCAGCTTCAATTGTGTGGTGAAATATGCCATGTACTTAATTTGCCATATACTTTTCTCTGGAGATCGAGAAGATATTGGTGTTGCAAGGGTATTGTGTTTGCAGCTGCTGTTCCTGCATGATCATTTCAATAAGTTGAATATCAACCCTGATTTGTTCTCTTCTTCCAGACAAAAAGACCTCATCATAATTGTCTCCAATGATTATGCGACACTAGACACTGTTACCAGAATTGTTATCCACTTTAATCAAAGAAATGACAGTTTATTTTCTATATCAATTGCCATTGAAAAAGGGAGCTCAATCAGCAGTACAGCATTCATAAATAACCATAACTTCTCTTTTCTTTAAAACTGTGGAGTAGAATGAGAATTGGGTCTATTTTTTAAAAACCTTAAAAAAAACAGGAAGGGAAGTGTCATAGAACCCTGCCCTTTGAATTCCTGAGAGCTACTGCATGAATTGTTGCACGTGCACACACATAAAACCACCAGCAAATTTTTAAATACCTTCTTAATTTTGTCTGTTAATATTCTACTATTAATACACGTTTACAATGAAATCAGCAGCCAAAACATTAACTTTTCAAACAAACCAACCCTCTGCATATGATCTTGTGCCTTCAATGTGATAAATGTTCTGCCATGGTTTCAACAATTGCATTTTTTCTCAGCTGCAGTCATGGTCACTTCCTGGACAAAAACAGCGATGAGTCCTTCTGGCACCTTAGAGACGAATAAATTTATTTATTATTAAGGTATCACAAGGACTCCTCGTTGGTTTTGCTGATACAGACTAACACGGCTACCATTTTGAAACCTGTCACTTCCTGGACAGCGATTCCTTGCAGCTTTATACAAGTGCAGGAAGCCAGCCTGTGCATGTAAGAACACAGTGTGCAACAGGAGACATCTCCAGTGGGATAAGGCAAGGACTGCAAAGGCGCTACAAAATAATAACATTGAATTTTTCTTTTTCATAGATGGATACGTCAAACCAAACATCACAAATATAATGGCCCCCTAAAAAGCACAGGTATAACTGTGTTACAATATTTCTCTTACTATTTTTAGATCAATTCTTTAACCCTCATGCATGCTTGCTGGAATACTTCCCAGAAACAGATGAGTGTTGGGAATGCATCCCAGAAACAAGTATGACAGAATACATTAACTCCTTTTGGCCTTGACCCCAAGATGAACCATCCAAGCATACCCATCTCTCTAGTGACCAAAACACAGCTGGAGTCTACTTCTGAATAGCTGCATACCAGTGGGGAAAAATGACAGGTTGCTACTACTTCAGTAGGTACTTTATGTTTTTCGGATGATTAGTTTGTTTTTGCCATTTTTCAACTCTGCTGATGCATGCATGGCTTACTTGACACGAAAATCCATTAGTACCAAGTATCGACTGAATTCAAAAACGGAAAATTACTGCAGAAGCTACTTGAGTAAAACTGACAGTGAACGGGAGAGAGGACTTTCCACTTGATTAAAAATAGCTTATTACTATCAGAAATTATCTCTATTAAAAGCAATCAGAATAGTAATTATTTATAATTCTATATTAGTAATTCCATTGAGATAAATGAGATAAAAACAAGAAATTGTTAAAATGTAGGAGCCGAAAAATCTTGTAAATAAGATACCCCCAATTCCACCAATAATGGTGTTTTATACCATAAGCAACTTCAGGATGCAATACTGGAGATTTTTTGAGCCAAATTCTGATTTAAGATACTCAGTTCACATTTTCACAAGTAAAAACTGCTATTGTTCCTACACACACGTCATTTTTTTCAAGACAGAGTGCATAACAAGAAATCAGTCTAAGCCTGTGTGCGAAGAGGAACTAGTATAGCTCAGCACTGTGGCCTTAGTGCAAGAGATGCACAAAATTACTACCAAGAACCAAGTAATTTAAGAATATACTGGAACTCATCACATCAATCAAAATTCCCTTCTAGCAGGCTCACTGGGGAAGCCTGCCAGAAATCAGTGCAATATGCAGTCGAAATAGACAAAGATTCAATAATAATTAGTATGTCAAAAAACCCAAACCTGAGTACCACTCTAATTGCGATCTGTCCTTTCTGTGCTCTCTAAATTGAGACAATTATGTCTGATGAAATTATGCATCCTCTTTACAACCATTACATTCAACAACGAGAACTGCAACACAGAATGATAAGGGAGTGAATCCTCTAGTGCACCTGCAGAAATGCTGCAATTTATGTAGTCACTAGAAAATTCTCCTACAAAAGACAGGTAGCAAAAGGCTCACCACCATTCTAGCCCCACAGATAAGGTAATAGGGCCAGAGCCCTGGTAAAGGGAAAGCCATGGTTTCACTAGGAGAGGATTCTCTTGGTGCAGGCACTGCGGAAGCCCGACAGCTGTAAGGCTGCCCTCAGAGAATCCCCTAAGGGATGTAAGGGGCAGGAAGAGTCTGCCAGGGGTGAGAGGGGCATGCCAGGGGTGGGGCAGCAGCTTGCAGTGTTGCAGCCCATAGAGTAGCCCTGGGTGGTTACCGGAGCTTTAGGCTTTCTAAGTTGCATGGGAAGGGTGGGATGAAGTAGGCAAAAAGATGGTTCAAAGCCACCAGCGCCCTCTCCCCCTCCCAATAGACTCAGAGTTCTGTGCTGCACCTCTTGGAAAGGCACATCACAGAATTTCACCCCAAATCTGCCAACTAACTTAAATCAATAATTAAACCAGCAAGAATGGCTTATGGACTAGAAACGGTTTTTGATTTCTTGTAGGTATGTACATACTTTTGATTTGTATTCTTGAGCACCACCTAGAACTTTGTTCCATTAGTAAGGGGTTGGTTATCAGGCCACGTCCACACTACAGCATAAAATCGAAATTATTAAAACCAATGTTATAAAACTGGTTTTATAAAATCGATTTTACGCGTCCACACTAGGGCACATTAATTCGGTGGTGTGCGTCCATGGTCCTAGGCTACCATCGATTTCTGGAGTGGTGCACTCTGGGTAACTCAGTAAAAGAATGAGACCAATAACTTCGATTTCCGTCCACACTAACCCTAAATCGATATAGTAATATCGATTTTAGGGTTACTCCTCTCGTTGGGGAGGAGTACAGAAATTGATTTTAAGAGCCCTTAAAATCGATTTAAAGTGCCTTGTAGTGTGGACGGGTACAGCGTTAAATCGATTTAACACTGTTTAAATCGATTTAACACTGTAGTGTGGACCAGGCCTCAGCATGAAAGTTTCAGTTTCTGCTGCAAAAGACCGAGCTATGCAATACCTACCTTGAGTCCACGAAAGCTCCCCGGGCTGGTTGGTGAAGAGCTGGAGGACTTGGTAGATTTTGGAGTGGATATCTGGCTGCTGGGTGTTCCACTGACTGTCCAGAGCAACAAAGGCAACCAAGAGGAAGAAACGATTATTAAAAGATTAAAATGCAAATACCTGTTGTAATATAATGTGGCTCTCTGAGGTATTATCTGAGTTTACTCACATAAAGACCAGACAGGCCAACCCCAACGTCTCAGAAAGAATCATGAAGTCCAATACTGTATCCTTTGCTCACTCAAACTCCCATTGGCCGGAAACTGGCTGCATCCTTTGCACATACAAAACACTGCACTTCTATTCCAGTTTCATGAGAGCCAGTCTGCCTGTTGCCAGTGGGAGGTTTGGGTACACAAAGATAGGAGGACTGGGTCTCCAAGTTGCATAATTTATTGCGATATCATAACAAAATATTAAAGAGATACAAAATTTGACCTCCCTTTTCCTCTTCCCCATTTGCAAAGTCAACTTAATACTTTATAGGTGATGTGTGTTTTCATTTAAAATAAAATGTGTGTCTTTTGGGGACCAAACTGTACTAGACTATAGGTTCTCAACTGAACCCTTAATAATACAGCATTGTGTGTAGGAAAAACATTTTCAAAAAAATTAACATTTCAATTTTGAACTTTCAAGAAGTTACTATAAGCATCAATGAAAAAATTCTCAGAGGACAGAAAAATTCTCCCTCCCCACAACCCCTGATGTCAAGAACCTACACATTTTAACCCCTTTAATTATTCAGGGCCTAATAAAGCCTCCACTGTACTCTTATTGGCTTGAGGGGCAGTTAGCTCAGTCCTACATTCTTCCAAAAAAGGGCTAAATCAGTGTCATTCATAAGACTGACCAAAGGAGTCTCTACTAAGCCCACGTCCAGACTAACCCGCTGTATCGGCGGGTTAAAATGGATTGCTCGGGGATCGATACATCGCGTCTAGTCTGGACGCGATGTATCGATCCCCGAGCGCGCTTACATCGATTCCGGAACTCCATCAACCCGAATGGAGTTCCGGAATCGACATGGAGAGCTGCGGATATCGATCCCGCGCCGTCTGGACGGGTGAGTAACTCGATCTTAGAAATTCGACTTCAGCTACGTTATTCACGTAGCTGAAGTTGCGTATCTAAGATCGATTTTCCTCCCCTAGTCTGGACGTGGCCTAAATGATGCACTGTATTGCTTCTGCATCCAATCCTTGTTTGCCCGAGGAGAGGAAAAACTGATCAGGAAACTAAAGAGAAAAAAAACCTCAAAGAACATGACTTCACAGTGGGAGGAAGTTTCTCCTTTAAGAAAAACAAGAACCTGCCAGCAAGACATTTTGTTTCCATGGAAACAAGTAACCACCTACACTTTTTCAGATGTGTGAAGAATTTCTCTAATGGGTTATGCACTACTCTTTTAAGCACCACCATTGTTTTTTGCTGTGCAAATGCCAACCAACATACAATACTGAACTTCTCTGGGAACTGAGTAGTCTTCCTACACAGCTCTACTTTATTTTGTAATGCTTGAACAGTTGTGATCTCAGTGGTTACTGTGACTACACAGCAGCTCCACAGTCTTAACAAATGATCCTCCCTAACGTGCATGATGCTAGGTTAAAAATTAAGCACCATTTATCTAGGGGATCAGTCTTCCTGGAATCTGATGACCATCCCAGTTCTATTCCTGGCTCTGCTATCGAATCACTGAAGGGTTGATCCTACATTGCTAACATAAATGAAAGTTTTACCATTGGCTTTAACAAGAGTAGGACCGAGCACCTTATGACCCCAGACATGTCACTCTGAAGATTTTCAAACACATCTACATGGAGCACAAGTCCCACTGAATGTCCCTTAGGCTCTTGGGAAGATCTCCTCTCTCTCGGTTACTCAGACATCCCTTCAGTAAAATGGGGATAATAAAGCTTCCTTAACGTCATAAATTGCATGAAAAGGCTTAAATATTAGTTATTATTTTATATTGTACTTCCTGGAAAGCCATATCAGAACTTCAATTTTAAAATTCTATCAGTAAAACAAAACAAAAAAAAAAAACCAGCCTGTAAACATAAAATAAGGCTGTCTAAAGAATTCTGCCTGAAATCAGCTAAGTAGTGCTATAGGAGCAGAAATTGTCACTTTTTTACATAGTTCATAGGAAGCTCACAATCTTGTGCCTGCCTTGTTATGTTTGGGTAGCCCTGCCTATGTGATAACTTTTACCTAGGTTTGTAACCAGTTAGTACCATATTTGTGTCTCAACCATTACATGCACAACATGGTAAACACTTAGTCACTGTGACAGCTGACCATATTTTGCGATTGTCAGAGGTCTAGGCCGGGACATGGCTGTCTCCCTCTAACTCATTCATAAAACTCAGGTTAGGTACGGAAAGGATCCTTAACCAGATCTGTGCAATGATTTGGCCAACTGGTTTTCCTTCCTCCCAGCAACCTGTGAAGTAAGACATCCCAGAATACACTGCCCCTTGGGCTGCTGGCGTTGTTCTGCATGCTGCTCTTCCCTAACTCTAATCCCTTGCAGAGGCAGTGTAGGATAGGTGCCCAGAGATGTTTAGTAGCTACACAGTATTGTGCTGGAGATAACACAAGAAGAGACTGACCTGCAGATAGATCTCAACCACGTTTTCTGCAACCACTCTGGATGAGTGCTACAACATAGTTGTTACTGTAGTGAGAACAGATCCGTAGGGCCCAATCCTGGGATAGGCTGAGCCCCCTTAGCTCCCAAGAAGTGGAGATGTCACATGGATGGACTTAAAGGAAAAGGAGGAAAGCAGCTGCCAATTGAAACTGCAATACCTTCCTTTGACATTCTCAATAAAAAGAGTCAGTCATTCTTTTATGTATTTCTAACTTATTGGTTGCTGTTGATTGTTGTGTGTACACACAAAGCTTTTCCTTTCTAAATTAGTTCTCCATTTGTAGGCACTTTAGGAGCAGGGTTTGTGTCTTTCTATATGATGTGTGGCAGCAGCAAGCACATTCTGAGTATGAGTTATAATACAAATAAATACATTTCCTTTTCCCCAGTTCCTTAAATGGAATATACAATGCCACAACTCATTAGTATATAAAAGATTTTTTTAATTTGAATTTCCAGTGTGGTCCAATATTGTAAGCCACTTGCCAATTAAGAATACATATATTTACGTGGGAAATAGAAGTGGTTGGGTTTTTTGTTTTGTTTTGTTTTTTTAGGACACAGCTGACCCATTTTTCCACATAAAGACATTGTCAGATTGCAGATCTAGGACTTAAACAGCAGAGATACAAGAAAAACTATATTTATTTCATTTGCTTCACAAAAAGTTGGAAAACATATAGGGCCTGACTTGTTCTGATGTAAGTTAGTGGCAAATCAGTCCCACATTGTTCTGAATTTAGCTACATTTTCAGCAATTCTCAGTCTCAGCTCCACCTAATCTTGTCTGATGGTGTTGGTTAAAATTTCTCATCATCACACTCTCTAGAATGACTATATACATTCATGGCTTGGAAGGCTGCTTCTCTATATGTAGTCAAATTATACCTTAATAAATCTAATTTTACTGCACCAGATGTCTGGCAGTTACAAGAATCACTCACACTCTCAATGTCTTGCCCACTCAAAGGCCTACAGTAACAAGTAAGATAGAGTCAACGTGCTTTGGTTTTCCAGAGCACAAAATGTGTGTGGCAAACTGTAATACATTCATGGAAATGGAGAGAAGTGTAAATGGAAAGGTAAGAGGCACAATGGTGAGATAAAGCCATAATAATAATGGCTCACCTGGGGATTTTGCTGTAGAATAAGCACTGGAGTAGTGGCCACCCCTCTTTACTGCACTCATTCATTCGACACAAAGGAGAAAGACATTAAGGAGAGAAGTTACTCAGCATACACACAAAGGAAGAAGGGTAAATGCACAAGCAACAACCACCACCAAAAACTGAAAGAGAATGTATGGTAAGTATAAGCATAAATACCCAACAATTTGGGGTAAAATTCTCAAATCACCTAAGTGATCAAGGTGCCCAAGTCCAAATCATGATTTCAGAACCTAGAGTCCTATTAAAGACATTCAATAGGACTGAGGCTCCTAAGTCACTTTTGAAAACAGGACATTTGGCACCTCAACCACTTAAAGCACTTTTGAAATTTTCTCCTCTTTGTTTTCATGTGAAAGTTTGAGCAGAATAAAGTTTTAGACTGAAAACTCTGGTGCATGACCTGTCTACTTGGATATGTGGACATTGCTTAGCACACTCTGAGCTTTACTAGAGTATAAATAAATCATAAAATGAAAACATTAGTACTAATCACTACATTTTGAACTAAATTAATTGAAGAGTTTACACCCCATACAATCCCAATGAAGTTGACAGGCTTGCATGATGTATGTGTATATCAGTTGTGAAATCAGCCTTTTATGTACTGCCCTTTTTTTCTTATGGTTACAGTTGTTCTCTGAAATTAAAAAAAATCCTACTTTTACTTGTGACACGAAGACACAAAAGGACAATGAAAATCACTCTAGCAAGGCAGTAAATATTGATTTGAAAATAAAATAGGATCATATTCTGGCTTTCATACGCACACAGGAGCTGCACATATAACCACAATCAGAACATGGCACTATATTTTAATATTCAATGGCTCAATGTCAGTGTCACTCTTCCCCAGTGGAGAGAAAAACCATTTGAGTTTTGCTGTATTTTGGGGTGGGGATGAGGGAAAACCACAGTAACATGTGAGGTAAAGAGTAAAAGCAAAAATTTTCCCATTTTTCTCATTTTCAAGTAAAAATATCCAATGCTTGGAAATGTGCTATTCAGTCAGACTAGCAGCAGGTGAAGAAACAATTTGGACATTACTATAAAATGAGAGGAAGTATGAGAAGAAAAGGTGTTTATGCAATTTCATAGGGCAACTTACAACAGCTCAAAGAAGCAAACTGCTATATTTTGACAGTGTTCAACATATGAAAGGGGAAAAACCCTAAATTCAAAACACAGAAGGGTATATATTTAATGTAATGAATGAGGATTTAACCAGACGATGCCATTTCAGTTAATTGGGATCTTCAGCAAATCCAACCCCATGCTGAAAATTTGTCCTCAAATGTACAATTAGCACAAGCAACTGTAAACATTCACAAATTCAAACCTTTTTGGCTTGTAATGAAAAAGAATCTCTTCTTTGCAGGGTGCAGAATAAATGCATTTCAGTGTATAAAATCTATGTGGCATAACTTGGCATTTCAGGTTCCTCATCACGAAATACATGACATTTCCACTTTATCAGTCCATTCAACAAATTACAAGTTTCATATGCTCTGAATATTCAGCTATTTCCTTATAATTGCACCTGAAGCAGGTGACTTGCTTCGACGTGAGGGTCCTGGGCTTTTGGAACCAGATTGTCTGGGTGTACCAGGTGAACGGGAATATGACGACTTCATAACGCGACATTCTGGAAGGAAACAGATGGAGTTTGGAAAATATTTAAGTGTATGGATTCAATTCTAAATCAGACCACCTACGGTAGCTGTTTATTGCCCACGAAACAAACTGACATTTTCCAAACATTTCTGCCAAATTAAATAAAACTAATTTATAGAAGAATCCAAAAAAACTTTAACCCACATACTGAATAAATTCTGTTTTGAGCTGGCCAAATACTGAAATATTTATCCTGAATGCAGTATTTCTCCATGCCTTGAAGTTGGATTCATAGTACAATTCAAATTTGTATTTAGACAGATGTGAGACAGTGAAGTGGATGAAGTGGTACACGGGTTCTTCTGATGCCTCACCAACCTCTGTAGTTTGTAATGACAGTTCTATATAATGCAGCATCACACATGCTGGAGCACATGTTGACACACTGGAAATCTTGTTAACTGGACTGGACCTCCTGCCTCTTCAAGCCAATTTCATTTTAGCCTAACTCTAAGATCTTTGGGTTATTTTTGCCAGAAGTGCAGTGCCATTCCTACCAATTTTCAGAGGACGTGACAAATGCTGCGGGCACCAAAGGGCAGAGCCAATAAAGTTATCTTCTCCCTCCCACCTATCACATATATCTATTAATAAAGGGAAGCCAAAGATGAAAGGAACTAATATTCACAAACACATTGCCTTCTTGGGAAGTTTTTCATTCCTGCAGTTAACACTCATTACTAAAAACTTTCACCATCTCTCTCAATTAGACCAATTTTCCTCCCCATTCCCCACCAATGCCATCAATTCAACCCAACCCACCAACAAATGAATTCACACATGCTACTGGGTCAATTTATAAAAATCAAATACAAAATGATTCAAATCCCCATGAAACAAATTCAACCCTGCTTATGCCAAACAACCTTCCTCCTGTATTACCAAATCAATTCAAACCTTCCTGCCCTCTTCATTTCTCCGTGCCCCCATTTTACCATCCTCAGGCTATTCTACTTCTCTCCAAACGAACTAAGATTGTCCGCATCGATCGAATTCACAGGGCCTCTCCATGACTTTAGCTGCTTCCCTTTACATGCTCCAAGCAAGGGCGGCAGGGCTTAGACTAGGATCCCTATATTCTTTCCACCACTTGCTTCAAGGAAGACACAGTCACTTAGTTCTAACACCAGACTACTAACCTCCATCTTTTGGGTCTATTCTCAGATTCCTGCCAAATCTCCAGGATTTGACCAGCTACCAATAGTGGACAGGATTAGTGACTGCCCCCCCCCCAGCCCGCACGCCAGACTCTTCAGTGCTATTGCTGACCTTGAGCTACCCCTTCTCTTCCATTGAGACCCCCAGAATTACTGCAGCTTCTAAGCAAAGAGTCCAACTCAGATAGCCCAGAGGTACTCGGGAGAGGGAGAACTGATGGACTGGGACTGGAAGGTAAACCATGGCCTTGTCTAGACTATGATTGGAAGATATTAGTTAACATGTCAGCTCTCCTCTCAGCCTGTGTGAAGTTAAAGCTTCAAGCTCGACCTGTTCAATTCACGTTAAAGGCATGCAGCCCTGTCTACACTAGGCTGTTAATACATGTTAGCTAATACTTCCCAAATCCAAGTCCAGACAAGTCCTAATGGATTCAGATGAGAGGGAGAAATAGAATTGGAAAGCAAGGAGAAACAGAATTAATGCATTAGATGAAACTGAGATAAAGTAAGACTAATAGTTGGGGGGTGGAGATGAGGAAACCCTTGAAACATCGTCTTCAAGCTTTTTGTATTACCAGTGCAGGCTGCTCAGTCTCACATAGGTCTGGGAGCAGAGCTGATGAGGAAGGCCACCAGATTAGAGTTGGTTGCAATTTTTTCCCCGCAACAATAACATTTTCATTTTTGACAAAAATAATTCAGGTGTTTATAGAAAAAACAAATTGAGAGAGAGGGAAAAAAAGTTTCTCACACAGCCTAAAACACTCCCTGAATGATCTGTAGGCATTTCATAAGGAGACCAATGCCAAGCATCCTCTCATCATAAGTATTTTCATTCAAGGGAGGGTTATTTGGTTCAGTAGCTGAACCAGTGTCGATACACTGGAAGAACCAAGGAGGCAGATCACTCAACAAGAAGGAGAAAAAATAATTAGAAACTAAGCTTTGCCAGCCTGACACAGGATCTGGCTACAGTACTCTCCTAAATTCTGATAACCGCATTTCCATGAGACTTGAAATATTTCTAATATTAAAGATGCATAATGAGATGTGCTGGTGAGAGAAACTGTGCAATAAATAGTGTAAATCTGCCTCAAATTTCAGCATAAATAATTTCACATTACTTGAGATTCCAAATTGAATAATCTTTGCAGAAATTCTAAAATTACCTTTGAATTTACATTATAGAATTTCTCTCTTTATTGGAAAACAACTTTCTAGCAGCTAATACAGAGCCATGGTATAAATATCTACTGATGTAAAGAAAGCATGAGTGCACAAGTTCATTCTTCTCTATGAGTTTACAATAAAAAATAAATCAGTTCTGTTCATATAAACTGGCTAAGCAGCAGGTTTTTAATAGACGTTTGGAATGAATAGGATAATTCTTGTAGGTCTGCAAACAGCAGAAAAAAACTCAAAACAGGAACATGGGGACCAAGTTAGAACCCATCAAAGTCAGTGGAAATATGCTTATTGACTTCAGTGATCAGGCCTTTGGAGCAGATTAAAAGCACCCTTTTCAAAGTTCACTGCCATTCACCATATCCTTCTAAGTACAAGGTCCATTGCCCATGAAGAATAAACCAGGTTTACAAAACGCACTCTGACAAATGGACTGGTGCTAAACTATTGTTTGGAAAATTATTTTATTAAAGAAACATGTTTGATAGGAAAAATTATTTCAATAAGTTTCTCCAAAATCACTTTTGAATCAGGAAGGGGAAAAAAGGAGGGAGTTCAAGGAGAATTGAACATTTCAATAGGTTTAAAGTACAGTCTTACCACTATGATCCAGTACAAAGTCATCTTGAGCATAACGATATTTCTCAGGTCCGCAGGCAATGAAAACATCATCATCTCCAAAAAAGTCCTGCAAGCAGGTAACCTAAAAGCCAAAATAAGTAAGAAAGTGTGCAAAATATTTCCAAGATGAAGTCAATAGCTAGACAGCCAACAAAATCCAACAAATTTGTGCGCTCTTTTCACAGTTCTGTGACTCACAACAACACTGAGTATCATATGTTTTTTTCCCCACAGTGACAGACACTTACCAGTTTTCAAGTACTATAGAGCAGTGGTTTTCAGCTAGTGGTATGTGTCCCCCTGGGGGTACACAGAGATATTCCAGGAGGTACATCCACTCATCTAGATATTTGCCTAGTTTCACAACAGGCTACATAAAAAGCACTAGCGAAGTCAGTACAAACTAAAATTTCATACAGACAAAATGAGAAAGTAAGGAATTTTTCAGTAATAGCGTGCTGTGACACTTTTGTATTTTTATGTCTGATTTTGTAAGCAAGTAGTTTTTAAATGAGCTGAAACTTGGGCATACACAAGACAAAACCAACTCCTGAAAGGAGTACAGTAGTCTGGAAAAGTTGACAAGCACTGCTGTAGAGTCATTTTTAAAGTAAACAAGCCAGAAAACTTCAAATGGCAAAAATGTAAAATACTACACCAATTTTAAACAAGTAGCCTTCACTGACACTAGCATACACATAATCATTTATAAACTGGGTGTAAATATTTGTGGCTTTGATGGAAATGACTACAAGACATTATTGAAGTGTCAAAGCTGACATTTATATTAAAATTTCCAAATTAATTCTTTACAGGAAAATCCTTCTTCCAAAATTACTCACATTATTATTTCCATTATAACCAAAGTATCTCTACATTTCTGTTTGTTTTCAGAGTGGCATTTTAATAATATAAAAGATTATTGAAGTATGTTTTTATCAAATAGTTATAACAAATTAAAAATTGTTTCCTTTTTACTAAAATCTATTCACTAGTACAATAATATGCAAATCATAAATACAAGTTAGACCGAGTGAAACTTTGTACTTAAAAAAATTCAATATCAGCGGTGTGATATTTGTAGATGAAAAGCACTGACTATAACAACAAAGTGTTGTAGATAAGTATTGAGGGAGTTAAGATTTCTCAGCAGTATTCGTACTAAACACTTTATTCCTTGTTCAGATTTCAGATAAATAGCTATTTGTTAAACAATGCAATTTAGTATGAAAAATCCCACACAAAACACAAATACTGTTTGCGTGGAAGGTGTTGTATTAAATAAACTGTATTTCAAAACATTCTGTAGAGTACAATAATAGAGGTACAGAGTACAAAAAAAAACTAATAGCATGTGTGCCCATAAAGTAAATATTGCCAAATCTTCAGCTATGGCCCATTGCATTGAAAATGGCAATATGTATCCAGCCAGTGCCCCTTTCAGATCCTGATAAGCAGAGGGAAAGAAAAAGGACTTTTGAGTGCAAGAAATACATGTGGACAAAGTAGGTACAGGAAAACAGGCTCTTCTGCAGATGCAGGCGCCTTAGGTCTAATTCTGTTTCTATCAAAGTAAAGATCTTGTTGATATCAATGGGGGAAGGATCTGAACCATTATCTATAGTGGGGAGCAACTCCACGTGAGAGTATTCTCTTTAGATAATCTTATAATCATTATATAGATGTGTGTCATTGGGACTGTAGAAGTTGCTACTGTGTATTTTAAATACTGTCCTTTCACTCACATCCTGAATCCTAATGTCAGAGGTTAATAATCAGATCTAGTAAACAAGTGAAAATATAGGAAGGGATTTTCAGATGTGTTCAGCATTGGTCTGTCTCTGCTCCCACTGAAATCAATGGAATCACTGACTTAAATGTGAGTTGAGTTAGGCCTATCCTGAGCAACCTTAAGTATTACAGTGGTGGGGGAAAAGCCTTTGAAACAGATTTAAGAGCAAACATTTATACAAAATGAAGTTTACATGGCTAGTATTTTTCTGTATTCCTTATGCTGTTATTAATTCAACACTTTAAGTCTCTCCCCATACCCTCCACAGCTTAGCTTCACCCTGATCCTGAAGTCAGGACATAAAATCATTGCACTAATTGCAACACAATCTATTAGCAGGGAAAGGACTATGGTATTATGAATACAAATATTAGGACTTCATTACACAATCAAATATCAGGAGAGGATGGCTTGACAGAGAACAAGGTCTCTTAAAAAACAAACACAGAAGGAAACTCCAAGCAATGTTTATTTACAAACACAGAAAGGAAAAGTGGGAAGAGCTCTGAAGAGTAAGTCCTTCTTTAACATTACAAACCCTGCAACAGCTAGGAGAGCGGTAACCATTTAACAAGACCAAAATAATTTTGTACTGGTAATAAAGAGCTCAAAAAACTACTGTTACTAAAGAACAGACTTTTCCTTCTGGTCCAGCTGCCCAACAATAAAGTTTGCATATATTGGCCACTGTGATAATAGTAAATATTGGATGATGTACAGGAAGGGTTTCTGCAGTAGAAAGCCACTCCGAATATCAATGACTCAGCTGCCTGCAAGATCATTTAAACAAGGCATTCACAAGCTGTGCAGTTGTCATGGCAGCTAAAACAGTGATAACGGTATGTTGCTCTTACAGCAAGATTCTCAGTACACTAAAACATGCAGTCTAGAACCTTCGTTTGATTCTATTATGAAGCTCAGTCATACAACACTCCCTTCACCAAATGATAAAACCTGTTTATTTTTACTTTATCACCACACTAATAAATGTCTAGTGTCGTTGACTGGAGACTATTTGACCAGTACTTAATATTGATGCTTTTAGTTTAAATGAAAAGGCAATGACACCTGAAATCACAATGACTGAATATTTCAGAAAGTAGTTTTAAGATTGGACTGATTTTCCTCTTATCTCTTTTTAAATAAATACATATGCCAAAAGGTAGAAGTTGCTTCTTTGCCCAGACTTTTGATACAAAATATGTTTTTAAGGAGACCACCATCTTTAACATAAAGCCTTCCCACTGGGGGGGGAATCATTCCTCCATAGAAAAATATGGAAGTGGCACTGGGTGAAAGAGCAGCTGCAAGAAAAACCTTCAGAGTTTTCAGTTCAGGCCTGGGGGGACAAGCTGCCCCTCACCCACAATTGGACAGACGTTTACACCCTAAACCTCACATTTCATAGATATAGATACTTTGCCATCCACACTGAGGCCCTATTCCTCCCCCCCTATTCTGAGTTCCTTCTTAGTATTGCAGTCTAGGCTGCATTAACTTTTCATTAAAATTTACCATTAGTGGCTAGAAGAACACCACATATCTTCCTGCTCCCACCCCAGGGGCCAGGCTCCCCAAATCTGGATCCTGCACCCTGTGGAGGGACTTCTGTAGGATTATGGGAAATGTGTGTGTGTGTATGTGGGGTGGGGTGGGGTGTTGGTGCCACACAGACAAGACAATCTCCTTCCTTGTTTACAGTGGAAGATCTTCATGGAAAGATCCCTTCTGTGCACAAATCAGAGAGGTTGGGGGATCCATTTTTTTATATGGGAAGGAGGCCTTAAAATTCTGTAATGGTTAACGCTTGTTAAAACAGAATTCCCTCATCTCTGAATGGATTAGGAATGATCAGCAACAGTGGCAGCGTGCATGGCACCATAAGCCAGCTACACTGCTGGTGGCCGGGTCATGCAGGAATTAGGTAGAGAGACTCCACCTGGTGTATTTGGTCAGGGAGCTATGGATCTTGAGCCAGAGTCTGATGCAGATGCCTGCCTCTTTTATATGGCTTCCAACTGTAAGTCACAGAAGGGAATGAAGCACTGCAGCAATTTTGCTTTTAATATACATTATTTATTTTTATTCACTGGTAGGTGCACAATCAAGTCACAATTACAAACATGGATACATAAACACAAATATAGTAGATATTCATTCAGCTACACAGGTGAATATTATAATCCAACAGTGACAGATTCAAAGTAACAAGCTTCAATTATTTATTAGCAAAGGGGTTTTCAAACTTCACTGCACTGCAACCCCCTTCTGACAACAAAAATTACTATATAACCCCAGAAGCGGGGACTGAAGCCTAAGCCCCATCACCCCAGACGGCAGGCAATGCCAAAGTCCATGGGCTTCATCCCCAGGCAGGGGGCCTATAAACTAGCCCAGCTGCCCAGAGTTGAAGCTCTTGGGCTGCCGGCTCCAGCAACTCTAAGCCAGCCCTGGCAACCCCATTAAAATGTGGTCATGACCCACTTTGGGGGGTCCTGACCCACAGTTTGAGAACTGTTGTGTTAGCATATGGTTGAGACATCTCTCTGGAATAATGACTTCCCTCTCCCCCCCATCAAAGGGGCTGGTCTAACCCTACCTTGTTTACAAAATTTAAAAAGTGTGAAAAGACACAAACTATTTATTTAGCAAGAATTTAAAGTCGTATCACTTGTTCAGTCCACATGATCAAATAGTGAGTTAAAAGCTAAATATTTTAAAATAAAAATTCAGGAATGCTCCTGTTTTCCTGGAAAATTGGGCTAATTTCTTTTCTGTCTACCTAGTTATTTATATGGCCTTTGTCACCATAATATCCAGACAACGCCCCCCCAAAAATACTAAAATAAACTCATCACCTGCAGAAGAAATTTTTTACTTTTCTAATACAAAGGAGTTTAAGTAGGTGATTTCGACTAAAAAGAGCTATTGAGGGAAAGATAAGTCAAATAAATGGTTTGTGTATACTCTGAATGCTGCAAGGTCCAAAAGTCAAATATATTGTTTAATTTTTTTAAATTATATCTCAACCATTTGCTGTTTCGAAAGAGATTCCTCAACCTAGAGATTTTATTAAAAGGTACCCTTTTCCCCAGTTTCCTCAGCATCTACTATGCCGAAAATCCTTAGAATGAAATGTGTTGGTGAGTAATCCAATATGAAAAGCATGTCAGCTATTCACATTATTTAAGCACCAAAATGTGGTCTGTGAACATGGTATTGGCTCTGGAAAATATGATGATTAGATTAGCTCATTTCATTTGTTAAATGTACACCTGTTACTAGGATAATAGTCTGGCTGTGGGAGCAAATGTCTGTTTTTCAGCGACACCCAAGTTTGCAAAACAAGTTTTCAATTAAAAAAAATTTCATAACAGAAGAGTCAGACAGTGTGCAGTCATTTAATGCAATGAAGATGGCATCAACAGAGCTGTACATAAGCAAGTCATAGCAATGTGTGATGTGCTGGCAAACTGTGAAAACTCCCATGGGTTAAGTAACAATTCTTTCATTAAGCCTGTTATAAATATTGTCCAAGGAATAGCTTTTTCAAAAGTAATTAGTTATATTGGATGCCTAAGCTGAGACACCTAAAGAGTAATCAGCACTGTCTGAAAATCAGGCCCCCTTTTAAGATATCTTAGATTGGCAGCCAAAATTTGGAGTTTTCAAATCACTAGTCAGTTTTGAAAGTCTTGGCCTGGCTGTTTTCTAGTTCACATGCAAGGGCTTTATACAAGTATTTGGAATATACATTTCCATTGGGGACCTTGTAGAAAGTCATCTTAGAAAGTTTCTCCGGCTGCAGTATGGTTGTGACAATAGCAGATAGAATTAATCTCTTTTAATAAAATGCAGGTTCTTTTTGTGACTACAGAAGTGACCTTTTATAAAGTATTTTCTATGACACGCATAAAACTGCACAGGAGCTCATCATCATAACCAATAATATTGAGATGTGCATAAAAGAACTTAAACATACACTTTAAAGGTTTCAAGGATGGTCTATCTCACAGGTCATGCCTAGGCTTAGGAAAATAAAGTGTTTAAAATGTGTTAGATAACAGGTTTTAAATGCTAGTTCAGACAGGATTTAACATCTTTTAACGCATTAGCTGGTTGGGTCATGTTCACATTTTAACTACATTTTAAAACCCTGTCTACATGCTTAAATATAATCAATTTGCCTAGCCTAGACACTGTCTGTGCATGTTCTGCTATTGTCTCTGCCATTTTCCCCGAGGAGAATATGCCAAGAGGAAACAGCTAACAACGGCACTAGAGCTGTGTTACTGTACTGCCTCTATTCAAAACGTGCATTCCCACAAAGAGTGAATTAGAGGCTGTGTGCTACAGACTGGACTTTTCAGCCTGGTGCCCATAATAGGTCAATATGGTGGTGTGAAGAAGCAAAAATATCCAGTGCTGGAAATCCTGTTAGAGTAAAGTCAATGGTTTTGTTTGTTGTTTTTTTTTTTAAACAAAAAAAAGCAGACTATCAAGTGTTTCAGAGAGCCTTTTCACTTATTTTATCACAGGTGTCCCTGAGCTAGGAATGTAACCGGTTACCCTTAATCATTAACCCATCAGCCCCACACCGGTCACATGGACCCCAATCTCGGCCACATCAAGCAGCCCGCTGCCCAGAGCAGGCCCCAACCCCAGGCCTGCTGGAGCTACCTTGGTTAATGGTTAGATGCTTAAACAATATAATTTTAATCCTTTAACTGGTTATCTTTTTTAACCAAGATTTATATCCCTACCCTGAGCAGGCTCAAAATGAATCAGTATTTCATCACTTCAAAGTGGGGGACACCTTTCAGATGACCACAAGAAAGGCATGACTATGGCTTTCCTCTAGATTGAAGAGGACGTGACCCAACAGCAGCACCCAGAGATTTAATTTTCTTAAAATACAATTTAACTACAGCTAAACCAAACAAGCTTGCAAGAGGCTCCATGAGCCAACTAATCAAAAACTGACTTGTTTGCTGAACAGATCCCTGACAGAACTAATTACAGTAGGAGCTAGAAATTCTGAAAATTCTCAGGACACGAAAAAAACACTATACAGAAAACTCCCTTTTAGCACTAGTAATATATGCTATGCAGGATAATAAAAATTGGAAACACTATTAATGGCAATAATAATAATTTGCACTTGGCACAACAACTTATATTACTTATCCACCACTCTAAAGTTTCTATCATCATTTTACAGATAGAGAAATGAAAGCAAGGAACTGGGCAAAAAACCACATCAGTTAGGCAGTGGCAGAGTTGGAAGAACAACAACAGGTCTCCTCCATATCTGCTGCCTGCTCTAGTTCTCAGACACACTGACACTATTGCCTCTCAAGTCATTTAATACATATACGTAACATGCTCCAATGTGTAGATTTTGAAAAGGAAACCAAATATAATAGATTTGCCTAAATATCTAACCAAAACAAATATTTCTGACAAGCGTTTACATTCAAACTAGGGAATTCTGCGCCTCCCACAGGGAAGTTTCTTCAGTCAGCATGACAACCATCAAGCTATAGTGCCAGCACATATAACTTGTTGCCTTTTAAGTACATCCCTTCCCCCAGTGTCATCAGGAAGAGAAAAATATAATTTGTAACTACATCATAGTGTTAGAGCTAAACCTGAGACCAAAAGGACTTGGCCTTTTCTTCCAGAAGATCAAGAAAATGATGTTTAGTCTGTAAAATAGGAGCCAAATAACTATTCTTTGTGATTAACTTAGAGCTGCAGAGAAACATCCAGTGACATCATTAGTCACAGGATATTACTTCAGTGTCCCTCTCTCTCTCTCCTGGGAAAATCCTATAGCATTTAATAGGAATTAGATCAGTAGGATTCTACAGAAATGTAATGAAGTTTTGTAGAAATTTCTAAAATGATTTCCTAAGAATTTAACCTCTCCAGGTTTTTTGAAGTGTGCTATTAAAAAGGGTTTCGTTTTCTACTATTCTGTAGGATGCTTCAAAAAATTTCTATAGGACTTTTTTCCATTAAGGAATGCACTTATGACCACTTATAGTCTTCACATACAGTGTGTGTCATAACGGGATTCAAAAAAGAATTACATAAGTTCCTGGAGCATAGGTCCATCAATAGCTATTAGCCAGGATGGGCAGTGATTTAAAACCATGCTCTGAAGTGTCCCTAGCCTATTTGCCAGAAGCTGGGAATGGGCAACAGGGGATGGATCACTTGATGATTACCTGTTCTGTTCATTCCCTCTGAAGCACCTGGCACTGGCCACTGTCGGAAGACGGGATACTGGGCAGGATGGACCATTGGCCTGTCCCAATAGGCTGCTCTTATGTTTTTACCAGAATCTCTCAATGGACTCATACTTACATATCCAGTGTAGCTCTGTACGTGACACTCAGCGATTTAAGAAAGGGAAGATCACAGGCAGAAAGTGACAACTGAACAAAATAGGACGCCAAATGAACACTCCCCCTCCCTTTGGCAAATCTGTACATCTAAATCTGTAACACTATTTTATCTCCCACTCCACAGCATTGTAAATGTCAAGGTAATTTTTATCTTAGTCTTATTTATTTTCTGATGAACAGCTCACACAAGAAGCACTGAAATAGTGAATTAACCCCAGAAGTAGCTGTACAGTACACTAAAGTGCAGCATGCAAAAATAAATCTTGGAAATTGTGACATCTAGAAAGGTTTTATTTATCGTTTTAAACTACACTGAAGATTTAGAATTCAAATTTTCAAATACATTTATGTTTTATTTGGACAAGATACCACAGTCAGTCAATCTCATTTATGATTCAAACTTAAACAGATCAACTGTTTTATTCCAGTAAATGCATTCTAAAACAACTTGTAGGACCATATAAACATCCTGCAGCTGGGGACTCAGTGGATAAACTATGTCTGTTTCAGCTCTGGAGCTATACTTCTTCCAAAGTGCAGTCTCTCAGATCTGTAAACACAATTTGGTTCAATTCAGCATGGCTGGCCCACTTCAAATAAAGGGCAACAGGACTTCATTATTTAGAGACAAGTACTGGATAGCAGTTCCTCTTCACTGTGAAAAAAGCTTCTATGGAAAAGAAAACAAAGCCTCTACTTCAGTTGCAAACTGAATTGAAACATCAAAGCTAGAAAGGATATAGCAAAATTCTGTTTGCACAGGTTTTAAACAATACCAACAAGCTTTAACACTGCCAGCATAAAAAACAAAAAAACAGGATATGGTATAAATATTCTAAAGAGGAAGTACATGACATAGGGGACAAAAGAAAGGAAGCCTCGGTGTATAGCACACCCAGTAATAACTGGAATTGTGTGTGTGTCTTTTAAACTGAATAGTAATGACAACCAGTTGAAGCAGAAACACAGTGAAGCAGTATTCATTCTCCGTGCACTGCCGCAAAGAAATGTCAATAACCTGTTGGGCTCAGTGTGTTGATTTAGACCATCCTCCTCCCGCTGCCCCCTAACCAACATGATGGGCGTCTACAATCCTGCTGGGCAATTCCACTCCATTCTGAACAAGACACATTGCAGTTACACCGCTGCATTGTTCATTACCCTTCCCTTTACATCGCCCTTCATTTTTGAGAAACAACAATTCTTTGTCTATTTATCTGGATATGTTATATCATTAATCATCCCTGGTTTCTTTTTTCATGTAAACTAGTACATTGCCATCTCCTGCTCAACACAATCTCAACAGTCACATTAAAATTCATGACTGTAGCTGTCAGGTTTACAGTTCAAGGGTTTTCCTGATGCCTGAAAGAGCAAAATGCAAGATAAGCACTCCTACAGAAATAGGTCAGCCTCCTGTTTTCTATTACAGAACTACCACCAATGGGACAGACCTGTCCTTCAAATAGGAAAATTTCCTCTGGGCAGCCTCTAGCGCATTAAAAAGTAGGTGAAAAGGACATTTCAACTGTTTCCTGCTGAGCAATGGTATCCCTCTCACATGACAGCTATGCTTACCCTCAAAGCTTTATTCAGTTGCCTCTACTTTCATAAATCAAGCTGACTTGGAAAAGGAGGTGTGTGTGTGTTTAATTATTGTTCTTAAACATTAAGCCTCCAGATTCTAACAGCTAAAACTGAGACCACAACAAAAGAGATTCAGTATCGGCTTAAAAGCAACCAACAGGTCTACAATTACTAAAGAAATATTATCCAGAAATTTGATTCAGTAAGTAATGAGAGACCAGTCAAACTGATAGCCAGAGTATACCAGGAAGTGGCTGAACATTCGCTCTATCCCTATCTGAAGAGGGCTGTGAAGTTGCTAACATTTCTTTTTCATTAACAAGTCATTCATTTAGTAGATTCTGTAGACCATACAGGGTTAAAGTGTTCCATACTATTAAAATAAAACCATTGCATTTACTACTAGGTAAAAAAGAAAGTGTGTAACAGGAGACAAGTCTGGAAGCCTGCAAAAAAAGGGCAAGAGGAGGAATATCTATGCAGTCATCTGCAAACTCATTTGAGTAACTAGTTTTTTTGATGCTACAGAGAACAGACATTTGACTACAGACACAATCAGCCATAGAATTTTTGGGTAGGTCTGCAAAACTCTGCCTCTCCCAAAAGTAACCAACTTCAACTAACACGATCACTTCATTAAAGAGAGTCAGCCTAAGGATCTGGGGAAATGTTAGCAAAACAGATGTATGCAGTATGAAAACCAGAACTAGATTTTTCTGGCCACCAGCTGCTTCAAGTGGCTGGTTGAGAGGGAGCCTGAAAAAGTCCAAAGACAACACTGGTCGCCGACGGGGCACCAATGCCCACAACTGCCACCATCTAGTTTGGGGACCCCCTAAAAATTGAGGAACTGTAGCTAAGTATTTCACAGGCATTAAAGCAGGGGTGGGCAAAATTTTTGGCCCGAGGGCCACATCTGGGTATGGAAATTGTATGGTGGGTCATGAATGCTCACAAAATTGGGGGTTGGGGTGCAGAAGGGGAAGAGGGCTCCGACTGGGTGGTGTGGGCTCTATGGTGGATCCAGAAATGAGGAATTCAGTGTGCGGGAGGGGGCTCTGGGCTGGGGAAGGTGGTTGGGGTACGGAGGGGGGGGAAGCCTGGAGGGTGCAGAAAGGTGCTCAAGGAGTTCGGAGGGCAAGAGGGGGATATGGGCTGAGGCAGGTAGTTGAGGCATGGGAGGGGGTCAGGGGTGCAGGATCCAGGTGGCACTTACCTCAAGCAACTCCCAGAAGCAGAGGCACATCCCCACTCCAACTCCTACACAGAGGCACAACCAGGCAGCTCCGCATGCTGTCCCATCCGCAGACACTAGCCCTGCAGCACCTACTGGCATTGATTACCAGCCAATGGGAGCTGCAGGGGTGGCACTTGGAGCGGGGGCAGCGTGCTGAGTCCCTTGGCTGCCCCTACGTGTAGGAGCCGAAGGGGAGTCGTGTCACTGCTTCCGGGAGTTGCACAGAGCCATGGTACGTAAGGAGCAGGGCAAGCCCCTCACCCCGCTCCCCAACTGGAATTCCGGAGCAGGGCAAGCCCCAGACCCTGCTCCCTGGTGGGAGCTTGAGGGCCAGATTAAAATGTCCATAGGGCTGGATGCAGCCCCCAGGGCTTAGTTTGCCCACCCCTCTATTAAAGGCTATCCCTGTTGATTGTAGATGGATGAAATAAACAACATATGCTATCTGGGAAAGTCAGTGATGAACTTTATGCCCTTGCAGTCAGGGTCATCTTTTTAACGTTATTAAGCAAAAGGGTATAGAATACTTTATTTTTCTGAGTTTTTTTAAATATTAAGATTAGATTTGATGTCCCTTCTATCAGTGATGTTGGAGTATAAATACAAATTTTGCATATATATATATAATATGGTGATAGACTGCAGTAACAGAAACAAAATCAGTTTTCAGGAAGAAAATGGGGAAAAATACATGAAAGTATCAATGATATGTTCTGGGGTGGCCAAAATCTGTAGCTTGATGTCTATAAATCAGGGACAAATTCTGTGCTCACCATTGTAAATCCAAAGTAACTCCACTAAAATCTGTGGAGTTACTCTAGATTTAGAGAAGAATGACCCCAAGTGTCCTTTATGTCTGTTTCTTAGAACACTTAGATTTTTGAACAGAGAAGAGTGCAAAAAAAAAAAAAAAAGGGGGGGGGCAATATTGTATCAGGTTGTTTGCTTTTCAAAAAGCCTAGAATTAATGAGATTATTTCATTCACCACCAGTAGGAGAAACGAACAAACTTTTGCAACATCATTGTTTTATGGTGCCAATCCAGCGAAGCACTTAAGCATTTGAACTTTAAGTATGTGAGTAGTTCCAGTGAAGTCAGTAGGAACACACACACACAGAACACTCAAAGCCAACAGGAAGTCTTGCTGGCTTCTTTCAGCTCCTCTGGATACTTCTCAATCAACAAAATTTACCGACTAGCTCTCAGAATTAGGTTAAAATTTCTACAAGACAGGGGAAGAAAATACTGTCTCGGTTGGTATTTCAGGACATGGGGAAATCAAATTAACCAAACATGTTTCTTCCCCAAACATCCTTCTACACTGGCCTAGATTAAGCATAATATCTAACTGCTAATAAGAAACTGTCAAAGAATTTCCTTCAAAAATGGGTAACCAAATCATGACAATGAGCAAAAGGATACAATAACTGATGGCTTTACATGTTTCCAGAAAAAATATTGTCTCTCTTTCTGGCCATTTAATTGGTCAGGCCCCTATGAAATAGGCTTAAATAGCTCATGGGGACCTTTTTGGCTACAGCTACCAGAACTTCAGAAATGTATATAATTTTAATCTATTATGCAAAGGTTGTTTATCCTTTCTTGTGGGCCCTTAAAAAGACAAACTAATGATGATCACATAGCTGATCTGGCCAAGTTCTCATTAAGGTAATTCGTAACTGCCCCCTTAACATTTAAGATTTCCTTTGTATCCCTTCTCAAGTTTTGGAGAAGATCACTGAACAGGATGAGAAACCTCCTGGACTACATTAAAGCTGTATTCTATCACATTGTGGATATGAGGATGCTTTTCTATGGAGCATTCTGTTATAGTTACATAATATCGAATCAGGATGCTGGCCTAAAAAATGGTGGTCTTCTCTCAGAGCTGGCTCAAGAAGATGTTGGATAAATGTGCACCACTGTTGTAATTTTGATAAGTCATCATAGCTTAATATTTTGCACTATGTTAAAAAAACTAACTTTTAGAAAATGTCTCTTGCTGTCTCACTGGCAGGGAAAGGATGAAGCACAAAAAGGAAGATTTTATATTATATGTAACTAATTTGGTCATGACAGCATTACGATACAAAAAAATCTATCTGCACAATGCAAAAAAAAAAAAAAAAAAAAAAAAAAAAAAAAACCACCACACCCAAAAACTATAAAATCAACCAACTGGATCAGGCCAGTGGTCCACTTCTCTGGTTCCGGGAGCTGAAGTGGAACATGACAGACGATTCAGAAACAACAGTTACTCAGTTCACCCACATGATCTTCCTGACAGAACAAGAGTTTGTTTTTTAAATGAAAACATGCATGCACACACAAAATATATAATTGACTTACATCTTGTGATCATCATGGTAAAGGTGAGTGAGACTTACTGAGGGAACAGTCTTAAGGAGTCTTGTAAATTTTCCATGGTCAAAATGGACTTTCATGGACTTATTGCTATAGAATTTTCAGCAGTTATTTAATTTTGAAAAAAGTTATTTCTTGAATAGATATTTTAAAAGTAAAAAAAAAATCAGTAATCATTGACTTCTTTGGATGAATGCAGCCCATTGTCTCATTCTCAAGTAAAAAAAAATTTAAAAAAGCAAAGAAAAGATGAATACTGGAACAAAGAGTATATTGAGAATAATGCATCCAGGCAAGTCTCCAGAGTGACTATTTAATCAATGGTTGTGTCACATTATTACAGTCATCAGAAAATGAACCTCCTTCCTTTAATACCCATGAGGAGGAAAAGCAGGGGAAGGGAGGAGACAACTCCTGCTGTTTTGCAGGGAATATAAAATGAGTAAGAAATTAAACAAACGCTGAATCTTTGTTGCCTGCTGTCTGATAATCAGGAAAAGCCTGGTAATGAGCCCAGAAAAGTTCCTAATACATTATGACAATGCAGAAGGATTTCATCAGCAGAATAGTTTGGTCATCACTGCTCAGAGAGCTACACTGTAATAGGAATACATGCCAAAACACTGTGCATTTCACATTGCAATATTTCTTTCAAATTTAAAACAGATGATTTTATACATATATTTTGCAAGCATTTTTGAGCTTGCTCCAGACCACAAACACTCATGGGTGGAAAATGGGAGGATGTATACTGGACACACTATCTCTTACTTTAGCTGTGCGTAGCATTAAGAAAAACAAACCCTAATAAAATACACAGATTTCTAAGCGTGACCCTATGCATATCTGGCTCTCAAACTCTGCAAACATTACAGGAATTTCTGGACAGGTCAATTCACCAATCCTCCTGCAAGCAATCGTGATCTGTCTGCATGCGCCAGGCTATAGTATGCTTATTATATATGAACACATGTGCAGCTGTTTAGAAGTTACACCAGTTGCAGCTCTAAAAGGAAAGACTGCAATTTTTCACATTTTCAAGCAATACTGATCATCTGGGATAAACCCTCCAATTTATCATCATACTCTGGAAAGAATTAAACTCTGGTTATTTTTGAGTAGTGGGTAATATTAATCACCTCTCTTTAGTCATTAGTTTTTAAAGCTCCAGTAAAAGTTAACACCATGTTTTCCAGTAGCTTGTGTTCCATAAAGGAAACAGAAAATTACACCAAAACCTAGAAACAAGTGCAGACTGCACAAGTGGAGAATTAAAATGTAGCTCATGATCATAATCTAATTTCCCATTAAAAAAAAAAAAGTCACAGAAAACATGATGCTCCCAAGACATTGTGTTTGTTCTTCCCTATATGTACTTTCAGTCACAGCAGCACATTTGGAAAAAAAAATTCACAGCACAACAGATTCCTTCCAAAAGTGCTGTAAATGCAGAGCCCAATGCAGACCAAGAAACAGCGTTTGACTCTGCACAGCTACATTTCATCTTACTACAGGAGTGGCTAGTCTAAGAATAAGTTATTTACACTAAGAAAGAAAATTAAAAGATGAAGCATGTGTAAATACAGAAAGATAAATCATACAGTTCAGTGGAGTCATATAAATTTAAGATCTCTCTTCCCCAAAAGACAAACTTAAACTACACCATTGCGACATACTACACAGTAAGAGGGGGGAGGGAAAGCATATAATCATCCCTATACCCTTAGCAAGAACAAGGTACTTTAGAACAGGGGGTGAAAGCTGATTTTTTTTTTTTTTTTTTTTTTTTTAAAAGAATGAAAGCATGTATGCATGAACTTGGCTGACTTGATTTCCTTTCAAGTTCCTTTAGGTGGCACGTGTAACATCACTACAATCTGCTGCATACTAAGTACTTGAGGCTTGCAAACGTACACTGCTCCCTGGAGACATTACACAAACAGTGGTTTTCCAAGCAAGGTTGCGTCTCCATACAGTTATACAAACCTTGAAATGGTTAGTTCAGGTCAGCACAGAAAGGAGAATAAGCTATGAGACTAGCAACAAAAGGAAAAAAAAAAAAAAAAAAAAAAAAAAAGGAGGTGGAAACCCAGGGAGACCCTTTGTCATTTAAAGGTAGTTAATGTAACATTTTTACAATTAACTGGGAGTTTTTTTGAAGTTTAATTTTTATGGCTTTCAATTTGATCTGCTAAATTCAAATGAGTACAAGAAAATGGATATTCAGATTCCTATAAAGAAATAAAAATTAGGCTACAATTATTTTTTTAGCTCTATCAGGAGGTTCAGGAGCCAAGGTGATTTCGTGGTGTTAAGTAATACTTTAAATACTGATATTGGTGTTGCTGTGCCAAAGCTCTGGGAAGCCACCCGATGTGCTGAGGTATCACTGAGTCTACCTGTACTGCTGGCATGGGCCCCCTTTAACCTGTCTTGCTGAGCCAGGCTCTTAAAACCTCCTCTAACACATGCACAGGCAGGGCCACACTCAGCTGCAGATCAGCTCTGAGAAGACTCCACTTAAGGGACTTGTTCCAGCACTCAGATGTCCACCTCCCTTGGAGTGCAGACCCAAAGATATATCATGAAATTTGCATCTTCCTTCTATGTGAAGGAGGGTGTACACAACTTTTTGCCCCTCCCCCCAGTTAAAAGTCACTAACAGGGTTATATTGTAAGCCAGAAATTAATTACCTCTAACAAGTCTATTTTAAGTAGTTAAAGAGGTAGCAGACAGAACAAGGAAGATTACTAAGAAAATAAAACAGCACATAAACTAAGCTTAATATAATAAAGAAACCGGTTACATGCAAGTTCTAAATGTGGTTTTAACAATCTTCACAGGCCAGACATCCTTGCAACGTGGGCCGAATTCTTTCTCCCTATTCAGTCTTAGTTGTTTCCAGCAGTCATTTTGGGTGAGGTAGCAGGGAGAACTGATGACCTGGATTAACTCACTCCCCACTCTTAAATAGCATTTGCATAAGGCAGGAGTCCTTTGTTTCCTAGTTTGACCCCCTCCTTTCCCTTACAGTGAATGTTACAAGTCCTCCCACGTAATGTTTTAGTATCAGGTGACAAGACCACTTGACCCTGCAAGATCACTGTATCCATGAGCCAGTGGCAGTATGGAGGGTCCACAGGAAGGCCAAGTTTTTCCACAGTCTATTGTCCTTGCTGATGGGCCATCCTCCTTGTCTGGCTTTTCCATTGTTGTACTTGAAGTGTTAGCAGTAGGCATCACCCAAAGCAGCATAGTTGAAATACTGATACATAGTCAATATTCCTAACTTCAGATACAGAAATGATACAGGCATACACATTGGATAATCACATTCAGTAAATCATAACCTTTCTAATGGTATCTCACATAAGCCATCTTGCATAAAGTATTGCAGTTGTGTCATTCATATCATAAGCATATTTTCATAAAGACTATGGAATGACAAGTCACAGCTGTTGTCCTTGCGCACCCAAGACTGCCCCTCGAATTCCCCTGATTGGGAAAGCTGGGTCTGCAAAGGCTGCAGGATGTATTTTTTTCCTCCATGTTGTCCCTCAGAGTTGCCAGGATTGTCCTGAAGTCTCCAGAGATTAAAGATTTATCTTTAATTAAAGAAGTCATGTGATAAAACTGCCAGGAATACGTCCAACCAAAACTGGCAGCCCTACATGTAATTCTGATTCTGCCACTTTTAACTATGGGGAGTAGTACTTTTCACTGAGATTTCTTGTGGACTAATCAATTGAACTATTTATGGAGTAATATTACTCTAAGTGGCAAAACTGAGCCCTTTATGGATTCAGCGTTTTAATATTTTCTGATAGTAAATGTTAAGATATTTCCTTTATCAGTATTTTGTCTTTAAATTCCAACATCACAATGGCTGCATTTTTAACCCAGGAAGAAGTTCTATTTTTATAAGTCACTTAAAAGTTTTGCAATGCAAATAAATGGAAATTACCAAATATCCACTCACGTGGTATGCAGTCCCCTCCAAAGTAATTAAAAATTTAAAGATGCTCTCTTAAATGTGAGTTGTAAGGAATGGAAAGAGGAAAATGGAGCCTGGGGATGCTCCCTTCACCTTCTTACCTAATGGCAGTGTGATAAACATAAAAGAAAATCACCACTGGAATGCTGTCATGAATTATGAATGCTGTACTACTCAAAGAGTAAACTGGGAGGGATTGCAACTGCTTTGGAGGACAGGGTCAAAATTCAAAATGATCTGGACAAATTGGAGAAATGGTCTGAGGTAAACCGGATGAAGTTCAATAAAGACAAATGCAAAGTGCTCCACTTAGGAAAGAACAATCAGTTTCACACATACAGAATGGGAAGAGACTGTCTAGGAAGGAGTATGGCAGAAAGATCTAGGGGTCAGAGTGGACCACAAGCTTAATATGAGTCAACAGTGTGATACTGTTGCAAAAAAAGCAAACGTGATTCTGGGATGCATTAACAGGTGTGTTGTAAACAAGACACGAGAAGTCATTCTTCCGCTTTACTCTGCGCTGGTTAGGCCTCAGCTGGAATATTGTGTCCAGTTCTGGGCGCCGCATTTCAAGAAAGATGGAGAAATTGGAGAGGGTCCAGAGAAGAGGAACAAGAATGATTAAACGTCTTGAGAACATGACCTATGAAGGAAGGCTGAAAGAATTGGGTTTGTTTAGTTTGGAAAAGAGAAGACTGAGAGGAGACATGATAGCAGTTTTCAGGTATCTAAAAGGGTGTCATCAGGAGGAGGGAGAAAACTTGTTCACCTTAGCCTCTAATGATAGAACAAGAAGCAATGGGCTTAAACTGCAGCAAGGGAGATTTAGGTTGGATATTAGGAAAAAGTTCCTAACTGTCAGGGTAGTTAAACACTGGAATAAATTGCCTAGGGAGGTTGTGGAATCTCCATCTCTGGAGATATTTAAGAGCAGGTTAGATAAATGTCTATCAGGGCTGGTCTAGACAGTATTTGGTCCTGCCATGAGGGCAGGGGACTGCACTCGATGACCTCTCGAGGTCCCTTCCAGTCCTAGAGTCTAGGAATCTATACTCATTAACATACCCTAGGTATACTTGCGCACCACATGCGCTATGGCAGCCAAATAACTGAAACTGAGCTATTTGTATATCATATAATGAATGGGGATACTGCAGACAGTTCATTAGATTAACACATTTTAAAAACAGGAAAATTAAATTGGGAATATAGAAAATAAGCATTGTACCTGATAAACCGGATTTCAGCAATTCTGTTCTGATTAGTTTCTCATTCTGTCACCTTGACATGCAACATAGCTACTAAGCAATCCTAATTACTGCCTTTTAGGACTCTCTGAACTGCTTTACTGAGAAAGCAAAGCTCATGTAAAATCATTTTAAGATTCAGGAATGTTTAAGATTGCACATGCAGACAAATGAATCAGCATGTACTTACAGAGATAGGGGAGAAGTAACATCTTTTCATACTCTGATGCAGGAACAAAAGTGTCAGCTCTATGCCTGGAACTTCTTTCCTAGCGTGGTTTGCTATGCTTCTGCCAGCCCCTCTTTAAAACACACTTCTTCTTCCATGATGCCTAGAAACCCTAGTCCTCCTTTGAACAAGTATTGCAAATTACAAAAAAAGAGCCAAGTTAGGAAAAAGGAGCATGCTAAACCTCATTGCTCAAACAATCTCTCTGCTTCTGTTTTAAGAATTGGATTGGGTTTTTCAAATGTCATTTTTAAATTAAACTGTGTTACATTTTTATTACCATAATATTAACAGTAGTTTGGGTATTTGCTGCCAGGGACTTTCATTTGCTTGCTGTGCACCCTGGAACAAAATTCAGGGTTGTTTTTTTTAAACATGTAAAAATACAATTTTGTCACAACTTGCAGTTAATGCAGGGGAGATGTTCAAAGGGAGCAGCTCTCAGAGTAAGAAACCAAGGAAATGGCTGGTTGAGCTATTAGGCCATAGGGAAAAGTGGACCAAGTACCCAAGTACATACCTGATATTTTGGGGATCAGCGTTAGTCCCCGTCATTAAAGTTGATAAAGTTGCAGCTCTCTGCTCTAAAATCCCTCCATGCATTTCAGTCTTGCGTGGCTAATCTAAGAGTATTCAGCAGGTATTTTCTAAATGCATCACCTTCCTCGTTTTGCTCATCATGATGCTTTCACCTCAGTTTGCTCATAAGCACAAATACAGTGCTTGTCATTTGACTTAGATAACTCAATAATATAACCAAAGTATTTGTGGTATACCTAATACATGTATGTGGTATGCTGTTATGTACAACCAAGGCATAGCCGGATATCCAGTCATAGCCTTACAAAGGAATTATTGTCCCAGTAATTAATTCTTCTTGAGATGTGGATCCACTGATGTGTGTCTTTCACAAAGTGCAGGTTATGCATGAATATATGATCAAATATGGTCTTTAAAATAACTTTTTAAGATAACAAAAATTTATAAATAACAATAGTGCCCGTCATCACTCTTTCTTTAATCCTCTTCACTTACCTGGGTGGGATGCCGTCAAACCATCCCCTTCCCAAGCTGGTCACAGCTAGCTCTTTGCTGGGACCTGTGATACAGCATGGCCAGAGGGCAGCAGGAGAGGGTTAAGAAGGGAAGTCTTATTCCCTGTAAGGGGAAGAAAGTTTGCTATAGATTAACTAGAGCACCTGACGCCAATTAGAGCACCTGCAGTCAGTCACATGATAAAAACCCCTGCTTCAATCAGACAGGGTGGGAGTAGGAGCAGAAAGGATTGGTGTTGAAGCAGAGGACAGTTTGGAGAAGTGCTGTGGTGGGCTAAGAAGTCCTAGACCCTAGGTAAGGGGCACCTGGCTTGTGCAGAGGGAGGGCAGGAGGCCCCCCACAAGCTGAAAGGCAAGAGAGAGAAGTAGTCCAGGGGAAGGAACCGTCAGTTCAAGTGGTTCACCACTATCCTCAGGGCCCCTGGGCTGGGACCTGGAGTAGAGGGCGGGTCCAGGTCTCTCCCTCTCCACTCCCCTGCTCTAGGACACTAGTGGGGCAATTAATATTCCAATTTAGGGGCAAGAAATAGCGCTCTAAACCCCCCCCCTCAAAGAAGAGAAAGCACAAGACCCATCATAATAGTACTGGCAATTTGCCACAGACCCCATCACCCTCCCTTTGTTTGAGGGCTAAGAGGGCTATAAAAGGAAGGGGGTTGGCTCCCTGCTATACTAGCTGTTAGGAGCCCAGAACCTCCTTTCCTTCAGGGATGGTTTCCTCTAAATCTCCCTCCAACCCATGTTATCTGATAACTGTATCCTATCTATAACAAGTGCCTGCACTAGAAATCGGCACCTTTTTTTAATTAAGTTACAATGTTTTAACCTAAGCTTCCTGACTCCCCCAAGGGTCCTTGATGTGCTGTTGAAAGGCAAAACTCTGCATTCTGCCTCACCCAATCTGGCAGCAGGCTCCCCCACAGCCGCCCAAATATAAAGGCGACTAGTGTAATGCCCATAGCGCACCATGAAGAAAGCCAGCCTACTCCGATTCCAAGGGTGGGAATTGCTAGCCTGACTGCACCAAGATAGGGCTTCTCCAGAGCTGTCCACAGTACGTCCCCCATCATCTTCAGTCATCTAGAAGGTCAGTGCCCTCCCCTCCACCCACCACACCTGGTTCAGCCACTTCCTGCTCTGTCCAAGTAAAATTTTCTCCATCCTCCCTCTCTACCACCAATTGCAGAGGAAGCCCCCATAGAACCACAATGCCTCCTTACAGCTAGTTGGATAAAGAACCCACCACATACAGTTGCTGCGAGCACATTAAATATCTGATTCTAAACATCTGTCTGAAGTTCAGAGGTGTTTAGATATGGTACCAGGCTGCAATTACTTTTTTTTTTCCTAAAACCACAAGTGCCTACTATGTACTAGATGCTTTCCATACACTTAAGAATGATGATCCTTGCTCTGGAGAATTCATTAACCATCAATATCTGAAGATAATAAACCTAGAGAGCTAGCTAACAGTTGATGTATACAAAAGAGAAAATTTTAGAAACAATTTCTCTCCACTCCAATATGAAAAGAAAGTTCTTTTCAGATGTTTCTGTTAGGCAGTGAACCAGGATGTGTCATGTTGGGTTTGCTCAGTTTCACATCATTATGTGAACTGAAGTGAAAAAAGTGCTAGAAAATAAGTAGTTTATTTATTGTTCTATACTCTGAACACACAAAAACAGCACACACTCCGATAGTGATATCAGTAAGATTTGTTACTGTCTTCCACTATCTTCTATTCAGAAATATCTATTTAAAAAAAAAAACTACACTCACTGAAGAGCAAATGGAAAACAGTTACTCCCGTCATACAAGGCCCTTCAGACTTAAACATTCAAATTCTATGTAATTTTAAAACAATTTCATTTCATGAGGAACAATGTGACATCTACATTTGCCCATTCTTTGACTGATCCTGTCTTCTTAATGATTGTATTTATTCTACTCTCCCCCAAATTCTACTTGAGGCAATAACTGTTACTGACAATCTCCTGAGTTTGTGTGTATGCTACAGTGAAGTCAAAGTTCACTAAGCATATTTTCACCCAATGGCAGTTGTTTCAGATAAACATTTTTTAACCTCTAACATATTTTGAGGCTTCTAAACAATTTAAACTTAATAAAAAAAAAGGTTATGAGTGGGGGGGAAAAGAGGAGCAACCACTTTTCACACACTGGTTAATTTTTAGGTTAAAATTCACCAGTTCACCAGCACTTGATCATGCTTAATCTCCATCATGCCTGAACTATATGCCAGATCTTATCAGACATCTACACCATTTTCAGTGCATCGATAAAACATTTACGGACTGAGAATCAGTAAATCCGGAAATAAGGGAAAAAAACCACCATCACCTTTTGTACTCAATACACAACAAGCAAAAACTTTACAGATAGAAACTAGAGAATTCTCATCTCTGGCAAAAATTGGAAACATGAACGCTGACTACTTAAGGCTAAAATAAAGAATAGAACATGGCACTGGAATATGTAAAAATGCTGGTAAAGTCATCATTTTTTGTCACTGCTCACATCTGAACAGTACCACTTGAGTGTGTGTGTTCAGCCCTATATCTAGATATTAAAATATGAATGGAATTGCAAATTGTTGATTTGAATGAAAAGGGTTGTTTTTTTTTAAGTCAGCTTTCACCTGCAGAATTATAAATACAAATCAACAACGCTATTGTGCTAGTGAAGAAGCAGCACAAAAGGAAACTGACTAGCAACAAAACTGGGACCTGACAGTTTATCTTCATTAACCACCCGGAGGAGAGAGAAATGATAAAAGGGGTGGGGGGGGAAGTAGTCAATTTAAACAAGCTTTAAAAAATAAAACTACTCCAAATTCAGGGCTCAAATCAACCAAATATATCAATGGCCTTGACAACCAATCAAAGCCATGTTTCTGAACTGAGAGACAACTGACTTGTCATTTTTCTTGCTTTGTTTGGGGTTTATTTTGGACACTTCCAATAATTTAGTTTCAGAATGTTGACTTTGTATATAATATTGTGAACCAAAAGAGATCATACTAGAATATCAATCTGAAAACTATGCTATGGCTTTTTAAAGTGATTGATTTTGTTGTCATTTCCCTACATGTTGCTTTCCACTACAACATACCCACAGAAAGTTTTTAGGTCCTTTTAGAAGGCTGTAGGCTTAAGTTTACTTTTTTCAGAAACCCCAAGATGTGGGCAGTGTAGTTTAAATCTGAGCAGCCAGAATAAACACTGGATTTTTAAGGTTTTATAGCCTGACTGTTCCAAATCAATGCATTTTGATAAATAAAATTGTCTACCTAAATATTTTGTTCTCTTTAGACAAGAGTTTTAAGCTTTTTTTTTTTCCAGTTAGAGTGGCAAATAAAAATATGTGGATGTAGTTTTCAAATGCTTTAGGGAAATAAAATATTGTAGGCAGCTTCCCTTACAAGTTTGTCAATTTTAGTTTTTTACTTTTTTAAAGCATGTAGTCTACAAAGGTAAGCTACAGTTTTTAGTATTTTTGAGAAAACAAAAAACTAACCAACTATTTTGATGCATGCAAGCTATTTAAATAAATAAATGATAGACCTAAGCAAGACAAATATTTTTCTTTGGTTGTTTGAAGGACCATGTGCTGTGGCTGGCAGTTGGAGGTCGTGAGCTTCAAAGGAAGGTTTGAAAGCTCGAAGCCTCTGGTAATTGGCTAAGCCTTAATCAGTGGGCAGGGCAATAACTCAGGCCAGGGCTTTATAAAGCCGTGCACAAGCGACCAGGGGCTGCTAACAGGGAGTTTTGCAAGGGGAGTGGGTGTCCCTTGTCAGTCCTACCTGTTCCCCTGTAGTCCCCTTAAAACTTATAATCCAAACCATATTCCAAAACCCCTTTCTTAAAACCACCCTTCCATTAACTAGGAGACAATGCAGGCAGAAGCCCAGCAGCAGAGTGGGGGCTATCCAGTTTATTTCACTGAGTGTAGCATATATGATTACCTGCCATGTGGGCGGGTGGCGTATGTGTGCAGTCAGTGCAAGGAGCTCCTGGCCCTCAGAGACCATGTATGGACTTTGGAGGCCAGGATGGTGGAACTGGAGGAGCTAAGAGGCATGTTGATGAGGCTTTCCGGGATACTGTAGAATTGTCCCACCTCCGGTCAGACACCCCGTACACTGTTGAGGAGGAAGAAAGGCCCAGGGAAGCAGAGCAGTCAGTGGGAGCAGAGGGAAACCTTCCCAGAGCTGGGACCCTCCTTCCAGATGGTGCTGGGGTTGCCTCTCACACTGAGGTTACCTCCCCGGGAGAGGGAACTCCAGTTGCTAGGAAAAGGCAGGTGTTAGTAATGGGAGAGTCAATCATTAGAAACGTAGATAGCTGGGTTTGTGATGACCGGGAGAACCGTATGGTGACTTGCCTACCTGGTACGAAGGTTGCAGATCTCTCGAGGCATCTAGACAGACTTATGTGTAGTGCTGGGGAGGAGCCGGTGGTTGTGGTACGTGTAGGTACCAATGACACAGGGAAGGGTAGCAGAGATGTCCTGGAAGCCAAATTTAGGCTGCTAGGGAAGAGACTGAAATCCAGGACCTCTATGGTGGCATTCTCAGAAATACTCCAAGTTCCACGCACAGGGCCAGATAGACAGGCAGAGCTTCAGAGTCTCAATGCATGGATGAGACGATGGTGTAGAGAGGAGGGGTTTATGTTCATTAGGAAATGAGGAAACTTTTGGGATGGAGGGAGCCTATATAGGAGAGATGGGCTCCACCTAAACCAAAGTGGAACCACACTGCTGGCGCTAAACATTAAAAAGGTTGTAGAGCAGTTTTTAAACTAGGAGATGGGGGAAAGCCAACTGCTGCAGAGGAGCATGTGGATCAGACACAGACTTCTCTTAGGGAAGAGTCTGATGATAGAGAATCTCCAGGTTATAGTCAAGAGCAGAGAACAGAAGAGGATAATGTAAGTGCAAGATCAGATGATAAACAGTCACAAAGAATCTTGCATGTCAGAAAAGGGCAGATAAATAAACAGGGACAAGTTTTTAAAGTGCTTGTACACAAATGCTAGAAGTCTAAATAATAAGATGGGTGAACTAGAGTGCCTTGTGATAAAGGAGGATATTGATATAATAGGCATCACAGAAACCTGGTGGACTGAGAGCAATCAATGGGACACAATCATTCCGAGGTACAAAATATATCGAAAGGACAGAACAGGTCATGCTGGGGGAGGAGTGGCACTATATGTGAAAGAAAATGTAGATTCAAATGAAGTAAAAATCTTAAGCGACTCCAAATGTTCCATAGAATCGCTATGGATAGAAGTTTCATGCTCTAATAAAAATATAACATTAGGGATCTATTATTGACCACCTGACCAGGACAGTAATAGTGATGATGAAATGCTAAGGGAAATTAGAGAGGCTATCAAAATTAAGAACCCAGTAATAGTAGGGGATTTCAATTATCCCCATATTGACCGGGAACATTTCACTTCAGGATGAAATACAGAGATAAAATTTCTCGATACTTCAAATGATTGCTTCATGGAGCAGCTGGTACGGGAACCCACAAGGGGAGAGGCAAGTCTAGATTTAATCCTGAGTAGAGCCCAGGAGCTGGTCCAAGAGGTAACTATAGCAGGACAGCTTGGAAACAGTGACCATAATACTATAGCATTCAACATCCCTGTGGGGGGAAGAACACCTCAACAGCCCAACACTGTGGCATTTAATTTCAAAAGAGGGAACTATACAAAAATGAGGGGGTTAGTTAAACGAAAGTTAAAAGGTACAGTGACTAAAGGGAAATCTCTGCAAGTTGCATGAGCCCTTTTTAAAGACACCATAATAGAGGCCCAACTTCAATGTATACCCCAAATTAAGAAACACAGTAAAAACTAAAAAAGAGCCACTGTGGCTTAACAACCATGTAAAAGAAGCAGTGAGAGATAAAAAGACTTCCTTTAAAAAGTGGAAGTCAAATCCTAGTAAGGCAAATAGAAAGGAGCACAAACACTGCCAGCTTAAGTGCAAGAGTGTAATAAGAAAAGCCAAAGAGGAGTTTGAAGAACGGCTAGCCAAAAATTCCCAAGGTGGTAATAAAATGTTTTTTAAGTACATCAGAAGCAGGAAGCCTGCTAAAAAAAATCAGTGGGGCCCTTTGACGATCGAAATACAAAAGGAGCGCTTAAAGACGATAAAGTCATTGCGGAAAAACTAAATGGATTCTTTGCTTCAGTCTTCACGGCTGAGGATGTTAGGGAGATTCCCAAACCTGAACTGGCTTTTGTAGGTGAAAAATCTGAGGAACTGTCACAGATTGAAGTGTCACTAGAGGAGGTTTTGGAATTAATTGATAAACTCCAAGAGTTCTGAAAGAACTCAAATGTGAAGTTGTGGAACTATTAACTAAGGTTTGTAACCTGTCCTTTAAATCGGTTTCGGTACCCAATGGACTTGAAGTTAGCTAATGTAATGCCAATATTTAAAAAGGGCTCTAGAGCTGATCCCGGCAATTACAGACCGGTAAGTCTAACGTCAGTACCAGGCAAATTAGTCGAAACAATAGTTAAGAATAAAATTGTCAGATACATAGAAAAACAAACTGTTGAGCAATAGTCAACATGGTTTCTGTAAGGGGAAATCGTGTCTTACTAATCTATTAGAGTTCTTTGAAGGGGTCAACAAACATGTGGACAAGGGGGATCCAGTGGACATAGTGTACTTAGATTTCCAGAAAGCCTTTGACAAGGTCCCTCACCAAAGGCTCTTATGTAAATTAAGCTGTCATGGGATAAAAGGGAAGGTCCTTTCATGGATTGGGAACTGGTTAAAAAAGACAGGGAACAAAGGGTAGGAATTAATGGTAAATTCTCAGAATGGAGAGGGGTAACTAGTGGTGTTCCCCAAGGGTCAGTCCTAGTCCAATCCTATTCAACTTATTCATAAATGATCTGAAGAAAGGGGTAAACAGTGAGGTGTAAAAGTTTGCAGATGATACAAAACTGCTCAAGATAGTTAAAACCAAAGCAGATTGTGAAGAACTTCAAAAAGATCTCACAAAACTAAGTGATTGGGCAACAAAATGGCAAATGAAATTTAATGTGGATAAATGTAAAAGTAATGCACATTGGAAAAAATAACCCCAACTACACATACAATATGATGGGGGCTAATTTAGCTACAACGAGTCAGGAAAGAGATCTTGGCGTCATCATGGATAGTTCTCTGAAGATGTCCACACAGTGCGCAGAGGTGGTCAAAAAAGCAAACAGGATGTTTCAAATCATTAAAAGGGGGATAGAGAATAAGACTGAGAATATATTATTGCCCTTATATAAATCCATGGTACGCCCACAACTCAAATACTGTGTACAGATGTGATCTCCTCACCTCAAAAAAGATATTCTAGCACTAGAAAAAGTTCAGAAAAGGGCAACTAAAATGATTAGGAGTTTGGAGAGGGTCCCATATGAGGAAAGATTAAAGAGGCTAGGCCTCTTCAGCTTGGAAAAGAGGAGACTAAGGGGGGATATGATAGAGGTATATAAAATCATGAGTGATGTAGAGAAAGTGGATAAGGAAAAGTTATTTACTTATTCCCATAATACAAGAACTAGGGGTCACCAAATGAAATTAATGGGTACCAGTTTTAGAACAAATAAAAAGAAGTTCTTCACACAGTGCACAGTCAACTTGTGGAACTCCTTAACTGAGGAGGTTGTGAAGGATGAGACTATAACAATGTTTAAAAGGGAACTGGATAAATTCATGGTGGCTAAGTCCATAAATGGCTATTAGCCAGGATGGGTAAGGAAAGGTGTCCCTAGCCTCTGTTCATCAGAGGATGGAGATGGATGGCAGGAGAGAGATCACTTGATCATTGCCCGTTAGCTTCGCTCCCTCTGGGGCACCTGGCATTGGCCACTGTCGGTAGATAGATACTGGGCTAGATGGACCTTTGGTCTGACCCAGTACAGCCGTTATTATACGTTCTTATGTTCTTTAAGATATTAGAATGGGAGTACAGCTAGACCAACACAACCCAAATGAAAATTTATGGAAACAAAAACATAAGGAATCCAAAATAAGTTAAAAAACCAAGCCAACACATTATAGTTGATAACTTCTCCTTCCCCAAATGAATCTTAAAGTGCCTTCATATTAAGCCCCCATCCAATTACCAAGGAAGTCAGTGGGTGTCTTTCTAATGACTTCCATGGATGCTGAAATCGGTGCATGGAGAAAGGTATAGGGCAGCACACCCACTCCAGCACAAGCTAAATAAGGTTCCTCAGAGCTTGTTAATACCACTTTGCTTCAACTAGAAAGGGCTGCTATATAACATATTGAAGTTTCTAATCTGTTAGCCCAGTATGCCCACAAGGGTACCCTAATAACCTTAACACCACATGGATATAGCAGAGTCTTCTACAACTAAGTCCAAACTCTAGATGTTGCAGAACGTTTGGCAAACACATACTTAGCCCTCCACTACAGTGTAAATAAATACTGTACATTGTGAAAATTCATCCATTTGCACTTTGATTATTGATAAACATGACATTTTGCAGTGACTTTGGATCAGACACAGAAATTCCAGGACTGTTGTCCTGACTACAAGTACGCAATGTTTTCTGGTAGCAGAAAAAGGATGCCTTTGAGCAACTTACTGTTTTCGTCACAGACACAGGAATACTGCTTAAGTTATATTACATTAAAAAGAGTCCAATGGGTACCAAAATAAATAGTATATATGGGAAGTGTCAGCAAATTGTCTCAAAATCTAAGTGCCAACTGTACCTAGAGATTCTTTCTATACTCTCCCCCCTTCTCAGGTTCTCCCAAAGAGAAAGCCCTTGCCATTTCTTTAAGTTCCAGCAAGTTTTGTATTTGTTTAATATAGTATTAACTTTAATTCATTTGGTAACTATCCTAATCAGAGGTATAGGTCCAACAACCATTCCTTCCTAAGGAGGTTACCACTGTACTTATTTTTACTCTCAAAGTCTAAGGCTACTGTTTATATATGCCCCAGCTCCTAAATGAAGCTTTCTAAGCAGCTTTTGAGAACATATGTTGTTTTTACTAGCTCTAGGTACAGTGTCACTAAGTGAAGTGGATTTCCTTGAGGCCCCCCATCAGTGACCCTCTATTTATTTTTTCTACATTTAGAATCCCCAGACTAACTCTTTTAGCTGATCCACTGCAAGAGTCTTAGGTCTTATCCAGTTCCAGAGTACACAACAGTAATTATCTGCTAGCTCTTCTTTTGGAGTATCCTGCACTTATTGTCTGCAGTGTATTAAACTGGTTAAGAATACAATTGTATGACTCCTGAGGACCCCACATCCCCAAAAGAGGCTATCCCATGAGCAACATTACAGTAGAAAACTATGGATCCACATTGATATTGATTTCCATTTTATAAAGCTAATAATCATAGTTTTTCTGAATGCAGTTATATCTGGAAAGCCCCAGAGGCACAGCACATTCATGGCCTGTTTATTCCCAACTAAAGGAATGATGTCAGCATGTTTTTATAAAACTTTAATTGTATTACAAATATTTTTCCAAGCTATATAGTATTACAGAAGAAGTTAAGTGTGGCTATTTAGGGCCCCCATTCTCCCTTCTGCACTTACTCAGAACTTCCTAGATGTTCACTAACTGTAGGGAATACCTCATTAATTTTATCAAAGGCAATATTTGAAATTGCTAATGGGTGACCACTGTAATAGTTTTTGTTCTAAAATTATTTAAGTATTTTCAGCAGTGTTGAAAATAAAACTTAAAGTGACCATTGTCACCTTGAAATCTGGTTATGAGTTACATGAAGTCAGTTAAAAGTAGCTTCATGTACATACATGAAGTCAATATAGCAATTTTTGTGACTATATCTTAATCCTATTGCTGTGTGAAAGACCCAAACAAAACAAAATCCAAGGTCTAGGTGCTGCAAGTGACACTGCATGGGCAAATCCCTATGCCAGTGCCGAGCCACAATTAGTTCAATAGGGCCGACCTATATAGGTTCCCCTTGCAGGATCAGGGCCCAACTGACTATAAAGGGGAAATAGTGAAAATGATCACACAAAATGCTGGCAAATGCAGAAAGTAAAACACACTGAAAACAGAAGGAAAGTTCATGTTTCCCCTGATCTATTTCACTTACAGTAATCTGAGGTGTTACTGGTAACAGTAAGTGCATTTTTTTAATTTGGCTGTGCACCTTAAAGTTCAGGATTTAAATAAATACAGCAGCCCTGAGTTTGCACATTGCTTTCTGAAAAATCAAAGTCTCGGCTTGTGCATCAGCAAAGGTTAAAGGGGAGTATGATTAACAATTATTGTGTTATATACCCAGATTTCCAATCTACTTACAGATGCAGTGGTGTAACACATTTTGGAGTCCCTTGCTGTTATCAAATTGTGCGATTTAAAAAAATATATCTATTTAATCTTCCCTCTACGTGATCTCCCCTTGGAAGCTTGTTTTATTCAATTTTTTCCTCCTCTTCTAAAAAAAATAAAAATAAAAATAAAAAAAAATGTATCCATGACTGTTAGTTATTTCTGTTAGCAAATGATCAACATTATAAATGCAAACTGGACTAATTTTAGCATACGATGAGAGCACTATTCAAATGCATCGATCCTCAGGCATGCATCACAGAGTCCCCGTATCAATATATTTTGTCATTCAGCTCTTCCACAAATGAATTCTCACAATCATTTGCCCAAGTCAAAGATTTTACCATGAATCCTGGCTTATATCCAGCATTAAGTTTTGGAAGTTTCAAACTGTTTGCTTTGAAAGCAAAAATGAAAATACTTCTATTAAAGTAAAAGCTAAACTAATATATTATTTTATGAAGTTTATTTGTGCATCCTCCCTTTGCCCAACCTAACTAAGCACAGAAAATAAACTAAGTGAAGCGAAACTCACACCCAAAACAAAACAATGATTTCTGTGGGACCTTATAGCTCCAGGGTCTTCACTGGCCTGATACAAATTCCACTGAGATCACTGGCCAAACTCATATTGATTTCAATGGGCGTTGGATCAGGCCCCTTAAAAGCTCCATCACAACCCTCTGGTGGATGGGTTAGTGAGGTGTCCCACAAGAGCTTTGTCTGCCCACTATGGAATTGTCATGCACTTAATTACATCCTTTCAGAAACCAAAACTGCTGCCTGTGGTGTGAACATGCTTTACTTTAAAGAGCATGTTTCAAAACTGGAGTACAGAGGAAAACAAGAAAAGTTTATGCTGTGAGAAAGTGATGCTGCCTAGTCAATAGCTGAATATAACTGACATGGCAAGAATTTATGACATCTTGAATGGAGCAAGAGAAAGAAAGAAACAGTTATTATCCAGCAACATATATCACACTATATACAGGCAGCACCACCTATAATTAAGTTTGGCTGCCACTTCCCTTTACAAAATCCTGTTTTCACTTTCCAATAAGTTTGCCAAACTTTAACCATTCAGTCTGAAATTTTCCATGCTGGATGTTTGCCTCCAGCTGATTTTTTTTTTAATTTAATTTCCAGCCAAAACACTTCATTTGCTTCAGAGAACAAGTCTAATGAAAAACATTGTTTTTCCAATGTTAAAGATTGAGACCTTTCATTTGAAGTGCTCCAGCATCCCCATGCTTTGTAGCAGGGACTTGAAATCTGGCAGAGGGAGTAACCTTGTTGTCAGGGATGTGCCTTTTGTCATCCCTGTGAAAATCTGCCCACATTTGGCCATGCTATAAACTATTGGGGTGGGGGGGAAAATCACATGCTCAGCTGCTCAGCAGAGTTGCTATAGTTATATCAGTCAAACTCTCTAAAGAGTCTGTCTTCATTGAACATCCTCAAGCCTCTCTCAGCTCAGTTGCAAGCTTAATTTGGCCCCTTGCATGTACGCATGACAACAGTCTTTAATTACATAATCACACACTACTTTTTCCAGAACACTCATTCCATTCAATACAGGATGGATGGTGCTCACTTATTAAGCATCTATTCAATTCAGAAAGCCAAATTAAGGTTGCAAGGGAAACCTTAATCCTGGCATTTCCTAATTTTTGCAACCTTAACTTTCTTGTAATATAGATTTGTATACATTGTTTTATATGAAAAAAAACAAACAACTATGGTGAACATTTTCCAAAAGTTTCCTGAAAGTCCAGTATTGGATGAGGTAATATCTTTTATTGGACCAGTTTCTGTTGGTGAGAGACACAAGCTTGTTGGCAGGTCTGGGAAAGGTACTCTCAGCATCACAGAAAAATGCAAGGTAAACCATGCTCTTTAGAACCAACACAGCTAAACTACACTGCACATAGTATCAGTTTGCACATTTTATTTTACAAATCCTTAACAGGAAGTTATGCAGAGCCAAAGAGAAGAGCATATTTTGGTTTCGCTGTTCACGGCAAAACATTTTTGCACAAGTGTTCAACCTTATTACACAGGAAGGATACAAAGCTAAGCACAGATTCTGTGTCATATGTATTTAGATAGAAAGAACTTATGTACAGTTTTGTCTACTTTTAAAAAAAATCATAGTGTATAACATGTATCAGAATTATAAAAAAGGAAGAAACAGTAAGGAACACATAACTAAACTAAAATGATGTAAACATGACAAAATACTAATGAATCGACCATTAGTATATTGTGTTGAAGCAGGTCACAGGCCTTATGATCTGTGTGCTGTATACAGCCCACAGGCTGGGCACCCCCAACACACACAAAAAAAATCTGTTTATGCAATTGCAAAGGAAAGAAGAAAGGAAAGAGAGATAAACAGTGAAACAAAATTACCCAAGATTGTAGTTGTCTTGAGATTTAACTACGTTAAAAGGAGATAAAAAAAAACCAATGACTGGATAACAAAATGGCAGATAAAATTCCATGTTCATAAATGTGAATTAATATAGATTGGAAAAATATAATTCCAACTGTACATACAAAATGATGGGGGTCTAAATTGGCTGTTACCAATTAAGAAAGATCTTGGAGTCATTGTGTATAGTTCTCTGAAAACATCTATCCAATGTGCAGCAGCAGTCAAAAAAGCTAACAGAACAGTAGGATCCATTAGGAAAGGGATAGATAAGACAGTGAATATCTTAATGCCACTATATAAATCTATGGTATGCCCACACCTTGAATCCAGCATGCAGTTCTGGTCACCTCATCTCAAAAACAATATGAGAAACGGAAAAGGTACAGAGAAGGGCAACAAAATGATTAAGGGTCTGGAACAGCTTCCATATGAGGAGAGATTAAGGAGACTGACTATTCAGCCTGGAAAAGAGATGATTAAGGGGAGGGGGGTTATGATAGAGGTCTAACACATCATGGCAAGTGTGGAAAAAGTGAATAAGGAAATGTTATTTCCCCCTTCACATAACACAAGATCCAGGGGTCACCCACTGAAATTAATAGACAGATTTAAAACAAACAAAAGGAAGTACTTTACACAATGCACAATCACCCTGTGGAATTCCTTTCCAGGGATGTTGTAAAGATCAAAACTATAATTGGGTTCATAAAAAGAACTAGATAAATTCATGAAGGATAGGTTCATCAGTGGCTATTAGCCAAGATGGTCATGGATGCAACCCCATGCTCTAGGCGTCCCTAAGCCTCTGACTACCAGATGCTGACTGGACGACAAAGGATGGATCACTTGATGGTTGCTGTCAAGGTTCCTTCCCCACTCTGAACTTTAGGGTACAGATGTGGGGACCCACATTGAAGACCCCCAAGCTTATTTACCAGCTTAGGTTAACAGTAAGCTACCACCACCAAGAGTGTTTCAAATCTTAGGGGAGAGCCACTTGGAACTCTGCCTTCCCCCCAAAATTTTCCAAGTCCCTAACCCCTCCTTTCCTAGGCAGATTTGAGAATAATTCCTTCCCCCCCGCCCCCAAGTCCTTATACCCCTTTTCCTGGGTAGGCTCACCAATTATTCCTGGTGAACAAGGATCCAAAACCCTTGGATCTTAAAACAATGAAAAATCAATCAGGTTCTTAAAAGAAGAATTTTAATTAAAGAAAAAAGGTAAAACACACCTCTGTAAAATCAGGATGGAAAATAACTTTACAGGGTAATCAGATTCAAAGAGCCCAGAGGAACCCCCTCTAGCCTTAGGTTCAAACTTACAGCAAACAGAGGTAAACACTCTAGCAAAAGGAACATTTACAAGTTGAGAAAACAAAAATAAAACTAACACGCCTTGCCTGGCTGTTGCAAGTGTGAAATATGAGAGACTTGTTCAGAAAGATTTGGAGAGCATGGATTGTTGTCCGGTCCCCCTTAGTCTCAAGAGCGAACAAACCCCAAAACAGAGCACACAAACAAAAGCCTCCCCTCCCCCCACCAAGATTTGAAAGTATCGTGTCCCCTCATTGGTCCCTTGGGTCAGGTGTCAGCCAGGTTACCTGAGTTTCTTAACCCTTTTACAGGTAAAAGGATTTTGGCGTCTCTGGCCAGGAGGGATTTTATAGTATTGTACACAGGAGGGTTGTTACCCTTCCCTTTATAGTTATGACAGTTGCCCTGTTCTGTTCATTCCCTCAGTGGCCAATGTCAGATGCCTCAGTCAGAAAACAAAATCCTGGGCTAGGTGGACCATTGATCTGACCTAGTATGGCCATTATGATGTTTGAGGGGGTGAGGGGAGAGAAGACGACACCCACCATTTTGCATCCAGCCAATTTTAGCATCTAATCATTCAAATGAACATACCAGTTCCAAACATATGCATACACACTAACAGCTTCTATATGAGAACATGAATTTTTCCCTTCCAATATCACTGTTGGAAACGAATGAATAAAATGGTGCTAATAAATAACTTTCCATGAGGCAATTCTTTTTTCAGGACTTTTATTGTCCTTTATTATGACAAAATATCAAAAAGAGGGAAAGTGGGACTGCTGTACAAATTCTACAACGAACTGAACACAAAGTTGGCAACCTCAGCTAGACAGGATGGTCATGTCTTTTTGATGGCAAAGGTGCCTGTACCAAAACGACAGACCATGGTCTTGCAGAGCTGAAACACATTACAAAGGCAGGATTCATTGGGAAGCCTAGCACCGCGCTACGCATCACAAAACACTGCAAAAGCTTACTAATGAAGGGTCAAGAGCTGGAAGGGGGAGGGGGAAGTGGTCTGAAGTGGCACAGGAAAGTGCACTGAATTCAAAAGAAACTAGAAAGTAGGGCAAGTTAATTCATTCAGGGCTTTACTCACCATTACTCACATAATGGAGAATGCAAATAAAGTCACCAAATGTCACCTAAGTATCTTGTAAATCTTGTGGAACTCTTGGGCAGAGGCCAATGATTTACAGAAACAGATTCATTGTGTGTAGTGTTTGGAAACATGGTATAAATGCTTTTATCCAAACAATTAGCGAAAAACAAGACTCTGGGATTACACGCAGGCTCTGCAGTAATCCATATGTGAATATACATACTGCATGACCCAGTATTCAATACAATTCTGTTTTTAAATATCTAATGATTTTTAGCACTTGAAATATAAGAATAAGAATGTCTGTATGAAATACTGTGCTGGTCAATAATAATGGTATGTGACTAAAATTAGATTATTTGGCTATCATAATAAACAGAGCAACTAGGTGAAAAAAAATCAAAGAGAGCCCCTGGGAGACACATTCAAGTAGAATCACTGTAGAAAGGAAAAAAAAAAGTCCTTGTTCCCTTTGTCACTAGCATTTGCAATCCTACAGTCCTTACACAGAAAGATAAGAGGATTGGATTGTAAAAAAAAAGTCGATCCCCCTATCTACACGATGATGAAAGTGATTTTTGAGATTTGTTTCCCAATATTTGGAGGTGAAGCAGAATATGCTGTACTTGGTGAAACTGTTTCAGCTCTGGATAAAACAGTTCAATAGATGTCCTATGAAAGAAACATCCCAACAGTTCATTTAGTCTATTTCATGTTGCCTGTCTCATGTCTCCATTATATCAAGAAAAGAGGATTTACAATTACTGGAAATGCAATTACTTCATGCGTTACTAACATTAAACATGATGTGCCAAATTCAGCCCTGGAGGAGGGAAGTGCAACTCCCATTGACTCCAGTGGGAAAAAAGCCTAAAAGAAGTTTTCCCCATGCAGTACAATGTAATGGCATGTATTTGCTCTAACTGGAATACAATAGTTTCATAATCTACTGCAATTTAAAAACAATAAATCTTTCCGCATTAAAAATCACAACTGCAGTATTCTCATAATTCTGATGTTTTAACCACCCCCAAAATAAATATTCAAGTATGTGCACATTCATTTATGAATCTTGTGTAATACACACCTGTACACAAACAGCCCAGTTTAACTTTCTTCCACATTACATCCAAACAAAAGCACACAGTATTTTGAAAAGTATTGTTCACCGTTGCCAGCAAGAGAAATAGGCTCTGACATCAGATGCTTTTACTGATGCATGATAAAACCACCAAGAGCAACAGCTGAGCAACACTGATGCATTGAGAATAAATCAAAACGGGAGGCTTCAACGTGTAAGAGGTATACAAAATTGCTATGCTCCACCTTCCAAGATACAAGTAAATTCTGCATAAGTCAGTTATTTTATAGAAAACTATGATACGTTTAATTTTTACCATGGTTTGTATGACTTGACATTGTTATGACAATCTTTCCCTAAACACACCATGACAAAAATACGGCCCCGCTTGGAGCTTATTTTTTTTAAAATCTAACCAGATTAATAAATGATGATGCTTACAGATGGGGAAGTAAGGAAGGAGGAGGAAAAAGATTATTCTTCCCATTTACTGTCTGTAGTAACACACAGGTCCCAATCAGAAACGGGGCATCATTGTAAAAACTGAGATTGAAAGCCGCAGTCTCTGCTCCTAAGAGCTTACAATCTAGTTTGCACCTAATGCATTTTCCCTATCCTTTTCAGTCCTTGCCTCATTCAACGGATTTTTCACTTTTAGGTGTTTGAGTCCCCCTGCAATCTAAAAAAATAAATAAAAAAAATTTCAGAAGCCCAATTCTTCCCTTTAGAGAAACAGAGTCCCCTTAAGGGCACCCTAACTCCTCTGAACATTTCTCCTTTCAGGAGATATACCTGAACAAAAGAGAATTTGGAATTGTCATGGCTCAATATTCATCAGCAGTCACTCACTGCCAGGGATGCTGTGAAGATCAGAAGTATAAACTGGTTTAAAAAAAGTTAGATAAATTCATAGATAATAGGCCCATAATGGCTATTATCCAAGATGGTCAGGGAAACAACCCCATGCTCTGGGTATCCCATAACCTCTGACTGAATGACAAGGGATGAATCACTTGATAAATTGCCCTGTTCTGCTCACTCCCTCTGAAGCATCTAGCATCAGCCACTGTTGAAAGACAGGATGCTGGGCTAGAGGGACCATTGGTCTGACCGAGTTTGGCCATTCTTATATTGTCATTGTAGGTCTAAGAGTTGTTATTCTAGTCTGTTCCCTCCCAAGTGTGTTTTTAAAGTTGTAAGAGGCACCTTAAGAAAAAGTTCTTTCCTTGCCTAGCTATCTCCAGTTTTAGCCTGTGGGTAGGCTTACATTGCAGCTGGGAGATGAGATTCCCAATGTGGGTAGACACATTCACATTAGCTCAGCTTGCTAAAAATATCCGCATGGATGTTGCGGCACTGGCAGCGACTAATATTTTTAGCTATTCAAATATAAGCGATTGGGTTTTTTTGTTTTTTTTTGTTGTTTTTTTAAAAACCACCAGTTAGAAAGATTTTCAGACACTTAAATTTTTTGCACATAATATGACAAATTGCTTCTTTAAAACTTCAGAAACTTGCCCTGGACATATTCCTTATGAGCACAAGGTAGATCATTTTCAAAGGCACAAGTAAGAGTTGTTCACTGAACTCCCATTGCCTTTTAGTAGGAGTTTGATGGCAAACTCTCAATTTTGCCTGGGAGAATTTCCACCTAATGCTTTTGATATACACTAAGATAAAAATAGTTAGGAAATCATTTTCCAACTAATTTTCATTACTCATTATTTTTACCGAACATAAATAGAATGGTTGACTGTACAAATTATTCTCTTATATAGGCATTAAAAGAGGGTGACAAATTTTCTAGCAATGTAAAACACACCGATGCGCAGAGCTCAAGATTCATATTGGCATAATCTATACACCTTGTACCCTCTGCAGAATCTAGTGTAGACGGCTGATGTTCTCCTATAAATTGTAAGACTGATGGATGACTCAAGAAGATTTAAAAAACATCTACAAACAAAAAAAAAACTCCTCAATGCATCTGATTCTGAGTCTCAACATGTGCCTCTTTCACTGTATAGTACAGTAATTGCAAATTCAAATAAATTTATCTTGCAGATTTGTTCCCTCCTTCCCTCCCAGAAGAGCATCATACACAAAAGTCAGGCTATTCAAAGATACAGTTTCCGCAGCAACCATTACACAACCACAGTTCTCATATTATAAATATTAATTCATAAAATTACCAGTCTACTGTAAAACTCTCAAAGAGGGTATATTACAGTTAGGGTTCCTAAAGTAACTGAATTTTGAACGCTTACAACTTAAAAACCCATCACAAACAAAAATCCCACAACCACCCACTCACCATAATGTCTCACTAACTTTTTGTTTGTGTGTGTAGCGCTGGTGACAGAAAGGGGGGATGGGAGAAGTTACTTACCTTTTAGTAACTGGAGCTTTTTGAGATGTGTAGTCCCTATCTGAATGCCTCTGTGGGATATGCATATGCTTCATGTGCCCAGAATCAAAGCATTTTGAAAGCAGTATCTGTTTGCCTGCATGTGCTCTGAATCTCCTTGTGCCTCCAAACAACATGATAAAGGACAGTGTGGACTGACCACGTCTCCAGTTCCTTCTTTACCGTGAATCCAAGCAAGGTCCGAAGCAGAGAGGAAGGAGGGTGGGTAGCGGAATAGAGAGAGGGACCACATTTTTCAAAGAACCTCCACTTACTACAGGGTAAGAACTTCCTCCTCCTCTTTGAGTGCTGGTCCCTAGGTGTATTGAACTGTTGGGGACTGATAAGCAGTACTCAAGTAGTGGAGGGTGCAAGGATGCAGGTTGCAGAGCCAGATAAAGGACTACTGTCCCAGAGGATGTGTCAGCAGTGGAGTTCAGTCCTAGAGTATAACATCTCATGAACATATGGACAGAAGTCTACATAGCTGCCTTAGAAATGTCAAACGAAGGCCCTTCCTGAAGCGATGCTATCAATGTCATTTGTGCTCCTGTAGCATGAGCACTTGCCCCTTATTGGGAAGGAATGAGAGGCAATTGATAGAGTAAGATACAACCCATGATCCACTTTGAGATCCTCTCAGAGAAGATAGGAGAAAGTCTGAGGTCCAGCTATGGCAACAAAGTCAGAGATTTTCATATCAATCTTGTCCTTTGCACGTAGAAGGTGAGAACATGTTGTACCTCAAGTGAAATGAAGCCTTCTCACCTCTCCGACTCATGCAGTTGGGAATGAAGGGGTGAAGGGCAGGTAATTGCACAGGTTGGTTTATGCAGAACTCTGAAGCCATTCTGGGGATGTAGCTGTAATGACACTGTGTCCTTCTGGAATACAGTGCACAGGGGATCCACAATTAGGGCACCCAATTTATCTACTGTCCTGGCTGAGGTATGGCCATAATGCACCTTTCATGGACAAGTGATACATGGTCCAGGTGGCTAACAGCTCAAAGGGAGGCTTAGTAAGAGATGATAGCACAAGGTTCAAGTCCTTGTCAGGGGCAGGCTTTCCTACTGGTGGAAAAATTTTAATTAGGGACCTTTAAGAATCTGACAGCAGTTGAAACCAATCTTAATCCGACACTGGACAGCTGCAGGATAAATTCCAAAAGGTTTTACCAGACTAATTATCTGTTAATGGTCAAATTCACTGGGACTCAACAAATTCCCAAGGTTTAGATTCCCAGCTCTGTGATTTTGTCTTAGAATGGCAGGTGGCAGACCATAAACACATGCCTCTCATTTAGCATGCTAGCTACTAAGTCCATTTCTGCAAATCACTACTTAAAATTGCTGTCATTAAAGCAATTGTCATTAAGATAGGTCTGGAATATTAATAAAACTAAACACCGCTCAGCAAAAAATTAGCCATAAAATGTCACCATTTGAAGTACAAACTGAACTGTTTAAATAGCAACTCCATGCTACATAAGTGGTGGTGCTCTGGTCAGTTTTTGTAAAAGAATGGATTATTTTAATCAAATGTGAACAACAAAAAAGAAAAAAAATGCACTATAGCAGACACTGTCGCAAGTTACTGTGGCACAATTTCAACAGAAAGCTTTGGCCCGTTCTCCTTCAATTTTTAAATGTGCTATTGTAGTAATAAAACACTGACAAAAATGATTAACTTTTTTAATGGAAAACACACTCTCCATGTTTTCTGCTCTTTGAACCAATCAGGCAGAGTAACCAATCACAAAGTCTCAAGATTTTTCTCCTGGTCCAACAGTGTTTCTTCTGCAGGCTGACTCCCACACTACTTTACATACATCTATTACTATCTTATCTTCAGACACCTTTGTCTCCTCATCGAGCAACCAATCACCCAGAGAAGCCACAAGTGTGACTGTGTGCCCAGCTTCCCTTGTGGCAGGTTCACGGTGATGAAACTGCATTAAGATTGCTTGGATCATATTCAGACTGGGAGTCTCCCTTGCTGCTCAGGCAAGCAGAAGCACCTCTTACATGAAAGCTAAGCTTGCAATCATCTATCTGCAAAATGGATGAGTGAGTTACCACACCACAGTAGCCACATGAGGGTCCATCACCACCACACAGTTTCTGTGCCCTTCACAACTCTTAGCAATCAGTGAAATAGCTAGGACTAAAACTTCTTGTCTCTGGGCTTCCAGTTTACTGAAACTGCCCTAGCCTACAGGACAATGTGAGAGGGAGTTTCTCCATCTCTCTTTCTCAATTCCTCCAAAATAGCATCTTCATGAGATTGCCTGAAGCAGGGGGCCAAAACTGTACTAGAGTATTCACAATAAATCTTAGAGAGTTGGCAACATTGGCTTAGAGCCTGAAACATAAGAGGAAAGATAAAACACTCTTTTTATGGGGGCGCATTCCAATTTTCAATAGCTTTTGAGTATGTACAATACCAGCTAATGTGGAGGCAAATCTCTATTACAGTAATTTCTAACACCTGCAGTAAAATATCTGACAGCAATGTAACAGTGCAATTAAAATATGCTTAAAATACAGAGGGGATGAAGAGTCACAACAGTGCTACGCATATTAACTTATGCCTAGTTTCTTCAATGTAAGCATTACTGATGATAAAGGTTTATTTTTAAATTGAAAAATTAATGTAGTCTTACAGAAACAGCCCTGAACTATCATTGGTTCAGTTCCCCCCTCACCCACAGGTAACCAGTATTTGCTGAAATTACAGTTGCATCGTAAAGTTATAAATCCTCATTTTTCCCCTCTCATAAGGCAACATTATTTTTACAAAGCTAGAAAATATTAATTTTACACTACATTCTGTACACTGAAAGGTTATTTATTAAGTTCTGTGCCAAAGCATTGATCCCAAGTCAGATGGGAATTATACTGGAGGTCTCAGATTCTCTGGGGAAGCCAGATGATGAAAAATGAAGGAACAGATCTTGGATACCAATTATACTGTTAATCCTATTTCTCTTGCTGTTGCCTATCCATTTCTTGTTGATATTAGGAAATGCTGCCTAATCTCACATCAACAAGGCCCAAGACAAGCCTCCCACTAGAAACATTTACTTACATACAGAGTGTCACTTACCACTCTTTAATAAATTATGGGACCCTTATGTGGAGCTGGCCTAAAAGAACATTGAAGAGAATTTGTTCCAACTTAGCAGCATGGAGATAACTACCTAGACAACACTGGTTTTCAGGGACCAAGCGAGAGCTAAAAGCATTACCTATTGTTTGAGGCATGTTCTTTCAGTCAGTACAATTTGTTATACTGTATTGACAACCTTTTGGGGAAGGATCCCAACTTTTTAGTCTTGTTGAATTGTTATGGAAATTCCTAATAAAATTGTTAATAAAAACCACCAAGCAGTTGTTATGAAGGAGGAAGAGAGGTGAGTCAAGATGAGGATGGACAAACAATATTTTATGTCCATTATGTGACCAGTACATGCTTTCTATTTCTATACCATACAGCTGGCAACAGAATGTGCTTTCTTGAACATAAGGAAACAATTTCAGCACAAGGTTACTGTCCCCCGTCATTTGACTACATTATTGACCTGTAGGGAAACATCTAGTCTGTGCTGGAAACTACTTTGAGCTCCTTTAACAAGATCTAAACACTCCATCCTTTATTTGGGGCACAGAGGATTAACTTTCTAAACAAAGTTTAGTCTGTCTCACCTCACTTCAGAGTAGGAAGGAGGGATTCCAGAAACGAAAGAAGAGAAAAGATACAGCTCTCACTCTGCTTGTAGGAAGACATCGAGCAAATCCTCCAGAATAAAGGAAAAGAAAGTCTAGGCCATGGTACTTTTACCAAAGCATTTTGTCTTGCACTCATGCCCTGTCAGAATCTGGGAAACAGGAACTAGGTTCTGTTGAGAGTTGGACAACAATCTAAAAGTCCAGATCTTATTGTTATAACTACAGGTCATTGGTGTTTAAAGGAATGAAGAATGTTTAATTGGATGTTATAAATTATAGCGTAAAATAAATAACTCATAATACACAAAATCTCAAGAAAATGTTTCTCAATACATAACTATAGTCATGTTGTTGCTATCATAAAAGAATAAACAGTCTGATGTGTAGATGAAAAATATTAGACAATTATTGTGAGAGTTTTCTTTCCAATGTACTGCTTGAAATTAAAAGGAAGGTTTACTCAAAAGATCACTAATTTAAAGATCTTTTCCTCCCCTCAGAATGTGACTCTCTCAACTGAAAATAAAACAAACAATGAACTAAGGATTCCTTTTGAAATGAAGAGGAATGTTGTGGGGAAAATTATTATTTTGCAAATAATATCTGAATGCCTTTACTTAAAACAAACATCCTATATCAATTCCAAATTAGCAGAGCACAATTTATACTCTTCTTAATTTTTGAGAGGCCAGAAGGGTTAGTAGAGTATTTTCTAGAAGATTAAAAAAAAAAAAACAAAAAAAAACCCAACCAACCAACCACACAACAGCAGTTACATTTTACAATTACAAAATGACTTTTTTTAAAGTTGCCTTTCAAGTTTTGCCAGCAGCAGGACATCAACACAAAAGAATTGCCTTCCTAGTAAATTTGGAAGAATAAGTAATTACTGCATTACGGAAAATGGGCTCAGAAATCTCCATCAGCTGCTAACTGCAAGCAAAGCGCCTTTCCATCTGCCAAACCGTACAAATGCCCTTGGTGCCAGCCTCTACGTATACCAGCAAAGGACAAACAAAAAAAAAACCCGCACACACACAGTGTTATATGTGTGAGAGTCAGGCCATTACTGCAGGAAAGGCAGAAGCATCTCTCCCCTCTAGGAAGGTGAAAGAGTTACCTGTCAAAGCAAAGGAGCCTTTCTGCTAATCAGTATGCCTGAAGACAGAGCCCCCATAGGGTTACCTGTGCAGCCACCCACACTATTAGCTAATCAGCAAGAATATGACTAAGGTGGAAGTATAGCTAGGCAACTTGCTATTTCCCTCACTAGAAAGAATAATTGAGGCTTGCAGAAACACTGCTACAGCATGAAATGAAGGAACGATTGCCTGTTGGGAAACAGCAAATTACTCTAAATTTACTCCTTCCCTCTCCCTCTCATTTCTTCCTCAAATGTATGATGGGTCAATGTAATGCAGCACCTGCAAAGAAGTCAGGAATTGGTTAAGTGGCATTTGGGCTCAGTGCTGCCTTTGTCCCTATGTATAAATGGAAAAACAAAACAAAACGAACGCTGCACTGTGAAGGATAGTTCTGTCAATAGATCAAAGCCTACTCAGATTCAATTATATTAGCCAAGACCTTAGTTTGCTCCATGCTTTATGTATATTGTGCGGGTGGGAACAGGGAAGGAGAGCGAGCTTTTATGAGCCGGTTGTGTAGAAATATCTGCTTCCACAGCTTCATTTTGGAAAGGGAGATGCATATAAAGAAGCAGAATTTCAGCATGAAGTTACTGATATCACTGTCCCCAGCAATCTAAATACATTACTGCCCCATAGGGCAGTTCTCAGTCTGTGCTGGGGTAACAGTCTGAATCTCCCTCCCTTAATAGAGCAGTTGCCATCTTTACTCTTCTCCACAGTTGAAAAACTGCACAATAACGAAGAGGTAACAGTGACAGCTCCCCTCAGGCCTGCAGCTGAGGAATAAAGCAGAAGATTGAAGAGAAAGCTTTTCTAGAAGAAGTTTGCCTACCCTGCCTGAGAACATTTACTGCTTCCTCCTCACTACCACTCCAATCATAGCCTGGCCATACCCACTTCCCAGGAGCATGAGGAAGACTTACTGTAGCAGCCAAATGTGTTTTGCCCTGTTTCAGAGCATTCCCCAGTGCCACAGAGGGCCAAGAACTGAAGATTCTCCTCAGTCCACAGTAAGTATATCACCACCCATAATGTCCCCATCCCTATCACTAATAGGCTGAGGTTTAATGTGCCCTGGAGTTTTAATAATCTATATTATAGAAATGGCTAACAGCCTGAAATAGATTAGCGCAATAGGACTTCTGACACTGTACAAACTAGTCCCTGTCCCAAAGACCCTGCAAAGTGAAAGACAAGAGGTAACAGGTGGGTGAAGTAAATAAGCAGGGGAAGGAGGTAACAAGACTACAAGAAGATATTTTCATTTTCCCTGAGGGCTCCCCCTCCCACATGCACACACTAGTATCAGTTAGTGAATTTCTACTATAATATCCAATAAGTGAAAGCAGTAATTTACTGGAGACAGAAAATGAATGAGCTGAGGGTGACAGGAACCCTGGATTGGGTGCACTCACTTCAATTTTTCCTCTTCCCTATTCCAGGCTCCCAAATTGTGATTACATCTGCTGGTTGAAGAATAGCAAACCTACTTGTCTGGGACGATAAAGGAGGACTTTGGAAAAATTAATAAATGTTACAATATAATATTCATAAGCAGGGCAGAACTTAGATGCTAACAAAAACTTAAAATAATGATAGCAGAACATAAATGTAGAGGCAGCTTAATTTGTACCCAATAGTCAATACCCAAGATGGTTTGTTCTCTTACCTGCTTCCCATCTAGTGTTACAAGTCTCTTGACAATGCCTGAATCTAACTTAATGGCTTCTGTGATGTCAGTCAAAACCTGTTCAAAGGAATGAGCAGTCTTTTTATTCAACAGAATTCTCACAGCTTTCCGTGGCTTCACGCCACTCCGAATAACAGTCACCAGTTTGGGTTTAATGAAATCTTTATTCTCCTTCACTTCACTTTTCATCGATGTCAGAGATGTCAAGGATCGAGCAGACCCAGTCTTAACATTCACAGACCAGTTTGGATTGACATTCTTGGTATAATCAACTTTGCGATATGGTTCATTGGATGCACATACATAACTTTCACCTGAAGGGGGGGGGGGGAGAAGGAGAGAGAAAGACATTGTGATTTAGGGTTTTATGTTAAACATATTGTTCAACTATTCCATACAGTCTCCAAACTGACAATTTCTTGTCTGAAGCAGTGCTATGCATTGAGTTTCAAATATAATCTACTTATCCACTTGACTCCAATGTAAACCACAGTGATATGCTAGGTAGGGGCCTCAAGAGTCCCTTGTTAGAAATTCTGCTAATTCAAACTGAAGGGAGAGTTGGAGAGATTTCTCTCTCTCTCTCAGAGCTCCCTTTCTAAATACTGCTGAATTATCTCTACAGAATATTACATTCCTGGGACACACAAAAAATAAAGTAAAATAAAAGTAACTTGCATACACCCACTCACGCCACCCCGTAGAATGTACCCAATAGGGGGAACTGGGCTTCCCTACAGTCACAAATTGTACACTGTGATATTCTAGTAATATACTTGACTAATTTTCAGGAGACAAAGTCTAAGAATTTGCAGAAAAAGTGTACAACAATATTAGTTAACTTGCTTTGTGATGTTGCCTCCTTAACACCTCAGATTATTGGAAACCTGTTTAAATCGGAAAACAATAATAGATTACGTAGTCCTTCCTCCCTCTCTTGAAGCTCAAACAAACACTCTAGGCTTTTTGTGGTGGCGAGGGGGGGGGGGGGGATTTTATAACAGTCTCCTGTTAAAATATTGACAGCATATGGCTTGTAAAATATATATGCCCTACTCTAAGATAATAAAGTCAAAGGAAGTCCAGTAGTTTCCAGAATTTAATCATTCATGGGGAAAAAAAACACTAAAAAATAAGTATAGGCCATATATGCAACTCTTATGCTTTATTGTTACTTTGCAGTGTCACATGGTTGACAGAATTTTGTTAGATCATTTCACACACCAGAGAAATGGAAAAACTGCTGGAGGGAGTTATAAAGAAACAGTAATAGAACTCTAGACTAAATGATGGTAATTCTCCGGGGTTGTATTAGTATGCTAAATTAACACTGGATACAGAACAGTCAGTTTTCAATAAATCTATTCAAAAGGTTTCAGAATATTCTGCTGAAACCTAGGTTTTAAATTTGCTCCCAATGGGCCTTTTTCTAATTTGAAATGAACATGCAAGCTATAATAAAATGTTTGTAAATATTTAATCTAGTTTTATTAATAAATGATGACTGAGAATCATGCTACATGTAGAGAATTCAGAAGTGCAGAAAATTAGATACATGATGTTACACTTAACTATGGATATGCTAACACACTTATGTAAACTAATTGCCATTACAAAATCCTCTTCTTTGCTCCCCTACAACTTTGACTTCAAAAAACTGACCTGGCCTGAAAGTTGCATTGTTTTCCCAAATAGCAAAAGAAACTGTAAATTTCCTTCACAGGTTGCAGAAACAAATTGCCTTTGAGATACTATGATTTGAAATTTACTTGTCCGTTTTCTTAATCCAGTTGAAGTGACTTTTCCCTTTCTAGTTTACTAGAAAACAAACTCCCAGGAAGCTTATTTAACTTGCTATATTTGAAGGAAATAAGTTGTAATTAAGTTATGCAGAACAAAAATAACTAATAATTTGAAACCCAGTTCTACTCTTTGATGTCATTGGTAACTGATCCCATTGTGGTCAACAGGAACATATCAGACGCTATGCATTGGCAGATTGCAGTTTAGAGTCCTTTTATAGCTGACAGTTTGAAGATCTCTGTTAATATCAAAAAGTGTCATATACCATATCTCATACTAAAAGGAGGAGAAGTCAGAGTCAATGTCTGCAGCGTGTCTATGAAATGTATCAGGAGGAAATATTTAATACATAGGCTTGAATTTCACACACACACACACACACACACACACACACACACACACACACCAATAATAATCAAAATTTACAGATAGGTAAAGAAAATTGTTCCTTGAGAACTCAGAGTTTAAAAAATATTTACTTTGTATATTTTGATAAGTGATGTTGACAATTTGTGTTTTAATGGTTATAAAGCTTTAACATTTTGAATCTCAATGTCTATTGTCATTAAATAATTATCTAACCCAGCCCCATTAACCGGCTATAACGAAAGAAGGACAGAAGACTCTTGTCAAACTTCCTTCCCCACTCTGAACTTTAGGGTACAGATATGGGGGACCTGCATGGACATTTCTAAGCTTAATTACTAGCTTAGATCTGGTATCACTGCCACCATCCAGAATTTTCAGTGTCTGGATCACTCCCTTTCCCCCCAAAACCTTCCCCTCCCTGAGCAGCCTTGAGAGACTCCTTCACCAATTCCCTGGTGAGTCCAGATCCAATCCCTTGGATCTTAAAACAAAGAAAAATCAATCAGGTATTAAGAAAAAGGCTTTTAATTAAAGAAAAGAAAGTAAAAGAAAACCCTCTGAGAGAGATTAGCATACCAGCTACTCTCACAGACAACAGATTCAAAACACAGAGGATGTTCCCCTGGGCACAAATTTAGTTACACAAAAAATATACCCAATTTGATTCTACCTCTAATTGCATAAGACAGGTTACAAAGAAATAAACATAAACCTATTTATTCCTTTCTAAAAACTTACTACTCTGATAAGAGGCTGGTTCCTTGATCTTTTTCACTCCGGCTGAAACTGAATCTCTAAACAAAGGAAAAATTTCCCTCCTTCCTTTTGAAACATCTTGTTCCCCCATTGGTTCCTCTGGTCAGGTGTTAGCTAGGCTAGGTGAACTTTTTAACCCTTTACAGGTAAAAAGAGACATTAACCCTTAACCATCTGTTTATGACAACTCTTGATATGGATTTAATCAGGCCACAACTTTATTTTTAGATGTCTGGAACTACCTGGCAGATAAAAGTCTGCAGTGCGGGCAACTCGATGATCATTCAAGTAACTACCCGGGGCTTCCACCCACCTCCCTTCATTTTCCATCCAGGTCTTCCAACCAACCCATTGCTGGGACCTTATCATGCACTCCTCCTCCCCACCCCATAGGAGGGTTACAGTGGGCTATAAGAAAGGGGGGTTGGTTCCTTGCCATATCATTCATAGGAGCCCCAATACCCCCACATACATGTGCCACGGACGTGAAATAAGCCATTCCCCATGAAACTGATCTTCCCCTGGCTGTGGGGAGCACCCCAGATGGCGGCTCCTAGCTGCAAGTCCCTGTCAGGCTGGGGAGGGACAGGACTTGTCCTTCTCCTACACGGTCACTCTCAGGGGGAGATCAGACCCACCTCTGAGTGCATCCCCCTGCTGCAGGAAGCTCCAGTGCTGGGCCCCAAAGGTTCCTGCCATTACAGGAGGTTTTCGGATGTGGGTCCAATCTCCTCCTGCTGCTGAGAGCGCCCCAGCTGTGAGTCCCCGCTGCCAGAAAAGGGAGCCCCACGATCACAATGCTCAAAATTTCAGATGTAAAAGTCTGAAAACATGAAATTGACCAATTTTAAAACCTCTGTCCATGAAATTGATCAAGATGGACCGTGAATTTGATGAGGGCCCTCATCATTGGTACTTATGCAGACCAATCATCAGAATATCTTGCAAACATTTCCAATGGTCATAGATGGGAAACTATATGGGGAGGGCTCTGAGTTATTACAGTGAATTCTTTCCCCAGTGTCAGTCCAGTGGGTCTTGCAGATATGCTCAGATCACCATATTTGGGGTCAGGAATTTTCCCCCCAAATCAGATTGGCAGAGACCATGGGGGTTCTTCATTTTCCTCTGCAGCATGGGACATAGGTCACTTGCTGGTTTGAATTAGAGTAAAAGGTGTATTCTCTGTAACTCAAAGTCTTTAAATCATAATTTGAGGGTTTCAGTACTGAGTCAGGGGTTATAGATCTGTCATTGCAGTGAAGTTCTGTGGCCTGCAATGTGCAGGAGGTCAGGCTAGATGATCATAATGGTCCCCTCTGGCCTTAAAGTCTGAGAGCGTAAATGAATCAGGGAGCCAAAACCAGCTCCCTGAAACCCCATGCCTCACCGTCCGCCAAGCACAGCTTGGTTGCAGGAAAGAATCTGGCCCATTCTCCATTTTTCCGTGTAATTATTTCATCATTTGAATAGCGCATGCAGCTTCCAATGACTTTAATGAGAACACTGTGTGGTATATCAGAGGGCAGATCCAGACTCTGATATAACAAGAGCTCTGATAAGTGGTCATATCAATTTTCTGGCAAGATCAGATCACTGTTTTACCCATCATAAAGAAATCTGTGAACTTATTTAAGAATTATCCTTCTCTTCCAGCAATATTTTCACATTAAGTTTGCGATATCTTTGTTGTTTTAAACAAAATGCAGAAACTAACAGCAATAATCAAACAATGAAAGATAGTACAGAGTATGGAAAAAGTCCTTACTCTATTAGATTCAGGGGTACATGCTTATTTTCTGCTAGAACCCTACTGAGCTATCTGGCTGCTCTGTCTCTAAATACTGGATTGCCAAACACCCAGTGATTTGAGAGATCTTTCTTAACCCGTGCCAACAGGCTTACTATAGATGCCAAAACAGTTAAAGGAAAACACACTTCTAAATGAGCTGTAAAAACAGATGTTAGCAGATAACTATGAGAGTTTTTTTTTTTTAAAAAAGTTAAATTACATTTTTTTTTATTTTTTTTTTTTATTTTTTACACAGACTAATTTTTTTTCTGGAAATTGTTTTAAAAAGGAGCAGATTTCTTTGTGAAATTGCTGAGGAATGGGCACAGTACAGTGGGACAAAAGGAAATATTTGTACTTTGCGTGAGAGGGAATGTTTTGAATGATTAAAGCAGAACCCAGGATTCCCAATTACCAGTTTTCTACTCTAAACAGTTCAGCAAATTGTTTACTAGGTGACCTTGGGCAAGTCACTTGGGCCAGCATTTTCAAATTTTAGTCACTTAAATCACTATTTGGGCACTTAAGTGGCTTGTTTATCAAAAGTGAACTACCTCCAGTTCAGCTTCTGTGGAAGAAGAAAAAATAATCTCCCATTTATTTAGGTGCCTAACTTTAGGCATTCAAGTTTGAAAATATTTTATGAGCCACATTTTGGTTCAGTTCACCTATCTTTTAATATTCTACCAACTTTTTATATGAAGGAACTTATCCTTAACTGAATAACATCACAGAGTAGATATCTTGTAACAGTTGTAAAAATACTAATATTTCCAATATCCCAAAAGAAGAGATATTACATAAAACCACTGAAATCAGCAACCTCTGGATTAAAGTATGTCAGGCAGCTATGTAACTCTTGCACTACAGTGGACAAAGAGAGAAAATTAGAAGTAGCACCATGAGATCTTCACAAATGTACCAAAAGCAGACAGTACCTTAGTGATTAAGTTTCACCCAAAAAGCTTTTATTTTCTAAATCACTTGGAATTTGAGTGACAGATGCTTTGAAGAAAGATATAGGTTTCAATATTAACATGGGTTAAACCAACAGGAATGGAGTAAGGGCCTTTGGCTACAAAATGCTAATTCAAGTGACATTCACTGCATGTTTGCTTCCTTTCAAAAACATTCATGTATCCAATGCTAAAAAATTAACAAAAGTCAAAGTTAAGCCTGATGGCCAAGGCTTAAATTAAAGAGTCTGGAGAAAAGAAAATGAATGTTGGACAGAAACAGGTTCCGGATGAAATACATGTATTAATTTTTATAATGAAATTAAAGGACAACAGAACAGAAAGACTTCCTGTTCTTAGAATGTTACCATTATAGATTTTCCCAATGCTACCTCAACATTGCCATTACAGATGCTCATCATGATAGGATATTTTATTTACACTACACTAGTTAATATGACACACAGTTTATCAGATTTATAATGGAACACTCGTCACAACACAGAGTCTTCCTATAATATTTTAAATCTATATTAATCTACCAGAACAGTGAAAACTTTTTTTTTTAAATCAGTTCCATTTTCCAAGGTTTGAATAAGGCCAAGTCTCTTGAACATCTGGGGAAGTCATGGGGTCTATTTACTAGGATTTTTTCTGAGGTGGGTCAAGTTGAGGTGTTACAATTTTCTTCCTTTGATAGGAAGGGGTAGGGAGGTTTTTTTAATTAAATTTTTTTTTAAAAGTTACAAAGTCCATTTCAGACTGTGTAAAATTCAATATTTTAGCTCTACTTTGCCAAACTTCATTTCAAAACACAGGCTGCATGCAGGTTCTTGAATTTGAAAGAATAGCCAATATACACAGGCAAAAACTGGCATAGTTCACAAACACTGATCTAACAGCCAGTTTGATACCTGACAGGCTTATTATTTGGTCACCTTAGTGTACTGTAGATTGTTTTTCAGTTCTATGCCTGCTCTCTCTTCATGTGGGGTCAGACTGGGCTACCACACCTGCATGCCTACACATCTGGCAAGATCAAAGATAAGAACAGAAGAGAGAGAACGAACGAACACTATTTAAAAATGGAAAAAACTCACATTCTCTCTTTAAAATAAATGAGTGTGCGCTTGGTTTAGTAATTTAAGAGAAGGGATGAAATCTTGGCTCCATTGAGAGTTCAGTGACAAAACTCCCATTGGCTTCCATGGGGCCCGGATTTCCACCAACATTCCTAAATACCATCAGAGGCCTTGCTAAATGTTCTGATAATGATATTTAATTACACCAACTAAGACATCATTTTACATGTTCTGATGGGTTACGCATGGAACTGGGAGCCAGGAACTCTCAAACAATAATCTTGGATCTGCCACGGATTTGCTTGGGGAAACTGGCAGGTTATACTAACTTCAGCTAGCACACGTAAGTGCAAATTGAAACCCCTCACTCCAGCAATGAGCACTGCCCTGCAAATAGGATTCACTTCAGTGGGCGGACAGGTGGAGTTTCTAAAAGATAACAAATTCTGGTACTCTTCACCCATTTCCCACATCTGTAAAATGAGAAAAAAAACACTACCATCCAGACAGGGAAGCATTAATGTTTGAACACCACTCTACAAAACACCATGTATTCTAGCAAGGTGACTCTCCTGTGTCAAGAACGTTCTTGTCTCTGTATCTTTCTTTTGCAAAAAGAGTGGGACTTAACTGAAAGCATTTTACATTATGTGAACACTGATTATTCTGTATATATTAATCCAGTGAATGTGATATGTTGCTATATTTACCATTACACCAACGGATTTTAAATCCATTTGAACTCAAAGTTTTGATTTCCTGAACAACAAAAAAATCCTCTGATGCTGTGAATATTATCTCCCCCTAAATACAAACATTGATCTGTAGAAATATTTCCCCCCAGGGTTACATTCTATATTTAAACCCATATTAATGAAATAGTTTCTAAATATCATTGAATACAATGTAACAAATGCATAAAAAGGCAATTCCACCCAACGTAATGCAAGTTTAGCTGCTTTTTCAACTTTCCTATAGAAGGTTTTCCCATTTCAGATTTGTTATTTGTTATCTAAACTGGAGACTATGGACCAGATATGAAGGCCACAGAAATCATGGGAATCCTTTGGATCAGACCCTAAATTTCAATTCACTCATAAATGTATCATCCCTAGAGAATTAGCATGATTCCACATACACATAATAGCTATGTTTCCAAGTATGTAAATATGCTGTTGACTTTAATATTCAGTGAACTTTACATTAATCTACAGTTTGAAATATTTTAAGCTAATGCATTACAGCCACAAATAGCATATACATATAGCAATTGCCTTGCTGAAAATACAAAGCACGAGTCTTTAGTATACAGAAGTAGCTTTCAAACTGTGGGACATGCAACTGGGTAAGACTTTTCCCTAGTTTCTTCAAAATATTGTTGATAACATAATTTCTCTCACTAGCTGAGTGTCCTGCTCCAGCTCCTGCTGCCAGGCTGGAGGAATGGGGAACGGATGAGGAGCAAGGGGACCTGGTGGCCTCTTCCTGTGCCAGAGGTGGAGGGGGAGGGATAGGTCAGTGGTTTGAGCATTAGCCTACCAGACCCAGGGTTGTGAGTTCAATCCTTGAGGGGGCCATTTAGGGATCTGGGGCAAAAAATCTGTCTGGGGACTGGTCTTGCTTTGAGTAGGGGGCTGAACTAGATGACCTCCTGAGGTCCCTTCCAACCCTGACATTCTATGATTCTATACCAAGTCACTTACTCTGCAGGGGCAGATACAGATGTACCCCTTTGGGAGGTAGTTCCTGCCTACCAACACAGGCTCTTGCACCTGCAAGCTGGTGATTGAGCCAGGACCAGAGGAGCCTGTGGCCTGTGAATGATCCTAGGGACAGGAGTATGAGGAGAGGTGCACAGCATGGATTTCTGCATCCAGTTGAGGCCACCTTCCATATCCCAGGCAGGAGATGCTCACAGGCCAGGGAGCAGTTGGGCATCTAGCCAGGATAGACTCCCTGACCCTAGGCATCCAAGGAAATACTCTCTCTTAGAAAAAGTGTGGTGCACATAGGACATGACTCTCTGAAGCAGGGCACAGCCAAAAAAAACCCCAAAGTTGGGAACCTCTGATGCACAACACTGGCATTCAACATAAATCATCAACTCTCCAGTTTTTAGATGGTAATATGAAGTTTGTTACGTAGATATTGCATGGTTGATTACAAATATAAAAGCAAACTATACGCTGATGAAAAGGAAATTTTGTTAAGCAATAAGAGGCTTATTAGGTGGAAATAATATGAGCGCTACTGAAGTACGTTACAGTCTAGTGTCTGTATCCAGCCAAACTATTTTGCAGGAAGCTCAGCCAGGCTGCAGAACTATTTTGGCAGAAGTATGAAAGCGCCTCACAAGTTGGCATTGTAATTTCAATGGGGCATATGTAAAATCCAAAGATTTATTAGAATAGTGTTTGCAACAATCAAGAAGTGACATCTTTTCTGTGCAGAAATCCTCCTGGTAATAAGATATCTCCAAATAAGGTCTATGCTTGTTTAAAAAGACCGAACATCTGTTGACGTTTTGGACCATTATACAATCAACAAATAATTTAATTTGTTTCGTACTCTCTGCCTCAGAGTTTGGAGTGTTATACATGAAGAATAAATGTTACTGGCCTATAAGACCCAAGTTCCTAAGTAGTTTGCCCTTGGGTTGGGAAACTCAAAATTTCCCCAATATTTTATTCTTCACAGAAAAACCTGTCACACCCTAATCCAAGGCTTTTTGGATCCTTTTGAATGAATAGTTTTCAGAACACCCTACAAAAATCTCAGGCTCTTGGCTATGCAGCTGTAAAAACTGATATTGCACAGATTAGAGAAAAAATGAGAGAGCTGGGTCCTGTCCTTTTATGATAATTAAGGGAGTTCTTGAGACCAACTATTTTCTGGATTCATGTAAAATTGGGATATACTACTTCCTCAATTTTAAGCAGATACATTTATTTAATATTTTGCTGTTACTTAGATGAAACTCGTGTTGAAGTCTGGGGGAATCTAAAACTGTAAGGCTGTGTTCAGAATGGCGAGGTTTAAGTGGAATATCTGCAAATCTTCCTTTGGCAAGCTGTGTTTTTGATCATGAGACATCAGAACATTTCTGGCTTGCTTCTTAAATGTGTAGCCAGTTGGCTGTGATGTATAATGAAATTGAAAAAAAAAAAAAAAAAAAAGAATCTTGAACAGCACCACACAATAAAACTGTATGGGACCTGTGATTATATATGGTCATTAGGAAAGTAGTTGCCAAATATCTCAGTGCCTTTCATAGCATGAACATTACACATCACAGCCAACTGGCTACACATTTAAGAAGCAAGCCAAAAGTGTTCTGATGTCTCATGATCAAAAACACAGCTTGCCAAAGGAAGATTTGCAGATATTCCACTTAAACCTCGCCATTCTGAACACAGCCTTACAGTTTTAGATTCCCCCAGACCTCAATATGAGTTTTACCCAAGTAACAACAGCAAAATCTGACCCTCTGTATTCACAAAATATGATGATTCCATTCAGCTATCTCAGTTCAGAATAGGTGTAATGCAGTTCACTGTACTTCCTGGAGTGTCAATGAGTTTATCCTAGAGGTCTCATTATAAAATGTTTACAGTAAGTGCTTTGCCATACTTCCTATATGCTGGAAGCTGCATAATGATATAGTGGGAAACTAAGTATGAATCAGCATCCACTATCACAAGATGCTTCCATCTAGTTCTTCTAGATACCATAAGTTGTCTCCAATTTTATACACACTAATATTTAATAGCATTCCTCTTTCCAGCCCCCAAATTACAGTATAAACAATTATCAAGTACAGTAATAAAGTTATGATGGGAATTTTAATTACACAAAGTTTAGGGAATTCAAGAAATGAAAGGGCCAGATTCAGTTCTCATTTACACCAGATTTACATTAAGGTAACATATCAGAATCTTCTTCATAATTTCCAGAACCCTGGTAATTCAGTTTCCTTTTTAAATGCAGTTAAAACTTCAACCAGAATATTGCAATAATGGATCTTTTCATGCTTCTCTTTCTTGGTTTAAATTAAGAGATTTTTTTCATCATCACATGAGATGCAAGACTGAACTGCTCCAGATGTAGAGCAAAGGCTAGTCCATTTAACCAAATATTAGACGCATTCAAATAAACATAGGTAACTTGTGTGTGTGTTTATTTTTTAAATCAGATATGCGTATCTGAACAGCCATTTTTAAATTGATAAGATACATTGGGCATGTGCACTCTACTATTTTCAAATGCTTATACCATTTTTCAATATGTATTCTTTTTTCCTCAGTCAATAAAGTTCACATTCCTGACTGAGGACTGAGTACATACTAATTTTTTTAAAACAAAAGAGCTTGAGTTCTCAGAATGCCAACACAAGGAGAAGCGTATCAGAGGTGTAGACGTGTTAGTCTGGATCTGTAGAAAGCGACAAAGAGTCCTGTGGCACCTTACAGACTACCAGAAGTGTTGGAGCATAAGCTTTCGTGGGTGAATACACACAAAGAGAGAACACCGAGTCTCAGATTGAGGCCATGTCTACATCTAAAATTTTGCAGCGCTGGTTGTTACAGCTGTATTAGTACAGCTGTATAGGGCCAGCGCTGCAGAGTGGCCACACTTACAGCAACCAGCGCTGCAAGTGGTGTTAGATGTGGCCACACTGCAGCGCTGTTGGGCGGCTTCAAGGGAGGTTCGGGGAACGCGAGAGCAAACCCGGGAAAGGAGACCAGCTTCGCCGCGGTTTGCTCTCGCGTTCCCCGAACAAGCAGGTCTCCTTCCCTGCGGTTTGCAGGGTGGTTCCGGGAAACGCGAGAGCAAACCGCGGCGAAGCTGGTCTCCTTTCCCGGTTTGCTCTCGCGTTCCCGGAACCACCCAGCAAACCTCAGGGAAGGAGACCTGCTTGCTCGGGGTTCGGGGAACGCGAGAGCAAACCGGGGAAGGAGACCAGCTTGATTACCAGAGGCTTCCTCAGGTATGCTGGGATACCTGCTTATTCCATGGAGGTCAAGAAAAGCGCTGGTAAGTGTCTATATTTGATTACCAGCGCTGGATCACCAGCGCTGGATCCTCTACACCCGAGACAAAACGGGAGTACGGCCAGCGCTGCAAACAGGGAGTTGCAGCGCTGGTGGTGCCCTGCAGATGTGTACACCTCCTAAGTTGCAGCGCTGTAACTCCCTCACCAGCGCTGCAACTTTCTGATGTAGACAAGCCCTCACAAAGGGCCTTAGGTGTTTAAACCCCTGATTTAAGCACTTCAGTCCCAGTGTGATCCACAAAACTGCTCAGCTGCCGCTTTATCCTGCGGGCACCTAAACTGACTCAGTGCCTAAATTGTCAGGGTAAAAAGTTCCTTGGGCATCTACGGCTATGTCTACACTAGAGACCTTACAGCAGCATAAACTGTAATGCTGCAGCTGTGCCACCATAAATTCTCCCATGTAGCCGCTCTATGCTAGCAGGAGAGAGTTCTCCCATTGGCATAATTAAACCACCTCTCACAAGCAGTGGTAATTATGTCAGCAGGAGATGGTCTCAATCTCTTATTTAAATATTTAAACACAGTGGAATAGCTTCAAAAGTCATTGGGCCAGAGAGTGAATGACTCTGTAGAGTTCAGTGGTTACGGTATCCACTTCAGAGGTCCAAGACCCTTACTCCAATCACTGTTTATTATTACAAAGTGAACTAGCTTTAAGAGGAGAAACTCTGAGTCTCCCTCAATGTTCCATAGCTCAGTAGTCAGAGCATTCTTCTGAGAAGTGTGGGAGACCCCTTGTTCAAATCTTCTCTGTCAAGCAGAGGGAGGAATTGAACCTAGATTTCCCACATCCCAGGTGAGTGCTTTAATCACTGAGCTAAAAGTTCTAACAACCATCTCTGCCACTTCCTTCAACCAGTTTGCACAGAGCAAGGCAGGCACCTAACTCCTCTCTCACAGAACTGGAAGGGACACTGAAAGGTCATCAAGTCCAGCCCCATGCCTTCACTAGCACAAACCAAGTACTGATTTTGCCTCAGATTCTTAAGTGGCCCCCTCAAGGACTGAACTCACAACCCTGGATTCAGCAGGCCAATGCTCAAACCACTGAGCTATCCCTCTCCCATGCTACAGGAAAAGGGTTCCCTGGCTGTGGATCAGAGATAGACAGACTTAGGCACCTAGTACTGTGGGGAGGGGCTCAGGATTCCACCCCTCTCTCTCATCTCAGATTCATGAATTTCAGCCCTACCCTGCCTACTATGCTTGTTTTGGTGCCTCCCACCCTTAGGACACCTCTCTCCCTCCAAGTACTGTATAGGCCAGGGAGTCTAGGCACCTAATACAGGCTTTGTGGATCCCAGTTGTTGATTCAGTGATTTTCCAAGCACTTAGAAGTTAAGTAATGCAGCACCAAGTCCCTTTGTGGATTCAGGCCTAAGTTCAGGTAACAAAAGTGGCTAAACTAAAGTTACTGAAATTTTTAAATAATCTGCCTTTAAGCAGAGTACAAATATGAAAAGCATCCCAAAAGGTAAGTTTTTTCTGCAAATGTACAGACACCTAAGATGTCAGCTTAGAATGAAAATGCTTCTTAATTATAACTATAGCATTAGGTTAAAAGAACCTATGTGCACTCCTGGGAGACGACAATATGAGAGGGGTATCAAATGTATTCTACTCAATCTCTGAACAGTAGCTTTGGAACAAGAATCTTGGGTGAGATATGGCCCTTGGTTTGCGTTTGTTAGATGTTAATGGGCTTCTATTATCTCCTGAGGCTGAGATAAAGTGTCCTGCTTCTCAGTGAGAAACTACACAACAGAATAGAATAGGTGACAGTTATGAGTGTCCCCAGAGAAAGAGCCACTAGAAAGAGCCATCAGTCCCCATTTTTTTTTTCACAAGTGTGCTACTTTGAGCACATAAGTCAAAGCAGGCATCTGATTGCCCTTCATGTTTCTGTCTTGTAAGCCTCAGCTCATTCTCACAGCATCCATTACTTCTAATAAGGATGCAGACAGTTCCCCGTTCAAACTCTTTCTGCCTGACTCTTTCGTAGTGCTACTGAGGACTATTCCCTCTGACCTTCCAATTTAAAGAATCATTAGAGTATCCTTTCTCTACTTCATACCAAAAGGAGACCAGATTTCCAAAGCACTAGTAAACTTCATTTTCCTTCCTTCTTGATTCTTAGGTCCTTGGACAACTTACAAATGATCATGTTCTTGTCCTCAATCTACTTAAACTCCTCAGATACAGATCCTTTGAGAAGCTAGGATGCCACACTTACTCATTCTCACCTAGTCCTTTCTCTGCTTGCCTCTGCTCTCACCTTCTACTTTGTAAGGGGGTACAGATGAGAATTTTCTGAAAAGCATGATTACGGCCACAGGTTATCAAGCTTGCTGATTCTATCATTTGGCTTACCCACAAGAAGTAGACACCTACCCTGAGAAACACTCCCATAAAATTACAATTTTTTCATACTAAGGAGATTCCCAGTGGTGGTTTTGTTCATATCACAACAGTTTATTGCACTAACATTTCCTATGTAAACTGAAAACACTGCAGCTCACCAATATAGTTAACATATATTTGAGATGTGCAAATATTTTAGAAGCATTGTTTTTAAAAAAAGTATCTACCTTCCTGTGTTATACCAGCCAAATCATCCCTGCCCTTTACCTTTTTTATGATTTCTGAGGTGCCCTGGCTTTTGGCTTCAATGCAAGAAGATAATTGTTGTGCCTTTTGCAAGCAGTGAAGATACAGATTGCCAGCTGGTGCTAGCATCTGGTTGTTCTGGCACAAGGAAAGATGTTCTTGACCTACTTGATAAAAGCATACATCAGCTATAATCTTGAGTACTTTAACAGGATTAACCCGATATTGTGATATGCAACAATAATACTCAAAAGCAGTAAGTACTTGGATCACTCACTAATTGGTTCCCACCAATGCTTGTTTTCTTCTGCTCCCTGCTAACATGAAATAGCCATCTTCTGAGGACAGATAAAATAATATCCTGGGACATTGCTCCCTGCCATGGATAATGACAGCCTTATTGAGAATCTTTCTATATCCTTCCAAAGGGCTTCTGTACATGCGCCTAGCATCCCTGACAACTTTGAGTATGTTTCCAGTGGTGCTGACATACCACAAGAGGTTTAACTATAGCTGTGGAAAGCAAATGCTATTAAGAGTATTTGTGCTAGGCAGAGCACTGAAGATATCCTATCACTTGCCACATCAGAATGCCTGTTTCATCAGTGATGAAGACCACTTTTTCCTGGTTCTTCCAGAAGTCCAAAAAAAAAAAAAAATCTTCTGGTTAAAACGGCCAAGGAGCTTCAATATTTTCCTAGTTCCAGAAAAACCTAAGTATGTGATAATGAGAGGCTGCATGGTCAGTAAAAAATAAAAAGTAAAACAGGAGATGCTAACGAAACAGAGAGAGTCATGAGCACCAGTTCCTGCCACTGAAGAATTATAGTGTGTTTTCACCCCATTCCTAGTGCCTAGACAACATAGTGGTAATATAAAGTCATTTCAAGAATTAAAAAACTAGACACCTATCTAGACATCTCAGATATACCGCAATTTCTGCAAACTGATCTTATGTCCCACACTCAATCAATTAATCATTGGGAGTGGGAAGGAAGAAAAAAAAAAGTTGTTCCACTATGGCTATATAAAGGTGAAATATAAAAATGCTCGTGGGAATCCTGTTACCCCAAACCAAGAATATTTTGTTGGTGACACATATAGTAAGTGTGTGCGTCACATCAGCAGAAGGATGAGGAGAAATTACACACACAATATCCTGCTGTTCTCAAACAAGGATATATACTATAGAGGTGAGAAACATGGGTTTAGCAAGAGGGTGTATCCCAAATAAAATCTTATTCTCCCTATTCCCAACAGCTCACCCTATTGATGATTTTGCCAAGCACACTTGGGCCCTGTATATTAAAGGACACAGCCCTGCTTCCATTAACTCCAACATAAGCAGAATCAGAACCTTAGAGATTCCTCTCTCCTCATGTTCTCTGCAGGCACCTGAGTTGTCAAATTGACAATCCAGAGATATTTATATCTCTTGGAGCTGGGAACAGACCAGTCTCTGTGGAATGTGCTCAGCATCTCTGGTTCAGCAGACTATGAGTTTGCATACCCTTCAGAACATGATGTGAAGCATGTTTAACCAGACTTGCTGAAGGATGTGAAATTTTTAAGTGGCAGTTGTTAGGTTACATTTATTGTTGTGATGTGTGCTGTTGAATTTGTTTGTGGCTATAGATAAGTTATAGGCACACTATATACATTAAACAAACAACAAGAACAGTAGTGCCTGATTTTTTTTTTAAATGTCAATAAAATTTCTTACTGTATGTGCCCAAGCCCACAACAAAGCATGCAGCATCTCAATTTAGCTGATATAGAATATCATGACACAGAGTTTGATCAGCCAGTTCTTATATGCCAAACTGACAAAAAGCAAATTTGCCTTAAAGTGCTCATCTGCACTGGATCTATCTAGAGCTGTAAAGAGTGACTCTGAGCTGAGACAAGCTTAACAAAGTGACTACTGGCTTGCTCACAGAGGCTCGGGGCTCTCTTTAGGCTCACCTGATACAGTTGCTGCTGCAGCCAACAAATCAGAACTAATGTGGCTCCAAGTATCAGCAGCAGAAATGGCCAGGATGTACAGACAGCTTGTCCTGCCAGCAGAGACATGAAGGACTGAGGTAGGTGGCTACATTGGCTCTGCTACCTGGCCATCAGTTACCATACACAAGAGCCTTCCACTGTATTTACAACATATGCAACTCTACTAATGGTGCAGAGACAATTCAAGTCTACTGCCAATGTCCTTTTAGAAGGATTAATTCCACTGTGGATTTCCATTCAAGTATGCTTGGTCAGAAGGGAAGGGCAAGTAAAGAACAAGTCTTTCTCCACCAAACTGATGGAGTCCTGACTGCAAAGGAGGGTTTCTATGGGCTCTTATAGATGGTAGAGCCATTTTCTGTACTCTTTTCCCTGCCCCGCCATGCTTCCTGCCTCAGGGTTTTCTCTTCTCTATATGCATGGTAAACAGCTTTATAACAGAAACTAATGTTGGTGAAATTTGGTGTGCTAATTGGAGCATATGCTAATCCAATCATGATGCTGAAGGACTTTTTGAATATTCCTGTAAGCCGTGTTGATCATAGATAAATGAGCAAATTATTCGGAATCTTTTTTCCCCTTTTATTTTACTTAGAGAACCATGAAAGTGATTTTTCAATAGCGGTATTATTGCTGTTGCTGTGCATCTGATGAATAAAACAAAAAGGCACACTCAATGAGCATATAACAAAAAAGGGACAAATACTGGCCTCAACTGCACCCTTAAAACCCCACCTAAATTAATAAGACTGCAGAGGTATGGAAGCAGAATTTGTCCTGATGATTCTAACCAGTACATGAAAAAAAAACAAAAAGATACTATGGATGAAAGTTTATAATGACCCTGATAGGAATCAATCAGTTTTAACAATAACTGTACTAAAAGCCACCTAAAACAGGCAATCCCTCCTTCATGAAACCACTTTAATAAGCAAATTTTTTTTGGCATTAAATTTATCTAACTATTATTTAAAACAGGGGTGGGCAAACTTTTTGGCCCAAGAGCCACATCTGGGTATGAAAATTGTATGGCGGAACATGAATGCTCATAAAATTGAGGGTTTGGGTGTGGGATGGAGTGAGGGTTCTGGGGTGGGGCCAGAAGGTAGGAGTTCAGAGTGTGGGAGGGGGCTCCGGAGTGGCGCAGAGGGTTAGGGTGAGGGCTCCAGATGAGGGTGTGGGCTCTGGGATGGGGCTGGAGCTGAGGACGAAGGGTTGGGGGTGCAGGAGGGTTCTCTGGGTTGGGACTGAGGGGCTCAAAGGGTAGAAATGGGATCTGGGCTAGGGCAGGTGGTTGAGGTGCAGGATGGGGTCAGGGGTACAGGCTCTGGGAGGCACTTATCTCAAGCAGCTCCCAGAAGCAGCAGCATATCCCCCACTCCGGCTCCTACATGGAAGTGTGGCCAGGTGGCTCTGCACACTGCCCCATTCACAGGTGCCGCCTTTGCATCTCCCATTGGCCACAGTTCTCAGTCCATGTGAGTTGTGGAGGTGGCACTTGGGGTGAGGGCAGCGTGTGGAGCCCCTTGGCTGCCTCTACGTGTAGGAGCTGGAAGGGGGGAAATGCCGCTGCTTCTGGGAACTGTGTGGAGCCACGGCATGTGTAGAGGAGGGCAAGCCCTGGACCCTGCTCCGTGGCAGGAGCTCAAGGGCCAGATTAAAGTGTCTGAAGGGCCAGGATGTGGCTTCCGGCTTTTCCCACTCCAACTTAAAAGATCACTTTTACAAGGCATCCATTTTTAGACTAGAGATAGGCAAACTTCTTTTGTCTAATTTCATATTCACTTAAACATCTGAGGTGACATTCTGGTCTCATTGACTTAAACAGGGTGAGGATTTCACTCCTGGTGTTGGAAAGAGTGACTCAAATGATACTGAAAATTCTGCTTAGGCAAGACCATGGAAAAGAGACCACAGGGGGAATAAAGTCCAATTTAAAAAAATGGAAAAAATAAGTAGAGAGCAAGCAACTAATGAAAATGTTGATGGAAACTATCTATACATCATACACAGAGCACCCACTTATACCAGCCTACCTACTGCATACCCAAACATGCAGCACAGGTATCTTTTAAGTCGAATTTTTAATTGAATCGTCCCTTTTTAAAAAAAGGAGATTGGAGGAGGATTATGGGTGTTACGTTACAGACAAGGTTTGCAAAAACCAGGATTAGTCTGCAAGAACTCCACAAGATTCTCCTATCCCTGCTTCAGGCAAGTACCATTGCCTTACAAATCAGAGAAGGAGTCTTCTTCAATAAGAGCAACTGCCCATATATGTATTTCAGCACCTAGAATGCAGACAGCTGCCTACTGAGATTTTCAAAAGTGCCTCAGCACCTGGATCCCATAAATTTTAATAGGAATTAGGCACTTTTCAATATTCCACTAGATGCCAAGCTCCATCTTCAAAACACCTTTAATAGTTTGGCCCATCAGATCCTAAGTGTCACCGAACGTCATTAGGATCCTAAAAGGGTGTCATCAGGAGAAGGGAGAAAACTTGTTCACCTTAGCCTCCAATGATAGAACAAGAAGCAATGGGCTTAAACTGCAGCAAGGGAGATTTAGGTTGGATATTAGGAAAAAGTTCCTAACTGTCAGGGTAGTTAAACACTGGAATAGATTGCCTAGGGAAGTTGTGGAATCTCCATCTCTGGAGATATTTAAGAGTAGGTTAGATAAATGTCTATCAGGGATGGTCTAGACAGTATTTGGTCCTGCCATGAGGGCAGGGGACTGGACTCGATGACCTCTCGAGGTCCCTTCCAGTCCTAGAGTCTATGAGTCTAAGTCATTTCTGAAAAAGTGAAGCCCGGTTCACAGCCTCCAGTTTGGTCCATTACATGCCAAAATATAAGTATCAAGGCTCCTACAGGATGACTGTTTTCAGAGTATTTTACAATGCAAGGGCTTTCTCTTGTTCTGAAGAAGTCTGAATTACCATGGGTGAAACAGTAATATTAATATAAAACAATGTTATGGGAGTTAAATTATAACATTTCCCTTCTCAAACAAATAAAAATATCTGGAAATGTACATCCTGAAAATGTATTACTAATCCTATAGTTGAAACAAAATGTCAGCCAATTAGTTAATCACATCAGATCAAATAAACACTACCATAGGGTACCTCTGGGTAAGCCACAGGGAAACACCAGTGAGAGGGGGCTGGGGATAGGTAGGAAGCAGAATGGTGTAGGTAGGGGAATAGGCACAGAACAAAAAATGCAGCTCTTTTACTGACTAGGCCTGTGCTTCTGGGCAGCTTCTCTGCACCTATGTCCTCTTTGTGCTTCTAAAAGAAAGTTAATACTTACCTACCTCCCAAAGATTCATTAGTTTTTTTTGTTGGTTTGTTTTTTAAAAAAACCTCTACAGATGCAAGGGAGCCAAATTCCACACCAGTGTAAATCCAGATTAACTCTGGATTGAAGCCAACCGAGTTACAGAATTCAGCCTTAAGTAACTACTCTCTTGCTAAGGTGCCTTGTGTATTTAGACAGAGAAAACACAACATGATAAGGTGAATGTCTTGTGTAGATAGGGTGGGACTGGGAAGGCACAGCATACTGGGGGAATAACAAGAGAAGGTACCTTACAGGAATACGAGGTAAAATAACAGGTCAGACCAGCCTGAGCAATGCCCCTCTCAAGAGCCAACCCTCCTGTGCAGCCTAGATTTTACTCCTCAGCAGCTGCAAGTGTCTCTCTTACCTTCCACTAGCTCCTCCAAGCTGGTGAGTTTCCTGCTGCCATCAATGGTGTAGATGGTGCGGACCCCCTGGGGCAGGTTCACATTGTCCGACAGCGACCTGGTGAGCTCGATCAGGAGAGCATCGAAGGAGCGAAAGCGGTCGCTGGAAACGGCAAACACCAAGCCCTTGAAGTACCTGTCCCCATTGCGGTAGAACCGGGCTTTCTTTGCTTTCTTCTCCGAGCTGAGGGCCTGCAGCGTCCGCGTGCGGTAGAAGCTGCAGTGGGCGCTGTGCGCGGGGCTTGGAATAAGCCCGTTCCCCTTGGGCCCGGAGCTGCTGCTGCAACTCGAGCCGGTCCCCGTTCTGCGGGCCCCTGGGCGCTGCTGCCTTTTGTCCCGCTCCTCAAAGTGCTCCAGCTCAATGCTCCTGTTGTTGGCCATTTATTGCACCCTCCCCCCCTTCCAACAGCTAGTCCCCCTGCTTTTGCCTCAGACCCCCCCGGCGCCGAGTCCCCAGAAACCTGCCACTAAGCCTGGCTCAGGGCGTGCAGATACAGCGCACACCTAATTTAGCATCACGCCGAACCACCCCGCCTGGAAGGATCTGGCGAGAGAGCTGTACCTCCCCTGCTCAGTATTTACACTCCTAAGCGCCAACGTTGCCCTTGGGACTAACTGACCTGCGGTGTGATGATCTTTGCCCCCTTTTAAGACACACATGCACCCACTCACAAACGCATCCCTGCTGCCTGCCTAAGGAAAGCCTAACTCAGCACCTCGCGGCCGGACGCAGCAGCAGCAGCTAGGACACAGGGCACAAACTTCGGGAGGCTGAGGAGTTGCTGGCGGGGGCTGCTAGCTCCTCGCTGTGGCCACACAGTCTCACACAATAAAGAGGATGCTGCTAGCCATGATGTCCCCAATCATGCCATTCTCTGCGGAGGAGGTGGGGGTGGGGAAGGCATCTCTCTCCCGCCCGCTCCCAGCGCCTTCCAATCCGGAATGCCCAGCTCCAATTGCCCCCCACAGCGCGCCGGGAGCCAGCGGGGCTCGGATCACATGGGCGGATTGCAGGCAGGGGGATGTCTCATGCGGCTGCCGCTCGCCACCAAGGCGCAGAGGAGAAGCACAAATCCAGGGTCCTCCGGGAGCAGACAGCCCCCGAGTCAGCGGTCCCGCCCTGCACAGCTCCAGTGTGTACGAGCAGCAGCTGGGGAAGACTGTTAGCGGAACTGCCCTGTGCAAAAGCTAAAGCCCGGCCCCCTCGTTTCCCTCCCCCCTACGCCTTTCTATGCCGGCGACTTCTATAACCGGGCGCTGAGGTTCCAACAGGAGGAGCGAGCTGCGACTGCAACCCCGCCAGTCCGCGTTAATGGCAATGCAGCGTGTGAGGTAGGCGAGGGCTTCTCCCGGGTCCTAGACAAACACCAACTCCCGGACTAATAAACCCAGCTGGCTTTGAGCAAGAGCTGCCTGTTACCAACCCCATTGTAAACTGCACTCAGGCAGTAGCTTGTACCTAGAGCCCTACCAAATTCACAGCCATAAAAAACGCCTTAGGGATCATGAATTCTGGTCTTTTGTGTGTTTTTACCTTACACTATACAGATTTCACAATGTTTCTCCAACTGAGGGGGGCCTGACCCAAAAGGCAGTTGCATGTGGGTTGCAAGATTATTTTAAGGGGTCATAGTATTGCCAACCTTACTTCTGTGCTGCCTTCAGAGCTGGGTGGGTGGAGAGCAGCAGCTGTTGGCCAAGTGCCCAGCTCTGAAGGTGGTGCCCTGCCAACAGCAGTGCAGAAGTAAGGGTGGCAATATCATACCATGCCATCCTTACTTCTGTGCTGCTGCTGGCAGCAGCTGGCTGGCCAGCAGCCACTGCTCTCTAACTGCCTAGCTCTAAAGGCAGCATCACCGCCAGCAGCAATGCAGAAGTAAGGGTAGCAGTACCACAACTCCGTTTTGGGTCAGTGCCCCTACAATTACAATGCCCTGAAATTTCAGATTTAAATAGCTGAAATAAAATTACAATTTTAAAAATCCTATTACCATAAAATTGACCAAAATTGACTGTGAATTTTGTAGGGGTTAGCCAGCTAGTGTGTAAAGCACCATCACAGGGAATTAAAGTTGTGTGTGTGGATGGGAGGGAGGTTAGAGCAGCTCCCAGGTAAGAGCTCGTTAACTTCAGTGAGGACAAGCCCTGCCACTCAAACCTGGCAAAAGCAGGGAAAATCAAGGACAGAACTGAGGATCTCATCACACTCCCACTTGCTGTGTTCCTTTGTTTTGCTGATGCACCTAGTGTATGTCCGGGAGGAAAATTAAATTACATAGTTGAAAATACATTACCTTCTTGTGGTAAAACATCCTCTCAAGTCACAAGGACACGAGGCCAGATTCTGCTCTCACATCTATGTAAGTTAATGGTATTTCTGTGGTATAAGTGAAATCAGAATCAAGCTATCTAGATAAAAAGTATATTGTTGCTCAGAACTTATTTGTCTTAAATATTTATGTCTGAGTTCTCCTTTTAGTTACAATATTGTGACAACATTGACCTCAAAGGAATTATTCTGGGGATTTTTACTAGTGTAATTGAGCTTAAAATTTGGCATTTGTGTTTTAGGTCACCAGCCCAGTTAGCTTCAGGTTACTTGGTTTCTTTACTGTTTTGAAATAAATATTGTCATTGAGGAGGGGATAAAATATTAATATTTTTTAAACATTTCCTTACCTAGGTTACTAATTTTAGTATCAGGTCTGTATTTATGTTATAAACCAGTACCTAGAGCCCCAGTTCCTGGAGTCATGTGACTACATAACAAGCTAAGATTTCATTTTAAAAAGAGTTTCTAATACTTACGGTTGTCAAAAAACAACCTTGAAAAAGCAACATATTTCTTAAAAGTGTGCAGTCTGAAACAGTAGCTTTAAGATTTGTTAATTCCTCCATGTATCTCAATGGGGTATTAGAACCCCAAATCCCACCTCTCAGGAAAGCTCCACCAGAGAACTCATGATATGACAGAGAAGAACAGTGCAGAGGACTCAACCCACCACCACACAAATAGATATACTCTAACTTCTGAGGCAAATACTACGGAGCCCTGCTGCTGCCTGTTGGGAGGGAGAGAGGATCCCTGTGCCACTCCTGGAGAGAGAAAAGTGTCCCCCTCCACTGCTGCTACTGGCTCTAGGAGCTGAGGGTCTCCCCCATTGCCACTATTCCAAGTATGGGGTGGAGTTACAGGAATATAGTAATGATAGGACTTGTCAGGTGTGTTTAGGGCTGCAGATTGCCTCAATCCAACCCAGTCCTGCCCTGGTCTCTAAATATGTGTGGGAATCTGCTCTGCTTATTAATTACAAATCAGTAAATAGTATTTTCTAATTTAAGTTGAGTGTTGAATTTATTCCATATTTTTATGGATAAGAAGGATATTCAACAAATGAGAACAGCCTATTGCTGCGCATACTGAGACAGTCAAATGAATAAAAACATTTCTTGTTTACATTAGACATTTTGAAGAGAAGCAGGTGTTTTTAATGTTGCTTGGTACTTAGTAAATCATGCCCCAGGTGTTGCATTTGTCAAATTGTTACTTTTAAAGCATATTTTGATCAATTTATGGCAGCTTTAAGGTTTCCTGAATTTTAAAGTTGTTAGAACGTCATCCAAAACCAGTTAATCTGTTTCTTTTATTTCTGTATTCTCTTGCACCTCTTAGCTGTCTTTGTTAAAGTAGCATTTTCACGTATGTACAGCACTATACTCAAAACTATTCCATTAATATTACTTTTTTGGTAAGGCTCGCAACTGAAACATTCACTTTGATCTTTCAAAAATCAGATGTTCTTTGTTATTGAATACTTGCATTTAAACAATACGAGAGTCTCCTAAGAATACACGGACATTCTAATGCAATTATAAATAAAGTGAAGTATATTATGAAAATCTTTCTTATGTCCTTGTTGAGATAAGACCTTCACTTTATGTATCTTTTATCATTTTGGTGGTTATTCATACTGCTATCTTTGACTGAACTCTATGGCATTAGAGATATGACTGGGATGCTTTTATCTATATTTAACTTACTTATTTAACATGTGTAGGATGCATTATGGTCCAGTTTAAATAAAATTTAGTGAAGATAAAATATTAAAGGGAATTTCTTTCAGTCCTTTAATTTTTCAAGCAAACCCAGGAGTGCTTAGTTCTCAGTGACTTCACTCTTCCATTATCATGTGTAATAAAGTCTAAACTGATAGCTAAGTTAATATCTTAGAGAAACATATATTCTTTTCTTCTGTTATTACCTTAAGAAATATGTCAGGAAGTATATTTCTCTGCAAGTTATTGTTTTTTAACTTAATACTTCTGTATGACTCACCTAAAATTTCTATATATGCTGTGTTGTTGTAGCTGTGTTGGTCCCAGAATATTAGAGAGACAAAGTGGGTGAGGTAATATTTTTTATTGGACCCGCTTCTGTTGGTGAGAGAGACAAGCTTTTGAACTTACAGAGAACTTTTCTTCAGGTCTGGGAAATGTACGCAGAGTGTCACAGCTAAATACAAGGTGGTACACATTGTTTAGCATAAGTAGTTAACACAGATTTCAAGGGACCATTCAAGCTGCAGTGGCCTGTTAATACCCCTCCAATCACAGGAGGAAAAGGAAGTGTTTGGGGGGGGGATGAGAGGGAGGAAGGTAGCTGACGGTGGGGGTTGTTAGTGAATTATAGATTGTTGTAATAAGCCATAAATCCAGTGTCTCTATTCAGACCATGATTTTTAGTGTCTAACAAAGTTATGAATTTAAGCTCCCAAGATCATCTTTTGAAAGTGTTGCATAGGTTTCGTTTGAGGATGTGAACTGATAGGTCAGATACAGAGTGATCCCTTTGTGAAAAGTTTTCATCCATAGTTGATATGGTGTTTTTGTCTTTTATCATTTTCCTATGTGAGTTCATTCAAGAGTGTCTGGTTTCATCCATATAGTTGTTACTGGGGCTTTTAGGGCACTGGATGAGGTACATCACATGTTGTGTTAGGCACGTGTAGTACTTACGAATGAAAGGAATATTGTGTGTGGGAGGGGGGTGTTGACAGGGGCGGCTCTAGACATTTCGCTGCCCCAAGCATGGCAGCATGCCGTGGGGAGCGCTCTGCCATTCGCCAGTCCTGCGGCTCCGTTGGACCTCCCGCAGGCATGCCGGTGGAGGGTCCGTTGGTCCTGCGGCTCCACCAAAGCCACGGGACCAGTGGACCCTCCGCAGGCATACCGCCGAAGGCTGCCTGCCTGCCGCCCTCCCGGCGGCCGGCAGAGCACCTCCCGCGGCATGCCACCCCAAGCATAGACTCATAGACTCTAGGACTGGAAGGGACCTCGAGAGGTCATCGAGTCCAGTCCCCGGCCCTCATGGCAGGACCAAATACTGTCTAGACCATCCCTAATAGACATTTATCTAACCTACTCTTAAATATCTCCAGAGATGGAGATTCCACAACTTCCCTAGGCAATCTATTCCAGTGTTTAACTACCCTGACAGTTAGGAACTTTTTCCTAATGTCCAACCTAAATCTCCCTTGCTGCAGTTTAAGCCCATTGCTTCTTGTTCTATCATTGGAGGCTAAGGTGAACAAGTTTTCTCTCTCCTCCTGATGACACCCTTTTAGATACCTGAAAACTGCTATCATGTCCCCTCTCAGTCTTCTCTTTTCCAAACTAAACAAACCCAATTCCTTCAGCCTTCCTTCATAGGTCATGTTCTCAAGACCTTTAATCATTCTTGTTGCTCTTCTCTGGACCCTCTCCAATTTCTCCACATCTTTCTTGAAATGCGGTGCCCAGAACTGGACACAATACTCCAGTTGAGGCCTAACCAGCGCAGAGTAAAGCGGAAGAATGACTTCTCATGTCTTGTTTACAACACACCTGTTAATGCATCCCAGAATCACGTTTGCTTTTTTTGCAACAGTATCACACTGTTGACTCATATTAAGCTTGTGGTCTACTATGACCCCTAGATCTCTTTCTGCCATACTCCTTCCTAGACAGTCTCTTCCCATTCTGTATGTGTGAAACTGATTGTTCCTTCCTAAGTGGAGCACTTTGCATTTATCTTTATTGAACTTCATCCTGTTTACCTCAGACCATTTCTCCAATTTGTCCAGATCATTTTGAATTTTGACCCTGTCCTCCAAAGCAGTTGCAATCCCTCCCAGTTTGGTATCGTCCGCAAACTTAATAAGCGTACTTTCTATGCCAACATCTAAATCGTTGATGAAGATATTGAACAGAACCGGTCCCAAAACAGACCCCTGCGGAACCCCACTTGTTATACCTTTCCAGCAGGATTGGGAGCCATTAACAACTACTCTCTGAGTACGGTTATCCAGCCAGTTATGCACCCACCTTATAGTAGCCCCATCTAAATTGTACTTTCCTAGTTTATCTATAAGAATATCATGCGAGACTGTATCAAATGCCTTACTAAAGTCTAGGTATATCACATCCACCGCTTCTCCCTTATCCACAAGGCTCGTTATCCTATCAAAGAACGCTATCAGATTAGTTTGACACGATTTGTTCTTTACAAATCCATGCTGGCTATTCCCTATCACCTTACCACCTTGCAAGTGTTTGCAGATGATTTCTTTGATTACCTGCTCCATTATCTTCCCTGGCACAGAAGTTAAACTAACTGGTCTGTGGTTTCCTGGGTTGTTTTTATTTCCCTTTTTATAGATGGGCACTATATTTGCCCCCTTCCAGTCTTCTGGAATCTCCCCCGTCTCCCATGATTTCCCAAAGATAATAGCTAGAGGTTCAGATACCTCTTCTATTAACTCCTTGAGTATTCTAGGATGCATTTCATCAGGCCCTGGTGACTTGCAGGCATCTAACTTTTCTAAGTGATTTTTTACTTGCTCTTTCCTTATTTTCTCTTCTAAACCTACCCTCTTCCCGTAAGCATTCACTATACTAGACATTCCTTCAGACTTCTCAGTGAAGACTGAAACAAAGAAGTCATTAAGCATCTCTGCCATTTCCAAGTCTCCCGTTACTGTTTCCCCCTCCTCATTGAGCAGTGGGCCTACCCTGTCCTTAGTCTTCCTCTTGCTTCTAATGTATTGATAAAAAGTCTTCTTGTTTCCCTTTATTCCCATAGCTAGTTTGAGTTCATTTTGTGCCTTTGCTTTTCTAATCTTGCCTCTGCATTCCTGTGTTATTTGCCTATATTCATCCTTCGTGATCTGAGCTAGTTTCCATTTTTTATATGACGCCTTTTTATTTTGTAGGTCACGCAAGATCTCAAGGGTAAGCCAAGGTGGTCTTTTGCCACATTTTCTATCTTTCCTAACCATCGGAATAACTTGCTTTTGGGCCCTTAATAGCGTCCCTTTGAAAAAACTGCCAACTTTCCTCAGTTGTTTTTCCCCTCAGTCTTAATTCCCATGGGACCTTGCCTATCAGCTCTCTGAGCTTACCAAAATCCGCCTTCCTGAAATCCATTGTCTCTATTCTGCTGTACTCCCTTCTACCCTTCCTTAGAATTGCAAAATCTATGATTTCATGATCACTTTCACCCAAACTTCCTTCTACTTTCAAATTCTCAACAAGTTCCTCCCTATTTGTTAAAATCAAGTCTAGAACAGCTTCCCCCCAGTAGCTTTTTCAACTTTCTGAAATAAAAAGTTGTCTGCAGTGCAGTCCAAGAACTTATTGGATAGTCTGTGCCCCGCGGTGTTATTTTCCCAACATATATATGGATAGTTGAAGTCCCCCATCACCACCAAATCTTGGGCTTTGGATGATTTTGTTAGTTGTTTGAAAAAAGCCTCATCCACCTCTTCCGCCTGATTAAGTGGCCTGTAGTAGACTCCCAGCACGACATCACCTGTGTTTTTTACCCCTTTTAGCCTAACCCAGAGACTCTCCACACTTCCATCTCCTATGTCCATCTCCACCTCAGTCCAAGTGTGTACATTTTTAATATATAAGGCAACACCTCCTCCCTTTTTCGCCTGTCTATCCTTCCTGAGCAAACTATACCCATACACACCAACATTCCAGTCGTGTGTATTATCCCATCAAGTTTCAGTAATGCCAATAATGTCATAATTGTATTTATTTATTAGCACTTCCAGTTCTTCCTGCTTATTACCCATACTTCTTGCATTTGTATATAGGCATCTAAGATACTGATTTGATCTTGCCTCCCAGCTTTTCTCTGACCCTCCTTCCTCTCTGCCATTATAGCCCGTGCTCCCTCCTGTTTCCAACCCATCTCCCAGGTCTTGTTCCCCACTTACCTGTGGGCTTTGCTCACCTGTCCCCGTCGAACCTAGTTTAAAGCCCTCCTTACTAGGTTAGCCAGTCTGTGCGCAAATAAGGCCTTTCCCCTCTTCAAAAGGTGAACGCCATCTGTTCCTAGCAGTCCTTCCTCAAATAGCATTCCGTGGTCGAGGAAGCCAAAGCCCTCCTGGTGACACCATCTTCGCAGCCAGGCATTCACCTCCACGATGCATCTATCTCTGCCCGGACCCCTACCTTCAACAGGAAGAATCGAAGAGAATACCACCTTGGCATGCTGGGGCCTGGAGCTGCCCCTGGTTGTTGATCCTTGTAGCAGTGGAGATATGTCTTCAAGTTTTGCATCTGTTTTTCTGGCAGGTCTGGTGCTGCTTTGAGTTGGTGTGTCCTGATCTGTGGGGAGCTTGCTTCTGTTGTTGAGCTTGGAGAGGTTGAAAGCTGGAAGAGGGGATACAGCAAAGACTTCTTTAAGGGGTCCCCATTAATATGGGTTATAGTTATTTGGTGATTTTCCCTGTACGGGTTCCAATATTGAGTGATAAGTGACAACAATGGGCATGCAGTCAGAAGATGGTTTTATTTCTGTACTGAGGTGGGTTATCTCAGGGTATTTGGGTGGCTCATTCCATGATCTGATCTACTTTTCTGGTGGAGTCTTGTTTGGTGAAGGTACTTTTGAGTGTGTTCAGGTGTATATCTGGACTTTCTCCTCTGAGCATATTCTGTAGTATCTGAGTGCCCGGTGGTAGATAACAGATTTCTTAGTGTGTGTGGGGTGGTTAATGGATCTATGAAGGTAGTCTGGTGATCTATGGGTTTCTTGTATATAGTTGTCTATTGAGTTCCATTGTTGAGGCTGATCATGGTGTCCAGGAAATTGTAGTTTAATAGACGGGTGGTGGTTGTTGAAATTGTGGTGGAAATCTATGAGGGAGTTTAAGTCATCTGTCCAAAGGATGAAAATTCATCAATGTATCTCAGAATATCACTGATTCTGTGGTGCATTTGTCCAGTGGTCCACACTGCAGAAGAGGCAAATTCTGATGTCATTGCCTTGATTCTTCATAGGCTGAAATCCTCTCCTCTAGCTTTGACAATAACATATCTCTTACCTCCCCAAATCCAAGATGTCCAGATTACAGAATATGCAATATTTTTCTAATTTATCTGTTGCATTTTTAAATATGGTCATCGGTAGTATCTAGGTACAATGTTACCCACCTTCTCATATGTGCAAAGAAGCACACCCACATTACTCTTATCCTTAAAAACTCAGCTAGCTCTAGTCCCCATGCACTTTAGGACCCAGTTCAAAATTGCCCAGATTTTGTGTGTGTGTGTATGAAAATACTCTGTTGACTTTGCCTAGTATATTTCAAACACCATGCATTAAATTCTCTGCTCTTGTAATGAATGCAGTTACATTGACTTCAATGCAAATTCACCCTTTCATACTAGCAGATAATTTGCCCTCTTACTACTTTATAAATATAATACATAACTGTTAGTATTTTGAAAGGTATTTACAGCTAAGTACACTAAAATTTACTAATTTCTTACACTGTATAGCAGGGTGGTTACCAGCTCCTGCCTTAAAAGGGTTAAAATAGCCTGGGGAGAGGGCTGTGGCAAGGAAGAAAGCCTCAGCTGATTGGGGAACCAGCCACAGATGTGGTCATGCCCCAGTCAGCTCCCAGCTGGCCCTTATAAGAGGGCAGTGGGCCAGGAGCACACAGAGTCTCTCTCTAGTGGTAGAGAGGGAAGGGTCTGGCTGCTTGGAAGCTGAGCAGAAACCAAGACTGGAGCAGGACTGGGGGAAGGCCAGAGGAACTGGGCTGCTCCAACCTAGAAATCCCCTAGGCTGCAGGCCTTGTTAAAGGCCAAAGAAGGTACTAGGCTTGCAGAGGGTAGCCCAAGGGCAGGCAGAAGCAACAGGTCCAAAAAAACCCTTGCCAATGATGAGTGGCCTTTACAGATTACAGTCTGCCCCAGTGAGCAGGGGCTAGATGGTGACTGGCAGTAGCCACTGAGGTGAGGGGGGGATAGATATGGGGGGGTACTGCCAGGGGACAGCACCCTGTCCTGAAAGGGGTACCAGGTTTCTGGAGGGACTTGGGCTCAGCGGCAAGTAGGACACTGGCCTGCAGAGGGCATTGCGGAGCTGGAATCAGAGCTAATTCCTATAGACTAGCAGGAAGGGCTGCAGGGGTGAGTCCTGCCCTGTTACACACTGTAATAAATATTTACATATAGAAATAAATGATGCACTGATTCTTTAGGTACAATGTTTTCTACAGTGTGGTCCATTGGCAATTGTTGTAACATTGTTATATCCAAGCCAAAAGGCATGCCTGTGAACTGTTTGCACCAACTCTAGATGAAATAAAACAAATGCTCATCAATGTTGGTTGGAGGGATGTGTGATTAGGACACTCAGTCTGATTCAGCACAACCCTGATGCAGCTTCTGCAAATGGAAATTAAACTGCTGACTGGCAGAGATGCCCAAAGGAGTGTAGAAGTACTTCTGTCATAAACAGATGGTTAAGGGTTAATGCCTCTTTTACCTGTAAAGGGTTAAAAAGTTCACCTAGCCTAACTAACTTCTGACCAGAGGAACCAATGGGGGAACAAGACGTTTCAAAAGGAAGAAGGGAAGTTTTTTTCCTTTGTTCAAGAGTTTCAGTTTCAGCCAGAGTGAAAAAGATCAAGGAACCAGCCTCTGATCAGAGTAGTAAGTTTTAGAAAGGAATAAATAGGCTTGTTTATTTATTTGTAGCCTGTCTTATGCAAATTGAGGTAGAATCAAATTGGGTATTTGAGTATTTTTTTTTTTTTTGGTGTAACTAAATTTGTGCCCAGGCGAACATCCTCTGTGTTTTGAATCTGTTGTCTGAGAGTAGCTGGTATGCTAATCTCTCCCAGAGGCTTTTCTTTTACCTTTCTTTTCTTTAATTATTAAAAGCCTTTTTTCTTAATACCTGATTGATTTTTCCTTGTTTTTTAGATCCAAAGGGATTGGATCTGGACTCACCAGGGATTGATGGGGGTAAAAGGAAGAGGGATGGTTAATTTCTCCTTGTTTTAAGATTCAAGGGGTTTGGATCTGTGTTCACCAGGGAATTGGTGAAGTCCCTCAAGACTACACAGGGAAAAAGGGGATCCTTGGGGGGGGGGGAGTGGCAGTGATACCAGATCTAAGCTAGTAATTAAGCTTAGAAGTGTCCATGCAAGTCCTCACATCTGTACCCTAAAGTTCAGAGTGGGGAAGGAACCTTGACAACTTCCAACTGCACTTCTTTGGGAGACTCCCTTCTCTGCCCAGTGATCCACTCTGCAGCAGAGGTAATTTCTGAAATGTCTGGGTCCTCAGAACCCAACCATTTATTTTGACATATCAGGAAGTTGAAGGGATTTTGGTAAGGGTCAAGAATGTGCCTATATCTTCATGTTTCAACAGTTCTTTTTTTTTTAATTGGTTTCCCCATATTTTCATGCATATGTTGTTTGTTCCTTTACTAATATTTTGAAATAGCAATAAAACTGTCAGTGATTTGTTACCAAGAGAGACTGTTGCTGGTAGGTAAATGTGTAAAAGAGGATGTACTGCCAAGTTTCATATGGTCTACCTTTGATGTACTCTATGTCAAAGAAAGACGTAGGAGGATGTAGGTGAACTCTACTCTGCCCTGAAGAGAGAAAATCTAGCAATGTCTGGTAAAAGGAAAGCACCGCAAGCAAAGGGAACTGATAAATGTGGAGCTGGATTGCCCTCTCTGGTGGTTAAAATCTGTAGAAGGAGTGGAGGGTGTGGGCAACTTGATGAGGTCCTTGCACAGTTGATCCTAAGTTCTTCTGGGCAATAGGATTTGCCCCCATGCAGGACCTGCTCTAAATCTCTGAAGCTTACATGGTCAGAATTCTGATTGTAGAGCATTCTCCACTACTTTTCTTTTTTAAAATAAGCTCTGCATGCCCTTTACCAGCAGTGCACGTAGGGCAGTGTGGTACGGTATGCCATACCTGCAAGATACTTATAGCTGGTAGTATGGCATACCAGAAAGACACGGGAGGAGCAGAACATGGGGCTGCTGGGCAGCCCCATGCTGGTAACTCCTTCAGCACAGCTGTACTGCCCCTAGCCCTTCCATGCAGGGTCTGCTCTGCCTGTACAGCATCCCTGCTGGAGGACAGGGCAGGGGGCGGTACAGCTACACCAGAGGAGCTGCGGATGTGAGGCTGCCCGGTGGCCCCATGTTCAGCTCCTTTCCCCGTTGCAGTTCCCGGGAGAGCCCCTGGGATTCTCTAAATGCCCTAAATTGGGATTCTCTAAATGCCCTAAATTTGAATGGTTTCTTGTAATTACTTACTTTCATCTATCATGCTTATAAATGTGAATACATCAAATCCTCAGGACATCCCTGAGGTGCTATGCAAAGATATTCTTATCGTCATTTTACAAATGTGTAAAAGGAGACACAGAGAGGTTAAGTGACTTGGCCAAGTAACACACAGTCAGTTGTTGTCTTGAGAATAGAATCCAGAGTCCTGACTCCTCTCCAAGACCCTTATTCCAACCATTAAAATCACTTTCTCTATAATTCGTGTATATAATATATTCCCCTCTATTGCCTTTAAAAAAGCATATGTGCATATAGACAGGCAGAAAAATGCTAGTAAATAAATAAGCATTAGCCTGTAGTTAGCCAGCATTATTTTCTACATGTTGCATGTTAGTTAACACTTGTTGCATAGCTGGAAATATGAGTTTGTGCTCGCTGAACATGGAATTACCTCAGTGTATCACAATTAGAGAATCATCTGTATTAAATATCTCTGCTGAACCACTATAAAAATTCACAGCTTTCAAAAGACTTAAATTATTAATTTCTGCAACTTAGGTACATCTATAAAGCATGGAGGCACAGCCGTCCCTGAACTCTTAAAGGGCTGTCTGCAGGATCCTTCTGTACGTAATTTATGTACAACCACCACAGAGTTGGTGCTCACAAAACTGTTATTAAACAATGTTGGGAAATTGTTTTGAAAATTTAATAGTTTAGACAGTCTATTCATTTGCCTTTTTCTATAAGGATTAATGACAAAGAAACAAATCAGTTTTTACTCTCCTGTCAAGGAACGTTACTCACTCTGGCAGGTAAAATTTTGCAAAGTTTTAGTTAAGAATAGGTAAAGTTGCAATCTGACCTGCTGAAGAAAATGCTGTAAAGTCTGTAGTTGTTATAACTGCTGTATTAAATCACATGTCATATATATTAGGTAGTGTTGTGTACATTCAGTGTGTACGTTTGAATGTACACTGTACATTCAGTGTGTACTATTTGAACATGTAGTTTAACTTAGTTACGTGGTTGATTTCTTCAGATTCCCATCAACTCTTCCTTTCTGAGTGTAAAATACTTTAATACAGACTTTTTTGTAATTTTTTTTACAAGCACAGGAGGACTTCTTCCTATTAAAGGGCACATGGTACCAAAACCAAGTCATAATATATAAATTCGATACATCAGAAAGATAAGATTGATCATCCCACTAATTATACATCCATGTCTTGTTGCTTTTGCACTGCTGTCCCATATACAGGTTTCTGATTTTGTCTGAGGATGCCTGTAAACTCCCCAGGGAAGAGATCTTACCTAATTTTTTTCCAAAGCAGCCTGTACAAGTATTTTGCCATACCAATAGTAAATAGCAATGTTCCTTTTGTTCACTGTTTGACAACAATTTTAATATAATTATAAACAGAGCACCTAAAGCAGAATGCTGCTTTCTGATTGTTACCATAGCAGATATTATTAAACAGACACCTCCATGGCAATGTCTTTTAGGTAGCATGATCAAAGCTCAATAATAAGCTTATAAAGGTTTCTGGGGACAAAACAATGGCAATAATCGCCATTGAATCAGGTATTTCCTGGCAGTTACTTAATATCATGACAAGCTTAAGGCCTCTCGGCTACTATGCAGGCTCTCAGGCCCTCCAGGCAAGGCATTAACTGCCATGAAATGTCCTGTAAGGTGGAATTATTACATTTACTGCACTTGTGAGAGTTTTACTAGTTCCCTCCCTATAGTGTGCTCCTGGGAAAAAAATACCATTTCTCTAGTCTTGCTTAATGTGGTATTGTCAACACCAGTTGTTCAAAAATAATGAGTCAGGCCTCCAAAATCATGAGATTAGATTAAAAGTATGGTTTGTTTGTTTTAAAAAATAACTCTAAAGGCCCAAGAATCCAATTTTGTTTGTTAAAAAAAACAAAACAAAATTGGATTCTTGGGCCTTTAGAGCTCATGATTTTAAGCTCTACTCTGAAACCATGAAGACTAGACATGTCCTTTATTTTTAAAATAAAAGCTAAGATCCTCTCTGAATCCTGTGACTCCAGGACCTTCCAAAAAACACTAAATCACAGGCAAAGACAACTGGGCTTATTCTTGCCTAAAAATGTAGGGATTGCATTAGTAAAGAAAACATTGAGTTTAGAACAAAAGCTCAATTATCTCACTTTATGATAAGTGAATCAATTTAGTCATAGTACACAACTACTCAAAGTGATATTGTTTATTTTTTTTTAACTCTAGCCTTCACAAATAAAAAAAACTTGGCTTTACCCCTGTAAAAGACAAGATCTATAATAAAATTGCAAGAGTTGGCAACTCTGTTAATAATGCAGCATAGCCATCAAGACCTAAGAAGCTTCTTGAGTGACCTTTTTGTGGCTGTGAGTATATGAAATGGACAACCTCTTTAATTTAGCCTGTCCCTTCTATATAACAATACATTAATGATGATTAAGGCTATGATTTAGTCACAGGTATTTTTAGTAAAAGTCATGACAAGTCACAGGCAATAAACAAAAATTCACAGCCCCTGGTCTGTCCATGACTTATACTCTAAATACCCCTGACTAAATCTTGTGGGGGGGAGGGCGCTACTGGGAAGGGGGGAGTCCAGGGCCAGCGGCATCAGCTGCCAGGGGCCTCCAGAGCAGCGGCTACTCCCCCCAGCCTGGGGACTCCTACCAGGGGCCTTCAGAGCAGTGGCTGCTCCAGCTATCACAGAGACTGCTGCTTGGGCGGTCCCCAGGGCCAGTCACACTGGCCACTGCTCAGGCGGTCCCTGGGGCCAGCTTCCTGGGACTGCCTGAGCAGCAGCTGGCTGTGAGGCTGCCTGAGTGGCTGACTGCAGAGCTGCTCCAGCAGTGGTGGGTGTGGCTGGCCCTGGGGCCACCTGAGCAGCTGGTCCTGGAACCAGCTGCTTGGGTGGCACTGGGGTCAGCCACACTGGTTGCTGCAGAAGTCACGGAGGTCATGGAAAGTCACGGAATCTGTGACTTCTGTAACCTCTGTGACAGACACAGAGCTCTAAGGATGATACTGCATTTCCATGCCAGGATATTAAAGTGCTTTCACCTACTTCTAAAAAAGGCCAATATTATAACCACATTTTACAGAGAGATAAATTGAGCTCAGCGAGGTGATGTGATCTTTTTCCAAAGATCTACAGCAAGTCAATGGCAGAAATGGGAATGGAACCCAGGAGTTCTGAATCCCAGTCCTCTGCAGTCTACAAACCAATCCCTGTTTGTCCCTGCAGTATTTTCTTTTTACCTCTGCCAGTCTTTTTAAAATTAATTTATTATTATTGTCTTTCTCTTTCCCTGCCTCCTGACCCTTCTCTCCCCCCACCCTCTTTCCCTTAGCAGTCTTCCGACATTGGTTCAATCTAATCCTCATTTCTTTCTCTCCTTTTTTCTTTGCAATCCTGTCTCCTCTTATACCATGGCTGCTTCTGGGGAATGAAATATGTTGCTGCTCTGGCCCAGAAAGCGACAGTCCTGTATTCCTCTCCACTGGACTGTACTGAGAGGCACGTGGGAGCAAGAGAAGGGAAGAATAAGCTTTAGCTGTCGGCTCAGATGCCCTGGAAGTACCCACAAGAAGAAGGTGAACAGGAAACATTGCTCACTACCTGCACTCTGACTTATGGGTGCTATTTTAGCTGTTATGAGTGTGTGTGTGACAGCAGGGGGAAATATGTAACACATTCTAGATTGACACTTGTAAGATACCAGAATGTGAAGGGGCTTAGAGACTTTAGTAAACATTTTTCAGATAATATATTTATATGCTTTATTTTCTTAGATAGTGACTAGCCCAGTGCTGTGCAAATGGGAGTGAGAGAGCAGTATTGCTAACCTCAAGTGTTAAACAATCATGAGTGAGATCCTCATAATAAAATTGACTTAAGCATGAAATTTTAAAAATAAGAAGTCTTAGATTACTCTTATTTGCCTTCTGGTTTCTGAGCCATTAGGATATGCCCAGTTCATGTTTTAAGGCTTTTATCCACAAGCACGAGGGTTAGAAACTTACTTTGTTTTTTAAATGAAAACTGAAATTCTTGCATAATCACCTCTGATAGCTGGGGCTTTAAGCAAAATAATCAAATGCTATAAGACTTGCACTAAAGTTGTAAGGGTTGGCAACACTGTGTGACTGGGCTAGGATTCTCTTAGCAGATATGCAAAGGTATAACAGGATGGTTTGCCCTTGGGCTGGAGAGCTTGGGGCTAAGCCTTTGATTACAATATGAACCTCATCTGAGGGGAATCAGCTAATTCAAATATAAAAGACATCAGGACGTAAGCATGTGTGTGTTTGATTGAGAGAAGTTCAACAGTGAGGAGAAAGAAGTAGGATCACGAGGCTAAATGCTATCCAAAAAGCATTGGGGATTGCTGGTTTTGGGTGGAACAGACTGGAAGACAAAGTGCCCTAGATGTGACTGAAGAAATGGAGCTAAGTATGAACTGTTGAGCTATGATTTTGGACTTTATGATGAGGATTGTTTTGGTTAAGGATTTTGAGGTCTGTATGAACTGTTTTGATATTAAACTAGCCCCAGAAAGGGGTGCTGTAAGACATAACAGAGACTCTGGTATGCGTAAGGAGTCTACAAGAGGGGACTAACAGGGCTAAAGTGTCTGTAAAGTGACTCCTGGCCATGAAGGGATGCTCAATAAGTAGTCACACTGCTGCAACATAACTCTAACCTTAATTTTTGAACTTGAGGGTGACATTTATTCTGTACAAAGGGTCAGCATAAGACTTATGCCCCACTTAAGGCCATGTTTGGGGCCTTCCATGAAAGGCTTTGTACTAATCATCTGCCCAGGGCTGAATTTCATCCCAGGATACAGGGACAGCCCCTGGTTATGGTGATATTAGCAACTCTAGATTCTATAAAGTGGGTATGGCAGTAGTGTAGTCAAGAGTAAACTGAGTTTTTGTGTCTTATTTCAGGAATATGGTGTTTACCCATTTCTTTTTGGGGAATAGAGAATTTAGATTAGTTTGCCACTTTATTTATTTTAAACTACAGTGCTGGAGCACGGCCATGGCCCTATACCCTTCCACTCCGGGCAGCAGATCAAGTCTGGTGCAGGGACCACGAGCTGCATCTTGAAACTGGGCACACTAGTGACTGCACTGTTGTACATTCAGACTATATTTCCTAAGGCATTTTGCTTGCAGAACTCAATACCCCCTGACAAAATTCACAGCTTTTATTCCTGCGTGAGGCTGAGTTTGTGTAACTAGAGCAGCCTGGGAAACATGGACTCATCTGGAGGTGGGGGTGGATGTGATTCTGGTGTGCACTACCAGTTTGTTTCCCTGGTGCCTGGGTTTGGTGTAGTGTGAAAATACAAGTTCTTTAACACTTCACTCTTTTAATGGAGTTTTTCCTCTCACCTGAGGTGGTAACTACATATGATTTTGGTACTTAGGGACCAGGCATCTGTGTTTGAACTCTTAGCTTTGTATGGTTTAGCTCGTAATTGTATTTAGGTTTTCAGTGGGAACAGAACAAGCCCTTGCTCCAGGGGTTTTAATGCCCCAAGCAGCCAAAAAAAATAAAGCCATGGTCGCGATCCGCAGCAATTCAGCGGGAGGTCCTTCGCTCCGAGCGGGAGTGAGGGACCCTCCGCCGAATTGCCGCAGAATACCTAAAAGTGCCACCCCGCTTCCGAGTTGCCGCCCCAAGCACCTGCTTGATAAGCTGGTGCCCGGAGCCGGCCCTGTTTCTTGCAGGATGGCACTCAATTGGCCCCCCCCCCGCAAGTATGAATATAATGAATCAAATTCTTTTTCAGAGACCCCAGCATCCCTTACCCTCCACATACATACCAGATGTTTGACTCTTCCTCAGTATAGCAGAGACTACAATATATGCAGCACATTTTATTTTCCTTTTATGGTCCAGAGACATCACTTCTCATCCTCCCTTCCCACGAGGCAGAAAACCCAATTTACCCCACCCTTGCTATATGGACTGGAAGTTATACCTTCCATATTTACTGTTGTGAGTTAGATACAGAACATTTATCTACCTTCTTCCAATCTATGTGAAACAAATATGCCATGGATTTCAGAGTATCCAATTTATCAAAGCGTGCTAGCACATTATTATTAAGAAAAGAAGGAAGTTAATGTGCATGTAGAATGTATCCTATTTTAACTTGTGTGCAGATATAGCATAACACGTACAGGATTTTTATTTGTCTGCCTGTTAGATGGACTGCAGTAATGCAATGCTAACGGTAGGGTTCTTTTTTAGGAATTTGCAGTGTCATATTTTACTTAAACTGAATTAACTAGAAAATTGGAAAATTCAGAAACCTTTCTTTAACTGTATTGCACTACTCATTTGTAACACATTACAACCTCTACTTAAAGTTATCAAAGTTATTTTGTTGTTAAATATGATACTGGATGCGTTTAGGGCAGGGGTCCCCAACGTGCACATTAACTTCCTTCTTTTCTACCATTGTAGACAGGGATGGTACTTGGGTGTATAGAGAGCCATATAGGGTATATATCCTAGGGTTCAGTTGTGTGTAGGCAAGTAGAATAGAGTGTCATAATCAGTGCCTCACTGTATACACTGATATTTGTATCCATGCTCGATGGGCATGAGATGTCTGCATTCTATTCACCACTGTAAGCGTATACTCTTCCTATCCTAAAAAAGTATGGGGGAAGGAGTGTGGACCGTTCAGAAAAGGGAAACCAATATTATGAAGCTGGGTGTGTGTTGGCATGCAAATAATAATGCCCTGGAGTAGAGCTGGGTGAAATTGCTGAAATATGATTTTTTTGCAAATTCACTGAGGTTTTTTTTTATTTCTTATTATTTGAGAAATTAGAGGAAACAAAAGTCAACAGCTTTTCACTAGTTTGAAACTTGTGCAAGTAAGAGGGTGTCATTCCCTGGCTCCAAGCCTGTGCCTATTTCTCTTCCTAATACTACTTTTCTTCCAAACATTCTCATTGACAACTTCCAACAACAAACTTTTGAATACAAGGGTCTTTCAGATTGCACATCTTTTACTAGGAAATAATTTTCAGTTCCCTCTGCCTTTCACTGATTACCTGTAGCTGCCTTAGTTGTGGGTCAGCATACAGGCCCCTCAGTCAGCAAAATCACATGGCCACTTGCATTCTTGGTAAAAAGCTAATATAAACACACCCTACTTTAGTCAAATGTTAAGGAAACCTCTTTGCACCAATGTGCAGCAGCACAGGACTCTTGCATTTGTTTTTTCAAAGTTGAAATAGTGACCAGTTTAGGCCTTGATCCTGTGAACACATAAATGCATGCTTAATTTGACACACAAGTCTTAAAGATCATAGTCTGAATTCTGTGGTGATCTAAATGTTAATGAGGAATGCTTTGGGGATCTGGGCCATCGTCCCTGCTCTAAAGAGTTTCCAGGTGAAAGCCCCATCTTGACTCTGCATGTAGGTTGGTAAGCTGCCAAGCCCAGATCCACAAATGTATTTAGATGCCTAAACCCCAGACCTAGGGTGCCGCAGTTTCAGTTTTAAACTCCACTCTGAGCTACAAAACTCCTGCCAAATGCTGTGGGTCCTTAAACTCCCTCTGTGCCTACAAGTTTCCACTGCTGCTAAGTTTCCGCCTCAGGCATCAGTCCTCATGTCCAATATCCTGTCTAAGCCTCAGTGATCCACAGGGGTGGCTCTAGCTTTTTTGCCATCCCAAGCACGGCAGGCAGGCTGCCTTGAGGGCTTGCCTGTGGGAGGTCCCCGGTCCTGCGGCTTCAGCGGCTTGCCTGTGGGAGGTCCGCTGGTCTTGCATCTTCGGCGTACCTGCCGCCGAAGCTGTGGGGCCAGTGGACCTCCCACAGGCAAACCGCCGAAGGCAGCCTGACTGCTGCCCTCTCAGGGACCAGCAGGACGCCCCCCATGGCTTGCTGCCCCAGGCATGCGCTTGGAGTGCTGGTGCCTGGAGCCGCCGTTGGTGATCCATGACCTGGGAGAAGAGAGGCATTTGCCCACCTAATGTGCAGTAGGCCTGATCCAGTAGGTGTGTTCAGAGGCTGTTTAGTGGGTTGGGGCCCATTCAGAATCTGACAGAAGGTAGTTGCCTTTGTTATAAGCCTTTTTAGTCCAGTAGTTAGACTACTCACCTGGGTGTGTGAGTCATTGATGGACAGGGACTGGAGCTGGGATCTCCCACTAACCTGGTGGCTAGGACACCCACCCGGGCACAGTCATATTTATTTTATTCTCTCTCATCCAATGACTTACACATGGTGGAACAGCTTCAATAGGAGAGACTAAGGGAGCACCACATCAGATTATCCCATTGCTCTGTGGTTAGATCATGCTCCTGAGAAGTGGGAAAGGCCTGTTCAAATCCTTCTGCCCCCCCCCTCCCCCCCCCCGCTCCCCTTTAGGCATAGGGGGAAACTGAGCCATGATTTCTCACATCCCAGGTAGGTGCTCTAACCACTGGATTACAAATTATAAGGTGGGTGGCACCACATCCTCCTGCTGCTGGTTTGTGTGGAGCCAGGTGTCTAATTCTTTCTTTCTCTCAAACAACTGAGGCTCCTAAGCCACCTGACCCCAAGAGGAGGGGTTCTTGGATTGCTAGCAGAGATAATTGCCTCCCTTCAGCCCAGATTTAGGTGCCTATCTTTATGAGAGAGGCAAGGCTTAGGACACAACCTTCTCCTTAGCATCTCCCACTAAATTATTTAGGCAGCTGCCAGCCTAGCATGTTGGGTTTTGTGGATTTCATTGTAAGGCCCCATCTACATTGGCAAGTTTCTGCACAGTAAAGCAGCTTTGAGCACTGTAACTCCAAGGTGTACACATTGCCAAGCCGCTTAGTGCGCAGAAACTGCGCAGATGGAGTGCTCTAAAAAAGCACCTCGACAAGAGGCGTAGAGCTTTCTGCACCATGGCTACAGCACTGCAGTGCCAGTGTAGACTCTGTGGTGATTACAGCACTGTGATTGGCCTCCAGGAGGTGTCCCACAATGTCTGTTCTCACCTCTGGCCATCAGTTTGAACTCTACTGCCCTGTCCTCAGCTGACCAACTATCAGCCCCACCCCAAACATTCCTTTGCAAATTTGACAGTCCCTTTCCTGTTTGCTCGGTGATATGTGCAGTTGGCTCAGCGGATCTTTCCAGGTGGCCATGCCTGCTCCACGCACCAGGCAATCCCCAGCTTGGAGCAATGCTGAGCTGCTGGACCTCATCGGCATTTGGGAAGAAGAGGCAGTACAGTCACAGCTGTGTTCTAGCTGTCCGAATTATATATGTGGACAGATTTCTAGATGCATGATATAAAAGGGCCATGACTGGGACACATTGCAGTGCAGGGTCAAAGTGAAGGAGCTGTGGAATGCCTGCCACAAGATGCAAGAGGCAAACAGCCATTCTGAAGAATGAGCAGCTTGGGGGCGCAGCACCAAAGAGCTGGACATGATACTCTGTGGTGACCCCACCTCCACTGCAGAGTCCCCTGTGGATACTTTGTTGGCTTCATTGCCAGTCGAGAGTGGACCGAGCCAGGAGGAGACAATCTTGGATGAAGAGGGGAAGGGGGAACCAGAGGCAGAGGATGGCTCAGAGGCCAGAGATGCATGCAGTCAGGAGCTCTTTTCTATCCCGGAGGAGCCTAGCCAGTAACAGCAGTCGGATCTTGGTGAAACACAAACAGGAGAGAAGGCGCCTGGTAAGTGGATTTAATTTTGGGAATTGTGAAATGAATTGTTTGGGGACAGGAGGGTTGCAGAAAGCAGGCTTGTCTCCCACCTCATGCCTAGTTTGAGTGGCAAAACAAGCTGATATACTCCACCACTTCATGGGAATCTCCCTCAGAGATCTCCAAGAAACTCTTGCGGATTGCCTGGTATCTCCACACCTGCAGGTTCCTTGGCAGAGCTGATTTGTTTCTTGCCCCATTAACAGTAACTTTCCTGTGCCACTTTCTGTCACGGGGGGGTGGCACCACTGCTGCACACAGGCTAGCCCCATAGGGGCCAGGGCAGAAGCCGCAGGCTTGGAGAAGACCCTCTCTTGATTCCCTGCTCACCCTCAGCAATGAGATCTTCCCCGATGATCACCTCCTGGTGAAAGTGTGGGGACAGGCATGATTATCAGTGCCCCCCCCCCATGCTGGCTCTCTCCAAGTGCCGAAGAGTCACATGCCCAGTGTACAGCAGGGTCTGGGAATAGTGATTTACACTGCCCCTGTAGCCAGTCACCATTTTGGGCATCTTCTGGCTTGTGTGCTTGCCTGGTGTCAGCCAGTTGGTGACCAGGTGTGTGAGTACTGGCTGTGTTTTAAAAGCACTGAAACAGTGTTGTCTGTGTTGCAAACAATACTGCTTCTGTAAAATGTTGCATTTAACCTTTACAGAGATGACCTTGGGAGCATAGCCTCCCACTTTTTTATGGGTGCAGAATGGTTGCAAAGAATTAGAAAGCATCCAAGAAGAACTAAGGAGGACTTTATGCATGAGGTTATGATGCACTCCGCTGCTGAGAAAAAGGAATTGAAGGAGTGACAGGACAGTGAGAAGAGGGAACAAAAGGAGAACATGGCACACCAGAAAGAAGCCACGGAGCGACTCTTAACAGTTATGGAGCCCCAAGCAGACATGCTCCAGGCAATATTAGCTCTTCAAACCAAGCAACTCCATGCCCACCCTCCCCTGCAGTGGCTGTCTCAAAACTCTTTCCCATGCGCGCCCCCACCCCCACCCGCGAACACACTCTTATCAAGCTCCTGCTCCGTTCTTTACCCACAGCATTCCACTCCTCCCTCCTCACAGTCCAGCAGTGTGGACTCCAATACCCGCTGCACTCAACACCTATCCATCTGCAGTTTGACCCTGCTGAAGTATAGCACCCACTGCATCGTGCTCCAAAGGAGAAGGTTGGGTATGATCCCTGGACATACAGAAATCTGTAGCCATCCCAGGACCCCTCCTCCTCTTTAGACCTTCCATTTTCCCCATCCCCATCCATGCTGATGAATTTTTTTGTTTGACTCTCTCCTCTGGTTGTTTTTCAGTAAAAGAATTGTTTGTTTGAAAGCAATCTTTATTCTATTAAATGAAAGCAAAAAGAGCACTGCAAAGTAACGTACAATTATGTTAAGGCCCTTTCTTACATCATGTGCACCAATCACCTCCTAGCATTACAAGCACTGCAATCCTGATCATAACAACAAATATTAGTGGCGTTCAGCTTCAAATTGCTGCCTCAAAGCATCTCGGGTCCTTATGGCCCCGTGCTGTGCACCTCTAATAGCCCTGGTCTCTGGCTGTTCAAACTCAGCCTCCAAGCACTGAGCCTCTGAGGTTCAGCCCTGAGAGAAGCTTTCACCCTTCCCTTCACAAATATTATGGAGCGTACAGCACGTGCCTATAAGCACAGGAATATTGTCAACGGCAAAGTCCAGTGGGCTTTTAAATTACCAAATGCACACTCAGCAGTCATTCTGCACTTGCTCGGCTTGTTGTTGAGCCACTCCTTGCTGCTTTCAAATTTCCTCGTGTATGGTTTCATAAGCCATGGCATTAAGCGGTAGCCGAGGTCTCCCACAATCTTCCAGGGTAACCCAGGGAGGGGAAGCCTGGGAGAAGCAACGGTGAGGGAAAGGGTTTACTTTCCTTGTGTTAAGATCCAGAGGTCTGGATCTTGGGGGTCCCCGGGCAAGGTTTTGGGGGGACCAGAGTGTATCAAGCACTGGAATTCCTGGTTGGTGGCAGTGCTACAAGTACTAAGCTGGTAACTGAGCTTAGAGGAATTCATGCTGGTACCCCATCTTTTGGACGCTAAGGTTCAGAGTGGGGAATTATGCCATGACAAGACCTCTGACTTTTTTCTTGTTATGCATAATCCAGAATTTTTGCCTGTACTCTGCCTACTTACTGGAGACCTGGGATTCTTTTAGAGTTCTGCCTGTCCTATTTAAACACTTAGGTTAATATTTCTGTCTTTTGCTTTTAGAATATCCATCATAAGAACATTTTGCAAGAAAGGCTAAAGGGAATGGGAAATCAAAATACACCTTATGTGTGAACTTTTCCCAGTGACATGGTGATTGACTGTTGAAAGGGTGATGGGTCTAATCCCACCAGTTACGCACTTAGCTGGCCGCCTCTGGTGAGAAAATGAGCAAGGTCACATGACAGGCAAACGGTGTAGCTAAATCAGACCATCTGGGTGTAGAGATAAGACAAGCCTGTGGAGAATCGGGGAACAGATACGAAAAGCCTTGGGAATTGATGTAAATAGAAAGTATGAAGAGACTCAAGGGAATGTAGGGGTCACTAAGGTCTGGTCTACATTGGCATAGGTGGGGTGTGGGATACGCAACTTCAGCTATGAGTATAGCGTAGCTGAAGTTGATATATCTTAGATCGAATTAAAATTACTTCATGTCTTCGTGTGCTGTGACTCCCCTGTCGACTTTGCTTCCACCTCTCGCTGAGCTGGAGTTCAGCAGTTGATGGGAGAGCGGTCGGGGATCGATTTATCACATCTACAGTACACGCAATAAATCGATCCCTGATAGATCGATTGCTATCCAGCGGGTAGTGTAGACGTACCCTAAGAAGAGAAGCTAGATCTGCAGGAAGGTGGGGCTGGGTCCAGCTTGAGACTGGGGTAGAAGAGACTGCGTGGGTGGTTTTGGAGTTACCAAGCATGGGAGGGGTGAACTTTCTCTGTAACTACTTAGCTAGAGGACCAAGTCACTACAGAAACCAAGCAGACTGGGAGGTCAGGAGATTCAGTCTGAGTGAGAAGTTATAGCAGAAGGACTGCTTACCTTATGACCTTTCCTGAGCCAGGAGAGAAAGTATTGAGGTGGATTGACCTGACCTCCAAATGGTGGAGGAAGATTAGAAGGCTGCACTCCAGCAGAGATGCCTGAGAGAAAAAGACTTGGTGATGAAGTTATGTTTCAAATAAACAGAAGGATTTTGCTGCCAACCTGAGAGGAACTAGGTGAAGGTAATTTAAAGGGGCCAGCTGGGAGAAGCCAGTTTAAGGGCCTCAACCTACTACACAGTGTAAGAGTAACAATCTTGCTCTGACTTATCTGAGCCATGAGGGGATAGAAGAAGAGCAGAGTGGTGCCAGCTTTAAATTAGGTAGAAGAGATCAGGGCTGGAGGAATAGGGAGCAGCAGCAGAGCAGTGCCAGTTTGACAATAGGCTCAGGAATCTCTTCTGTGCTTTGATTTCCCTGTCTGCAAAACATTTATTCACTTTTTAGGGATCAGTTGTGGGTAGATCTGAATGGTTTAAAAACACTGAGTGCTGAGTATTAGTATTCTTCCTCATTCTGTATTAGGTTGATGAGGTTGGCGGAGCTGAACTGATCGTCTTACGAGTCCTCTAGATTGCTTTGTGTACTGGGGAGAGGATTCAATGAGCAGGAAGCTAGGATTATATATAATATATAACTTTTTAAATTCTGTTGCTCAGTATGTTCACAATGCACTCAAACTAGAATCTGCCTCTCCAAGCTGAGGAGCTTGGAGTCAACTGTGCTGCAAAACTAAAGACTGGATTACAGCACAGCATGCAAAATTATAACCAGCCAATTGCTGAATGGTAGGAGTTTGCATATTGAACAAATTCCATCTTCCAACAGTCATCCCTATTGTTCAGGGAGAGAAATTGTAGCAATTTCTATAGAGACTATTATATGATGCAAGCACTGCCACCTGGTGGATGATTACAGAGTTTGGAGAATTTTTTTTAAACCACGGTTGTATCTATAACTCAGAAGAAGGAAAATTAAGATATAAATCTGTTTAAAAATTGGCATTATAGATGTGATTATACAGTAGAGGGTTTAAGTACCGTTGTAAACATGGAGTATCAAAAGTAAAAAGAAAAAATAGCTTACAGCACTGCTTAACAACTTAACTATCAAATCACATGATGTATATCTATACCAGTGGTTCCCAAACTTTAACAAACCGCGAACCCCTTTCACAAACATGTCAAATCTTGACAACCTCTCCTAAAAATGAATATTTCCAAGGATTGTCACCCTTACCTGAGCAGTGATCTTGGAAATATAAAATTTGTTTTTATGACATACTTATTACACACCATTTATTAATTATTATTTGTCATTACAGTATTAATTTTATTACATTATGAAAACAGCAACACTCTTCCAAGATTTCACGTTTGTAGCTAGTATCACTGTGATTAAGCTTATGTTTCATCAAGGAGTATCAGATGTGAAACAGCATGAAGGTATATTAAAAAAAAACAACTCAAACAGAGTTCCTTCTACACTAGCTTTTGGGTCTTGGGCAGTCCAGGCAAACAAAGTGTGACTACAACAAAGCTTAAACTGGTTCTTCATAATAATTTAAAAAACACTAGCAGCCTATTTCATTTTAAAAACAGCAAAAAATATTCACCTCCTTTCCATTTTTCATAACGAGTCTTGAAATTTAAATTGCTTCAGTGTGATGGATGCACTTGCTTTGAGCTGCATAGCTCTTGGAAGTGTGGAACCACTGGAGAAAGATAAAGTCTCAGGTCTGGGTCAGCACTGAGTCTGCTTTTGTATTTGGTTTTCAGATGTGCATATGAGGAAAATGCTTTCCCGCATAAGTATATTGTCGAAAACAATAACAAAACTGTAGTCATTTTTTCTGGCAGAAAGGGGTACTTGTTTGTTAAACTCGGCCAAAAGTTGGTCAGTGACAGATTTCTGAAACTCCTTTTCAGTAGATCTCAATCAATTTCTCTTTTTCCTCAGTGCTCAGTATCGCGTTGAGAAAGTGGTATAATCAAAGGGCTTGCAAATCCTGTCATTATGGCCTGACATAGCTGGAAAGTATTCCCTGAACATTGTACAAAGTCCTTTTTAGGTGTGCAATTATATTGGTGTTAGTGCACTGATCTAACCGAAGTTTATGTTCTGCCAGGAAGTCATGAAGAGTACTGAAACACTCAATTTGATTGTTTTCCAAATACCTTTCCCAGAACTGCAACTTCTTTATCATGGATTCAGCTTGGTGTTGCACACTGAAAAGTTATATTGAGGCCTTGAAGAGAGACATTTTAGGTAATTAATCCTCGAGAAAATGTCTGCTAGATAAGCCAGGCTCTGGAGCAGGGATCGGCAACCTTTGGCCCGTGGCCCGTCAAACCTGGCTCCTGCTGGCCGCGGTTTGCTGCTCCAGGCCCATGGGGGCTGCAGAAAATGGCATGGGCCAGGGGATGTGCTGGCCGCCGATTCGGCAGCTCCCATTGCCTGGAGCGGTGAACCACAGCCAGTGGGAGCTGCGATCGGCCAAACCTGCAGACAGTGCAGGTAAACAAACTGGCCCAGCCTGCCAGGGGGCTTACCTTGGCATGCCATGTGCCAAAGGTTGCCGATCCCTGCTCTGGAGCCAGACGTGATCTTCCATATAGCTGCTGAGGTAGAAATGGTGGTGGTTGGGGGGAGGAGGGGTGTCATGGTATTATTCCCTACTCTGAACCTTAGCGTCCAAAAGATGGGGTACCAGCATGAGTTCCTCTAAGCTCAATTACCAGCTTAGTACTTGTAGCGCTGCTACCAACCAGGAATTCCAGTGCCTGGTACACTCTGGTCCCCCCAAAACCTTGCCTGGGGACCCCCAAGACCCAGACCCTCTGGATCTTAACACAAGGAAAGTAAACCCTTTCCCTCACTGTTGCCTCTCCCAGGCTTCCCCTCCCTGGGTTACCCTGGAAGATTACTGTGATTCAAACTCCTTGAATCTTAAAACAGAGAGGAAAATTCACCTTCTCCACTCCTTCTCTCTCCCCCTCCCAGACTCTCCCTGAGAGAGAAAGTAATCCTAACACAGAGAGAAATTAACCTCTCTCTCCCGCTTCCCTCCTTTCTCCCCACCAATTCCCTGGTGAATCCAGACCCAGTCCCCTGGGGTCTCACCAGAATAAAAAAAAAATCAGGTTCTTAAACAAGAAAAGCTTTTAATTAAAGAAAGAAAAAAGCAGTAAAAATTATCTTTGCAAATTTAAGGTGGAATGTGTTACACGGTCTTTCAGCTATAGACGCTGGGAATACCCTCCCAGCCTAAGTATACAAGTACAAATTAAAATCCTTTCAGCAAAATACCAATTTGAACTCCTTCCAGCCAAATACACATTTGCAAATAAAGAAAACAAACATAAGCCTAACTTGCCTTATCTACCTAGTACTTACTATTCTGGACATATAAGAGACTGTATCAGAGAGATTAGAGAGAAACCTGGTTGCATGTCTGGTCACTCTCAGAACCCAGAGAGAACAACAACCAAACACTAACAGCACACACACAAACTTCCCTCCCTCAAGATTTGAAAGTATCCTGTCCCCTGATTAGTCCTCTGGTCAGGTGACAGCCAGGCTCACTGATCTTGTTAACCCTTTACAGGCAAAAGAGATATGAAGTACTTCTGTTTTATTAACTCTTACTTATGTGTTTATGACAAGGGGAAACCTAGGATTACCATTATAAGCTCAAACAAGCGCAAAAGGATTTTGCCCCGTGACAGCCATCTAACTTTGGTATGGGTCAACAGACAGTTGTGTACGCTATCCATTTCTTCACAAAGCATGTGAAATATTCTAGATTTTGTTGGCTATGATTTTGTGAAATTCACCATTTTCACTGCATTGTCCAGCACTTTCTTCAGTCCCTCAGGCATGCGTTTTGCTGCGAGGACTTGTCTATGGATACAGCAATGAGTCCAAGAGATGTTTGATGCAGCCTTTTTTTTTTTTTTTGGGCTACGAATCTGGTATACTTCCTTGACATTGATATGGCCCCATCAATGCAAATGCCTAGGCAATGAGACCAATCTATTTCCTTTTTGTGAAAATATGCATTAGTCAGACTGAAGAGATCTTCTCCAGTTGTACAATGGTCTGCAAAACAAGTAATCAACCATACCTTCGTTCACATAACGTACAGACAGTAGCAACATCAGTTGATTCATCCAACTGTATAGCATAATAAGGACTATTTTTCATTGTGTACAATTGTGGTCTCTACATGACTTGACATGTCATTAATTCTTTGCAACAACATATTATTGGACAAAGATACTGTGTCAATCTTTTTTGCAGCTTTTTCTCCGAACATGCAATGAACTATGCCTTTTATACATGGACCAATCAAACTCTCTACTACAGTATGAGCTTCTCATGTTTTTGCTACTTGGTAGCTTACTCAGTACAATGCTTCAAGTGCATTTTCGTTATCACTACTTGCTTTGGATACAAAACTGGTAATGTCACTTTTCCACTCAGCTCAGTTTTGCTTGAAAAAAATCAACAGGCTTGTCGAGTTGTGTGGGATGCCCACTTTCTAACGGTGCTGAAGTAGAGAAGGTTTGAGGCTGCTGTTTGCTAGAATGTAACCACAAATTACACACTGTGGTTTTGGACACTCTTGACCACCAATGCATGTAAAGCCATATTTTATATAATCATCACATTTTTTGTTTCTGAAGTGACTTTCCAGGACCATCATGATCATTTAACTTAGATTTTCCACACTTTGGACTTGACAAAACACTAGCTGAAGTCAAATGTTTGTTTTCTCGTGTCTTTATACTTCGAGTTTTTAGCCACTTGTCCATTTTTGGGTGTACAACATTCAAATAAAAACACATCGAGAACACTAACAAATGAACAAACTAGTAAATGAGAAGATTCAGGCATGTCTCACTGGAGCAAAACAGCACTCCACAGAGAATGACTGAGTATTGACTAATTGAGGGACATTACTGCCACTACATTGGTTGCAATGACCTTTGTTCTGGCTGGTTTAGTGTGCAGACTTTTTTTTTCTTCCTCCTGCAGGGCCAGGGACAAATTAGTCTGGATGGCTCCTCAGGTACAGCGTGGCTCCCCCTCTGCCCCTCATGCTACCCAACTTCTCCCACCCACCATGGGCAGGGTCCCTGGCTGCCACCGGCCCCGCCCATGTCCTGGGTGCTGCCCCCCATGTCCGCATTCCCTCGGGATGGCTCTGTCCACCATTATGAATTTTTTTCCAGAACCCCTTGTAACATTTTATGAATCCCCAGGGGTTCACAGACCACAGTTTTGGAACCATTATCTATATACCATGTTCATACAGAGTTAATAAGCTTCCACATACAGCTTCTACATTGTTTCTCCATATTTGCTGTTTCTTTCATTTACGGAACTATGGCTTTAACTTGCAGTGTTCCTGGTGCTTTTTTTCTCACATTCATAGAATGGCCAATTATTTGTCTGGCCATCCACCAAAAAAACGGGTTCCTGGACTCCTAAAGCCTGCAGCACTTATGGCTAATCTACAGGGAGAGTTTGTGTGGCAAGCTAGTATGCTGTAGAGTTGCACCTTGGCTTGCCACTACACTAACTTCATGGGTTTTGTCAACACCACTCTAAGGATATAAAATGTTACTTCCTTCTAGAGTGGAGTGACTGCATGGTGCATTATTCCTTCTTCACTGAGTTGTGTGATCTTTATACTTTCCCCAGGTCTGGGGCTAAATGGAGACTGGGGCAGTCCCCAGCATAAGTTACTGCAGCATAGTGATGCCCTGTCTACTCCCACTTCCTGGGAACAACCCCTGTACCAGGGTCCAGGTAGAGGGTGGCACAGGAGCCAGTGCAGCAGTTCGGTTCCATCCTTGCACTACAACCAGAGTTGTTCAAAGCAGCTGGAACATGGAGCAAGATCTGGCCAATGTGTTCTAGCATCCGTAAAACCTCAGCCGGGGCTGTGTGCCAACCTGTACCAACGGAAACTGGCCTTTGTCTTTTTTCATTCTCAGTGGCACAGGTCAAACAAAAGGATGCCATGAAGGTACTTGCTGAGTGCACTGCTAAACATCGGTGTCACTTACTAATGCTGATTCCTGATTGATTAGGTATGTATTGTGCACAATGCAGGAAAACAGCACTCTGAAGATATGAGTGGCTTATTTTTACTCTGAAGATGTCTTTAATTATCTACAATAGCTTTGCATCTTGTGTTATTACTATTTGTATTAGAGTAACACTTAGGCCAGGGTAGGCAACCTCTGGCGCGCGAGCTGATTTTCAGTGACACTCACACTGCCCGGGTCCTGGCCACCGGTCTGGGGGGCTCTGCATTTTAATTTAATTTTAAGTGAAGCTTCTTAAATATTTTGAAACCTTATTTACTTTACATACAACAATAGTTTAATTATATATTATAGTCTTATAGAAAAAGACCTTCTAAAAAGGTTTAAATGTATTACTGGCACACAAAATCTTAAATTAGAGTGAATAAATGAAGACTCAGCACACTACTTCTGAAAGGTTGCAGACCCCTGACTTAGGGTACGTTTACACTGCAAAAAAAACAAAACAGAACACCTCCCCCAAACCCATGGCAGCAAGTCTCAAAGCTCAGTTGACTTGAGCTTGAGCTAAAAATAACAATGAAGATGTTCCCTGCTCAGGCTCCTAGACCATTCCTCTTGCTGGGTTTCAGAAGTGGCCCTCCAGACCAAGTCGGACTGTCAATACTGCTATTTTTAGCCCCATAGCACAAGCCCAACTCCGTTGACCCAGACTCTGAAACTCATTGCAGGGGTTATTTCTGCAGTGTAGACAAACCTCTAGAGGCCCCAGGTGAGATCATACGTGTTTGAACAGCAACTAGTACAAAAAGAATGGTTTATATAAACTGGGAATTAAATTGAAATTAAAGTGGGGTGTGAATTTAAAGTGGACTAGTTATTCTTGGTTAACTCCATGTGTGGATGCTCTTCTTCTGGAATACAAATGCCTTTTTCTGAATTAGTTTAATCTACTAATGGTTTATTTTGGGATAAGATCACATGGTTTTCATCAGAAATAACTGTTCCCTGTAGACAAGTCTTTACAGTGGGTCTCTGTAAGCAGCCTTGACTAGGAGTTTCTCAGATGAAAAGTACAGGAGCTGAAGGAGAAAACGAGGACCAGTGTATGTAAAGTAATTAGACCTGAGTAGGGCCCTGGAGAGAGATGGAGGTACAAGGCAGCTGCTCCTGGGGACAGGCCAGAGGTGCCTTACCTGAGAAGGGGGTTGTCTGTCTGTGGGCCTTTTGTTACCACCTCTTTTCAAGAAAACAGGACTGGTATACATTTTATCTATGAACAAATGATACCAAAAAACCTGGCATTGATTTTTAGATTCAAATGGGGAATTCACCTGCAAGATCTCAAAGATCTGCTCTTTCTCAGCACAGAAGCAAAGTTAGGCTTCAGTGAAATATGATTTTATTTTTGACCCTTTGTTTAACATCTAATAGAAAACATGGCTGGAAGGGGGAAAAAAAAACCAAACACTTCTGAGGTAGAAGGTCAGACTATAGATCCAAAGAATCTTAGAGACCATTGGAACCTCAGAGGCTTCAAGATGACACTTTGGATAGAATTTTTTAAAAAAATGACTTTGGGGAAAGTGAGGACAACTGAAGCAAATAAAGAATTGCTGTGTTGCAAATATCTTCAAGGATTTAAGATTTGGTAGCAAATATTACAAAGAACGCAACTCATGCTGAAGCAAGAATGTTGATGCTAGAGGACTGTCAGCAAAAACCCGGAGGTAAAATATTGTCACAAAGTTGTGTCCTTGCTAAAAGGCAAAGCGAAAATTATGAAAATAGAGCCACATCTGCTAGCATAGGAACACTTGGAAAACAGCTGTACAGAATTAGTGCAAAAACATCCAGTTAAAGAACTGGATTGGAAACCACTTAATTGCAGCAATGTTGTGTGACATAATAAGGATGCTAGTGTTGGCCATTCTGTGTGTTGGTCTTCAAAGTCAACTTTTTAAAATCATATTGCATATGAATTAAAAGCACTTTTAAAGAATGTCTCATAGCAAGGCCAAATGCCTAACAAGGTGCTCAGCTGTTTTAGGTATCTGCCTAATGCAAGGTCATCTGTTTCTTCGGCTTAAAGTATCTGTCATATCCACTCTGTTTTTATCTAATGGTTTGTTTTTATACTTTAGTTTTTCCTCTGAGGAAAGACCATAAATATGTAATGGTAAAATACAACAGTCAGAAGGCAAAACAGAACTGGAAATGATGCTTTGGAATTCTGGTTTTACTGCAGAAGCCTAGATTTTTAATATGTGATCTTCATCTTGTAACAAATCTGGGCATTTACCAAAAAAATTACCAAGGGGAAAATTCTGGTCCCATTGAAATGAATCAGTCTTCTCCCATTTGAGGAACACTGGAGGCTACTCCCCTCAGAATGACTGCTATTGAGGACACTCATGCTTATCATTTGTATAGCACTTTGTATCCAAAGCCTTATACAGACATTAATTAACCCTAGCACCACCTGTGAAATAAGTGGTTGTGTTCCCATTTTGTACAAGTTGTGAAGCTGAAGTAGGAAGATGAAATGGTCTTGACCCACATCACACAGAATCAGGAGTACAGTAAGGATGAGAATTCTATCACTTGTCTGATATTGTGGTACTGAGCAAATCATTCAAACTTGTCTGTGCCTCATTCTCCATATATAAAATATGGCTCATCTGTACCTTTAGTAAAGTAGTGTCTAAAAGAACAGGATTCTTACTGGCCCATTTCAGTACTAGGATAAAGTGAGCTCTTCTCTCATGCTGTTTTAAGATGAGGAGGGAAGGTAAAGGAGAAATGTTTAAATTTCTATTCAATATTAATGATATAATTGTATCTCCAGGATAATTGATCCTGATGTTCCTTTCAGGGTATTAAATGGCTGGATTCACCTTTCTGGGATTTTTGTTCTTTGGCTATTGTATTGCCCTCTTTATTTTCTTGTTTTGCCTCTTATGGTAGACAAGAGTGACTTGGAGGTTTTGAAAGCTTCTGTTTCAATTTGCTTTCTTGAAACTGTGCAATTAGATCACATAAGGGGAAGCAAGAATATGATGTCATGACTTTATTTACATAAACGAAAACAGTCATATTCTGGTCATGTTGACTTCAGCTTTCTTTTCCCTGGAAACAAATGGCCAAATAAGGAGACATGGATGTTGCACATGAGTGGACATGGCATAATAATAAAGCAAAAGCAATATCCAGTCTTAGTGAAATAGGGCCAACTGAAGTCACTCCAAATTGACATTTGGACTAGCTATATGATTACAATACTCAGCTTTGCAGTGAGTGCTATAGAAATGCAATCATTACATTAAATTCCTACAATACATGTAAACTGTATACAGTATTGCTTTCCTGTTGAAAAGAGGGCATGTCACTTGTCTAAGGGTCATAAAGTGAATCAGTGACTGTCAAGAATAGAACCCTGATCCTCTCACTCCCAGTAGATCTTCTAACCTGTAGATCACGTTCCCAAAATGCATTGGCAGAGCTGGGCTTGGGTAGGCACTTGGACTAACAGAGGAAGTTGCAGCGTAGGACTGAAGGCCAGGCATTCATTGTGACAGCTAGGAGGAGTGGTGTCAGGGCAAGACTGCACAAGAAGATTTGGATTGGGAACACCCATAACTGATACATGTATGTTGAGTTGAAATCAGTGACTCTGTCCATGATGTTCCCTGACAACATCTGGCTCTGGTTGACACTGAATCTCATTTTATTTCCTGCTTATTTTTTAACCCTTTGTTGTCCTTTGTATTACATTTCTGTCCTTATGGATCTTGGTAACATCTAACTTATTTTCATCTGCTAATTTAATTATCATGTTGTTTTGCTGCTTTTCTGGCTCATTAATGAAGATGGATACAATGGGTTTCTTCCATTTCTAACTCCAATGATCAATCAGATGTTAAAGCTTGGCTCTAACTCCATGGTATCTTCTGAGACACATTCCCAGCTCAATACATGGCAGCTTAATTTATGATTACTCTTTCTGTTTGCTTTCCATCGCTGGTTTTCAATCCACAAAGCGGTGCGCATATCCAAGCCAATCTGATTTAATTTTGCAATGAGTCAGGAGGCACTATCAAGTGCCTTATTAAAATCCAAATATATCTACCACCTATTTCTCTATCAAACCTATAATAGTCCCTTTAAAAAAAGACAATTAAGATAGTTATAAACCATGCTGTTTGTTGTTCATGCTTCACTTATCCCTATATATATGAAGTTCTTCATGTTTGATTCCATTATTTTACTAGAAATCGAAGTTAAATTTACTGTGCAATAAATGCTAGGATTTCTTATCTGTCTCTCTTTGGAAAATGGTATTACCTTTGCTCCTTTTCCTGTATTTGATATCTCACCAGTTACCCATAACTATTTCTTTTTTAAAAAACTCAACCTGTCTGTCATGCTCAGATATTTATATTCACATTTTTCAAGCCTTTCCTTACCTGCAGTCAATACAATTCCTTACAAGGTCTTCACAACTTCTTAATTTGCCAGTTTTTTAACTTTGCTTGCTGAAATCAGATTTTTTTTAAGAAGTTTAGTGTATCACACATTTGATGTGCCTCATTGACTTCAACACCTTTTTTTTTTTTTTACTAAAAGATGTTCTGTCTCCAGTACTACTTTCCCCCGATACCTTTGTTAAGGCTCAACTCATTTTCTTTTACTGCTCTGGCTGCATTAATTCATTCTGCATTTTTGTCTGCCCTTCTTTCCCCTGCAGTATTAACTGAGATTGTATAGGAAGGCAACTAAATAAGACTTTCTCCATTTTTTTTTCTCTTACTCTCAAGTCCCTGAGCAATCCCTTGTTGCTTCTTGTTACTGGCACTCCTCCTTTTTCATGAGTATGATCTGCAATACTAATAAATAGAGATGGTTGAAAAGCAGGATAAAATTTTGTCAAAACTTCAATGAAAAATTGTGGAGACTTCAAATTTTGAGCCCTATGAATCAGGAAACCCTAATGGCTAGGCAGGTGGCCAGTAGGGATTATTGATATCCGTATTTCTTGTTTTTCAGTTTTTGAGTCTAAACTAACAAGACTTTAAATGGCTTGAAACTTGTTAATTATGCCATCACTAATCTATGTAACCATGTGCTTTTTTTCTGTCCTCCCTCTACCAACACTGTCTGTTTAAATCTACTTGTTGCATCTCATGTTTAAATTAAATTAGGTTGTAAGCTCTTCACAGTGGGGTGGGGATTGTTTCTTACTATGTGTATCTACAGTCCCTGGCACAATGGGTCTCTGATCCTGATTGATACTTCTGGATACTGTAGTAATACAAACAATTATAGATTCACTCCTGTGGATGTAGATGGGCAGCTGCACTGGAGGGGAGGTCAAAGGGCTGGTAGTGTCATCTTCCTCCCACAGATTTCCTACCTTAGGAAAACAGTTTTAACTTTCTTTAAATTCCATTTGGGGCTCTGCTCCCAGCAGCTTTCTGAGAGATGCACTGAACCATTGTATCCTCTGGCCAGCGTGGGTGTGCCATGCTCACTTTTGGAAATGGAACCTGCTGGCTTCAGGTCCCAAGCAGAAAGGAGATTCTGGGTGGCTTCCATTAATGTGAAAGCAAAGCAAACGTTCAGGCAGAGTGAGGTTAACACCTTTCTAATTACTGGTAATTGGAAACCCCTGAGGGCCCGCCCTCTCCACCTCTTTCCCCCCCACAAGGTCCTGTCCATATTGCTTGATCTTCTCCCTCCCTGTCATGCTGGATCATCTCCACCTCTCTTTCCCCACCCCTCCTCCTCCCCTGCCAGTCTCCTTCTGTTCTAGGGCTTGGAGGGGAGCTACTGCAGCCTGACAAGGAGCCTGCGTGCAGGTAGGAGGCAGTGCTGGCTGAGTAGGGGCTGGTGTGGATTAATTACCTGGTGCTTTCCTCTGCCCTGAGGTAACCAGACTTTTGTACTGACTGGAAATTGCCAGGTCCCCTTTTTTGACCAGACTTTCTGATTTGAAAATCAGACACCAGGCAACCCTAATCAGATTCCCATGGTCCAGCTTCTACTAGTTGAACTCTAGTGAATCTGGCCCATAGTATTTCTCTTTTCATCTCTATCTTTTCCTGGCTTCCTTCCTTCTCCATCTCCTTCCCTCATCTCTCTCTTCTGGCAGCTGCAGATGGTAGTAGCATGCTCAGGTAAAGAGAGACTCTCTCTGCAGCTGCATAAACACACAACCAGAGGAGTGATTGGAGGATCTAGGTCAATTTATTTGTGCTACTAGCTCCAGTTGTTTTCAAATCGAGCATGGCACTACAATCTGTGGGTGTCACTGGTTGTCCTAACTGCTAAATCTACCACTAGGTGACGTATTACTGAGGGCAAGTTAGGGGAGAGCACCTGTGTATGATGGTAGGCCAAGAATTATTAAATATGATTACAATTTAAAATATGTAGCACTTATCCGTAGAGCAGAGTGCATGGAAATAGTGCATTTTGCTTTAGGGAAAGCACTGCAATGCTGGTGGAGGGGTGAAGGGCTGTCCCCAGGCATACAAGATGCTTCAAAAACAGCTCAGGAAGGCCTGCTGGTGGCTAGGGCATTTATGCCAGTGGTGAAGATGTGGGAATGGGTACCACACCTGGAACTCCTCACTGGGATGTGGACAGTAGGATGCAAGCAAACCCTAAGCATCTCCGAGAAGATCTTTTGCTTTCTATTGAGGGTTGCTCTGGAAAGGCATTTATAGTTTGAGAGCTGTTTTGCTGGAACTGGATAGGCATCTGGGTCTGAGCGGTCAGGCTCAGTGAGGAAGGGGTTGGATTTTGGGGTTAGGGAATTCATTGAAGACACTGAATACATTTCCATATGTTTTAAGAGTAAATTTATTCATTAAATAGTGTCCAGTGGGAGGGACATCAAAAACACTGAAATAAATGAGCAAAATGGACCAACTGATCACTTCACTTCAGATTCCAGCTGAATAACCAGGTTTAAATTTTGTCTTATTTCACAAAACCTCTGATTAAAAGGGACACTGTCAACATAGATTTACAATTTTATTAACATTGCTGCTCCATAAAGTTTTTCTGCTCACTCTTTCAGTTTAGCAATCTGGGGACTGGAGGAGGCAGTTAACTGTTATGTAACTTTCCCCGGGCTGGAGTTAGCGAGTGCACCCCAAGCAGTTGCTGGAGGCTCTGTAGTCTCTGTGCTGCTGTCAGCTATTATCAGGGCGGCCATCCTTGCTGTTTAAGTTCCATCACATGGGATTTTTCCCTTTACATGTTCAATTATTAACTTACTAGCTTACAGATTAAACAACATTGTCCCCTCTACTACAGAATTATGAAGAGGCCTTTACCACTCAGAAGTACCAACAACTGTATGAATGAATGCTTTGGGTGACAGGGAGCAGACACATACTTCTATATAATCTATTCTTTTATAACCATCTCTCTTGCTCCTCCATCAAACACAAGACTAAATTAACTGCATACACTGTTTGCTTTTTGTATTTACTAGGCAGGAAGCTTATAGAATCAGAAAATATATATTACAATTTAAGAATTTACAGTTTAATAAAAAGATTCTTTCTGTAGGTTTTTTTTTTTAACCATGCTATAGAGTTCTATAGCAAAAGTATATTTCTCTGTTCAGTTTCCTAGGCATGTCCAAAAAAAGCCACTAGAAAAGTTTTCTATTTAAACCATGGACAAGTTCCATACAATTTATGTTTCAGGATAGCTTTGTTTAATCAAAGCTCTTTCTAAATTTAGACTCAATCTGATTGATTAGTCTGAATCAAACTAGTTTAATTATCTAGCTATTGCCTGAATAATCCACAATCATCCTTTCTGTTTTTGTGTATTCTTGCTCTATTTATTGAAGGGTAACCATTTTAGTAATGTGTTTGAGTTTCTAAAACTTGCATGGGCTCTGTCATACCCCCTGCATGGAAAGCTAGCCTATTTTAGTACCCTGATTTTTAACAAATCTACAAACCCTCTGATATAGCTCTTGTACACACATGCACAAATCAATTTTAAATATCAATATCTTGTAATCAACTAGGGCTGGAAACAAAACAAACACACGCAAAAAACCCACCACCACATACACAAACACTTGGCTGGCAGGTGTCCTTCATTCTTGTTTGAGGTGCTGAACTGGCAATATGCAGTCCTGACCTAGACCAGTAACAGGCTTGAAGTTCAAGATCTTACAATCTTGCAGGCCAGGACAGAAGTGAGAGGCTTATGCCATTAAAAAGCTATGAAATCCCTCTTTTCAAAAATAGTGTAAAGATTTTAAGTGGCTGTTTTAAACTCTTCATGTTTGGAATGTCAAATACTGATAGAAGAGATGGATTAGTAGGCAGGGTGTAGATGAGGTGGTGAAATATGCAATTGACTACATGGATGTCACTGCTGTGTGTGTAACATAAAATGTGGATCTCACAGCCATTTGTACAGGGTTATATTCTCCTGCAGCAATACATGCTGTCTAGAGAAGAACAAGTTAACTCATTGAAACTATATGGGACATTTTAGCAGAAAATAATTATACATCTTGTAATTAGGCAAGTATGCAGAAGCTTACACCTCTAGGCTTTCAAAAATTGCCTTGTACTCTGGTAAGAACTTTATATAATACCATTGGTTTGCACAACCACAAGTGGTAATCTAAAACACTGCACCTCTAACATAACAGTGCCCCTTGACTCTGGAGAAGAATGTCATTAACAACTGCTTCCTGTTGTACTGGTTTCCTTGGAGATCTGTAAAATACTGTACAGGCCCAACTCTGTTTACCTTATGAGATCTGAGCAGCTCAAATCCCAAACTGCTATTATATAATCTAAAATATAGGTGTAACTGGTTTAATATTTTGCTGGCATTGATAAAATTATGGCACTTTGTGAGTTTGTGTATAATGTAATAAATATTACATTCAGAAATGTTGTCTTAGCAGTTAGTCAATGGCATTAAAGAGCCAAATCTAGCAATCAAGCTGAGAAGGTGGTATTGGGTGTTACTGTTATGAGATTGTCTTTGTCTTTGTTATGAGCTTGTAAATACTACCTTGCTTATGTTCATTGCATCTTTATAACTGTACATTTTTTTCCCTTGCCTCTTAAAACTATGAAGATTACAGGGGAGCTTTTCAAAGGCACAAAGAGGAGGTAGGTACCCAATTCCTGTTGAAAGTCAATGGCTTTGAAAATTTTCCCTATTAAAAAAAACCTACATATAAACAGTCCTGTGGCACCTTGTAGACTAATAGACGTATTGGAGCATAAGCTTTTGTGGATGAATACCCACTGTGTCAGATGCAAGTAGTGGAAATTTCCAGAGGCAGGTATAAATATGCAAGCGAGAATCAGTCTAGAGATAACGAGGCTAGTTCTATCAGGGAGGATGAGGCCCTCTTCTCGCAATAGAGGTGTGAACACCAAGAGAGTAAAAACTGCTTTTGTAGTTGGCTAGCCATTCAGTCTTTGTTTAATCCTGAGCTGATGGTGTCAGATCCAGGCTAGCATGGCTACCCCTCTGATACTTTACATATAAACAGTTAAGAATTAGATCACACACTTCATGTTTGGCCAAGTTCGGTAGTTATGTAAAGTCACTAATGTATTATGGCTCTTCAGCTAATTATGTGAGATGGGTTTGCGGCCTCTGTCCACTTCTCAGCAGATAGTACTTTTGGTCGCTGGGCACCTATTAATGTTGCAGTTAACTGTGATCCTTTGGCAATTTCATTCACTGAACCTGTTCTGTGCAAGGTGAGAGGGACTTTAGTGATGTCAATCAGTCTTATTCACAAGCAGTAGCCTTTTCACCATGTAGCCTTAGGGGAGAACTGCAGACACCAGCCAGGAGTGGGAACAGCAGGAGTCAAAGCAGGGAATGCTGCACTAGGGAGAAGGGGGTAAAATAAATCCATCAAGAAAAAACATGAAACTAATACGTTTGCTGCTATCATATTGTTCACTCTGCTTGTGTCCTGTCCGTTCCCCTATCTGTCTGTCATGTCTATCAGCCAATGTTGTCTCATTATTTCCTTGTTACTCCCCTGTGTCTGTAATAACAAATTGTTTTTTAAGTATGTCAGAAGCAGGAAGCCTGCTAAACAACCAGTGAGGCCCTGGACGATGGAGATACAAAAGGAGCGCTTAAAGATGATAAAGTAATTGCGGAGAAACTAAATGAATTCTTTGCTTCAGTCTTCGTGCCTGAGGATGTTAGGGAGATTCCCAAACCTGAGCTATCCTTTGTAGGTGACAAATCTGAGGAATTGGCACAGATTGAAGTGTCGTTAGAGGTGGTTTTGGAATTAATTGATAAACTTAACAGTAACAACTCACCGGGACCAGATGGCATTCACCCAAGAGTTCTGAAAGAACTCAAATATGAAATTGCGGCACTATTAACTATGGTTTGTAACCTGTCCTTTAAATCAGCTTCTGTACCCCATGACTGGAAGATAGCTAATGTAACGCCAATATTTAAAAAGGGCTCTAAAGGTGATCCCAGCAATTACAGACTGGTAAGTCTAACGTCAGTACTGGGCAAATTAGTTGAAACAATAGTAAAGAATAAAATTGTCATACACATAGAAGAACATAAATTGTTGGGCAAAAGTCAACATGGTTTCTGTAAAGGGAAATCATGCCTTACTAATCTATTAGAGTTCTTTGAAGGAGTCAAGAAACATGTGGACAAGGGGGATCCAGTGGACATAGTGTACTTAGATTTCCAGAAAGCTTTTGACAAGGTCCCTCACCAAAGGCTCTTACATAAATTAAGTTGTCATGGGATAAGAGGGAAGATCCTTTCATGGACTGAGAACTGATTAAAAGACAGAGAACAAAGGGTAGGAATAAATGGTAAATTTTCAGAATGGAGAGGGGTAACTAGTGGTGTTCCCCAAGGGTCAGTCCTAGGACCAATCCTATTCAACTTATTCATAAATGATCTGGAGAAAGGGTAAACAGTGAGATGGTAATGTTTTCAGATGATACTAAACTGCTCAAGATAGTTAAGACCAAAGCAGATTGTGAAGAACTTCAAAAAGATCTCTCAAAACTAAGTGATTGGGCAACAAAATGGCAAATTAAATTTAATGTGGATAAATGTAAAGTAATGCACACTGGAAAAAATAACCCCAACTATACATACAATATGATGGGAGGCTAATTTGGCTACAACTAATCAGGAAAGAGATCTTGGCGTCATCATGGATAGTTCTCTGAAGACATCCACTCAGTGTGCAGTGGCAGTCAAAAAAGCAAACAGGATGTTAGGAATCATTAAAAAAGAGAGAATAAGATGGAGAATATCTTATTGCCCTTATATAAATCCATGGTACACCTACATCCTGAATCCTGCATACAGGTATGGTCTCATCTCAAGAAAGATATACTGGCCTTAGAAAAGGTTCAGAAAAGGGCAACTAAAATGATTAGGGATTTGGAATAGGTCCCATATGAAGAGAGATTAAAGAGGCTAGGACTTTTCAGCTTGGAAAAGAGGAGACTAAGGGGGGATATGATAGAGGTATATAAAATCATGAGTAGTGTGGAGAAAGTGAATGAGGAAAAGTTATTTACTTGTTTCCTTAATATAAGAACTAGGGGCCACCAAATGAAATTAATGGGCAGCAGGTTTAAAACAAATAAAAGGAAGTTGTTCTTCACACAGTGCAGTTAACCTGTAGAACTCCTTGCCTGAAGAGGTTGGAAAGGCTAGGACTATAACAATGTTTAAAAGAGAACTAGATAAATTTATGGAGGTTAAGTCCATTAATGGCTATTAGCCAGGACGGGTAAGGAATGGCGTCCCTAGCCTCTGTTTTGTCAGAGGGTGGAGATGGATGGCAGGAGAAAGATCACTTGATCATTACCTGTTAGGTTCACTCCCTCTGGGGCACCTGGCATTGGCCACTGTCAGCAGACAGATACTAGGCTGGATGGACCTTTGGTCTGACCCACTATGGCCATTCTTATGTTCTTATCCATCTGTCTCTTGTCTTATGCATAGACTGTAGGCTCTTTGGGACAGGGACTGTCTCTTTGTTCTGTTTATACAGCGCCTCGCACAGTGCAGGCCTGGTCCATGACTGGTTCTCCAACAATATAACATCCTCCTCTTTCAGTCTCTTAATCTTACGAACTGCTAATTTACCAGAGGGGTCATTTAGCTTTCCTCTAGGTCACCCATTACACAAGCTAGAGTTAACAGCTTGCAAAAATAGCCATGCAGTCTTGCAATAGTTATTTTGTAACGAGGAGAAATAAGCAATGTAAATATCACAGCTTTGAATCTATCCTTGCAGTCCACCCTCTAGGGAGCCTACAGGTCATGTTATTTTATTTGTATTTTTGGCTCCCTGTGTGTTCTGTGGTGGTTCCGTTCCCTGTGATATGATATTGCTGCCACAGGCCTCTTGGTAAGGGCACTTTGTAGTCTGCTCAGCCTTCCTGTGTTGCCACTCATGGTGTCCCTCTTGCTCCTTCCTTCCAGTAGAGGATCACTGCCGCTGTTACCAGAGTTAAGAGTTAGAGGGGCCTGCTTGTGACAGGGTTGTGTTTTAAAATGAGGCTTAAATTCCTGTTTTTTCTCTACAAACTCAATGGCTGATCACTGTGAAACTTCATGCAAGGTTAGTTTTCAGGCTGTTTTCTGATCTGGTTTTGAATTTTCGGTGTAATTTTGGTTTGGTTTCTTTTCATAAATGTTTAAGCTCTGGCTGAAGCTTTTCCTTGGCAAGCTATGCTTTCATTGTTGACTAAATCATTAAAAAAAACAAATATAGTCTGTCTACACACCTTGGTAGAGAGGTGGATCTGGTGCACTAATTTTTTGAAATTGGATTTAGGTTCTATTTTTAGCTGTTTATATTGTAACTGAAAGTTTATGGACAGCGCATTAGCCTGATTGGTTGCTTGGGGCTGGGTGCATGCAAGGTTGATTTGATAGAAGCCTGTAAGCATGTAAAACCTTTTCTGTCAAGAACTATGCTTCTCTGTTAGACTTTATCCTACAACAGAAAAAGGTTAGTGCCCAGCTGGAAAGGATAAAATATTCTTGGTCAGCACTTACACTTATACCTCCCACAAGTCTACATACATCTCATCCAAATCTTCTTCTAAACCCCCCACCTCTAGACAATTATTACATAAAAGATCTTTTTCATGTACTTTAAGCTTGCAACATACACAGCATGTTTGATACCCTCCCCCCGAAAGCCCCCAACCAGGAAATGAATACCTAAGTCACCTTCCAATATAAACCCTCTACTCCTCCAACCACATGTGCACATTCTGTCATTACCACAATTACCATACATGCTGGATTACTACTGCACAAATTTAAGAGGGGCAAGGCACTTTAGGGCAGACAGGCGGTCAGGGCTTTGAGAAAAGTATAGTCAGTGGAGGCAGAGAGGAAAGGTTGGTTATTGGAGATGTTGTGCAGAAAGAAGCAGCCCTAATGCACTAGGTGCAACAAATTAAAATAAAAACGTTTGAGGGCAGAAAATACTTCATCTAAACCATTTTATTAGAGAGAATTATAACTTGATTATGGGGTTCAGAAATTATGCTGTTTGGTGACTGACAAAGTCTAGAGCTACACACCATAACATATGTCACCTGGGTCCATTTCAGAAGTAGCATAAGAGAAGCAGACTTTTGATATTTTAAGTTTAATATTGTCTACATTTAAGAAACAAAACATTTCCCCAAACATTGTATATTCAGCAATTTTATGTTCTATCAATTTTAGAGTTGTTTAGCCCATATATTTTAGGAAAATAAGGTGCATTGCAAATGGCACATTGCAGTTTAAAGTGGTATGAATAACAGTAAGATTCTACTTGCTCTCTGGCAATTTAGGCCAGTGCGATACTAAACCTGTGTGTGTTTGGTTTGTGTGGTTTTTTTTTTTTTTTTTTTTTTTACTGCCTGCCTCCAAATATTAAGCCAAGTTCTGCTTGCCATGTTAATGTGAAGTCAGACTCACTACTCATTGAGTATCACCTGTAATCAGGTATGAGAGAAGAAAAAGGGACAACATATCCTAAACACACAGGCAAGGCATCTTGCTAGATGACCCTCTGAATATCTATTTACTATGAGATAAACAATACTGGTGTCTGTTTTCTTCTTTCCCCTGAACCTGTATGAGACTTCTCATCTCATTTCTGAGACTGTCTCTCTGTGGTGTGGTATTCAAAACACTTAGTTTTGTAATGTTGGCTTCAGTGTATAGGTATAAATGATCTATAAAAACTCAGAATAAATTACACACAATTGTGATGGGAGTCCCGGGAGAACAAACTGAGGTCACTCAGTTAGGGTGAACTGCAAAGAATGAGGAAGACAATCCTCAAAGCTGGTGGATATTCCAATACTTAGATTTACCAAACCAGCACAAAACAGCTTCTGTAATACCTCACTGGTTACCCAGAAGCCAACACCACAGTCCCCTTAAAGTAACACAGCCTTAGGCCTCCACCCAGACACCAAGTCAAATATGATGAGGATTACTGAAAATCTTATTTGTCATATAAAACAGTTCTTCCAATCCCAAAAGATCAGACACATTACCTCCCAGGTTAATGAATATTTCAGATCTTACCCAAATATACGCTTACAGCCAATTCTTATTAACTAAAGTAAAATTTATTAAAAATATAGACAGTTCTTGAGATAAGATTCATAGTAGAGACGATCTTTGTAGCTGCAAAGAGTTCTTTCAGAAATAGTCCATAAATTATTGTAGAACTGATAAATGAAATTGTTTTTAATTGTTCACTTTATTAATGTAACTTCTGTTCACCATTCACTACACTTGCCTACACTGTAACTTCTGTTCCATATTGTAATTCAAACCCCATTTTAAAACACTCACTCCATTTTGTAAAAGCTTCCTCCAACCTTCATTTTTGCAAACCCTGCTGTGATCTTATTAGTTTTAGCTTAGATGTGTGAATGAGGTATGTATGAATGACTGAATCAACCTCCAGCCCCAGCCTGTCCTGATGAGATAAAGTTCAAATACCAGCGGCTGAAGACCTAGACAACAGCCCTAAACAAAGTAAGAAGCATCCACCCTAAAAAGAAAAGGACAATAGAACAACAGAAGGAAGATCAAAGCCAGGTTCAAGGCTGAAAGTCACGCCTGCAGTTGATGGGTGATCAGTCTAAACCCAGAGGCAGCGTGACACAGCAAGACCTATAGACTTTGAATCCAAACTAAAAGCCTATAAAAAAGAAGGGTGAGATGAGAGACTCTGGGTAACATTCTGCTGCCAACATGGAAGAACATCGGTGCCTGCCCAACAGAGATCCTGCTCGGCCTTGTGCCCGGCTTTCCTGGCCAGTTAGCCGCCACAAGCTACAAACCCAAGCTGCAAAATCAAGCCAAGAACTTAAGCTATCTTCTGGACTGGTAACTATGCAGCAGCTGCAGAACACCTGATGAATGTGGGTGTGGGTGTGAATATGTGTGTGTATAGGTACTAGGTATAATGTGAGTGTGTGTGTATAAGAATTAAGATATTAGTTATTAGTCATAAATCAAATTGTTATCATAATAAATGTGGCATCTTTGTCTTGTCCCCTTTAATAAGATCCTGCTGGTTTTTACTGGTCTAATATAATTGATATAACATTATAATTCAATGTTCATATTCAGGATGATTCCAGATTAAGACTGGAGATCTGTCTTGGGTTTGAGCTTTCCCCTGCATGAAGCATCAAGCAGATCTGAGATTAAAAGGATTGGGATCTAAGGCATCTTTATACAGTTTCAGGCTGCCTTGTGACAGCTCAGAGTCCTTTGGTGAACAATAGGCAATTATGGAGACTTTTGAAGTAGTTCCATTCACTAATCATCACTGGTAATTATTTCACACAGATTAAAATAAGGCAGTTGCCCATTTTCCATCATTCTCAGGTAATTTGCTGTAAATGTCAGAGACAAACACAGTGATGCTACTATGTTTACAGTTCATCTAAATGTTAATATGTCCTTTTGATTCATTAATTATAGTGACAGGAACTGTCTGTTTACATGGTTAACATCTACAAGATATAAGTAAACTCATACAATTAGTATCCCCTCTAATTCTTTAACAATGCAGGTTTGCACTTCAAAGTTCTAGCCTATCTACCATGGAATGGCCTTAATTACCATTTACATACTGTTCTAACATCTCTCTAATGGTTGATTCTGGATCAATTATCCTGCAAGATGTTTAACCCTGTCTGGCCATACATTACACTTTGTATAAGATTTGTTGCAGTTATATAACAGTGATAGCAACAATGAGTTGTGTGGTCATAGTTTAATCAGATAATGTCACAACAATGTAGAAGGAAGTATTTTTAAAATGAACAGATTCTGGATATTTACTATCCCCATTAACCTACACCAGAAAGACTCCTGAGATAATGGAAAATTTTAAACCTTGTAGGTTAAATTAATTCCTGATGTGATCTTCTATAAAGATAACTTCATGCCTGTGTAAGTCCATTATGTTGTGTGGTGTGCAAATTGCAGAGTTAGATGGCAGAGGTCTTCCCTCCTTCCCTCCCCCACACAACCTCTATTAAATATAATTTGTTGTTTTGACACAAAGCTACATTGCTATAGCTATGAGACATCCAAAGGAAGATGGGAGGATTGATTCTAGTGATGTGAAAACCTCAACATTGAGTAATTTTTGAATCTGGATTATTACAACAGTTTTTTGGATGTGGATGGGCACCTTCTGAACAACTTCAATCTGCAAAACTGTGAAACTGGAACTTCTGATGAGACTTCTTGCTCTAGTCCAGCTGGATCCATCATGAGGAGGAGTTCCTGTGGTAGCTTGCTAAAAGTAAAAGTTAAAAAACCAAAAGCAAACACAACTTCCTCTTTTATTAAGCCTCAAAATGAATTCTGTGTGAGCTTTAGTGAATTCTGAGGGAAGTGAAAGTTGTTTGATCTGATCCAACTGTCCCTACTAAAATATGTGTTGCCACACCTTGGATAATTTCTCACGTGACAATGTAAATTACACTTCCCTAAAATTGCTTGGCCAGGTGAACCACAAAGGAAGGCTGCTGGCAGTACTACCATCTGCTGGGGTGCAGCAGTTTTAACTATAGTTGGAGATCCAAAGGAGTCCTGCTGAGAGAAGTTGCTAAGGCGGAGCAGGCAAACTTTTTGGCCTGAGGGCTGCATTGGGTTTTGGAAATTGTATAGAGGGCCAGTTAGGGGAGTGCGGCGTGGCCTAGGTCCCTTCCCCATCTGCCCCCCTCTCCACTTCTCGCCCCCTGATGGCCTACCCCCAGGACTCCTGTCCCAACCAACCCCCCCGTTCCCTGATGGCACCCCGGGACCCCTGCCCCATCCAGCCGCCCCACTCCCTGTCCCCTGACTGCCCTGTGCCGCCCCAGCCAACCATCCCCTCCTTCCTGACTGCCCCCCTGACCTCTGCCCCCATTCAACCCCCCCGTTTGCCACTCTCTGACAGCATTATCCACCCCCACCGCCTGACCACAACCCCGAACTCCCCTGCCCTCTATCTAACCTCCCTGCTCCCTGCCCCCTTACCACGCTTCCTGGAGCACTGGTGACTGGTGGTCTACAGCCATGCCATTGCACAGCACAGACCACTGGGTCAGGCCAGGATCTGCAGCCCCGCCGCCCAGAGCATTGTGCCGGCGGCAGGGTGAGCTGAGGGTGAACAGCAGAGCAGGGGCCTGGGGCTAGCCTCCTGGGCCGGGAGCTCAGGGGCCAGGCAGGAGGGTTCTGTGGGCCAGATGTGGCCTGCGGGCCGTAGTTTGCCCACCTCTGTGCTAAGGTGATGTGATGAATCAGGGCACCTACCTGGTTGCCCTTGCTATGCCTCCTTGGCAACAAGGACTACCCACTTTGGGTAGCACTGGCTCCCTACAGAACATTCAATGTTGGGAGGCTGTGGCCAGTTTCTCACAATCCCCACATTGCACATTCTGCCATCGTGGTGTCCCCCAGGTTTGTGCCAGGAGCAAGTCTAATTATTCTGGAAGATAGCATTGAAATATGTCAACACTTGCTCAGAAGTGAGGAAACTGAGAGTAAAAATACCATCTGAAGCAAGTTTACAGTATGGGCTATAAAAGCATAACTTTAAACATGCTAACAAATGAAAGATAAACACAATAAATGAATTGGAATATTCTAGGGGCCCCACTTTTTTTTTTAACAGTGTGATCGTAGAGCACAGAATTTCAGTCAGGGTACAGCTTCTATCTTTAATCTAAGTGACCTAGAGTTGTGAGGAAATAAGTAGACCAGACAGGCTAGTGGATTACCCAAGGAAAACTCTGGTATTTTTAGTCAAGCAAATAGCTAGTCATCTGTTGTGAAATAAAGAGGATTACTTTTGCCTGAGAGCTCTGTGTTGTGTTTTTCACTGTGGCTGGAATCTGAACCCTGCACACTCCAAATTAAGAAAAAAAAAATCCTTTAGTTCGTGCCAGAGCTTTAGCTACAGCAAGAAGGGTTATCTTTGGCTATAATGTTTAATTGAGTTTCTGTCTATCTAGTGTACGCTAAATCACTGACATTTTATATATACAACAAAAAATGCAATACTGACGTCCATATTTTTCTGGTAAGAGTTCTTTCTCTTCAGTAGGTAATCCCCAGCGCACACCTGCTAAAGATGCTTTATTTAAAAATAATTAAGTAAAAGAGCCAACTGAGTGTCTGCCCCTCAGATGGGGTTCATACCCCAAAAGCTGACAAAGATGTGTACCTAGGAGGAAGGTGAACTTAGCAGTGAATGGTTTAGTTTTTCTTGACTAGCTATGAAATTACCTCACTTTAGCCCGTCTAGCAAGAGGATTTTAACTGGATTCCCCTTAAAATTCTAATTTAGGGGACTTGGTGGTTTGGGGGACTGATCATCCTGCCAGTTACATAGAGGAAGGGGGCCAAATTCTACCCCATGGAACAATTTGAAGGAATTGCAGTGTCCTTCCTTCCCCAGTATGTGGTGGATGGACAGGTAGGGACAGAATATGATGGGGCAAACATGGCGTTGCTTTTGTCCATTATTTGTAGATAGATGGCCAGCATCACTTTTACCTTGTAGCTGGCCCTCCTTCCATATCTGCACAAGACTTGATGTCAAGGGACAGATTGCAGCCAAGCTTTCAATGTCCTCTTATGAGGCGATAATCTGTATAGTGTATCTAACAACAAGAGTTCAAGGTTACATGTACTTTAGACCAAGGGAAAACAAAATCCTGTGCTTTTCCACTAGGTAATTGCCAAAGTTCAAGAGGATCAGAATGAATCTACATTTCAAGGTACGGTTTCAGGTTTAAACCTGATATCATTCATGCTCTAAGAGGACTCATAGGACAACCTAAACATTATTGTTGCTGCAGAGCATGGGGCACTGGATTAGTCACAGCTATTTGTGTTTTGAAGCAGGGTCTGAATGAATGCTTCCCTGACAGCTAGCTGGGAGGGGAAGAGACTATGGGTGTGTTTATGTGAATACAGTTTGCTCCTGTTCTGTTTACATATTCATCAATTACAGCTGTGTCAAAGGATCAACTTTGGCTGCTGTTGGGTACAAATGACCTTAGTACTGAATGCATGGGTAATGAAATATGGTTACCAATGTTGCAATTATTGTAGGAATACAGGAAAGCAGGACTGTACTTAACCTTTCCCAAATAAGGGGGGGACCAGCACCCTCAGTTGAAAAAATGTTGTTAAGCAGGGGCTCAGATGTCAGAGCCTTGTGAAAGTAAAGAGAGATGGGGATAGGAGTCCTGGTCAGAAGGCTGTACAGCCTGGCCCCCACCCCTGGGGTCTTCTCTGGACAGGCTTAACCTATTCTTCCCCACCGTTAGAAGAATAAGCTAAATAGGCTTCATTAGGGGCCTCTTGTTATTTTAATTGCTCAATCAGAGTTGAAACTAGTTTCTTCTTCTTCTTGGCACTGGTCCTTGAGGCACTGCAATATCAGATCAATGGAGGTCTGTGTTTCTGCCCTGCCTAAGGGTATGTCTACATCTACAATTTTGCAGCGCTGGTTGTTACAGCTGTACAGCTGTATAGGGCCAGTGCTGCAGAGTGGCCACACTTACAGCAACCAGCGCTGCAAGTGGTGTTAGATGTGGCCACGCTGCAGCGCTGTTGCACACCGCGGGGAAGGAGACTGCTTGGAGGGGGGGTCGGGGAACGCCAGAGCACACCGCGGGGAAGGAGACCTGCTTGGAAGGGGGGTCGGGGAACGCCAGAGCACACCGCGGGGAAGGAGACCTGCTTGGAGGGCAGTGGAGTTTGCTTGATTACTGGAGAGGCTTCCTCAGGTATGCTGGGATACCTGCTTATTCCACGGAGGTCAACAAAAACGCTGGTGAGTGTCTACACCTGATGACCAGCGCTGGTGATCCAGCGCTGGATCCTCTACACCCGAGGCATGACCGGGTGTACGGCCAGCGCTGCAAACAGGGAGTTGCAGGGCTGGTAATGCCCTGCAGGTGTGTACACATCCTAAGTTGCAGCGCTGTAACCCCCTCAACAGCGCTGCAACTCTGTAGTGTAGACAAGGCCTGAGAGTTGAAATCTCTTGAGATGGGGCAGTGTTTCTGCCCAGCCTGCAAAAGAGCTAAAAATCAGAGACTGATGTGTAGAGGTTACTGCAGAGATGCAGAAGGTGACTGACAGTATCAGGGCGGCCGGCAGAGGGGCATGGCATAGGTAAGATGCCTCTTTATCCCCCAACCCAGGGTGGGAGGTGAACTCTGGAGATGCACCTCTGAACTCTGGGTCTGCACTGACCAAGGACAGCAATTGTGAATAGGGTGCAGAGAAGGGTTGGGCACGTGAAAGGGACTTTTGAGTTGCTGAAGGGAAAAGGGCACTGCCCGATCTACTTGAGGGTGAGTCTTTTACCCATGGTTTATGTTTATGAACCCTGTTTGTGGTGGTTTCCCAAATTAACTCTGAGTTACTTCCTTCCATTTAATAAAAGTTTATTTTCTATACTTGGACTCTGTGCTTGCGGGTGAGGAAGTATTGCCTCTCAGAGGTGCCCAGGGGTGGTGTGTAATTTTCCCAGGTTACTGGGTGGGAGCTCAAGCCAGTTCCTTGTTATATCAATGGAAAAGAACCCCTAGATATAGAACATGGCCCTGGTTGCTTCTGGCTCCACCTAGCAGAAGGGTTACATAGCTATCTAGGTCCATTACAAGGGGAGCAGGTCAGCTGTACTGAATGTGAGTGAAACATTAATTTTTTATAAGAACATACACTGAAGTATCTGCCCTTAGTGAACTGATGTGCACTATACACAATTTCTACCCCATCTGCCCATGGGATTTTTCATCCTCTTGTTGAATGTGCATGCATATATTGAAACCTGTGCATCTGTCTTCGGGGTTTCACTTACATACACTTGAAATACATACATTTTTAAAGAGACGCATGTGGAAGGCATATTTTGAAAATGTTTCCATTTGTTCTGTTAAGTTCACCTAAGCTTTTTTTTAGCTTGCTCCAATTTTGTTTTTCCAAGTCACTTAGCACCTACTGTTTTTTTTAAAAATAACCACAACTCTGTGAATTGCATACAGATTGGATTTGTTCACTTGAGGTGCTATCTCAAGCATCTGAGCACTTGTCAACTCTTATAAGGACCAGGTGATCTTCAAACCATCACCTAACCCCAACCTCTCAGCTGGAAAGCAGCTGACCCGCCACAGATGAAGCTGGGCCAAATGCCCCTAAAAGGCCAGCTACTTGGGGCATAGTTGCACCATGTTCACCCACATTTGAAATAATTCTGGTAAATATCTGATTCCCCCCCCCTTTCCCTTCTCAATGTTGGTCATTAGGAGCAGTGTGAGATTCTCTGTTAATAGGCTTTAAACTATATTTTGTCCCATATTTTTCCCGCCAAGCTGACAGCAAAGAGAGTCTTAAACATCTGCTTTTGCTGTTAGATCATTATGAAATTATTTCATGTATCTAAGTCAGGTGTCAATTTCAGAAGATGATACTGTGGTTCCAAAAAAGGTGTGCTAAAATATGTCTAGCACTGAGTTCCAGTCCAGCATGACTGCCCTGCTTGTGTGCAGGACTGTATTGCCAAAAAAGACACTTTTTAAAAAAAAGCTTGCCTCCACAAGTAAGGTGACCAGATTACATGAACAAAATATTGGGACACATGGGGGGCAGGTCCGGAGCGCCGCCAAAGCAAATATATAAGCCAGAATATGGGACAAATGGCTTCCCGACCATACATCCATTGGGACGTGGGACAAACGACTGAATATCAGGACGGTCCTGATTTTATCAGGACATCTGGTCACCCTATCCAAAAGTAAATCACAAAATTGCAGCAACTAAAACCATATTACTTTTAAACTGATTTTATTCCTCTTTTAAGTCTTAGGACCTTTTTCTCCCTTTTGGCTGGCCAGCTTCTACTCTGCATGTTCCATGTTCATCTACTATGGTGGTGATACCAATCATCATGAAATTTCACTAGAGCTTGGATGTGGCAAGTGCCATTTGATTTTTTTTTAAATGCATACTTATTCAAAGTTATTGCATGAGAAACCTTAAGTTCCAATCTTGCAAACCTGTATCCACATGCAGGTTTACTCAGGGTAGTAAAGTTAAGCATATGCATAGGTGTTTGAAAGGACTGGGGACTTGAGTATAAAACAGAAAAAATACTCTCCAAAACCATGCCTTATATTTAAGAAATTACATTTAGTAGGCCCCTGTAGACCTGTTCCATTGGTATGATATAGTAGCTGTGATGTCACTGCCATGGTGAAATCACTGATATTTCAAATTAGTGCTATAGATAAAACCATGTTGTAACAGGGTAAAGTCGTGGATGCTTCTGGGACCACTCAGTGCATGCTGTATGGTGAAACTGTCTGGAATTTGTAATTTATCTTTTCAGGTTATCTTAAATGAAGTGCTGTGATTTTAGGACTACATTTTGTCTCACTTGCAAAAACTAAAATTCTCTCTGGGTTTGTTACTTTAAATAGAGCTCATGTCTGCCATCTGGTGTAACAATGCTAAAACACAGCACTGTGCACTAAGTCAAAAAAATAAACAAGATTTTTCTGAAATTAAATTGCTCTTGCTACAAAAATGTAGGAATACAATAACATCAGTGTCCTCCTGCTGCAAAAAAATTCTTGTTCATGAGGTGATGTTTATAAAGTTGCAGTCTAGTTTAAATAATAAAGAAAACCCAGACAGTGGGAGGTTTCCCACCCTCCACTCAAAAAAACCAAAACCAAACCAAAGTCTGTAGGAGGTCAATGTTTTGGGGCCTTTCTTGCACCTAATGCAGCCATTCCCATCTGTGTGAAAATGGGTGTAAAACAAAAATCTGGAGAATGTTGGCTAGAATGTCTAAATGCCTCAGTCCTGCCTAAAGTTTGTTTTAATATAAGATTAAATTTTTATGGAGAGGTAATATTTTTAATTCATAATTTGATTTTATGATGTATGTTAAACATATTGCTCACAGAGCACAAGCCAGCTCCCAGCTGAAGTAAATGGGAATCTCATCACTGACTTTAATAGGAACAGGAAAAGGCCTGAAATGAGCTAGCATGTCTTTTAATCCCATATACAGTGTTAATAGTTTTTCTTTGCTTGTAAAGTAAGTATGCTGCTCTGTGTGCATCACAACTATTGGGGAAATGAGTTTGTTTTTACTTGAGATGCTCCTACTCTGCCTTACAGCGTATGTTTTACCTTCTAATTTAAATGTATGCTAATATCACCAAAAAAACACCACCTGCTCATCTTGTCTGTACCTCTGCTTCTGTGCTTCCACTATTCTAAAATGAGCTCTATTTATCCTGCCTTTGCATACATTTCCTGACTCTGTTTTTAGAACCCAATGCTTAACTTAGGTAGTTTGCAAACCACTAGTACTAAACTCTCCTGTCTCTTCCCTCCTTCCCCCCGCGGCCAATATTCAGCTGAGATCATGTTTACAGTTGGAGCTGGGAGGTGCTGAACACCGTTGACTCCTACAGAAGTAAATGAGAGCGTGGTGCCCAGCACCAGGCAAGATCCATGTGCTAGCTCTCCTTGAGCTAGCATACTAAAAATAGCAGTGTGGCTGCTGAAGCACAAGTAGTGGTTCAGGTGGTTGGAGTAGGATCTAGGGGGTTAGGCTGGATTGTGCTCGGGTGGCCACTTGGTGTGGCTACACCACTGTTTTTAGCCCATTGGCTCAAGATGAGCTAGTATATGTATGTCTACCTGAGCTGGGAATCACATCTCCTAGCTGCTGTGTAGATGTACGCTTAGATGGATTCTTCACTCAATAGAGGCACAGCCAAATCCTGCTTATTTACTTCCAGTCAAAGCAGTGGGATTACTTGCATGAATAAGTTTAGCAGGATTTTGCTAGACTGATAATGCACAATTAAACAATGCCTCCCAGTTTTTGTACAAGATTTAGAATCTTCACCAAATTCTAAGCAAAACGTATACATAATTAAATGTAAAATCAATCTATGCAAAATCTAAAAGTAATGAACTAATTGGTGGTACATTCCATGCTTCCTGCTTTTCTTGTGGGGGTGGAGAGGGAGGGGAGGAAATTCACCACCAAATCATGAATATTTTCTCTTCTGACTTAACTAATAAATCATTCAAAGATAACTTTGAACATACTGTGCACTTATTTCTTCATTTTTTGAAGATTTTATGCTTTATAATGGCAATAGTAACTTACAGTTGACAGATTGAGGCACTGACTTGTCTTTCCTACTAGACAAATAGGTCATATTACTGCGTGAAAACCAATAAATAATACAAAATTCTGGCAAAGGAAAAACAAATCACAAGACTTTGGAGCAAGTTGTGTGTGTGGTGGGGGGAGTGTAGATTTTTTTTTTTAATTTTTTTTTAACTAAAAATGATTCCTACCCTAGAGATGTCTTTCCAGAAAATGGACTTAGGAAGGTGCCTATCATATTGGACCTGATTCTGAGAGATCCCTTGAGGACCCGCATCTAATCAACCAAGTCAATGGGATTTGACAGTCTTCAGTACCTTGCAGAAGCAGTCTCCACATAACATCATATCTTTTCAGATTTATCCCAGTTCTTGTACTGGTTGTACTACTACCAGACATTCTGCTCCCCGATGTTCTGCTGCACCAGAGTCACCCTATGCCATCATCTTACACAGAGAGTTTACACTGCTTCAGTCTGCTCTAGTTTATATCAGATGAAGAAATTAAGTTAAAACAGGTGGGTGGAGCAGCTGGTATGAGAAGTGAGCAGCTGACAACAGGAAAAAAATCAGCAGAGATTGCAATACAAAAATTTGCCTAGGAAACTGCAGATCTCACAATCTGTTTATGAGTGCTGACTGTTCAGTGATTCTTCTAGGTAACAAGTCAGGGAGACTCCTGACTTCCCTGAAAATGGACTATTTAAGACATGCAAAGATCTTGTTAGTTTTGGCTTCAACCTGTTACAATATATCATGCACTCCCATTTATTCTCAGAAGTGATTTTTGGTGAATTTCAAAGCTAAATTTAAAAAAATCACTGTAGTTTTTCAGTTGTACTTAATTAAGTGACTGACTTGATGTGTTCTGAAGTACAGATGGTAGTTACATAAAGTTTAGAAGGTGCTGCAGTCACTGTTTATAGTTACACAAAAGTTTGGAGGTTTGTCTCTAATTTCATTTATCGACATGAAGTATGCATCAGTTTGACATACAAATGCCTTTTTATAGAAGGATAATTGATTAACTCTAAGCTCTTCTTAATTTGAGGCAGTGGGGGAGCTTGGAGTGGAATCAATGTTCTGGAGCAGGTGTAGGAAGGCGCAAGAGAGTAATTTAAGCAGGGATATCCAGGAAAAATATTTGCAACAATCAAGACAAGGGATTGTGAAAGCACGAACTAATGTCTTGGTAGACAGAGGTGCATTTTGGATATATAATGAAAGTTACTGTAGCATTTGGGCCTGGATGTCAGGGGAGGAAACAGAGGTCTCAAAGATGAGAAGGTTGCAATCTAGTGTAGTTGGGAAACATGTTGATGATAATGGAGAAAGAAGATACATTGATTAAGAGGAAACATTAGGTTCCTATGTCATGTCCTATGGCATTTTATTCTGGGAGCTCCTGCCTCCCAAAATACACCTTACAGACCTGGCCCCTCAATATCTCCATTATATAGAAGGAAGAGCCATTATGGTGGCTTTTACACTATCTCCAGTCCTGACTGCTGGCATAGGTGCTGGAACAAAAGGGCATTACTCAGGTATTCTTGCACTCCTACAATTCTGGCTGTTGTACTAGCCCAGGACATGTTGGCAACCAGTGTAAAGGGCAACAGTGTTTAACTATAAAGAGGTGGGAGGAATAAGAAGAGGTAGAAGGTTCAGGGGAGAAGTCACCAGCAGCAAGGAAAAAAGAGTGAGTGGAGAATAACTGTAGGCTGAAGCTGGAGCAACAATGGAGGGCATCACAGACTGGTAAAATTTGTGGGAGTAGAGATGGGACAGTGGGATACTAGTAGGGAAAGGTAGAAGAGGGAATGTGGGAGGAAAGAGAAAATAGGAAGCAGCAGGACGGATGACAACGTGTAAGAAGACCATGATGAAATTGTAGTACTGAGTGGGAGGGAAGGTAATGAGGATACACTGAGGAATAGGAGTAAGGAAATTAGTAAGAGATAACAACCTGAAGACAGGGACAGATCAACCAGTACACATACTGTTAAGGTGAGGGACAACTAAACAGTTGGTGTGGAAGTGATCAACACAGGATTCAGAACTGGGACTACTAACTATTACATTCCCCAGGCATATCTGTACAATGTGTTTGGAAGGGTGAAGCAAGTCTGGCATGTTTCCTGGTGTCTGGCAAAGAGTGACAGCTGGTGGTGCTCCTAATATCAAAACTTAATCCAAAGAAATGGCTGAGGCAATTCATCATTCATAATAAAAAGTCAAAGGATGTATGAGGAGAACTGGAAGGAAAATTTTATTTGCAAGCTCTCAGATCTTTAAGAGATTTTATGAGTTTTTTGCAGAGTTGCATAAGCATGCACAGTCAGAATATTTAAAGCTAAAACAATCTTTAGACAAGAATGATGCACTCCAAAGTTAAATATGTGGAATCTGTATTTAAAAGAATTAGACAAAGCAAAAAAAAATCTAGAGGTATATGAAAATTTCCCTATCATTCTATTTATTGTATTGCAAGGGATGTTCAGAAAGTGAATGCTGAGGAAAAGCTAATGAAAGATGCTGATTTAAATCTTATGTGGTTTAAACACTTCCATAATCTTTACTGGACAGTTGTCAGTATCAGTACCTCTGGCATTATTCAACCAAAACACATGCCAGAGACATTGATAAATGTAGGCACATATTTTGGGACTATCAGAAAAGTGTTTCACAAATTGTTGAAGATACAACTGAATAAAAACTCATTTGGATTCAGATATGTGTATTTTAGCAGATGGCTAACATAAATGAGATTGCATAGAAACAGCTGAACTGAATCTCTTTGAGAACTGAGAGATTTATTTTTAAATATTGAAAGGGCTGGGCAGGTTTATCTCTGAGAAATTTCTCGTAGACACAGTAAATACAAGTTAGCCTTTAAGGACCCGCTCACTTATTCATATATGTGATTAGTCTGTTTCTCTGCTAAGTTAGACATAAGCATATACTCAGTCCTTTCCTGAATCATGGCTTATAGTGCCTGTGGAATGGCGGACAGTGATTATTTGTGCCTGCGTGTTCAGTTCCTAATACTCATATAATGCTTCCACTTTCTTTGTACTTCTATGGCACCTTCCATATGACGATCCCAACATGTGGCTAGTCAATTTTGTCTCTCTGCATGCAGTAACATTTCCATTTTACACATGCAGAAACAAACACTGAAAGGTTAAGTGACTAAGGTCACAAAACAATGCTGTGGCAGAGCAAGAATAGAGCCCAGGTTGCCCGGCTCCCTGTTTTGCATCTCTTATTTGTACTAAAATTAAATGACAGCAAGTTTGTGCTGTAAACCAACAGCTGATACAGTAGCCTTCTTGCTATAAAGTATAATGTGCAATAAGAATTCAGCTCTTGGCCTTTAATCCCCAGTGACACTTCTATTTTTGGTCCCATTATTGAGACTCAGTATACAATCATGTACCTCTGCTAAACTTATCACTTTTTTGTAGGTTTCTGATGTTTGAAACAGACATAATATGGATGAAAATTGGCAAAAGCATGTGAGAAGCTTCAGGAATTTAGGTGAGGTGGCAGAACATTCTGGAAGCTTCTCCCATACGACAGATGGTCTGTGTAAATTGTTCTGGCAGAAAATCTCTGACAAGAATCCTGTTTAGTTTATTTGTAAAGTAAACGTAAAGAATATACAGTATATTAAATAATTCACATAAAGTCTTTACATTTTTCACATGACTCATGTCTGATTCCTACCTTCTTGATTATGGCTATTTAAAGTTAATATTCTTGTTGTGGTATAGTCATCCTCTCTGGGTTTAATATTGTTCTGACTAGAGATTTTATAATTGGGCTGAGGAACCAAGAGCTACAACTGAGCCAACACTGAACTCAACACATATTTGTAAAAAGAGCCATAAAAGTATGATTAGGAAGCTAGTTAATAGTCTTGACATTTTCATTATAAGTTCTGAGTACTAAAGTCAGTGCATCTTATAAGAAAAAAGTGTGACTGTTATTGAATACTAAAAATACTGGTGCATCTAGAGATACCAAACAGGTTATATTATACTGCAAGACAATGGCTGAAAATTAGCTAAAACAGACCTGCTAGGAGTGGTTGGTAGGAGGACCACAGAAGATGCATGCTATAGGGTGCAGAACTACAGGGACGAGAGTGAACGCGAGGGCCCATACACCTAATCCCAATCCTTGAATTTAATCATTTTTGTTTCTCTGGTTGAAGAATAAAAGTGAAGAAATACTTTAGAGAGAGAAGTGGTTTTGAGTTGAAAAATTCTCAGACACACCAGCTACTGAGAAACCTCTTTGCCCTCAGGAGCCCCAAAAGGGCAGATTTTTTTTTGTACTATGTGCTTACACTTTGCATATAAGGAATTGGGCTCAAATAAAATTTGACTCCCTGCTTCTAGATATTGACAAATCTGATTATACTTTTCAGGAATATCACCTGCAGTACTAGATTTTATTTTGCATTGGAACTCGTGGTACCTCAGGAATGCAAGCTACTGACTGGTGTTTCAAGAGGAAAACCTTCCAATAAAATTTCCATTCGGTCTTGTTTAATTTCTTCTACTTCCAACTCCATTTCTATATGGAGAAATCTTGTAGTTAGGAAATGGTATATGAGATATAATTTAGGTTATTAAAATAAGGGGACTCTAGGATGGCATTAATCTTTCCATATGATTCCTTGCATTTTATTGCAAAAACTTAAACCCCACTTTAGCCAATTTAGATGTTACCTCAAGCTTGATATTTGTCCTGTTTGGAAATAGCTATTTCCAAATAATCTGGTTGCCAGAATGAGAACCTTTTCAGGGCCCTTGATCCAGAAAGATCTTGCTACTATAGAAGATGAGACTGTATAGAAAAACTCTAGTGTATCCACAGCATTTTGGCTTAATGTCTTATTGAAGATTTCATTAATATAGGCCTATAGTAGGGCAATTTGAGGTTAGCTAATATGACCTCTCTAAAAGTAACGAATCCCTCAATTTTTCAATTACTTTTCCCCTTTGTCTTTATTCCCTTCAGTCAGATAATCCTAACAGTATTTAAAATAACTATTATTAAACTCCCCCAGTGGGACACTATTTATTTGTTAAATAAACATGTATGGAGCTGCATTCAGTTAAAGTATAAACTGATTGGAGAGACAAGGTGAGTGATGTAATGTTGTTTATTGGACAGACTTCTGTTGGTGAAAGAGAGAAGCTTTTGGGCTCCTCAGAGGAAGAGCTCTATGTAGCTCAAAAGCATCTCTTGCCGACCAACAGAAGTTGGTCCAATAGATGACATTACATCACTCACCTTGTCTCTCTAATTTCCTGGGGCCAACCCTGCTACAACAACACTGCATCCAAACTGATTGGAGTGATTTGTGATATCTAACTAGGTGCTGCAGGTGGAATTAATTGTCAAAGAAAGGCCCAGTACAGATACAGTTTCACTTTTTAATCAAGTAGAACAATTGATGTGACAAAAGCAAGAAGCACAGTTTGTAATTGTCTGTGAATGGATAGTGGAAAACTGATTTAAAAAGCAGGGAAGGACTTGAATGTTTTACAGATATGTAGCTGAAAGGAAGGATTTGGGGAGTTAAAAAGATGGTGAAACAACTTGGCTGGTACTGAATAAAACACTTAACAGAAGTTGCCTCTGTTTTAAACCAGGTCAGAGTGATATGTCATGCAAAGCTATACCTGTGTTATGTTGCACAATGGAATAGCAAAAGACCACAAATTTAATATTAGGGCTAGGCTAGCCTAAGCCCATAATGTGGCTCATTGGAATTATCCTGTGATTTACTGTAAGGTGCTATTTGTGGTGAGCCTGAATATGAAACCATATTTCTACAATTCAGCAGTGAGACTGTTTGTTAGTTTTATGCATTTTGTTGTACGTTTCCACTTCCATAGCACCAATTTAGTTATTCTGAGCTCTCACAAATTGCGAGAAAATCAAATTTCCATCTGTTTCTGCCAAAGAAAGGAAACAGACTGAGGCTCTCAATAATATACTTCACTTGCAGCCATCTTTAGTTTTTTCTAAGCAAACTGGGGCCTGGGAAAGTTTTGTAAAGTAAAAAAACTTCCCTTCCATTGAGCAGTATGTAGGACCATCATCAAGTTACTCTGTTGACTAATTTGGAAAAATGAGGGCCACTTTAAACATCTATTGATCATGGCCTTTTGATGGGTTTGTCACCGTTAGGTTGGTTCAATTGGAAAAATGTGTTGATGGAGAATCAGATTAATACGAATTTTGTTTTAAGGCTGTAAACCTTAGTGTGTACGCACTAAGCATCCAATAAATTCAGAGTGTATGTCATCCACTTTCACAGGAAAAGACAGTTGTGCTGTCTCATCCTGCAATAGTAAACCTAGGAATGAGTCTTCAGGAAAGCCTCAGATAAAGTACATTACAGAAAATTAGCCTAGAAATCACAAAGGCATGAGTCACCATAGTGAGGTCACTCCAGACAAATAGACAGCAACTGCCAAATGCTTCAGAGGTGAAGTATTTAATCATTGTGGGATTTCTTCCTTTAGTGTAAATAACACTCTGTGCCTTCAGCTTCACAATTCTTTATTTCTGATGTAAATAATTTTCAACAATAGAATGAGGACTAAAATGAGTAACATCTCATGAAATGTGGAATAGTCAGTATGAGGTCAAAAATGCTTCTCAGGCTGTGAACTCTAGCAAACTGTTTGTCACATCTCATTAACAGAGAAAGCAAAAAGCAGGTAAAATCCACTAGCTTTCCCCTATTCTTCTGTAATATTTTCAATTTTGCATGGTATAAACAAAATGGCTTATAGGAGCAATAAAACATCTTTTTCTCGGTGAGATCAACTTTTCACTTTTAGAAACAACTCTTTGTTTTCACATAACCCAGAAAACCGTTACAGGAAAAGATATAATTCCAGCATCTGATAACCATTTTTTAGTGGTTCTTATATGGGATGATGTTTTGCAGATAGCTCCTAGGACTAAAAATTCAGAGAAATCCCAACCTTTTCCATTGTGCAACATATTATCCACGTGAGGTGCTGGCTTCTAAAACTTCTTGGTCTGGGAGTAATGACTCAGCTTACTTTGTGAAGTGACTGTCTCGCTATGAACCTTTCAGGACAGCTGATTTTTGGTATCGTTGTAACCAGAGAGGCAGCCCCAGGATGTTTGCAGGTATCTTTTTTCCATAGACTCCTCAGAATCTTAATGGTCCTTGAGACTATATAGAGTCTGTATTCAGTGTAATGTGTTAGGGGCCCTTCTTTTCAAGCATTATGGTAATGGACATTTCTTGCAATTTTGAATGGTAACTTGAGTGTTGTGGGATTACAGAAAACAGTTGCTAAATGATGTCTTTGCTGTCATCAGGTGACTCATTGGGATTGAATGCATATTTAAGCATGCGAAAACGTTGCTGTATTTTTTAGAAATGTTCTTGAAGCACCTAGTGACAATGAAAACAATTGTGTGTGTACGTGGATACACTTCCATATAACATACATTCCTTGATAATTTATCCAATAATTCCTTAAACATGGAAGTTTTGAAGTGCATTTTGCACCTAAACTATGGAGATAATGTATTCGCATTGCTTAAGCAGTCAGGAAAAAATACATGGGCAGACCTGGGGACATAGATATCTTCTTTTGGGTCCAAAGTGCCACCTTTAGAAAATGCAATCAAATTGGTTTTGTAATCACCTTTCATATCTCTTGAGCAAGACAGATTGGGGAGAATCCAGTGTACTGTTCTCTAAATGTATGTCTGTGTTTTTGCCTGGTTGGCCATTTTTGGGGGTAGATTTCTTAGTGAAAGGTTCAGTACTTTGTCCAGTATATGGAATTGTATTGTTTTACGTAGGGACTACAGACTTCTCAGGAACATAAGCACAGTTTCCACATTGGACATGGACAATTTTTTTTCTTTAAAGTATAGTTTATATCTACATTGAAATGTATTATACACAGAAGGAAAACTCGGAGCCCCAATTCAGGTTTGGGAGTCCCATTCTGCTAGGTGCTGCTCCTACACATAATAAGAGAGTCCTTGCCAAAAGAGCTTACAATACAAAGACAACACAGGTGACCTACAAGTAGTAATCAGGTTGATGATAGGTCTTGAGCGGATTGAAGGAGAGGGAGGCAGGCTTACAGGTCAGACTGGTATTGGTCAGGTTCTGTGCATAAGTGGCAGCATGGAAGAAAGCACAGGCATGTTTGTGGGACAAGTGGACATTTAAAGCTGGCAGTGCTGGCTGAGCAGAGGGCAGGGGCGGCTGATGTGATAAGATACTAGATCAGTTGAGTAGCCAAGAGGGAGCAGAGATGTCAAGGGTCTTGGACATGACAACAAGAAGCTTGAACTTGATGTGTTGGAAAAGTAGGAGAGAGAGAGTCTGTGTATGTGGGAGGGATATTAAGAGTAATGTGTTCAGAACAGCAGGCAAAGATTTTAGCAGCTGCATTTTGAATGCAGTGGGTGATGTAAATAGCAGGGAAGCCACAGAGAAGATTATTTTAAAGGTGTTTTATAAATTGCAGAGCATAGTGGTTTAGTATTCTGCACAAAAACTCAAGTCTCATCCCTTACAGCAGTGGTTTCCAAACTGTGGGTTTCCCTCTTCCATTCCTCCTTTCCCTCTGCTGCTGTGTGTATTGTCTGAGGTCAGCAAAGTCCCAGAGTCCAGGGGCACATTCAGGTAAGTTCACTTGGATGGGGTGAGTGGTTCCTCTGCTGTCTCTACTGTTACCCTGTCCTTGGTTTAACGTCCTACAGCACCATGACTACTTAGCCCAGCTATTAGTAATCACAGCTACAGGACTTGATAGGGAGAGGGTGCCTTTGAAGTTGCTGTCTCTCTCACCATGCAACCTTTTAGGCACAATGCTGTGTTTGGCAGTTCTACCACTTAGCTCATTTCTCTGTGATTTCAGCTGTAGTGATTTACCTGGGTAACAGGGAACCTCACTGCTACCACCACTGCCTGTGTCTTGTCTTTCACCACAAACACTGTCTCCAAACAAGGTCTAAGACTGTCCCCATCGACCATCTTATCAGTGATTTCAGCTTTATCGATTAGCAAGAAGGATAACATTTCATTACCCCTGCAGCCAAGACATAAGTGAATTTTAACCCAAAATTGATCACCTTGGCAAAAGTGTGTTTATGCAAATAAGGTCTTTTCCTCCAGTTCATCAATAGATGGCAGCAGAGAGCTCACGCTGTCCATTGGTTTACTTATATAAGAATTTCTGATTTGCAATAGCAGATTACATTGCTTCAGTCTGATATAAAATAGCTAACAGCTAAAGCTTCAGAGGAAGGTAACAAATTTCTATGATTTGACTTGTAAGAGCCTCCTGGGTTTGGATGTTGTTAAAATATACTCACCAAAATTTTGCAGAGGGTTAAATGAGTGAAACTGGGCTGAATTATATGGTTTCTAGTGCAAAGCATCAGAAACTCCAGTGGGTTTTACTGAGGTTTTGTCTTAGCCTGTACACTAAAAGAGGATGAAAACCCACATGAAGTGAAATGAGGTCTACACAACCATACCCATCTCCACCCTCATGAACTGGAAGTGTGGAATTTTGCACAGTACAAGTGATCATGTGCATGGTCAATTGAACAATACTGTATTGGAGCTAAGGGGGAAATTATTCTTCCATGACCCCTGTGGTGATCAGCTTCTATGGCACAGCATGGGATTTGCTTTTACCCTATTTCAGATACACTTGTTCATTACACACAACCATATAGTTATTCCAATAACCATTTAAAAACATTTCTTCATTCATTTTTTAATTCTTTGACCATCCTATTGCTGTCTCCTGCTGTAAACTTTGCTCAGAAATCAGGAGGTTAGAGATGGATTTGAATACTCATTTATAAAGCACCTACCACATTAATAGTCATTGTATTGCTGCCTATGGTAGCTGCAACTGCTGTTTAGTGAACTCCACCATAGAACAAGAGTAGAAGCAGCAGCAAAGCTGCATCTTGTCAGAACCCTGTATAACAAAGGCTGGCTGTTGCCTTGGTAACTGGAATGCTGCTTTTCCTCCTCCCAGAGATTTTGCTGGCAGTTGCCACAGCAATGCTGGGGGCAGTGCAAGGTTTGGGAAATACAAGTAGCAGTGTCTGAGGAACCAGCTCAGGGAGGTGAGAGGAAGAGTGTACTTAAATACAGCAAGTGTCAACAAAGTGAGAGGGAGAGGGTGGGAAAAGAAAGAGAGGCAGAGATCTCTGCAACCCTAATACTCCATGATTCTATGAAAAGAGGAACAAGTGAACTAAAATCAAAGTCAACCCCTTAAGGGGCACAGAGCACGTGGTTTGCAAAAATTCAATCCAGAAAATAAATCTTTTATTCCATTTCCTTACTCCCTTTCCTAGCCACGCATATTGTCTTGCTTTGGTCTCCACCTTTGCTTGCATTGTATTTTGTATTAGCGGGTAGCTGTATTAGTCTGTATCCATAAAAACAACAAGGATTCTGGTAGCACCTTAAAGACTAACAGATTTATTTGGGCATCAGCTTTCATGGGTAAAAAACCCACTTCTTCAGATGCATGGAGTGAAAATTACAGATGCAGGCATTATAGACTGACACATGAAGAGAAGGGAGTTACCTCACAAGTGGAGAACCAGTACTGACAGGGCCAATTCGATCAGGGTGGATGTAGTCCACTCCCAATTGTGTTTTGTGTTCTCGATTAACTCCATAAGCTCCTTGGGGCAGAGAGCAAGTTTCTTCTGTGTTTTGCGCCAAGCTAGTGCACTACTGCTACTTAATAAAGGACAACACAACACTCCATTGAAATGAATGAGGCTATAGTTTGCTGAGCCTGTCTGGAGAATCAGGCAGACTGCACTGCATCAGTTCTATATTGGAAAGATTTTCTTAACAATCATAAGGGCTACAAGCATAGGGACAAATGTTCCCCTATTACAAGAACAGAGGGGAGCCTGAAGTGGTACATCCTTGTCCAGGGAGCACAGAAGAGGGACTGATATCTCTGTGTCATACTTCTTGTAGAAGCTGCTCTGTGAAGTTTGTGTTCTATAGGTGCAGCTGGGGAGCTCAGCTCCGTTCTTTCCATTACCCCCTTCAGTCCATATGGCAAATCAACACAAGTTCATGCTTATCAAGTCAACATTAATTAGTGCTGATTCCCCTTACATGCTGTGGAATCCTTCTGATGAGTTTCAGGATGCAGCAGTGGAAGGAAATCCCAAAATGTTCTTCTAAGGGGGCTCTGGGGGACTAGGGCATCTGTGCATGAGGCTCTGGCCGTTTGCAGATCCAAATTTGGTGGGCCTTTTGGTGAAAGAATTAGAAGGAAACAGAGTACAAACTCTTAGATTTTTCCCTGCTTCTTTGATTATGTCTGTACTGGCAAGTATGGGACAGCCAGAAGAGTGCTAGAATCTCATCCGATCCCGTTCTGGCTCCTTTCTCTCACTGAATCATGCCATGTATGGGACAGATTGTTCACTCTAACTTCTCATGAGTTGAAGTGGTCATGATTGCCCTCTGAGTAGAATATTAAGACACTAGTAATTTCTTTGGTAACAGGTGCAATTTACGACAATATTTTGATCCTGTGAGTGTGTATTTCGTGTTCTAAGGGCTCATCTGTTTAGAGAGCCAGATATGAAAACCTTCGTTTATTTACACTAGCACTCTCATAGACTCTGATGGGTTTACTTATGGAAGTAACTGATCACCAACGTGAGTAAGGGGTCCAGTAATCTAGCCCTGAGATTTTACTTGATACGGATGTAGTGTGAAACTTGTACCTTTATTTTAATCACTAGCCCCTCCATTTTCTAGTTCATTCTGTCTCCTTTCCATCTCTGCTAATCTCATTTTCCCATTCTTCATTCTTTTCCCAATCTCCCTTTATCATGTGTTTTTTTTCACATTTAATCCTGCTTCTGCAGATCCTTCCTCTTTCCACATGTGATTAGTAGCGAAAAGATAAATTGTATGAATAAGGCTCACAGGCTCAGACCTTAGCCCCTTTTCCTCCAGTAGCAGGATTTACCTTCCTTGCTAGCTGTCAATTTTTGTTCATCTTTCTCAAAGCTATTTGTCTGGTATAATTTTTTGTGTTTCTCAGAGGGATCTTTTGAAAAAAACAATGTTCCTTGAAGGAAAGAAAATGCAGTGTGCTCCCAAAATGTTTTAAAGGATAAAACAAATTAATGTACATTTAAAAGAAATACTTTAAAAAGCAAATGAAAGCATTTTACAGTTGGTTTCACCCATTGCATTATCAAGGCTATTTCCTTTTACTACTAAAAATTTAAATATCCCCCAAACAAATAAACTTTAAATAGTTTAGAGGACTCCATCAGTTTAAATTTTGTCCCTGTCACCTATCCTAAAATTACATATATTTAAAACAATCCTTTGAGAATGAGAATTGGCTCTCCTTATTGAGGGCTGCCACACTTTGTTTGCCTACCAGTATTATACATTTTAATATATTTCGGGCATGATCTGGTACTGATGGATGTTGATGGATCCGGCTCTTTTTGATATACAGTGACGTACATAGTAATGCACATGCTTCCTGTGTTTCTTTTGGACTACCTATGGTAGTGTTGGGCCAGTAAGATAATACATTTGCTTTTGTACTGCCTTTGGGTTAGATTCTGTAACCATTATTCATGTGGAACAGTACCTTATTCTTGTGAATATTTCATTTATTTTATTGGGACTATTTGATGAGACAGTCTCTTCCCAATATCAGAATCTGGTCCTTTGTAAATAAATTTAAAATACAGGTGGTAAAGGAATTTGGGGAGAGCTTAAATACCCAGAAGCTATATTATGCCATTGGATTTTAAACAAATTTGCCAATAATTTCAGCGGGAAGTTCTGATTAAAAATCTGTGGCACAATTCTTAAAAGTAATGTTACTAATACTATTTGAAAGTACCATAGGCCCTGATCCTGCAACCCCAGTTATCAATGGTAGTTTGTAGAAACTCTGAGTCTCTACGTTTTCAATGTAATGAGGCAGCTGGCACAAGTGACATGCCCTACCTGTTACATCATGGCCCTTGGTTAAAGTTTCCTATAAGAACAGATCAGTTAAGTATTCAGCTCTAATCAACTATGATAATTTGTTGTGTCATAAACCAGTTGGAATATCTGGTAGCAAAGACTTATCGGTGAGATTTTTGGCTTGCTAAACGCTTTGTGAATTTGTATGACAGATGTCCTAGTGTACTCAGCATGTTTGACCTTGATGAGCAAATAACCATAATATTGCACCTTATTGCTAAACAACTGTGATTTTGCAAGGTGCTCTGAAGCTAATACAATGCACTACCCTAATGGATCATTAAAAAAATTAATCACAGTAGCAATGCTCAACAGGTTATGATCCTATCACATGGTCATGTGTTATAACCACGAACACAAGTAATTGAAAATGTGGTTCCTAATATACTGGTGAGCCTTTTGGGAACACAGCCTTTCAATTTTGTTCCATTTTTATGGCCCAACCTTTGGATGGGCACATCTTGTCAGATCTATAGAATTTATTGCGTGTTAGTAAGATACCATGCAATTGATAGGTGCATCAGAGCACCTTTCTTCCATTGCATAGAATTGTCTGTTAAAGTATGTTAATAGCCATAAAAATTCCTAAATTCTCCTAGGCCACATAACACACTGGCTGGGCATTACCTGCACAATTTTACAGTGGTCAATGGCCAGAGCCAGCATAATTGATGATGAATGTAAATATCTATGTAAATAGTCTGGGTAAAATCAAGAGTTGCTATGATTTCCTCCAGTCTTCCAAAACCCTTGGTCTGCTCTGTGCTCCTGCTCTGTGGTACATAGTGCTACACCTGAACTCTGTGCCTGCTCCGCATGTAGGAATGTATTCTTTCCATAAAAGATGGGGAGTTGCAGTACAAGTGTCTCTGTGGTGGATCACTTGGTCAATCAGAACTCATTTGTTAACTTTATGTGCTGGTAAAACCACCTCTTTTCATTCTGTTGAAAAGGTCCGTTGATGTGCAGAATGGGAGGAATCTGACTACTTGAAGTTACTACTATTGTGGTTATCTGTTGGGCTCTTGCTAATGATGGTCTATAGGCAGTGTGATCAATTCCTTAATTTTTGAACTTCATATTATTTTAATTGCCCCCAAATGGGACTACACTGCACACACTAGTTTATAAAGTTCAGATCAAACCGTCATGCATTCGACAAAGTGGATTTTCACCCACAAAAGCTCATGCTCCAATATGTCTGTTAGTCTATAAGGTGCCACAGGACTCTGCTGCTTTTACAGATCAAACCATGTTACTGGAACTACATTAAATTGTCAGTGTTGCTTGTTTTGTGCTGAGGACTGTGCCAGTGAATATGCAGAATTAAGCCTTTTTTGTTGAAAAGCATGGGAGCATCTGAAACTGGTAGGCTCCCATTAAAGAGAGTCTAGTTCAAGGTCCCTGTCCTGATATTCTAAGCTCTTCAAGGGATTGGCTCTAACCACCTGAGAGAATTCTCCCTCTACAACCTTGATCTCACAGGATAGATGGAACAATTAAAGAGTTGGCCAAACCAGGAAGGCTCAGGCAACAGAACTTTCACAGGAGCTGTATCTAGACTAGGTAACTAACTCTCACAATAGAGAATAATGACCACAGGTTAAAACGCTTTTCTTCAGTTTAGCCTTGCCTCAGTAAATCCTTCACACATGTATGGACACACAATATAGCCACTCTCTCACACACAATTAGCTAGGCCATTTCCCCTATAGCAAGGAAGGAAGAAAGAGCACTGAAAGGTTCTGTTGATGATGCAGGCCCATTTAAGAACCAAGAGAGAGAAACAGATGGCCATCACTAGATCTAGTTGCTTTGGTCTCATATAGATATTTAACTATTTTCTATGTTAGGAGCTGATCCTGCATGTGAGCAGTCCCACTGAAGTTGATGGGCCTATAGAAGTGAGCAAGGGTTTGTAGGACTGAGCCCTAAGACAGTAATAATAGTACAATTTTGAGACCATCCAGAGTGATGTAATCCTACTTGTATTAGACTGAGAAAGCTGAACAGAATCTTGTCTGGCTGCCAGAAGGTGGCAGCATTGATGAAGAAAACAAGTAGAAAATTAGAATGATAGTAAATATTGATATGAATGCTGTTTTGCTTGGATAAAGTAGTGCTGTAGCAAGTTAATGACAAACCATTAATTAAATATAAAAGAAAACCTTATTCCTACTAATTTTTTTTTCTTACACTGAACAAATCAGTTTGTGTAACATTGCTTCATTGTGAAGTCAGGCAGGCTCTAAAGTAATCATCTAAATCCTACATAAATGTAGCAGTTATGCCAAACTCAGAACTTATTTTGAATTAAGAATAATTATTAAAGCTACTTGCCCATGGTGAATAGGAATCTTTCCTGGGTGAGTATCAACTTCTGTAAAACTCTAAGCTATTACTTAAGGCCTGAAACATTAATTATGTTTTTGTGGTTCTGAGGAAAACCTAAATGGGACCTACGTGTAAGAAGATGCAATACTATCTTCCACAGTCTGCAAAGATACATCTCCTGTCCATTTGCTGTTGTACCATAAAAGAAGTATCTATGAAGAGTGGATGGATGGAGGTGAGAAGGTGTGAATGCATGCATGTGTCTGAATAGGGGAGATACTGATTATTAATTCTTTTATGGCACTCACAAGTGTACAAAACTTTTCAGAAAATGAGAGAAGCAGTTTGTTTCCTGGAGCTCTTCAATATGCAGAGGTGTGCACAAGCTGCTATGCTTCAAGTGTACAGCATATTTCACACAGATCTGGCTGGCAGGTGTGTGTGGGGGGAGGGACTCCATAGCTCTATCTATTCTATATTTCTCCCTACCCCCTTTGGGGAGCCATGAGCCCAGGGAGAGAGCAGTTTGCGGAATGGTCTGTGTGCTTGCCAGAGAGCACTGACTGCGATTGTTCTCTACTCTTACATGGGCTACACAAGATAGGGGAGACTCCTTACTCGATCATCACATCACCATCATGATAAATTCTCTTCTGTTCAGGGTGATGTACCTCAGTTAGACACTCTGGGCTGAGACATTTTGCAAAAATTCATTAGGCAGGTGATTTTTTTCCCCAAAAAAAGTTTGGCAATTCACCATTTTGTGGTCTACCAACATTTGTCATTTTGATGAGAGAAATTGCTGAGATGTTTAGCCTCAAAAAGTGATTGAGAGAGTGCATACTTTTTCCCCCAAAGTGTTTTTCTGATTTTATTTGCTGTGGAATAGAAGCGTATATATCACCATCTTCTAATCATAGTTTACTCCAGACACCATGTCACGTATTTCTTGTATATAGCTATTAGCAGGTCAGGCTTCTCTATCAGATATGGACTAACTACAGAGGTTCCTTCCCAAAAACAGACACCAGATGTCTTTCTTAAAATCCTTTAATACTTTCCCAGGTCTGGTTTAGGTTAGCTTAAATAAGATACAGTGTGTGTCACACTGTGCCACCTAGTGGCTGAATGGTATAACACAGTCCTCTTCTTCTGGATTTGGACCTCTCTTTGGAAAGTAAAAAGTGACAAAAAAGCGTGGCACCTTATAGACTGACGGACATATTGGAGCATAAGCTTTCGTGGGTGAATATGTGCATCTGACGTGCATCCACCCACGAAAGCTTATGCTCCAATACATCTATTAGTCTAGAAGGTGCCACGGGACTCTTTGTCGCTTTTTACAGATCCAGACTAACACGGCTACCCCTCTGATCTTTGGAAAGTGTCAGCTTCAGTCTCAAAGGTTACAGACTATATTCTTCTGCTGCTGCATTTCATTGACTTGAAGAGGGGAATGACCTATTAATACGAGGAGAATTAGATTTCATCTCTATTGTGACACCCAGTTGTACTGCCCCTTAACCAAATTACGTGATATCTCTCTTGGTGACAGGTTTCAGAGTTGTAGCCATGTTAGTCTGTATCAGCAAAAAGAACAAGGAATACTTGTGGCACCTTAGAGACTAAAAAAATTATTTGGACATAATCTTTCGTGGGCTAAAACCTATTTAATCGGATGCATGCAGCGGAATGAAGTTTTAGCCCATGAAAGCTTATGCCCAAAAAAATTTGTTAATCTCTAAGGTGCCACAAGTACTCCTTGTTCTTTTTGCTGATATCTCTCTGTTATATCTTGTCTCTTCTCATTGCCAGAACACACCCAAACTTCCTATTAAATTCATATTTAAATATTTTAAAATTTATTTAATTATAAGGTCAGAGTTCAGAAGAGTGATAAGCAGGATCATTGGCAAGGAGCAGAGAGGACTTTTTACCTAGAAGGACCTCAAACTTTTCAGCAAGGCCAGAAATCATGGTATCGCACTTGACCTCAAACATTTTTTCCTCTCACCTCTCTTTCTTCAGCTCTTCCTATTACTACCAATGGTTGTGGAATCTGGTTAGAACCTGGCCTTTCTGTTAGTCTAATTATGCTAAAATTCTTTTTCATGCTTTAATTAGTTCTGTCTTAACAACTCACATTCTCTCAATAGTATTCCTTTAAACCAGCTCTCTAAATTTAGAAATATTATGGCCAGATTTAGTTTATATCGTCAACTTTATTGGCTCTCTTTCAATCTCTGAATCCAATTCAAATTACAATTCTTGTTATCAAAATTCTCCATGGACATGCTCCACCTTTTCTCTACCCTCATCTCCTTTGCTTGCTTTTTCTAACCACTGTTCGGATCTTGGCCTCCTCTCTTGAGATTTCCATGTGACTCTTTCATTTCTTATTGTCAGCGACTGTATAGCCTCAAGGCCTTAAACTACGTTTCTGTATCTCCCATACAGAATGAAGAGGGAATTGGATTTCTTCCAACCTTGTGTCCTGTTTAAATGGAATTGTAGGACCCAATCTTTTCAATGAGAATTTTATCACCAACTCTTCAGGAGGATTGACACCTTAGCACCTGAGGTTAACAAACAAATCTTTCCTGTTAATTGCAATACTTCTTGGAGAGAAGGGATATTTTTTTCTCTTCCCCTGCCATGCTGTGCTATCCTATCCTTGCTGCTGCTGGGAGTGAGAGAGGATCCCAGTGGCTGGGTTCATAATCATGACCTAGAGGTGAAAGGCCTGCCCCCATCCCCAATCTCCTGAGCCATCTAGCTCTCATTTTTAATGTTGTATTTTGGTTCCTTCATGTAAAATGAGCATCAGTTGGTGATCACAGTAATCTGGCTAGATCTCACTGATGTAGAGAGCTTTGATTCTGTCAGAATGATGTGAGGGATTGTAGGCCTAAAACCAGGCTATAGAGCCTCACATAGTGCTCTGGCCATTGCTGCCACCCAAACACTCACCTGAACTAGTGAAGAAGGGAGCCGATGAAGCTCTAGCTCACAAAGGATCCTGCCCACAAAACTATTGCTTGGAGGAAGTGTCTAGCCCCACTGGTTAACTGATAAGATCTACTTAAACCAGAAAGAGGCACAGGTAACTGTGTCTGAGCAACTAGGTGAATTGTTAGCTGGCTGCTACTATGAACGCTGCCTATTTGCCTATCTCCTACTCTCCTTACTTCAGACCCCCTCTGTTCCCAGTTCCTCCCTTGTTCTGCGACCCTGATCCTATGCCATACCCCTGGTGCTAACTCTGGCTTTGACCCTTGGCTTTATTTCTGGCTCTGGCTCTGACTTTGGTTCCAGGCTCTGCACTCTAACCATTAGGATTGACCTCCCATGCCCTGGTCCCTCCATGAGTGACAAATCCATTCTATTATCATGTCTTCTGCTGTAAACAATTCAGTTCTGATTGTGAGCTATATTCTCTGCTTCAACTGTTATGTATTTTTCAGGGGTAGTATCTGTAAGGCTTTTTGCAGACTCAACTCCATATAGTAGTTCATTTATGTAGCTTTCAATAAGCTCTTAAACATTCTATTTCTGCTAACTTGAACTAGGCTTCCACTAGACATCTGTATTAAATTCAAGGCAATACTAAAAGCCTCTTGGCCTTGAAGCTCTATTACAATCAGAATGTAGTAGTAAAGTTTTAAAATTTAAATTCCTGCAGGAATTAGGTCCACCACTAGTGTTATAAGTTTAAAATTAATTATGATTTTAAACCTTCAGTCTAAATACTTTAGCTTTTTATTTTGTAACCCTGTTGTGTGTTCTTGATTAGATTTGTATGGATTTCCTTCTGATATTGTGTTTATAATCTTATCAGAGCAATATATTGTGTCATTGTAAGTACTTATTATGTACTATAAGTCACAAACAAGGCTTCTTTTGTAATAGACTACGTGCCTGGAGAGTATGTGTAGAAATTGATGCACACTTTACCTAGCTCAAGGCTGCAGTTTTTTGCTTATTAAATTAGCTTTTTAAAATATTGATTGCAGAATAGTAATATCTGAGGAATAATTTTTTTTTTTACATGAAAAAGCCCATTTTTTTAAATTGCCCATTTCATAGTAAAACTATTTACAATCTGTGGTGCTTTGGAAACTATTATGGAAGAAGAAGGAATATGTAGCCCACAATGTTACACTAAAGCATTGTTTACACTAAGTATCAAAAGGGTAGCCGTGTTAGTCTGTATCCACAAAAACAACGAGGAGTCCGGTGGCACCTAATTGATGCCTGTATTTGTAATTTTCACTCCATGCATTTGAAGAAGTGGGGTTTCTACCCACAAAAGCTTATGCCCAAATAAATCCGTTAGTCTTTACGGTGCCAGTGGACTCCTCATTGTTTTTGTTTACACTAACATGATGCTATACTGAGAAAAATGCATCTCCACTGGGGGAAAGCACTAGTAGTTTTAGATGAGTATGGGTGGTGGTTTACCACTGTGGGCAGGGCTACCTGATATGGTCTTAAAAATGCCTCTGCCCAGAGTACACTAACACTGGCACCAAAGCTGCTACCAGTGTTACTGTGGTAGGTGAAAGAACCCAGCTATTAGGTAGCTCTCAAGTAGACAGCATGGGGAATAAGAAATGCAGGAAGAAGGTGGACTCCTGCAGGAGTCCCTGGGTCAAGGCAAGGAACCAGAAGGGCTAAGAGAGGGAAAGAGAAGTCTCTGGGAACTGTAGTCCATGTTGTTTTATTTTGATGATATGCTTAATTTTTCGATTTACCCAAAAAATTGTGCCTGGAGGCAATGGCCTGAAACAGACCCTGCCAGGGTATCGATCCTTCCTGGGCTGGTCAGACAGACCACCAGCTTATAGACACTTAGGTCAATAAGAAATGAAACAATCAAAGAATTGCTCAGTCTCACATGCAACTGTAAAATCCATGATAAGGAAGTATATTTATAAGTAGAAGTTTGCATGTTTTGTTGCTTCTGTAGGCTGAGCTCATTGCTGATAGCAGGGTCTCTTTACATTGCTCCATTTTCCCCACCTACAGCTCCCTGTGTGCCATCCTGCCATCCTTCTCTATTTCAGGGACTCCCTGCAACCCCCGTACTTGTCATCATCCCCCCCATTCAAAGGGCTTTGTGTGTCCTCTCTTCCCTCCTCATTCCTTCTCCCCTTCCCCCATACCACTGTCCCCCAACTGCTGTGATTGCTCCAGAAACCCTACAACATGCCTTGAGCAGCCTGTTGGAGCTGTGCTGAGACCCTGCATCTCATCACCAGCTGGGGAGAAACATAAGTGCAGGAAACTCTTGTGACCAGCAACTGGAATAAAGACCTTTTTGTGGACATTACTAAACAGTTATCTGTGAACAGCCATAAACGCTGAACAGTACCAGAGAAAGAGCAAACAGCTCAGGACCACTTACATTTAAATGAGAGACAACAGGAAAAACACCCAGGAGGGGACATGTAACCTGTCCACAGTTGTTTTTTTGGGCACTGGAGATGATTGTAGATAATGACATGAAAACCCAACCCTTGTGGAGCCTGCTGGCTGCCTTCTCTCCCCCATCTCTGCCGAGGATGAGAAGCAAGACTTTTTGGGGGATGAGAACAAGAAGGCCAGCAAAGAGATCTCCGCAGAAAGCCAGGAGCTCTTTTTTTCTTAGCTCCCTGATGCCACCCAGGCAGAAGGTGAGCCTCATTGATGCCGGGCAGCAACCTGGATTGGGAATGAGGCTGATCCTACAGAGGGAACCTTGGCATGTAAGGTGTTCTTTTGTTTGTTTGTTTAAATTACTGTAACTTTTTAATTTGTTATGCTATTCTGCCATACTAGCTTCTGTTCCGGCTGCAGCCATTGCAGGTGATTGTGAGCTAGAAGCCTTTCTGAGACCAAGGTCCTTGCCAGCCTCTCTCTCTCCTTTCCTCCCTCCACTGGCCCATGCTGCCCATTTGCTCCCAAACCCTGTACACTTTTCCAAAATGGTGGCTACTCTAGCTGGACAGTTGACCTCTGTCTCATGCTAAAGTTCCAGCTGTTGACTGTTTCCAAGCCCACATTGTGGAAGGCCCATGCACATGTACCCATTTTCCTTTTCCCTTCCCTCAGCTGTCCTGCCCGGCAAATGTCCCCTCCTCCCTATTCCACCTGCTGCCCCAAGCATGGTGTACACCTCAGCCTCTCTAAGGCCAGGTTCAAATGAGAACTTTAGAATGGCCATACTGGGTCAGACCAAAGATCCATCTAGCCCAGTATCCTGTCTTCTGACAGTGGCCAATGCCAGGTGCTTCCAAGGGAATGAACAGAACAGATAATCATCAAGTGATCCATTCTCTGTCATCCATTCCCAGAAGCTCAGGACATCATCCTGGCCAATAGCCATTGATGGACCTAACCTCCATGAAACCCTATTAAAGTCTTGGCCTTCACAACATCCTCTGGAAAGGAGGTCCACAGGTTGACTGTGTGTTGTGTGAAGAAATACTTCCTTTTGTTTGTTTTAAACCTGCTGCCTATTAATTTTATTTGGTGACCTCTAGTTCTTTTGTTATGTGAAGGAGTAAATGATACTTCCTTATTTACTTTCTCCACACCAGTCATGCTTTTATATCATATCACCCCTTGTCATCTCTCTTTTTCCAAGCTGAAAAGTCCCCATCTTATTAATCTCTCCTCGCATGGAAACTGTTCCATACCCCTAGTAATTTCTGTTGCCCTTTTCTGTACCTTTTCCAATTGCACGCAGTATTCAAGATGTGGGTGTAACATGAATTTATATAGCGGCACTATGATATTTCTGTCTTATTATACATCCCTTTTTTTAATGACTTCCAACATTGTTAGCTTTTTTGACTGAATAAGGAAAACATTCTTTCATGCAAAATGCAAAAGTCTGAGACAGTGGTTACAGGGAAAGAAGTTTGGTTTGTGCTTTCACTACATGAGGTAGATATGGACACTCCCTGCCTGTGAAGCTACAAAGAGTACAGCTACCTGTAAGCTACCTGTAACATGCATGCTTATAGACTGGTAATTGTGAATTCTTCAAGTGATCACCCATGTTTAGAAACTTGAAGGTAAATAAAAAGAACTCCCAAGAGATGTGGTGGCTTTAAAAAAAAACATAAAAAATAAGTCTCATGGCTTTTGGGGCCTGACTCTGGCAGCAAGTGAGAAGCATATCTGGCAACGAGAGCAGGACACTGACTGGGACACCAGCCTTTGGATTGGAAGTTCAGAACCCAAGACTGTCCTTGCCAAACTGGATTGTTGTTAGATGAACACATGATAAGCTGTGGAGCCTTGTGGTAAACTGCAGTTATTTGGCATCGCTGATTTCTCTCTCTTCCCCCCTCCGCTCACCTTCCCGACCACCACCATTCTACCTTTAAATGCTGCTCAGCAAATTTGCTTCTTTTCAGGACAGTTTGTAGTAGTAAAGACAGAGCATCATAACTAATTCCCATTTAACTTCAATAAAACAGTTTTTATATTTGACATAAAAACAAAGTATTAGTGAAAATAAAACTATATTGTCAAGCTACATGAATCTAGCTGGAAATGCTTTTTGTGCATAACATTAAGGAAATCATATTCTGGTTTCAGCTACTTGATATGTGTAATTTTTGTGGGTTCAGATTGTGCCTGAAAAGAAGCTGACTGCATTTTGAAAATCTGGGCTTTCATTTCCAGAACAGAATAGCTGAGCAGTGAAATGAAAACAAAGGCCAAATGTTCATATCTGCCTAACCATAGGCTATTAAATCCACAGTTAAGCACCGAAATATGTGGTGTGATATTTATTATGCTTAGGTGCTTCTGTGCATGATGTCCTCTAATTACTTAGGGTTTGTCTACACTGTGGGGACTATACTGATATAGCTATGTTTTAGTAGCTATGCCAGCATAACCCCATAGTGTAGGCACGGCTTCACTGGCCAGAAGGGTTTTTCTGTCAATGTAGGAATGCCACCTTTCCGAGTGATGATAGTTGCATTTACAGAAGGCTTCCAAGCTTCCACTGGGAAGCTACTTCTACACTGGGGGTTAGATCAGCATAGCTACATCAGCCAGGGATGTGGATTTCTCAAACTTCTGACTGACACAGCTATTTTGACTTAAAGTTAAGTATAAATCAGGCATTAGTGGTGTTTAAATACATACATTGATGTATTAATCAGACATTTGTGTTCAAGAAACTACATCAGGCCTTGACAGCAATTGACAAATTGACCCACAAAGAAAGAAATCGAGGTAGGCCATCGAGTATGTAGCTTTGTGTTATGTTTCCAGAGTGGTAGGGAAGATAGTGCTTCAGATGCATGTGCTTAGGTTAACTTATGGAATGTTACTAATGATGGCTCCTAGAAGAGACTGCATATTTTGCCCTGTCAAGAAGATGTAGACTCTCAATCTCCTAGTTTATTCATTTTAAAGGTGTTTCCTGTTGTAATAACTGGGCTAGCAAATTTATCCTAATTGTGAACTCAATTGTGGGAAAGTGGATAGAAATTCATAAAATGTCACGATAACCTACGACAATACATGTTGATGGGAAAAGGTGCAAAAGGGAGTCAGGCTGCATTAATCTAAACCAGAGCTATCAAGTGATTGATCAATCACATTCTTAAACAATAATAGAATACTATTTAAATATTTTTGGATGTTTTCTACATTTTCCAATATATTGATTTCAGTTACAACACAGAATACCAAGTGTGTATTTCTTACTCTATATTTTTGTTACAAATATTTGCACTGTAAAATTATAAGAAATTAGTATTTTTCCATTCACCTCACACAAGTTCTGTAGTGCAATTACTTTATCATGAAAGTTAATCTTATAAAGGTAGATTTAAAAAAAAAATTTTTATTACATAACTGCACTCTAAAACAGGTCTCACTTTCAGATGACATCGTAAATAAGCAGGTAGCATCATCACCTGTAAATGTAAACAAACTTTTTCATCTTTGCAATTGGCTGAACAAGAAGTAGGACGGAGTAGACTTGTAGGCTCTAAAGTTTTACATTGTTTTGTTTTTGAGTGCAGTTATGTAACAAAAATCTACACTTATAAGTGACACTTTCACAATAAAGAGATTGCACTACTGTACTTGTACGAGGTGAATTGAAAAATGCTATTTCTTTTATCATTTTACAGAGCAAATATTTCCAGTAAAAAATAGTGAGCACTGTACACTTGGTATTCTGTGTTGTAACTGAACTCAATATATTTGAAAATGTGGAAAAATATTCCAAAATATTTAATAAATTTCAATGAGTGTTCTATTTCAGTGTGATCAAAACTGCTTAATTTTTGTTAATAGCAATTAATTTTTTTGAAAAAAGAACAGGAGTACTTGTGGCACCTTAGAGATTAACAAATTTATTTGAGCATAAGCTTTCGTGGGCTATAGCCCACTTCATCAGAGTTAATCACAGTTAACTCGTGATTAATTGCCAGTCCTAATCTAAACAAAAAAGCCTACAGATATAACTCAAGGATTGTGGTATGATCATGCCTGGTAAACATGAGAAGTATGGGACCAGAAATCAATGGATCAAGATTGGTATGTCAGAAATTAGGCCTAATTTGTGGACAAAATAATGAGGGGATGGGCTATTCCACTCTCATTTCCCATTTTAGCAACAAAGAGTCCTGTGGCATCTTATAGACTAACAGATGTATTGGAGCATAAGCTTTCGTGGGTGAATACCCACTTCATCAGACGTATGCGTATTCACCCAGGAAAGCTTATGCTCTAATACATCTGTTAGTCTATAAGGTGCCACAGGACTCTTTGTTGCTTTTTACAGATTTGGACTAACACAGCTACCCCTCTGATACTATTTCCCCTTCTAGGGCTTTCAAAAAGAGGGGGAAAAATTGCCCAATGGAAAGATAGGAGAACAAGAAGAGTGAGCTGCTTTAGCATGGCTGCCACCCTCACCATCTCCTGGGACCCTGGGGTCCATCCAAACATCATTATGTCATTGTTGTTGACCAGACTGGGCCAAAGACAGTGTCGGAGAAAAACACAGTTCTCACTCTCTGGTTGGGTGCAGCAAAGTCAGATACTTTATTCCTGCAAGCAATTGCATAGAGGAAGAGACTGCACTAGGACACAGGGTTTCCCCCTCCTAGGCAGGTCTCTCTACAGGTAAACAATTACGGCAAGCATTTATACCTTTTGTTACATACAATAATAAGCAACAGCTGCATTTTGTTTATACATAGTGTGACAAAGTTCCTCCTCTACCTTAGTGGGTCCTGCGCTTATTGGCAGATTTGCTCACCTCAGGGATCTTCCCCACAGTCTGGATCAACTCCTCCTGTGTCTGATCAGAAGTTGGGAGGTTTTGGGGGAACCCGGGCCCGCCCTCTACTCTAGGTTCCAGCCCAGGGCCCTGTGGATTGCAGCTGTCTATAGTGCCTCTTGTAACAGCTGCATGACAGTTACAACTCCCTGGGCTACTTCCCCATGGCCTCCTCCAAACACCTTCTTTATCCTCACCACAGGACCTTCCTCCTGGTGTCTAACAACACTTGTACTCCATAGTCCTCCAGCAGCACAGCCTCTCACTCTTAGCTCCTTGTGCCTCTTGCTGCCAGCTCCTCACACGCACTTCCTCTCCTCTGACTCCTCCCTCCCTGACTGGAGTGAGCTCCTTTTTAAACCCAGGTGCCCTGATTAGCCTGCCTTGATTGGCTGCAGGTGTTCTAATCATCCTGTCTGCCTTAATTGGTTCTAGCAGGTTCCTGATTACTCCAGTGCAGCCCCTGCTCTAGTCACTCAGGGCCAGTGACTAGTATATTTGCCCTCTACCAAACTCCTGTACCACACTGGCCTGGGTCTGTCACAATAGGTCATCTTGATATCTTATTTTCCTCATTTATTTAGACTCTAGTCTACATTCCATATTTATCTACACAAGGTCGCAACAACTTCTCACACAGTTCTTTCCCACTCGCCTCACACACTCCTCGCTTCTACAAATCTCGCATTATTAGGGTTATAGTTAGCCTGACTCTTGCTCACAGAGGAGAGTGTTTGCATTGAAATCCCTTTCAACTCCCTGTCAGTTCTTGCTCTACTTCCATAAGAGGGACCCAGAAAACATCACACATCCACCAATGAGGATGTGAGACTTTGTCACACATGTGCCCTCCTCCCCCAAGTTCCACTCCCCTTTGGTGCTTGCTTTCTTTTCCATCCTTCTTCTTTTGCCTTGTGGCTTAGCTGGCTAAGACTACTGGCATTGAGGGATTGCAGGTCTCAAACGCAGGTCTCTAGGCAGTCCTCAGATAACAGCCACCATCCAGCAGCTCACTGATACCAGCAGGGAGCATGGGCTGCTGGACCCTAGCTCATCATAGTCACCGCCCATGAAGCTCTCAATTGGAGGAGACATCCAGCCTTTCTCTGTCTGACTCACTATTTAAGCCAAAGGAGGCAAAAGAAATTGTCCAAGCAACTAAGTGAATCCCTGCCGCCTTGCTTGCCTCCAGAGCCCGATGTGCCTCCTGATTCCTGCCTTCCTGTCTTGTCCTGTACCTGGTTCCTTCCCTCCTGCCTTGTACAGATCATAGCTTATATGCCTCACCCCAGATACTGACTCCAACTCTGACCCTGAGCTTGGTGCCTGACTCTGGCTCTGACCCTTAGGGTATGTTGGGTAGTGTTCGATGTATCGGGGATCGATTTATCGCGTCTTGTCTAGATGCGATAAATTGATCCCCGAATCGACACCCGTACTCCACCTTGGCAGAAGTAAGCAGAGTTGATGGGAGAGCTGCGACGGTCAGCTTGCTGCTGTGAGGACAGCCAGGTTTAAGTTGAACTAAGATACTTCAACTTCAACTTCAACTATGTGAATAGCATAGCTGAAGTTGCGTATCTTAGTTCAGACCCCTTCCCTCTCTCCCTCAATGTAGCCCAGGCCTTAGCTTAATGCCTGATGTTGTGTCTATTGCTGACCTCTGGATCCTGGTGCCTGACTCCTGCTCTGACCCCTAGACATGACCACCACTGCTCTGACCGCCTACATCCATGCCCATGGCACTGGTGTAAAAAGACAGCTAAAAGCAGTGCTCTAAACAGCCCAATGCTGGTACAAATTCACCCCGCCTCCAAGACTATAATGATAAGATGATAAGACTATGTGCTGTGCCTGTGTTGCTCTTACAGTGAGGTTGCAAGTGAGAGTCAATGCAAGAGATGGAAGTTGCATTTTCTCTCTTTGCTGTTATTTTCCTTCCCCTTTTGTGGGTGTTTTTTCATTTTGACTTTTAGGAAACAGGACTGGACTTTAAAAACAAAAGTTAAAACAACTTCAGCCCATCTCAGCTAACTTCTCTTTCCCTCCAAAATGACAGTTTTTACCATTTTTAGTACCACTTAAGAGACCAGCAAATAGGGAGTTGGGTTACTTTTAAAAAACTCTCTCCAGCTAAAAAGAAAGGAAAAGACGGTTACTTACCTTTGTAACTGTTGTTCTTCGAGATGTGTTGCTCATATCCATTCCAGTTAGGTGTGTGCGCCGCGCGTGCACATTCGTCGGAAAACTTTTACCCTAGCAACTCGGTGGGCCGGCAGGTCGCCCCCTAGAGTGGCGCCATCATGGCGCTTGATATATATCCCTGCCGGCCCACCCGCTCCTCAGTTCCTTCTTGCCGGCTACTCCGACAGTGGGGAAGGAGGGCGGGTGTGGAATGGATATGAGCAACACATCTCGAAGAACAACAGTTACAAAGGTAAGTAACCGTCTTTTCTTCTTCGAGTGATTGCTCATATCCATTCCAGTTAGGTGAATCCCAAGCCTTATGTAGGCGGTGGGGTCGGAGTGAAATGTGGCAGAATGAAAACTGCTGAGCCAGAGGCTACAGCATCTCCTGACTGTTGAACCAGGGCATACTGCGAAGCAAAGGTATGGACCGAGGACCAATGGAGCTGCGCGACAGATCTCGTGGGTAGGAACACGAGCCAGCAAGGCGGCAGATGAAGCCTGAGCCCTGGTAAACTGCACGATGATGTGGCTTGGGGAAAATATGAGCCAAATCATAACAAGTTCGGAAGTCTGCCATCACCCGAGATGTGATCCTCTGAGAGGAAAACAAGCAAGCCCTCCCTTTGGCCCGCTACCGTGACAGAGCTGGGGCACCTTACGAAATGGTTCTGGCAGCGCAATATAAATGCGAGCACTCCACAGATGTCCAAGGAGTGCAATGGTTGTGCCCATTGCGTTGAGCTGTGGGTAACATGAAAGGCCGAAACCACCTTAGGGAGGAAAGCCGGGTGCGGTCATAACTGCACCTTGTCTTTGTGAAACCTAGTGTACGGCGGAACCCTCGTAAGAGCTCTGAGCTCGGAGACCCGTCTGGCCGATGTAACAGCTACGAGGAAAGTTTGTCGTCCAAGACGGGTATATCAGAGGGCCAGTCGTGAACGGCTCGACTGGGGGAGACATAAGTCTGATTAAAACTAGGTTGAGGTCCCAGGTTGGGGCTGGCGGCGCACCCGAGGGTGCAAGCTCTCCAAGCCCTTGAGGGATCTCGAACCCATAGAGCATGAGAACACGGAACGTCCACCTTAGCCTGGCTGGAAGGTAGAGATGGTTGCTGAGTGTATCCTCAGCGATGATACTGCCAGGACCTGCCGCTGAAGGCCAGAGGTAGGCCAAATAGAGGGGGTCGAGACCTCAGCAGGAGCAAGATCGAGCGTATTGCAGCTGTAGAAGAAATGCTTCCACCTGGCCCGGTACGTTGACCAGGTGGAAGGCTTCCTGTCACCCCGGCTCAGTTACGCAGCGGCCACACCGCGAGGCGAAGAGGCTGCAGGTCCGAGTGACGAAGCCTGTTGTTGCCCTGAGTGATGAGGTCTGGGTGGGGTGGCAGGGTAATTGGGTCTGTTATTGACAGGCCGAGCAACGTGGTATATCAGTGCTGCCTGGACCACTCTGGAGTGATCATGATGATGCGCGCTCTGCCCCTGCGGAGTTTGAGCAGGACCTAATGAACCAGTGGGAACAGTGGGAAGGCATAATGGAGTTGGCCTTTCCACGGCATCAGGAATGCGCCCAAGACCGATCCTGAGGAGAGACCTTGGAAGGAGCAGAACATCTGGCATTTTCTGCTCTCTCGGTGAGCGAACAGGTCTATGTGAGGAAACATCTCCGCTTCTGGACAGCAGAACGCCTCACATGGGGCAGAGTGATCACTCGTAAGACAGGAAAGACCTGCTGAGTCCAAGCGCCAAGACGTTCCGAACGCCTGGGAGAAGGGACGTCACCAGCTCCATCGAGTAGGCCATGCAAAAGTCCCGGAAATGGATGGCCTCCTGACAAAAAAGTGTGGGGGGGGGGACCATGTCCCTCCCTGGATACTTATGAAGCACATGGCCGCTGTGTTGGCTGTAAACACCGAGATACAACGGCCTCGCAGCTGCCGCTGGAACCCCTGGTACGCCAGGCGGACTACTCTCATTTTTGGGGCATTGAAGTGGAATGCCAGCTCCCGAGAAGACCAAAGGCCTTAAGCTCGGAGGTGACCGTGAGCACTTGAGCAGAGAGATGATGCGTCCGTCGTCAGGGGCAGTGAGGGCTGGGGCGGAGGAAACCGCCTCCCTGCCCACACCAGGGAGGGAGTTAGCCACCACTCTAGGGAGCCTAAGATGCTCGAGGGAACGGTGACTACCATGACCATTGGCTCCCTGTCCGGGTGGTACGCCGAGGTGAGTCGGACTTGGAAAGGACGGAGGCGGAGCTTGGCATGTTTGGTTACCAACTTGCGGGCAACCATGGACCCAGGAGACTGAGACAAGTACGAGCCGAGGTCGTTGGGAAAGCCTGCAGACCTCAGATGATTGTTGCCATCGCCTAAAACCGCAGTTGTGATAAGCAGGCTCCGGCTAGGTAGGAGACCAAGATAGCTCCTAGGAAGTCCAACCTCTGCGTGGGAACCAGAGTGGATTGCTCTATAGTGATCATCAGGCCTCGACCTGTGAATAAGACCGTGACGATGCCCACGCGCTGAGTGGTTTGTGTCTCAGAGTCTCCTCGGATAAGCGAATCGTCCAGATACGGAAAAACGCATATCCGACATCAGCGAAGGTAGGCGGCGACTATGGCCGTAAACCAGAAGTACTGACAGTCAGCTAGAAGGCGGAGGTATCTCCTGTGCGGAGGGAAGATGGCGTAGCGAAAGTACGCGTCCTTCATATCCAGGGCGGCATAGTAGCCCCCAGGAGGCAAGGATGGAATAATGGTTCCCAGGGATACCGTGCAGAACTTCAACCTTATCCTAAACCGGTTGAGTCCGTGCAGGACTAGGAAGGTCTGAGACCTGCGTTCGAGTGGGGAACTAGGGCATAACGGGAGTAAAACCCCTTGCCCCTTTCGTCCATCGGCGTCTGCACCTCTTGTACGAGGAATTGCTCGTGAGAGGGGTCCCTGAACGGGGACAGGGCTGGAATAAATTAGAGGTGGTATCTATGCTCCACCGTGCGCAGGATCTAGCGATCTGAAATTAACTAGGGCCACGCCAGGAGAAAGCGGGATTGGGATCCCGGTCTGTGACTGGTACACCGCCCTCAGGCGCACCTTGGAAGGTTCGTCTGCGACCGCCTTGGCCTCGCCGTTTGCCAAAGTCCTGTCTCTGGCTAGGCACAGAGTATGGCGGGTGGGGGCAGAAAGGCCTGCGTTTGGTCGCTGGCAAATGCATGCTGAGAGAGCGCATTAGGACCCTATCGTCCATTAGGCTTGGCAGCCTGGGGCTGTCTTTTCCGCGAAAGGCCTTTACCACAAAGGGTAAATCCTGAATGGCATACTGCAGCTCCGGCCGGAGGTTTAAAACCTGGAGCCATGAGATGCACCTCATGGCGACACCAAAGGCCAGAGTCCTGGCTGCAGAGTCTGCTGCATCGAACGAGGCCTGGAGGGATGCTCTGGGTACCTTTTTCTTTTCCCCCGTCCTCCAAGACGGCAGCGAACTCTTGGCCGGTTTCGGGGCTGGCGCCCGCTGGCCATCATATCAGAATTGTGGTCCTGAGCATAAGATCTGCGCATGTGGGATGACACGCATGCGTGTCCGGATGGCCATGGAGGTACTAAAAGAAGGCACAGGCAGAGTCTCTGACTCTATCGGACCTTGCCCAACTCGGCACCGGTGGGCGTCGGTGCCGGGCGATCCGAGTTAGATGAGCTGTGTGGCTGCGGTGCCGTCGGCACGGAAGCAGCAAGAGCAATAAGCTCAACCACGGCGCGCGCCGGGGAGCCGTCAGGCACCGGATTCCACGGCCCTTGTGGGACTGGAACCGACGGTGCCGACGTTGTCGGTGCCTCAGAGGTGTCGGTGCCGGGCAATCCGACTTAGACGAGCTGGCTGCGGCGCCGTTGGCGCGGAAGCAGCAGGAGCAGTAGCTCAACCACGGCGCGTGCCGGGGAGCCGTCAGGCACCGGATTCTACGGCCTTTATGGGACCGGGATCGACGGTGCCGACGTCGTCGGTGTCGCAGCAAGTGTCGGTGCAGGGCGATCCGACTGAGACGAGCTCTCTGGCTGCGGTGCCGTTGGCACGGAAGCAGCAGGAGCAATAGCTCAACCACGGCGCGTGCCGGGGAGCCGTCAGGCACCGGATTCTACGGCCCTTGTGGGACCGGGATCGATGGTGCCGACGTCGTCGGTGCCGCAGCAGGTGCTGGTGCCAGGCGATCCGACTAGACGAGCTCTCTGGCTGCGGTGCCGTTGGCACGGAAGCAGCAGGAGCAGAAGCTCAACCACGGCGCGTGCCGGGGAGCCGTCAGGCACCGGATTCTACGGCCCTTGTGGGACCGGGATCGACGGTGCCGACGTCGTCGGTGCCGCAGCAGGTGTTGGTGCCCGGCGATCCGACTTAGACGAGCTCTCTGGCTGCGGTGCCGATGGCACGGAAGCAGCAGGAGCAGTAGCTCAACCACGGCGCGTGCCGGGGAGCCGTCAGGCACCGGATTCTACGGCCCTTGTGGGACCGGGATCGACGGTGCCGACGTCGTTGGTGCCTCAGCAGGTGTCGGTGCCGGGCGATCCGACTTAGACGAGCTCTCTGGCTGCGGTGCAGTCGGCACGGAAGCAGCAGGAGCAGTAAGCTCTACCACGGCGCGTGCCGGGGAGCTGTTAGGCACCGGATTCAATGGCCCTGAGGGACTGGAATCGACGGTGCCGATGTCATCGGTGCCTCTGCAGGTGTCGGTGCCGGGCCATCCGACTTAGGCGAGCTCTCTGGCTGCGATGCAGGTGGCACGGAAGCAGCAGGAGCAGGGGGCTCTACCACGGCGTGTGCCGGGGAGCCGTCAGGCACCAGCAGGAATTGTAGGCTCTCTCAACCTCGGAGGAAGGGAGCGGTGCCGAGTCGACTTCGGTGCCGGCGACGGCCGGTGCCGAAAGGCCTTGGCAGTACCGGCGGAGTCCGGTGCCGAGGAGGCGCTTCTGCCAGCCGCTTGATCATCGCTCGGCGCCCAAGGTGGAGGGGTAAGTGAAAGTCCCGCTCCTTTTTGTTCTCGGCTTAAAAGCCTTGCAAATGGGGTACTTAGCTGTCAAGTGATTCCCTGAGGCACTTCAAACAGGAGTCGTGTGGATCTCCCTTCGGCATCGGCTTCTGGCAGGCCGAGCCCATTTTAAAACCCGGTGAGCCGTGCATGGGCTCCGGCACTGGGTTCATGGAAGGGGCTACTTCCTGAACCCCGCTAACAATTATCAATCTAACTATGTTAGCAGAGAAAAAACGTATAACTATACAAATATATATATAAAGGAATTATAACTGTATAACTATATACGAGAACTACGAGTAGCTAGGGAAGTGGAGGTCAGCTAAGCCGCGCTCCACTGTTCCAACGACCGACACGGGCGGTAAGAAGGAACTGAGGAGCGGGTGGGCCGGCAGGGATATATATCAAGCGCCATGATGGCGCCACTCTAGGGGGCGACCTGCCGGCCCACCGAGTTGCTAGGGTAAAAGTTTTCCGACGAATGTGCACGCGCGGCGCACACACCTAACTGGAATGGATATGAGCAATCACTCGAAGAAGAAATAAAGGATATTGTTAAAATTAAACCTTAATTAAATTAAATTAAAATTTAATACCTTACACTTCAAATGCTTTAACTGGTTTAGCTCCTTTTCTATATCTTTAATAAAAGGGTAAAATATGTTTAATTATGTTTGTGCCATGATATTAAGCAGGCTGAGGTATTTGGAAAGCAAACCCTGAACTTTGCTTAAAAGTGTTTAATGATAAACAGTGACATGGTCATGTTAACTCTTTGACTCTTTGGTTCCATGTCTTCCATCAAAATTAAAACAACAAGCCTATATATGCCTTTGGTAGCCATTTTAAATTAGAGGGTGCTAATCAGGCAAGCAGAGAACATAAGAACACAAAAATGTCCATACTGGGTCAGGCCAATGGTCCATCTAGCACAGTATCCTGTCTTCTGACTGTGGTAGGAGCCAGATGCTTTAGAGAGAGAGAACAGAATAGGGCAATTTATAGACAGATCCATCCTCTGTCATCCAGTCTTAGTTTCTAGAAGTCAGAGGTTTAGGGACACCCAGAGCATGAGATTGCATCTCTGGTCACCTTGGCTAATAGCCACTGATGGACCTATCCTGCATGAAGTTTATATTCCTTTTTTAGCACAATTATTCTTTTGACCTTCATTACATCCCCTGGTAATGCGTTCCACAGGTTGACTGTGCATTGTGTGAAGACATACTTGCTTTTGTTTTAAACCTGCTGCCTATTAATTTAATAGGGTGACCCATGGTTCTTGTGTTGTGTGAAGGGGTAAATAACACTTTCACTTTCTCCGCACCAGTCATGATTTTATAATTCTTTATCATATCCTCCCTTAGTCATCTTTTCCAAGCTCAAACAGTCCTAGTCTTATCAAACTCTCCTCATATGGAAGCTGTTCCATATCCTAATCATGTTTGTTTGCCCCTCTCTGTTCTTTCGTTCTCTAATTCTATCATCTTTTTTTGAGGTGGGGAAACCAGAACTGCATGCAGTATTCCATTATTCCAGGTGGGGGCATACCATAAATTTATATAGCATCATCATCATCATATTTTCTGTTTTATCATCTATCCCTTTTCTAATGGTTCCTAATATTCTGTTACCTTTTTTGACTGATGCTGTACATTTTCAGAGAACTATTCACGACTCCAACATCTTTCTTTGGTGGTAACAGCTAATTTAGACCCCATCATTCTGTATATATAATTGGGATTATGTTTTCCAATGTGCATTACTTTGCATTTATCATCTCTGAATTTCATCTGCTATTTTGTTGCCCAGTCACCCAGTTTTCAGAGATCTCTTTGTAAGTCTTCACATTCTGCTTTGGACTTAACAATTGATGGTTGTGGGGTTTTTTTTTTTTGTTTTTGTTTTTTTGTTTTTTTTAAGAAGAGTGCTGTGGCTTATTTCATGGAAGACAGGCTCTAAAGAGGCCATTTATCACCTATGGAGAATAGGAGCCATAAAAGCAAAAACATCAGAGATTCCATATCTGCTTGCTATTCAGGTTTGGTCCTTGTGCTTTACCAGCTTTCAAGACTGGGAATAAGTTTAACAAAACTCCCTGTCACGCTCCCATTCTGTATGGAAATTACCAAGGGACACTAACCTTCCTGTTCCCATCAGGCACTCACAGAGGACACTGCTAAGATTGGCTTTTGAGGAAAATATTTTCACTACAAAGCCTTCCCCGTTAACACTCATTGCCTCTGAGTGTTCCCCAAACATTCGGATCTCCTAGGTTTTCCATAATACTGTTGGTTGGCTTATGTATTGATGCCACCACCTCGTGTAGTCCTCTGCTGCAGTAGGGACTGTTTACCTTTTCCACTCTCAGCCAGAGCTACAGAGTTCTCTGCAAGGCTGCCAGCTATACCCATGCTAACAACAGCTGCGGCAGGGAGAGCTCTATGCTGCACAGATCCTGGCAAGGGGAAGAAAGGCCAGGTGGTAGCAGCAGCCACCCTGCAATAAGCAGTCTGAAGAAACAAGGTGGCACAGGAGTGAATATTTGGAATGAAAGAGGAGCCTAAATCTGAGCCTGAATGTAAAAGTAGGGGAAACTGGGGTCCGAACCTGAGGCTGGGAAAGAAGAAAGATGAGTGAAAGGAAAGATTGCAAGAATAGAGAAAAGATGGGATGACCACAAGAATGTGAGAAAATGATTAGAGAACAACACACACCAATAGGAACTTCTTAAAAATACTTAGAAGAAATTTTGAACAAAAATGTATATAAGGAAAGAGAAAGGAGTAAAAGAGAACAAAACAGGAGAGATGGGAAGCTGGGTGCCAAAATTATTATTTGTTTTTTTATCTAGTTTCCTCAGTTTATAAAATATGAAATCATTACAGATTAAAAGTTGTATATGAGTGTCTGGATGATTTTTAGGCATATAGTGTCACACATGTTGGCTAGTTAAGGAACTGAGAAGTATGTGACTAAAGTCTTAATTGCAGCTCAGAGAGCGAGAGAGAGGCTTGTGCTCTGACCTTCTTCCAAGAGAACTTTTCATAAGACCAGCAAGTCAAGACGAGTTTCCTTTGGTTGCTCAGTGGTTTCTGCAAGGCGTTTTATTGTATGCCATTCAAAAATCCTACTCATTTCTTCCCTGAGCTGATAAAATCCTGGTTTTCACTCTTGATTTCCCTAAAAATAGATCCCCCATTAGTTCTTTTCTGACAGGCTCAGGCTTGCTGAGTTGTAACCTAATATTTTACCCGCAGCCAAGAAACTCCATCTAGCAGTTTGGAAGATGAGATAGAAATATTAAACAAGAAGTCATGCTCCAGTAAGTTATTGAAATATCTTCATATTTTTCATTTATGTTTCTCTCCCTGTCATGGAAGCTGCTGTTGAAATCTTTCGACATTAACACTCTGCCATTTAAAACTTACCCTGCCAACATGCCATCTGTTATGATCAAGGAACCACTTTCTACGTGAGTTGACTCCTACGCACATTGCACAATGCATTTGCTGAACAGTTTATAAGTCACCTCTCAGATAAAAAGCACTACTTCTCAACTCAGACAAAACCAAGTCTAGGCTGCTGATCCTTAGTCCCTCCCTCTTCTCCCCAGACCCAGCCCATCCAATGCTTCTCAGATTCACAAGGACAATTACAGTACTTTAAAGCTTAGTGGAACTGATCAATGCTGTGTTATATGATCAGTGTTGGTCAACGGTTAGTTTTCCATCTTCACGTGTATTGCAGCAGTGGGGAGAGAATGTGGACCCAGGATTTCATGCTTGTGTCAGCTGGGAGGGAGGATTAGGTACCATTCAATTCATGTACCTAAACTGTTACCACTGAACTCTCTTACCATAGACAGTGTAATTCACATAAGTTGTACAAATAAAGACTCTAGCCTATGAAGATTTATGTATAAAATATTTTAAGATTTCTGGAGTTCAGTAATGTCCAGTCCTTCCACCTGCCACTGACTTCCCAGCCCTTACTGCAAATTCTGCACTTCATACCAGGGACTGGTGCTGATGACCTTCCATACTCCAACCTTGTGTAGCTGCCAAACCTCAGCTGGACTGGTACTTCTGAGAGGCACTGCAGAAAGGAGATCCGTGATTTATTTTATGTTGGGGGGTAGGAGTGGGAGCTTGGAGTGAGACTTCTCAGTTTATAAAGTTTTATATGCTACACTCCAAAGTTTTCAGGAATCCATTCAAACCTTGTAAGTTCTGAGGGAACCTAACATATGCTGTTAATGTATCTTATTTATACTTTTTTAAACTAAAATATTTCCCTAAACAAAATCCTTCATTAAAATTAAGGCTGGTACAGTAAATAACTTGCATTTGTGAGGGAATTTAGAATCACAGAGATGTAGGGCTGGAAGGGACCTCAAAGTTGTCAAGTCCAGACCACCGTGCAGTGGCAGGATCAAGTAAGCCTAGACCATTGCTGGCAGGTGTTTATCCAGTGATGTGGATTTCACAGCCTCCCTTGGAAACCTATTCCAGAATTTAACTACCCTGATAATTATAATTTTTTCCGTAATATTCTGAAATAAATCTCTTGCTGCAGATTAACTCATTACTTCTTATCCTATCTTCAGTAGACATGGAGAACAATTGATCACAGTTCTCCTTATAATGGTCCTTAATGTATTTGAAGGCTGCTATCTGGTTCCCCCACCCTTCAGTCTTTTTTTCCCCCTCCAGATTAAACAAGCTCAGTTTTTTAAACCTTTTCTCATAGGTCAAGTTTACTAAACCTTTCATCGTTGTGTGTTGTTTTTTGTAGCTTTCCTCTGGACTCTCTCCAATTTGTGCATATCTTAACAAAAGTGTGGCATCCACACTGGATATAGTACTCCAGCTGAGACCTCACTAGTGCTGAGTAGAGTGGGACAGTTACTTCCTCAGCTTTAATATGGCATTCCTGTTGATGCACCCAGATTATTAGCCTTTTTTCACAGCTGCATCACATTGATTCATTCAATTTTGGATCCACTATAAACCCAGCAGATCCTTTTCTGTAGTACTACCACCTCCCCAGTTATTCCCCATTTTGTAGTTTCGGGTTTGGTTTTTCCTTCCTAAGTGAAGTACTTTGCACTTATCTTTATTGAATTTCATCTTCTTGAATTCAGACCAATTTTCCAATTGTCAAAGTTGTTTTGAATTCTAATCCATTCCTCCAAAGTGCTTGCAACCACACCCAGTTTGATGTCCTCTTCAAATTTTGTAAGTATACTCACCAGTCCATGATCCAAGTCATTAATGAAAATGTGTAGTTTAATAAAACAAACATATGATCAAAATTTTAAACTGGAAATAAATTAAGGTAATGTAGATATGCAAAGATTCTTACAACCTTAATTGTGACCATTTTTCTCTTTCTGTGGGTAATACAGTTGTTAAATTTGATAATAGCTATGGTATGGCATAGAAAGTTGGTTGAAAAAGATAAATAATGCAAGTGCACTACGCTGTTCTAAGCATTGCGTATGTATCAGGAAGCATACTGTAGGAAGATGTCTTAGTTACACATTAATATTACATACAAAAATAGTAAATGTGTACATAATTCAATAAAGAAAATGTCAGTATTGAGCAGTTGTGTGAAATAGCCCTTGAAGGACATTGCCCATGTACTTTGGTGCAAGAAAACTTGGAGCAATGTTTACTGTAGGTATTAAGTATCAGAGGGATAGTCATATTAAGCTGTATCCACAAAAACAATGAGGAGTCTGGTGGCACCTTAAAGACTAACAGATTTATTTGGGCATAAGCTTTCATGGGTAAAAACCACTTCTTCAGATGCATGGAGCGAATGCATCTGAAGAAATGTTTTTTTACCCATGAAAGCTTATGCCCAAATAAATCTGTTAGTCTTTAAGGTATACCAGACTCGTTGTTGTTTTTACTGTAGGTACTTAACGCTTTGAGTTGAAACAAGGGTTTTTTAATTTTTTTTTCTGTAATTCAAAAACTGAAGTACTATGATGTTCGAGGTTCAGTATGAAGGTCAGTGTTACATTATCTAACATGTACACTGTGGTAATGAGTGCTTGACCTATAAGACTATTTGAATCTTTATCTATAGTACTTTACTTATAATACATATATATTTACAAAGATTGTTTGTTTGTTTTTTAAAGTAATGTTCTTTTAAAGATTTTTTTTCTTATTGTGGCTGCTCAACTTCAAGTTAAAAGTCCTAGCAATGTGAGCATGACCATCCGGTAGGAAAACTCACCAACTGATCATAAACGAGCTTTAAGTTTTGATATAACTGTGACTGAAAGAAAAAATTAGCATCAAATCCTTCACCAGATTCCAGGAGCCCTAATAACAGAGGATTGATGTTTGCTTTCACATGTGGAACTACTGATCTTTGCATGCTTTCCTTTCCCGCCTCACCCCTGACTTTTGATTCTTAGGCAACATAAAATCAAAGTAAAGTGGGTCAAGCTTTCCTTTATAGCTCCATTTTAGTACCCAGCCCCTCCTCCAAGTAAGTTCTGCAATTTCATTTATTTCCAGATATGTCAGAAAGAGCTGCCTTTTTGGAAAGATCATTCTCTCTATGAAGCCAGAGAAATGCTGTTTCTCTCAGCATGGCCGCTGAAGGGTGTGGGTTCACTTCTGTACAGATGCTCTAGTTTTGTAGAAGCAACTGTAACAGCAGTAGCTCACTACTATACGTAGGTTATTTTTGATGGTCGGTGCAGTACTCAACAGATTAAATTGGAAAAGGTATCAGTTCCAAAAGTGCGTACTTAGTTTTATCCCACAGGGATTCTATGATAGCCATATCTCTTAATTTTCCTCCATCTCCACCCCTCTGGCTAACCTCATCTTTTCCTGAGTTCCCTGGTCTTTAGCTCCTTCCGTCTCTCTTCTGTTTTCCCACATTTGCATCTCTGCCCTGGCTCCCGCTTTTCCGTATTAGCCTCTAAGTCTTCATTGAGAAATTGTTTGGATTTTTTTTTTCACTGAGGTGGTTTAGAAAGTGGATTTGCTCCTAGGATTTTCTGACTTCAGGTCTTTGCCCTCTGTTTTTGGGGATTGCTACACATCTAATTTGTTCCCAACTAGTGCTGTGAGGGTACAGAAATAAAAATATTTTCTGTTTATATAAAATATAATATAAATAAAACATATCAACCTAAAACAGTAAATCAGTGATTGCTAAGAAATCAAAACCACAATCCCTACCCCATGCAGAGATTTTGTTCCCAAAAGGGAAAAGTGCCAGGATCTCCATGAAGTCCACTGGGGACTTTGCTATTGCTAGCATAATACAGTGATGGGCAGAAGTATAGAACCCCAAGACAGATAGATCTCTTTCTGCCTACCTGTATACCAGTTTAGAACAAGTTATTCTGGAAATGGTTTGAAGGCACTTCTTAATGAGTAAATTTGGGGGTGGTATCTTGGGGACTCTGACTCAGAGCTAGGTTCCCTGCTATGATTTGGAGTTTACAGACAGGAACTGAGGCAGAGAAAGTAAGTAAAAGGAAGGTACTACCTACCTCCTTGTGCCTAAAAAGTGTTGTGAAGATAGGATAAATTCTCTAATATTTGTAAGGTGCTGAGGTCTGACATTGAGGAGTGTTAATTAAAAAACCTTGTGAATAAGAAGATAGGTCTCTAATAGCCTCGCCCATGCATCTGAGCCTACTTTTCTGCCATCAAATAGTTAAACCTGTAATTGATGTTATTCAGGTTTGGAAAAATATTTGATTTGTGTATAACAGATTTGCTAAAAGATTATAAATATTTCTGGCTCAGGCACAAAGGATGATGATAAATATATCAATGATCTTACTCAGTTATTTAAAAAAAAATTCACCCTAGGTGAATGCAGTTTCACAAAGCTACTGTATATGTGAGCATACGTTGTAGCAGTGTTTCTCAACTCATGGGGCATGCTCCTGAGGTGGGCTGGAAAGGGGGTTTCCTACTAGGTTGCACTCTATGATTAGAGTGGGGAGCAAATCTGTAAATCTGTGTGGATGCGAGGATCCAGCAGGAGCTAGGGGAGTGCAGGGAAGGCACATCATCCTCCCTGCTTTCGCTGATGTTGCTTTTCCCCATCTCACATACCAAACCTAATCCCAATAGGGCTCTCCCACACAGTGTTCAGCTCTGGGGGAGGGGGAAGAGCAGCCAATTTCAGTCTTAGGGACAGTGCTCTGGGGGGCGAGTGGGAGGAGAGTAGGAGACAAGGGAGTGAGAGGAGGAGTGAGTGCCCTAGCACAAGCATTCCAGCCAGAGCTAACATTCACGTTAGCCTTACACCTAGCATCCAAATCCCCTTCCCATTGTTTCTGTCTCTGATGCTAATCCCTAAAGGATTATGGGATATATATGGTCAATGATTATTTGGTGGTTTGGTGTGGTGGGATTTTGTGTGTGTTGTTTACTGGTGTCATAAACAGATGGTTAAGGGTTAATGTCTCTCTTATCTGTAAAGGGTTAAGAAGCTCAGTAAACCTGGCTGACACCTGACCAGAGGACCAATGGGAGGACAAGATTCTTTCAAATCTTGGTGGAGGGAAGTCTTTGTTTGTGCTGTTTGTTTTGTTCATTGATCGCTCTTGGGGCTAAGAGGGACCAGACGTGCAACCCAGGTTTCTCCAATCTTTCTGAAATAGTCTCTCATGTTCAAAATAGTAAGTACTAGCTAGAAAAGGCGGATTAGTCTTATGTTTGTTTTCTTAACTTGCAAATGTGTATTTTGCTGGAAGGAGTTTTACCTCTGTTTGCTGTAACTTGGAATATCAGGCTAGGGGGGAGGGAGTCCCTCTAGGCTATATAAATCTGACTACCCTGTAAACATTTTCCATCCTAATTTTACAGAGATAATTTTTACTCTTTCTTTCTTTAATTAAAAGCTTTCTTTTTTAAGAACCTGATTGATTTTTTTCCCCTTGTTTAAGACCGAAGGGGATTGGGTCTGAACTCACCAGGGATTAGTGGGGGGAAAGGAGAGGGGGAAGGTTAATTCCTCTTTGTTTTAAAATCCAAGGAGTTTGGATCAGTGGAGCCTCTAGGGTAGCCCAGGGAAGGGAAAGTCTGGAAGAGGGAAAGGAGGGGGGATGGTTTATTTCTCCTGGTTTTAAGACCCAAGAGGTTTGGGTCTTGGGTTCCCCAGGGAAGGTTTTGGGGGAACAGAAAGTGTGCCAAACACTATATTTTGGCTGGTGGCAGTGCTATCAGATCTAAGCTAGGAATTTAAATTTAGAAGTGTCCGTGCAGGTCCCCACTTTTGGACACTAAAGTTCAAACTGGGGGAAAAATACCTTGACAACTGGTCATGAATTCAGAAAGGTTGCAAACCACTGTGTCATTGAAGTCCACTCTAGAAGTATCAGTTATCAACAGGATGTCCCAAAAAGAGGGATGAATGGAGGATGCCAGAGATTGTTGGTGATAGTAGTAGTTTCTGCCATGTAGCTATGAAGAGCTGCTGCCTGCTTATCTGTCCTGTACTGATGTACCAACAAGAAAAGTAATTAAGGAAAAATGCCTATTTTAGTGAACAAAAGAAATCTCTTTTCAACCCTGATAAACTCTGAAGAAGGCTGGAAATGCACTGCCTTACTCTTTCACCCTCCACCCCTGATGCGGAAGGTCATGTTGAGGCCACCATTCTTCCAAATGAATATAGCTCGGATTTAGTACAGAATAATACATTTGCAGGGCACTCCCCCTCTTCCAGGATCAGTGGGAATCACAACCATTGTCAGACTAGGGAGCAGGAAACCAGTACAATGCAGAACACTATCAAAAGACTGTCAGATCAGTCGTCACCCTTCCTTCGCTCTCTCTCTTTTTTTTTTTTAAACCACAAATCCTCTTAAGCAGCTTCACAGAATGGTACCCTGAAATATTATTTTGTAAAATTTACTGTAACTTTAGTGCCCTTGTAGCCAAGATGGAGTCTGCTCTGCAGGCAGCTGACGCCAAGAGAAGGTGCCTACAGGAATGCAGGAGGAAAAATCCCTTCCACCCCAGAGGCACCTGTTCCACACCCCCAGGGTGAACGCACCCACGCACAGGAAAAGTACAATGGATATTAGAAAGGGAAATATTTATTTACAGAGGGATGAGAGGAGAAATACAACAAGGGCAAATACGGGGGGGGCAGTAAAACAGGGTTGCATCCAAACCAAGGCCCCATGGACCCAGTGGTCGCACAGTCTGGAAGGGCAGACACCGAGTAATGTGTCTGCACACAGAGTTCAGGAGTCCTGAGCAAAGTTCCAGTCCAGTGGTGAGTCTTGGGTGGTTCTGGTCATCTTCAGCGCCAGTGAACTTTCCCCAACAAATCCCTCCAGTGCCCTCTTCTGCCGCTCTCTCCAAAGCCACACAGAGAGACCACCTCCCCACTTAACTAGCTCGCTGCCTCCCTCTTTGTTCCCAATGCAGAGTCACAAGCCCCAATACTCACAGCCCCATGCAGCTCCGGGCAGCAGTGATACTGGGTCCAGCTCCGGCCTGTCCTTCTCAGGCAATTCCTCCCTGGCACAGTGCTCCTCCTGGCTCCTGTCCTGGGGTGTCCCCGACTGGCCGCCCTGTCCTTCCCAGGCTTCAGGCAGGTTCTCTGCTGCTTCCTTTGCAAGGGCCTGTGGGCTGCTGCCTCTCCCTCCCTCCGAGCTCCAGAGCCACCCCCTGGTGTTTCCCTCCCTTTTTCTGCCCCTCCCTCTCCTCCCAGGAAAAAGATTTAAAGGGGCCATGCTCTCTAAACCCCAAAGGGGTTACACTACTTTAATACTCACGCTCCAAAATCAAATAGAGTACTGATGACACAAATGAAAGTTCACACCTACAGGAATATAAACTCTTTTTAGATCACATTTGAAGAGGGGCTCAATATTAGAAAAACAGTGAGGCAAGCTGCTAGTGAATTATAGTCAAGGTCAGAGAAAGCACATTTATTTTTCTGGTGGTTATAGCATTATCAGCTCTTTGATAGATCCACTTGTACTGAAAATGCAGCTAACTTACCTTGGTGAATTTGATTTATTAGCATTGCACCTGACAAGGTTGCCCACTTGTTGGTGCTTATTTTATATTTGAATAGCTTTCAGCACATATATTCGAGATATTGCTCAAAGTTACTTTAGCTCTTTCATATTTCATGAAGATAGCTGAAGAGTGCTGCTGTTGATATTTCTATTTTGATATTGTCTATTTTTTATAAATGAATATGAAGCCATGAAGATGCCTCAATTTGTACTTCAGGGTGGCGCATGCCCAGATCTTATACCAGGCAGTAGTATCCCAGTGTAAAAATTATCTTTATCTTGAATGACATGCTTTATAATACAACTTGTTACCCTCAGGGCACTGTGTACATGTATAATAACTCACTAAATTATGGATTAACAAAATAACTAATGAACTAAATTAATCAGATTAATTTTGTCTGAAAGGGGAAAGGAAGCACATGATTAAGTACATGGAGCATGCTGAAAAACTTATATGGGACAAGTGCCTACGCTGGCCAAGAAGGGCTTAATGAGCTCCTCCCCAGCCCAATGCCCCTGGGAAGCCTGCAGTACTAGGGGAGGGCAGCTCCTTAAAAGAGAGGGGTTGTACTCTGAGGGGGAAAAAAGAGCCAGAGCTCCCTAAATCCACAGAAGGGGGAATGCTGACTGTAAAGGCTGCTGAAGATGCTCTGCTGCCTTAATCCTCTGGATAAGTAGGGGAACCTCTATATAAATCCATGGTATGCCACTGGGTGAAGAGCTGGTTGCCCCATCTCAAAAAAGATGCATGGGAATTGGAAAAGGTGTAGAAAAGGGCAACAAAAATTATTAGAGGTATGGAACGGCTTCCCTATGAAGACAGAAAAATAAAACTAGGACTTTTCCGTTTGGAAAAGAGACAACTAAGTGGGTGGATATAATAGAGGTCTATAAAATCATGATTGGTGTGGAGAAAGTAAATAAGGAAGTGTTGTTTACTCCTTCTCATAACACAAGAATTAGGGGCCACCTAATGAAATTAATAGGCAGCAGGTTTAAAACAAACAAAAGGAAGTAGTTCTTCACACAACACACTGTCAACCTGTGGATCTCGTTGCCAGAAGATGTTGTTAATGTCTTGGCCTTCACAGTGTTCAAAAAAGAACTAGATATGTTCATGGAGGATAGGTCCACTAATGGCAATTAACCAAGATGGCAGGGATGCAAACCCATGTTCTGAAGTATCCCTAGATGCTGGGTGCCAGAAGCTGAAAATGGGTGACAGGGGATGGATCACTTGACGATTACTTGTTCTGTTCATTCCCTCTGAAACACGTGGCATTGGTCACCGTTCGAAGACAGGATACTGGGCTAGCTGGACCTTGGATCTGATCCAATATGGCCATTCTTATGCTCTTATGTCTTTATTAAATTTTTTTCCTGTGTTAGATCCCAGGATTGCTAGGCCCCTCAGACTGACTAGGGTTAGAGAAATCCAGCCCTAAGTCAGAGACTACTGGCCTGTTTGTCTTGCAAGGCGAGCTGGGTGGGCCCAGAATGCTTTGGATTTGCAGGATTGGTCTACTTTGCTGTGTTATGTGGACTACTGTTGGGGGAGGGCTAAACTATGCCCCTGATATTTGTAGCTGGAAAGACAGAGCACCTCTTCAGACCAACTCTAGAACAACCTCTGTAGCCAAAGGAAGATGTCAGGAAAAAAGTGTGCCCTACCCACTCCCAAAAGGGGGTCATCACACCAAGGATACCACTGCCATCAGTTGATTTTGGATCAGGCATAACTTAACTATAGAAGGTGTTGGCTCAGCCCCTTCCCAGAGAGATCTACCTCAAAGTAAACATAGTTGTATAAAGAACGAAATAGAGGGGGATACGCCTCAAAAGTAATAACTTTTCCTGAACTTCTTGCAAAGATTCTCTGGCTCCCTCCAGGTCTCTTCTCTGGGAAAGAAACTCTTTATATAACCAAACCCATTTCCTGGCAGGCTATGTCTGAGTCCTGGACTATAGGCCTCGGTGCCTTGGATAGTACAACTCCCAAACTGCCATGCTGTCCTGGTGCTGCAGAGGACGGCTGGCCAAAACCACAATGAGCCAGCTTGGTCTCTCCGCACTGCATAAAGAGGGCAGTTGCAGCTCACTGTGCTCATGGAACTCTGTGCTTGGCCCCTGAAAATGTTAGCATTATGAGTTTTCCCAAATGGTTTCCTCAAGACCACAACTTTTTCCACAGTCACTGCATCTCTAGGCTGACTGAAGATGGTTCCCCTCCTGAACCATAAAGAGCCAGTATATCTTGTTACAAGAGCTTTGGCGAAATCATAATATAAACAATTAATAATCTTCCAGCGATTCAAGAACTGATATCAGCCGCTGGATGAGGCACAACTGGCTGAAGCTAATCAGGAGCAAGACTGAGGTAATGTTGTCTTGATTCTTCAAAGGACTTGCTGGATCTATACTATCTATCTCCACTGAAGTCATTTGTCCTAGATCACTAAGACCTAGCCTTAGTGTTCATCTGGACTCCTCGCCCCTTCTGGATATCCAGATATCCATAGCTGTTACAAATGCCACATTCTGGGATTGACAAAATGATCCCTTTTGTTGGATTTCCATCATGATCCACACAATTGCAATCTACAGGCTTGATTATGTTTGTCTATGTGTCTACCGTAGCAATCAAACTCAGACCTAAATAAATAAAAATACTACAATTCATAACACTGCAGCCCAGCTCATCTGCTTAACAGCAGAGTCCACTGAGAGCACATCATCTGAACGCTCTTGTCTCTTAACTCATGCCCTGTTGAATACCGAGTCAAATTCAAGGTTTTGATCTTCATATTCAAAGTTCTCCATGGGACTGGCCCAAGCTACCAGAGGAACTGCTTTATCCTTCATGATCATAATCTCCTATGATCACTATATTCCACTGGAACAGTAGAATTGTCAACCTCAGAGGTGAAGCTCAGATATGCAGGCAGGTTAGTATGAAAGTGATCAAAAAAGCTGAAATGAAACAGCTTATTAAAGCCCCTAGAGCCAGCACCATTTCTAGTTTCATTTTAAGATCTCCCCCACCTCCATTTTTTCTCTGTTATTTTGGACTTTGGTAACCCTTCAAACCTATTAAATACTCCTGGGTTTCAGGAAAAAGGCAAATTAAGTTTTATTCTAATTATAGGCTTTCAGGTGAAGTATAAATTCAAGTTTTGACTGGGCAGCTCTCAGTAAGGCATGAAGAGGTCAAAGGGGAAAGCAGAGATCCCTAAATGAAGAGTCAGACTTTTTACACAGTTGGTTGCCTGAAAGATTCTTTCTGGGAAAAGAACAACATTTAAGAAGAAAATGCTGTCCCTAAATCCAATAGTAGTGGGTAGATAATTTTTTGTTGTTGGTTTGGCCATGTATGAAACTGTATGAAAATTACAGTGAAGCAATTTTAATTACAAAGCAGTCACTGTAATTAGCATTGCTTAATACAAAATATACCCAATACTTTTTATATGTAGCTGAAATTCTGTAAAATTACACTGTAATATAAATAGACTTACAGAATAAAAGTAGGTTAAAATAAGCAAATTTCATGTTTTAAACATGAAGATAAATATTCTCTAGTGAATTAAAATATTGTATTTTAGACTGTTAGTCTTTTTATTGAATAACAAATATGAATTTCCATCTTATGTAATTAATGCAACCCATATTATTCAGTAGAGAACTGAAATGTTGAATCATACATAGAAAGTAGCTATGAGTATTTCATTACCAAACTAATTCAGTAATTTCCACAGGCTTATGGAAAATGTTATTCACCTCTTGGGGAAAACCTTTGGCAGTGAAACATAGTTTTGCTTGGCATCTCATTTGCATCACTTCAGTCTCTGATTAGTCAGCCCCCTTTGGTGGCTATTGAACACACGTTGGTTCAGAAGACTACTTCAAAAGTACTTTATTAACATTAGCTAACTCATCCTTGATCCTCTCCTAGGACAATATAATGGAAGTAAATAAGCTCTGAAGCATAATGTATCTGTATCTTTTGTTCTGGTATTTTAGGTTTCATTGAATTGTAAAATTTGGAATCCAGTACGATAGTATAAAATCTTGTGTGCAACGATGACAGTTTCTAAACGATATCATGGGGATCTTGAGTTTTGCTTCTTATGCTTTATAGTCTCTTCATCCAGCCATTCCTGTGGTGTAAAATAAGGACATCATCTGAAGTATGACTATATGCTTCTGATGCCCAGTGAAGCTTTTAAAATGATACCTCACATCCAGTAGTACAGCTATAGATAGACATTGATTTTTGTTCTCTATTCACAAAGAGAGTCTGTTAAAATCAGTGAGAGGGAAATGGAGAAAAACATTTTAACTAAAGATAAACACTTGTTACACTTCCTTTTGAAACTAATGCCACTTTGTTTTGGCTTGATTTGGTGTTTAAGTCTTAACAATACTTCAATACTTAGATGAGTTAGACACGCTTCTTACCATTAAAATAACTGTTACTTTTTAAAATTCATGGGAACTGGGTGACCAATACCCTTTGGCAGGTTTGAAAATTATAGGCTTTGGGCTGAACCCTGTGTCACTTACTCATAGGAATAAGTGACTTTGATGGCAGTACTCACCAGAGTAAGGAGCACCCATGTAAATATGACGTGATCAGGCCATAACTATTTTTTAATTGGCCAAGACCTGCATTATAATACTTAAATGCCCAGTCTCACATAAAGTTGTTTAGTGAGACTGTCTTAACTAAACTGCTTCCTTTCCAAGTGGTCTTGGTACTCCCTGATTCTTGGCTTACAGGGATCTCTTTGCAGAGGAACTGTCCAGGGGATTCTGTGCAGGTGAGCTAGCTTCCCTGGTTATCCATACTTCTGTGCTTGACTTGGGTGTTCTATAAAATTTTCAGGCTTCAAGGTCTGCATTAAGTTTTGCACTTCTCATCCTGAAAGATCCCAGAGTACTGTATAAACGATACATATAAACAGCAAAATTGAAATAGCCTTTACCACCACTGACAATCAGCTGGTGCTTTGTTGGGAGATTTAAAATTTGGCTAAGAACACGAGTACGGCAAAGCTTCATTCTTTCTGAATATTGTATCCATGCTATGAAGAGAATACTTTTTTTAAGTGCTCTTCTGAAATGAAGGAACCTTCCAAGGTTCCGTTTTCTTAAACATTGCCTTTTTAAGGTTTAAGGACATGCAGAATGTAGTGGAGCTGAACTGAAAATAATACAAATTAAATGTCATAAATTACTGCAGTACATTCTCGGTGTGGGATGGAAAAGTTCTGTGCCGAGTTTTTGTAAATTCTTTGATTAGTTCTCACCCCTTTGACATTGAATTCCAGCCTAAAATTCAGAACAGTTGTAGAAATAACGGACTTGGAAAATCATGGTTCATTTGTGCAGGTCAGTAAAACCAAGTTGGTAGATGGAAAGGTAAACTAGTAGGCTGCTAGTGCTGTGATGCACCAATCCTCTTAAGATACACAGCAGTGCCAGGTATACTATGACTTGAAGCCAAATGCTGAATGTGTTTCATCTGCTAGATCTTAGGTTCTAGGACTCAGACATAAGGCTGAAATATAATGACAGTAGGACATCTGCCAGCTTAAACCCCCCCCCCCCTCAACCTCCCCACAAGACGAAAAAGGAAAAATAAGATTACAGAGGTTTCACAAACTCTCATCTCTTGCAATTTTCTAGACTCTGGAGAAGGAGTCAGATGGTGATGTTCTGCTGGCAAAACACTTCTCGCTAGCAGATGTTCAGGTTCAGGAAGATTGGTCAAAGGCTGATGTAGCCTGTTTGGAATATCAGTCTTTCCTCAGGTGGCTTGAAAAATGAGGCTTAGTCTCACGCTTGGTTCTTATAGTTTGTGAATTTAGTTTACACTGGTCTACAATTTTTGAGAAGTCGTCTGCTTCAGAGATAAAATGTGCTATTTATTATGTATTTTGATGTGCTGAATTCAAATATGACAATTAAAACAACTGATTGGCTACTGTTTCTAAGATATTTAAGTTTTTACATTTTATATCTAAGTATATTGTGTAGATAGTAGAGTTTTAATCATAAATTGTAAACCTAGGTCTTTTCATGTGTTTATGGTTGCTTTACATGATGATATTTCACCTGTCCTGTTTATGTAACACTTTAAAAATCAGCAAAAGGGTTATATAAATAAAATTTATTATGAAACAAAAGGCAAAAAACTATTACGTATATAGTTTAGTCCTATTCAGTGTCTGCTCGGCGCTTCTTGGCTTGTCTCTTGTATTTGTTAAATGGAGCATCTCTTGTCACTGTCCAGCAATAGTCTGCTGCAAGCATTGATGGGCTCCATTTGCCCTGATAGCGTTTCTCCATTGTTGCAATGTCCTGGTGAAATCGCTCGCCATGCTCGTCGCTCACTGCTCCGCAGTTCGGTGGAAAAAAAAATCTAGATGAGAGTGCAAAAAGTGTATCTTTAGTGACGTGTTGCAACCAAGGCTTTTGTATGCCTTGAGGAGGTTTTCCACCAACAACCTGTAGTTGTCTGCGTCGTTGTTTCCGAGAAAATTTATTGCCACTAACTGGAAGGCTTTCCATGCCGTCTTTTCCTTGCCACGCAGTGCATGGTCAAATGCATCATCTCGAAGAAGTTCACAAATCTGAGGACCAACAAAGACACCTTCCTTTATCTTAGCTTCACTTAACCTTGGAAATTTTCCACGGAGGTACTTGAAAGCTGCTTGTGTTTTGTCAATGGCCTTGACAAAGTTCTTCATCAGACCCAGCTTGATGTGTAAGGGTGGTAACAAAATCTTCCTTGATTCAACAAGTGGTGGATGCTGAACACTTTTTCCTCCCAGGCTCCAATGACTGTCGGAGTGGCCAATCTTTCTTGATGTAGTGGGAATCTCTTGCACGACTATCCCATTCGCAGAGAAAACAGCAGTACTTTGTGTATCCAGCCTGCAGACCAAGCAAGAGAGCAACAACCTTCAAATCGCCACAAAGCTGCCACTGATGTTGGTCATAGTTTATGCACCTCAAAAGTTGTTTCATGTTGTCATAGGTTTCCTTCATATGGACTGCATAACCAACTGGAATTGATGGCAAAACATTGCCATTATGCAGCAAAACAGCTTTAAGACTCATCTTCGATGAATCAATGAACAGTCTCCACTCATCTGGATCGTGAACGATGTTGAGGGCTGCCATCACACCATCAATGTTGTTGCAGGCTACAAGATCACCTTCCATGAAGAAGAATAGGACAAGATCCTTTTGACGGTCACGGAACATCCATGACTTCTAGGAATAACATGATGCAATTCATATCATGTATGATGCAATACCAGCTTCAGATTGCATCATTCATTGTTTTGCCTAAAAAGCAAGTACTGTCCAAACCCAGTCATAGATTTATTCATAGATCCAGTCAAAGATGTATTTTAGTCATTTCTGGTTTAAACTGAGATCCCTTCCCTTTATAATTCACTTATCCTCCGCCATTCCCAAGTCCAGGGTCGTATATACTGACCCAATAGCATATCTTGAAACTAGAGCCAATCAACAATTTTAAGCATCATTTTCGTTCTCAGTGACCTAAAATTAGTAAATTTTGACTACATTTATTTCAGAAGCATGTTGGCTGTAGAGCAGCGTTATTTCACCTTGCAGCATCTCCCTCCAAGGTCTTTGGAGAAATCAGGTCTTAGACCTGCCTTGGAGCCAGGCAACATGGTCCAGTCAGGTTTGAATCTGATCCTCTTTTACTTAGAATCAACTTTAAAAATAGTTGGTGTCCTGTATACCTTTGAGAGTGACTGCAAGTCTGTGACGCACCTCACAGCCATGTTCTCCCTTCCTTCCTCCCCCCACCCCAATAAAACAGAATACATGATATCACTTTTGAGGAAGCTGGCAGGGTCTTATCTAGTGAAGGGTCTTAAGGTGACATTATCACACTAGTTTATGGAAGGTTGAATATGAAAATGGCTAATTGGAAAAACCCTAACAACAAAACCAGCAACTCAACATTGATTCATCAGAAAAATTAAAAATAAGTTCAAATTTATGTTCAATATCTTCATCTCCATTTTCTAATTAGAAAGATTACTGCAAAATGCCTCATTTCTGTTTTGGAAGTGGACTATAGATCAAACCACTTATTTTCTGGAATCTTCATCTTGACAGAGAAAAGTTACTTTAACACTTATCAAGGTGAAATCCACTTAAAACATAGAATGTTAATTCTGTATAGGGTTTGTATTGCTGTATAAGTTGTTGCTATACAGCTGCACAGATCTGTATCCTGTTGCAAAGCTTGCCACTCACAGCCTACTCCTCAGGTTTTCCTTCTTTGGTTGGATTCCTGTTCTGTCTGTGATTCCTCACGTGCCCTGCTTCCTTGCTCTGGTCCCAACTTGCCACCTGACCCACCCACCAGCGTTCCAGCTCTTGCTTCTTCTCCTGGCCCTTTACTATTTTTTCTTTTCTTTTCTTTTTTTTTTTACAGAGGTGTAATTCTAAATTTTCTTCCATGGGTGTGTGACTTTGTGTGTGACAGTGGAGAAGTCCCTTAATTGCTCTCTGCCTCGGTATCCCATCACTTCCTCTCCTATAATTTGCTGTCATATCTATTTAGAATATGAGCAATTTGGAGGCAGGGACTCTCTCTTACTATGTGTATGTACAGCACCTAATACAATGGCCACACAATAATGGGCGGTCATCTAGGCCTTACTATAAATAAATAAAAATAAGAAGGGGGAAAAAGGAATTGCCTTATCTTACAGATATTTTCACAGTCTGGATATTACACACCTAACACCCTATAAAACAACACCAAGCCAACCTCTGCACTCCTCATTTGACCCTAAAATCTGTTGGTGGGTTTAATACAACTCCATATAACAGCATGTTCAAAAAGGGGAGGATTTTTACTGTAAAATGTGTGAGCTGGTCTTCCTCATGAGCAACCTAACATTCTCAATGGCTTTTTGTAGGTGATAAAAAACATTTCTGTATTTCAGAATGACTGTAAGTCAAAGACTGCCGGATTTATCCAAAGCAAGGCAGCAGCCTGACCCGTCACCAGGGATTACATTCAGGAGCTTTGCAAATAAAATAGATGTGATTCACTTAGTCTTCTATGACGGTGAAAATGTAAGTGACCTTTCTTGCGGAGCTTACCAGTTTGCTGAAATGGGTGTAGATTGCAGAATCAGCTTTTCATCTATGCTCTCAGAGAGAGGACTATTAGTGTGAAGAGATGATCTTTTTGTTTTGATGGAAAGACCGGAGGGAAAACATTACTTATAAGAACTTCCTCCTTATTTTGCTATCCTTTTCAATATAGTCCACTAGTTTTTTGACTTTGACTTTGTTCATATGCAGGTTATTTTGTGTGGTGTTAAAGCACAATTAATGGCATAATTTATTTAAAATCTGAATTACCATGAGCTTCCCAGAGGAATGCATTTAAAGAAAGGTCACTAAGACCTAATCCTGAATTCCATGTGTGCTTTGAATAGCTGGGCATGGCATGAGGCAATTGCATAATAGGAAGAGGAATCTCTTGGCCAGATCTCAGAATGGCTGTAGTTACTCTACAGAGGCTACTTCAGACCTCATTTGGTTCCTCGCATGGAGAGGAAAGTAGGAGGATCTCTGTAGATTCTACTCTTCTGCCTTTCCTCTTTCCAAAAATGCCTTTTACTCTTCGTTTTACGCATTCCTCCATGCTGCAGTTCTGCTCCCTTCAGTGCTCTCTGGTTTGGAGGAAGGGCTTAGATTTGCAATTTTTATGTCTTCATAGATTCAAAGGTCAGACAGGACCATTAGATCATCTGGTCTGATCTTCTGTATAACACAGGCCATCAAAGTCCACCCATTTTCCCTAGATTGAGCCCTATAACTTGTGTTTGGTGAAAGCACATTATTATCCCATTGTAGCCAAGCAGTTAGCCAATTTTCAGAATCTTAGGGGCTATTTCCAGTAGGAGGAGAAATTGGTGGTGGAATCGAGTATTTATTTGATGCAATCCTTTTTATTTAGAAAAGAATGAACACATTGTCCTGTTTCCCTAAACACAGTAGGAATCCAACAGAAGGCAGTTCCTTTGCTTGCAGTTCTAAGCCTATTTCCAGCCAACATTCTGCCTCCTAAAACCCCTATCTTTGCTTTCTTTCAGGGTCACGCTAAGTGCTTCTTTTGTTGTCCCCCTAGTTTTCTGGATGCTTCTGCTCACAGACAGACACATAGCAAAAGCCCTCAGCTCACATACCCTAGCTTCTTACCGGCCTTGCTTGTGGCACGTGTTTTGAGTGGTGGCTCTTATTGATCACTATCTTATTCCAGAAAGGAGCTTAAATTTATCCTGAATGAAGAGGCATTATTACACCACCAGCTTCAGTAAGGTTTCATCTAAGCACTATAATAACACTATCTTCCAAAATGGCATCCAGTCTTGTTTTGATGAGATGGAGAATCTACCTCATCCCTTGGTAGTTTTTTCTAATGGCTAATCAACTTCCCTCTTTTTTTAAAAAACAAAAAACAACTCACCTCATTTCTAATGTTTGTGACTCGTGAAAGACTCAGCCCTCAAAACTATTTCATATAAAATCAGTGTTTCTGCCAACAGCAGTCTCTTCTCTGTAAACACATCTATTCAGAAAAGGGAATTAATTCTTCTCCATAGAATCAAAACAATACAACCACGCCCCACCTCCCCCAAAAGCAAACTGGGTTTGTTAGAGACAAACAGTTTTTTGTCCTGGAAGTTCACAAATTATGAGAGACAGGAGGGAAAAGAGTAAAGTGGGGAGATTCCAGTTAGAAAATGCTCTATCTTTCATAAACTTGTTTGTTTGAAGAGAAGTAAGTTCAGTATTTGGTGATAGAATAAGATGAGGTGGTAATTGCAAGTGAAATCCTTGTCTCTCCTAGCTTTCTGAACAAATTACTTGTGTGAGCGACAATTTCTCATGTTTGGTATCATCTCTGAGGTGAATTTTTGTACAAGAATGAGTGTGTAATATTTGAAAAAATGGTTGTGCAAAAGTCCCATTGACTTCACTGGGACTTAAGAATGTGTTTGAAGTTAAGTGCTATCCTGAATAGGGATGGTTTCCTGTATTGAGACTTGAATGCTTGATATGTCTATTTACTTAGTGTGAACAGTGAACAATATCTTGCACTCCCTACTGATTCTAGCATGTAACAAAATGTGACACTCTTTATTAACTTATTTATCTTTCTTATAGGTGTTGGAAGACGAGATGGGTCACATGGACTTGACTATATTTTTGAGCAGTGTTTTTTTTCTGGGTAGCTTATAACAGATTATATTACTGATGAGGAAAATCTCCAGTTTGGAATTACAGTAATTTCAAAGGAATGGAGAAATAACTCTTTATTTTAAACAAACTAGTTTCTCATCATTTGTTTATAAATTTATAAATGTAGATATTTTGTTCAGGGTAAACACTGCTCCCTTTCAGTTACTTCCAGGAAAAGCTTGACAGCCACTTATAATACGGTAAAGCTAATAAATAACAAACTCAAACAAATGGTGGCTTGTTTTTTCTGTCTATTTTCAAAGCTAAGTAGGATTGTGCCTGATTAGTACTTAGCTGAATGACCATTTGGGATTGAATTGATGGTCTAGGTTTGTTTGCATGATAACAATGGCTGATGACTTTTTTAAAAGGCAAAATAAATAAATGAAACTTCCTGAATAAACAAGCCTGTGCAAGACCAACAACACATTTTAAAAGGCTAATAATCTGGTAGTTTCATTCTAAAAAATTACCACTATATTGGTTCCATGTTATGATGATACAGCTTGCCACATTTTGAAAAAAGGTGACATCAGTTATGCATTCAAAAACATTTAAAATACACCTGGATTCTAACAATCTCCTAAAAACAGATTACGTTAAAAATATGCATGATATTTTGTATTATGAATATTTATTTTTCATAAAGTGCATTTCCATTATAAATTAGCTTGTAATAGACAAGTGAATTAAATTCCCTCTTACTAAGAAGAAATTACAGACAGTGGTCTGAGAACCATTATTTCTGAGTATCTTGTTTCTAATAGGAATAATGAAGGCAAGCAACCTAACCAGTTTTAAGATAGAGTTGATAAGTTTATGAATGGATTATGTAAAGTGGTTACCTGAAATAGTAGGGAATGGGACTTAATGATCCTGGAGGTCCCTTCCAGTCTTATATCCTATGTTCCCAAGGTGAGAATCTGTGGGAACGGTTCCTTAAAAATTGTAATACTCTCTGTAAGAATTGATTAGTTAGGATATCTTAAAACCAGCAAAGAAACTCTAGTGTGGTTGTCTTAATGATTACTAGAGAGTACACTAGCTATAGTACTACTCAGGAGAAGTAGTAGTGCAGTAGGCTCCAGTTTGTGCTTATATGAGATATTAGCTGAGGATTATTAATATTAATAATTTACATTCTCTACAGAAAGTGAAAAATAAAAACAAACTGTTGTCTTTTTATTTTCTCTATTAATTTAAGGCTTGGGACCACAGATTGTGATGAACATATAACACAGAATATTATGCCAGACTGTTTATATCAGAATTTGGATTTTCAGTTTTCAGAACAATTACTTACCTTAATCTGGTTTCTTTCTTCACAGCCATTTGCTGGAGTGATGATGGACTGTTTTATGATATATTTCAAGGCCAGCAGTCCATAAGAGACATTGGGCCTTAAAAAACCCAGGCCTATGTGGAGATGGTATGATGAGATTTTCTTCTGGAGGACACAACTCCTATTTCAGAAGGTTACTGAACAATTTTTTTCTCTTCATAAGTGGCTCCAATATTAATCTGTTGTCAAAAAAACTTGTTACACACACTAGACACCTCTAGAACTGCAGCAAAAGTTCTCTCGTTTTTATTATTGTATTAACTGTACAAGGTACAAAATTTCCCACATTGGTCTCATGGCTGGGCTGTTCCTGGCATTTTGACACATATGTATATTCAAATAGTTTCAAAGCTGCTTAATATGCAATACTGAATGGTGTTTGCATCAGCAATGGTGTGGTGCAGGTTGACTGGGGCACTGTGTTAGTGGAGAAAAGGGAAGGTGGTTCAGGGGAAATGTGTTTGTGCAGCACCTAGCACTATCGGACCCCAATCATCATTGAGGCCTTTGGGGGCTAGTTCAAGAGAAATAATAACAACTAATAATAGATAATGTAGTAAAGAATATTTTGATTCTACTGATACATAGGAATTCTGTTTTTTAACTCTAATGGTCTTAATAATAGAGATGGCTGAAAATTTTCCGATAGAACAGTTTTGCATTGGAAAGTGCTGACTCCATGGAGTTGATGTTCCATAGGTACGTCTTTTATGTCAGAAATTTTGATGGAAAGCAGGCATGCTCACCTGCCTGATTTCCTGCTAACCAGTCCACTAGGCTGAGTGGATCTGTGCCGGGCTCTTGGAATCCCTGGGCCACTCACCTGGAGAATGGGCTGGTTGGCCAACTCTCTCAGCTACCTGCTGAGCAGATAGGCTGGGAGCCAGCCAGCCCACCTATCTGTCCAGCAAGCTGACTAGTCAGCTTGGGGACCTACTTGGTACCCAGAAATTTTCCAAAAATTCCATTTCAATCTTGAAACAAATTTTGCCAGAAATGAAAAAAATCAGAAAAATTCTGTCTTTCTGTTGTCACTTGGAATAAATTCATTATTATTATTTTATTTTGGAATGCTAAATTTACTGAAGGATGGAAATTCCTGTTCCCACACAGCTCTACATAATAACCTATTATAATCGCACATAACTAACTATAAAGAGTGGTACATGCAGACCACTTTAGTTAAGTGAATCACTGGCAAAACATCTGAGTATGTGACCCAGTATTTTCCACAAAAGTTTTAAAGCTGTTCTTAAGTTTGGATCTAAACTATTGCAGCCTGATCAATTATAAAATTATTTATTGGGGTGCAAAATGCATACATTAGATTCCTTTTCAGGTGATTACTTAGAGTTAATTTAGAAGATGAAATTGGTAAAACACATACAAACTTTAAGCTTTAGTTAATATAGACAAATATAATTGAAATCATAGGAAAAATCAATATTCATAAGTATAAGAAAAAGACAAGTACAATAAAGTGGTTTTCTGCATTATTCATACTTAGTCTTACATGGTGCATACTTACAATTTGAAAGAGACCATTAGAGAAAAAAATGAAAGGAAAAGAAAGTGGAAGTCATCCCAAGAGGGCAGCATTGGGCCAGGCTGCCTAGCCAGCTGTCCCATGTCATCTGTCAGTGTCCCAACAATAGGTTGGATAGCCAAATCTTTTATTCACCTTTTCCTATACTACTCACACACATCTGGGGCCATATTTGATAAGGTTTGGGCCCTTGAATATGTGTGGTATTCTGGCTAACTGTAGTTAAGATTCTGATTACTGATGCAAACCATTTGTGTCAATTAATGTCCCAATAGTTTCAATGTGTCAGCCTTCATGGTTACCTTATAGCAAATATACCCTAAGATGTCACGATATATTCATTTGTGATTTCCCTATTTATCACACACAATACATCAGCTAATCATCAAAAGATATGTATTGCTAAAATTTATAACCTTGGATCAAGCACCTGATATTCATATTAGCTTATGCAACTGCCAACTTCTACTGGGTCTCACTCTAAATCCTCAGTGTTTAATACTTAAGATCTATAGCCAACTCTATCTGTAATGCATATATTTTGGTTATTCTAGCAGTTAAAACTTCCATAACTTGTATTATTATTTCTAGATGTATGGTTAGCAAAAGATTATATTTTATTGAAAACCATATATCCTCCCAGACCAGATCAGGACTCAACAGTCAACACCATCAACACTTGCACAGGCAAGTAGATTGATTTCAGTGGGACTATTTGCTCGAGTAACGTTATGTTTACTCAAGGGTACTTTGAGGAGGTTTAAGCCTCTGCTGGCTTACCTGGCTGGGGGTGTGGGTTAGAACCTGGTGTCTTCTTTAACTCAGGCTGGAACCACCCACTCTTCAATGAAGATAAAGGCTAAATCAGTTGAGTGTTGACAATCCTCCGGTGCCCTTTTCACAATTTCCCTTGAAGTTGAGACAAGTTCTTCTGCAATTGACACAATTGACTATGAAAGAATCCTAGAGTGTCTCAGCACAAAGATCTATGGGATATGCCTCCCTTCCTCCCTCCCCTCCACCCCGGCCCACACTGGTGAGTACAAAAACAATAATGTGGTTAGGGCTTTGCAGTGGGGACGCTTGCTCCTGGCTTAGGCTAACCTGAATGCTCAGCCCTGAGTGCTAATCACCTGGGTTAACTGTACAATGAAGACACAGTCTTAGAGTGACAAACACTGGTCTGTAAAGATTGCATTTCTAGCATGATGCTCAAGGCCATAGCTCCCACTAATTCTACTATCCCATTTGCTGATAGCTTTCCACTCAACTGTTTGTTGCTGTTGTCCATTAATATTTCATTCACTTCACTGGAGTGCAAGGTTATAACTAGAACATTCAACAATGCCGCAAGTATGTTCTCAGTGGATATACCTGGGACAATGAACAACAGTTAATGTTAATGAGAAATGTGCACATAAGGTCTGATTCAGAGTCTATTCAGACTCCAGTTGACTTCAGTACACTCAGATCAGGCCTATAATTCTGAAATTTCACCCTGAAAACAGCTTGTCATAGATTTTATTATCTATGACCATCAAATTTTAACTAGATTGAGGATTTTTAAATTTAGGCTATGGTGTTACACTATATGATGAAATGTTTAACTCTAATTTTTTATACTTGTTTGCCATTATATGACAGCAATTTATTGTGCCTGCAGCAATCCGAGGACATGCTGGAAAATGAGATGATTCATTTCAAGTGTTTTATCCTAGTGAGCAAAATTTTAATCAGTTTTCTAATCCTAGCTCTGTTATTGGCACACTCTGTAAACTTGGCAAGGTCACTTCATCAGCTAGTACTGCAGTTATTCCAGTTAGAAAATTGTTAAGGACTCTGTTGTTGTGATATTTCATCTCAGCTAAATCATGATTATTTATGTTTTAATCTATATGTAGTATAGAGTTATTTTAAAAAGCAAAATATAAATGAGAGACAAATCTCCCTTATAGAACTACATTCTGCTGAATCACTTGTAGTAATTTAATAAAATGAATTATGGGGGGGGGGGACTTATTAAAAAAGAACATAAAAACTTGTAATTCACTGATCAGCTTCCTTTAGTCATCCTCAGCAATTTGCATCTGTATTGTTAAGTAGTCCCTTTGAAGGGTAAGACCCAGTGGACAAGAACTTCATTTTCATCTGTATTCGGGGCACCTCTGAGTATGCTATTCACTCTTAATATCCACATGGTAAAATGATTATTTGTTAATTTAAATAATTAAAACTACTTAAGCGCCAAGTGTACAGTGCATTAATAGTAATATGGAAAATATTCTCACTTCCATAAATGTCAGACTGTAAATATACCAAGAATGATGTAGAAGCCTAAATCCCATTTTCAAAAATGATTTAGACCCCTATATCTCTTTGAAAGTATGCTTCCTAAAGCAATTTTGAAAATGGAACTTAGGTGCCTCAGACACTTTTGAGAAAGTTACACCTATTCTAAATGTGAAGAAGACCTTGCAGTTACATTGTTAGAACAAAACTTATGCTAAAATCAACAGATTGCTGTGGTAATAGGTGATATTATAGCACATATGACTCACTAGCCCTTTTCCAACATTATACTGAAGAGGGAATTACCAATACCTTGTTACTTTCTTCTGATTTTTGCCTTTCCTGAAGCCAGAGTTCAGTTTCTTTACAAGGCATCCATTATCAGTTTTCATCCCAACCAATAGGATTCAGAAGGCATTTCAGGACGTCTTAAATTAAAGCAGATATTGGTGACAAATTATAGAAACACAAAGGTGAAGTCCTAAAACAAAAAGAGGGAGGAAATATCCTTGCCCAGGCTGTGATCCTGCAAAAACTTATACAAGTGCTTCACTTTATTTGCAATGCATAAAATTAAGCATGTAGGTAAATCTTTGCAGGATCTAGGTTCTTCTCAACATATGGGCGGAGGGGAGATGGTCATCTCTGAACTTAAATCGTACAGTATTGTTTTAAGATACCAGAAATGTCTCTGGTCTGGCTTGACAGCAGCAAACTATGTGTGTCTCAAATTGGGATATCATGTGTCTCAAGGAAATGACTCTCCCTATGCCACAGTGGGTCTTTGTTTTATAGCATTCCTCTTGGCTGTCATATGCAAATCCAAATTAGGGTAATTGCCATAATTATGATGCTCACCATTCAGGGCAACTGCACCTGTTTCCCCTGCTCAAAGTCCACCAAAGCTTCTGGCTCCCAGATGTCTCCTCTTTTGGGCAGAGATTTGTGTCCCCCTCCCTCCTGACCAGGATTTTTTCTGGCTGCACAGTTCCCTACCTACACTGTGATATTACCAGCAATCCAGACTGATGAAATAGGCCAGCATCTGTGCTTTGCTTTCTCTCAGAGGGCTATGAACAACTGTAATTGCCAGCAGTCACAAGTTACCACACAGTGCTTTCTAAGCAAATATGTTTATTCTTCAGGTGAAAGCAGTACAGAGAAAACAATGCATGTTAATGAGTTTACCAGAGATCATAACCAACAAGGGCTCTGGTAGAAGTCAGTCCTTCAGTCTCCACCAAGGGATTTTCCTGTGATTATCAGCTCATAACGTCCTTCACGGGAAGACTCCTTGGTGCGGTTTGAAGGATTGACTCCTACCAGAACTAAGCATAACCAGCCCCACAATAATATATAACCTTTGCATTTAAAATAATGGACTCCAAAGCTTCTTGGACTTAATTAACATTTTCCAAGGATATTGCTCTATCTGCCACAATAACCACTGAAACCAGACCAGAGTTCATAAAATCTCTTTGAATCCAGTCTGGATGATTCAGACTTTGTACTGATCCCTCAAAGTGGCTGTTTTCACCATGGAAATTCTACTTATTGATCAACATATTGAAACACCTTCAGGTTTAGATGTTACCTGAGGCGAATTTTTTTCCTGTTCCCAAACTTACATGAACTCAATTAATATTCTTATTAAATAGCCACTTCCTTTATTTCATCATATGCAATCTCATCACAATTATTTATGCAACAATTTCAGCTTAAAGAAAAACTGTGATTACCCAAGACCAGCAGCACAATGTTATTGATACAAATTAAAGTTGATTATGAACTCTAATATAAAACCATAACTTCTATCCAGATTAAGGTATCACAATCAGCAATATTGATACCTATACTGTCGTTTATTCAAATAATTTGTTCTGAAGGACATTGATTCTGGTAACTAGCTATCGTTAATTTGGCCTAAATGTCTCCATTCTAATACCCTGTTCATGTAATTCTCACCAGTTTGGAGATGACAATTTACTGTATATTCTGGAACTGGTTGAACAATACATTTCTGGAAAAGATATTGACTAAAGTGAATATTACAGTATAACTGCCTTGTACAAAGCCTATGCCTCTTAAACACTGTTACTGGGCTTTAAGAGTTGTCAAAAGAAAACATCCCTTGGGTCATCTCAGCATCTTACTAGCTAAAAATACACTGTGATATGGAAGGCTAATGTGACTCCAACAGTATGAGAATGAATGTATTCTTTTCTAATAGAAGCTGCTTCATTCCAAGAGATAACACAGACATTGCAAAATGAGAGAGAAATTCAGACACATAGGGAGACATATTGGCAGTCAAAAAGAGTGCTAGAGCCCTGTCTTTCATCTTTCTGCTTCTTCTCACTGTATTCTTGGTGCTGTAGTTTCCAGAAAGTTAAATACCAGATTTGGGAGAGGTTGGAACCATTGAGATAACTATTGTTCTCCCTTATCACCTATTTATAATACTGTAAGATGTGGCAGAGTCTGCTTACCTAGTACAGCAAAAATCTCTACCCAGTCATTCATGTTCACACAGAGAAAGATGAAAACCTGGGTTTTAAAGCAAACAAACCTATAAAAGCCTTGATGCTCCGCAGCAAGAACAATAAAATACTTTGCACTTTTAGAAATACTTTCTATCAGAGGCTATCAGAGCCCTTTGCAATATTTACTTACTTTCTACCCCTTTTTTTGGGCAGCACAGTACCTTTTGCTCCCAATTCTCAAAGGGGGAAAAAGAGGAATGGTGATATTAAAGGGACATATCTTTTATTTACATATGTCTATTTTCTGCAAACAAACAAGATAATCATTTAAATATTTTTCTAGTGTATAGAAGTACAGTTCACTTAAAAACTTTTTGGGATGGGGTGTCTATTCCACACAGCTGGTGAAAAGGTTAATGTGAGTCTGAGAGGCCAATTTACCCACCTGGTTGTACCTGACAGGTGGGCCAGAGTCAGCGCTAATTAATGATGACACTCAGCAGGTGAGAATTTAGGTGGTATAAACAGGGGAAGTCTAGAGCAGAAAGGGACTATAGGGTGAAACTCAGCAGTTACTCGTCTAATAGAGAACGAAGAGATCTGTAAGGAATCAGATGGCTATTGTGGATGAGGAGAAAACCCATGGAAAGGCTAGGTAGTAAGAAGTCCAGGGAGGTGATATCAAGAAATCTGATGGAGTGAACCTTGACTGCCTGTCTTAGGGTCTCTGGACTGGAGCCCAAGATAGGGGGTGGAACTGGGTTTCCCTACCAACCACTGGAAAAATGGTATGAAGCCCTTAAAAAGGGGTACAGATTACTGGAAGCCTGGAGAAAAGGGTAAATGAACCTCTGATCCCAGTCACATCTATATGCTATGTGGATACAGGGCTTTTTAGGGGTGATGGAGTGCACTTGTCAGATACTAGGGCTATAATTTGATATGAGACCTGGAGAGAATGGGTCAGGTTGGGAATAGCTATTAAGCACTAGCTGCTGGTGCCTCCAGAAGCCAGTGCAGATAAAGGCTAAAAGGTTTAATTGCTCGAAGTAAATGAGACCTGGGATTTTGCTGCTGGAATTTGTGGAGAAAGGGGAGACCTGAAGTTGTTGCATACTGAATTCCCCTTTTGCTACCCTCTATCTTCCTTGTGAGGGGAGGGTAAGAGGATTTGGGAGTGAGCAGGGAGCAAGCTGAAGAGGGTTCATCCTGAGTAATGGGTTATATATGGGTTATACAACCTCTGCACTGGACCCTGTTAAATGCCTGGTCTGTGTAAGGGGATGAGTATATAGCACCCTTACCCAATGTTCGGTTGATAAAAATTGCAGCCTGTCACTTAAATCCATCCCTGTGTCTGCCTACATATTTCTCTTTGAACTGCCAGTTTTAGTTCTTTCACTTTTTGAAACATTTGCTTTTAAAGATAAAATTTCCCAGGTGTGGTATCTGCCCAAAGGTGAAGTTGCTTGTTAGTAAGTTGGAGCCAAAATGGTCAGGCCATTTTGAGTAGAAGAAGAGATTTGAAGACTTCAGTGGCTCAGATACAGGTTTGATACAGGAGTGGGTGGGTGAGATTCTGTGGCCTACGTTGTGCAGGAGGTCACACTAGATGATCATAATGATCCTATCTGACCTTAATTCTATGATTCTTAGAGGTTATTTTCCACTGTTTTAAAAAAAATCTTATATTCTAACAGATCAAAGATTCTATCTTGCAGGGTGCTGAGCCATTTTTCGTCAATCTAACAAAACTCTTCAGCCTGTGCTTAAATTCAGTCATGTGAACTGTCCCATTGACTTTTAATATAGTAGAGCTGAGATAATATGGCTTATGGTAAGAATGCCCAGCCATGTTTTTCAAACTTAATTTGAGCATCTAAAGCCATATTTAGGCACTTTAGTAAAATGGCCTGATTTTTTTATGGGTGCTACTCCTCACATAAGGTCATATTGATTGCAGTCTGCATTGTGACTATCATGCTGAAATACATTCCTTGGCTACAATCACATGGATTTTAAACATTAGACTCCTTATGATTGGTTTTAAGCCTACATGCTTAGTGGATCTATATATGGAGAAAGAGCTATATGAACCACACCGTTGCTCTGGTATTTTGTTCATGATGATTTTCTTTTGCAGAAATTCTGCATACAGTGTGTGACGCTACCATCTTTTAAATGCCTCTTTTATATTGGATTGCAAAAAATTGTAAACAGAGTAAATTATTTGTATTAATTATATAATGCTGCAGATGTTGAGTAGGTTACAAAGTACAAGGAAAGAGACATTTCTTTCTCTAAAGAGCTTACACTTTTTTTTAAGAGATTTGTTTCCCTTTTGACTGTATAAAAACAGTGCAGAGAGATTAGTGGTAGAGATGAAAGGGAGAGTGGGGGAAGAGAGAGACTTCCTGGAAGAAATGGGTTTCAGGAAGGGATTTGAAGTTGGAGAGAAGAGTCCCTTAAATTTTGAATGACCTTGCTACAGTAACTTAGTAGGACTGCTCCGTTGTGTGAGTGCTCACTACTGTGTGTAAGGGGTGTCACAATCTGGTCCTCTGACATAAGTTTTTCTTTGCATGAAAAAATACTGAGCATAAAGGTTACCTCTGGCTAACTTCAGTATTTGGTCTCATTCCTAGGCTGTGCCTTTGTCTTACTCAGCCAAGCAAGGAAGTAAGGGGGAGTAAGCCCAGTCTCTCTGCTTTGTCTACCAAGATCTTGGGTGTGGATCTGTTGTGAGCACAACTCCTGCTCTCAGGATATCTTTTTTTCCTGCAAGTGTGTGGGGAACAAGCAGAGCCCCCTTCTCTCTGTTCCTTCCCACTTGTGGTCAGAGTGCCACATGTTAGGGAGGAAGTAAATTACATCCTTTTAAGGGCTTGCAGTAAAATACTTCCCCTACCTACCATTAGTGCAAAAAGGGGGAGGGATAGCTCAGTGGTTTGAGCATTGGCCTGTTAAACCCAGCGTTGTGAGTTCAATCCTTGAGGAGGCCACTTAGGGATCTGGGGCAAAAATCAGTACTTGGTTCTGCTAGTGAAGGCAGGGGGCTGGACTTGATAACCTTTCAGGGTCCCTTCCAGCTCTATGAGATAGGTATATCTCCATATATGAGAGAGGAATTGTGGCTCAGAGGCATAGTGCCTCCTGGCCTGCTTTGAGAGTAGCATGGTACAGCTTATGCACCAGCTGTGCCTAAAGGCACAATTAGTCCCAAAAATGGCACAAAAATCAATAAATAGAGCACTCACTGAGGAGTGATATCCTTTATCAATTCCTGCTCAATTATAGTCAAGCTAATCTGTAAGGAACATGGAACCAATAATACTTCAGTGGAATTCCACCATTATTTCCTCTTCTGGGGGTCCAAGGGGGCTAACATTCCACTCATCTTCCAAACATTCTTGAAAATTCTAGATCCCTTTATTTAATTTACTATTCTCAAATGCAGTTCTTTTATGCTATACTCACAAACACTAATGCATTTCATTATCTGCTAGTTTCTTTAATTTTTAAAATGTTTAGACTTTTCAGACACTCTTTCCCTCCTATTTCTCCTGTGTTGACGCGTTCCAGTGCAATAGAGATTGAAACAGGTGGGTATTTAACCACTTTTCTTCAGATGTCATCCATCTAAGGAGAGGAATGGGGCAGCCAGTGCGTTTAGAAGTTGGTGATAAGTAGATTTTGTGAAAGGTAATTTATTAATTTACTTTTTGTCCTTTTGTCATTTTTGGAAGCATAATCATTTGACTTTGTTTTTAGTGAAGATTTGAACTTTTCTAGGGAATTCATAGTTGACTTAAAGATAATGTTGAACCAGTCCTGATAACTTATGTCTCAGCAACAGAACTTGGTCCAGTAAAAGACATTACCTTGTCCACCTTGTCTAACTTGTTCCATTGTAAATATTTTTTAAATATTTAATGTGCATTTACCCTGCTACATCTAATACTCATGAATATTTGTTCCTTATCCTTCTGGACTAGTGAAAGTATTTGGTCCCTGTTCTATTTACAGCCTTGTTTTACCTTTAACTTCAAAGCTCATGAATCTACTTTTCACCTCAGGTCTGACAGAGCCTAGATTTGTTAGCCTTCATTATATGTCTTCAAGCGCATCTGTCCTCAAGGCTTTCCTGAAGTGGGAGTTGGGGAGGCTGAATGGTGTAGTGGGAAAAAGGGTTTTGAGGTGAGTGTTTTATGTAGGAATTGGAGATGAGAGAGATTTTGAACCCACTGGTAACTTTTTTGGTATGTTTTTAATTTGTGCACATAATCTAGAGCTCTTGATGAACACTTACTCACTTTTTATTTCTTTAGATTATGTAGATAGTCACAATGCCTCACCTCAGTCATAGAATGAATATGCTCAGTTCACCCTTTTCATCAGAGGTTTTATTTCTCCAAACTTTTAATTGTCTCTTAATTTTCAGAAATTTGGCTGTCTGTGTTGGAATTGAAATACTCATTCAGTTAGGACTAACTCCAGCTACCAGAGGAGTAATTACTTCTCTTATTTTATACATCCCCCCAAAACACAATGCAATATAAGATTTCTTTTTCTGGTGATAGTGTTATATTGTAGCCACATTCTGCTCTTTTCTAGTATATATTATCTGACTTTCACCTTTGTTTGGCTATATTGAAAAGAGGGCAGGAGACACAGTATGAATTTAACCAGGCCGCAACTTTATTATTAGATGTCTGGGACTATCCAGCAGATAAGTGTGTACAGTGCAGGTAACTCCATGTTCATTCAAATAACTACTCAGGGCTTCCACCCTCCCCCACTTCATTTTCCATCCAGCTCCCCCAGCTAACCCATGGCTTGGACCTTACCATGCCCCTTCCCCTCCTCATAGGAGGATTAAGGTGGGCTATAAGAAAGGGGGATTGGCTCCCTGTCATACTCATCACAGGAGCCATAAACCCCACCCTCCTCCATTTTTATTTTATTTTTTTTTTGCTTTGGCCCAGTCTGGCACTTTTTAAAAATTTCCACCCTTACATTCCTGGGGATGAGTCAGCATAACCAAAGCTGACCTCCACCCATCTTTTGTAGCAGTTTCTGATGTCTTCCTCACCCCTTGTAAAGCACTGCTACCCTTCCTCTGGCAAGCCTGGACAGTGTTCCTTCCTCCCCACTCCCACTTCATGTGCGGTGCAGTCATTCTCCTAAATCTTCTCTAGCTCCAAAGAATTCTTCTGAAGTTGATGTGTCAAGTTCTAGGAGCTGAGCTTAAATGACTCACTGATCTATTTTAATAAATGCTATATTATCATGCATTTGTTATCTAATTTATCTAGTGAGTCATCAACTTTACACGTACTATACATAATAAAGATATGATTTACTAAATGATACATCTGATTCAAAAGGTGTATTAGATTTGGTAGGTGTTGACTTGAAGTCATCTTATGTTGAATTGATCTGGCTTACAATGATGTATATCATTTTCCAAAAACAATGTATCTGTTCTGATAAATCGCCTATTATTAAGTGGGAAAAAAAGAATTTATTGCAACAGGTCAAATATTCATTTAAATATTATGTGTATGAAAGATGCATAGTATATTTTAGGATTTGATAGCTAAGCAGTATACTGTGTTCATGTCTTTTCTTTTCTTATATTAAAAGCAATGTTGAACAATATATCTGCACTGTATATATTTCTGAGTTTTGAACTAAATGCCACTTCACATTGTATAATAGCAATTATACAATAAGCAATTTAGCATAAGGGGATCTTAAGCTTTATTTATACATGATTACAATTTAGAAGAAGACTGAACTTAATTGTTTTATGAATGTATAGCTCATTATGAGAAATCAAACTATTGATTAAGCAGCTACAACCATGCCATCTTCCTCAGCTCAAAACTTCCAGCTTTACATAAGTGATGATTCACTGAATTCTGATGACATCATAAACCACAAGAGCAAAGCTTTGAATAGTTTACTGAAGTCATACCACCAACATGGACTGATAGATTATCATGTACAGTTATTATGTTTCAATCTTTTTAGTATAATGAATGCGAATTGGAAAGGAAACAGTGATTAAATCTTAAGAAGATGAGTTGGGAAAGAAAGTATTTTAATCTGTTTCTCATTTCCAGAACTAGATGAAGGAATATGCTCTGCTGCTGTACGTTATCTTCAGTATAATGCTCTCTGAAGAGGTAATATTTTCATTGTTGTAAAGAGGTTTGATTTTAAACCATTGGGCTGTATCCAGCTGTGGTGGATCCAGCAAAATGGGAAGCTAAACCTGCACACTGGGGAAAAGTAGAGGCTCCACAGCATTCAGCCCCTACTTCCAGACTTTAGAGTAAACCCCTCTATGCAGTAAATGATCACTCACTCTGAGAGGTACAGGCCTGGAGGAGAAGCTGGGTAAGCAGCTGAAATCTGCTTAAGAGTTATTTGTAGTTGAACCATTAGTAATTGTCTCTGTGAGGGGAAGTTTTAATTTCCATGGTGATGTCCTGGAAGGGAGAAGTGGGGCTGTGTCAGTGCAGCTCCAGAGGGAGTTTCGCTAACATAGGAGTTAGGAGCCCAGGGACTGCCTTTGCAGGTGACCTGTGATTCATGCAGATTTTGCAGCATCTGTGGGGCTCCAGATCTGCTGTAGCAGCTGAGGGTAGTGGACTCCCTCATCCTATTAACAAAATTATTTGGGGAAACTCATTTTGTTGCAGGTAGAGTTGCCTGTTACCCAGTAATCATAAAAATACGTTACTGCTGGGATCTCACTACAGAGAGAGCTGTACACATGTATTGCTTTTTGGAATTATCTCCATATCATTGTTCATAGTTCTTAAATCATTTACTGAATTCATAGTTTGATGGTCAGTCAGGCTAGTCAGATAAACAGCTAATTTCAGAGGCTTAAAATGAACTAGGCATACAAAGGCCAGCCTTTTTCACAACTGGTGTGATGTGCCTTAGTGTTTGTATACCCAAATTGAGATCTCAGATCTCATTCTCAGGGGTGCTCAGCAGCCCAACTCCCATTCTCTTCAGATAGTCGTGGGTACTCAGCATTTTGGAAAATGGGAATAGGAAGTCTTATGTTGGGCACCTAAATATCAGTGGTATTTTTTGAAAATGTTCACCATAATATTTCTTTATTAAGGACCCATCTGTCTGTCCTTGAATATACATGGATGTGCTCTCTACTTGTTGCAGAATGGAGGTAGTTGATCTGTTTGTGAGAATTGTGCCATTTCAGGTTCACCATCTGGAAAGTCCCAGAAGTTCTCTCTGTAGCAGAATAGAGGTAGCTGCACAAAACCCCTGACAATGTGTTCAGTGGCTTTGATAGTTTGTTTTTATTTGAGAATGCTGGTAGCAGCTTATTGTTGCTTCATTGCTCTTTTTCATCTATCTTTATTATATTTGCTATAGTTTCCTCCCTGTTCTCTCACTTCTTGCCTTTTCTCAAATATTCAGTAATCTTTGATTGCTGACACCTCTCTAGAAATGATGGATCTCCCAGAAAAGTCTATAGTGTTGAACTCAGGTTGTTGTAGATAGCTGTGGCTTGGCACAGTTGAATGGGCATTTGAAAAAGCTTCTATCCACTTACAAATTAGCAGGTGGTAATTTTTGGTATACTCCTTGATAAGGTGGTCATTCTATCAAACAACAAAGAAATCCTTACCTTCCTCAGAAACAGCCTGTTATAACATTTTTTCCAGATCTGGACCTTAGCGTCCAAAATATGGGTGTTAGCATGAAAAACTCCAAGCTTAGTTACCAGCTTGGACCTGGTAAAGCTGCCACCAGCCAGGAATCTATACAGTGCCTGGCGCACTGTGGTCTCCCCAAAACCTTCCCTGGGGGACCCCCAGACTTAGATTCCTTGAGTCTCACAACAAAGGGGAATAAACCATTTCCCTTCCCCCCTCCGGGTGTTCCCTCCCTGGGTTCCTGAAGAAATATACAGAAGCAAGCTCCGTGAATCTAAACAGAGGGACTCCACCCTCCCTGTTTCCAGTCCTGGAAACACAAATACTTCCCCCCTCACCCAGAGGATATGCAAAGTCAGGTTAGTAAATCTAACACAAAGAGATTTCCCCCCCTGACTTCTTCCTCCAACCAATTCCCTGGTGAGCTGCAGACTCAATTCCCTGGAGTCCCCACTAAAAAAAAAACTCCAAGAAGTCTTAAAAAAAAGGCTTTATATAAAAAAAGGACATAAAAATGATCTCTCTGTATTAAGGTAACAAATACAGGGTCAATTGCTTAAAAAAAAATAAACAGCCTTATTAAAAAAAAATACAATTTAAAACATTCCAGCAACTACACACATGTAAATACAAAAGAAAACAATATAAACCTAATTGTCTTACTATTTTTGTCCTTACAACTTGGAAACAGAAGATTAGAAAGCCAGGAGACAGAAAGATCACTCTCAGAGCCGAGAGGGTCAGACACAAGACAAAGAACTCACACCCAAAACTTCCCTCCACCCAGATTTGAAAAAGTCTTGTTTCCTGATTGGTCCTCTGGTCAGGTGTTTCAGGTTACTCCTTTCCACGTGAAAGAGACATTAACCCTTAGCTATCTGTTTTTAACACAGCCAGAGAAAGCTAACATGGGATTATGACGGCATGGCTCTTCCTTTGACGCCTATGGTCATCATCATCTAGTTTATCACTCCCAAACTGAAACCAACACCTCAAATAGTTCCTCGGGGTTGAAAGAGGGCATCAGGCAATGTTCAAATGTTTGTGTAGTCTCTTCACATTTGGGGTCATTGCTCAACTGCCACTTGGTCATATTGTCACCAGTATTTGCCACCCTAGCTCTCACTGGAATTAAACTAAACCAGTATTTCCCATTTGAGGTCAATGCTGGAGAGTGGAGCCCTGAAGGAGCCAGGTTCTCCAGGCTCATTGGCATTTCTCTCTGTTTTGTTACTTTGTAGTCTTCTGGTATTTTGGGGTAAGGGATTCTCAGAGTCTTTCTGGACTTCTGCTTCTTGGGTGGTGGTCTGTGTCCATAGAATGTGTGTCTTGATCATGCATCAGTTTCTTTCCCTCCTTTCTAGGGAAGGCATCCCATCTCATTGATGATGATATAATCCCCATGGCACTGTAGGGGTTGGTTTCAAACTCCGTCATAATCCTACCGGATTGATTGAGTTCAGTATCAATTCTGTATGCCTGGCTCAAGTGTGTCCATACTGTGGCACTGTACTTGGCAATTAAGTAAAACAAGACAAGACTGATTGCTCAGAATGCTTTGGGAGTCAAATCCCCATTTTGAATCGGACAGCTTCTGGAATACGCAGTTCCTGGAGTTTACTCTTTCAACTTCTTATTTGCTCTTTGTATGTTAGTGTTCAGTTTAATGTGACCACTCACATGGTATGCTGGATGCTCATAGTGCTAAGGACTTTACCATCCCACAGTATCTGGAGTTTTTGCTTGGCTCTATTGTGTTTCGTATGGGAGGTGCACACTTGTGTCTCACTGGAATTAGCATTCAGGGACAATAGGTATAGATAGTCCCTTGGAAGAACTGGAACCAAGCAACTGGATTTTTTCACTTCAGTCCATTTCATGGCTTCAGCTGCTACCTATGCTATTAAATGCTACTAGCGTAGGGAGGAGCATCAGTTCTTCCTGAAGAAGGGTACCTGCAGAAGGTATATCTGGGTGCACCTTTTTGACACTCTCTCAGCTAAAAATATATTTTTTCCTTTGCTTACTGCTAGCTATAACCAATAAATGAGGACCAGAGGATAATTTCTCTTTGCCAATGAAATATCTTTCTTGTTAATTTGTATTCTTGGAAAGGAACCATGTCCAATCTGAGATGGACAATATTTAATATTCACTGGCAGTGTTTGGTCATGCAATATTTTTCGTGCTGCTTTTTCCCCTCCAGGAGATTAAATATTTGCAGTTGACCCTGTATTTTCTTGTATTTCTGAACCCTTAATTTTTGTGGTTATGAATTAATCTGATACCTTTAACTCTCAAGTGGCTGTTGGAGCTCATACAGTTTTGGAATTGATTGTTCTGAAGATTTCCAAGGGGTGGCCTTTCCAGATGTCATCTTCTCTCACAGCTCTGTACAGCTACTTCTTTGCTACAGCAGCCGGAGGGCATTCTCTTCTCTCACTGTAAATAGCACTTGGAGAATGGATCTCTTCCAAGAACATGAATTAACAGTTAAGAAATTTGTCTTTCAACTACAAAGCTTATATTTGTGAAGAAAATAACACATGTAAATGTAGCAGACTAACAGCACACTTCATGGAATATTGCAAACTGAAGTGTGTGTGCGCGCACGAGCATGTCTTTTAGTAAAGTCGTGAGACAATGACACAGTCCAGAGAGTCATCAGGCTGCTCACTTCACATTTATGGGTCAATTTTGTACGTTCACTTACAAGACACAACATTCTCTTTAAATATTTTTATTTAGGGAAACAAATGTTTGCCTTGGACTGGAACTGCACAGAAAAGAAGACAGCAACACATTAATAGTTATTGAGCTATCCACTACGGAATTTAATGGACACTACTGAAACAAAATGTAAGTGTGCACATACATAAACAATAGTGTCACACCTGTATATTTAAATATAACAAGTTAATAAAGGGGAAAATGAAGTTATAGTACCATTATCATTGTAGCATCTACAGAGTGCTTTATAGATACTAACTAATTTTGCCAACACTTCTGTATAGTGGATTATTATTCTTAACAATTTTACAGATGAGAAAACTAAGGCTGGGAGGTTTAGCAATTTGCCAAAGGCAAGGGGAAGCTGTGTCAGAGCTGAAGTGAGAAATCTAGAAGTTAATGGTTTGTAGTCCTGTGCTCAGACCACACCACTTTATATTATGCAACATAAGATGCTATAGTGGGGTGAAAGTTATCAGCCAAAAGTGGCAGAGGAAAATACACCATTTACATCCCAGACGTTTTTATATATTTTACTGTAACTACTGTATATCTTTATTAAGTAAAATGACTTTTCCAAATGAAAGCTGTCTTATGTGAACTGTTATTCAGAGGGAAGGACTCACTCCTCCGCTCAAAGATCTGCTTCTACCTCCATCATGGAATGTTGTTGATCCTCACAATAGCTGACTTCTGAACATACTCTGAAGTAATATTCTTGATGTCAACACTGCAAGGTTATTTCTTGCTTTTTAGTAAAAGTTAATGGCACAATAGGAAGCAGTTACCCAGAGGTCATTCCTGGTAGAAACAACAGTTCAGAGAAAGTCTGGTTGAATTACAGAAATAGTTTTCATACACTGTCTCTGAAAAATGACTCTATTTTGTGTAGTATGAAAATGCTCCCCTGACTGACTGTAGCTACTTGAACATAGTCATTTTCAAGAATTGGATTAGGAGCTCCAGTGTCATTTTGATGAGGAAGAAATCTTTTCAATGATTAGAATTAAGAGGCTTCTTGCTGAGTATCCTGCTGCTCCACTAGTCGTTGTTTCAATCAGAAGAAATAGCCCTGCAGTGATGTATCAAACTTTTCTACTTCCTATGGTGCATTCAGAGGTCAGCTGCAATGAGAATACAGAAGCCTCTGATAGAATAAAAAGAAACCTGCAACCTTATAAATCATCATGAAAGAGGTGAAACATTGATGTCTTAAGGAAACAGGATTACTTTTTTTGTTTAGATAAAGGAATAAATTATATTTCTGGACATCTTTGAGAAAGGAGAAATAAAGGCTCTGCAAAATTTACCTTGAGATAATGCAGTATTGGTTTTGGCTAGCCTTACATAGTGTGGTGAGTTAAAAGTGAACTCTCTAACCCTTTTTAATACTCCATATTTCTTTCATGTTTTCACTTGGGCTATAATTCTGAGATGACTTTTTAAGGAAAAAAACATTTATGCTTGGGAAGCTTAAGTTTCAGGAAAAAAGTAATCAAATATTGTATTTGAAAAAACAAATAGTAGTTCATACTCATAAGGAAGTGCTTGCACAGTTTAAGTGTCCTGACAGTTTCTCCTCCAATTTCTTCTTCGACTCCCTTCAGTCTGGCTACCATTGAGCCATCCATCACTGTAACCACCTTGATGAAAACGTGAAAGACATCTCCTTTTACAAGGCTGAGGATTTCTTCTCCATACACATTATTCTGTTCAAAAATTGAGAATCCGCTACTGGATTCAGCGGAACAAGTGTCTTGAACTGTTACAATAAAACTTATACGAAGTAATTTCCATTAATGCACTGTTACACTATTGACAGAACATTGCTTAGAGAAAAATGTGTTTTCCAAATCTGCATAATCTTTTATTACAACTTAATACTTCATATTGTCAGGGCTGGTGCAACCACAAACAAAATAGGCGGGGGCCTAGGGCACTAAGTCGTTGGGGGCGCTAAAAAGCGGCAAACTGCAGCCATGGAGAAGCTGGCGCAGCACAGGGTGGGCAGCAGCCCTGCAAAGGCAGTGGTGCCACTAGCAGGAAGCAACTGCACTCCCCTGCTTCTCCTGCTCAGGCTGCAGCCCAGCTTCCCCCGCCGCCGCTCCTGCAGGTTGCAGCAGATGCATGTAGGCGACAGCCCCCAAGTGCCCCCTCGGCTCCTCCCTCGCCGTGCTCAGGCTCTGCAGCTCCCGGGCATGTGAGCACAGGACCCCGAGCCTGCTCCTGGGAGCCGCAGAGTCTGAGCATGGCGCGCGGGAGCGGGGGGGGGGGGGTCGCACAGGGCTTCCACTCACATCCATCCCCTGTAGGAGCCGCCCCAGGGGGGCGCCGGGCTGCAGCCCAGCCAGGCGCACCCCCCAGTTCCTCCCCTCACCGCACTCGCGTTCTGCAGCTCCCTGGCATGTGAGCTGCTGCCATTGCCCCTACTGGAGGGCTCTGGCGATCTGCGGGGGACAGAGGCTCCAACTTTCCCAACTCCTGCCGCTCTCCAGCCCGTGTGCCCCCGGCCAGGCACTTCCCCAGCACAGCAGCAGCCGGAGCTGGGGGGTTGGCGGAGTGGGGCGCGAAGTTGCTTAGGGAGCCGGGAAAGTTGGAGCCCAGGGAGGAGGCAGCTGCGCGCTCGGATGGTGCCTGCCGCCTCTGTCCCCTGCAGATCGCCGGAGCCTGGTGTTGGCTCCTGCCTTGGGAGCGTCAGCGGGAGGCGGCGCAGGACTAGGAGGGATGCTACTGTGGACCGTGGCCACCTGGCAGAGTGGGGGTTTCCGGGAAATGTTCCTGACCATCACCATCTGACTGGCTTGGCAGGAAACCTTGGCAGCGCCGACCTGAACCTGGGAGTTGTAAGTTGCAGCCCCTCGGGGTCTCCTTCCCCCCACTGTTAAAAAAAAAACCCTGGACTTTCTAGTTGTATTTCCCTGTATGGATTAATCTGGGATTTCTATGAGAAAACAACCTATTTAAAAAGTTACAAGATTAAATACTTGATATTTGCATTAACCTTTCAAAAATATGCCCCAACTTTTTTTATTTGCAGTGTTTAAATCAAGAAAACAATTCCAGTTGCAATGATGTATCCTGCTCTTTAAACTGTTCAGAAAGCCACAGCATACAAAGAAATTAATGTAGCTAACATTTTAAAAAGTAATTCAACTGATTATAAAACACAGCCACAAAACTAGGAAAATCATGCCAAAACAGTTGGTTTCACGCTTCCCAGAAAAGGAAGTGATCAGTAAAGTAAGAAACACATTATGCATAAGCGGAGTCAATGTCAAATAGAAACAGAAGTTTCTGTAAATATTAGTTTAAACTTAAAGACAAACTTTACAATAAGAAATCAAATGGGAGGGGCCTATTTTATAAAGAACATTTCAAAAAAGCACTTTTCATCAGTTGTTGGAAAGTTGTCAGGTCATTTTTAAGTAGAGATATCAAAGGTCTGCAAATCTGTTATTGAACTTACTGCTATGAACATTTGAAAAAGACCAGGGTGATGGGGTTTAGCTACAGGGACATATGATTTTTTCACAATCCCTTGTACTGTCACATTATTTAAAAGAGACAAAGTGGATGAGGTGATATCTTTTATTGGACCAAGTTCTGTTAGTGAGAGGGGCAAGTTTTTGAGCTACACAGAGTTCTTCAGATCTGAAAAAGTACTAACAATGTCACAGCTAAACACTAGATCTAACAGATAGTTTAGAACAAGTAGTGAGCACATATTCAAAGGGACCATTTAAGGCAGGCCTGCACAACATGTGGCCCGCGGAGGCTCACAGTGCGGCTCGTGACGGAGATTCAAAAGGCCCTGGGCTGCCGGCTGCGGCAGGGAGCCCAGAGCCCTTTAAATCCCAGCCACGGCAGGGATTCAAAAGGCTCTGAGCTGTCTGCAGGGGCGGGGAGCTCAGAGCTCTTTAAATCTCAGCCACAGCTGGGATTCAAAGGGCTCTGGACTGCCCGCAGAGATTCCCAGCCGTGGCTGAGATTTAAAGGACTCAGGGCTCCCCAGCGGCTGCAGGCAGCCCAGAGCCCTTTGAATCCCGGCGGCGGCTCCAGCGGATGAGCTGGGGCTGGGATTTAAAGGGCTCGGGCTCCCCTCAGCAGCAGGAGCTCTGGACCCTTTAAATCCCTGCCCGGCCCTGCAAAGCTCCGGTTTCCCCCAGCTGCCGGAGCCCCTGGCCCTTTAATTTGCCTCTGACAGCTCTCAGCCACCTCTTCAGCTGGGAGCCCCTGACTGATTTAAAATCAAGTATCACCTCCCCACCCCCAACCTTCCTTTTTGGCCCACAGCTGTTTTGGTGGGGCTGTGCTGGGGAAGAAGGGTTTGTTTCTGCAGGGCTGGACCATGCTGGGGTGGGATGTTTCCATGGGCCGGGAGATCCTGGGGGCGGGGGTGTTTCCGCGGGGCTGAGGGGTTTCGGCCCCCAGCTGTTTTCTTTGGAGTAATGTGGCCCTCGCTGCTTTACGAGTTGTGCAGGCCTGATTTAAGGTAAAATAGCCCATTAACTCCCTTGTAATCCCAGGACAAAAGGGGAGATTAATGGGTTGCAAGTTGCTGTAATTAACCATAAATCCAGTATCTTTATGAAGATCTAGCAGCGTTTTGAATTCAAGCTCAGGGCTGCCCAGAGGGGGGGACAAGTGGGGCAATTTGCTCCAGGTCCTGGGCCCCGCAGGGGCCCCCATGAGAGTTTTTTGGGGGCCCTGGAGCAGGGTCCTTCACTTGCTCCGGGGGCCCCCAGAGCTGCTTCTGCTCCAGGTTTTTGGTGGCGGGGGGTCCTTCCGTTCCAGGACCCGCCGCTGAAGTGCCCTGAAGACCTGCGGCGGGGGGGTCCTTCTGCCACGGAACCCGCCGCCAAAGTGCCAGGTCTTTGGCAGCAATTCAGCGGCGGAGGCCCCCTGCCACCGAAGACCCCAGGCTCCCTGAATCCTCTAGGTGACCCTTTCAAGCTCCCAGGCTTTTGAAAAGTATTTTGCAGGTTTCCTTTGAGGAAAAGGACTGATAGATCAGATATCAAATGATTTTGTGGGGGCTCAAATCATGAGCTCTGAATGTTTGAGGCTGGCAATACTGAATATTACATCATGTCACCAAAGAAATTTAAGTCAAGGTTTCTCAAACTTTTTCACAGGCCACATCTTAATAGAGTTATTGTTTCATGGGCCAAATTCGCCCTCTCTGTATTAATTCTAATGAACAATGCCACTTTATGCAATATTCATTTTTGAAAGTTTATAATAAGCGATGCTCGGGGAGGAGAGGAGTGGGAGGGTGGCACAAGGTGGAAGTTTCGCCTAGGACGCAAAATATCCTTGCATACTGTTCCATATATTGCAATGGCACTTAGTAAATGAAAAAAAAAATCTTTTGGTTCTCTCTCACACTAATAAGTAGCAGACTTTTTTATCTTTTAAAACTTAAAAAATATTCATGCTTCATAGCCTTCAGAAATGGAGATGATGTTGAAACCCTATCAGATGGGAATTAATTCTAGATTATTACTTAATGTGTGTACAGCACTATGAGCTGCCATATCCCTGTATCGTACATAAATGCAGTTTGTAGAAACATGCAGATATGGGAATGTTTTTCTGAATCTGAGCCTCTCTTCATTCACCCTGTGAGCCTCCCTTTCCCATCTCCTCTCTACTAGTTGTCTTTTTCAGGAGACCCAATAGCCTGCTACCTCCCCAACAGACCTGAGCAACACACTCCTCTCTGCCAGAATAGGATTAATTCAGACAGTTTTCTCCCTTATGTTGGCATTTGATCTCTTCTAGCATTTGGTTTTATTATCTGCTGCAGCTTACTCTTGCCCTCTTGTAATGCCCAGTAATACCTCTCATCTCAACAGATGTGTTGCTTCATAGTTTCATAGCATTTATGGTCAGCTGGGATTATTATGAATATCTGACCTGCAAAAACATAGGCTAGAGAATTTCATGTCATTTTTGAATCAAGCTCCAAATGTTTGGATTAGATAGAACATACATTTTTAGAACGACATCCAATCTTAAAGACTTTGCCACTTCCCTAAGTAAGTTGCTCCAATGATAACTGCCCTCACTGTTAAAATAAATAAATTGAGCATTATTTCTATTTTGAATTAGTATAACTTCAGCTTCTACCCATTGGATTTCAGTATACCTCTCTCTGCTACACTAAAAAACCATTGCTATTTGAAATTTTCTCCCCATGTAGGTACTTATAGACTGTGATTAAGTCAACTTTAACCTTCTCTTGAATAAATCAAATAGATTGACATTCTTTGAAAACTACCTTACAATAAGATACTATTTTCTCAGACCTTGAATCATTCTGTTTGCTCTTCTGAACCCTCTCTTTAGTTCTTTAGCATCCTTTATAGTGTTCCAATAATGGTCTCACTGGTGTTCCATATGGAGGTAATACAACGTATCATACTTCTATATTCCCCAGCTTGTATGTGCAAGGACTGCATTAGTCCTCTTAGCCACAGCTTCACACTAGGAGCTCATTTACAGTTTATCCACTGTGATTCCTCAGTTATTTTCAGAATCACTTTAAAGAATAGTCCATCTTGTGTGACCTACTTTTTGTTTCTAGATTTGACCTTGCATTTAGCTGTATTAAAACTCATTTTGTTCAAATGAAGCTACCTTACACATTGCTCTGTAGAACCAACATGTCCTCATTATTTGCCACTACACTAATTTTTTTGCTATCTGCAAACTTTACCAACAATAATTCTTTACTTTCTTCCATATCACTGACAAACTTTGAATAGTATTGGGCCACAATGCAGCCTTACATGACCCTATTAGAAACAACTCTGTTGGATGGTACTTCCCAATTTTATCATTAGTTTGAGGTGTCTCAGTTAGCTGGCTTTTTAATAAATTTATTACATGCTACATTTTTAAAAATCAAATTGTTATGTGGTAATGAGTCAAATACTTTACAGAAGTGTAAGTATATTATGTTAGCATGGTTATCTTAACCAAATTTCTCCTCTTCAGAAAATAACCTCTGGAGCTTACAGTCAGTGCTCAAAATCCAACCTTCCATTTCCACAAAATCAACTAATCTGATGGGGAAGGTAAGGAAGTTGTATTCTGCAATTCCACCGTGTACTCAGGTTTAAGCTCCAAAGTGCTTTTCAAATTTAAAAATACCACATCAGCCTGAGCTGGTAGGGTTGAGGGGTGGGAGTTGCTGAGTCCTGCTGTCCTCAGTGGGAAGCCAGAGACTTGATGCTGGAGGATGGGAACAGGTGTTGCTGTTGCAGGACTAGCTACTCCACTGTCCCCTCTCTGTTCTCTCTGAAGCCATCAGCTCAGGTGTCAGGCGATGTGGCTTTATCTCTACTGGGGTGGAATCATACAGTTTTCCCACTCATAAACCAGGCCCTGGCTTACAGTACCCAGTCTAACAACTATGCTTACCCAGCAAGTCCAATTGGGCTCAGCACGTCCATTTCTTCTCTTCAGGGGTGTGGGATAAGTGTTGAATATAGTGACCAGACAGCCTTCTTAAATCAATGTATTTAATCTTAACAGGTCCTCAGTAGTAAATGCCTTTCCTCTGGATAGAGAGTCTTTTAAACTGTTTATGGATCTTTTACTCTGCTGACTCCCAGAATTGGCCCCTTGGTGGCAAAATACATTATGTAAGTTGGATGGCACACAGAAATAGAATCTTCACAGTTAATAGCTCAGGCCTTTGTTTCTTAATAACTCTGCAGTGTTTACTGGGAGGTGGTTTATGTTGAGTTATTCTTTTTGTTTTCCTTACAGCCTGTTATTAAACTAAACCAACGTATTCATAGAGTAAACATCCCAATAAACCTACTCGCATATATTATTCATAAAGTATTTCAGAGCAGCCCCATGACCATCACAACAGGTATTTGAAGGTATCTTTGTGCTCCCTGTATCTTAATACTTGCAAGACCTGAGAACAGTTATAGTGTTTAGGGAGATTCACCCAGTCTTTCTGGAAGTGGGATTTGGGGTATGTGTTACTTAGCTGAATTTTGCTGACTCTTAAGGCTGGGATCTTCAAAAGTGCTTATCGTTGGCCTAACTCTGTTTCCACTGAAGTCAGCTGGAGTTGTACTCCTGTCAAGGTTGGATTTGGCCCAGAGTGCTTTCTCCCAGAAAATGTTTAAAACACATCAGTTCTACTGAATTATAATGGCCTCTGTAGAGCTCATTTAAAAAAAATAATTCCAATTGTTTAGTCAAAGGGAAAAAAGAGAAACGAATGGTTCTTTCATTACAATATGTTCATTCTTACCATGTAGTACCTGATTAGGTGGTGATTCCTTTTTTATATATATAATTACAAAACTGTTACATGAATAAAGATATAAAATAAACATGCAGAGAAGTGTAATATATCATTCAGGTATTTATGGAGCATAGAGACAGGTATTTAGAGAGAATTCTTAATCAAGATAAATGACTGAAACTTAGTTAAGAGCCGGTTTCCCTGTGAATAGGCTGTGAAAAGGATACTCAGACCAGAACAAACAACTGTGATGTTGTGGCCCCTGTAATTATCTTTACATTACTTTATCCTGTAGCACGTTCAGATGGTTGTGGGCTATGTAGACATACTGGGGAAGTGAGCCTCCCAGCCTGGATCAACAGACTTAGTGGAGTAAAGTTTGCATGCTAGCTCTGAAGCCTAGGCTTCAGAGCCTGAGCTGCAGCCTGAGCTGCAATTTCAAAGTGTCTATGCAGCTGTTTTTAAGAGCACTAATGTGAGCCCTGCTGGTTTGGAATGTGAGCTTGCTTCTGCGAGCTTTGTAGACATACGTGCTAAGTCCTCATCTACTTTCTGCTGCTCCATATCTTTTTACCTCTAAACTCATGGAATGTAAGATTTGTAAATGTTGCCTTCAGTTCTTCTCCTACAACTCCATCCTGTATAATCTCTGGTGGGCTGCCATCCTCTGCACTCCACAGAAACTGCTCTCACCTTGCCAAATCTTAGAGCCTCTGTTTTTTAATCCCTGTCCTTCTTGCTGCTATAGACATCTGAAATCAGACCTCCTTTCTGACACTCTCCTGATTCTCTAGCTATTTTTCTGATTATGCCTTCAGCACCTCTTTCAGTGGGCTCTCTTCCACTCCCTTTGGTTTCCCCGAGCACATTAAGCCCCCTTCTTTTTTTTCCCATCCCTCTTTAAACCCTCTCCCTGAGTGATCTCATCCATTCATATTACTTCAACTATTTACTTTTTAGTGAGATCTGGTAGTGACGGAGGAGTTTACTGAGATATCTGTTGGAAAAGTAGTATGGCAAAATATGCAGTAAGTTCTTAGAATGTGTTGAGGATAACTTCTTGTTTCAGAAGATAAGGAAGTAACCAGGGGGCAGCCAGTTTGGTCTTGATTCTGACTAACAGGGTCATTGGTTGTGACTGTGAAGGTGGAAGACAACTTGGAAGAAAGTGATAATGAAATGATAGATTTTATGCTTCTAAGGGGAAAAAAGGAGTGATAACAAGAGAAGAAAGAAAATGGACTTTAAAAAGCAAACTTTAACAAACTCAGAGAACTAGTCGGAAGAGACTCATGGGAAGAAAATCAAAGGCGAAATTTGTTTAGGAGAACTGGCAGTTTCTCAAGAGAGAATACTAAAGGCACAAAGCAAACTATCGCAGTGCAAAGGAAAGCTAGAAAGAATAGTAAAAGCCATTATGGCTGCAGTAGGCACTCTTTAATGACCTGAATATTAAAAAGGAATCTTACAAAAAATGGAAACATGGACAGATTTGCTAAAGACAAATACAAAAGAATAGCACGAGCATGTAGTGACAAAATCAAAATAGCTAAAGCACAAAATTAGTTACAATTAGCAAAAGACATAAAAAGACAGTAAAAAGAGGCTATTTAAATATGTTAGGAACAAGAGAAGGATAAAGGAAAGTGACTACTTTCCCCTCAAAACCTCCCTCCCTGGGTACCCTTGAGAGACTCCTTCACCAATTCCTGGTGAGTCCAGATCCAATCCCTTGGGTCTTAACACAAGGAGAATTTAACCATCCCACCTTCTTTCCCCCACCAATTTCTGGTGAGTCCAGATCCAATCCCCCTGGATCTTAAAACAAGGAGAATTTAACCATCCCACCTTCTTTCCCCCACCAATTCCTGGTGAGTCCAGATCCAATCCCCCTGGATCTTAAAACAAGGAGAATTTAACCATCCCACCTTCTTTCCCCCACCAATTTCTGGTGAGTCCAGATCCAATCCCCCTGGATCTTAAAACAAGGAGAATATAACCATCCCACCTTCTTTCCCCCACCAATTCCTGGTGAGTCCAGATCCAATCCCCCTGGATCTTAAAACAAGGAGAATTTAACCATCCCACCTTCTTTCCCCCACCAATTCCTGGTGAGTCCAGATCCAATCCCCCTGATCTTAAAACAAGGAAAAATCAATCAGGTTCTTAAAAAGATGGCTTTTAATTAAAGAAAAGAAAGGTAAAAGAAAGGAAAAAAAACTCTGGGAGACAGCATATCAGCTAATCTCACAGACAATAACTTGAAAACACAGGATGTTCTCCTGGACAAAAATCTTAATACACACAAGAATACCCAAATTTGTTAATTCCCTTAATTTGCACCAAGACAAGTACAAAAGAAAATAAACACAAACCTATTTATTCCTTTCTAAAACTTACTACTCTGATAAGAGGCTGGTTCCTTGATCTTTTTCACTCCGGCTGAAACTGAAAACTGACTAAACAAAGGAAACTTCCCTCCTTCCTTTTGAAACATCTTGTTCCCCCATTGGTTCCTCTGGTCAGGTGTCACCTAGGCTAGGTGAACTTCTTAACCCTTTACAGGTAAAAGAGGCATTAACCCTTAGCTATCTGTTTATGACAGACCCTCAGTTGGTGTCAGTTGTTGTAGCTCCATTGACTGTCTTGCAGCTTTGTTAGTTTATACCAGATTATGATCTGTCCCCTAAGTTTTGATAAATATTAATATTTATCTACCTTTCCAGGCTGGAGAATGGAGGTGGAGGGGAATCCTGTGTATATTAATCCAGAGTTTTTGTTCAGTTATTTGAAGAGCTACAGCTCATCATCTGCTTCCTGCAGCTTGGAGGAGCATAAAGCACTGTGGGAGCATTACAAACACTCCTATCTGTAGGTCTACTGGCCTATACAAAGCCCACTGGGGGATTCTCAGGACATAGTAGAGAGGGCATTGGAGTCAAGCATTGTTTGATATGAGTGTTTTTGCAGAGAGAATTTGATTTTAAAGAAAATGAGAGTGAGATAGTAACACTGGCGTTAGAGAGCTTTGCTAACAGGGATGGATTATTGTCTAAAGATGAGTTTGATGTTATTAGCCATGGGTTCAACTCTAGTCAGGCTTGGCGTAAGTTTTCTTCCTCAAGATAGATATGGTGAATACCATAATGTTTGCTAGGTAGATTATTTTCAGAACAGAATCAAACTCTGGTGCTTTGGTAGTTGTGTGAACACTAAAGAGAACATGAGAGACATGTACATTTCTTCCCAGTGTTTCTTCCCATTATTGTTGTTCCCTTTCATCTGTGCTGGTTGGCTGCTGCCTTCCTCCTTAAAGGCTGCTGCAGTTCCATGAAGCTGTATTTATTCCATGGGCTAGATTCTGGTTACCTCTGCAGTCCCTTTACACTGCTCTGCTCTTGCAGGGCTAATGGTCTGTAATAAACGCTTGGGGAATGGCCCCAGTGCTGGAGTAGTTTAGAGCTGGTGTAGCCCTACACTGTTGTTGAGGTGGTAGTGTGCCAGGATAGGAGTGCAGGAATGAGTGGGTTGTGGAAGTGACTGGAGTGCTTTGTTCTGCAGCTGTTCTGAGTTGTAGAGCAGCCAATAGACCAGTGTTTCTCAAACTGGGGTCGCCGCTTGCGTAGGGAAAGCCCCTGGCGTGCCGGGCCAGTTTGTTTACCTGCTCTGTCTGCAGGTCCAGCCGATCACGGCTCCCACTGGCCATGGTTCATTGCTCCAGGCCAATGGGAGCTGTGGGAGGCAGCACGGGCTGAGGGACATACTGGTTGCCGCTTCCCGCAGCCCCCATTGGCCTGCAGTGGTGAACTGCAGCCAGTGGGAGCTGCGATCGGCTGGACCTGCAGACAGGGCAGGTAAACAAACCGGCCCGGCCACCAGGGGCTTTCTCTACACAAGCGGCGACCCCAGTTTGAGAAACAGTGCAATTGACAGCTGTGCAAAGCTAATATTGAGTTGAGCAACCTAGGGGATAAACTTGGCCCAATGTGTAAAGGTGTCTTAAGGATACAGCCAAATGATGGATGCTTAGCATAGGGTCAAGGTTCAATAAAATGTGAATTAAATATGGGGTCAAATCATTTTTTAATAATATTTTATTACTTAGTGAGGAGTTTGTCTGTAACTTTTCTTAATTTATGGCCCCTGTACTTGGATCTGCATGGGCATCACAAGCTATACTAGTACAGATCCAATTGCAAGAATTGGTTCTTCCAGTTCTTTGGGTAATGGACCTGTCTCTCCTCAGCTAGTTGTGAGCCACCTAACGGACTCATGGATGCTATAAAATAGTACATAGTAATAACATATACCTTTAAAATATTTTTATAAAATAATATGCTAGCATATTGAGAAAGCTATATTATTAGTATGTCCTGAGGGAACTGAATGAGTCTAATGATGGTAAATGGAAATGACTTGGCTTAACAGGGAAAGTATTAGCATAAAATAGGCAAGTGTAGAATAGTTTACTGGTAGTAAGTATCTGGCTATTAAATATGAAATTCTAAGCTCTGACTGAGACCTTGGTCAAGACTGGCAAGGATCTGGTGATATCTGGCCAAATAGTTTAATTTTATGGGATTTGCACAACCTATTTGCAAGTTTTTGTGAGCCAGCAGAGTTTTGAAGCCATGAAGACCTTGCTCATCTGTGATTCCCCCACCTCTTATTTTTAAAAAACAAACAGTTTATTGCATGAAATTTGCTTATCTTAAATGGGCATTAACATTGTGTAGTCAGGTACTCAAAAGTTGGGAAATGCCAAAAGTTTCATCTTATAAAAAGAATAACATCCTCGAGGGTTTCTGGAACTTCTGAAATAACTGTGTTACATTCATAGCTATGCAATTATCGCTCACTAACCCCAGATTCTTATTTTTTAAAATATAGTAGAAGCATGGTCTGAAGTTAGGTTCAGCTCAGCAGAAACAACAGTTGACAGATTTTAGTTGTGGACAGTTTAATAATGTATTTATTTTGTCAACAGGAATATGATAGACCTGTACCGTCTTCCTCATGGGAACCAACAAGGACTTCTGCTAGTGCCCCTCCTATTTTAGAAAAAAATACCACTACTTATAACTGTATTCCTATTCAGACAACATATCTTAAAAAGAATTTTCTCAGAATCCCTTTTTTAGAAGAAGGATTAAAACAGCCACCTGAAAGACTAAGCTCTGTAAATAGTTTCACATCCAAGTGCTTCAAAACATATCCTGAGAAATCTAAGCTATTAGTCCAACCATCTCCACAATGTATCCTGAAAGAAGAAGGTGAGAAAGATGTTTTTAATTTATTGTTATTTGTATGACCGTAGTGCCTAAGGCCCCAGTCACAGACCAGGACCTGATTGTGCTAGGCACTGTAGAAACAAAAGACAGAGACAGTCCCTTCCCCCAATGAGTTTATTATCTAAGTAGAAGATAAAAGACAGATGGATACTGCCACAGAGAAGTACTAGGAAATGAGAAAAATTGTCTAAATCCACAGATCAGACAGGGTGGGAGAAGAGGCATGAATGAACAATGTGATGTCAGCAAACATGTATGTTCCACAATATTTTTAATGTGTGTTTGGGGGGGTTGGTTTAGAACGGGATCAGTTGGAAAGAAAAGGGAAGTGACAGGACAGGTGAGGGTTAGGTGTTCAGTATAACTGAAGTAAAGAGACTGCGAGGGAAAGTGTGGGGAAGGGATGGAGAAAACAGCCAGTCAACCCAGGGCAGAGAAAATCAGAACTTTCTATAGCTTTGACTGGATTGTTTGACAGTAAAGAGGTCCCTGCTTTGGCTGCTTCTGTTCCTTCTGCCTGGCATCTCTGGCTATATCTAATTTTCCACCAAGTCCATGTGGTGAGGGATCCCTCCTGGATCATTGTGCCCCCAGAGTGTGTGTGTGGTGTCTACCTTGCACAATTCTGGGTCCAAAGGGTGCTGGGAGTGGAAGGGGCCTTGTATGGGCCCCATTTTACGCCCTCACTTTCTGTTCCTGCTGGCTGGGGTCTTTGGCAGGCTCCTCTGTCCAATTTTCCCCCAGAGTCACATTCATTTATATATAATTTTTAAAAAGGTGGAAAATAACTCCTTACTTTGGGCTTAATTCTGCCTTCCTCTCTCATAGTGGCCTGATTCTCAGCGGTCATAAATGGGCATAACTCTATGGAGGTCTCATGGCAGATCTGGCTTATTAATTGCAAGGGGAATGCTCATGGAGTCAGTGTACGACTCAGTGTGAGCAAGTGTTTCACAACTGGGTTTATGAATAGCACGGGTGGCTCCAGGCACCAGCGCAGCAAGCACGTGCCTGGGGCTGCAAGCCGCACGGGGCAGCCTGCCATGCTGCGAGAGGTCCGCTGGCCCCGCGGTTTTGGCAGCAATTCAGTGGAGAGTACGCTGAAGGTGCGGGACCGGTGGATCTCCCACAGGCATGCCACCGAATCCGCGTTACCAGCGGACGTCCCGTAGGCATGCTGCCGAAAGCCACCTGACTGCTGTGCTTGGGGCGGCAAAATACATGGAGCTGCCCCTGACGAATAGTAAGGGTTACCAAAAAGTGAGAAATGTTGTTTGTTTCAAATGTGCCTTCAGTTTTAGATGACAAACTTTTGGTTTTGGGTTTTTGTTTTTTTGATGAAAAGTTGAGATTTTCCACAGAAAGGAGACACCTTCAGGAAATTTGTCTTGTCAAAAACCAAATTTTCCACCAAAAAAAATTTCTGTGGAATGTTTTTGACCAGCCCTAAACAGAACCTCATGTGTGCCTTCATGCTGACTTCTCTGCTCCCTCATGTAATCAAGAAGTAAAGCTAGATGGAACTGATGTTGCCTGCATAGCCTTGGCCTGAGCTCATCATATTTCATCCCCTGCTGTTCTCACTGTAATCTCAGAAACCACTTTTCTTCCTTCCAAAGACCTCCAACCTGGCATCTCAGAAGAGAAATCATATCCTCTGCCTATCACTTTATCATCTATCCTGGAGCTTGGCAGATTCTTAGATGGGGTATTTGAATGTTATAGTGTTGTATGTGAAGTTCTGTTGCAGTGCAAAAAGCCACTACTTCAAAAAGATACATACACTATAATGATGAGCATCCACAGAAATAGTGCCAAACCTAACCACTGTGCACATCCTTGCCTGGTAAATTACAACTGCTACTAGTGCCACTTGAGATATAACAAACCCCATTATGGGGAGGACTTTTTATCTCTCAGAGAAGGAATCTGGAAGCTTAATTTTTTCCCCTTTACTGGGGAAGTGAGGTCAGTGCTATTTCGTGTTGATAGAATTTTGGGAAAATGCCATGAGGCTTTGCTCTTGTGATTTGGGTCAAGCATTTGTTCAGACATAAAAGGAACAAAACCACCACAGGTTATATGGTATAAACCAAATCCAACTTCCAATAATTTTTTACCCTATTGAACTTTTATTTTTTTCTCTGAACAGGTGGCCAAAGTCCCATAATGCCAGAGAAAGATCTAAGAGAGATGCAATGATGATCTCCTATGAATTTTGATAGTGTAGTCTGTAGAAAAGGTCTAACTGGAAATTCTGAGGCTACAAAGGGCCATTTTTACAAACACAGTTATTTACTGAGAGGAAATTTACTTGTTTCTCAGCCATGAAAGAATTCACCTTGATTTGCCAGATGGAACCTTATTTCAAATACTCTGAATCAGACGGCTCCTGCATAAATATCTATATAAGCATCCAAAAACTCAAACCACAATTAATATGAATAGGTTCAGTACACTGAAACAAATATATTCACTCACTCACTACATATTATTCTTTGTAACAGGGGAGCAGAATTCTTACATGACTCATTGCATTAGCACAAGTTGGAATCCTGAAAAGAGAAGCTGACTGACTGATTCCTGCTGGCTTATTCGGGCATGTCTGCCTCATTAACTCCATCCTGGATATAATGAAAATGGGACTGTCTCACTGGACAAATGGAACTAGGGTCTAGGACAGAGAGGTCTCTCCAGGGAAACTCTAGGAACAACCAAAATTAAGAAAAAAGTTTAGACTGAAGTTTACATTTTTGCTGTTGTCCTTATGTTACCAGTACACTCATAACCTAGGAAGGGAGGGATAAAGTTTGGTCTAACTACAGTGTGCATATCAGTGGTTCCCAAGTGGTGGGCTGTGCCCCCTAAGGGGATCATGGAGAACATTTGGGGGAGCATGCGGTGGAGCTCGGACCAGCCCCTAATCGGGGGCAGGGATTGAGCATTACACTTAGAGCCCCCACTCCAGCCCTGTCCCTGCTCTGCCCCCATCCCCAGTTCTGCTCCCTGCTCCACCTTCAGCCTAAGCTCCACCGCTGAGGAAAGCTTGGCTGTGCATTAATGGGGAGGAGATGCAGACAGATTCCGTTAATAGTCAGAGTGGGGTGCAACTGGAAAAGTTTGAGTACCACTGGTGTAGATTGAGTTGAGAGAGTGGGTGAGGACCCAGAGGACTGGAGAAGAGCGAACATAATACCTACCTTTAAAAAGGGGAACAAAGAGGATGTGAGCAGTTATAGACCAGTCGGACTAACTTTGATTACTGGAAAGATACTGGAACAAATTATTAATCAATCAACTTGTAAGAATCTAGAGAATAATAGGGTTATAAGGAATAGCTAACTTGGATTTGTCAGGAACAAGTCACACCAAACTAACACAATTTCCTCTTTTGTCAGGGTTACAGGCCTAGTGGATAGGGTAGACATGATATATCTTGATCTTTAGTAAAGCTTTTGACACAGTCGCACATGACATACTCTTAAGCAAATGAGGGAAATGTGATCTAGATGAAATTACTGTAAGGTGAGGACACAACTGGTTGAAAGACTATATGCAGAGAATAGTTACCAATGGTTTGCTTTCAAACTTGGAGGCGTATCTAGTGGGGGGCTATAAGAGTCAGTCCTGGGTCCAGTAAAATTCAATACTTTCATTAATGACCTGGATAATGGGTGGAGAGTACGCTAATAAAATTTGTGGATGACACCAATCTGGGAGGAGTCGCAAGCACTTTGGAGGACAAGATTAGAATTTTAAATAGCCTTGACAAATTAGAGAACTGGTATGAATTCAAAATAAAAGTCAATAAGGACAAGTACAAAGTACTACACCTAGGGAAAAAAGTGAAATGCAGAACTACAAAATGCAGAATAACTGGTTAGGCAGTAGTACTGCAGAAAAGGTTTGGGAGTGGGGAGGGTATAGTGGATCACAAATTGAGTGAGTCAATGTGATGCATTTGTGAAAAAGGCTAAAATTCTGGGATGCACAAACAGAAGTGTTGTATGTAAAACACAGGAGACAATTGTCCTATCTACTGTTGAGGTCTCAGTTGGAGTGCTGTATCTGGGTATCACACTTAAGGAAATATCTGCTCTCTCTCCAATTTATTCACAGCAACAGAAATGATAAAAGATTGCAGTCTGGTGGGGCAGGGGAGAAAAATAAAAATGGGCAGGCTGGCTGGGGCCAGGAATACATGGAAAGGAAGAGACTGCAATCACCACCAGCAGCTGGTGGGTGGGTGGGAAACCCCTAAAGAACTTCCCATTTGTGGAAATGTAAAAAGGCTGGGAAAGGAAAGCTGGAATATAACCCCTAGCCAAGAGGCAACAGCCAGAAGGGGAAAGAAAGCTCAGAAGAAGGTCCCAGTGGGATCAGAGAGAAGCAACCTGGATGGAGGAGCCTGAGAGAGCCTGCTGTTGGTGCAGCAGCAACAACCCAACCTTCTGGTCTACAGTTGTTTTAGGAATTTTAAGGTGGCATTGGGCTATCATGCTTGCTTGATGGAAAGGGAAAAACAAATATAGACCAGTAGAAATTTTTATGGATTGGTGTAGTCTTTTATGCATGAACTTCAGAATAGCTGACATCTGAATCAACAATCTGGTGTGCAGGTTGTCAGTGCCTTTCCAAACTATTGCTATCAGGCAGGACTCCTTGTTTTGGTAGTCTAATCAAAGGACAAATATGTTCAATCAGTCCCAGAATATTAGCAGGATAATCAGCTATGCCTGAACCTACTCAATCAGTGTCACCGAACATCTTTATATAGTGTGTTCAAAATTTGGTGGATGTGAACATAGTAAATAACTGTGCTCTCTTTCAAAGCTCAATGTGCCAATAAAATGGTGAAGTATGAATGAAAGTGTCAGAATGAGGGAGAGACACTGCAAAGTATTTCAGGCAAAGAGGAATGGCATTACTAATAAAACATCTTCTTTGAAGAATATGCCTAACTAGGATCTGGAACAGTAGTGCCTCTCCCTGTGTAAGGTTCAAGGTAACCTGTGAAGCCTTTTTTGGTTCTTTACTATGTACAAAAAAGACTTGAAAAGTTTAAGCCAAAGAGGCTTTTGCTGCTTGTTTTTTACATTAGGAATTCAAATCTTCCTACTCTGGAAAGCTCTTTAGTGACTGGGGAGGTGGTGAAATGATAACATAAGAACTGAGAGACTGAAAATTGAACAACTGGGAGGGGAAGGATTTGTGGTCAGGCTGTTTAAGATAGTTTGCAAAATACTTGAATCTATTGAATGCAAAATTGAAGAAACCAAAATGCACAGCTGTTCACTCCAAAGCCCTTGCTGTCTTCCTGTCCTAGGTACTGAGTGTACAGATTTTTGGAGAAGAGAAGGCTAAAGATCTTTAAGCTATCAATGCAGTGAGCATAAGGCTCTCCCTGTGGAGTATGGAAACTTGCTGATCACAGCAAAACTGAAAATACTGTTGTATCTTGTTAAATTGATTATATACCTTTTTTAAACCAAGTAAAGGTGTGGTCTCTGAAATGCCTGATACTCTTTAATTTATAAAAATGTAAAGTGAAACATGGATTAAAAATTCATAAGGCATATTAAACCTATAAAAAGGGGTGGATTAAGGCACAGGCGTGATGGTCCCATGCCTAGGCCCCATTTCCAGGAGTCATGATGTGATGATAGTTTTAGCTTCATTTAAAAATAAATGTTTCTAGCTCTCACAGATGTAAAGAAAAGCTTGAAAATTACACCTGAGTATAGCTGATTCCTGTCTCAGTCTGCAAACAACAAACAATAGTTCCAAGAAGTATGAACTACCTTATTCATCTTAACAGAAACATGTTGTCACCCCCGTGGAAGGGCAAGGATCATGGCATGGTGGCTCTGCCTGAGGGCACCATGGAGGTGGTGCCTATAGCCAAGGATTGCCTTAATTTGTGCTGGCCTATAAATTAGGTAAAGAAACAGAAATCGGAATTACATAACCACAAAGATACCTTATAGTAAAATAGATTAAATGCAAAAGTCTGGCTTAGGCCTCCTTCATGGTACAAATAAGGACAAATCCGATCTGGTCACACTCCAGAGTGTGGAGGGGAGATCTAATGGGAGAAAATAACACTCAGTAGTTGCTCTGAATCTCAGCAGCCAGTTCCTCAAGATCCTCTAAACCAGTGTTTCTCAAACTGTAGGGAAAGCCCCTGGCGGGCTGGGCCAGTTTGTTTACCTGTCCCGTCTGCAGGTCTGGCTGATTGCGGCTTCCACTGGCAGTGGTTCGCCCATGCAGGCTAATGGGGGCTGCTGGAAGCAGCGGTCAGTAAGTCCCTTGGCCCATGCCGCTTCCAGCAGCTCCCATTGGCCTGGAGCAGCGAACCGAGGCCAGTGGAAGCCGCAATTGGCCGGACCTGCGGACGGGGCAGGTAAACAAACCAGCCAGACCTGCCAGGGGCTTTCCCTACACAAGCAGTGACCCCAGTTTGAGAAACACTGCTCTAAACCACATAAGAGACAATTTTCTTCCATCATTAATAGTCTCTCCTCTGCCCCCTGCAACTATTCGGGAGTTACTGCAGCTCTAGTGCTGGATATGCAGAAAGGAAGTCAGAGGAGAGGGAGCTCGCTTATGAGACTCCTGACTCTTGAAGCAGTTCTAGGGATCCAGATCACGTATCTGCTGATGTGTAGCCACTCTACACCTCATCCTCCACTGGCCTGACTATCCTCAGAACGAATCAGGCCAGACTAGGTTGTTATAAGGAGGCATAAGGAGCTAATATAACTCATACTTCCACAGAAAGGAAGATCAGTAGTTGGCCATCCTCTCTGAGGGTGCCAGGGTCCCTCTTGTAGGGGTTCTGATGGACATGTGAGGGCAAGATAAACTGTACAAGGGATATCTACAAGTTAGTTCAGAGAAGGCATTCATAGGCAGCAACAGCCCAGGATATCTGTAGCTACAAGCATCCCATGGCTTTTCTTTGCCTTTGTGCTCGTGTGGGTGAGGGGGAATAGAAGGCTGGCTGTGAGCAGGGACTATGGAGGCTACTCCATAGCTTGATCCAAACTATGTATTGGGCAAAAGATTTTCCCCTTATCGCACAACTATCATGAGTCTTGCTTATATTCCCAAAATTATGGGGTTTTTGTCTAATTTTTTTTTTGCCATATTTGGATTTGGGGACTGATTTTCCCTGGGCGAACTGTCAGAATGTTTTGGGCCTTCATCTGAAATGCTGATCAGGTTGCATCCACTGAGATCAGAAAAGCATAGCTCATAAGATTAATATGAGTTTGCTAAATCTTCCTGTATTTTTCTACTAGTGGGTTAGAACTCTTGCACTTTTAAGATTCCATTATATATATATATTTTTAATTATAGAATCTATTTTGAACTTTGTTTCTATGTTTTATTTATCTTTCAAAACTTGTGTGCGTCTGTCTGTCTGTCTCTCTCTCTCTAGGCACTCAAATCAGATGATTTCCAGAGGTGCTGAATTAGCATCAATGAGAGCAGAGAAGATGAAAACCAGACTACCAAGTCTTAACCTTTTTGCCTTAGTCTATAATGTTTTATAATATGTTTACATGGGTATTCAAATAAATAAAAATCATGTGTTTCCAAATGAATGTAGTGTATAACTAAAAGCATACAGTTTATGATGAGGATGGTATGATTAGATTGCTTGCAATGGCATGTGACCTATCTGAGACTGTTAGTAGCAACTATCCTCAATGGCTAGAGAAATGACATTAGATATGGAAGATTCTCAGTTACTACTGAGAATTCTTTCCCAGATGTCCGGGTAGTGGGTCTTACCAACATGCTCAGGATCTAACTGATCACCATATTTGGGGTTGGGGAGAAGTTTTTCCCCAGGTCAGATTGACAGAGACTATGAGGGCTTTTTGCTTTCCTCTGCAGCATATGGGGCATGTATCACTTGCTGGCCAAAACTAGAGTTAATGGTGGATTCTCTGTAACTTGAATCTTTAAATCATGATTTGAGGACTTCAGTAATTCAGCCAGAGGTTATGGGTCTATTGCAGGACTGGGTGGGTGAGGTTCTGTGGCCTGTGATGTGCAGGAGGTCAGACTAGATGATCCCTTCTGGCCTTAAAGTCTGTGAGTCTATGTTAATTTTGGGGAATAGACACAAAGATAGATATTTCTCTTCCATAATTCTTTATTTTTGGGTGAGTGAGGGTAAAGAAGCGGAGGGAATAGTAGTCTTTGCCACCTTGCTGAAATCTGCCAAATATTTTTGCTACCTGTTGTACCTTTGAAATGTTGCACTGCATAACTACATTACTAGCAAGATCCTTTTCTGAAGCAATTTATACAGTTAAAAGTGGTCTGGTTTTCTTTGTGCTCACAAATATAAAACAGAGCTATGCATTGTGTGTGGTCCACTTGTTTAGTGTTGAGTGAAAATTAATTGTAGAGCAACAAATGAGAAAATGCTTGTGTTGGCACTGCGTGCAAGTATTAATAGTTTCACAAACTTTTTGTTGTAGGAAAGCATCAGGTGTCCCATTTAGTTTGTTAAATGTGTATATACAGATATACAGCTGCATACTTTTAAGTGTTTTTCTTTTTTGTTTTTAATAGAAACAATTAGCGTAAGTGATCTATTGACCAGGATTGAATCAGTGAATAGCGCTATGAAGCGTAAGAAAAGTAAAAACTGTGCATCTGTCAGGTAAAACTTCATTATAAGTGGCTGAAAGACAATGAATATCTACTACTCCATTTTGCTATTTATTCCCCATCCCCTCTCAATGTTATATATGAAAGTGACCTTGTCTTCTGATAGGGTATAACTTTTTTAAAACATATGTTCACTATAAATTACTTAAATTTTAGAAACTAATGGGTCTATCAATGCTTTTGAATTAATTAAATTGTAACAAATCTAGAGGGGAAACAAGGCTTTGTTTGCCTATAGACAGTGTTACATTTATGGAGTCATCAGTACTTCACAAGGACATACTGGTAGTTTATATCTAAGACTAAGTAAGATCTCACTGCACATGTAGGATAAACTCTCTTTTCAAAGTTATATTCTACAGACTTCTTTTAAGAGGGGATTGTGTTTCACTGTTTGTTTATAACTTTTAAGGTCCTGATTCATCTCCCATTGAAATCAATGGCAAAACTCTAATTCACTTCAGTGGTCCAGGATCAGAACCTATATAGCAAAACGTTATATTGACACCCAGAAACAAGACCTATAAGGAAACGTTTTTATTGAGTTCACAGCATACAGCTCAATCTCCTCTTTAAAATGTCCAAGATAGATTTTAATGACTGTATAGGCTTTTCACAGCTTCATTTTTTCAGTCCCATTGATTGAATGCTAGAATCCTAGAGCTGACCCAGTATTCTGGTCACTAATGTACTAGCTATTCCCCACTAGTGGGGACTTAACTGGGAGACGGGTGCTGAATGGCATAATTAGCTAATGAGAGCAATCAATCCAACCCATCAGCTGGGAACAGTTAGAAGACATAATGAGGTGCAAGGATGTGGATGGCAGGGGCCAGGGGATACATGATCTTAGAATGAGGATAATTTTTCCTCTCCCTCCTCAGAGAGTAGGCTAAGGGAGAAGTTTATGTCCATTTGAATGTTGCTGCTCAAGGCTGTTCTGATGAACTGGCAAAGGGGACCCAGTATGTAACAGAATGAAGCTCTGGAAAGCCTGTACAGTCATTAAATCTGCTATAAAACCTGGAAAGCATCTAGCTTGTTTGTGGTGGTCAAAAGGATGGAGAAGGTAGCCTTGTCACAGTCTCACTTAAATTTAGATAGAAAAGAGGTTCAGAATAATAATTTTGAGGCAGCATGACAAATGAAAAGAGAACACCAAAATGAAGTTAAATGTAAAAGAGAAAATGGTTGTTACCAAGTGGGTTATTTCACTTTGAGCTTCATTGACCCAAAATTTCAGGCTTCTAGATTATCTTGAGGTCACATTCATTCTTGTGCTAGGATTTTGCAGATGAAAATGTGTGAATATCTTCTAACTGTGTATGCGTGTATATACACTACACCTGCAAGTGCTTGTATCTGAACCCTTCAATGCTTTTTATTAATAAAAATATGTGCAAATGCTGACACTTGCACATGTGCAATTATTTGGTTATTCAAAGGACATGCGTAAGAGCTTGTGAAATAGGTGTATCCACCAAACTGTATGTGCACAATTAGAGGACAAATAGAGGCCTGGTTGAAAAAGAATCCTCTTAGGTACACAAAGATTTTGGCTTTGATTATGGTATTTATGCTCTGCAGCACACCATGGATGAGTATCCTAAGTTGGAAGATCCTGGGGAAAACTTTGCTATAATTTCTCTTGCTTCCTAAATATGAATACTCTATGATTTTCAGATACTTCTGGCATTCCTTGGCAGCCAATCAACATACCCAAAATACGGGTGAATTTGTTTAAGGTCTAGTGGGGACACTTTTGGTCAAAACTTTATAATCAAGTTTGACCTCATTTTGTGTTGCTTTCAGTAACCTCTTCACACGTGTCTGAACATCAGAATGATCTTTTATAACTTTTACCCACAAGATTTATTTCAAAATTCATAAACAACACTGTTTAATGCTGAAGATCATGCTCCCATTGAAGTCCAGTAACTTTAGAGATGAAATAAAGAACTGGGTCTTGTTCACAAACACTTTGGGTGAGCTGTAAGGAAAATGAAAGCATGTACAGACTCATAATTTTACTTTTGAAAACTATCTAAAATCTAGGCAATAAGACATGCACAGGTAGTGTATTTTGGGTGATAATAGTTTTCTTAGATGGTGTTACAAGGCACATGGCTGAACGCTGAGTACCTTTAACACTAATGAAATGTATCAAACCTATAGAAGTGCCCTTACTGGAGCATCTTGATACTAATATGAAACCAAATAGAACTATTAATGCTCTCAATATTACTTATATGGGTGTAACAGCAGTTACAAAGAGCCAAGTAGAAGGCTCCATTTCTGTCCAGAGTCCTAAAGCTGTATCTAAATTTTTGTATAAGTTAGGATACTAACAAATCTAAAATGCCTAAGGCGAAAATATACATGTACTACAGTACTGGTACCTTCCCTCTAAATTTTCTATTGACTTGTTGCTAATATTTGGATGCTCATATCCCTGGTTCATGTCCCACATTAGGCATGAAAATGCTGCTCTGGGTTTAAAAGTCCCTTGTGTTATTACTGGCTATGGGAATTCCTGGTGTGTGCATTTGCATCCCAACATCCATGATTGAATCAGAGCTGCTCTTGTGCTGATGCTCTTGCAGCACACAGTCATTTTATAGAAATGCTGGGAACTGAGCTCTGGGACAAACATACACTGTCTCACTGTCTGGCATGTAACTTTTCCATAGTCGTCAATATGTAAAACTAAATGGTAGAGCAACAACATTGATTAAAATGGGACAAATCAAATGGGTGCAATGTTTGCTTTCTGGACTGAGGCTGAAACCATACATTACTGTGACCAAGCTCACACTTTCACCGATTCAGAGAAAATGTGACTAGCTGAGCAGTGAATATTTCCCCAACTTTCATATTCAGACTAGAACGTGCATTTTTTTTATTTCTGAAAAACATCCCGCATGACCCCTCAAAAGGCTTATTAGTAAACTACTTTGAATGCAACATTTAAAATGAATGGGATTCTTCTGAAAAACAACCCTGGAGCAGACAAGAAGGCATTTGTTTGGGAGGGGGATGTTGTAGGAGGTTGTTCTCCTCACGCTGCTACCTGAGGCCTGGGTAGCCAGCATGGGCATAAGGGTACCTCTTATCCTCTCTTATAGCCTTGGGCAGTCACAAAAGCCAGGCCATAGTTTGACTCATAATGACGAGAATGACTACAACAATCAGTGTAGAACAGTATGGGGAGTTTTCTGTTTTAAGTGATTTTTCTTTTGGTGCCTACGGTGTAGTCTTGCATTAAAGCCCATCTTACAGGATAGCATGCACATAGGCACCATAAGATCCTCTTCTCTGCCAATATGCATAAACTCTGTAATCCCCAGGGTTGACATGGTAATTGTGTCTCCATGCTCATTCACTCCTTGCTTCTCTATTGACACTACTGAAAAGGGTGGCAGTTGTGTTGATTTTTGTGATGTGGGAAGCCTGTCCACTAGGAGCTGGAGAGCTTGGACTGAGTCCATCTACATTGACGCCAAACAGCTGTTGGATGGTAATAACTTTAGGGCATAACAGATTGGGAGCGGAACATTTAATCTAGAAATTAAAGACTGCTGCATCCCATTAGTAAGTCCCAAAGCCATCCAGTTCCCTTGATAGTGGATTTTTAAAAAATGTGATTCCTCCTTAAATAATATTTTAAACATTGAAAAAATAAACATTTATACTGTATAGTAGTAGATCTCGTCATTTAAGTATGTAATATATTAAAGCTAAATGATGTGAATTTATCTTGCATTTTCAAGGGGGGCCTTCAATTTACCCAGTGTTTCCACATGCGTGCATGATGAAATTCCTTGGTTTCAGATGCAACACAAAGGTAAATGTTGTTCTTATTAATGGCATTAGATTTTATTTGCATTATGTTGCATTCATCATAAAAAAAGTTCGTTTATATTTTTAACTGTTATGATAAAAATATTTTGAAGCAATATCTCACTTTGAGTTTAGAAATTCCAGGAAAAGGTAGAAGGAAATAAAGAAATTAATCTTGGCTAGTTAATAATTCACTGTAAACCTAAGAGTTCTTGTATTCCAAGGACACCACTGAGTAGGTGGTCAGGCTTTGTGAGCTGGATTGAATCCTATATGTCTCATTAGAACCGAAAGAAAGAAGTTACAGGATGGTTTACCTGCACCAATGCTTTGATTCCTATCTTTCTGCTGCAATATACTACATATATGCTGAACACATATAAAAGATTCTGTCAACCCTTTGGCAAGAAAGCTTTGGTGTCTGCACATGGGTAAGAACTCTTCTTGGCTGATTGACAATACAGTTGCAGTTAACAATCCTGTGTAGTCAGTGACTATAACAGAGTAATGGGGGACGGGGGAGCCAGGATGAATTGCATTCTTGTACCATTTTAGACTCCTGGTTCTGCATCAGAATCTGGTAGCAGGCACCCCTACACTTTTGCGGATACTCAGTGACATCAATGTGACTCTGCATGGCTATAGGGGTCTACACTAGTGGATCCTGATGTGGGACTGGAACTTTAATCACTGACTCTTTGAATTTTTTCATCAGTCAGTGTGCACTGAAAACTGGGTAAAATGGCTGGACATTTCTGCAAATGAGATGTTTGTCTGAATTGAGTTTGTTACTGTTTCTGCTAATCAAGGAAAAATATGTTTGCTATAATTGCCTCATTGGGTATATCTACACTGAAATTAGAAACCTGTGGCTGGCTTGTGCCAGCTGACTTGGGCCCACAGAGCTCAGGCTAAGGGGCTGTTTAATTGTGGGATAGACATTCTGGATGAGGGTGAATCCCAGGCTCTAGAACCCTGAGGGATGGGAAAGTCCCAGAGCTTGGACTGCAGCCCAAGCCTGAATGTTTACACTGCAATTAAGCAGCCCCGCAAGCCCGAATGAGCTTGCATGTCCCAGCCATGGGTGTCTAATTGCAATGTAGACATACATTGAGAGCTCTAACACAGATTACCAGACTCTGAATCATGATAGTCACAAAACATTTTGTTACCCTACTGTACTTAGCAAGTCAGCCCATGTATATTTAACAGCAAAATGATCTGTCTGTTTTGATCTTGTCTTTTTTTTCTGTGCACCAGACAGTCTTAGCATGAGAAAAGGTAAGGCTATTTAAAAAAGAAAAAAGGCAACACTGAGCTCTGAAAGCATCAGACATTCAGAATGAGTAGAAATCCATTCTTTCTGTTAGCCGTAGTCAAGATAGCTACACATGCACAATCTTAATTTTTTCCTACTGTAGAAAAAAATAACAGGCTAAAAACAGTATTTGCACTGTAAATAAATGTGCTGATAGTGAAACACTGACAACTTTATTTTATTGTTCTTTGGGACTAGATTGCAACATAACAATCTGCTCTAGATTGTGTATAATCCCTGAAGGTCAGGGAGGGAATTGTGACTCTTGATTCCAAGTCTCTCTCTGGTCCACCCCTTGTTACAGGGAGAAAACAATTTGCTGCTGTCTGTACCAGTTTTGGACTACTTTCCTCTCCAATCTGGCTGAGCTCTGCTGGCCAGCATACTGGGGTGGAAGGTGGGAGGTCATAGTCAATGTTCTCCCTGTTCCCTGCTTTTACTAACCACTTTGTCCGCACCTGTGCAGGAGGGGAATAGCAGGCCTTTGGTGCCTTCCCTCCCCCACTTAGTGTGACCTGAGATGTCTTTAGCCCATACAATAGAGTCGAGGGCATAGGACATGAACTAATCTTGCTCTTTATTAGTGGCATAGAAGAATTTATTAAAAATTGTAATGTGTTTGTAATACTCATATTGTAGAGGTTAAAGAAATATAACCAATCATGTTGTGAAGAAACCTGCAATGCAGTAGTTCTTACTCTGTGGAGACTGTCTTTGTTGGGGACTATTGCTCTGAAATGTAATGTCTGATCTGTATGATGGGAGCTTATGTGGTGCTCCAGTGATGTCATTGCTGGGATTCCATGTGGACTTAAGTATGGATCTGTGCTGATTGGATTATAGGACTGGGGCCATGGAAAACAGGAAAGAAAGGGAGAGAGTAAAGTAAATAAAGAATTTTTGAAAACTAACTTATTGATCATTTTCTTAGTACTAGCTTTTCTGTACTCATAATTTTATAGAATTGGCAGAAAGCTGATGTTAAGCACACTACATGTTCTACATAACAAAAACTCTACCTGTCATTTCTTCTCTGCTAATGGATAGACATAAATACATCGTTATCTGTATAAACATTCTTTCAAGAGAAAATGTTTTTAACAATTCCTGTAAATTTTTACATTTTCATATTTCATTATTTTTTGTACAATGCCATTTTTGTTCCATTAGTAAAAAAAGCAAGTTGTACAGACAGTTTTGAGCTCAAAGGGATTCCATCTTAGATTATGATAGCTTTTATCGTTGGTAAATAGGAACTGATAAGAGGTGGTGATGGAAATGGTCAGGAACATATGAGAGAAATATTTTGTCTAATTTAGTCAATTTTGCCACTATTAATCAAAGAGCATTCGAGTCCCTGTTGAACTATCTGACTACATCAGACATTCATTAAATAAATTTATTTGATGAAAAAAAGCTATATTCACCATCTGGCAGGTATCATTTGACTGGCTCTGTTCTAAAGTAAGGGGGGAAAAGATTTTCTAATATCCTCTGGGAGTGGAAATTGCCAAATGTTTGAAGTGTTCTTTCAGATTTCAGATATTTTTCCCTAGTCGAAGCTTATTTTAAACAATAAATAGTAGTTCCTGTGAAGGTAATTTACTCATTGTTAATTAGAAGAGGCTAATGCATTGTTGTGAAGGACGAATAATTTATATAACTAAGAAAATTACTTGATATGGAGCAGGGATTCCAGAACAGTAGTATAAACAGCAGTGCTTGTGCATGTGCCAAGCTGGGCATGCACAAAAACTGTTGTTGTCCCATATTGCATATGGACATAACTTAAGTTGACAGTAAAGACTGGGTATGGTCCATTTTATAATTTATGGCAGAAATATCAACCTATCTTTTGCCAAAAATGAATAAAAGGATATTTATGTCTCACACACACACGCTAGCTTGGTAATACAGATCCTGAAAAGATTCTCAAAAAGAACTAGATAAATTCATGGAGGATTGGTCCAGGGATGGTATCCCTAGTCTCTGTTTGCCAGAAGTTGGGAATTGGCAACGGGATGAATCACTTGATGATTGTCTGTTTTGTTCATTCCCTCTGGGGCACCTGGCATTGGCCACTGTCGGAAGACAAGATACTGGGCTAGATGGACCTTTAGTCTGACCCAGTATGGCTGTTCTTATGAATGTGATCCTATGACCAATACATGGATTACCGCCATCTTGCTTGAATAGAGCATCCATTCTTGTCAGCATTTCCACTCTAGCCTCAGAATCCAAAAGGGGTGTTCTGCAGGTGAAGGGATCTGCAAGTAGGCATAGGGAATGGAGTAGGCTGGTGGAAGGAGCCTGGGTGGAAGGAGCCTGGGTGATATATAATATCCTTAATCTCTCCTTGTGAAGTAAAGATATTACAGATTTAGGTACTTCCTAGTGAGAATCCTTCTTCAAGGTGGTGGGGGGATCTGGGAGTAGATGCTGGCTAGGGAAGGTCTGGTGTCAGAACTCCAATGGAGCATTGCTATCAGACACCAGGGGTTGGGATGTGGTGGGGGGAGGGCAGGGTTTTGGAGTGGAGCCTGGAGCTGGAACGTGGAGCAGCTGTGGAGCAGTAGAGTTGCAGGTTTTTGCCTGGAGCTGGAGTGGAGCCAGAGCACAGCCCCAAAGTCCTGGGGGAGGGACTCTTTAGGACACAACTAGTGGGAGACAGAGAGCATCCCTGAAAATGGTCCTGGCCTCTTGGATGTCCCCTGGGGTCTGCAAGGATCTGTGGGATTTGTGGGCTGGTCTTTTGGCATGTTTTGCTGGAGTTCAAGCCTGTTTTCTCCATTCTTCCTATTCCAATGGTGAACTCTTGTGAGGAGAACCTTGAAAAATTCCTGACCCTTAAATCCTGCTCCAGGATATTCCCAACGGAAGGATGATTGAACCCAAAATGTTTTACTTAGACAAACTGAAGAATTAAAGATAGCCCTGTATCAGCCAAAAACAATCCAAACCAAAGGAAATAATGACAAATGTATGAAAAGTCAAACACATTTGATTGATCAGGAAGTAATGTCAGAAACTTCCCATTGACTTGGTTCATTCTTATTCGTGAACAGTGATGAGTCCCAGCTAAGCATTGCCTTGAACTTGGTTCAGCTTTCCACTCTAACTGACCTCCACATAGACTGTCCACAACTAGAGTCCCTCTGCTAGCACAGAACTGACAGTGAGTCAAGTCCAATGTGCGTGTGTTTGCAAAAGATTTTCTGTCCCTTTTCCATTTTCCCCCCTGCTCCTTCCATACCTAGGTAGGGTTGCTAACTTTCTAATTGCTGAAAACTGAACACCCTGGCCCCTTCCCCTGTCCTGCCTCTTCCTCCAAGGCCCCATGACTGCCCCACCTCTTCCCCCAAGGCTCAGCTTAGGAACATCCAGAGCATGGGCTTGCAACCCTACCCATCTTAGCTAATAGCCATTGATGGACCTATCTTTCATGAACATATCTATTTCTTTTCTGAACCCAGTTCTACCTTTGGCTTTCACAACATCCCATGACAACGAGTTGTGCATTGTCTAAAGAAGTACTTCCTTTTGTTTGTTTTAACCTTTAGCTATTAATTTCATTGGGTGACCCCTGATTCTTGGGTTATGTGAAGGGGTGAATAACACTTTTCTTCTCCACACCATTCATGATTTTATAGGCCTCTATCAATTCCCCCCCTCACTTAGTCATCTCTTTTCTAAGCTGAACAGTCCCAGTCTCTTCAGTCTCTCCTCGTATGGAAGCTGTTCCATAGCCTTAATTATTTTTTGTTGCCCTTCTCTGTACATTTTGCATTTCTAATATATCATTTTTGAGATGTGGTGACCAGAACTGCATGAGGGATTCAAGGTGTCATGTACCATGGAATTATATAGTGGCATTGTGATATTTTCTGTCTTATTGTCTATCCTTTTCCTAGTGATTGCTAACATTGTTTTAGCTTTTTTTTGACTAATGCTGCACATTTGAGCTGATGTTTTTCAGAGGACTATCCATGATGACTCCAAGATCTCTTTGTGTAACAGCTAATTTAGAACCTATCATTTTTATGTATTATTTTTATGCATTCTGATCTGCATAGGGAGATAAATTTTAACTACTAATCACAGTAATATTTATACTTCTCTAGCACCTAACCTCTGAAGGTCTCAAATCCTTTGATATTGATTGAGGTAGGTATGTATCATCAGTCCCTTTTATAGATATGAAGACTGAGGCATAGGGAGAATAAGTGACTTGCTTTTTGGATTTGTGGCAGGTTTAGCAATAGACTTCAGACCTCCGGACTCCTGAATTTGTGTATTAAGGATATGACCACTTTTTCAAAGGGAAAGGAATAGTATTAGATGAAGATATGCTGTCATCTTTAGTTTCCAATGCAGTTTCCTTTTCAGTCACTTTGTTGTTTTATCAAATGGTGGGGTTATGGAAATTAGCACTAGTTCCACTACATTTTCCAGATATCTTATGCAATTTGTGAGTGTTATGCTTTGTGCTGCTGGTTCATATCCACTTTATAACGGGAAGCAGATAGAAAAGATTATTTTTCTTGCTGGATTCCCCACAGTTCATGTAAATAGATCTATCATACAAACACACTTGTTTGATAATATGAAAATACTCATCTAATGGGGCTGGTTCATGGGGAAAGGATGCAAAGTGTCACTTCATTTTGTAAAGGAGGGTACTGATTGAAATTGTGTCATGCAGTGGGAAAAAGAGAAAAAGCATAGTGGTGCAAATAAGCAGAGCGCTTACAAGAACTGTTTGTAGCATAAAAAGGAAAGAGGCGGAGCAATCTCATCTCATCAGACAGGAAAAGAATCTGACCTTTAATAAAAACATTCACACTACATTGTTCATGGCATTTAAATATTCTGTTGACAATGAAATCAAGGGTAGTTTAGAGCCCTTACAGCTGGCTTAGTTTCTGAAGTACTTGAGTAAATGAGCTCATTCTGCATATATTCTGAAATAGACTTTTGCTGCCCTAGCAAAGGCAGAGACATTCTGAACCCCAGGTTTCATTCCTTCCTATGTTCTTTCAGTCCTGTTTTTTTCTCTTCTCATTTGCAACAGCCCTTAGCAAAAAAAACAAAACAAAAAACACTGAAGTGAACAGAGCTTGTTTTGGGGTGGCATCTTCAGACGTATTTCTGCAAGGATCTAGTAGACAATCTTTATGAGCACTACTATATTTTTAGTAGTACTCTCACTTGACTATCAAATACAGAACTTAACAATAGTAATTACTGCAAAAGTACCAAGGTCCCAAAGTAGCACTGCTCACTTCAGTGAAAAGCTGCTGTGAAAACACATTTAAAAAATAACCCATGGTGACAAGAGTAGGGGAAAGGAAGAGTCTGCGGTTCAAAGTGCTTTTTCTAAGGGAGCATAATGCATTTATATGAATATAGGACTCTTTCCCCACCTTTTCTTTGCATTTTCACTATTATGGAACTTGTCTATGTGAGTCTAGGAGTCAACTGAGTACTTTAAATCATAGATGTGCATGATTAAGGCAAAGGACATCCATGAAGTAGGGCCTGATTGGGGAGTTAGGAATGGGTTCCCTTTTGTCTGAGTTTACTTGAGGATGAAGGTTGAGATCACAGTGAGCTAGACACACCAGTGAAAGAAAGATCCATCCTGAGGAGGGATGGGAAGTAAGACTTGCGGTAAGCAGGGAAAGGTGGGGAGAGGGAAAAGAAGAGAATGCTCTGTGGGAAGAAAAACCTTGGGTTGAGATCCTAAAAGAAAAGGGAAAGAAAAGAGGGAGAGATGGAGAAAGTCCTATGGAGGGTGTGTGGAAAGCTAAGATCTTTGTGCTGAAGATTTTTAGGGAAATCTCCCACCATGCTCCCGCACTGGTCCAACTCCACTGGTGATAGCCCTAGAAGGAGACTGGTACATAAAAGCTGCTGGTATTTTTGCCACTGTCCCTGCCTATGAAGGATTCTGTAGTTCTAATATTACTTCAATGAGGTTCAGTCCTAGTTACTGTCATAATCTTCATTTCCATACAGTAATTGTGCAGTGATGCACAATGGAAGGCTCTGTGCATGCTCTACCAATCTTAGTGGACATTTCTAAATCTTCAAAAATGCAGCTCAAATACAGTAGTGCTGGAAAATTTTTAATAGTGGTGGTCCTGAAAGCCAGCCTCCTTAACCCGTCTGTGCCCCCACCCAGCTGGGGCCAGGAGCAGAGCAGTGTATCCGGGAAGGGGGGGCCTGGACAGAGGTAAGGGGGCCAAGGCTGGGGCCACAGGTGGGATGGGGGCAGGACTGGGAGCAGAATCTGGGGTACGAGGCTGGCAGCCAGGACCATGCACATGGGGCCAGGAGCGGAGACCCATGTAAAACCTGGAGGTGCTGCAGCACCCTAAAATCCCTAGTTCCCACACCTATGCCAAAATAGTAAAGTTGGTCAAAATTTTTTAAAAAAGTTGAAAAATGGCTTTTTTCGGGAAATGTAAATTTTAACGAGAAATTATATTTTTTTCCAAAATTTTCCATTTTATTTTTGATAAAACCTGACAATGAAACTTTATTTTTCATTTTCTATTTCCTTTTTTGAGGATGGAGGTGTGAGGGGGCGGGTTGCAAAATTAATAAAAGATGAGGGGGAGAGGAGGAAACTTCCCCTCATGAAATTTTTCTAAAATGAAATTTTTCAATAATTCTTTTCATGATAAATTTCAGATAAAATATCATTCCCTTTCTAAACCTTTAGAATTAAAAAAATCATTTTTAAAGTAACAAAGCTGTTTGTTTTTAACCGGTTTTAAAAATAGCTTTAAATATCCTATTTTATTCCTGCCTCAAGGACACTCACTCAAATATTATTTACTATCTCTTACGTCTATTATTCAGCTATCTCACAGTTTCTTTCCCTTAGCTCAGTGTTTCTCAAACTGGGGTTGCCGCTTGTTTATGGAAAGCCCCTGGTGGGCCAGGCCAGTTTGTTTACCTGCCCTGTCCGCAGGTCCAGCCGATCACCGCTCCCACTGGCTGCGCTTCACTGCTCCAGCCCAATGGAAGCTGTTGGAAGTGGCGGCCAGTAAGTCCCTTGGCTTGCGCCGCTTCCAGCAGCTCCCATTGGCCTGCAGCAGCGAACCGCAGCCAATGGTAGTGGTGATCGGCTGGACCTGTGGACGGGGCAGGTAAAGAAACTGGCCCTGCCTGCCAGGGGCTTTCCCTTCAAATGCTGTGACCTCAGTTTGAGAAACACTGCCTTAGCTTCTATAACTTTGTGTACTGTACTGTAGGTGCCGCCATGCCGTTTAGCCACAATTCCATAGCAGAGACTCTGAGTGAAATCCTGGCCGCATTGAAGTCAATTGGAGTTTTGTGATTGATTACAATGGGGCCAGCATTTCGCTCTCTGTCTCCCAAATCATGCATTTCCTGCCAAACTATGGTTTACAAGGCCATTTTGTGGGAGCTTAGTTTCTATACTGCAGTCCAGATTGATGACTCCGCCCTCTCTCCAGTGCTGTGAATTTTAATTGTGCTAGCTGAACAACAGAGCGAGGCAAGTGACCGTGAAGTTTGTTAGGCTGGTGAAGAGGCTTCAAGATTTCTTATGTACTAAAACAAAGTTGATGAATCCATGGTGTAGGTAGGACACTTAACTTTCTCCTTAACATGGTGAAACTTTTAGATCAGCAAAGGTAATCAAATTTCTAATTAATATCCTGGAACACTTAATTTTTTTAATGCATTAAAATATACTTTATATAAACAAATGTATCTTCAGCACTGGGTAGCAGGCTCATGGATAAATCCAGATTGTTCAAAGCAGCTACCATTATTTTTTACTATCCTAACTGGATATTGAGGATTAGAGAAAATTGTACAAAATGTGATGGCACCATATCTCACTTCTTTATTCAGAGAAAAACTAAAGTGGAGACTGAATTGTTTACTGCTTGAATTGTGTTTAGAAAAACTATACTACATTAAGCAGGGATTAATCTATTTTAACTATAGAATGAGTCTATTCAGTTACAGTATATACTGATTGAATTGGTATATGGAAATATATCTCCCTTTTAATCACAATTCATTTAATCGGGGTTTGTGCTAAGTTGAGAACACTGTAATAGTAAGCCGGATGTAGACAAAGGATGTTTATTTCATGCATGTAAATGTTTTAAACATGAGTTGGCAAAAACACTGCATAAAATGTGCTACAATGCAAATGGCTTTTTAAAAACAAAACTTGGCTGTTTTATTTGCCTGTTAAGTTAGCTTTAGCAGTTCTTAGAAATGTCATTTATTAAATGTCACGTTAATTACTTGTAATATCAATCCTGAAAAGCAAACCTTTGCAAATGCAGTTTCTGAGGCTTTGTTCTTCTCTGTTTGTAGTCTGTCTGGTACATTTCTACTGAGTAAACAAAATGAGGATTTCACTTGGACACTAAACTAGTAGCTAAAAATTTAAGTCTGGTGGGTCCGTTTGAGGATTTTTTAAAATTCTTTAATTAAAAGAAATGCAGAATCTATTTTAATTTTAAACTAAGGGGCAATATTTTAGAATAGCTGTAAAGTGGATACACTCATTCATCTCTCAGTATCACTCAGCCTTGCTCTGCAGGGACCATCTCTGGGTTGAGAGGATATAGTCTACATGCCCATTGAGTACGTGGGCTCTCTGCTGAGGCTGACAACAAAGGTACAATTAGTGCTGATTCAGTGGCTGTATCTGTAATATGAACCATTTCACATTATGTTGGCCATTAGGCATTGGAAGCATATCACTAACAATAGCAGCAATCTTAGAAACAGTACCTGAGCTGCTGTTCCTGAAAGGGGGAGGCTGAATAAGGGGGTCAGCGTGTGTCTTTATTTCTACCAATGCTTTATGTATGTGGCCAGCTCAAACATGCAGGGAAGATCGAGATAGAGTTATGTGTCCTACTGAAAAATTAGGGACCTAAATCAGTTAGGCATTGTAATGAGGAATGCTGCAACACCTAAACATATCTTTAAAAATCTGGGCCTCACTGATTTGCTCAAGGTCACACAGGAGGTCTGTGTCAGAGCCAGCAATTTAACCCAAATCTCCTGAGCTGGGGCCCAGTGCTTGAGACATAAGAATCTTGTTCCGCCTTGAGATGAAACACATTTTTAAAAAAAGAAGAAAGCCATATCATATTAACGTAGTGTGTTAAGATAGCTTTTAAAAGCAGTACATAATAGGATTTCTTATGACTCCCTAAATGCTCTTGCACCTAATTTTAACAGAGAACTCTCAATGACATCATAGTCTTGTAAATTAGAGGAATTTATCATGTATTCCTCACTACACAGCAACTGAGTTTGGCACTGTTCATAACAATATAACAGCCCCCTGTCCCATGAAACATGTTTGATTGTATTGAATCCCTTGGTCACCTGACAAATACAGGAATGTTGGTGTAAATTTTATTTAAATGTTGGTATGTTTTTTATTTATTTTTTTAATTATAAACATAAAAATATGGACAGTGAGTGAAATCACATAGGCAGGTTCCCTAATAAACCTGACTCTTATTTACACTGGAGCCTATTTACACCACTCTGACAGTGTAAAAGGCCTTAAAGTGGGCATAATTACATTTCATGCTCATGCTAAGGTCCCTTTACATGGCCAGAATGGTGCAAAGGGGATTCAGTGGCAATAACATCTGGTCCAATGTTTTACCTGTTCAGTTATATTCTGCAATTTTAAATTGATATAACAGATGCAATCTAACAGTTCAAATCAACCCTCCGACTGTTATTTATTCAAACAATTAGGATTTAAATTGACGAATAGGATCCGCCTCCTTTTTTTAATTACGCTGATAATCAAAGTATGAAGTGCTAATTCTATCTTTCAGCTATTAATTGTTTGTAAGTACCTGAAGATTAAAACTGAATGTCCAATTAAAAAAGGCATTAAACAGTTGAAAGTTTATAAAAAGATAACACAAGTTTTGAATTAAATGGTCATTAGGGACGAGAGTGCTGCTGAGAGCCATGATTGTAAAAATTACTTTTCCCCACCTTTTTATAGCTTCCACAGGATTTCAGCATCAACCTTGCTAGCTCTTAATTTGTTCTTCATTTGGTTCATAAGTAGAAGTCAATGAAACAACTCCTGACTGGCCTCACTGAAAAGTTGTTTATGGTAAAGGGCAAGATAAAGATATCTTCCTGCCAAGGTGGAGCACAGAGCAATGGGAAATAAAAGGGCCAGATGTTTGTTTGTAAGAAGTGGCACAAAAGGTGGGAAGGCAGGGATAGGGAGGAATTCACAAGGGGGACCTAGGCATTACTACATTAGCGTGGCAGTGCCTGACTTTTAAGTGTCCTGCTGCCAAGTGAAATTCACAGTTAGTTGGCCAGGCTCCCCATAAATACATGGGGAGAGGTAGGCACAGAAGAATGGGATTCACAAAAGCCAGCATGCTGAGAGGTGTATCATGATCAGTGGCACTGGAGTCAGAGGGCCCATATTCCCTGGAGTGACCTGCTATTGATGAGACCCCAGGATAACAAGAAACACTGGAGAATTAGACTGGACGCAACTCAGCTACATGGACAGAGCAGTCATAGAATCATAAAATATTAGGGTTGGAAGGGACCTCAGGAGGTCATCTAGTCAACCCCCCTGCTCAAAGCAGGACCAATCCCCAACTATTTATTTTACCCCAGCTCCCTAAATGGCTCCCTCAAGGGTTGAACTCACAACCCTAGGTTTAGCAGGCCAATGCTCAAACCAGTCCAAAGGACATAAAGTTCCACATTTTCAACTTAACTTGCATTCAGCTTCACTCATTGTGAAAGAAACATGGTGGCAGGATCTGAGCTGTGAGTTCTCTGAAGTGCAGCAGCTGGCAGCATGAGCCATGGAAGTCAGTGTGAAGCTTCCTGAGCCCCTGAATTTTGCAGACCTAAGCGTAACCCAGTGATGAACCCAGTGGAAGGAGATGTTTGAGCTGTATGCAGATCTGACCAGGCAGGAGGGCACAACATCAGGAAAGTAAAACTATTATTTTATCTTATTGGAGAACAAGGCAGAGAGGGCTGCAGCTCACCACTGCCTCAATCCTCACAGTAGCCATTGGAGCCCCAGAGAGGTATTGCTCCCCAAAGGAGAATGCAACTGTGGAGTGACAGGTTTTTCACAAGAGACCTATCCGAAAGGGAGGGAATAATCTTTATGTAATTGCTACTACATGCAATTTTGGGGACCTCGAAGAGTTCCTGATTCAGGACAGATTGTCTCCAGCACTTGGGATCATCATTTTGGGACCGGTTGCTCTAGGAAGCTGATCTTACATTATACAGATGCTTGGTATATCCCAGAAGCCTCAAGAGAGAGGCTGAAAGCCCTACGGGGCACAACACCATGAGAAGTGCATGCAGTGAGAAGGAGAGCAGGTGGCCAGGGTTTCATACTGATAGTGAGATGCATTTTTTGTGGGAGACAGCATGATCGGATAAAAGAGAAGAGGCACAACTGTGACAGCATTGCAAGAATGTGGCAAGTTGAACCACTTAGCAGTGTGTGCAAGAGCAGAGAAAGGTCCCAGAAAGATTTGGTCAGATTTGTACAAGCAGAGGATAGCATATCGAATAATGGCAATGACATTGTGGCTTTCTCTTAGAGTCTGAGAACATATCAAGTTCAGGCTATTGGGACAGGAAAGCAACAAAGGGCAATGCCAACCTCCGAGCATAGAACAATTTTAACAGGGAAATGCGCTGTGTGTTTTCATCTGGATAGTGGGGCCTTCTGCAGTGTGATTCCTCAGGTTGAATTTGACGTGAACAGGTTGAGAAAACAGATTGAGCAGGCACATTCTAATTATGTACAATGAGAGAATAATGCAGGCCGTAAGAAACTGTAACTTCATAGCAACTTTCCTGAAAAACAACATATGGTACCAACTGAAGTTTGTGCTGGTGGATGGTAAGTGCCACAGACCCTTCTTAGGGAATACAGCAATACAAGTCCTGGATCTGATCCGGGTTCGGCATTAGAATTTTATAGCTACCATGCAAAAAGCAAAAGGGGAAGTCCCTTGGACAATGGAGACAATTTTAAAGCATATGAGGATGTTTTCAAAGATGAGAGGTACGTCAAAGGAAAACAGAGACTGGAAGTAGGCCCCACAAAGGAACCTGTGTGCTTACTATGATGGAAATTCCAGTGGCATTATGTAATCCAGTATACAAGGATCTTGAAAGCAGGGGTATCATAGCACCTGTAGAGGTCAGCACAGGCTGAGTAAGCAGCATGATGATGGTAAAGAAGCTATCAGGCAAATTACACATCTGCATAGATCTAAAGCCATTGAACTGTTTCCAGTACCCACTGCCCAAAATTGATGACATCTTGTCAGAACTTTCCAAAGCCAAAATTGTAATGATCTATGATATGAGGAATGGGTTTTGGAACAGAAGCCTGGAACAAGAGTCCAGCATGCTGACAAACTTCCCTGCAGTGGGCTATGGGACATTCTGGGGCAGGTCCCTCTCAATATCTTCTACTGTAGTTGTTCCACTGTGTAGTAATGATTATATATGCATTCAGCCAATGATAGAGAGTGAGTCAAAGGCATACCAAGATCCAATTACTGGAAGTCGAATTTAAACAAATTTAACCTTGAAATAATATGCAGTCTCCTAGTGCGCATAATTAAATATTGGAACAACAGAAGAGGTGATGGACTCGCCATCTCTTGGAGTATTTAAGAACAGATTAGATATCTTTCTATAAGATATTACTATTGGGATATCCAGGTGACAAAGAATGGCCTGTAATATATAGGAGGTCAGATGATGTGATGGTCTCTTTTGGCCTTAATTTCTATGAAACTATGAAAAATGAAGAATTTCAAAATTTTGCATACAACAAAATTTTCTAATTTATTTGGTTCAATTCAGTCAAAGCAATTCATTTTGTTTTCCACTTTAAAACAAAATTTTGTAACTGAAAAGGCATTTTGAAATGAAAAATTGAAAGTGTTGTTTTCCATTATTTATATAAGTAAACATATGTCAAAATCAACATATTCCTGTAAAATGTTTTGGTTTTGATTAATTGGTCTTTTTTAGTGTAAAAATATTCCATCAGAAAGTTTTCAACTAACTTTTTTTTTTAAGGCAATTACATGACTAATAAGCAAGGAAGTTTTCACTTAGCTTACAAAGTAGAGTTAACAGGCAACAGTATAATTCACAAGAAGTAAGTTTGAGTTTAGCGTTAACAGAATATAGTCCCATATTAATCTCCTGATTATAGAGCTAAATAAAAACTACATCAAAATTAAAAGGGAACATAATGAAGTCACCTAGGTAGATTCATGATGGACTTATGATATAGAATAAATGTATAGTAATTTTCACTGGAATTAAGTTTTAAGTAACAGAGGCATCATTCAGAAAAATTTTGTTGTGGGCAAAGTTGTACCAGCATCCCCACCTACACCTTCCCACTAAGTCTGTGGCTGCTCATGGAGGTTTAGCAAGCTGGTCTCATCCTAGAGAGGGGCAGAAAGGTGGTGTCCCAGTCCTATTCTGGGAGTAGGGATTGGCATTGGGCTGGGGCAGAAGGCTGTGTCTCACCAAAGGCCAGCCTCAAGCAGGGATTGGGGCCTACCTTGTTCCATGCTCAGATCTGGCCCAGGCTTCATCTGCTGCTTCCTGTCCAGCAAACGGGGGAAGGGACGATGCGGAAATGTGGTGATTAGGAGCCCCAGCCTGGCTTGGTCTGCCCTAGAACTGCCCCCACAGGCCTGGAGGAGACACCGCAGTGACAGCTACCGGGGAGCTATGAAAATTCGGGAGTACAAACCAAGATATGTGGGAACCCCGGCCACCCCTGCCCCATAGCAAATGATGCCCCTCTTATGTAATCAAAACTCTGCTACTCTCAAAACTGTGGAGGCTGATAACAGGCAGGTAAAACTAACAGGTAAAGGTTTGCTCAAAGCCAAAATAGAGTAGTGGGAAAAATCACATCTAACTCAAAACAAGGTGATGTATAGCCTTTCTTTTGTTTTTAAGACAGAAAACTATGTTTATAAAAATAATTGCAACTTTTTAGGGCATTTTAAATATAGTATATGACTATACTAGATTATGAACTAAATAGAGAGCTGGCACAAGGCTCTGGGGTATGTACACTGGAGCTGGCAGTGTGCCTCCCAGCCTGGGTAGACAGACACGGCTCAAGCTAGCATGTTAAAAATAGCCCTGTGGACATTTGGCATGGGAAAGCCCCAGAGGTGGTCGGACAGACTTGTACTTGGGTAGGTAGCCTATGCCACCGCCCATGCAGCAATGTCTGTGCTGCTATTTTTAGTATGCTAGCTTGAGCAGAGCTCTTGAGAGTCTGTCTACGCAGGCTGGGAGGCATACTTCCTGCTGCAAGATAGACATACCCTGTGTTGATCTAGACAGACACATAGATGTATCACAGAACAAGCTGACATTCTAATGGGCCCACCTCAGCCCTATTTCTGGTTTTTGCCCGGTATAGAGGCATTCTGGCTGGTAATTTCAGGACACATGAGAACCATAAGTCTTGCAGTAATGCATGCTTGGAAAAGGAAGCAGGAATATATGCGAGATTCCTTTCCTTGGTCTGGTAGGATATTTGGAGAGCTTCTTGTGAGCCTCTCCATGTAGAACACCTGGAGAGAAAGAGGCTACTGGGGGTCTCTGTTGGTAGTTTGTGACAGAATGTTGAGCTAAGCCCGAGGAGAAGGCTTGCAGAAATGGAGTTTCCTTTATAACTGTCTGAAAACTATTTGGGAGACTGGATTAAACCAGATCCCATCAGGAGCAATGGTTGAGATTTTACTAGTTTTGTTGTCATTGAACCAGATCCCAGGCAGGGTGATAATTATCTGAAGTTTGCTGTGGAAGTAGTTCCCACTTACAGGACTGATCCTGTACGAAGCGGGTGCCATTCCCATTGATATCTTTGGGAGTTGCGCCTACTAATATGAAGGCTCAATTTAGCCCAGTAGGATTAGTGGACACTTAATCTGGGTAAATAATGTATTATTCTAAACTGTGTTGATCTTTCTATAGGCAAAGTATACCAGGACTGGAGAGGGGTGGTATCACAAAAACCTTTAAATGTGCAAAAACGAATGAAGCAAAAGGCGCCAATAATAAAAGATTCAGACAAGGAGGTATGTAAAACTGCTCTCAGCTGATAAATGAAGAATAATTTCTAATACAGTATAGCATGAGAAATATGTACATTTTAATACTGAAATTTATTTTTTTTAACTGGGAGTTCATATAATCTATGCAACAGTATTATCAAACAGTGTGTTTCTTTTGAGGCTTTTCATTAGAAGGCTATACTAGTCATGTCTCTAATTTCTCCACAATCTTTCATATGCTTCCATGTATCCAGGGAGCCTAGGCTTAAACTTGACCAGTGTAGCATGTGCTAAAGGTCTTTCTACACTAGACATTTAAAGTATGTTAATTAGCATGTGATAGCCAATACATGCTCTCATCGCATCTTTAAATCCCCTTTTCTAGAAAATCCAAACTTTCTTTGAGAAAAGGAATTAGACAGCTCTATTTCTAGCTTGTTATTCACATCATTCGTTACCACAATAATTTTGTTTTGCCAAATTTGTCTTACTCTGTATTCTTCATCAATACGATTTCCTCTACTGAGCTTAAAAGAAAACACATGGAAATTGATCCAGCCCTCTGAAATGCAGTGTTGCAACAGGACTGTAACAATTTAAGTCACAATGATTAAAAAAAAAATTTAGACATTAAATACTGAAAAACATGCAGCGCTCCAAAAGGTGATGTTTACTCCAGTCTGTACAGTTACAACTGATGCAAAGTCTGAAATGAAATGAAATCATTTAACAAAAGTTAAATATATTTTATTTCTTAGCAAAAATCATTAGGAGGGACAGTGTGTTACAGGTTATTTATGGTATTTAGGGTAGTATCTTTAACTTTTAGATCTGAATATATTCTATTTTGTAAAATCGTTTTCTTACATATTTCAGCTTATCTGGGAATTCCTGTGAAGGTTGAAAGGCTTGTAGTAAGAAAAGTGGGAGGGTTATTTTCTTTAAATGTTCCTTTTGTTCTTAAAGGGGTCGAGGCGGCTTGATCTGTGAATAAAGCGTAGTATGAAAGAAGGGCAGAGGTTTGATAGCTTAAGTTGATTTGGACAGAATTCTGGATAGTCACAGCTGGAACCCTAGCAACTTGCATGATGTTATCGCTAAATGTCTCTTTTAATGATCGTGACTCAAGTAAATGAAACTTTCAGGTAGATATAGTCAATGGTTTTGTGTACTGTTTGTAAAACCCTTTCAATTGAGTCTTTGTGCCATAAGCACTCTCCCTCTTGTCTTCTTTTTTCAATCAGAATTGTGAGTTTCCCTAAGAGTCAATTAATGCTCAAAGACAATAGAGAGAACCACAACTGAGGAGTATATTTCACCTGGAGTTAAATAATGCTGAATATAGGATTATTGCTAAATTAAATTGTCACAATACTTCAAATAAGACATGGAACATAAAACAAAAGATGTAAGACAAAGTATCCATGCAGATATGTGTCTTAGGCTATGACTACACCACTAACCAGGGGTGTGATTCCCTTGCTCCTGTACACACATTTGTGGAAGCTCTTATTGAGCTAGAGCGAATATAAATAGTGTAGCCATGGTAGTGTGGGTAGCTCCAGCAGAGGCAAGGCTTAACTATGCAGAGTACATACCCACTGGTTTCAGGCAGGTTTGTACACTGCATGGCTAAGCCACACCATCACTGTAGGTACCACTGTTACCACAGCTGCCTTATTTATACTGTTGCTAGTTTGATTAGAACTAGCATGAGTATGTATACATGAGCCAGGAAATTGCACCCCTAGCTTGTAATGTAGATGTAGGCATAAAGTATCAATCTATACATACACATATGAAGGTATTTTGGGATCTCTTGCTCATGCCACTAGTCTTCATTTTTGTATTTTACAAATGGCCTCTCATAGGGAATATAATTGCCAGTAAATCTCCAGTATTGTCCTTTATCACATCAGAAAGGGCGATTAAAAAAACTATCTTGGGAGACCCATAGAAGATGTCATTCACTCTAAACCAGGGATCTCAAACTCAAATGACCATGAGGGCCGCATGAGGACTAGTACATTGGCCAGAGGGCTGCATCACAATAGGTAATCCAGTTAAAATGAAACAGTCCAGATTAACAGAGGAAAAACCGAAACAAACAAAACACAAACTAAACCTAAACCATAACCAAAAATAAAGCCATCTGAAAAGACAAGCTTTTGGTTGTGAACATTTTTCACATAGAAATAAAACCAGCTTGTAGAATATTTTTGCAGCTCTAATTGCTTTCATTTTATGACAGAAAATGCACCAGATATAGAATATGAATTTTGAGAAAACAATGAGCAGACCCAGAAAGTGCCTGTAGCCTCACTTACATGTACACACAAGGAGTATTGTTGTTGTTGTCTAGAATGGCTTTAATGTACTCTTTGGAAAATTAAGAAACAACAAAGTTAAATGGGTTCATTAAACTTTAAAATGTATTTGACAACGTTTTCACGAAAAGGCACATGGGAAAGTGGATAATGGATAATAGATTGCATAGGCAAACTGTAGAATTACTAGAGTGCCATTATTTTGGATTATTGAGTTGTTTTCATTGAGAGAATATAGGATGTAGTTATGGTTTGCTCACAATTCTTATTTCAATAGAGTTATTTCCAGGAAGAGGAGGAAGAGCGTTCTTTAAAATGAATACGCTTTTAGTATGAGCTACACTTTGACTCTGGCACTGTGGTTCAGTGCTGGCAAACAATAGTACTATCTAAGCAAGGTGGCTCTATAGTTTTGAATTTCCCTGTACAAACTGGCTTATGTGATACTCTGAACTGAACAAAGCATGAGATATCGCATGTGAAAAAATGTAGCGGGTGAGAGCACAGTGCCAGCTATATAATAGTTAGTGTTGAATTTCAGCTTTTAATCTAGTCCACTCACCCTTTTTCAGTCTCTCATGACTTTCTCAGTCAAATTCCTGAAATGTTGTTGGTCTTAAAAAAAAAAATCCCCCAAAATCACCGTATGTCACACAATTTGGAGCTGTTGAAAGTGACATTTTGAAACCTTTTCAGATTAATTTAAAGCTAAAGCTGTTGGCTTTTATTGAGTTATAATAGAAGACTGAAATTTTTGCTCTGGATAAAGAACCTTAAACTCTTCCCAAATAACCCCTTATGCTTAGTCTACAAGGGAAAATTGACAAGCATACGTATAGCCCCTTGTGTGGACACTCTATTTTGGAATAAAAGTGACTTTATTCTGGAATAATTACTCTGCTCACAAAGCATCACTGCCTGTGAGACAAAGCTGAGACTTATAACACTTAGTAAGCTTTTCTCTGAATTCCTGCTGTACAGATGGCACAGTGGGTTGGGGAGCAACAGGCCTGGGAAGCAGCAGAGGAGTTGATTGTGCTGGTGAGGAAGATAACAGGTGGCTTATGAAGTGGAAGGAAGGGCTTTATTGCAGAGTGCTCCTGTTTCAGACAGAAGGCTCTGAATTTAGCAGGGGTCAAGACTTGCAAGACTTGCAAGCCACTTGCAAGACTTCCTGAACCTCATGATTGGATCTTTAAGATAAAATGAGAAGTGGAGCAAAGGAGCTGTGAATGTTGGATAATCATAAGGCTGAAGGACCTTTGGAAGTCTGTAGAGAGGAACTGGCCTTGAAGAGTGGTGGCAGATGGCAATGGGAGAACAATATTACTGGAGGGCAGTGGAAGGGAAACTCAGTATAAGATATCTAGGTGAGACAATTTCTTCTCTAAGCAGTACAGTGCATATTGCTATAACAGCCAATTAAATTCCTCTTGTAAATGAGAGGCAGAATGAACTGAATTGGCAAGTGGATCATCATAGTGCAAAGTGGGAACAGTTCATTCTGAGTCAAACACATGCTTTGCTGCACTGTGAAGGTATTGGGAAGATAAAGCTGGCTTTTAAAGCTCTTGCTGTGAGAGTGTAGCAAAGAGCACCATTAGTGCAAACTTAACAACAAAACTTTATGATGTGCTCCTCAATCCCCTTCTTTACATTCTAAGGGGTTACAATGACATACAAATTGAGGGAAAGTAGCATACTTCAGGATACTCAGTGAAAAAAGTACCTAAAGGATCAATTCATTCTGAAAGTACAAAATATTTTAAGTCCCAAGGGTGTTGCTGTTTTAGTAGCAGTTCTGTTCATCAAAATGTTATCATTTATGTTAATGTTCAGTTTTGAAATGAATAATTAGCAATGTGGCAGTTATTTATGTTTAGAAAAGTGTTTTTCAGGAAAAAAACAAAAACAAACCTATCTTCTACAAATGTGATAGTTCACCTTTGCTCCCTTGACACTGAATTGTGAACTGGTCTGGTCCTGACAAAGGATAATCTCTCTCTCTCTAACATACCAATCTCCCATCCCAAAGATTCAGAGTGTGCTCACCCACATGTGGAGAGCCCAGCGTGACAGATATTGCGACTGCATGCAGTATCTTTGGAGGACCATATTATATTAAAACCTTTCAAAAGTAACTTATCCCATTAAAGAAAATGAAAATAACCCTGGTGCAACATTAGCAATGGATCATAAACAAAACCATAGAGCCTGATGTCATCCTTCTGTAATATATAACTAACTGGCTTAAAAAATGTGAGGGTCAATCCCTATTTTTTTTGGTCTTGTCTTAATTTATTAAGTATTTGTAGAATTTTATTCAAATGAATTTTCCCTCTGTTCCACTGTTTTGTGGGGGCAAGAAGGAAAAGACTTTTCTGAATTTGCAATCTAGAAACAAGGCAGACTGTTGCTGGGCTCATTACTACCATTCACTGCTATGGTTAGACTAGATTTATGTATTTTAGCAGCATAAGTTCTTTCAACAAAGTGTTATGTAAATTTAAAACTTTTTAATATTTATATTTATATTTGAAATATTTGGCAGTATAAATTGTCATGGATTTCTCCTGTAGAATTCACTAGCTCTATCTCTGTCTTTCTAGATGACAACAGATTTGCAGGATGACAAATTAAAGCAAGCTGTAATTACTACTACTAAATCAAAAGGGAAGATTAGCAGGTGCTTCTTTTGTACTAATCTTTCTGGAAAGTCATAGCTAATTGTTATTTTTGTATTGTTTTTCTGGTTATTTTGTAAAGGTGAGATGGAAGAGAGAGCTTTTATTTGCCTTAATCAGAGGTTAAATGATTTACGAAAAAGAAGCAAACGCCTTAGATTTTTAATATTATTATGATGTAAAACTCCACTGTTGTGCTATAACAGCATAATCCTTTCATTGCTCAGCACCCTCAACTCTCACTGGGCACTGAGAACGTGAAACTAATCCATTGAATTACTATTACCTTTGTCTTCTAGCTTGAAGTTGGACCTGCTCTTAAGCCAACTTTAACAGCTGGTCTTAATGGTAGCATTTTCTTTTGCTAGAGTATTATAAGTAGGGCCGTACTAAATTCATGGCCATGAAAAACGTGTCCGGGATGGTGAAATCTGGTCTCCCCCTATGAAATCTGGTCTTTTGTGTGCTTTTATGCTATACTATACAGATTTCTTAGGGGGAGACCAGAATTTCTCAAATTGGGGGTCTTGACCCAAAAGAAAGTTGAAGGGGAGGTTGCAAGATTATTTTATGGGGGGTCACATTATTGCTACTGTTACTTCTGCACTGCTGCCTTTGGAGCTGGGTGGCCAGAGCATGGCAGCTGCTGACTGAGGGCCCAGCTCTGTAGGCAGCAGCACAGAAGTAAGGGTGGCAATACAGTACCCTGCCATCCTTACCTCTGCGCTGCTGCTGACAGTGGTTCTGCCTTCAAAGCTGGGCTCCTGGCCAGCAGCCACTACTCTCCAGCTGCCAGGGGTGGCTCTATGTTTTTATCTGCCCCAAGCACAGCAGTCAGGCAGCCTTCAGCGGCACGCCTGCAAGTGGTCCTCTGGTCACTCGGATTCAGCGGCATTTCTGCAGGTGATCTGCCAGTCCCGCGCCTTCAGTGTACCCGCCACCAAATTGCCACCAAAGCTGCGAGACCGGCGGACCTACCACAGGCATGCTGCCGAAGGCTGCCTGACTGCCCCCCTCACAGCAACTGGCAGGCCAATCCCCACGACCTGTTGCCCCAGGCATGCTCTTGCTGCACTGGTGCCTGAAGCTGCCTCTGCCAGCGCCATCACCAACAGCAAGGCAGAAGTAAGGGTAACAGTATTGCAACCCATCCACAAGAACCTGGTGACTGCACCACAATTCCTTTTTTGGGTCAGGACCCCTACAGTTATACCACCTGTGAAATTTCAGATTTAAACAGCTGAAATCATGAACATTACATTTTTTTTAAATTCTGTTACCATGAAATTGACCATAGTGAACCATGAATTTGGTAGGGACCTAATTATAAGTTATAATCAATGAACATTCAAACAGTGAACAATTTGAGCTGGATTTTTGTGTTTCAATATTGTTTTTTCATATGCATATTTTGTGACAGTTTGAATTATAATAACCCGGTAATCAAAATTCCTCTCCTCCATACGGTGTGTGTGTGTGTGTATGTGTATGCTTTTATTTATGCCATATCTTAGAACTCCTCAAGGGGTCCTGATTCATTACTGCATCCATATTCAACAAAGCACTTAAGCACTTTTTTAAGCACTTGCTTAATTTTAACTTCAAAGCATTTAAGCACGTTCTTAAATCCCTTTGAAGTTAAAGTCAAGCATGCGCTTAAGTGATTGGATGAATAGGCATGGCTACTGAATCTAGAGCCCTGATGATTGTCTTGAACAGGTGAACTTAGCGTATCATTAACTTGAAATGCCTGACCATAAATTCATTACTGCTGCTACAATCAGGGAAAATATACTGGGAAAATAATTTCCAGTTTTGTGTTGAAATTTTAAAAACTAAGCTGCACATTGCCAAAGATTGTGGGCTCTGTATGCAGTCGAGGTCTTTCATATTTGTTAGAGAACACCCAGTACCAGTAGAAGCAGCAAAGAATCCTGTGGCACCTTATAGACTAACAGACGTTTTGGAGCATGAGCTTTCGTGGGTGAATACCCACTTCATCAGATGCATGTAGTGGAAATTTCCAGAGGCAAGTATATATATGCAAGCAAGCTAGAGATAACGAGGTTAGTTCAATCAGGGAGGATGAGGCCCTGTTCTAGCAGTTGAGGTGTGAAAACCAAGGGAGGAGAAACTGGTTTTGTAGTTGGCAAGCCATTCGCAGTCTTTGTTTAATCCTGAGCTGATGGTGTCAAATTTGCAGATGAACTGAAGCTCAGCAGTTTCTCTTTGAAGTCTGGTCCTGAAGTTCTTTTGCTGCAGGATGGCCACCTTAAGGTCTGCTATAGCGTAGCCAGGGAGGTTGAAGTGTTCTCCTACAGGTTTTTGTATATTGCCATTCCTAATATCTGATATGTGTCCATTGATCCTTTTCCGTAGAGAATGTCCAGTTTGGCCGATGTACATAGCAGAGGGGCGTTGCTGGCATATGATGGCGTATATTACATTGGTGTACATGCAGGTGAATGAACCGGTGATGGTATGGCTGATCTGGTTAGGTCCTGTGATGGTGTAGATATGCGGGCAGAGTTGGCATCGAGGTTTGTTGCATGGATTGGTTCCTGAGCTAGAGTTACTATGGTGCAATGTGCAGTTACTAGTGAGAATATGTTTCAGGTTGGCAGGTTGTCTGTAGGAAATCGACGCTTCATTCTCAATTCCAATAGGTTCAGAAAGTTCAATAAAATTCAATTCATTTTTGTAACATGAGACCTTTCATATAATGTATCTAAAAATTTAAAATTCTAAATTAAAATGAGAACACAGCTGGCAAGAACTCAGAGAGAAAATGAGTAGACAATATCTAGGGAGTAAGACTATACAATATAATATATTGTACTCCATGGTTACTATATAACCATTCTATTCTCTACAGTGTGGAGTGTGTTCTTTATATAAACATTCTTTCATAGAGTCCATTTGAACTTTTGCTGCTCCAGCTTCTATACTCTCCTTCAGCACAATATATATGAAAAGTTCGTTGCATTTTTTTAAATCTCAGATACTGTCCTATTGCAGTTCATGAATAAACCACTTATTCTCTGTTGAAGTCTTTCAACAGTATGCTGTTAATCCTTTGTAGATTAATATGATTTCAGTGGTAATCCTTTCATTTGTTGTACTTCTGAGACGCATAATCATTAGCGAAAGTGCTTGACAGATTTTCCAGTAAAGTTCATGTTGGTAGTGCTCTATATTATTCATTTAAAAATTAAATTTGCAGATGAAGTAAATAGATCCAGGGTTAGTCACTCATCTTTCCCCCTTGGTGTCACAGTTTTAATCTAAATCCAACTAAGAAAAATTATTTCATGAGCCAGAGATGCAACAAGTATGGAATATTTTTAGGGTTGTCAAATGATATAAAAAAATTAATCACGAGCTTAAAAAAAGTTGCAATTAATTGCAATTTTAATTGCATTTTTAAACAACAATAGAATGCCATTTATTTAAATATTTTGGATGTTACTTACTTCTGTGCTGCTGCTACAGCTCATGGTACCTGGCACACAACTTGCAGCTCAAGGCAGGCTCTGTGCTGTCGCATGAGGGTTGTATCTTGCCGGAGCCCACTGCCATCTCTCAGACCTCTGGCCATTTCTGGCCCCCAAGGGGCACCATTTTAGATTTTGGTTTGGTGTGAGAGAGAGTGTGTGTGTGTGTCTGTGGGGCTGGGGGAGAGTGTTGTCTCTTTAAGCAGAGCATTTAGTAGCTTGAATGCATTTTCAGCCAGCAGCAGTTGCAGGCGGCAGCACTCATTCCTGAGTGGACATCAGCAACCAGGTACATGGGTGGAGGGAGGGGAACAACCCAACATCAGCCCCCCCACCCCACTTCCTCTCTGCTTAGGAGGCAGGCTCCTAGTCCACAGCAGCTTGGCTGGGATGGCTTCTTGCGGGCAGTGGTGGAGGAGGCAGGAGCAGCAGTGGAGCAGGGTGGCAGGAGGAGGGGCACCCTTGCCCTGAGGCATGCAGCGACACTGCCCTGAGCACAGCACCTCTGGCTGGTGGCCCCCCTCACACATCCCTAAGGCCAGCCATGTCTCCCTTTCCGCCTGGCCACAGCCAAAGGTGTCCGATTAACACTCATTTTAAAAAAAAGTGTTAATTTGTTTTGATTAATTGCATCCATTAACTGTGATTAATTGACAGCCCTAAATATTTTATTGAATGCTTTTTACATATCTCCAAAGAACTCTTCATCTCTGACAACTGAAAGCTTGAGTCATATCTTTCCATCAGCTTCGGCTGCAAGGTATGGAATTGTGTATATGAGAAAATGCAGGCTATGATGTAATAGGTGAGGTTCACCAAACAAAGAGGTCCAACAAAGGGCCTATGCATCCTTTAAATCTCACATATAATTGATATTTAAATGGGATATAGACCTTGTTCTGATCCTTTGCACAGGGATATACCGTCTAGTTTGTTTGAGAAAAGTTTAGGATGAAATATTCCTCCTCCAGACAGAATTGAGGACTAAGATTATCTGGTAGTAGGCACTACATGGAAGTTCCTTGTGACTAGGGATTTGGGTTGATGGAGATTTTTTTTATTGATTTCCCCACACACACACACCCCATTCCCCCTTCTCCATACCAGTACACCTCACTACATTCCCACATTCTTCCTCTGAGGTTTCTCATGACTTAGTCTTTTTCATAATCTTTCCTCTGCTCCTCTTCCCATGACTTGAAGCTTTTACCTGCAGTCCCCTCTCTTCGATGTTCTAGACAAATCACTTAAATTCTCTATGCTTCAGTTTCCACACCTGTAAAATGGAGATCATAAAGATTTCCCAGATCAACAAGGACACTGCAAAGAGTGTCTGAAATAGTTGAGGATCATCCGGTGGACAATTCTATAGACTTGCAAAATGCAAACTCTTTAGGATATCTCTTGGCGCTTACATCAGGGCTATATTTAAATCTTGCTGATTCTTTTTTCATAACATCTTTATTATATGGCCTTTCCTATGCAACCACACAACTGAAGTTTGCATCTAGCTCTAATCATCTTGATTTCTGCAATATCGTCTTCTCTGGGCTTGACAAATGCAATCTTGTCCCTCTCATATCCATTTAGAATACTGCTGCAAAGTCCATTATCCTAGCCTGTCACTTTGTCACCCCTCTTTTGCATCCCTCCACTAGCTCCCCATTCTTTATTTTATCAAACATAAACCACTTGTCTTCACTTCCAAGGACTTTCATAGCCTTTTCCCCTTTTATCTCTCATCTCTCATTCACTATTGAAATATCTAATCCCATTTGTTTGGCTCTTTATACCAGCCTCGATCATGCACTTATTACATTTTCAGACTTCGTACTTTCTACTATGCTACCCCTCGCTCTTGGGTGGAGCTCCACTTAAATATCTGCTTCAAAACTCTACTTAAAATTCTCCTTTTCTGTGATGCCTGTAATAAATTTTAACAGGTAACTACTGTATCAAGACCATTGCCTGTCATACTGACCAATATTGTCTCATTGTTTCCATGTACTTCCTTTTCTGCCTGTCTGTATCTATCTGTCTCTTGTTTTATATTTAGACTGTAAGCAATTTGGGGAAGGGACCATCTTTTTGTTCTGTGTCTATACAGCACCCAGCACAGTGAGGTGCTGGTGCATGACTATGGCACATAGGGCTATGATAATACAAATAATAAATCATAATTTAGAACAGGAACTGTCATTTACCCTGGGCTACATTGTAAGTTTACAACTTTTCCTGAGAAGCTGTCTCATACCAAGAGAAAATCACAGAACAAGTTGTGACTCAGAACCACAGTTCCTTCCTGAGTTCCTCCCTTGCTCTGTAGAAAGAATAGGTTAAGCTTGACCCCCCGGCCAGAGGGAAGACGAGCCAGTGTTCTCCCACTCTCCACCATTCTTCATGGTTGTCCACTTGCTCTCCTCACTATAGGTGGATTTGCAATTCAATCCAAGCAGGGACGTAAGAGGGAAAGGGGGTCTCAGTCCCTCTTTCTTCCCTGCATGGCCAAGTAAGGGATAGGACCATCTAATCCTAGATGTTTCCATAGTGCCTATAACAGTGGGAATCTAGTGGAGGAATCTAGGTGCTATAACAATACTGCTATTAAAGAATAATTAATGTTCACTTTTCTTCATCTACACTGAGTCCTGGAACGATTCTTTTCAGATGTTACATGTAGATGTGGAACACTGACAAGGCCAGAATGCTCTCCGCTCCGATGGCAGCTACAGCACCTTGATAAAACTCTATTGTAGTGGTGTTGATGCCGAATGCCAGTTCTTGAAATTACTTGGTGAATTTATACCATGAGTAAAACATCTCCTGGGGACTGAACTGAAACAACAAACTTATATATCACTAGCTACCCATATATGAGTATCAGGGAACCACAGGTCAATATATGTGAAACAGAAACCTCTTGACTTGGGTTGATAACAGATCAACCAAATCAAAGTGAATTGCAACTTTGTTCAAAGGTAATTTATAATAAAGTAAGTAGGCTGGTCCTGTCAAAGGAGGGTGGATATTTGCCTATACATACTGTAGGATTGTAAATGATTTGATGGCCCAAAGCAGAAGCAGACATCAAAACTTTTCTGCAAAATCAGATCCTGAACTTGACAACCCTGTTAGTTTTTTCTCATGTATTTGCAGCTTGAAAACTATTTGGCCTTTACAACAGCCAAAATAAGTATCCCTTAATCATTTCCAACCTATTAACAGATGGGCCAACAGCTTTTATACATGGGACATGCAAAATACTTCAATATCAGCCAAAACTAATTAGTAGCAATATCTGAACCAAAATTTATAACTGGTGTAATATGTATTAATGCTGATAAGATTACAGTTTAATGTAAGTTTCCTTTCAAACATCATACCTATTTTTTTTGATCTGGTGTATTATAAACTTGAAATACTAAAAATCACTCTTGATTTATCCTCTTTCTCTATTAAGAACAGAGAACACATTTTCTCATAAAAAAAGAAAAGTATTAGAAGTGGTATAACTAATAGAAATCACATAATACAGGAATTAACAAAAATATCAAACGTTCATATTAAGCAATGACACATATAAGAAAGAACAGTGTAACATGAAAATAACATTTTGTTATTTTATTGTCATTTAGGCCAATACAAAATACTGGTATAATCATAATAGGTTGCTTGTATTCCAGTGCCAATTCACAATATTGTACTTTTGTACAGCGCTATAAATAGGCACATGTAAATGGCATAATATTAAATTAAAAGATTTAAACCTTCCGATTCAATTTTCTAATCTCCATTATGAGTCCATGTAAACATCAAAACACTTTAGATGGTGAAAGTTATACAATATACTGCCCTTGGATCTGCATTGCAGTCTACTCACATTTGGCTTTTCATAGATGTTTAAGGAGCTGACAGCTGTCCCTGCACCTAACTGAGGATTTGCTTGTTTATTCCCATCTTTCAAATAGGGCTTATCTCCAGGTCCTCATACCTTCCATATTTGTGTTGTAATAGCCCCCAAGAGGATATGAGTTGACGCAGTGAATGTTGACCAAATGTGAGCGGAATCAACACAATAAGTGATTTCCCCAGACAACAGTATTAAGCTGGAGTTCAGCTTAAACCCCTTAAAAATCTTACTTTACGGGGAAGAAACCCAGAAAGTTAGAAAATCTAAAATGTAACCCTAATGTTTGTGAGTCTGAAAGTAGAGGTGAGATAACCCAAGCAACCTTAACTCCATCTCAAGTGACGCCACAGTATCGGTCATCCTCATGATGTAGATAACGGTCTATGATAAATGTTTCTGACATTTTTCAAAGTTTTGAATTGATTAACAAGAAAAAAACAGTCCATTCTGCTTCTCAGTTCCCCTCTGCCTGTAGCATAGGTGAGGCTGTTTCTGTCTAGCCTGTTTGAGAGAATGATGCAGTCTGATCCACTGCCACAAAGCCCAAACATCTTAGAGCTATTACAGCTGGTGGTGAAAAATATGACAAGAGGCCACCCTTAGCCTCTCGTCCATCTGATGTCCCAGAGCAGACCAGAACTGCCTGCACAATGGGCACCACTGTCTAGGAAAGGGTTGGAGCGAAGATGTCATGGAAATTAACTGATTTGATATATTTCTTAAGAAGCCTTTTATGTTACAATTGCTGTGGAACCCCAATGGCAAATTAAAGTTGCCATCCCCTAAAAAAACCTGGAGGAAGGCAGCAATGTAAACACTGCTTGCCCTTTATTTGAGTAAGCTGCCACTGCTGGTGCATGAGTGAATCAGGGCCAGTATTGATCAGTATCTACTTATGAAAAATGTTATATAAGAACTAGGTGGTATTATTATTATTATTATTATTATTATTATTTGTAGAATGAAAAAGGTCAGAATGCGTATCTGATTGTATGTGAGTGGTGGAGTCACAGATCCACTTTGGAAAGGTGACTAAAATAATCAAAAGTGTTTCTAACCTAGAGAGAGAGAACGGCTGATTGGGTTTTGCGGTATATAGTGGAATGATGGATAAAGTGTTTGTGGATTATATGTAAAGGGTATAATGTGAAAATGCTGTAATGACTTGATTATAGGGAGAAGGCCCAATTTTATAGGGCCAAACCCCTCTCCAAAACAAACATACCCCAAAACGGAGGCTGAGGGGCCAAAACCAATGCAAAGAAAACAAAACTGCACACACATATGGGAAACTTTCAAATGGGAGAAGCTCAGTTTTTCAAACTTTCATATCTTACTAGCACCTTGTTCAATTTATACCAAATTTTAAAAACCCAACCATTCTCCTGTGACAGAGATTCTCAGTGGCATTTTCCATGGAGTAGTTTAGTCTAAGTGTAGGAAATAGAATCACAGTTGGCTTTATAATACAAAGCTAGTTATGACTTTAACTATGAACTGATTATTTCCACTCATGATTGTACCTTTAATACTTGCAGCCTAGTAGGGAATGTGCTGATCTACATGTCTGTAAACACAGCAAATTTTGGATGCTGATTTAGTAATAGGAGATCATGAATGACTAAATGCTTCTTTTAAAGCCAGGAATTCATTGTACAATTAAGTATCAATTCCTTTGCTAGAATTTTGATTTGATAGTTTGTGTTGAATGCTCTACACTTTCCAAAAATAAATTAAAAAAACCTTTTTTGTTTTAATTTCTAGTGGAAAAAACATTGTATTTAAAACTCAGGAAAAAGTCAAAAGAATTGGACCACACTTAGAAATCTTTGAGGCTTTCCATGCCAGAAAGGACCCTAGCTCCAGAAAAGTAATTAGAGCATCCATTTATATTCAGAAATATGTCAGAGGATGGCTTGAACGTACCAGATTCAACAGAGTAAAGGCCAAGGTAATGTGTCAGATGTTATTTTAGCATTCTGCCTGGGTAGTGTTAAAATTCTAGGAAAGTAGCCTAAGCACTACTGCTTTTTATGATTTTAATATGAAATATTTGTTTTATGTCCAGGCCCAGTTAGCTCTCTATTGTAACTGCTGTGTTGAACACCGGGGGCTGTTTGGAAATTCAGTGACAATGAAGATAATATCTGAACCTTCCTGCTCTAAATGGACAGATCTTCATCACTTGAGCTTAATGAGAACCTCCATTAGCTTGTAGGAGTAAAGGGCCTGTGATTAACATTTGATCCCTTTTAATTCTGTCCTGAAGAGAACTACGGCACACATACATTCTAATCAGTTAATTCCGGGATTTCTTTTTCACATATAAAAACAGCATAGGTTTAACAACCTGTTCATTATCTCTCTTCTTTACTCACCCCCATTTTAAATATCAAACACTTGAGCTAAGCATGCATAGAATATGTCATAAAATTGTCCTTTTTGAAATGTACTTCTTTTTCAGACCGTGAGTCAAATATGAGCTCCTGCACATAGGGTCAGAAAGCACTGGAATGTTTACTTTTGCCTTCCATTTCAATATGCACAGTAGTTAAAAGAGGTCTTGCTTACTGCTGGCTATAGAGATAACACAGCTCCATCTCAGCAGGATTTCAGTCTCTAGGTAATATGCAGCCCTCTAATCTAATAAGTATTCCATAATCTAACCTGCACCTGACTCAAATAGTTGGTCTATTATAAACTGGGGTCTTCATTAACCTGTTTATTATATGAATGTATAAATCAAACTGAAAACCATACTTAAAGGATTTCCAAGAATCCTTAAATAGAGCTAATACAAACCAGATAAAAATATTCCATAATCGTCAAACTGTCCTAAAATTCCACTGCGAGTATCCTGCTTTATATACTACAAAAAGTGGCTGTATTGTTTATATGATTAAAGATGAACTGAACTTGCATAGTTTTGAAATCGGTTGTTGGACCAAAGAGAATGGGGCATATTTTCCCTTACGTGGCTATATTTTGGACTGAACACTGATTATTAGATTCACTGGTTGGCATTTAAAAGTCAGCTATTACTGTACCATGGAATCTGAGATACCACATTATTTTTCTATAATGGTGTCTGATGATAACTATGGTATCTGATGCAGTTCAGTGGCTGCTGTTACCCTGATCACCATTAATGAATTCACAGGTAAGCTATTCTGATTCAGTCAATGATTAAGGTTTTGTTTGCATTTATTAATCCTTCATGTTTCTGGAAATATATATAATGATATAAATTATACTATCCATTTTAAATCTTTTTGCAGCACTGATATTTATTAACTCCTGCCCCAATCCAGTGCCCACTGAAGTCACTGGAAAGGCTTGTATTGATTTCAATGGGCTTTGGCTCATGCCCCATATCTATTGTTTCTTGAAATCTCAGCATTACTTCATTTGGCAGTTGTGATTATCACATTGCTGGTGTAGTATGATGTCAGTCACATGATCCTGCCATACTGATGCTTCTGACAAGTTTCCCCTGTTCCTTGGTAATTGCTCCGTCCCACTGTTCCTTTGTCAGATCCCTAATTCTGACAAATAAAAACGTCTGCATCTCTTCATTATTCCAGCTCTGTTCTTGTAGTCTTCATGTACCCCACACATCCCAAAATATTTCCACTTCAACATATTTTGAAAGGATCAGCCCTTATTAGCACTGTAGACTGAAATCGGGTCTTGTACACTCATCTTTTATATATATCACATGATGCATAACAGTTTTTCAGATCTACAGTTACTTATTTATGGCAATAGAATTACCTCTCTTCACCCTCCTTTAAGATCTTATTTTCCTCTGCACATCTATCAGTTTCACCTCCTCATCTGCTTTCTTTACTTATCCTTCACTATTTCTAAAAGTAATGAAAATGAAATATATCTGTAATTGCAGGCTGCAAGTCATGGACCATCCCTTTCAGCAGTTGTAAAGGACTACCGTAAAATGATGAATCGCATTCAACGTCGAGCTGGTGTTTTGAATCCATCCACACCACTAAAGTATTCAGAACTAGAAGAGTGGTTGGACAAGAAAAAATGTAAGTGCTGTTAACATTTTTGTACAGAGTAATCTTTTATTCTAATTTCAGTGGTTGAATCTGTTCTTAAGTAATACTACTCATTTATCACTTCATTTTAAATTGCTCCTTTGTGGAAAGGACATTGCATGTTTCTGTATGCACAACTGCTTTTGTAAGACGTCATTCTGGCCTTCAGACTGTGGGATTTATGTCAGCATGGGTACAACAATATGTGACATAGTCATTGCACTATTGACATTTGCTTTTTGTTTTGTAACTTTCAGATGATGGACAGTGTTATGCACTGTCAGGGAGAAGGAATTCTTAATGAGCTGGCAGGTGGCAGAGGAGAAATTTGCAAATCATCTTAATACTTGCTATAGTCTCTTCACTAACAGTGATTGCATTTAAAAATTCCTACTGGTTCAAGAATTATTACCAGTATGCCCCATTTCAAGTATAGTGAATCTCTCTCAAACTAGTAGCATCTTCCAAAATAGAAGAAATTACTTGTGAATATAAACAGCTTTTTGTGGAAAGATCTCTGCATTTTTTATGTTTCATTTTTCAGACATTTTATTCACAGAACTATTTTTATACTGCATATTGCCTTTCCTACAAGCTCATTTTAGTTCCAGTCTAGTGGCTACTCCATAGAAGAGCATAGGTTGTGGAATGGCTGTATATTTGTACGTGAGAGGCACTCCTGTATAGCACAATGTGAAGTCATCATAGACCCTATGCATGTACTAGGGTACGCATTGGAGAAACTGGGCATGATGATGATAGGTTGAGACTAAAGCCAAACAAGTGGTCTTTTTTTTTAGGGGGTGGGAAGATTTTACTTCTCTTGATCCACGCCATCACTAAGTGCAGGGGAACACCAATAGGGTGGGATATATTTGATGGGTAGCAGCAGTGCATCCTTGCTGCTGTTCTGTTCACTCTCTTCTGCACTGTTTTGCATATCACTACTGGATCAATCTTTGGGACATAACAAAAGAGTAATAGGATGAGTTTAAGAAAAAGAAAATTTTAGACTGGAGAAAAAGTCAGCAAAACTTCCTCACAGTGAGATCTATTATACCGCAGAATATTCCCCACAGGAAGTGATAACAGCCCTATCACAATGAGTATGTAAAATTAGACTGGCAAAAGCACTGAAGGGCTGACATACTGTAGCAACTGCTGCGGTGAGTGGGAGCAGTACTGTCCTAACAGAACTTTTCAGTGTCTGTCCTGTGATATCCAGCCATGTTGGAGGAATATATTGACAGGATGTTTCTTCAAGATGGGTAGCATTGTTAATGTTGATAATTAAATTGCCCTCATCAGGTTTTAGAGTTAACTCACCATTGGGATGAATGGGTGCAGTTTGTGCCTCTGAGTTACTGGTTCATTCCATCTTTCTGAAGTCTCAAGAAAGCAACAGTATACACTGATTCCATAGTACAAAAATTACCTTCACATCCTAGGGTTGGAAACATGTTTTCAAAGGAACATGTAAATTCTGAGGAAGCTAATGGGTCACCAGATAAAGATAGGAACTAGATTCCAGCCTGCTTGGTTTCCTTTGAGCTTCATATGTAGAGCTTAATTCTCATTTATGCTACATCCCTTTTACTCTGCTTTGGAATGTATACTTATTTTAAGGCCCCTTTACACTAAGATTTTTCTTTTCAGTGTCATGTAATGTGTAGTATTGCATGGATTTTTAAGTCACTGAGGCATTAATATGAAGACAGAAAAATGTACCCCTTCAAAGCTTCTTTGCAGACATAAGATGTTACATCCTGACATTTTGTTTCTTGTGGTCCTCTTATCTTCATAGTCCTTGAACATTTAGAAGGAAAAGTCCAGTTTAGCAGGCAGATGTTGTTAGTTTTCTTATATGTTTGTAAGCAGTCAGGATGAGCTCTACCCTGACATCTGGTGGTGAATTATGAAAAGTGCAAAAAGAATTTCAGGAATTGTGAATTCTCAGATATTTGCATGGGCACACCCAGCATAGCCCAGTGCATCCTGGGCTGGTTATTTTGACAGCTCTGGGATCCCCAATTTCTTTGTTATTGGGGCAGGATAAACAAAGTGTTGCCAGCTTGTTATGTGAATAAGAAACTACAAGACTGCTTTATGACAGAAATGTCTCAATATAACTTAAGTGTCACTTGCTAAACAAGGGTGAACCCGGCCCTTGTTGCTGCCAACTCAGAGGGGCAGAAGGGTTACATGTTAAAGTGATAAGTGTGTGCTGTTTGAAGAAGAGAGAGAAAAAGTCCTACTATATGTAGTTGTGTTTTTAATATCAATACTTAGTCCAGTCAATTTCTATTAACTTTATCTAAAAATTCAAATTAATGGTTACATTAATAACTAGTAAACCATTCATTCTGACAGCTAGACTGAAATTGTTTGCTTACTGAGGAGGAAGATTGTCTATAAAAGTCTTTGAGCTATGGTAGATTACCTAAAATGATCTTTAGATTTGCAAATGTAGAAGATTATGCAGACATTTTTATACTTTGCATAATTATTTGCCTTTTTAGCTTGTAGCCTGCTGTGGAGATTTGCAGGGGCGGCTCTAGGAATTTTGCCGCCCTAAGCGTGGCAGGCATGCTACCTTCTGCAGCTTGCCTGTGGATGATCCGCTGGTCCTGCGGCTTCTGAAGCTGCAGGACCAGCAGACCCTCTGCAGGCACGCCTGCGGGAGGTCCGCCGAAGCCACGGGAGCAGCAGACCCTCCGCAGGCAAGCCGCCGAGGGCAGCCTGCCTGCCACCCTCGCAGCGCCGGTAGAGCGCCCCTCCGCGGCTTGCTGCTCCAAATACGCGCTTGACGTGCTGGAGCCTGGAGCCGCCCCTGGAGATTTGACCAACACAATCTGGTCGTGTTAAAAACATGTGAAGCTGAAGTCATTGGATGGGAATAAGGGTCTTTTAAAAAAGTGACAAATATTGAATTCAGTTGTCCTGTCTTCCGTAATTTTACTTCCACAACTGTCCACCATTTTAGGCAATGAAATCTGACACCCAACCATACGAAAAAGAAAGAATTGAAGATTATGTTCCAGCAATCATGTTTCATCATTCTGGGTTCCATCCATTCCTTTTGTTTTAGGGATCAGTTTTGACTAAAAAATGGAAAGGCTGAGAACAATCTACAAATTAAAAACTGGTCACATTTGTAGACAGCTGACAGACAGATGAAGAAATTAAATTTTCCAAACTACTCACTGCCAGATATTCTCCCTCTTCTACTAAAATCTAAATATTACATTTACCACTTTCCCTCTATACCCTAATTTTTGTAATTCTTTCAAAGTAATCCAATTTGTCTAGAAATATTTGTTTGTTTTTTATAAATCCAACCTATTTACTGCTCTTAGTTCACTTCTAATCTAGAGTGATTTTTTTCCTCATAACAATTGTTTCATTATTTAATTATAGTATATCGTAAAACTTTTCAGGATTACTGTTCTTTCCTGTTTCGAAAAAATGTTGTACCAATTTTCAAATCTTCTAGTTCCTTTTTTGGCAGTTATTTTGTTTTGCAAGTCCAAAGGCCTCATTAAGGCCTTTAATAATTTCACTGGTCATTGTACTGTATGTGTGTATGGTATTCGTACTGTACATGAACCTGGTTCTAAATAAGACACTTCTTAGACAATACAGAACATTCCAACATATATAATAGACCTAGTAAGATTTTTTTTTTAATTTCTGTAAATGAAACTATGAAACTTTTCTTTTAGTTTATGAAACAATGTTTGCCAAGAGGGAGTTCTGGAAAGAGATGAATAAAAGTGATCTGCAGGTATTTTTCAAAGACTGTGGAGAATTACTACCCCCACAGCAAATAGATAAGGTTTTGCATCTGGTCTGTCCAGGTAAGTGTCTTATTTATTTTTTTAAAATGTTTTCAGAATGGTCAGGAAATATGCATTGCAATTTTGTAATGTCTTTGTGTAGAGGCAGCAGAGGAGCTGCTGTTGTTATTAAAAATAGATTAGACAAAGCCTGCTCAAATTTTTCCTCATGTAGTGTTTTACAATTTCAAATGAAAATACACTTTGTAGAGTTTCTTTGTTTTAATAATGCAAGACGCTGATCCTTCACAACCTTGAATGGCATTCATGAGAGTACAAAGAAGCTTAGTGTGCCCTAGTTTGCTGCTCAACCATTTCAGATATCTGCATGCCAGGTACTTGCTTCCTTCCCTACTTTGCATCACCGGGGTGCCAGCCTTCCACCAACCCCTTTAAACATCCTTCTGCACACAGCTCTTTACAACTCAGTGCAACAATCTACTACATCAAACATCCACAACTACTAGTGCATGCATGTGTATGTGTGTCAGTATAATCTGGAAAAGGGGTATAAAAGACAAAAGGGGGCAGAGTTAAGTTTGAAGTGGTGTATGGTAGTCGTGGAAATGGTAACGTGTGTGCTTGTGGATGGAGGATCAGAGCAGATGTACTGTTAAATGTTTAACTTTTCATTTTCTTGCTTTTTGGGGTTTATGTCAAATGCTGTGTATATAGCAACCCTACTGCTTCACAATTAAGTTTTTTGTGCACTTATATTATTAAAGAGAGCAAGTCAATGGAATAAAATGTTATAACAGGAGAATAATGTTATGCTGCAGTATAAAAAGGTGATCACAAATGAAGTAAAACAAACTCCCCTCTCTCTTTTATCAGAGGGATAGCCATGTTAGTCTATATCCACAAAAACCACGAGGAATTTGGTGCCACCTTAAAGACTAACAGATTTATTTGGGCATAAGCTTTCGTGGGTAAAAAACCCACTTACTCGGCCTCACCCCTCTCTCTTGGCAACTAGTGTATCATGAATGTCAATATCTTGCAGCTGGGCTTCCTGCCAGTCAGCTGCATTGAGCATTGGCAAGGGAGATTGGTCCAAAGCAATATAGTTCTCTGAAGCAGAAGGCACGCATTCAGGGGGTAGGCCCAAAGTTTCAGCAACACATCCATGAAGGCTCTCATGGGCCTCCGGCTCTCAGCGACTCACACTGCAAATAGCTCTCACTCCATCCGTGGGTATCACAGCAATTCCTGGTGCCTGTGGACGCCTGGACAATGCACCTGCATCTACATTGCTTCTCCCTGATCAGTATTGAATGCTGAAGTCATAGCTAGCCAAAGCGGCCACCCAACTTTGCCCTGTAGCATCCAGTTTAGCACTTGTTAACACATAAGTCAGTGGGTTGTTGTCTGTCCACACCTGGAACTGAGCCTCATACAAGTAGTCTCGAAATTTCTCAGTGATGGCCCATTTCAAGGCCAAGAACTCCAGCTTGTGGGTGGGATAGCAGGTTTCACTATCAGACAGTCCTCAGCTGGCAAAGGCTACAGGTTTACGCTTGCCTTCCATCTCCTGGTACAGTAATGCCCCCAGACCCTCCAAACTGGCATCAGTATGCAGGATAAATGGCTTGCTTGGGTCAGCAAAGACTAGGACTGGGGCATGAGTTAGGCAAGTAATGATTTCTCAAAAAGCCCTTTCACATCTCTCATCCCACCGTGGCCCAAAGGGTTCGAAGGGGCCATAGTGTCTCTGCACGGAAGGCCCTTTATTTTTGGTCTTAGATTTGTTCTTGCTGGACTGATATCCTCTGGTAAGATCATTGAGGGGTTTTACAATTGTAGCATAGTTTTTCACAAATCTGTGGTAGTAGCCACTAAACCCAAGGAAGGTCTTGAGTTCTCTGTAGTTGCTTGGACGTGGCCATGTAGTGAGTGCTTCTATTTTATCAGGATCAGTACTCACACCCTCTTGGGACACAATGTGACCCACATACTTCACCGAGGTCCTGCAAAACTGGCATTTGTCAATTGAAAGCTTCAAACCATAATCCTCCAACCTATCAAGCACTTTAAGAAGCCTTTCTTCATGCTCCTCCAAAGTTCTTCCAACCACAATCAGGTCATCCAAATAAACTAACGCTTGCAGTAAATTCATGTCTCCCACAACTTTCTCCATAAGACGTTGAAATGTGGCAGGTGCTCCAGAAATCCCTTGAGGCATGCATTTGAACTGATAAAAACCTAATGGGCAGATGAAGGCTGTCTTCTCCTTATCTTCTTCACTCAGAGGGATCTGGTAGTATCCACTCCGAAGATCCAACACAGAGAACCACTGACTTCCCAGAAAACAGTCTAAGGCATTTTGGACTCGAGGCATTGTGTACTGGTCAACCACACTACAGCTATTTAGGGTGCGGTAGTCAATACACATCCGGATTTTCTCATTCTTTTTATGGACCACCACAGTGGATGAGGCGTATGAGCTGCGGGACTCTGTAATGATGCCATTTGCAGCCAGCTCTTGAAGATGTTGTTGCACATCTTCCATCTCAGAAAGAGCAAGCCTCCTAGATCTCTCTCTGAAAGGTCAAGAGTCATGTAGTCTGATGTTGTGCTGTACTCCTTTTGCACATCCCACAGCCCATTAATGCAATGAGAACACCATGGATCTTTCACAAGGTTTCCTTCTTAGGTGATCTTTCCACTCCTCGGACAATGGTGAATCTCCAAAGTCAAACTTTGCTGGGTCTATTGTCGGAACTTGAGTCTCACACTGGGGTTTTATGATTGATTCAGGCTCGAAGAGGTCTGCTATCTTTTGTCCTTGCCTCACAACAACATCTCTACTTATTTCATTAGCAATCAGTATAGTCACCTTTTCTTGGGCTTCAGCAGGTAGGGTTATGACTCCACTGGGGACCAGCAGTCCTTCCGGGAGCTCTCCTTCAACCGACTGCTCTATTATTGCTAATGCCCCTTTACTGCCTTTCAGCCTGGTACTCGTGACAAGCACTTCTTGCTCTGTCCTTGCAGGCACTACTAAGGGGGTTGTACCCATGTACTTCAGTGCTCCAATTGGTAGCTCAGATGTCTCCTTTTTAGCGCTCTCAATCTTCCTATAGGCTTCAGTACAAAGCGTATGGATCATCAGGGTACTCAGATACTGGTCCCCAGCCCGTCGTCTGCAGTAATCCACGAGCACCTTGAAGAGACTGGAGTTGGTCCCTGTCAGCACAGACACATCAGAGGTCCCTTTAGGGTCAGGGCATATTAAGGCAGCTATGTCTACCTCTTCCTTTACCCCAGCAACCTCCTCTGGGAATTCCAGGTGCACTATGACATACCCTTGATAGGGGGTATTCGTCCATGCTGAGGCCATACAGAGCAATGCCAGTCAGTGGCTGTATAGGCAGGTGCCTACGCATCTGTTGGTAGAATGACTGAAATATAGTAGTCACTTGAGATTCAGTATCAAGCATGGCTTTACACTCCGCCCCTTCAATCCTCACCATGACCTCTGCTCAACGCCCTATCAGTCCTGCAGGGATCCCAGCTGGATGGTCTCTTCTGGGGGAATCTTCAAATCCTGTAGGCCTAGGTGGTCTCCGTCCCCAGACCTTCTGGCAGCTACTGAATCTCTCCCAACTGATCCTCAACTTTTCATACACTAAGGAGGGGTTCTCTTCCTTATGGCAGTTAGCAGCACTGTGCCCATCCTGACCACACCGGTAACAAAAGAATTGTCCTTTCCCCCTTCGGCGAGGTGGGACAGTGGCTCTAGGTACTGACTTCTCCATCATCACAGTCTGAGGCTCCTCATTCCTGGAAATCTTAGCTTGGTCAGTGATGCTTTGCAGCTCAGCTATCCATTCCGTCATTTGTTGGGCAAGTTCCTCTGTGGTGCTCACCATCAGTACACTGGCCATTGGCAGTGGCGCTGTGCTGCCTGGTTCCAATGTTTAGGCTTCCCAACACTCGCTGGCCGCCTGCCTTTCTTCCTTTTCCCTGACCTCCTTTATCAGCTGGGAGTAACTTGGGGGATGTTCCTGCCGTTCTCTTAGTCGGAGATGAAGTAGCATCGGGTTCTGATACTGAGTCCCTCTTACAACTTGAGCCAGTCTGGTCTGATCCATCTGCTCAGCAGTCACTGCTCCCCTCATAACAGCTCTCTGAAGCAGTCTCTCCAGCCTCTGTATATAGGCTGAAATGTTCTCACCCCTTTGCTGTCGGGAATTAAGGAATTTACAGTAACTGTCCTCAGGGCCCTCTACGCTCCCAGAGGTATTATCAAAGGCCTCTAGGCAGTCCTTCACACTGATCCCAGGATCAATGAGCTTTAGGGTGCGAATTACATCTAATGCTGGGCCACTAAGGCTCTCTGTTAGACATCTTCACTTTTCTACATCGGGTACGGCCCACTCCCGCAGCATTTCAGTAGTATGCTCCAACCAGGGTTCAAACTCCTCTTCCCCAGCAAATAACCTTAAATTACAACAAGAGTTTGACGTAGCATAGGCCAACACAATCTTTTCCAATGTATGCCCCAGTGCTTTTGACCAATCATAGGCTGCGTCTGCCGCCCCTGAGCTAGAGGCTGCAGGACTGGGGCCCAACAAACCCGACATATTAGCCATTATACAAACAGTAATTTCCTCAAAATATAAACATAATTATTTCCCAGTACAGTGGAACACTCAACAGGTGCTTGCGAGGGGTACTGACCCAGGGATCCTGGACGAGCCCCCAAAAATGTAACCCTTCTGCCACTCTGAGTTGGCAGCAACCAGGACCGGGTTCAGTATCCAGGGGTTCTGTTTCAATAACACCATGCATAACCGGCTCTAGCCCCCACCCAGTGACCTGGGATGCTTACATACCACACCCCCCTGGGCGCCTCTAGGAGGCAATACTTCCCCTCTCGCAAGCACGGAGTCTGAGTGTAGCAAAATCCTTTTAATAAAGGAAGGAAACAATGCGGCATCCCATTGGAGAAACACCACAAACAGGATAACACAAACCATAAGCAAAAACCCACCTCCAAGTACGTTTGGCAATGTCCTTTCCCATTTAGGGTCTTAAGCCCAATCACCCCAAAGTCCAACAACCCGAAAGTCTCTGGTCAGTGCCATCCCAGAATTCCAAGTTTATCTGCAGAGTTTTACCCCCCCAGCCTGGGTGGAAATGGGAGGGAGGGAGTCCACACAAGGTGTTAAGGGGCACCTTACATGGGCCAGGGCCAACTGCTCTGCCTCTCTGTGGAGTTCTGCTGCAGCCTTCACCACGACCAGCTCCACTACACCAGCTGTGCCTCTTCTCCAGCTGTCCCTGCAAACCACTTCACTCCGCTCACTGTTCCATGGGCTGCTCCAACATGCTGCAAACTGCTCCGCTCTGCCAGCCGCTTAATGATAGGTCTTCAGGCTCCCCACTAATTAACACAGCACTCAGTGATCTCAGCTCTGCTCCTTCAGTGATTTCAGCTCTTAGTATGGGAGCCCTGGTGCTGGTGCACCATTGGCCTAACATGAACTCAGCTCAGCAGTCTCTAGATGGACTCCTAATGGAATCAAAATTAGCTCTACTCTTTTACAGTGGAGAGAGGAGGCTGGGGAAGAGAATGAAGCAGTCTTGGAACAGCTTAATCTCTTCCCTGATCTTCTGGGCAGTCGCAGAGAATTCTATGAATGGAACTCTGGACCCAGCCTCAGACACTGAGAGACAGGGAAAGGACAGGTGGCATTTCCAGATTCCATTGTGCAGCAATACACTTTTGTTTTAAATTCATGGTGTTTGTGGCCATCCTTACCCAGGTTTGCCAGTACATCCAGTAAGTGTGGGAAGGTGTGAAACTTGGATATTTCTGATAAAATGCAGTGAAAGAACTATTGGTGTTTGCAATCAAATTGTTAGTATTGAGATGAATGAGATGTTGGCCACAAGTTTTGGGTGCAGCTAAACTGTAGTCAGCATTGCACCCAAAGGGAGCCCCAAGGAGGTTTTATATCACCTTTGTGGCTCCCTAATTTTGGGGTCAGCCAGGTTAGTCAAACATTTGTGAAAAGTGACCCTGTTTTGGAAAACAATAGATTTGAGGTCCATGAAATTCAGGTGCCATAGTGTGATAAACTCATGTTCAATTGTATCACCTTTGGTTTGTTAATGACTTACTTTTATCAGTGTGATACTTAGTTGAGATTTTTAGCCTACTGAAGTTGAATCCCTGGGTAGTAGGTTTTCCTCTGAGTGTCTGACCCCATATGTCACCTTACACAATAGTATATCTCAATAATGTTTACTTCTAGTAAATTTAATTAATTTCTCATGGAAAATCATGCATTGTATGCCATTTAGGTCACATTCCTTAGACAGCCTGAATAAGACCAGGTATTTTTAATCATTTGCTCAGTCCTCATCACTATGGTAACGAGATTTTATAACTGTGAGACATATTTTTAGTCTAATATCCTAGCTTTTTTAAAGTATTGCTACTATTCACTATGCTCACAGACAGGCCAGCAAAGGTTAATGTTCCTCCACTCATTATTTCATTTGTTTAGCAACTCTTAGCCATAGCATAGTTTCAACCTTGGCTTCACCAGTTTGCTGCCAGGGAATGGACTGGTCAGAGAATGAATTTGTAATGGCAAAGATGTCTAAAGTTTCACCAAAGCATAAACATGTAGATCATGAAATATTTATACAGCAGCCAAAAGTGTGCCAGGTGCTTCTGAGAACAAATGTGAAGAAGACATAATGCCTGTCCTGAGCAGCTTGCCATCTAATTTTACCTCTAGTATCTAATTTTGTATTTGTTGCCTGAATCCAAGTATCATCAAAGCAATGGGGCCTCTGAAAATAAGTGTCACCAGACTTCAATGGGCCTGGTTCACTAATCTCCAGTAGCAACTTTTTGTCAGTCCAGTCTTTGGTGCCATTAAACTAATAATAACCTGGGAGTGAAAGCTTCCATGTCCCATTATTATCCCTGCAGCTGTCTGGTATTCTTATTTAATTACAGCCATTTTACGTAATTTCAGATCTCGCTTGTACTACTTGGAATGGATCTATTTCTTCTTTAAAATAAGTTATTTCTGTGTAATAAAGGTATGTAATTGAAATACAAGCCTAGAAATGGGATATATGCAACAAAATGTTAACTAGCTAAAAGTATGCAGTAGTGAGCTTTATAGCAAACTGGAAGGAAAATTGTCAATTGCAGGATATGAACAACATATGAATAGGAAATATAATATAGAACACTGCATAGCTAGCTCTGCTAATACAAGGATACAGGGCTATTAGAGATGCCACTTTAAATCACTACTCCTTAAATGATAAATATATTACAGAGAGCAAGACTCCAGCCACTGAATGAATGTTGGCATTGTCAAAAAACAGATACTGGCACATACAGCGGTACCTACCAAACCATTGGTTTGAACTCAGACACAAAATGAAATGTGTTAATGTGCGAGATTTTCTTCTGAAATCTGGTTTTTAGTTTCTGGGGGATCAAGTTTGTTTGGCCACTGAAGTCGAATAAGAGCTTGACCTTAAATGGTGCTCAGAAATACCTTGTTTCTTACATCCTAAAGAAAAATAGGTGGCAATGGTTTGATAGTAGCTAAATACATTATTCTAAGTTATTAAAAACTTAAGGGTTGGCTAAAACCCCCGAATGGCATAACTATGGCAAGGTTACCCTGGTGGTGTCAAGAAAAAAAGCAGATTAAATTTAAGGATCTCTGGGACCTATTTCTTGATTTTGTAAACCAATAAATATATTATATCATGACTTTATAGACCAGTACGAGCTGTCACTTCATTCTGCAATATACTGTAGAGTTCATTATGCAGTCAGAAAAAGAGTAAATGCAACAATGTCATATATTTTCTTTGCTAATCCAGTATATTTTTTATTTGTCAATTTATTTTTATTTATTGGCTGTACATTGGATGCATCTGTAGGAATTATAGTTAGTAATTGGTAGCAAAATTACATCTTAAAAACTGTTCAAAGGACAGGATACATAGAGAGAGAGCAGAAAATCTTCTATTTCACTTCTGTTTTTTCTATAATATGATACAAAGTACATCACTGGGATCTGATTCTGCAAACACATAGGCAGGTGAGTACTTTAAGTTCAGTGGAACTGTACATGTATCTGAGTTATTTTCATGTGTAAGTGTTTGGAGGGCTGGGGCCTTTAGTTATTTTAGTAATGGTGTAATTCCTGAAAGAGAGTTTTATCTTTTAAAATGCAAGACATCTTAAGTTGCTTGTAGTGTGTTGTGTGTGTGTGTGTGTGTTCATCAAGAATTGCTCGCAAGAATGTGAAATGAGATTCTGAAGACTCAGTAGCAGAAGTAGTAGAAACTACATCACCACTGAAATATATGCTGATGAAGACACTATATCACACTAGTTTTTAAGTATTAGCTATCTGTAAATTAATTATGAACAGATACATATGACTTTGTCTCTAACACATTGAGTTCAATGGATATACAAAACACAGACAAGGCTAGATTTATACTCTGAGCTAGGGGTGTGATTGTTTAGCTTTGGAAGATTTTCAGCACATCAGAATGAACACAACATTAGGATCATAAAAGAGAAGAAACTGTTTAATCAGACTGTCTCATTAGATTCTGATTTGTCCCATCCCAGGGAGACTAAGTTCACCAAGTCACAGCCAGTTCCGTCTGACCATCTGTGTTTTTTATTAGTGGATCAATTCAATAACATTTAATATAATATTTAATTTAATAAAGTACAATTCATTAACTTTATAAAATTTAGTATGCAATACGAACTTGTTTAAGATTTATAATGACATTAGTGTGCATGCTGTATTGAATTAATTAAAAATATCTGCAATTCTGCTTGGTATATTTTGTATTTGCAGACTTTATCTAGGAGATTTTCCAAATCACCAACTGGTACACGTAGGCTGTCCCCTTTTCATTGCTATGGACAAATATGAAAGTAGTTCAGCAATGCACAATTGCTGATTTGTCTCCAGCTTGTTATCATCTGTCTTTAGTCTCATTTTCTCTCTTTGCTATGGCTAGCACCTCTTCATCTGCTGAAATCTCTCACATGTCAGTATCCAATTAAAGTCCTTTTTATTCATAAATGAAATTTGCAAACATCAAGATCATGTTTTTCTTGCAACAATATTTATTATAGGAGGCAGAATTATTTCATAAACGCTATTCATATAGAGTATAATATTTGTATGACAGCTACAAGGCACAAAACAGCAAATACCAAATATAATGATAAATCCCTCCTCAAGGCTTGCTTCTCCAGTGGTACCTACAGAAAACTGGCCAAATAAGAATGGCTAGGCTAAGAGGTGGTTGGCTATAGCTGATGTGTACTTGTACACATTTTTAATTAAATACAAAATTATTTTGGAGCATGTCCCTACACATATTTATAAACATAACTTTATACACTTGTGTGAGTAGTTTCACTAGCTTCAATGGGAGTACTCGCATGTGTAAAGTTACTCACCCACATGCTTGTAAGGTTGGGGTTCATGACAGTACACTCTTTGGAGTAGGCACTGTGTCCTCCTTTATATGGTCCCAATACAGCAAAGCACGTAAGCAGTGAACCCACATCTAACTTTTGGTTTTGTACTTAAATTTCACTGACATCAATTGGGCATAAAAAGCAAGTGCAAAATTAAGCACATGATTAGGTGTTTTGCTTAGTTGAGGCTTGTATGGACACTGCCACAGCATACTGTGGTTGCTGCTGCTATTATTGACTTGCTTCTTCCTTATCCCCACTTCTTCTAACCTCTCCTGACGCTTCTGCTCTCTTCTGTTCTTCCTTTCTCCCGTGTTTTTTCTCCCAATTTTCTACAGTGTCCAGTAGCAGAAAACACATACAAATATATAGATATATGCTTAAAAATAATAGCGGTTTAATAAGAACATCAGAACAGCTATACTGGGTCAGACCAAAGGTCATCTAGCCCAGTTTCCTGTCTTCTAACAGTGGCCAATGCCAGGTGCCCCAGAGGGAATGAACAGAACAGGTAATCATCAAGTGATCCATCCTCTGTCGCCCATTCCCAGCTTCTAGCAAACAGAGGCTAGGGACACCACCTGTGCCCATCCTGGCTAATAGAAAGGGGAGAAAAGGAATTAAATGTTTAAAAAAATGATATAGGACTAAAAATGGGAAATAAATAAAAAGTGTTTTGATAAGCAGATGGGGTCTTAATTCCTGATTGAGGCCTATAGATGCTACAGTAATATACATAATAAACAATAGAATACTGTTAAAAAGAATAGAAAAGGTCAAGGTATAAAAAGGGGAAAAATAATTGAGCAGAAGTTTAGAACACCAAATTAATAAAGAATTATTATAACACAAAGAGGAAGATATGAAAAAAGTAGCCACAAATGCTGAATATATCTGTCTGTATAATATAAAAACATGGGACCCCATCCAGCAAACTTACACATGAGAAGCTTGATACATGTGTAACTGCTCACATATATAAACGTACTGTGTAAGTGTGGAAGATCACACCCATTGTTTTTGAACATTTACACTGCACACAAACTATGTAGTCCTCCATCTTATTTGTTATGTTCACTTGTTATAGCTTGTCTTAAACTACATTGCAAGCTCTTCAAGGCAGGGGCTGTATCTTTTATGTGCTTGCACAGAGCCTAGTACAATGGAGACTTAGGGGAGTGATTGCTGTAAAAATAATAATTATAATAAATAAAAAGAATAAATGTAGCCGTTGAAAATCCAAACTTGGAGATTATGGTGATATTAAAAGGTTCAAGAATTCTGGAGTCAAATATCAAGGAGATATAGGGGAGATATATTAAATGTTCACAATTTATTACAGCCGCAAAGATGTCTTTTACATGATTTATCTAAGCTTCCTCTGGAGAAGTACAAGAAAAGATTTATCTGTGCAAGACTATGTATTATGCGTCACAGAAACAAAGAATCGTTGCCATCTCCGAAGGAATGGATCACATCAATTGATATATCTGTAATCTTAGAAAAAATAACAATAATTAGAGACTCCCTTGAGACAGCTGGAAAAAAAATACAGAATCTGTACTTGGTCACTTGCTATGATTCAAATGCATTTGGTTTGGTATCTGTTTTGAAAGTCACTTTTTGTTCATTAGTGCCAATGTTCCAGACCAGTTTGTTGTCTGAGACACAACGGTGAACACAATTTCTGCATGAGAAACTTCTGTAACAATTATCATTATTGGAGCTTTATCCTCCATCTGTATGTTCATGAATGTATTTTGTGTTTTTTTTATTACTTTGCTATTTGTGCTGAGAGTGACATACCTGTGGTAAAATATTTCCTTTTATTGCATGTGTGACCCTGCACTCCTTGCGCTGGATGCCTTTGTATCATGTTATGATTACCACCAAACTTCTTGCAAACAAATAGTCTTTGACCTTAGGTGAAGGATAAGGTTGAAGCTGCCCTGTAGCTCAAAAGAATGTCTAGCAAATCCCTGGCCTATGTGTGTGGGTGAAGAGGTAACCACAAGTAAATAAATCCAGATATAAATAGAAATAATTGATTAAAATAAAAGAAGTTATATAAATACAAAATTGAATTTTATTATTATTTTTCTTAAATCATTGTTTGATCCTTCCTCTTTTGTATAGATGTTTTGAGACCTGAGTGTCCTCCTGAATTTATAGAATGTATTGTATTAAGTGGATTGGGTTTTGAAAAATAGATCTAATGTAAATATAGCTAATATAAAATAGATAAAATATAATATAATATATATATAATATAATAGATCTAATATAAAAATAGATCACATAAAAAAGAATATGACACATCAGAAAAGGGCAGACAAATAAACAAGGACAAGTTTTTAAAGTGCTTCTACTGAAATGCTAGAAGTCTAAATAATAAGATGGGTGAACTAGAGTGCCTTGTGATAAAGGAGGATATTGATATAATAGGCATCACAGAAACCTGGTGGACTGAGAACAATCAATCGGACACAATCATTCTGGGTTACAAAATATATCGGAAGGACAGAACAGGTCGTGCAGTGGGAGGAGTGGCACTATATGTGAAAGAAAATATAAATTCAAATGAAGTAAAAATCTTAAGCAAATCCACATGTTCCGTAGACTTGCTGTGGATCGAAATTTCATGCTCTAATAAAAATATAACATTAGGGATCTATTATTGACCACCTGACCAGGACAGTAATAGTGATGATGAAATGCTAAGGGAAATTAGAGAGGCTATCAAAATTAAGAACCCAGTAATAGTGGGGGATTTCAATTATCCCCATATTGACTGGGAACATTTCACTTCAGGACAAAGTGCAAAGATGAAATTTCTCGATACTTTAAATGACTGGTTCATGGAGCAGCTGGTACGGGAACCCACAAGGGGAGAGGCAACTCTAGATTTAATCCTGAGTGGAGCGCAGGAGGTGGTCCAAGAGGTAACAATAGCAGGACCGCTTGGAAATAGTGATCATAATACAATAACATTCAACATCCCTGTGGTGGGAAGAACACCTCAACAGCCCAACACTGTGGCATTTAATTTCAAAAGGGGGAAGTATACAAAAATGAGTGGGTTAGTTAAACAAAAGTTAAAAGGTACAGTGACTAAAGTGAAATCTCTGCAAGTTGCATGGGCCCTTTTTAAAGACATCATAATAGAGGCCCAACTTCAATGTATACCCCAAATTAAAAAACACAGTAAAAGAACTAAAAAAGAGCCACCATGGCTTAACAACCATGTAAAAGAAGCAGTGAGAGATAAAAAGGCTTCCTTTAAAAAGTGGAAGTCAAATCCTAGTGAGGCAAATAGAAAGGAGCACAAACACTGCCAGCTTAAGTGCAAGAGTGTAATAAGAAAAGCCAAAGAGGAGTTTGAAGAACGGCTAGCCAAAAACTCCAAAGGTAATAACAAAATGTTTTTTAAGTACATCAGAAACAGGAAGCCTGCTAAACAACCAGTGGGGCCCCTTGACAATCAAAATACAAAAGGTGCGCTTAAAGACGATAAAGTCATTACGGAGAAACTAAATGGATTCTTTGCTTCAGACTTCACGGCTGAGGATGTTAGGGAGATTCCCAAACCTGAACTGGCTTTTGTAGGTGACAAATCTGAGGAACTGTCACAGATTGAAGTGTCGCTAGAGGAGGTTTTGGAATTAACTGATAAACTCAACATTAACAAGTCACCAGGACCAGATGGCATTCACCCAAGAGTTCTGAAAGAACTCAAATGTGAAGTTGCAGAACTATTAACTAAGATTTGTAACCTGTCCTTTAAATCGGCTTCGGTATCCAATGGACTGGAAGTTAGCTAATGTAACGCCAATATTTAAAAAGGGCTCTAGAGGTGATCCCGGCAATTATAGACCGGTAAGTCTAACATCGGTACTGAGCAACTTAGTCGAAACAATAGTTAAGAATAAAATTGTCAGACACATAGAAAAACATAAACTGTTGAGCAATAGTCAACATGGTTTCTGTAAAGGGAAATCATGTCTTACTAATCTATTAGAGTTCTTTGAAGGAGTCAAGAAACATGTGGACAAGGGGGATCCAGTGGACATAGTGTACTTAGATTTCCAGAAAGCCTTTGACAAGGTCCCTCACCAAAGGCTCTTACGTAAATTAAGCTGTCATGGGATAAAAGGGAAGGTCCTTTCATGGATTGAGAACTGGTTAAAAGACAGGGAACAAAGGGTAGGAATTAATGGTAAATTCTCAGAATGGAGAGGGGTAACTAGTGGTGCTCCCCAAGGGTCAGTCCTAGGACCAATCCTATTCAATTTATTCAAAAATGATCTGGAGAAAGGGGTAAACAGTGAAGTGGCAAAGTTTGCAGATGATACTAAACTACTCAAGATAGCTAAGACCAAAGCAGATTGTGAAGAACTTCAAAAAGATCTCACAAAACTAAGTGATTGGGCAACAAAATGGCAAATGAAATTTAATGTGGATAAATGTAAAATGATGCACATTGGAAAAAATAACCCCAACTAAACATACAATATGATGAGGGCTAATTTAGCTATGAGTCAGGAAAAAGATCGTGGCGTCATCGTGGATAGTTCTCTGAAGATGTCCACGCAGTGTGCAGAGGTGGTCAAAAAAGCAAACAAGATATTAGGAATCATTATAAAGGGGGTAGAGAAAAAGACTGAGAATATCTTATTGCCCTTATATAAATCCATGGTACGCCCACATCTCGAATACTGTGTACAGATGTGGTCTCCTCACCTCAAAAAAGATATTCTAGCACTAGAAAAGGTTCAGAGAAGTGCAACTAAAATGATTAGGGGTTTGGAGAGGGTCCCATATGAGGAAAGATTAAAGAGGCTAGGCCTCTTCAGCTTGGAAAAGAGGAGACTAAGGGGGGATATGATAGAGGTATATAAAATCATGAGTGATGTAGAGAAAGTGGATGAGGAAAAGTTATTTACTTATTCCCATAATACAAGAACTAGGGGTCACCAAATGAAATTAATAGGTAGCAGATTTAAAACAAATAAAAGGAAGTTCTTCACACAGCGCACAGTCAACTTGTGGAACTCCTTAACTGAAGAGGTTGTGAAGGCTGGGACTATAACAATATTTAAAAGGGAGCTGGATAAATTCAGGGTGGCTATGTCCATAAATGGCTACTAGCCAGTAAGGGTAAAGAATGGTGTCCCTAGCCTCTGTTCATCAGAGGATGGAGATGGATGGCAGGAGAGAGATCACTTGATCATTGCCTGTTAGCTTCACTCCCTCTAGGGCACCTGGTATTGGCCACTGTCGGTAGACAGATACTGGGCTAGATGGACCTTTGGTCTGACCCGGTACGGCCGTTCTTATGTTCTTATGTAATATTCAATCTTACAGATGGTGGCAAAAAACATTGCAATTTTTGGATCTGGAATCCAGTCAGCTGGAGTTTTCTGAACATTTTCCTCACATAAGTGTGGAGATATAGAGAACAGAAAAAGGATCTGTTTCATATAGTGCACCTCATTTTTCTCGGGAAATATTATATGACTGATGAGAGAGATTATGTATCAGAAAGATATTTTAACAAAAAAAGGATTCAATTTCTTGTTTTATTTAGTGAAGCTTCAAGCTTTGAGTGACCGTGGACACTTACATCATTCATATAGTGTACTGGACCTGAAGAATTAGAAATATTTATTAAGAGAAAACTTCAAGAAGTAGAGTGAAAGAACATGGCAGTGATTGTAACATAGGGTCAGTCCTGCTCTTATTGACATCAGTTGAATTTGCTATTGACATCGATGAAAGTGGGATCACGCTTCTGGTCCAGAGGCTTAGGTACTGGAGTGCCTATTGCACTGTTTTCCCCTTTGACTTGACTAGAGTATATGTCTTGTATAATACTTACGTGGAAGCAAAGGAAACTATGTGAGGCAAACAGAGCAATCTACATGCACATAGGCTGTTACCATATATTTTGTCCTTGATATTCTGGTACTGTCCTTTCACTGAAATGTACTTTCCAGAAATATACATTTAGTGTAATTATACAGATAATAGAGGAAGAGGAGTGAACCAGAAAATGAAGATCAAATAATTAGAGAGAACCTAACCTGACCTAATCTAACCATAACCTGAACCTCCCCTCCAAGCTTCTTTGATTATAAATTCTGAGATCCAACCCCCCTCCCCACAAATACCCTAGTTCTCAGTCTAATTCAAAACAAGAAAAAGCTTTCCTGCCTCCCCCCCCGGTTCCAGAAATTTCACAAGAAAAAATGTCTTCATGAAAATTCAGCCCATGTGGTGGAAAACGCTCCATAATAGCTGATTTCATGAAATTTCCACTTTTCATGAAGGCAGAAATCTTGTGAGAGCTATTGGTCTTGCAGGTTTTTTCCATTTTGGGAAAAACCTTACAGGAATCACTTGCAAGATCTTAGTGCTGTGAAATCGAAACATAGTCCTGATTCAGCTTCAAGCTAAATTCCCATGCTTAACATGTACTATCTCCAAACATTGTCTTCTCACCCCAGCTGTACTTCTAATGACTACATATTAACCTTTTCTACAATATAATTTTAAATACATTGAATTTTTATAGTGCTTCTGGTTGGCTATAACTCTTGTGCACCATTAACTTAACCTAAAAATACTGTAGATGTTTACATAAGCTTCCACTAGTGACAGTGTGCTGTAGCGAATTGAGCAAAAGAGTTGTGATGGGATTTGCTGAGTAATATCTTTCTCTTTGTGGTCTTTGGAAATTCACCTGACTTCTGAGTCTTTCACTTTCCTTGCCTCTAAAACAAGACATTTGCTAAAAAGAATTAGCTAATATTTGTGAAGCACTTACAAAACAAAGTGCTATATAAATACTAAGTTGTTGAGATGATCATATATAATAGTTAAAAGCTATTTAGCCTTTTAGGCTAACAATATGAATTCTGCAGAATGCCGTGGATTTTGTTTATTTTTGAAAGGAAATTGAAAGTGTATATTTAAATAAAGCTGTAGTATAAACCAGCATAAGGGCTTGATCTTCCTCTCAATAATGTCAATGTCAAGGCTCCCATTGACTTTAATGGTGCAGGATCAAGTGCTAAAACAGGAGATTCACAGTTAATGTTCACATGCCATCCGCACTTCTCTTGGGTGTGCTTTGGTAATTTTTATAGATATGAGAGCTGGGGTTGTATATCAGTTGTAACTTTTGAATTTCTGGTAGTTTTTGTTTTTTGTGTCACAACCTGAATGTTATTTAAACATCTTTTGTATTGTTATTTAACACTGGATAATTCTCTAGAGGCCTCTTCAAAACAGCTAATGTTCCCTTTGGCACTGAAATCCACTTACCTTAACTGACTTCTGTTATACTTCAACCTGATTCTCAGAGTCACAATGGTAATATTCATTTTAGTGTCCCAATAGGCTCTTAGTATTCATCAAATATTTGATTTACATTTTCTAATAAGGCTTATGGAATGCAGGCACATGAAACCCATACCCTGCCATGATTCTTACTACTGTCTCTTTCATTAACACTGCAGATTATTTCTCTAAAATAATTAAAATCTGTAATTGAATACACTAGAATAATTTTGGAAAATTAGTTTAATTATTCCAATGCTTGTATTTGGAAAGATCACATCATTTATAATAACTGAATGAATAAATGTGACTTTCATCCCCCCACCTCATTTGGTTGATATTTATCATTTGAGAAGAAATATGTATTGATGCTTTCAAATGTATGTCTTGGTTGAGCACCACAGACACACTTTACGTGTTGCTTAATGCAAGTCTCGAATGGTAAGACTTTATGATTAACTTTTCTGTTCAAAATTAGTTTAATAACCAATCGCTGTATCCTTTACTTAAAAGTACTTACTGATAAATTCTTCTCCCCCCCTTACATATCTAAAACACACAAATTAATCCTTAACTGATGTACTTGTCATATATTTTTAGCCAAGGTAAAAGTATTTACCCCTTTGGGTAACAAATGAAGCATGTATTCAATATGCAGGATTAGCTACAGTTCAGAAATTGCAGCAGTACCTGGGCAGAAATGAGAGAGTACAAGAAGTAACTGACAGATGGACTGAAAGGGTCCTGGCATTTCTGGAGTTGTGGAAGTCCCAAAATACATTAGTTCTGCCACAGTGTAGCTGTTCAGGAGACTCCACATCCCAGCAAAGGTTCATTAGTTGGTGCCTCTGCAAGAACACTAAGGAGGTTTATGATTCACTGGCCATAAACCACTGCACAGCACTTTGCAGCTGATACTACAGTAGATTGAGTTGCAGAACTGAGTGACATTTTGACATTATAATATAGGTTGAAAAATTTTTAAACTATGCAGTAAAAAAAGGGTAAGACACTAAATGAGTTCCACCAGTAAAAGACCTAAAAGGTAATAAGAAGGCGGAGGTTTTTAATGCCTATTATGCTTCAGTCTTCACTACAAAGGTTAATTGGGACTAGGGCAATCAGACAACAAGTGTGAAAAACTGGGATGCGGGGGGGGGTCTATAAGAAAAAGGAGCCTATATAAGAAAAAGACCCAAAAGTCAGGATTGTCCCTATAAAATCGGGATATCTGGTCACCTTAATTGGGACCAAATACTCAACACAATATTAACAATAAAGGGGAAGGAACACAAGCCAGACTAGGGAAAGAACAAGTTAAAGAATATTTAGATAAATTACAAGTATTTCAAATTGGCAGAGCTACAGTACTTAAGAAATTAGCTGAAGCAATATTGGAACCATTATGGATGATCTTTGAGATATCTTGGAGAATGAAGGAGGTCTGGAAAAGAGCATACTTAGAACTTATCTTTAAACAGGGGAAGAAAGAGGACTGGGAAAACTGTAGAGGGTTCAGCCTAACTTTGATAACTGGAAATAATGATTAAATGATTAATTTATAAGTATGTACAGGATACTAGGGTTATATGTAATAGCTAAGGCTACAATTTTGTCATGGGTATTTTTAGTAAAAGTCATGGACAGGTCACAGGCAGTAAACAAAAATTCTCGGCCCATGACCTGTCTGTGACTTATAGTATAAATACCCCCCGACTAAATCTTTGGGGGACAAGGGGAGAAGGGTGCCCCAGAGGGCTGGGACTAGCAGCACCAGCAGTAGGGTGCTGCCGGAGTAGTGGCTGACAGCCCCAAGGACCACAGCTGGGGGCCGCCAAGCAGCAGCTGCTCCAGTCAACCCCGGGACCAGCTGCCAGGGGCTTTCTGAGCAGTGGCCAATATGACTGGCCCCATAGTTGCTCCAGTAGCCTCTGGCTGCAGGGCCACCCAAGCAGCTGGTGTGGCTGTCCCCAGTGCCATCTGAGCAGCTGGCCTCAGTGCCAGCCACACTGACTGCTGCAGAAGTCACAGAGGTCACAGAAAGTCACAGGATCCATTATTTCTGTGACCTCCATGACAGACCAGGAACCTTAGTAATAGCCAACAATGATTGATGAAGAACAAATCATATCAAACCAACCAAATTTCCTTTACTGACAGGGTAACTGATCTGATGGATTGGGGCAGGCCCGGGGGGGAGGAGTGACATGATAAAGTAGACATATTTCTTGATTTTTAGTAAGGATTTTGACAGTTCCACATGACATTCTCATAAGTAAACTAGGGCAATACTGTTTAGTTGAAATTACTATAATGCGGGTGCATAACTTGTTTGAAATATCACATTTAAAGAGTAGTTATGGTTTGCTGTTAAGCTAGGAGGACATATATAGTGGGGTCTTGCAGGGGTCTGTAGTGAGTCCAGTGCTAGTCATTATTTTAATTAATGACTTGGATAATGGACTAGAGAATATGCTTGTAATATTTGCAGATGACACCAAACTAGGAGGAGTTGCTGGCACTTTGGAGGACAGGATTAGACCTTGACAAATTGGAGGACTGGTCTGAAATCAATAAGATGCAATTTGATAAAGACAGGTGCAAAGTACTACACTTAGGAAGAAAGAATTCAAATGCACAACTAAAACCGGAGAACAATTGGCTAGGAAGTAGTTCTACTGAAAAGGATGTCAGATTATAGGGGACCGTAAATTGAATGAGTCAACAATATGATGCAGCTACAAAAAACCCTAATATTCTGGGGAGTATTCACAGGAGTGTCATATGCAAGATACAGGAGGTAGTTGTCCTGCTATGCTCAGCACTTAGCTGGAGTACTGTGTCTAGTCCTGAGTGCCACATTTTAGAAAAGATGTAGATAAACTGGAGAGAATTCAGAGGAGAGAAGCAAAAATGATAAAAGGTTTAGAAAACCTGACCTATGAAGAAAGGTTGAAAAAACTGGATATATTTAGTCTTGAGAAAAGACTAAAGAGAAACCTGATAATAGTCTTCAAATAAGTTGAGGGTTGTTATAGAGAGGACAGTAATCTATTGTCCTCTGTGTCCAGTGAAGGTCAGATGAGAAATAATGGGCTTAATTTGCAGCAAGGGGAATTTAGATTAGATATTAGGAAAAGCTTTCTAACTATTAGAATAGCATAGAATAAACAGTGTAATTGGTTACCAGGGAAGACTGTGGAGTCCCCATCTTTGGAGGTTTACAAGAACAGATTAGACAAACACCACTCAGTGATGGGCTAGGTATACTTGGTCCTGCCTCAGTATAGGAGGCTGGACTAGAATATTCTTATGGTCCCTGCCAGCCCTACATTTCTATGATTTATATTCTATGATAATTAATCTAAGAGAAAAGAGAAATTGGAAAAGGTGGAAGAAAAGACTTCTGATATCCTGTTTGGTAGTGGAGGACAGAAACAATGTGGTGAAGGAATGAGAGAGAAATCAGTACAAGAACAAAAGGGAAACAAAGTAGGTTATTTTTTAAAAATGAATTCACTGAAGGTCAGACCTTCATTTAGTGTAAATTAGTGTTGGAGCTATGCCAATTTACACCAGCTGAGGAGCTGACCCATAAATCTAATATACCTAAAGGTTACCATAGAATACCAAGGACTGCTGTTATACCCACACATATTATAATTTATACAAATATTTATATTTGCACATAAATAAAATAGCTAATTATACCTGTGTACAGGATTCCAAATGACTGGATTCTCGGAGTGAGTGCAAAGCTATGGTGCTTAAAAATAGAAGTTCTTGTACCCAGGCTACCCGTGCCTGCCACTCTGGATCTAATAAGGAGTGTTTCTCATAGGAGGCACATTGCACCTGTGATCCATGATCTGCACAATATCCAGTTTGTACTGGAGTGTAGTTAAAGGTGTCAGTTTTAACCTGTAGAGCTTTAAATGGCTTGACTGCCTGTCTCCTAGTGTGATCCTGTGGCAGGGAATTCATTTGAAGTGCTTGAACTAACTGTCCCCAGATTTTAACTTAAGGGGACAGGCAGAGCATTTTGAAGAGGTCTTTTTTATTGTTTTATTTTATTTCTATAATCAGTTTGCCAAAGTCTGGGTTTTTGGGCCTTCGGACACGTAGCAGCACCCATTTGTTCTGCCAGGATGAGCAACTTTTAATTTCCTTCCTCTCTTCTGGTGTACTCTGAGCAAAGCTATCTAGAGGATGACAACACCGTTTTGTGACGAATTTTGAGGTTTCAAAATTTGTTGCTATTCCACATAGGAACAAAACCCAAAGCCCTTTGAATATTTTCATAAAAATTGAATTTTGTCACAATATCTCTTTTTGGAGCAGAATGGTGTGTGTGTGTGTGTGTGTGTGTGTGTGTGTGTGTGTGTGTGTGTGTGTGTGTGTGTGTGTGTGTGTGTGTGTGTGTGTGTGTGTGTGTGTGTAAAAAAAACATAATAGTCAGGACACTGGCCTGGCTCATGTGAGACCCAGCTTCACGTTTCTGTCCTGCCTGATTCAGATCACAGTTTTTCATGCCAGGTCACTCTGAATCAAGAAGGGATGGGACTTGAATTTGGGTCTTTGACATCCTGGGCCAATGCTCTAACCACCAGGCAATGGAGCATCAGAGAAAGGTGCTGTCTCTCAACTGAAAAGCTTTGGCTTTGATGAAATGAAGAAGAGGAAAAAAGTCTTTGCAGAAAAGGTGAGGTGGATATTAAGAGATAATCTTGGGCAACTTCACTCTACCCTCCAAATGAAGAAATTAAGCAGCCATATTAGCCAATTAAATATTACTGCTTTCACAAGGCCTGATTCTGCAATCTCTTATCAACATTGAATAGCATTCACATGAGGCCTTATTGAGTTAAATGAGTAAATACTCATTATACTCATGTAAGTAAATACTACTCAATGTAAGGTTTGCAGAACTGGGCCCAAAGGCAGTTGAAATAGTCATGTATCACTCTGTTTTTCTCAGAGAACCACTGGAGTCCTGTCAGGTAGAGTTCTGTGTGTAGATTCAAAGGAGAATATGGCTGATATTAGGACATGACCTTTAACAGCATCTTCTCTGATTCTGTTCCTTCAAAAAGGAGAGTACTGAGTAGCCTCCTAGAGCTGCGTAGTACTTTCCCTGTTCATGTCCGAGAGAATCATTTCAGTGCTAAAGAGCAGAATGCAGCCCTAATAATTTTTCTGAATACTGCTTGCAGAGCCTAATTCTGTTCCGACTGAAATAACTGGGAGGGAAAAACCCACATATTGGCTTTAATGAGGCAAGATTGGACCCTTAATGGTATCACCGTCACGTAAGCTTTGGGTTTGTTTTTTAGCATTATGCTTTTTAAGTGTTTTTAGTTGCTGCCTGCAGTGTATACAGCTGTGAACTTGGATAATAAATAAGGATCATTTCTATGAAGAAACCTTTGGCAGCATTTTTTGCTTTGCTGAGGTAAGCTGTTAGTCATCTGCCAACAAAGTGTAATCAGCTAGATTTTAAATATTGCCGTGTCTTTCTGGTTTTACTGTATATTTGATTAATCAATAAATATGTGTTCAGTATGTTTTCCAAGCCAAGCAATATTGGTATTGTTGCAAGATGCATTATTAAGAGGAAACTAATGTAAACCAACTAGAGCTACTGTGAAGGGTATTTTTAATTAAAATGTTAAAAATGTTATGGAAAACGGACAGAAGACAAAGTATCATTATCAAAAATATTATCAAAACATTATAGTGACATGTTGGTACACAGCATTTCCAAGTCTCTTTATTCTTAGGGCCATATACACTGCTGGTGAAAGTGAAAGCAATGGAGCTGAACTCATGGATGCTAAGGATGGATTTGTGCCAAATTCTGGCTTCAGAATCATACAAGCAAACATGGACAAGATTCAGAAGGCAAAATTTAGACTCTTAACTTCATATTTAAGGACTTGCCTGATTTTCAAAAGTGCTCAGTACCCCGTCAAGGAATTTATTTAAATAATAGAATAAATAGAAATATAGATGTACCAGATTATTTTTAGGCTTCTGTCCTTTGTTGTGAACTATTTCAGGGCAAAAAATACTCATGCCAAGTTTCCTCCCTCAGAAACATCCTAGAACAAAACAAAAAAGGCCTAGAAGGAAGTCATAACTAAATGTGATGTGTGAATGAAAGCACTAAGCAGTATGAAATAGGAGTGGTTTGGATGGATACAATTTGGCCTGGTATGGCTAGAAAACTGTGAAGGTATGTCCTGGCTCACAAACAAGGCAGATAGTAAAGGGTTAAATTAGTTGGTTCTCTTTGACTCATTGATTCAGCCAGAAATATTAAGACGCTTATGGTGTATCTTAGGTAGGACAGTCACTGGTAAAAGGGCAATGATGCAGCTGCATCTCAAGAAATACTTTCTGATTACAGGGGGAACACAGCAATGGGTATCACCCAGGTAATTATCCTGTAAGTTTCCTACTATTTTTCCTGTAATGCATATAAACAGGACGAGGGCATGTACACTTGGAAATGAGTGTTGTGTTCGGTTCTGATTTGAAAAAAAAATATATTTTGATGTGTTCTCTGATATTTTAACTCTTGGATACTTCCATTTGGTAACTGGGAAATGTCAAGTCAGACTCTGCGGCATCACTAATGTAGGCCTAAACTTAGCTAGCCTCTAAACAGGCCCATGCAGTCAGACATTACTCCTTGATTGGGTAATTCTGATCATTTTACCATACTTTGTTTCTACTATACAAGTTAAAAAAATTCCTTCCACCAACTCCAATATGAGGAACTAACATTAAAAATGTATTTAAACAAGATGTCTGAGCCTAAAATTGCTACTGTTCAAAATAATCCGATTCCATGGTGGGACGATAACAGATGCAACATGTCTCTGAGATCACTTGAAGTTCTGTGGATAGCTGTGTGCAGAGTACATGAATTAACTTATTACATCTCAGAAGTGAAGTGTTATGTGCATAATATATGTTGATATGTTGTGTGTGACTGTTATCTAATTTTTAGAGCCATATCTTCATTGATGCATAGCCTTATATACTGCTAAAGGCTTCATATAGGACAATGGTTAGTTTATACCACTTTTTTGAGGATATACTAATTTTCAGTGGAAAACTAATATTGATGACAAAAAACCCTTTTAAATTAAGATAGTGAATACATTAACCTAAATAACTCTTATGAAAGGCAATAGTCATGGAAAATTAAAGTACTCAGAAAGTAGCAAGAATTTTTATAGACTCTCAGTGCTTAGCAGCCAGGGCTGCCTGAAAGACATGGGTGGGGGTATATTCAGTTGAGTGACTGTGTGTGATCCAATGGATAGGGATACCTGAGTTTTATTTTCAGCTCTGCTGTTGCCCTGCAGTATAACCTTATGAAGTCACTTAATATCTCTGTTTCTCATCCAACCCTCTATCTTCCTGCACCACTGAAGTCAATGGGAGATCAAGATATTATAGGCAGTGACTTCTTTAGCTGTGTGTTTTTACAGTGCCCAACACAATGGGCCGCAATCTCAGCTGGGGACTGTAGTAACTACTGTAATATAAATAATAGTGTTTTAATTAACTGCTTTATTTCAGTTCTGTTGTCTCACAATTTTTTCGAGTAATATGGACATTTTGTTTCCTTTACACACGTAAAATGGTGCCAGGAGACTCAGTTGGTTTGAGGGTCAGCAATTATGTGGTTATTCAAATTCCTTGCACCTGTAGGTCAGATTTTATTTGTTTATGTTTTGTGTTTCAGACTGAGTGTTCACGAAATACTATGAATTTAAAATATTCAAAAAAAGAATTAAATGAAAACATTAACACTGTTAAGTTTATAATCAGTGTGATGTGGGGGATGAAAAGTAATGTGGAATCCAGCTGTACAGAATGTTGGCATAAGAGCTCTTGACTTACAGCTGTTTCTTTATCCTTTTTTGTTAGTTTAACAGTATATTTTTTTCCAGAAAACCTTGTTTTGCATGACATATAAATTCAAAAGATTATTTAGTTCTGTGCATCATAATTTTGTGAATTCAAATCCCATTAAAGTCACACAGCATTCGTATGTAGTGGACAGGCTAACTAATACGTCTCTCCCTACTGTTCCCTCCCTTATTCACTACATACTTTGCATCTTCTGCAGCAGATGAATCACAAGTCTTACAAAAGGGGGCAGGGCAAGGAAAAACGATAAACTGAAACACCGAAATCTGAAAAAATAACTGTTTTTACTTTCCATTTTTATTGCTAAAATGGAAATTTTTGAAAAAGTAGAAAATGTTCACATAAATTTCCAATTTTAAAAAAGGCATTGTTACAATGAACTATTTTGTTTGGCTTGGTTTGCTGGTTGGTAGTTTATGGTCCTCCCCCCCAAGCTCACAGGGATACCAAATGAACAATTTTTTAATACTATAAATAAAAGCAATTCCAGCAGTTCTGTTGTTGGCATACACGTTCTGTTGCATAGTTTTAACAATGTTGAGTTCATAAAAGTCTATTGTGCACTTTAATCCTAGGTTGTGGTAGTTTCAAACATTGCTTGATGCCATCAATTCAAGTACCTACTTTAGTTTTTTTAACTCATAGCCCTTTGTTTTGTTCTCATCCAGTGTGTGGGAAGACTATTTGAAGGCAATTTTGGTATGTAGCTCTTGTAGAAAATTTCTAATTTACTCCTTTTGCCTCTGCAATCCTGATATTGCACATCTGCAAAAGACTAGATTTTTATAGCTGTTTTTAATTTTGGATAAAAATGATAAGTTGGTTTCGTGGTTAAAGAGGTGACTGTAACTGTGGAGACCTGGATGCTATACAGCCCTCTGCCACAGGAGGCTACATTCCCAAAGGGAATTTAGGTTGAGTATTGGAGTGCTTAACTTATAGATGCCCTGCCGTGAAGTGGAATCCTCAACCCCTTGTCAAGCACCCAGACTCCCTATACTAGGGGTAGGCAACCTATGGCACAGGTGCCGAAGGCGGCACGTGAGCTGATTTTCAGTGGCACTCACACTGCCCAGGTCCTGGCCACTAGTCCAGGAGGCTCTGCATTTTAATTAATTTTAAATGAAGCTTCTTAAACATTTTAAAAACCTTATTTACCTTACATACAACAATAGTTTAGTTATATATTATAGACTTATAGAGAGAGACCTTCTAAAAATGTTGAAATGTATTACTGGCATGCGAAACCTTAAATTAGAGTGAATAAATGAAGACTCAGCACACCACTGCTGAAAGGTTGCCGAACCCTGCCCTATACAATGTATAGGGAAAGCTAGTCACCTAAAAAAAGTGTTTTGCAGAACCCAGCAAGCTGAGTGGGGAGTCACTTAAGCTAGCCAGTAGGAAATGCCAAAACAAGGGTTAGGACCTATGCCCCATCCCTCAAAGGGAGCTAGGCACCTAAATCCAGGCTGAAGGGAGGTATCTCCCTCTGCTCAGGATTCATGCTCATGAAACCTCTCCTGGAGTTATGTGCCTAAGCATGGTCAGTGCTTTCTCCAGAAAAGCAGAGGAGGATCCACACCCTGTGACTCAATACAGAGCAGGGATTTGTACCCAGGTGTTCCTCCTCCTGCTTGAGTGCTCTAACCACTTGGGTTTGGGCAAAAGGGTGGTGGCAGTGCCACCACCTCCTGCTGTGTTTTGTGCTCAGCCCAATCTAGGATATGTGCTCCAAGGCAGCATCTGAACACATCTACTGGATTATCTACTGGATCAGATATGTGGGGGTGGGGGAAATCCTACTTTATGAATCCTGCCAGGTCTCAGGTGTGAGTTAGGTGCCAAGCTTCTTGACAGTGTCAAGACTGAGACAGCTTTGCTCATGCCCATCAGCAGAAATTTAGGCACCATGGAGATTTTACCAGTGGAAACTTAGGCCACCTATAGGGTTAGGTGGCTGCTGAGCAAGGGTTTTGTTAATGTCAGTGATATATTGGACTGAGATGCCTTAAGGGGAAGCCCCCCTGTGAATCTGGACCAGGGTTCCTAGGGACAAATCATTTAAACCAAAATGTAAACAGGTGGCCTGTAATTATGTGTTCCTCATTTTCTGGATGTCCATTTGCAGACGTGCAGAATCTCAAGTGCAACTGAAGTAAATTGGTGCTGTTCTTTGAACATAAAAAAATACTATTAAATACTAATTACTCTGAAAAATTAGGTACTAGGTGACTCAAGTTAGGCACTCAAAATTAGTGGACATTTAATTTTGACTTTAATCTCTCCCTGCCTCAGTAATATCACCTCTTAGGGGTGTTGTGAAGATAAGTTCATTAATTTTTGCAAAGCACTCAGATACTGTGGTGGGATCATTGTAGAAATCCCACGTGGTAATTAATAATTTTGTATTCAGTGCAGGGTTTTAGTGTTGTGTGGTAAATAAGGCCTGAGATCACACAGTGAATGATGACAATAAAAAGAAATATTAAATAGCTAACCATTCAGTGAACATAGTTCATTTTGTAAACTGAATGAGTCCTGTGAAAAAATAGTACCTTAATTCTAGTATTTCACAACTTTTGAGTGCTTGAATTTGCAAACTTAATGTTCTTTTAACTCAGTTTTTAAAAATATATACATATATATATATTATATATATATAGAGAGAGAAATATAGTAAAAGACCATTCTTGCATTAGAGATCTCATGGTCTTTAAGACAAGACAGCTGCATGCGCCATTTTTTACATATAGAGGCTTTGCTGCTGTTAGTAGAGAAAATTGAGCACATCAGTAGTGTCAGATTACTGCCTGCCTAGCCAATTGCATGCCCATATTTGCATGCACAGTTACATACAATTGCATATGTCAAATGGCATAGTATCAAACAAACCTCTTTGTAAGTGGAAAAATTAGCTGGAAGATATTGAATGCTGCTGACCCCTTCTGGTTGGTCTGCCTACAAGTTGGGAAGTGATTACTCCCTTTGAAGGGGAATTAAACTATATAAATCAGGTATTTGGGGGCTCATTTTGTTAAGCTTTGTGATCAGAGATAACCTGTGATCTGTACAGCTCTCAATTTACTCTGGCTATCAAAGTGCCCTACAGAGATCACAACATGTTCTGAGATGAAAATGTAATGGAAGATATCTTCTGATTCTAACTTCTGCCTGCCAATCACCTGTGCAGAAGGAGGGCCCATTAGTATGGATTACTGGAGCTACACTCATAAAAACCCATTTTACAGGTAGGGGTAAAATTCCCTTTTCATTCAGTACCTTAGTGGATGTAATTAACATTTTTGGTTCTAATTATAGTTTTTGTATCTCAGCCATTATGCTAATGGCATTATTCAGTAGTACGTGAGATTGCATTCATTTTCACTGGTGAATTAAACCTTTATTAAAGAAAAATTCCCCCAGGTCTCATTCTGGAGTTAAGTAATTATTCATTTGGTTTTATCCTGGCAATTAGCTTATATACTGTAGCTCTCATTACTGAGTTTCTATACTTCCCTGAATGAGATTAACCCACCATGGTAAATAAATGCCTACCAGCTTCCTGTGGGTTGCTTTTTAAGCACATTTTGTAATAAAAAAAGGACTCGTGAAGCCATGAAAAAGCATTCTGGTTCCCAACAAACAATGCAGTAAAAGAGAGGAGATGATGATGGACATTTGGGACTCAAACAGCAACAACAAAAAAGGGATTATGAAGCCTTCCAACAGAGCAGTTAATTTTTATTATTTTTTTATTTATTCAGCTGATCTCTTTGCTGAGTAGGTTGTGGCAGATATTGCAACTGTATATGGTATCTTCTGGGGAACAATATTGTATTAAGTTTATATATTGCTGTGGCCAGAGATTACATGTATCATTGTTCTAGTGCAGGGGGGAAGGTTATCACAGCTCCTCCAGGGACCAAAAACCTTGTGTGTATTGGGTGTGGTGGTGATTCAGGTGAATCACTTAGGTTGCAAACACATCCAGAGAGGTGCCACCCCTGGGGAGTCTTGCATACACTGGTTCTAACTGGGTTCTCGGAGACAAACAAATAAAGAAAGGGCTTTTGTCATAAAAAGATTGTGTTTAAACTGACTCAGGGCCCTCTCTCTCTGAACCAGCAAACGGACAGGACCTTCTGTCCAAGGGGGACCCTTAACTCTTGCAGAAGACTTGGAAGGACTTTGACTTACTAGGGCCCCATACACTGGTGGGTGACCTCTGGTAAGCTTTTAGCATGCATACAGGAATTTTTATTGTTTTAATATATTATTTCTATAATGCTTTTACCTTAAGAATAAATGTGCTTGCTCATAAACTGCTACCTGATAACTTTTAACTGCTGGTAGTACTCTGTTCATAGCCTTCAGAGAGAGAAAGCAAAGGACATGGGCTTTAGGCAGACTGTGTTGCTGGGGATATTGCACAGCAACCTGCCTTACACTGCAGCCTTAAAACCCCTGGTTGGAAGAGAGCGAGATGCCCATCTCCAACAAGAGAGGTGACAGTTGGGGATGGAAATCTTAAGTGAGTACTGTCAAGGGACCACAGAGGAGGAACACAGGTGCAGTTTTCCCTGAAACTGTGACATAGGTCAGTATGTTTTATGACTGCGCTATGCAGTGTGCTAGGCCACATTTGCCCAATGACAGCCTGTAGGCTTACAGACATTTCTTGGATGATCAGTCATACCTCACATTCATTCCACTGAATAACTGTCTATCTAGCTACCTATATACCTATCCTCCATCATTCTAGTTTCTGAACACCTCACAAACACTATTGCATTTATCTTCACTATGTCCCTCTGAGGTAGAGAAGTGTAATTGTGCCTGTTTGACAAATGGGAAATTGAAGCACACCAAGACTAGCTTGCTTACCACAGGTCACACAAGAAAATTACAGTAGAGTCTGGAACTGAACTCAGTTCTTCTGAATTCCAATCTATGGTCTTAAACACTGAGAGGAAGAATGTTCTTACATTTGCCATCATTCTTATTTAAAAAACAGTTATATGTTCCAAAATATGAGTCAAATTAAGTCCTTACTCAATTTAAACTTAGTTTTCACTCTTCTCCCCTTTCCTGAGATTGATTTCCACATGTAGGGACAATCATCAATTTTTTCTGTAATTGTAGCAAGAGGTTTTATAATATTTCCAGGCCAAAATATTTTAAAGATCTCTTAAATCAACCGAGCACTTTGTCTACCCAACCTTCACTCGTGGATAAGATATAATAATAGCACAAGATCAAAATCTGAAGTACTACCTCAGACAAAGCTGTAACTGATTCCATGGGAGTTTTATCTCAAGAAAGACTTCAGATCTTGACCTTGAACAACTACCTGTATGCAAAATACAGACATAGCCTCCTTTATGCTATGAATACAGTCAATTTGCACAGATAGGCAAACCTGAGTATAAATTTATGTTTGATAAGCATCATTTAATATCTCTGTTCCCTATTCTGGCAATATCTATGATATACCCACAGGATCTAAGAACCATCTCAAACAGCAGCACTGTCTAGTCCAAATGCAAGTTACATTTTGTTGCCTTAACCTTCAGTTGCAAACACACAGACCATAGCCAACATAAAATAAACAAATGGAAAATAATTTAAAAAAATCTCCTTCCCATTGGAGAGAAAAAGACCCAGGGGACAAATGCTAGCCACATCATTTAATGAACTCCTGGAAGGCACCTAGATAGTTTCTTGATAAAGGAGGTCTAAGAAGCTGAATATTAGTATAGAATTCAATGTCATTAATAAATCTTAGAATAAATTATATGCAGAGTTATAGGCCACTAAAATAAAATGGAGAGTACTGCAGGAAATAGGCTACCTTAAAGGGTTAAGAGATTGCTTAGTCAATATTCATAAAGTGTTTTGAAACGTACTGTGCTACAGCTCATCATTATAATGGATTTGGATTGTGTACAGTAAGACTTGCATAGCATTCATTTCAATACAAATGTGTTTTATAAATTAATACATATATCCAGGTCTCTCTTAGGGTATAAAGTAGACACACAATAGAATCAGTATGGTAGCAATGTTGAATACTTTGATCTGGAAGACTTGGGTTCAGTTCCAATCTCTCACTCCTTAGGTAGTAAACAGAGCACTATGGAAAAAATGTGCTCAGTCCTGGCAAGAGAATAAGGTAGTGCTTTTATGATGACCCCTTTTGACCATTGAAGAAGCAGTGTGTGTCTGGCCTGAAGGATGACGATGGTAGTTTTAAAGTGGAATTCGTCTCTGAAATGTCATTCTATAAAAGTGTAACGAGGGGGCTTCTGTGTTTAAAGAATATCAATTACTTCTTATCAATATTCTCAGTTTACATGTAAAAAGATTTTTTTTCTACCAGCACAGCAAATTCTGTGGCTCTTCAAAATCAAGCTGAGTGTTTTCCTTCTCATGCATTATCAGTAATAATAAAGATCCTCCAGGCCAAATTCTTCCCTCAGTAATACTTATACAACTCAGCTACTCTCTGTGGCATGATTGCATTGTGGTGCCAGGCTGCCATTGGATGGAGCTTAGTGGACTATTATTATTATGACAAAAGTTTAATATCATTCTCACATTTTAAACAGCACACTGGTCTGGGAGCGTAACAGCAACATGAAACCTACTAGACTAGTAGCTTGCTGGCAAAAATGTGACTCAAAGCCAGCTAGCTTCTTGATTTGAGATGTGCAAATACTTCACCTTTATGTCCAAGGAAAATGGTCATTACATTAAAGCAAATAAATGAAGCAAAATTCTACTGGAGTTGAGAGCAGCACAGTACTATGCCTTTACTAGCTCTGCAACCCTACCTTCTACTGTAGATGCTTACAGTCTAATAATATCTATAGTGTCTCATTTAAACAAGCACGAGGAACAAGCAGCTTTGTTCTCTTAAGGGATGAAATTGGAGGGTCCAGATAATCTTCATCCAAAAATATTAAAGGAACTGGCACATGAAATTGCAAGCCCATTAGCAAGAATTTTTAATGAATCAGTAAACTCAGGGGTTGTACCGTACTGCTGGAGAATTGCTAACATAGTTCCTATTTTTAAGAAAGGGAAAAAAGTGATCCAAGTCACTATAGGCCTGTTAGCTTAACATCTGTAGTATGCAAGGTTTTGGAAAAAATTTTGAAGGAGAAAGTAGTTAAGGACATTGAGGTCAATGGTAATTGGAACAAAATACAACATGGTTTTTACAAAAGGTAGATCATGCCAAACCAACCTGATCTCCTTCTTTGAGAAGGTAACAGATTTTTTAGACAAAGGAAATGCAGTGGATCTAATTTACCTCAATTTCAGTCAGGCATTTGATATGGTTCCACATGGGGAATTATTAGTTAAATTGGAAAAGATGGGGATCAATATGAAAACTGAAAGGTGGACAAGGAACTGGTTAAAGGGGAGACTACAACGGGTCATACTGAAAGGTGAACTGTCAGGCTGTTATTAGTGCAGTTCCTCGGGGATTGGTTTGGGGACCAATCTTGTTTAATCTTTTTATTACTGACCTCGGCACAAAAAGTGGGAATGTGCTAATAAAGTTTGTGGATGACACAAAACTGGGAGGTATTGCTAATGCAGAGAAGGACCGGGATATCATACAGGAAGATCTGGATGACCTTGTAAACTGTAGTAATAGTAATAGGATGAAATTTAATAATGAAAAGTGCAAGGTCATGCATTTAGGGATTAATAACAAGAATTTTGGTTATAAATTGGGGACACATCAGTTGGAAGTAACAGAGGAGGAGGACCTTGGAGTATTGGTTGATCACAAGATGACTATGAGCCACCAATATGATATGGCCGTTAAAAAAGCTAATGCCGTTTTAGGATGCATCAGGCGAGGTATTTCCAGTAAAGATAAGGAGGTGTTAGTACCATTATACAAAGCACTGGTGAGACCTCATCTGGAATACTGTGTGCAGTTCTCATCTCCCATGTTTAAGAAGGATGAATTCAAACTGAAACTGGAACAGGTACAGAGAAGGGCTAGTAGGATGATCCAAGGGATGGAAAACCTGTCTTATGAAAGGAGACTCAAAGAGCTTGGCTTGTTTAGCCTAACCGCAAGAAGGCTGAGAGGAGATATGATTGCTCTTTATAAATATATCAGAGGGATAAATATCAGGGAGGGAGAGGAATTATTTAAGTTTAGTACCAATGTGAACACGAGAACAAATGGATATAAACTGGCCACTAGGAAGTTTAGACTTGAAATTAGATGAAGGTTTCTAACAATTAGAGGAGTAAAGTTCTGGAACAGCCTTCCAAGGGGAGTAGTGGGGGCAAAAGACATATCTGGCTTCAAGACTAAGCTTGATAAGTTTATGGAGGGGATGGTATGATGGGATAGCCTAATTTTGGCAATTAATTGATCTTTGATTATTAGCAGGTAAATAGGTCTGTGATGGGATGTTAGATGGGGTGGGATTTGAGTAACTACAGAGATTTCTTTCCTGGGTGGTGGCTGGTGAGTCTTGCCCACATGCTCAGTGTTTAACTGATTGCCATATTTGGGGTCAGGAAGGAATTTCCCTTCAGGGAAGATTGGCAGAGGCCCTGGAGGTCTTTCGCCTTCCTCTGCAGCATGGGGCACAGGTCACTTGCTGGAGTATTCTCTGCACCTTGAGGTCTTCAAACCATGATTTGAGGACGTCAGTAACTCAGACATAGGTTAAGGGTTTGTTACAGGAGTGAGTGGGTGAGATCCTGTGGCCTGCATTGTGCAGGAGGTCAGACTAGATGACCATAATGGTTTCTTCTGACCTTAAGTCTATGAGTAACACCGCAGTTCTGTTGAGCAATAAAGGACTTAAAATCTCTGAGGGCAATACACAACAGCAATGATAAATGTGATGACAAACTGGAACAGCAGGACATATCTTTACCAGAGACATTGGGATCTCTGTTTGGAGGTTCTTCCATTGTAGTGTTGTCCTAGGAGGGTCTGTTTGCCTTGAGGAAAGTTTTCACTCTGTTTCTTCATTAAAAAAGGAGTAAAAGAATTTATCTATAGATTCCCTTTCCAAAAATTATTCATCTCATCTGCTGTATGCCGTTGTCCCATTCCCATTACTCTTGTGCTAAATTCACAAAATAAAGGAAAACACGTTAATCATTTTGATGCCTCCCTGCATTTACTAGTCCTGAAGGTCCTGATGTTCTAAGCTGTTGCAAATATCAATAATTTCTCGAGACAGGTTTCTGCTTAGACATGGTTACTGAACCAGAGTACTTTCTTTCATCTAGATATTCCAGAATATGCCTACATGTCAAACACCACAAGGTCCTTAGGATTCCTGTGATTCCAAAGGTTTTTTAGAAATAATCTAGGAAGTTGGTCCTCATCTTGATGTTACTGGTGATCACTTTGAATTAGGTTCTAGATTCTGCAGAGTACTGAACCTTTCTTGTTCTATTCACAGTTCAGACATTAAATAGTCAGTATTTGCCAACCTTTAACACTGAGATCCTAGATATAAATATAGGAGAAATTGTGGTAATCTCAGATACCAGTGTCATAACAATTGACAAATATTGACTTTTAATGGTGACCATTATTGTATATTTTCTAAAACTAGCAAATCTATTTAATGTCTGTCTTGAGTTTAGAGTTTATTATAGTGCCCATCCCTGTAATCTATGATTCACTATGTTTTAAAAAGTAATATCCTGAACTGCAATAACACCAGTCCGAAAAGTATCAGATCTTGGAGGGACTTTCAAAAAAATGGTTAGCATTGTACTTTTTATAAAGCTAAATATATGCTTGGGATTTCGGCAGACATTTGAGATACTAAGATAAAACTAAGGATTCTTGGTGCAAGGAGTGCTCAGTAGGTGGAGGGGATCAGGGAATAGGTTTTTTTTTTTGGGTGCTATCTATTTTTTTTCCAGATTACTCTAAATGGGATTGGGATTGGCAGGATACTATCCCATTCATGAATATCTTTGAATGATATTTGGATCCAGTTGCAATACCACTATGGGTAGGTCTACACTGCAGCTGGGAGCATGTTTCCCAGAGAGAATAGACCGACATGCTTGAGCTAGCAATGACAGTGCTAAAAATCACAGTGGAGCTGTGACAGCATGGGCAGCACCTTGGGCTGGACACCTGAGTACATATCTGCCCAGAACCCCTGTGTACATACTCGGGCAGCTAGCCTAAGCCACCACCGTATGTCTGCCTGCACTGGGAAGCACATTTCCAGCTGCACTGTAGACATACCCCAACAAATTCTGTTTGCCTTTATATAGCATCTAGGGATGGATTTCCTGAAGAAGAAAAGAAAAAAAATAGCACCCTCTAGGTAAGATTAGACATCCACTTGGTTGATCTATAGATTAAATGAAACTTTGGACCACATAGAACCAGAGATGGAAGACAGGCTATTAAAATGACTTCCTACAAACAAATGGAAATTATTATGAAATGGTTTGTGTCAAGATGTCTACTTTCTGTAGCTTCTACAACTGACCATAAACATTTTGACTGAAACAAAGTTTTGGGATTTGGTCAAAAAACAAATTGTCAACAAATTGCTTAATCAGAAACTCAAAATATGAACTTTTTTTACCTTACACAGTAAAACTACATTAATGTTGATTTGTCATTTTAATGGCTGCTTTTCCATCTTTTGAACGTCTCCTCCTGGACTTGATTACAAATGGTCCAAGGTTTCATGTTACCTTGTTGTGGAGCCAAGATGTAAAGTCAAGAGCCACAGTTGACCAGGAAGCTTCCACTCTTTTCTTCCTTTTTTTTTTTTCCTGCTGCAGGGATGAGATTTCTCTTTTCTTCAGTGGTTAGACCTTTTTACTAAAGAAGTCAGATGCTGCAGTCACATCTGAAATTTTAACTATAGTAAAGGTGTCACACTCAACTTTTCTGTTGCTAATGATTTACTGTTTTGATGGACATAGACTCAATTACTATTCTTTTCTCTTTAGGATTTCTTGTGTTGAATGTCTAATATAACTAAAGAAGAAAGGGGGAAAGGTACAGCACACATATCAATGAGCTTCCCAATTTTATTTTTTGGTAAAAGTTCCTAATGCCAGATACTAAGCTACTGTAAACCAGCACAGCTCTATTGAAGTTAATGGAGTGCTCTAATTTTACACCAGCTGAGGAAATGGACCCTGAGTTTCTAATATAGAATATTATTTTTACATATTTTAAAAATTACTACTTTATTCTTTTAACAGAAGAGCTTGGTTTCATGTGATATCTTCCATTCTCAAAGTATCCCAAATGCTTTATGAAGCAATGATTATGTGTTACCAGCAGTGTAAACAAATAGGTGGCAATGAGCAGCCATTATGTACTCAGAAATACCTTTGAACAGTAGGGGTGAAATCCTGGGTCTATTGAGGCAAATGGCAAAATTCTCATTCCCTTCAATAAGGACATGCTATCAAATCAGAAGAATCTTTTTCTGAGACAGTTATTTCGGACACTGAAGTTATCCCCTTTTCTCTTTGACTTGTGTGTGCGTGCCATAAAATGTGTAAATCCTACTAGTGCAATCACTATGGATGATGAGAAACTGAACCGATAACTCATCTGAAGGAGTAAACCTTGAAAGATCTATCCCAGGTTTTGGGATCCTTGAACTTAATTCAGATCTCAAAGACCTGAACCAATATATTTGTATCCCACAGAAAATACATCCATACCCTTTTGGCACCAAAACTCTGACAGGTAAAACTCCAGTATTCTTCCTTAAAGATGGACATGCACTAGGAAATTTAACTGTAGATCACTTTTATGAGTTTAACTATAATGAGGTTTATTCTGTATTTTTCAAATGCTATTTTTAAATATTTGGTTTTTTTATTCTATTCAGTAGGGAGATTTCCCTTCTAGGACTGGGTTACACAGCTGGAACTACTACAGAAAAATATACTTAGGCTTGGAACTGAGACAAAACTTACAATAATTTTATAACTACAGTCTTTATAGTACTCATGGCCTTGTTATTCAGCCATCACAATTGTATCACCAATTGTTCCCACAACCCTTGGGGATTAAGAGTAAGGTTTCCATGGTAATCTTAGATTTTGTAAATGTTACATTTCCTCTCTAAATGGATGGTAAATAGTTTAAATAAATAAATGACCAACTGGCTGCTAGTCAAAAATATACTTGATTGGTAAAAGAAATAGAAATATACCTCTGGTATAAAAATAGATTAGTCTGTTGAGCCATAATAAATTCAAAATCTGCAGAATCATGACCCTACTGATCATCAGTGTTAACAAAAGCTTGCTCCTTAATTATCTGATTGCATTCAGCTGCTGTTTCCCTCCTAAACTTAATTATAGTCCTAATAACAGCTGTGCTACCATTGTTTGTTGTAATTCATTTTAAAGTAGTTTGATTGGGTGTCATTGGTCTTCTTGACTAAATGTGCAAGGTTCAAAGTATCCACGGCCACTAATAGCCCTCATCTCATCCCAGGATTATACTAATTATTTATATAATTATATGTTATACATTACACATAATTATTATTTCTAAATGATAGTTCTACACCAAAAAAGATGTTAAATAAAAACTATATATAGTTTTTTTGTTTCTCTCTATATAAAACTTTTCTGATAAACTCCATTTCCATATTAGCCAACAACTGCAATATCCTTCCATTACACTAAAAGATTTTCATATTGTTCCCATTTCTGTTGCCTTCCATTGGTATCCTTTTGTCTGTTGATCATTCTACGCATCTGTGGTTGTAATGGGTGCCCTGTGCAAGTGCCTTTAGAGGAACGAGAATGTCCTTTATGTCTTTCAAGTTTTGTTGTGCTACTAGTAAACCATGTGACAGGCCATACTTTGATGATTTAATGTGGCTGGGAGGGACCCCTGACCCCTGCTCCATGGGGAACTCTGGGGGATCCTCTGCCGTCTTGTAGGGCTGGGAGCTGGGGTGGGGTCTCCCTACTGCTGGCAGGGGCTGGGCTACTGCAGGACCCCAATGTCATGTAGGTTGCAGAAAGTCATGGAATCCATTACTTCCATGCCCTCTATGACATACTCGTAGCCCTATATGTGATCAGATATTTAAATACTGCACCATAATGCTTATGAACAAGAGGGCCAAATAAAAGTTTCATAGGGAACCTTAATTCTGGACATTTTGAACCTTTAGGTGTTTGAATTTGCAACTTTAGTAATGTTCATTTAACCCAGCTCTTTTTGGGTGTGCAATATTTTATAAAGTTTGATGGTCACTAGTTTAGGAAGACAATCCAGGAAGTTTTTGGAAAGAGTAGGGGATAATTTCCTGGTGCAAGTGCTGGAGGAACCAACTAGAGGCAAAGCTCTTCTTGACCTGCTGCTCACAAACAGAGAAGAATTAGTAGGGGAAGCAAAAGTGGATGGGAACCTGGGAGGCAGTGACCATGAGCTGGTCGAGTTCAGGATCCTGACAAAAGGAAGAAGAGCAGCAGAATATGGACCCTGGACTTCAGAAAAGCAAACTTTGACTCCCTCAGTTAATTGATGGGCAGGATCCCCTGGGAGAATAACATGAGAGGGAAAGGAGTCCAGGAAAGCTGGCTGTATTTTAAAGAATCCTTACTGAGGCTGCAGGAACAAACCATTCCGACAAGTAGAAAAAATTAGTAAATATGGCAGGCGACCAACTTGGTTTAACAGTGAAATCCTTGCTGATCTTAAACACAAAAGAGAAGCTTACAAGAAGTGGAAGCTTGGACAAATGACCAGGGAAGAGTATAAAAATATTGCTCAGGCATGCAGGAGTAAAATCAGGAAGTCCAAAATCACAATTGGAGTTGCAGCTAGCTAGAGTAACAAGAAGGGTTTCTACAGGTATGTTAGCAACAAGGAGGAGGTCAGGAAAAGTGTGGGCCCCTTACTGAGTGGGGGGAGGCAACCTAGTGACAAAAGATGTGGAAAAAGCTAATGTACTCAATGCTTTTTTTTGTCTGTCTTCACAAACAAGGTCAGCACCCAGACTGCTGCACTGGGCAGTACAGTATGGGGATAAGGTGACCAGCTCTCTGTGGAGAAAGAAGTGGTTCAGGATTATGTAGAAAAGCTGGACAAGCACAAGTTTACAGGCCGGATGCACTGCATCCAAGGGTGCTAAAGGAGTTGGCTGATGTGATTGCAGAGCCATTGACCACTATCTTCGAAAACTCATGGCAATTGGGGGATGTCCTGGTTGACTGGAAAAAAGCTATTGTCATGCCTATTTTTAAAAAAGAGAAGGAAGAGGATCCAGGGAACTGCAGGCCAGTCAGCCTCACCACAGTCCCTGGAAAAATCATGAAGCAGGTCCTCGAAGAATCAATTTTGAAACACTTCAAGGAGAGGAAAGTGATCAGGAACAGTCAGCATGGATTCACCAAGGGCAAGTCATGCCTGACTAACTTGATTGCTTTCTACAATGAAATAACTGGCTCTGTGGATGAGGGGAAAGCAGTGGATGTGTTATTCCTTGACTTTAGCAAAGCTTTTGATAGGGTCTTCTACAGTATTCTTGCCAGCAAGTTAAAGAAGTATGAGCTGGATGAATGGACTATAAGGTGGATAAAAATCTGGCTAGGTCATCGGGCTTAATGGGTATTGATCAATGGCTCTATCTCTAGTTGGCAGCCAGCATTAAGTGAAGTGCCCCAAGGTTCAGTCCTGGGGCCAGTTTTGTTCACTATCTTCATTAATGATCTGGAGGATGGCGTGGATTGCACCCTCAGCAAGTTTGCAGATGACACTAAACTGGGAGGAGTGGTAGATACTCTGAAGGGTAGGGATAGGATACAGAGGGACCTAGACAAATTAGAGGATTGGACCAAAAGAAATTGGATGAGGTTTAACGAGGACAAGTGCAGAGTCCTGCACTTAGGATGGAAGAATCCCATCACTGCTACAGACTAGGGTCCGAGTGGCTAGGCAGAAGTTCTGCAGAAAAGGACCTAGAGATTACAGTGGACGAGAAGCTGGATATGAGTTGACAGTGTGCCCTGGTTGCCAAGAAGGGTAATGGCATTTTGGGTTGTATAAGTAGGAGCATTGCCAGCAGATTGAGGGACATGATCATTCCCCTCTGGAGTACTGTGTCCAATTTTGGGCTGCACACGACAAGAAGGATGTGGAAACATTGGAAAGAGTCCAGTGGAGGGCAACAAAAACGATTAGGGGGCTGGAGCACATGACTTATAGGGAGAGACTGAGGGAACTGGGATTATTTAGTCTGCAGAAGAGAAGAATGAGGAGGAATTTGACAGCTGCTTACAACTACCTGAAAGAGGGTTCCAAAGAGGATGGATCTAGACTGTTCTCAGTGGTACCAGATGACAGAACAAGGAGTAATGGTCTCAAGTTGCAGTGGGGGAGGTTTAGGTTGGATATTAGGGAAAACTTTTTCACTAGGAGGGTGGTGAAGCACTAGAATGGGTTACCTAGGGAGGTGGTGGAATCTCCTTCCTTTGAGGTTTTTAAGGCCCAACTTGACAAAGCCCTGGCTGGGATGATTTAGCTGGGAATTGGTCTGCTTTGAGCAGGGGGTTGGACTAGAGCAGGAGTACTTGTGGCACCTCTGAGACTAGAGCAGGAGTACTTGTGGCACCTTGGAGACTAACAAATTTATTTCAGCATAAGCTTTTGTGGGCTACAGCCCACTTCTTCGGATGCATAGAATGGAACACACAGAAAGAAGATATTTATACATACAGAAACCATGAAAAGGTGGAAGTAGCCATGCCAACTGTAAGAGGCCAATCTTCTTCCATTGACTAGTATACTATAAAACAGTCATTGTGGTGGTTTATGTTTAATGCATAAGAATAGCCATAGTGGGCAGACCAATGGTACATGTATCCCAGTATCTGTCTCTGACAATGACCGGTGCCAGATGCTTCAGAGGAAATGAACAGAATAGGACAATTATCAAGCAATCTGTCTCCTGTCGTCCAGTCTCAGCTTCTGGCAGTTGGAGAGTTAGAAACACCCAGAGCATGGGATTAGATCCCTGACCATCTTGAATAAGAATTGTTGATAGATAAGTTCATGGAGGACAGGTTTAGTTCTTTTTTGAACCCAGTTATACTTTTGGTCTTCACAACATCCAATGGCAATGAGTTCAACAGATTGACTGTGCATTATGTGAAGTGATTCCTGACATTTCTTTAAAACCTGCTGCCTCTTAATTGCATTGGGTGACCCCTAGTTCTTAAGTTATATGAAAGGGTAAATAACACTTCTCTATTCACTTTCTTCATGATTTGATAGACCTCTATCATATCCCCAATTACTCATCTCTTTTCTAAGATGAATGGTCCCAGTCTTTTTAATTTCTCTGCAGATAGAAGCTGTTCCATACCACTAATCATTTTTGTTGCCCTTTTCTGTATTTTTCCCCATTCTAATATCTCTTTCTTGAGATGGAGTGAATGGAACTGAGTGCAGCATTCCAAGTGTGGACATACCATGGATTTATATTGCGGCATCATTATATTTTCTTTTTATTATCTATCCCTTTCTCAATGGCTCCTAACATTCTGTTAGATTTTTTGATTGCTGCTATGCATTGAAAAGAAGTTTTCTAGGAAGTATTTACGATGACTCCAAGATCTCTTTCTTCAGTGATAATAGCTAATTTAGATCCCATGATTTTGTTTGTGTAGTTGGGATTATGTTTTCCAAAGTGCATTACTTTGCACTCATCAAAATTGAATTTCATCTGTCATTTTGTTACCCAGTCACCCAGTTTAGCGAGATCCCTTTTTACTCTTCACAATCAGCTTTGAACTTATATATCTTGAGTAATTTTGTATCATCTGCAAATTTTGCCACCTCATTGTTCAGCTGTTTTTCCAGATCATTTATGAATATGGTGAACAGCAATAGTCCCAGTACAGATTGTTGGGAGACCCTGCTATTTACCTCACTCCATTGTGAAAACTGACCATTTATTCCTCCCTTTTGTTTCTTATCTTTTTAACCAGTTATTGATCCATGAGAGGATGTTTCTCTTATGCCAGAACTGCTTACTTTGCTAAAGAGCCCTTGGTTTAGGACCTTGTCAAATCTTTCTGAAAGATGAAGCAGCTGTATCAATTGGATCACCCTTGTGCACAAGGACCCTCAAAGAATTCTAATAGATTAGTGAGGCATGACTTCTCTTTGCAAAAGTCTTGACTCTTTCCCAACATATTGTGTTTATCCATATGTCTGATAATTTTGTTCTAAATTCAACCAATTTCCTGGTACTGAAGTTAGTACTTCTGGCCTGTAATTGCCACAATCATCTGTGGAGCCTTTTTTAAAAATTGACATTACTTTAGGTGCCCTCCAATAGGTTACATATCACAGTTAGTAGCTCTTCAGTTTTATATTTGAGTTCCTTCAGAACTCTTGAGTGAATACCATATGCTGCTAGTGCTTATTACGATTTAATTTATCAATTTATTCCAAAACCTCCTCTATTGACACATCAAACTGGAACAGTTCCTCAGATTTGTCACCTAAAAAGAATGACTCGGGCTTGGGGATATTGTCCGTATCCTTTGCAATGAAGACTGATGCCAATAATTTATTTAGCTTCTCTGTAAGAGCCTTGTCTTCCTTGTGTGCTCCTTTAGCACCTCAATTATCCAGGGACCTCACTGATTGCTTGGCAGGCTTCCTGCATCTGATGTACTTAAAATATTTTTTTTATGTTAGTTTTTGTGTCTTTAGCTAATTGCTCTTCAACTTCTTCTTGGCCAGAAGAATTATTATACTTGCCAGAGTTTATGCTTCTTTCTATTTTCTTCACTAGGATTTGGCTTCCAGGTTTTACAGGATGCCTTTGGCTCTGTCTCATTTACTCTAGTGTTTAGACATGGTGGAATTTTGGTCCTCTTACTGTTTTTTTTTTTATTTATTGGGGTATTCATTTAGTTTGAGCCTCTATTATGGTGTTTTTAAATAGTTTCCATGCAGTTTACAGTACTGTCACGCTTGTCACTGTTCCTTTTAATTTCTGTTTAACCGGCTTCCTCATTTCTGTGTAGTTCCTTCTTTTGAAGTTAAATGCAACTGGGGTGAGTTATTTTGGCATTTCTCCCCTTCAAATATGTTAAATTTAATGATATTGTGATTGCTCTTACCAATGGGTCAGCTATATTTAGCTCTTGCACCAAATCCTGTGTGCCACTTAGGACTAAATCAAGAATTGCCTCTCCACTTGTGGGTTCCAGCACAAGTTACTCCAAGAAGCAGTCATTTAATGTGTCTAGAAATGTTATCTATGCATCCATTTATTTCTGAGGTGACATACCCAGTCAATATGAGGATAGTTGAAATCCCCCAGTATTATTTCTTTTTTATGGCCTTTGTAGTTTCTCTACAAGTAGTTGGGTAGTATTTTCCTACTACTGTTGTCCTATTGATCAAGAATGTAATTTCTATCCAGAGATATTCTATGGTACAGTTTGATTCAATTAAGACTTCTATTTTATTTAACTCTATGCTTTCTTTTACATATAGTGCCACTCCCCCACTAGTGCGACCTACTCGGACATTCCTAGTACTTCTCTCTGATTCCATATAATGTTGGCTCTGTTTACAAATTATAAATATGTGAGTAAATGAGTGCAGAATTTGTCCCAGACTATGCAGTACCGTGGAGATGATTATTATGAAACAAAAAATATATTGAATAAACACAACTGACAAAAAATACACAATAATATACAGTATATTGCTGAAGAAGTCCAAAACACACTAATACACATAGAAAAACAAGTTTCTAAGCAGTTCTACAAAGCAAAAACATGAAATTACATAAGAGTAATTTAGCTATAGGAGGAGTATGAAAAACTTAATATTTTATTCAATAGTGAGAACAATTAACATTGTTTTTGTCTCCTTTGAAAAAATCCGATATTAACAATAATTACCTACATTTGATATTATCTTAATTGTATTATTAGTAATGATAAACATTTGGAACTAAATTGACTTGATTTTCCCTGTCCCAGTTTGTTTCCAGTAGAAGCTAACCATGAATGCTCTGTGAACAATTTTTAGATAATTTCATTGACTACAGAACAGCAGGGATAGGTAAACTCCTTAGACTAAATTACAGCAACTAGTTTAATTTCACAGTAGCATAAATTTGAGTCTTTACTAGAAAAAAATCTAAATCTTTGGTTTAAAAAAAGGCATTGAACATGAACAAACATCTTTTGATTCCAATGCTGTTTTGAAAGATAATTTACAAAAATACAGATATTAATAAAAAGCAAAACAAAATGATTACTTCTGTATTCTGATGAATCCTCTTCAGATGCCTATTATGTTCATATTAGGTCTTAACAGAAAAGGATAGGTCACAAATTAAATATGGTTTTTATTTAATCAGAAACCAACAGTATAAATTAAGGAAGAGATTTAAAAAAAAAAACACCTATCGGGTTTAGGAGCACATTTTCAATGAGGCTTGCACTTCTAAATCCTTAGGTGCTTTGAAAATCACCTCTTAGGGTTCTTTTGAGTATGATCTGTTCTCCTTCTAGGCCCCAATCCTGCAAAGATTTACACAAGTGCCTCATGATATACATTGTAAGTAGTTTCATTGACTTTAATGGGCCCACTTGCGAGCCCCAATTCAACAATCCATTTTAGCACATGCTATTCAGCAAAACACCTAAGTATGTTCTTAAGTCCCACCAAGGTTAATGGCCTTCAGCATATAGTTAAAGTTAAGCATGTGCTTAAGTGTTGTGCTGAATAGGAATGGTTTTGTTTAACTAAAGCCACCACATATAAAACAAAGTACATGTGGAGATCGTTTGCAGGATCAATACTTGTGTGTCTGTAATTTCCACAAAAAAAGACAATAGCCCCCTTCTCCATAATTTACTAATAATAAAAATAATACTTATTATGCATTTAGATATTTGTACAAATGTCCTTCCAAATCTAAGACTGTAGCCCTCATTTTCGAGCTTCTTCTCTGTAACAAGAAGCGCAGTTATTGACTTATGTTGAGACCATAAAGATTTATTGTTTTTAGAGGCAAATTGTGACCAAGGCAATGCAGAGATCAGTATTTACTTCAAGGGATAATAACTCTGGATGTTCACTACTACTTGATGTCACTCGGTATACTATTACATATCTTCTCGATGACCTCAGAAACATCTGGAAATCTTTTTTATAGCTCTTCCTTTATTAACTGTAACATTTTCATTGGACAGAGAGTAAAAGATAGAAGTCCAATCCAGCTCTTATTTAAGTCAATGGAAAGAACCTGAGTCATCTTTTCTCTGAAGTGAACATATCCAGTTGTCTTTTTCATTTTCCCCATCGTTTTAATTTTTTAGATGTTTTATGATTTATGTGGCTATCTGAATTCTGTCCAGTTTGTCTTTTGTGATCAAAATCGATTATAGTACTTAATTTGTGGCCAAACCAACTGAAGTGGCTAATATTCCTATAAAATGAGTAATTCCTATGTCTGATTATAGTATATTTGGCACTTCCTGCATTTCAGAAAAAGTAGCTCAAACTATTTTTTTCTTACCCGTCCCAGCTAGTAGCACACTATTAAATTGAATTAAATATAGGTAATTACTGTCAAAATATTTTTCCTCTGATTGTACAATTCCTGAATATAATGAAAGTGTTTTTAAAGCAATTATAACCCATTTTATGGTAATTTCTTCTCTTAATTTACATGTAATATTTTTATTATATTAACAGAACCTAACTCAATATTTTGGGGTTTGGTAATAGCTTTGCATTGTTGACTCACATTCAATTTGTCTTCCATTCTATGCTTGTGAATTTGAGTATCCCTTCCCGTGTGAACCACATTACATTTGTCTTTAATGAATCTTATTTTTACTGATTTTTTTTGTCCATGATTCAAGATTGCTTATAATGCTGTTTGGCCTTATCCTGCAAGTCCAGTAAGTGCAAGGTTGCTACATTCCAGTGCAAGTGCGAGTTGAGCGTATGAATGATCCTGCTCCCATTACAGTGAAAAGCAAAACTCCCATTGACTTCACTCAGCAGAAGTTAATCTCCAGCTCCTTGTACTCATGATACCCTATTCTCAGGAATGTAGGGTATAAAAGGGGCAGAGGATGGGTGTCTGTAGCGACATTGACTTAAGTCTGATCTTACGTCACACAACTGAATTCTTTAGCTAATCACTCTTTTCTCACTGGCACTAGGCAGGAGTAATTTGATAGGTATACCCTAATGCCTTCATTAATATAGGATTATGTTCTCCTGGACACTTTGATCCAATCATCCCTTTTACCTAATGTTTGCAAATGCAGTTCCACATCTGTGCTGTGCATTATCAAGCCCTTTGTGATTCTTCATGGCTTCATGTAATACATAGATATGAACAACGTACTCCCCACTGTATCCTCCAAGCTATTAAGAAAAGATATTTATATTGAACCCCAAATGGTACAACTGTCCTCTCCTCTCACCTTGACATGAACCATTAATAAAATATGTTCTTTTTTTAAGCAAAATGATGATCTACGTTTTGAGATTGTTGTGTGGAACAGTATCTCTCGCCTTATTACAGTAAATAAAGGGGCCTCATTTTGTTTAGTTACCCTTGCAGGTCCCACTGAGTTCAAATGGGGTTTGCAGGGTTGAACTAGAGGCTGTAACTGAAGCAGAATTAAGCCCTGTAATAACAATACCTAGCTCTTAAATAGCACTTTTCATCAGTAGATCTCAAAGCACTTCACAAAGGACGTAAGTATCATTACCCTCATTTACAGATGGGGAATCAGGCACAGAGAGGGTAAGTGACACTCCTGAAGTCACACTGTGTGTGTGTGTGTGTGTGAGTGTGTGTGTGTGTGTGTGTGTGTAAACAGCTGTCCCAATATAACCCAGGTGTCCCACCCCATCATCCAGCGTTCCATCCACTAAGCGGTGCTGCCTCCACTTTACAAAATGTCATGTCCTCCCTTCCTCCACTAAACGTGTTTTCTTGTCAACAAATTAAGTAAAAGATTGTATTGTGGATTTTACAGTCAGGGCCAGAGTAATGGAGATACAGTGGTAGTAGCTGGAGGCACTCTACCTGCAGAGTGCTGGAGCAGGCAAAGTAGGAGAGAACTCAGAAGCTGGTCTTATCCCTTTTTAGAGGTGTAGCATTTCCCCTAGCACCAGCCTCCAACCACCAACTGGTGGGCACAGGCAGTGATCACTAACGTCCTATCCTAGTCATGTTCTCTCTGCTTGTGGCTGGACTAGCCTGTGTCTGCTACACATAAGAAGCACAAGCGCCAACATTCTGACTGCTTCCTCCGTAAGTATGCAGGAGGTCAGGAGGGGTTCCCTTTTTTCCCCACTTATGAATATCAGCAAAGAGGCAGGCAGATTCTCATCCAAAGTGTGCTGGTATTGTAATTCACATACACGTGTATTCGCCTATAGGTTTTGTTTGTTCTATATTGATATGCTACATACAGCTTTTCCTTATGCCATATACAATTATTTTCCTGCCATGACAGAAAACAAAACATTGGCGACAACAAGAAAAGTAATTTAGTTTGCTTGGCCTTTTCAAAGAAAGAAATGGAAGACTGGTACTACCTATCTGGGTTCAAATTAAAAAATGGCTTTCAAAACAAAAGATTTATCTGTTGGGCTTCCTGAAAGCGCATTCTTTATTTATGAAGACCTAGAAAGTGTGTTGTTTCATTGAACATCAAAATAATGGAAATTATTACCAGTATTGTGAGACTAATTTAATTTAATTAACCCATTCTTTATCAAAGAGTTTTAGGAACAGAATGGTCAGGGAATCCAATTATAAATTTCCTAATGAACCCATTTGTGCCAAGCATTCAGATGTTTGATTAGAGAAAAATATGGTTTCCTGGTCTCCACGTCCTGGAGGGAACAAAGGGAATGCTATTTTATAATCTGCCAAGCCTGAGCGCATCAGCAGGTACCAGTGTTGCTTTCAACATGGAGAACTTCCTGACAGGGAAAGGATCTTTCTAGCTGCCTGAACCAATAGAAATCAGAATGTTTGGTGTAATAAACTGGCAATTGATGCTTAAATTATTTGTATAACTTCTACAATTATAAGCAAGAAATATTCTCATACACACACACAAATCTATTTTTGTCTTCTGCTGTATGTTGTAAACTTTCTTAGTGTGCTATGCCTTCAATTTTAAAGTCTAATATTTAACAGATGCAGAGAGATGGATCTAATGTTGTTTACTGTATGAATTGGTGTGAAGGGGCATTAAAAAAATTAAGTTTGCCACCTCGAGAGCTGGGAGGCAATGAGGGAATGGAAGAGTGGATCATTTGTCTTGAAGTCTGATAACCGCTGGGTATTGTATTTTCCAATACAAATTGAGAGTGCCTGTGGGGAAGTTGCATTGTGTTAAGGTGGTTAATGGTAGTGATGGCGCTGAGCAGGAGGCTCATGCAAGTTAATATAAGTAATAGACATGTTTGTCTCTGCCAATCCAAATTTTTACTATTTATCACCTTTGCCAAAGGTTTGGGAGTTGCTTACAAATTGACTGTTTTGCTAGCTAGCAATTTGAATTTGAATTTTCTGTTCTGCAGTTCCCCTGCTATTAGATTTTCTTCTCCTTTTAAAATAGGTAATATGTTTTGTCATTTTTCCAGTTCTAACTTTGTTAGTTTTCAGTAATGATGCACAGTCACTTTCATGCGACTGCTGCTAGTTTCATTAGCTCTCTGAGATGAATTTCATCTGATTTTAGTGAACTTTCTTCTGTTACAATAAATCTGGCTTATATTACAAGATCAAATATTGCACTCCTTATTCTATTTAGCCTGAACAATTCTGTTCTCCCATACTTTTTAGAAAAGTGTATATGAGTTTGGATGAAGTAGGTATTGTTAGTCTGGATAGGAACTGGTTCACTTTATATACTGCAATATTTTTAAATGTTTATATCAGAACGTGATGATGACTACCAAAATGATCTGAAATTTTAACATTTTGTTGTCTCTATATTAAAAATGAGTAAACATCCCAGAACTCAAGTTATCTATATTTTTAATATGTTGCCGTTCACTGGAGTTAAAAAAATAAGACCTGGAAGTGCTATTAATAATGACTCCTATGGGAAGATCCTCAGCTGGCATAAATTGTGGTAGCTCTATTTAAGTCACTGGAGTTGTGACAGTTTACACCAGCTGATGATCTGATGCTGGGTTTAAAATTTTGGATTGTTATGTACAAAGGAGTTTGTAAATAGTAACCAGGAAGCTTTATTAAATGTTGTTTCTTAAGTTATAAAAATCATTTTAAAATACAGGATTATTGACTGTAATCCTTTGCATGGCCTCTCAGTATATCTGCTTGATTAGTCCTGCAGGTCATGTTCTTAGTCAAGTTTTAATAAACGTTTTTGTCCTTTTTCCTTGTCATGTACTATAGGCATTTAATTATGATATCAATGATCAATGAGCCTTACATTTATTTTCCTAGATCGTATCACTCAGTGACATCCCTCTGAAATGCTTTCTTAGCAGTTTTGCCCTTCAGTTGTAACTCCTGTTCCTCTACCTCTTCATTAATGATTGTGGAGTGCTTACATTAATGCTTAAAAGAAAATATTACATGTAAGATAGTTCCATTAATTTAGGAACAGGGACAGTCTATTTAGAATCCTCTTTCCTTGTTCAAGGAGTAGAACATTTTTCATTTTGATAAATGAGCTGCCTTGTTTATAATTTTTTTTTACTAATGAATAGAAAATAATTTGTTAAATAAAAATGGTATGACAAAAAAGTGTGACATTCACTTATTTCATACTGAAGAAAATGAATGCAACATGAAGTGATTTTACTGAACTGTGACAACAAATTTCAGAAGTTCAGATTTGAGAGCTGTGATGCTGTGGAATTTAATTGTTAACCGAATACAGATCCTTTTGCCTCTGATCTTGGTTTCAATATAGCTCAGATGGCTAACAACCAAAAGTTATCAATGATGAATGGCTTTGCAGTGGCATGAGATGCTTTCTAGTAGGTGCCAAAGTTGTTCACACCTAGAGGTCCAGTATTACCGCGATTGATAGTACTGAAGGTGGGTTGTGTCTGGAGACTAATTGGTATGGAGAGTGAAATATCCCTTGCAGTACTTAGACGTGTTTCCTGTTGGCCAATACTGCCATTATAATATGGAGAAACGTACACCACTTGCCTGTACTGTATGCAAAAATAGGATTTTAGTTTCCTGAACTGTCAGTCTAATGCAGGGGTCGGCAACCTTTCAGAAGTGGTGTGCCAAGTTTTCATTCATTCACTCTAATTAAGGTTTTGCGTGCCAGTAATACATTTTAATGTTCTTAGAAGGTCTCTTTCTATAAGTCTATAATATATAACTAAACTATTGTTGTATGTAAAGTACATAAGGTTTTTAAAATGTTTAAGAAGCTTCATTTAAAATTAAATAAAATGCAGAGCCCTCCGGACCAGTGACCAGGATCCAGGCAGTGTGAGTGCCACTGAAAATCAGCTTGCGTGCCACCTTCGGCACCTGTGCCATAAGGTTGCCTACCCCTGGTCTAATGCTTTCAACAAGCATCAAGTGCACTTAAAAAAAAACTGGTAAGAAATAGTTCCCAATGTATTTTAATATTGTATAATTCTGTGAATGATTGTGTCTTAAACCATTGAGTTCTCATTTTAGGATTTATTAATTTCCTTTTTCTAGAATTTATACAATACACTTAATATTATAAAAAACAAAGTGCATTCACAGTATCTGAAACATCTTCCCCATTGTTTCTCTAACTTTAAACACAAATACAGAAGAAATATTTCTCCTCAAACTGAATACCAACCCAATGTTGCCAACTCCAATGATTTTATCATGAATGGTATTATGTTCTGTGTGTTTCATAAAGGTGGCGTTAAGAGATTGCATGAGAATCTCAGCTTTTATTGAAAAAGAAAGTAAGCATCTAGCCCTCATGGTTGAAGAAAACAGCTGGAAAACAAGAAGCAAGTGCACTCTAAAGAGTTAAACAACAACAACAACAAAAAATGAAGTCAAATAAGAAGAAACCAATATTAATAAATCCCACGGTATTTAAGCCAATATTGTGATGGGTGCGGGGCTTACTCATGGTGTATGAATGTTCAGAGGCTGGCATTCCACAATGAGGATAGAAGAGAGCCCTTGCACCCTGCTGTAATGATCGGTGAACTGAAGCACTGTCAATTCAGCCACATGAGTTGTGATGCCCTCAGCCCTCTTTTGGAGATGTTTTGTCTACTGTATGGTTAGCATTTTTTGACAACATCCATTAAACACAATGGACTTGATTCTGCACTGTGCCAAGGCTTGGGTGCAGCGTGGGGTAGGATATGTCAGAGAGCTGGTCACAGCTTCTTCATTCTCAGCTGCCACGCCCCAGTATAAGTTAAAGCTACAAGGTACAAATCAACGTACACCATTGATGTAAGGTACTTGAGGAACCTTAAATCAGTGGAGAATTGGGTGTATTGGAGCTTCATTTTGTCACACCTACTCCCCTGATGACATCCCTTCTGAACCCTCAGAACACCCCTGATCTCCCTTACACCAAAGTCAATGGGCCCAGTTGGACTGTTAAAGGATTGAGCCTGGGGAGGGCTGCAGGACATTCTGGACTTATATACCAGAATGGGTTTGTTTGTTTGCACATGGACTGAGAGTGACTCGGCGAAAGGGCGAAGTCACCAAAGACCTGTCTGACAAGCGCAGCTGCTGATGGGGCACCAGGAGCCTAGAAATTGAAGAAAAACTGCAGGCACACACACACTTAACCGGGGGCACTTGAAAGAGGTGGGTGTGATCCCATTAAAAGTGTCCATTCCTATTGACTTCAACAGAAGTAATTGCATCAAACAGTTACAGGACCAAACACTGTTGGTCTTTTTCATGTCCATGTTATTTCATTTTGTTCTTACCATATTTTGTCAGCAACTGCTCATTTTAAATCATTACTGAAGAGACTGACTGCTTGCTTGAAGTTGTAGATTGTCTTTCATTTTCTCAAATAATTTACAGGCTGAAGCTTGAGGTTGTGCTGTTCATGACCAATTCACAGAAAGCGTCTAGCCTGGGACTTTCAGAGAGGCCAAATGGAGTTATGCACCTAACCCTCAGAGATTTTCAACCCCTTTGAAAATCTCAGTCCTGAAATTTAGTGTTGTGTGAGAAAACATATTAAATCATACTATCTGCTAGTGAGCATCATTATTGAATAAGCTTCTGTACATAATACCAGTTTAATTATTAGACTACTACTAATAAAATATCTCTATGAAGAATCCTAATATTGTGCTATATAATGCTTAATGACCGAGATAATCATAAGGTGAATTTATCCAAATTATACATCTTTACCATGATTGTGAAATGACATGCATTAAGCCCATAGCCTATGGTGCTTCAATGGTTCAGCCTGCACAAGCTCAGGAGTCCAATTTAGGGTATGAAACAATCTCGAAGTGTGTGCTGAAGCCAAATATCCATGTGCAACTACCATTAATGTTAATGTGAATTGCGTGCATGTATCAAAAGAAAGGATATGCCTCAGTATGTGAAGTGTAGTTGTAGGGCACTATATAAATGCTGTTTATTTATTCTCAGGTCGCACTTCTGAAGTAACAACCATCAAGCAGCATCAAGTGCTCGAAATGGCTTTCACACTACATCCTCCTGCTGCTGTAAAGCAGAATACTGTTGTTCAACTAAAGTCAACCTGGGTGCAACCTATAGTGGATGGAAAAGATGGATACATATATTTAGGTAAAATTTTAAAAGCCATATTAGCCTATGAATATAGTCAGGTGGCTAAAGGTATTTTGCTTTAGCAATGTGTAGTATAAGTTATGTGTAGACTATATCTCTATAGAAGTGCTGAATAATAGATATAAACTTTCTAAATAAACCAAATATTTGATAGAAGTGATGTCAACATCTTGAGTTAAAAGCACTGGCTTATAGGAGATACAGTATATCCACAGGGGATGAGTAAAGAAAGACCACTCCTTCCCAGGCTGCAGATCACCAGCAAAAATTCTCTGAAACTGCTACTACGCTCCATAGTCAGTAAAAAAGGTTGCTCTTTTTGTCTTTGCACTTCCTTTTCCCCTGTTAGGGGTTTCAGCCAATGCATTCACATACCTGCAAATCCACCAGCTGCAGTCACATCCCCCTCAGGCCCACTTTTCTGCTATATTTACCAAATATATTTACTCAGCATTTTGGTAAAAATTTTAATAGGTCTAACATTACAAAGGGCCAATCTATAGTGTGTCTGTGCATCTATGTGAAGCCTGTATCAGTAAAAATGCCACATTTCTACCTCTGGGTGGGCCAGACAGTAGAGAACCCATATAGAGGATCTCTGCACACCATGGAGTACAGTTGTGTAGCATCTCTCCACAATGGAATGCTGGGAAGGGAGAAGTAGTAAAATGCGCATCTTTGGGGTCTGCTAGCATTGTATTTAGGGATTCTGGGGACAGAGACACCTGACTTCTGTGGTAACACCACAATACCATTGCAAATGAGTTTAGTGTGCCTCAGAGCAGGGTGGTGGCTTTCCATGACAGCAGAGGAGTGGGCCTGAGGGGGATGTGACTGCAGCAGGTGGATTTGTGGGTATGTGAATGCATTGGCTGAAACCTCTAGGAGGAGAAAAGGAAGTGCAAAGGCAAAAAGAGCAACCCTTTTTACTGACTATGGAGTGTAATTGCAGTTTCAGAGAATTTTTGCTGGAGATCTGCAGCCTGGGAAGGAGGAGTCTTCCTTTACTCATCCCCTGTGGAGATTTCCTGTACAAAGCATTTGTAGTTTTGGCTCTGAGTGAGAATCTACAAGGCTAAAATTCCACATGGCTCACATCTGCTATTGCCTTTCCTCATAGTGCATCATACAGCAGCATCCCAACTGTGTGTTGGGAACTGCATGTTAGGGCTGAGTATCTTGCCATTCCCTCCCACACCCTTTATGTGAAATTTCCTGAGCTTATTAATTAGGCTGTGAGCCCATTTCCAAGATTTGTCCTGAAGTGGACAGCAAGTACGTTGCACAGAGGAGCTGAAATTAAGGGCACAGGAAGAAGATTGTATGCTGCTGCCTGGTTGGGCCTTTTAAAATAACACACATTTAAAGCAGAAGATTGGAGGAGAAGTAAATGGACATGGGTGGGAGTCACTCCTCTCCTTTCCAGCCATCATCCCTGTCATAAACAGATAGTTAAGGGTTAATGTCTCTTTTACCTGTAAAGGGTTAAGAAGCTCAGTGAATCTGGCTGACACCTGACCAGAGGACCAATGGGCGGACAAGATACTTTCAAATCTCGGTGGAGGGAAGTCTTTGTTTGTGCTGTTTGTATTTTTTGTTGTTCGCTCTTGGGGGTAAGAGGGAACAGATCTTTTTCCAATCTTTCTAAAACAGTCTCTCATATTCAAAATAGTAAGTACTATCTAGAAAAGGCAGATTAGGCTTATGTTTGTTTTCTTAACTTGTGAATGTGTATTTTGCTGGAAGAATATTTTTACCTCTGTTTGCTGTAACTTGTATCTTAGGCTAGGGGGGAGGGAATCCCTCTAGTCTATATAAATTGAAGACCCTGTAAACATTTTCCATCTTGATTTTACAAAGATAATTTTTACTTTTTTCTTTCTTTAATTAAAAGCTTTCTTTTTTAAGAACCTGATTGATTTTTTCCTTGTTTAAGACCCAAGGGGATTGGGTCTGAACTCACCAGGGGATTGGTGGGGGGAAGGTTAATTTCTCTCTGTTTTAAATCCAAGGAGTTTGGATCAGTGTATCTCTCAGGGTAACCCAGGGAGGGGAAAGTCTGGGAGGGGGAAAGGAGGGGAAATGGTTTATTTCTCCTTGTTTTAAGACCCAAGGGGTTTGGGTCTGAACTCACCAGGGGATTGGTGGGGGGAAGGTTAATTTCTCTCTGTTTTAAATCCAAGGAGTTTGGATCAGTGTATCTCTCAGGGTAACCCAGGGAGGGGAAAGTCTGGGAGGGGGAAAGGAGGGGAAATGGTTTATTTCTCCTTGTTTTAAGACCCAAGGGGTTTGGGTCTTGGGTCCCCCAGGGAAGGTTTTGGGGGACAGGGAGTGTACCAGACACTGGAATTTCTGGTTGGTGGCAGCGCTATCAGATCTAAGCTAGGAATTAAGCTTAGAAGGGTACATGCAGGTCCCCACTTTCTGGATGCTAAAGTTCAAAGTGGGAAACATACCTTGACAATCCCATTGTCTGGTGCTGCATTCAAACAACAAAAAGTTGAACTGAAACTAAGTTGCAATGAGCCTTGACATTTTAACAATACATACTTCCTTTTTTTATAACTGCCTTATTACAACAGTGTTCCCACTGGCAGCCGAAGTGATGCAGATGTAATCCTCTTATTTTCATGCTTTATATGCTTCATATCTCAGCCATTCCTTAAGTTACAAGGTCTTTATTCAAACTGAATTCCATTTATTATATGACTGTTTTATAGGAGGATATCACATGACAGTAAACAGTTACAAGCTAGTTGCTGAAAACAAATTGTGAGAGGATTCTTTTTAATCTGTAGGTGCATAGCTGTTTCTGCGCCAAACACATAAACTTGCACTGTTTTAAAATATGCTTGAATTATTGCTTTAAAGTGGCTCATGATCTTTTGGTTTGGCCAGATTTTTAGCTGATGTAAATTGTCATAGCTCCATTGACTTTAATAGAGCTAGGTCAATTTACGGCAACTGAGGATTGGGGCCTTTTTTGTTAGGGTAATTTAACCTGCCAGCATCTGTAGTATTTAAGTGCTCGTCCATGAGTTGACTGATTTTCTAGGCAATAACTTCACTTCTAAAATGCTTATTTAGATCTTTAATAGAACATTAGTGTGTGGATTTTGTATTATTATTCTTATCTATATTATATGGAAGACAAAAGTAGATCTTCAAATGAGATTGTTATATATGGTAAGGACTACTTCTGAAAGCCTTTATAGTTTTTTTTCTAAGTGGCCAGCATATTGTATCTTTTTGAGTTACCGTGGTTATTAAACCAGTTGACAAGCAAGAGGCAGCAGTTGCCTTGAAAAGAGATTAGTCTATTAAAGGAGGACTTTCGGTAGCTCAGTGATTCCTCTTCCTATAAACATTTTAGGAAAAATAGCCCTGGAAATTTATTGTGTGTATACTCATAAAAACTGGTGCAGACTCCAGACATAACTCTTTTTACTATTGATTCCACTTCTGTGGCTTCTGAGATGTGTTGAACTTTCATCAGATAATTGAGTAGCAACGAATACACAGTTATCTGCTGGTTTGCAGGAAGTAAATATTCATGTGATTTAAATAAACAGAAATGGACCTTTTAAAGCAGGGGTTCTCAAACTGGGGGCCATGATCCCTCAGGGGGTTGCAAGGTTATTACATGGGAGGTTGCGAACTATCAGCCTCCACCCCAAATCCCGCTTTGCCTCTCGCATTTATAATAGTGTTAAATATATTAAAAATGTGTGTTTAATTTATAAGAGGGGGGTCGCACTCAGAGGCTCTGTGTGAAAGGAGTCACTAGTACAAAAGTTTGAGAACCCGTTTTAAAGTATTTTCAGAGTACAGTAGCTTTATTCATCTCATCTATATGGCATGTTTTTGGGTGACCATTGTATAATGCTTCTTCATTTATATTAACTTTGATATTGCTCCCCCATTTCCCATTGGTAATGTGTAAACATCTCTTTTGTTAAGGATGAGTGACCTTCATTGGATTATTGAATTGGAAAATGGTAGAAAATATGCAATCCTATTTAGAATGTGCTATTTTTGTATAGTGACTTTTCAAACTCAATGTATTTGCTGTCTTGCATATTCAGAATTATATCTGATCACTTTTCTGATTAAAGAGTCTGATAAATTCCCTGTACTCTCCCCTTATCTAGTGAGTGGTAGCTATGTTTTGATTTTAGAATTTTATCACTGGCAATGTGTGAGCCAAAAAATGAAGTGTAATGCTTATCTTCCACGTTGTTTGCAGGACCAACAATCATTTATATTAATTTTAATTAATAAAACCTTTACTTTTTAATTGTGAACTGGGCAGATTTGATAAAGAAATCACTTGGACACCATAAACATGGAACTAAGCAATGCCATTTTTAGAATCAGTTTTCAGGGTAGATGTTAGCCGGCGGTGTCAGGGCTCTTCCCTCTCAGGCGCGGCGGGGAGCCAGGGCGCCTCCTTACACACAGCAGTCCGGGTAGGCCTAACCCCTCAGCAGGTGTTGAGGGAATAAAGGGTCTGCAAACAAGATGGAGTCCCGGCCCTCCAGCCGGGGTCGGGTAAGCACAAAGTACATAAGCCCAAGCCCTGGGGCAGGGCGGGGCAGTAAGCAGTTCAAGCTCAGACTCACAGGCAGGGGCTGAGCAAACACAGTATCAGCCCTGGCCCTTGGACAGGGCGGGGCAGTAGCAGTTCAGGCTCAGACTCTCAGGCAGGGGCTGAGCAAACACAGTATCAGCCCAGGCCCTTGGGCAGGGCGGGGCAGTAGCAGTTCAGGCTCAGACTCTCAGGCAGGGGCTGAGCAAACACAGTATCAGCCAAGGCCCTTGGGCAGGGCGGGGCAGTAGCAGTTCAAGCTCAGGCCTCCAGCAGGCTGAGCAAACAAAGTATATCATATGTCCACACAGAAGACCTCCTCAGGCCAGGGAAAGGGGGAGTCTGCCACTCTTGGGGGGGTGGCAGGGGGAACGCAGGCCCTCCCACTCCACTGCGTTCCAGCCCGGGGCCCTAGCAGCGGCCAAGACCCGCTGCGGTCAGTGGGGATCCTGGCCGCAACACACTGACATGGGTTCGGGCTCTTCCGGAGCCAAACCAGGGTCGGCTACCCCCGGGCCACTTCCGACCTCCCCCTCTCCGGGTACCTGTCTCTCACCAGTGTCGTCTGGGGGGTCCCAGACCATGGGCTCCTCCGGGTACCGGGCGTAGGAAAGCTCAGGCAGCTCCTCGGGATACCAGTCTGTAAGCTCACGCCGATCCTCGGGGTACCGGGCACAAGGCAGGTCAGGCTGACGTTCCTCCGGGTACCGGGTACGAGGCAGGTCCAGCCAGCGTTCCTCCGGGTACTGAGCACGGGGCAGGTCAGGCCAGCGCTCCTCTGGGTACCGGGCCCGAGGCAGGTCAGGCCAGCGCTCCTCTGGGTAGTGAGCACAGGGCAGGCTGGGCCCGGCGGGAGCTCGGGCGCCAGCGTCCGTCCTCTCCTCAGCCTGCTTCCAACTGAGCGCTGGGGCCGGGCTTTTATACTTCCTGTTCCGCCCCTTGACTTCTGGGGGGCGGTGACAGGCGGCGGTGACTCTGCCCACTGAGGCACCTGCTCTGGCTCGTACCTCTCAGGCGCGGCGGGGAGCCAGGGCGCCTCCTTACAGTAGAGATGCACTTAAGGTTAGAATTCTTTGAAGTCCTGGTTTTTTCTCTAGGATCTTAGGAAGGCCACTTTGGTGGGGGTGAATTATCGATTATCTTGTCGGGACAAAGCAATAGAACAGAAGTGGCTAACCTGTGGCTCCGAAGCCACATGTGGCTCCTCAGAAGTTAATATGTGGCTTCTTGTATAGGCACCAACTCTGGGGTTGGAGCTACAGGTGCCAACTTTCCAATGTGCCGGGGGTGCTCACTGTTCAACCCTGGCTCTGCCACAGATCCTGCCCTCCCCTGAGCCTGTCATGGCCTCGCTCCTCTCCCCTTCCACCCAGAGCTTCCTGCACACCACAAAACAGCTGATTGGGAGGTGCAGGGGAGGGTGTTGATCACTGGGGCTGCCAGTGGGCAGGAGGCCCTGGGAGCAGGGGCGGAGCTGATGTAGGGCTGCTGATATATTACTGTGGCTCTGTGGCAATGTACATTGGTAAATTCTGGCTCCTTCTCAGGCTCAGGTTGGCCACCCCTGCAATAGAATAACTTAACTAAGAACACTATTAAACATTAGCAAAACTAATTATATTGTTTTCTCAAAAGTAATTACATTTCTCTCAAGATGAATAAACATTGCAGAAATAATTTCATATACAATCAAGATTTAAATGTGATCTTTTCTAAGGAAATTGAGTTTACTTTTCACAGAGCCAAAATGATTCTTTTATGTAAATAAAGGCAACTTGAAAGTGAGAGAGTGGCTAACTAAATACGCAATATTACTCAACTTCATTTTCTTTTTTTTTCCTTGGTCTTGGATGAGGGGGGCGAGGGATAGTTGGTGTTCCCATTTAGGTCTGTATATTTCTGGAAATAGGGTTTCTGGGCTGATTTGGTTCCCATATTCCATAAGGTGCCTTCCTCTTATCTCCGTGGAAGCTGGTAGGGTTTATAAGGACTACCATGCTACAAAAGGAGTCCTGTAAGAGAATGAAAATTTGCTATCACTACCAACTCCTGTAGTATTAAGCATGTGCATTTGGGTCATTCTGCCCTGAACTACTCCCTACATGGGGCAAGGGAGGAGCAGTGTGTTTCAATGGATAGGTCAGTGGAGCTGGGACAGGAGATCTAGGTTTTATTCACATTGACTTGCTGTGTCACCTTGGCCAAATCACTTCAACTCTCTGTGCCTGTTTTCCCATTTGTAAAATAAGGATAATGTTACATACTCACTTTTGTAAAACACTTTGAGATGGGCAGATGAAGAGCTATCCATGTAAATACTAATTAGTAGTAGTAGTAGTATTAAACTTGTTTTTGCTGTGTCAGCAATTGGCCTCGGTTTGTATTTAGATGGGATGTAATAATAAGTAATAATTATATTTATTAAGCATCCTTTTCTCCACAAGCCCTATGGAACAATGATATTCTGCCAATCACTTAATAAGCAGTTCCCATTAAAATTTTCCTTTCCTTGTGACAAAATCCTTGTACCAGTAGTGTATATGCTTGCAGAGAAATGTGGTCTTTGACTGGGAAACCTATGTAATTATTTTTTCCATTGGAACAAAGCCATTTTCTCAATATAATAACCAAGCAAGCAGGCAACACCTCATAGCAAGCAATCTTAAGAGTCATTGTACTTGCTGGAAAGACATGTTTTTCCCTTGAAAAATATAAAATGCATTGATAGCATAGCACAGTGTTTAGCATATATAACTTGAATGGGGAGGGAAGAGTTGAGGAGGATCTTATGGGGTAAAGCCTTTCCTGGAAAATTAATTTACAAAACAAACATTTGTGTTCTGATCCAAAGTCTTTCCATTGACTTCAGTGAGAATTTGGATCAGGCCCTTGGTGCATTCCAAAGATAAACACTTTGCACATTAGTCATTATTTCATGGGGGATGATTTAAGGATTTCAAGTATGATTTAGTATCTAGAATTCAGTGAAGTAGGGAGGGGGATGACTCCATCAGAAAGTGGGAAATCACCTTAATCTTCCCTTTAATATTGTAATGGTATTCTAACAATGGTTCTATGCATACCTCTGTCACTGACTTGGGGAAGTGTACTATTGTGCAGTAGTATACTACAAACATAATGGAACTCATTAAAAACATATTCACGGAATTCCAAAGGAAAAGAATAAATGGAGGGGGTTCAGCAACACAGAGGACAAAATGGGAGGGTTAAAACACTTATAAAATAAGGGAACAGCTCTGACATTTCTGAATAAGAACTAGGGCAGAGGGGGATATTTCAGATGTTTCAATGTATGTATGTAGTATAGATTACCTCTTTATTTTAGCATTGATATTACTATCTTGATTACTGAGCTGTTTAACAGCATGATATAATTTACATGTTTGAGCTTCAAAAATAAAAGCAGCAGATATTATACAGCTAACAAGGAAAACTCTTTACATGGTGTCAGTTTGGAATAAAAGCTTCTAATGATGTCTTTCAACCAGCCCCCTAATCTCTTCAAAATGTGAAGAGCAGAATTAGAGCAGTATGTGGTCTCTGCCATCATTGACTGTTGTGAGTCAAATACACTTTTGATCACTTAAAAGATACTTCAAAATTCAAATAAAACAAAACACATAAACTAGTAGAATTTCCAGAACATTCCATTTTTTTATTTATATCACACCAGGGTCAATTTTCAATGCAGTTCATATGAGAATAAATGTACTGCTCTCTTGATTTTAAGGTCTATCCAGTGTCAGATCCCAGCTGTGATTAATAATATGCACTTTGTTGGCCAAACCAGCAATATCTACTGTATCTTTTTTCTTGTGTCAACTGATATGTAAGTAGGTCAGCAGCACTGCTAGCCATTGCCTTGCGGATTTAAGGTTTTCCCTATAAAACATGTCAAAATCTAAAGATCAGAATCAGATGAAAGTTCCAAATCTATACTATCCCTTGATCCTGTAAGTTCTTGAATGTTGTGCAGGAAGGTGGATGTCCTTCAGTGCAAGTGTAGAGAGAGTCTATACATGGACACTAGGACTGACTAGAAAACAAGAATTCTATGTTGCAAAAATATCCAGGTTTCAAAATTTGTTTCCATTCTGGAAGTCCTTCTGAAATTTTTCACAAAAACACCCAAGACCCGTGTCAGGATAGCTACAGGCTTAGGGCATTCACTTGGGTTGTAGGAGATCCAAGTTCAAGTGTCTGCTCTGACTGACTCAGAGCAGGGACTTGAACCTCTCTCTCTCACACATTCCAGGTGAGTATTTTAACCAGCAGGCTGGCTATAGAGTCAGCCTGTCTCTAGCCTAATAGGTATTTAATTATTTATATGAAATAGAACAAGTCCAACAGAAAAGATTGAGAAACTTGGGTGTCCCAACCGGGGTCTTCCAAATGCCTAATGAGTGTCCTAACAAGCAGGCTGTTCCAGGGTAGGTCTTGCATGTTCTAATTTTCATCACAGGTTCCATCCTGGACCTCAGAAACCTTCTCAATGACATTTTCATGGAACCGGATATGTTTCTGAGAAAAGTTTAGATCCACTAATTGGAATTTTCTAATCAATAAACATTTTGTTGAAAAATTCCCAGCCAGCTGTAATGGACATAAATTGGTGTAGAAACAGGAAAGAAGTCTCAACCTCTTGTGCATCGACTCTTAGATGCAAGAACACAAGGTAAAAAACAGGCAAATGTAGGCAGATGACTGGCAAATCTGAGAAAACATTGATTTAAATTCAATCTGCAGCATGGAAAAGAGGCACTTAGTGAGAAGATATCTTCTTTGCCCTTACACTTAGTATTAGATGGAAGTCATTTGCTGGCTGTATTGCAGTGGTTTCGTTAATGTTGCAGATCATAGTTCATTTATGAAGTGGTGTTTCACGCAGAAAGCACTTCATACCTTTGCTCTGTGATCTGAACTGGCTACCAACAGAGTTCTAGGCAAAGTTTGAGGTTTTGGTTTTAATCTAAAAAGTCCTAAATATTTCAGTTCCTGGCTGGTTGAGACACCACCTCTCTCCCAATGTGATTCCACAATATTTGTGATTTTCTGGGGTCGTTGAATTAACTGTTTTCTTTTACCTCAGTTCAGGAAAAAAATATGAAATTATGATCACTAAGCTGTATTATGAATACATAGAGTTTAACGAATAATTTTTTTTGACAGATTTCACCTTTACTTCTGTTTGCAGGATATTATTGAGAAGTTTATAATTTTCTTGAATTCTGACACACAGATTTTAAAGCCAGAAGAGACAATCTTGATCTACTAGTCTGACCTCCTTCACATTGCAGGCCCCAGAACCTCACCTTCCCACGCCTTTAATAGATCCACAGCCTCTGGCTGAAATACTGAGTTGACAATGATTTTTGAATTCCTTAGTATCTGAAATTCAAAATTTAACATCTGAGTTGTGTTGCACAGTTCTGGCTAGTTGGATTAGACCTCTGTTCCTTGTTTTGATTAACAGAATTCCAATGAACCATAAATGTTAGATCATGAAAGCTTTCTACTAGTTTTTCCATTAGTAAATTCTAATTATGCAAAAGACCACATAAAGAACAAAATTATCTGACACAGATTAAACACAATATGTTGGGGAAGAGTCAACACAACTTGTGCAAAGATAATCATGCCTCACTTAGGTATTAGAATTCTTTGTGGGAATCAACAAGCATGTGGACAAGGGTGATCCAGTCAACATAGCATACTTGGACTTTCGGAAAGCCTTTGATAAGGTCCCACACCAAAGGCTCTTAAGCAAATTATGCAGTCATGGGATAAGAGGAAGGTCCTTTCATGGATCATTAACTGGTTAAAAGATAAGAAACAAAGGGTAGGAATAAATTATCAGTTTTCACTGTGGAGTCCTCCAATGATCTGTCCAAGGACCAGGGCTTTTCAACATATTCCTAAATGATCTGAAAAAGGGAGTAAACAGTGAGGTGGCAAAGTTTGCAGATGATACAAAATTATGAAAAATAGTGTATCCAAAGCTTACTGTGAAGAGTTACAAAGGGATCTCACTAAAGTGGGTGATAGGGCAACAAAATGGCAAATGAAATTCAGTGCTAAGTGCAAAGTAATGCACATTGAAAAAAATAATCCCAATTATACATACAAAATGTTAGGTTCTAAATTAGCTGTTACCACTCAAGAAAGAGATCTTTGCGGATAGTTCTCTGAAAATGTCCACTCACTGTGCAGCCGCAGTCAAAAAAAAGAAAAAGAAAAAGAAAAAGAAAAAGCCAAGAGCATATTAGGAGAGAGACAGAGAGAGAGATCATAAAACAGAAAATATGAAAATGACACTCTGTAAATCCATAGAATACTATACAAAGTTTTAGTCACTCCATCTCAGAAAAGATATATTAGACATGGAAAAGGTACAGAGAAGGACAACAAAATGATTAGGGGTATGGAACAGCTTCTGCATGAGGAGAGTTTAAAAAGATGAGGACTGTTCATCTTAGAAAAGAGATGACTAAGGTGGGGTCTAAGTCTACAAAATCATGAATGGTGTGGAGGAAAGTGAATAAGGAAGTGTTGGAAAAAACAAACTAGACTACCTTTCCCCCCTCCCTACTTCCCAATATCATGGATTGAGAGCTTGAATGCCAAATTTCAGCCCTGACGAATGTGTAAACTTGAGTTATTTAAAGTGTTTATAATGAAGCCCCCAAGAGATCTTAAAACAATGCAACTGGTGCTACTATAATGAATCTGCTTGGAATTCAGCCCTTGTTTTTAGGAATTTAGTGTTTTGTTTTAAATGTTTGATAACTTTATAGGAGAACAGAAGATACTTTTGCCAGCTCTTTAAATGCTCTGGACATAATTTGTATTCCTGCAGTTACATGCAGAGACTTGTGCCTAAAAAAGAAAAATTGTTTGGAAAGCATCCAGAAGTCTGGAAAGGTAGTTTTTAATCTAAAAATATCTGTCTTCAATAAATTGTCTATAGAGTGAAATTCATCTGCTGAACAATCTAATACATAAAAATTAATCAAAATGTCCCATTAATTAAGTATATTTACTGTGTCCCATTCATTCAAAATACTTGCAAATGACATGTTTTTGTCACAGATCTTGAACAATACATGCCATTTGAGATTTATGCTGAATAAGTAATTCATAAAAAATGTTAAAATGAATGCAGCAGAAAATATAGAATACACACAGGATTTACATGAAAAGTCTTGAAACAATGGGCAGGTTAGCATTGTACTATATTTCCTGTGCGCAGAGGAGTAGGTTAAGGACTGAAGGTAAATTTTTCAAAAGTGCTAAATCCCATTTTCAAAAATTTGTCAGCCTGTAGTAGCCTAAATCTCACTGAAAATTAATGGGACATTGACTCCTAAGGGTCATCCTAGGATGTGGGAGACCTGGGTAGAGCTGAGCAAATAATTGATTTTTGATTAGCCAAACTGAAAAAACAAAAACAAAAAAAAAGCCATGTTTTTCTGGGTTGAACAAAAGGTTTTGATTCCCATACTAAATTGACATTTCTGAATTTTTTTTTCAGCCATAACTATTAGCCAATTTGATTGGAATTCACAAACAATTTCAGTGACCCCCAAAATGCATTACTGTAACTTGTGAATTTGCTATTCACTGAAAAATTTCACTCAGTTCTAAACTGGGTTCAAATGACACATTTATGCAGATCTAGCCCTAGGTGCCTAAGTCACACTGAAATCAATGTGCATTAAGTGAGTAGGCACTTTTGAAAATCTCATTAGGTGCCCATCTGAATCTTTAAGCACAGGGACACATTTTAAAGGTAATTATAAGTGCCTAAGTCCCTTTTGTAAATGACACTTTATCTCCCAAGTCACTTAAACACTTTGAAAATCTTGGTCTGGATCAGTTTGTCAGCCTTCTAATGTTCTCAGTACATTTTTAAGTTCATGTATTGCCTTTTTTCCTGTATTAAAAACTGTACATATAAAAGAAAAACATAGTCTTTGGCGTTAATCAAGCTAGATTGTTTTATTTAAATATGTATTAAGTCATTTTACAAATATTATTTACTCAATCTAATTAAAGAAATCTGTAAAAAAAAAGATGTGCAAATTAAGAAATATATTCAGGCCTGACTGTAGTGGGTGCAATTAAGGTTTTGAGTTCAGCACGCACAGCAGAACATAATTGTCTCAGAGGAATCATTACACTCTATTACGTGTGTGGTCCCTATACTATACATACAATATTGAATAGTTCAACTATGGGATTTCCACAACAGAGATATATAGTTTGCAGATTCTGTTGAGAATAGAGCTGCCTCAAACTGGGAATTTCCTGTGCATGGGAAATTTAGAAATTTCAAAATATGGTTTTGATGATTGAGACTGAGTCTAAATTTTGTAGACATTTCTTGTGAACTGGAGATTCTGACAAATTTCATTTAGGAAACTTCAGAACACCAAAACGGCAGAGATGAGCGCCTCAACTTTGAGTCACAGCTTGCCTGGGTCTCCCAGAGCTTCCAAGGCTGCCAGACTTCTGGCTCCTCAGCAGGTATCCTGGAAGCCCTGCAAACCCTGGTGGAGCCCGGGGTGTGTCTACACAGCATTTTAGAGCAAGCCTCCCAGTTTAGGCTGACAGACTTGGGTTAGGAGGCAGGGCCAACTCCAGCATTTTTGCTGCCCCAAGTGGCGGCGGGTGGGGGAAAGCTGCAATCGACGGCACCTCTACCACATCTGCTTCATTATTCTTCGGTGGAAATTTGGCAGCAGGTCCTTTCCTTCGAGAGAGACTGAGGGACCCGCCACTGAAGAGCCGGACATGCTACCCCTCTCCGTTGGCTCCGTTGCTTGCAGCGCTGGTGCCTAGAGTCGGCGCTGTTAGTAGGGCTTGTACTAGTGCTCTAAAAATAGCTGTATAGATAAGACTTTGAAATTGAGGCTCAGGCTGGAGTTTGGACACTGAAGCCTAGGGATGGGGCTGGGCTGCTCACTCCAAAATACTGTGTAGATACCACCTCATGCTTCCTGTTCCTCTACAAGTAATTTAATGCTTGACAAACCGACATTTTCTGATGAAACTCTGTTGGAAATTACATAAATCTGATCCAGGTAAGCACAAAGGTCCATCCACCCAGATGAGATTGTAATATTGGGGCCATAGAGAAAGATATTTAAAAAAGGCAGATCCAAGCAAGACAGTTAAAGGTTTAAAATGAAAATATGTGGTTTTTAATACATTACTTGGACACACTGTCTTGGTGCCCTTGTGATAATACTTATTTATAATTTTAACAGATGCAAGACTAGGATTTTTTTTTCTGGGGCAATTCTTTCTTGACTAATGAACCAGAAGAACAGTTTCATGCTTGCAGTCAAGAAACTCAATAATGTCAAATCTGTGATTCATTCTTGCAGTCCTTTGAATATGAAAACAACTGCTAAAATAAATTCCTAAAAACATTTTAGGAAACTGTAAATTCCTTAAGCTTTATTTTCTTGTTCTTTGAAACATACTTTCTTTTTATTATTATATTACTATATATTGCTTACATTCAGCTTGTCTAATTTAACTAGCTAGCTTGGTAGCTTTTCCAAGTATGTTTATACTGGGATTTCTTTAACATTTAAGAAAAACAATAACAAAAACATGAAAAATATGCAAAGTTGATTACATAATTGTCACACTGGCTGGCGTGGCTCATGAGTCTGTGTGCCTACCTCAAGGCAGACTGCCAAAAACAGGGCAGAGACCCCAAATTGGTATGTTCTTTAATTAGATTTCATCAAGCCAGTAACAAATGGGAATGGCTGGGGAGGAGAGGGGGATTTCCATGCCCGGATTCACAAGTTCAGTGCAAACATTTTCAAAGTAATAAAGCAAAATTTATATACATATTTCCTAATAGCATAGCATTTAGACATTACAAGTGAGATTAATGCATGCAGCAATTTACAAGCATTTCATAGAGTCTAAACAGTAAATACATTCTTATAAGACTAATACCTATTTTGAACAAAACTAACATACAGGGGAATTGGTTTGGTTTCCAGCTGTGAGTTTGTCAGTTCTTAGCTTATGCCAACTGCCTGGCCAGAGTTGGCACTTGGTTTACCAGCATCACAATAACAATTTGTCTTTCCTTTAAAATCAATAGGAGTTAAGTATCTAAGCACTTCTGAAAATCCTGCTCCTAGGCACTTTTGAAAATTTTACCCTACGTCTCTAATTTCACTATGCTGGGACTTTGGTTCTATTCCAAGACTCCTACTTCCTGCATGATCTTTATTTTTATTGGAGGCCTTTTAGCCTATGTACCAACTATATCCTACCTGACTTAAATTGTGAAATCTGAAGATGAGAGGCATGAAGTGGCATTGGTGTTGGTTTTGAACTCTCTGTGCTATTCTAGGGCTTCTTCAGGGGCTTTGCCTCTTGAACTGACCTATTCAGTCTAGGCCCTATTCCTTCTCTATGGTATCTGAATGCCTCAAAGTGTTTTTAATAGCAAGGAGAGGGAAGCAGTACAGATTTGGGATGGGATGAATCTGAAGGATTCCAGCTTGCTCCTGGTCAGTAAAGCCTGAGTCCCATACACGGGTTTCCTTGGGACTGAGTAGAAGGTTGTATCATTCTGCTTTAGTGAACACACTCTTTTTAAGGATGAATACTCCTCTCCATACACGGATGTGATGGGAGGATTGGGCCATTAGTGTTTGTACTCACGTTCATATTTACTATTCAGTCACTGAGATCTGGCACTGTGAGTCTACAGCTTATGAAATCAGAAGACTCCCCTTCTACAGTAGTGTGCATATCAATCACAACAATGAAAATTAAAAATCCAACCATGCTCTAAACTTCTGCCATAACATTAAAAGTAGACTGGATCAGAACATTTCAAACAGTCTGTTTCTGGTATTTCCAATACACCCACTACTGTATTATATAGGTGATGAGAGTTCTACTTGAAGGACTGCAGGGTTTTCCCTAATGATGTTTTGGGACCTTTGTCAAATAGCTGTTTGCCTTAACCAAAAATATTACTTTAGCCTTTTACTGCTGCTACCCAACAAGGGGACATAACTTCATGCTCTAGATACATCTGTACTCTCTGTATATGCCTCACTGTAATTTTCTTATTGGATATTTCTTCTGTTGAGGTTTTTTAATAATATCTAAACAAGAGATAAAAAGCATTGAGTTTAATTTGTACATTACACATATAGCAGGATCTGGCAATTATTATTTAACATGATTTGGTTAAATGTGTAATGTTGTCATGGATGTATCTGAACCTTTGAATCATGCTACTTTTGAAATCCATTGAAGGTTATTATGAACAGCATTTCTGTACATGATTATATAATAGGGCTCAAGTTGTCAAATGATGCCTTTCAGGAGATGATTCCACATTACAAAAAAGTTTTTCTATTTAACTGTTACTAGCTTCCATTCTGTTTGAATCAAAGAAGATTGGTACAGTTATAAAGCAGTTATGTATACCACACTTGACATCAGTGGGAGTTTTGAATGTAAGTGGAGTTGGATTGTTTCCATAGGAACCATCATATCCTATAAAGTATCCATACTGAACATAGAACTACAAGTTATACTTCATGTATCCTGCAAACACAGAAGTTGGTTAGGAACCCAGGTAATCATGGGCAGATGATTCCTTCTTGCAGAAACTTCTCATGTATTTTAACACTATAACTAGGAAAGAAAAACATGTAATTGATTGTGTAATACAGCATCCTGAAATAACCTGACCAGAACTAGGGGAACTTTTATGACAGTATAGTATAATCACCAAAAAATGGAGTTTTGTTCAAATCAAACCCATAGATGCTGGAACTGATGGTGCTGGGGCTGCTATTGCACTCCTGGCTTGAAGTGGTTTCCATTAAATGCAGGGTTTACAGTTTGGTTTGATGACTCTCAGCACCCCTACCATCCAAATTGTCCAGCACTCGGTCCTCTGGCCACATCACCAGTTGAGTCTGCTGCCCCCTTCTCAAGAATTAACAGAATCCATCCAAATATAAAAGTCCAATGTCCTGCACAAAAGAGTCTTCAGCCCACATCCAGGCCTCTGTGGGTTGCGCACTCTTGCCTTGGGATTTACAATGTCACTATCCCCCTTTCCTCTTGGGAAGAAGGGGTTTGTGCCCCAGTGTAAAAGGTGGGGATAGTAGCTAGCCTCACAACCAGGCTCCAGCCCAGGACCCTATGAAAGGCAGCAATGTCAAACATCTAGGAGTGCTTCAGGGCTGCCTCCCCAAGTCACGTCCTACTACTGACATTCCCAATCCAGGATGTGGTCAAAAGACTTGCAGATGATCCACAAGAAGATGGTGCAAAAGGTTCCCTAGTGCTAGGTAAAGGCTAGTCCGTCCTCTAAGCCTGTGGTAGATGCTACCTTCAGCCCAGACTTCAGCTGTACCCTTACTCAGGAGTTCCCAAGTTAAGTTGCACCTCCTATCCTGTCTGACCCCTTTCTTTCTTTTTCTTTTCCTGTCATTTTATGGCACTGCAGCTGTCATAAACAGATAGTTAAGGTTTAATGCCTCTTTTACCTGTAAAAGGTTAAGAAGTTCACCTAGCCTAGCTGATACCTGACCAGAGGAACCAATGGGAGAACAAGATGTTTCCAAAGGAAGGAAGGGAGTTTTCCTTTGTTTAGTCAGTTTCCGTTTCAGCCATAGTGAAAAAGATCAAGGAACCAGCCTCTAATCAGAGTAGTAAGTTTTAGAAAGGGATAAATAGGTTTATGTTTATTTTCTTTGTAACTTGTCTTGGTACCATTAAGGGAATTATCAAATTTGGGTATTCTTGTATGTATTAAAGTTTTTGCCCAGGGGAACATCCTCTGTGTTTTTAATCTGTTGTCTGTGAGAGTAGCTGGTATGCTAATCTCTCCCAGAGGGTTTTCTTTTACCTTTCTTTTCTTTAATTAAAAGCCTTTTTTCTTAATACCTTATTGATTTTTCCTTGTTTTTTAGATCCAAGGGATTTGGATCTGTGTTCACCAGGGAACTGGGGAAATTTCTCAAGGCTACCCAAGGAAAGGAGTGCTTGTGAATGGTGGCAGCGATACCAGATCTAAGCTGGTAGTTAAGCTTAGATGTGTCCATGCAGGTCCCCACATCTGTACCCTAAAGTTCAGAGTGGGGAAGGAACCTTGACAGCAGCCATAAGCTCAGCATTTGAGGTTATGACCACCACCTACCACAGTTTTTGCATTATCTTTAAAAAAGCACAGTAATGTTTTTTTTTAATGCTACCCCACTTTCCTGGCATTTTCACCAATCCTTTCAGACTTTCTTTTTCAATTCTACATAAATAATCTTTCTTTCTTTCTGTATAATTCTCTCTGCATTGCCATAGCAGATTCTCATCTGTTTCTTTAATTTTACATTTCGCATAACTCATCTTTGTATGTGTTTTGATAGATACAAATTATCATTCAAGCCATGGTGACCTCTTAGTACTCTAAATATAGCTATTTCACTTCTTGTGTCTTAACTGTGTAGTATAATGTTATCTTCAAGTTTAGGACATATTTCATAGAGCCTTCATCCCTTTTACTCTTTTTGGTCCATGTTTCTTCTTAAATTTTCTCTTAACCAAACTTTTGAAGTTATGGGTATTCAGAGGCATCTTTATATCAACTTCCTCATTTGAAGGCATTTTTTTTGCTGCTTTATCTGTTATTTCATAGTCAGGTATCCTGATGTGCCAGAAATCCACACTATTAGTATATGTATACTTAATTGTACTATCTTCAGAGTTAACAACAATATTTAATTTATTCCTGTATTCTGATGTTCCCTTTCTGAGCTTCATTATATTAAATAAAAAGTCAGATAGGATAGGAGCTGTAGTTGGGCATACATCCCTTACCCAGGTCAGTGCCAACAGTATGCCCACCAATTCAGCCATGATAATAGTCACAAAATTGGATAGTTTTACTTATCTCTTAATTCTAAATTCAGGGATACCAGAAGACTGTTCCCACTCTACCCATGTTGTCATCTTTAGATCTGTCTGTATAGATATGGTAAATAGGGTCAGCATTGCCATATATAAACTCATAAATTTTATTCATCATATTTGATGACCCTGCTGTTCCCTTTGTTTTATTGTATAATTCCACAATCCACAACTGGTGTAACAACCATCCAGCTATAGTATGATTTCCCATTACTAAAGATTTTAATATCTTCCTTTTCATTCAAGTAATTTACCCCCTTTTAACCTTGTTAGCATGTGGGAGTTTGTGGCATTCAGTTACATCTTGTCTACTTAATTCTCAACAATACTCGTATATTTGTGTAGTACTCTTATCTTTACTATTAACCTTACCCATTAGCCTTAGCCCAAAAGGTTAAATCTAACAATTTCATCCTTAAATTGTATAGGCTTTTCTCTGGTAGCTACCTGCATCATACATAATGGTGGTGTTATGCTTGTACCACATGTGATTTGCAGCAGCTGGGTTTCATTTGTCTCTATTTTTTAAAATGATGATTTAGAAGCCAAATTGAAGGCATGATATCCATAATCTATAACTGGTCATCTTATTAAGTGTCCTATACAGCGTCATCAGTGTGTTCTTATCTGTACCTCAGTTGTTCCCAGCAATACTTTTCAGCAGATTCATCATATCTGGAGACTGGATTAGATGACCTCTCGAGGTCCCTTCCAGTCCTATGATTCTATGATCTTTACATTTAATCTTGATATTTTCTATATGACTCTTTCAAGTTAGGTTGTTGTTTAACATAACTCCTAAAAATATGTAATTTTGAATGACCTGAATTTTCTGTGCATAGAGAGATGTTCCATTCTTCCCCAATCTTCCATTTTGTGAAGATTACTCTGTTTTGTTTTACAAAGTGAGAACTTAAATCCCCAAGCATCTTCCCATTTTCAACTCCCCCAAGTACCTCATTGGTTCTTTCCATGGCTATCTTAAGTCTTCAATGTTTCACCCATATAGCACAATCATCCGCAAATAGGGTAATACCTATTCCTGCCCATACACACTCCAGGAGATCATTAATCATGGAAGGGACCACGAGAGGTCATCTAGGCCAGCGCCTGCACTCATAATAGGACTAAGTATTATCTAGACCATCCCAGACAGGTGTTTGTCTAACCAGCTCTTAAAAATCTCCAGATGGAGATTCCACAACCTCCCTGGGCAATTTATTCCAGTGCTTAACCACCCTGACAGTTAGGAAGCTTTTCTTAATGTCCAACCTAAACCACCTACAATCTAAGCCCATTCCTTCTTGTCCTGTCCTCAGAGGTTAAGGAGAACAATTTTTCTCCCTCCTCCTTGTAACAACCTTTTATCTACTTGAAATCTTATGTCCCCTCTCAGTCTTCTCTTTTCCCAACTAAACAAACCTAGTCTTCCCTCATAGGTCATGTTTTCTAGACCTTTAATACTTTTTGTTGCTCTTCTTGGACTTTCTCCAATTTGTCCACATCTTTCCTGAAATGTGGCACCCAGAACTGGACATAATACTCCAGTTGAGGCCTAATCAGTGTGCAGTAGAGCAGAAGAATTACTTCTCATGTCTTGCTTACAAGACTCCTGCCAATATAGCCCAGAATGATGTTTGCTTTTTTTGTATTTAGTATGTGATCCACTATGACCCCCAAATCCCTTTCTGCAGTACTCCTTCCTAGGCAGTCATTCCCCATTTTGTATGTGTGCAGCTGATATTTCCTTTCTAAGTTTCTAAGTCCTTTCTAAGTTCTGCATTTGTCCATATTGAATTTCATCCTCTTTACTGCAGACCATTTCTCCAGTTTGTCCAGATCATTTTGAATTTTAATCCTATTATCCAAAGCACTTGCATCCCCTTCCAGCTTGGTATCACCCACAAACTTTATAAGTGTACTCTCTATGCCATTATCTAAATCATTGATGAAGATACTGAACAGAACTGGACCCAGAACTGATCCCTGCAGGATCCCACTCATTATGCCCTTCCAATTTGACTGTGAATTACTGATAACTCTCTGGGAACAGTTTTCCAATCAGTTATGCTCCCACTTTATAGTAGCTTCATGTATTTCCCTAGTTTGTTTGAGAAGGTCATGTGAGACAGTATCAAAAGCCTTACTAAGCTATACCACATCTACCATTTCCCACAAGGCATATTACCCTGTCAAAGAAAGCTATTAGGTTTGTTTGACATGATTTGTTCTTGACAAATCCGTGCTGGCTGTTACTTATCAATTTATTATCATCTAGGTGTTTGCAAATAGATTGCTTAATTATATGCTCCATTATCTTTCTGGGTACTGAAGTTAAGCTGACTAGTCAATAAATTCTCTTGTCCTTATTTTCCTTTTTTTAGATGGGCACTATACTTGCCCTTTCCCAGTCCTCTAGAAACTCTCCTGTCTTCCATGGCTTTTGGAAGATAATCACTAATGGCTTGGATACTGCCTCAGTCAGCTCCTTGAGCAGTCAGGATGTATTTCATCAGGCTCTGGTGACTTAAAGACATCTAACTTGTTGAGTAATTTTCCCACAATACTTTCTCCAAATATTTTTTGCTTTATTAATAGGCCTTGTGCCATCGCTTTACATCTTTTATAGTTCATTAAGTCCTTGCTGTTCAATTATTTTTTGCTTGTTTGTCTGCCGTATTTCTTTCTTTAATTGCTGCTTTGCATCCTTCATTTCACCAGGATACTGGATTTCTGAGTTTGTGGAAATTCAATATTCTATAGCTAGATTGGCTGCTCTACAGCTCCCTTTATTATATTACCATGAAATTCCTCTAAATTCTCACTTTTGAAATTTGTACTTAGATACTTATCACACTTACTCTTAAAGAGACTCCAGTTTGCTTTTCTATGGTTTCAGGTAGGGATTCTTTCAGTTTTTTCAGCATTACTTTGATCTTGATATATAATTAGTAGGACTGTCAAGTGATTAAAAAAATTAATTGCGGTTAGTCACGCTATTAAACAATAATAGAATACCATTTATATAAATATCTTTGGATGTTTTCCACATTTTCATATATATTGATTTCAATTACAACACAGAATACAAAGTGTACAGTGTTCACTTTATTTTTTTATTACAAATATTTGTATTGTAAAAAAGAAACAGTATTTCAACTCACTTAATACAAGTACTGTAGTGCCATCTCTTCATCATGAAATTTAATTAACACATTGTTTTTTTTAATGAGCGTCATCAGCATGGAAGCATGTCCTCTGGAATGGTGGCTGAAGTATGAAGGGGCATATGAATGTTTAACATATCTGGCACATAAACGGCACCATTATCTCCTGTAAATGTAAACAAACTTGTTTGTCTTAGCGATTGGCTGCACTGAAAGTTGAACTGAGTGGACTTGTAGGCTCTAAAGTTTTACATTGTTTTATTTTTGAATGCAGTTATTTGCTGTACATAAGTCTACATTTGTAAGTTCAACTTTCATGATGAAGAGATTGCACTACAGTACTTGTATGAGGTGAATTGAAAAATATTATTTCTTTTATCATTTTACAGTGCAAATATTTGTAATATAAAGTGAGCACTGTATACTTTTTATTCTATATTGTAATTGAAATCAATATATTTGAAAATGTAGAAAAACATCCAAAATATTTAATAAATGTTAATTGGTATTCTGTTGTTTAACCGTGCAATTAAAACTGTGATTAATCGTGATTAATTTTTTAAATCTAGATTAATTTTTTGAGTTAATCATGTGAGTTTACTGCAATTAATCAACAGCCCTAATAATTAGTATAGGAAAATGATCACTTCTCATTCCATCTTCTTTATTGATTTCCCATCTGCATTTCCTTGGTATATTGCTTGTTGCAATTCCAGATCTAAACATGAAAAGATTCCATCCGCCAAATTAAACCAGTGTGGGCTCTTCCCCCTACGGGGTGGCGGGGAACCACACTGCCTCACTACAGATGCATTATTAGTAGAAATTAAAAAATCTGTTCATTAGCAGTTACTTTTATTGCTACACGCAAGCTCTGGGTTAATCAGAATCATAGACCAATACAGTACTGACTATATTATGAAAAAACTACTAGACTTCTGAGAAGACAATTTTTGATCAAGGACTAAGGAAATGGAGATTCACTTCTCTCAGGAAATGAAGTAAGGAAGAGCCATTGTTGCCCCATCTTATTACTGTGTCTAATTTGTGTCCTTGAATTGTCTCAGGCTGTTGCCATATTTGCACAAACACTTCCAGTCTTGAATAACATGCTGCAGTTACTCATAGACTGGTAAAATTTCAGCACTTGCCAATCTTCACTAGTAATTCTCTTTGCATAAAGAAACATCATTTTCCATTGGTTACCCAATAATGTCTGATGTCCTACTGGCAGCCCCAAAACAGTGCAATTAACAGGTGGTTTTTTTCTTTCCAGAAAATTTAAGTATGATGTCTGGAAGTAGATGTGATTCTACAGATCAATGAGGGTTTGTCTTCTAAGTTAACAGGAGCCCTAAATAGCTGTCAGGAGACAATCCACCAGTCAGCTCAAAAAATGTTCTGACCTCACTGTCAGCTAGTAAGTGGTCAGTGGGAAAATTCATTTCTATAATGGTAGTCCAAAGTAATTTCACCAACTCATATTAGAGCAAAGAAATGGCATTTAAAGTTTCCCTTTCCCTTTCGGAAGTCATACCTATGTATAACATGTTGTGAATCCATCTGATTTATTGATTATTAACTGTTAAGAAGAAATTATGTCACTTCTCCATCTTCCAGATACCTCTTAAATGCAAGAGAATATGTACAGAAATCTTTATAACTAGTCTGACTCTAATGCTGTCTCTATACTTGGGAACTAGCCTAAATCAATAGGTAATTCTTTTCTTCCAGAAACACATTTGCACTTACTGGAATCTTGGGTTAATCCAGACTGGCTCCAGGATGCAGTTTCTCAAGGACTGAATGCTTTATATCCAGGCTCCTGTGGTCCATCTGTTACTCTTACAACCAGGTCACTTCCCCCTACTCTTATTACTGGCTTTCTCTGTAGATGTTTTGCAGATCTTGCTTCTTTTGCCTGCCCTTGACCCACTATCATCCTTCAACTTCCTGTTACTGCTGCTGGCTGAGAGGTACCCCTTTGTTCCTCTTCTTGTTTTTTTACCCCCTATAGGAGAACCAGGATTTAGAAAACAGTAATTTTCATTTAAAATGTAAAAATCTCAGGATCCAATTGTGTTCTTGCCTCAGCCAACTCTCCATGCTTACCATCACTGTTGGTTACCTCATCCTCCATACCCTAACCGTGGGTATTTTATAGCAGGTAGCATGGGAAAGAGGAGAAGGAAAAGTCTATTTTAAATGCAGTTCCAATTAATGATCAATTTTGGATCAGAGTACAAAAAAGCCCGTTCATTCATGGCCACTTATGCTGCACTTGTCAACAAAAGAGACGTACTACTGAAGTTAGATATTCAAGCAGCAACTCTAGCCACATTTACGTGTACGAGTGAGAGTATAGTGACCATATTTGTGAAACAGAAAATCAGGAAACATTCTTAATATTCTCATCATAGGCAAGGTGCATGGGGAAGATGGACAATTTGGACAGATGAGGAGAATCTTGTTCAGGGCATTTAACAAATTTGATGCAGAAGGTGTTTTGTAGGGGGATTGGGCTGTACTGCACGTGCTTAAATACTGCACTGATCTTGTGTGATAAAAAGCCAGGCTCTGCTGCGACTCCCTGGATGACTGTATGCAAGGGGCATTTGAGTGATGGCTAGAGGAGCTGGCAAAGGCTATGAGATGCATGGCTAAGCAGATGCCTTGGTCATTCACTTTATATAAAGGATGCAGATTAGATGGAGTAGCTCTGCAGTCCCTCTGAGGCATTGGGGAAAGATTGCTCTCCCCTCTTACCTGTTGACATGTGTCCAGTACCTATCAACTCCTTGGGCTGGGGGCGTACCTGAGGATTTTGGCTTTGATGTACAAAGTGTACCTGTGTGAAAGGTATTCTATCTTTTTTGTTAATTTGTTGTAATTTTCAATTATCTCTGTAATTCACAATATTGAATACGCCCCTGAATGTGTTAAAAGGGCTCAATATATCATGGGGCCTACATTTTCTAAGGTGGCTAGCAACTTGAGTGCCCAACTTGAGATACCCTTACAGGTATTAATTTTGTATGCTAAAAATCTTGTAGACCAATTACATACAAAGCAACTATGCATATACGAAGCAAATATTTGAAGCTCAGTCTTGCAAACATTTTTAATTTTGTTTCTTACAGTCAGGAAATCAAAGCAATTTGATTGTATTGTGGAGTATTGTATTGCCAAATTTCAGTTTTTAGAGCGATGCTGGTTTTGAGTGATATGAGCTGTGATTTTGAAGTTGGTTTGAGGGAGTAGATTATATGCTTTGTGTGCCATGTTTCAGACCTGAGAAAGGAAATATACTGCCAAGTTAAAAACTCCTGATAAACAGGATTTAAAATAGAAATGATGAGACAACCCTAACAATAGCATTCTGAATGGCGACATTGTCATTCTGAATGGATATCAGCTTGAATCTAATTGAATAACAATGCTTTTTTTCTTCATTAAGGCCATTAAAATCTGTAAGGCTATGAGACCTGGGTAGACATAAAGGTTTTAAAAAGCAATGAGGAGAGACTGATGTTCATTGTTGTGTACTTACTCTGAGAGCCCAATTAACTAAAAGTTTGTGCTAATGTATTCTCACTGAAAATCAAGCAGAATAGCATACGTTTTTGTTATTGCACTAGTACAAAAAGGAAATATGAAATTCTTCTCAATCTTTTAATATAAATATTAATCTAGATTCACTTTAGAGTTACAGAATTATTTTAATAATTAAGGGATAGATGAGTGCTATTTGTGCATAACGTCAAAATTTAAGGACTGATCAGGATTCTGTCTCTGTGCATTGCTACACTGCCTCAGCTGAGCGCCTTTGGTAATATTGCAGTTTGCTATTGTTTTTTGAAAGTGCTAATTTTAGTATGAAATGTGATAAGAATTATTTAAAAACTTAATTGCATGCTCTCTTTTTTGGCAATAGCATTTTGTGTCTGAAATTTGTCTTTTCAGAGTGCTTTATGTAGTTTCTCTTAATACCCTGTAATTTAATAATTGGGGTGGGAGGCTGAGCAGAATATGGAATTGTGAAGAATTTGCATACTCTTTTGATATGTAGGCTATGATATGCACAGATCTTTTTCTTTATATTTATCTTGAAAAACCATTTTGGTGAGGATAGTCTGGGCCCAACCAGAGCACAGAATGACCACAGGATAAGGGACTAGAAAGGGGCTGCTGTTAGTTGTCTGGCCCAAAATGGTGCTTTGTGAACTCACAACAGAGTCCTATAGCAGAGGAGAAGATTAATATATTATGGTCGAGATGTGACTCCTCTTCTGCACAGGTTTTAAGGTGCACGTAAATTTTAGATTTGTTCTTCCTTTGTCTTTTTCCTGGCTTCTCTCTCCTTACCTTGACCACTTTCCCCTCTTGCAACTGGCCCAACAGCAATATGGATATTTTGCAGAAAGAATAAAAGCAGATGGTGGTAGTGAGGGAGCACTTAGCAGAACTACCTTTCTCTTTCACGAGATCCATGTGTTTTTTCCACAGATCTTCTTCCCCTCTGCACTGTTCAGTGGAGTGGAGGGAACATAGGGGCAATACAACATTAACTGAAGTTCTAGGTTGCAATTCCATATTAGAACAATCGTGCATTCGTTTTAGTATGTAAGGATTGCATTTTCAGTTGATGGCAAAGGTGCCTAGCCTATGGGCATTCTTTTGTGATTTTTTTTAATTCCTAGTGAATAAAAGAAGTGTAAGATAGCAAGTGTCTCACTTGCATCATTTTCAGAACAGAATTTCTTGCTTTGTACAATGTGTGTTATTTTAGTTTTAGAAAATATGGCGTAGGTGAAGAAATGCTGGATATTTACATCCTGTCTATTACAGGCATGACACCAAAATTAAGGACAGCCTTGTATTTATTATCTCAGTCTTTCATGCTCTGTTGCATGTATATTTTCATACCAATCCCAGATTGCATATCATTACTGAAAGATCCAAGTCAACGTATAGTATGGTTTCTGTAGGAAGTACGAGCACACTTAGGCTACAGTACAATTCCAATAGTTTTTGTTTTAGCTTGTTATTTTTATATTGGTGTGCAAACAAGGGGTGCATCACACAGCCTGCCATGATGTTTCTTGTAGTCTTTACAAATTTATATTTTTAAATTGAAGTTTGAATTCATGATGGATAAGAGAAATGTAGACAGTAGTAGAGAAGTTGATGATACAGTCTGTAACGGTCAATTTTTGTTGGCTGAGCCACCTTGTAAAGAGAGAACTTTCTCCTTGGAAGTATTTTCTCCATTTTCAGGAACAGAACAAAAGACAAAACTGTAAATTTTTGGATTGATTTTCAAAGATGCTGAACATCAAACTGCAGTTGAAATAAATGGGAATAAATAAAGAAAATAAATGGGAGCTATGAGTGTTCGTTACTTCTGAAAATCAGACCCTAACCTTTTGACGTAAAGTCTGTGGAAATAGCTTTCAAACCTGCTTTGTGCTGTAGGCTGTTCACAATGGTGGTGGATATTGTTCATTCTCAAATAGATGAAGCTAAAGTCTGTTGCTGAGATACACTTAGTTTAAAATGTTAACCATGGGCATGTGGGAAAGAATAGAGCTAATTTCCACAAAAAATATTTTCATTGTGGCCTACATGAGGCATTCTGCTAAAATAGAGCCTGATCCTCCACAACCCTTATGAGTAATTTCATTCACTTAGGGTGAAATTCACCCCTATGCAAAGAACCAGCACAAAATCTATGAATCATTCAAGTCCCGTGTACCATTTAAATCCCACCTATTTTGTTGTCTCCAAAGAGACTTCACTGGTTCATAGGTCTCATTCTGGTTCTCTGCATAGGGGTGAAATTCACTTGTGAGCAGTGCCACTGAATTCAACTTTACACACTTGAATATTCAGCAGGACTACTCCAGTAAAATAAGTTATTCAAATACATCAGTAAACGTTTGCATGATCAAGCTCACTTGCCATAGATGGCAAAAGAAAAAGGTGTTTTTGTTTGTGTGTTTTCACTTCTTTCAGTTGTGGGGAGTGTGGGAGTACAAGGAGTCTGAATTTTTATTAATGATAGTACATTAAGGAGCAGTTTAGTAGCAGTAGCAATTTATGACATAAATATGGGCAATAGCAACTTCAGGACCTGAGATGACAAAGATTGCTCTTGTGCCAAACATGGTGTGTTCCTGTCCATAGTCCAGTTAGAATTGGATAAATGTTGGGGTTCTTTTTGCTGAAAAATGCAGATTTGAATAGATTGAAACATTTCACAGTCATATCAAATTTGCTGAATTGTTTCTTCGGAAAAAAGCCCACGAAAATAATTTAAAAAGTTGAAATGTTTCATTTTGATATTGGCTTTCTGTTTTGAATTTTTACCTTGTTTTTATTTTTAAAAAAATTAAAAGGTAAAAAAATAGAAGAAAAAGTCCCCCCAAAACAAAGCAAATCATGTTTCAAATAGAACAAAATGTTTCAGTGAATTTTTCTTTACTTTTTTTGGTTCACCAAATTTTTTTAAGAAATTTAATTTTGGGTCTACCCAAAATAACACTTTTTTCTGGTTCCGCCACTGAACTGAAAAATTGGTTATTTACACAGCTCTAATTCCAGTGGTGATTTGTTATTCTCTCACAGGCAAGATCATCCTTCATTGGCAAATGCAGTTATCTTGTCTTACATCTGAGAAGCTTAAAGACTAACCAGTCTCTGGCTTTTTCCTCTCTCCCTAATACACAGAGGATTACCCTTGTGAAGGACTACATAAATAGAAAATGTGATGGCTGTGCTTTAACTACTGTAAGCCTGCTTTTTTCTCATGGCAACAATTTTAAGCAGCAGTGCTACATCCATATTAAGTGTAAATTCTCTTGAGTAAATCCCATTAGGGTTAATAGAATTTTAGTTTTACTGCTTAATAAATTTTCAAGTGGATTAACTTTTGAGAAATATATAAACACCATGATGCACAGAACATGATCATATACAAGTATCACTATATTATAGCTACAATATGAGGAAATCTAACTGTGAATTGATTAAACACATTCATATAGTTTATTTAGTTTATTTAAAGAAATACTTGTACTTTGGAGAAACTTTAAAACCCTTTTGTACCTTTCTTTCATTATTAGTTGCCCTTGCCACCTTTACTGATTATAAAAGTGCATTCTTTGTTTAAATTTGTATTGTTTTAAACTTAGTCTTAATGCTGAATATGTGACATCAGACTTTACAATCTAATGCCATTGAAATGTGATAAATACAAGATTATGACAGCTGCAGGACCAATCTGAAGGATCGGGACTGTGAAGGAGAGAGCTGATATTCAAATGCAAATATTTCAGATAATATTTTAAAAGTACTACATTACATTGCAAATACTACACTGCATTATAAACTGGAGTTTTTTCAATTTTGTCCAGTTTTCATGTTAAAAGCACATTTTTTAAACATGAAATAAGCTTATGACATTAAGTACGCACTGCATCTAAAATCATCATTTTTATCAGCAGAAAACTTAACTGAGAATTTTCTCTGTTTCTGCTACTATTTTAGATTTGCCAACCTAAAATCAAGCTGTTTTGTAACTCTGCAATGTTAAATTTATAACAGAGAGGTAAATCCATTTTATTGAGGCAGATTAGCTCCTAAACTTTCAGTTAGTGGTATCATTCTACATTTAATGCAGGAGCTGGGTAACTATAGGCCAGTTAGTTTGACATTAATCCTGAGCAAAATCATGGAAAAGCTTACAATGGATGCATTCAGTAAAGAAAGAAAGAGGTTCTGTAATGTACGCCTGTCCACATGATTAATGAAAAATACGTCTTTTCAAACAAACTTGATGTTATTTTTAATGAGATTACAAATTGGGTTGACAAAAGTTAACATAATATATTTAGTCTTCTGTAAGACATTTGACTTAGTACTGCATAATATTCTACTTAAGCAGTATACAAATCAATGTAACACATGTACAATGGATTAAAAACTGACAGATTTCAAAAGTAGTTGTAAATGGAGAATCATCATCCAATCAGAAAATTTCTAGTGGAGTCTCACAGGGATCTGTTCTTAGCTGAGTGCTATTTATATCTTTTTCTGGGGGAAAATATAAATTATTGCTGGTAAAGTTTTCAGATGACACAAAAATTGGCAGAATTGTAAATAATTATAAGGACAAGTCAGTTCAATAGAGCAATCTGTATCACTTGGTGGGCTGGGGGTCACTTAAACAATGTGTTTTAATACAGTTTAAATGCAAGATCACATATCTAGGAACCAAGAAACCAAGTCACATTTATAGGATGAGGGGATATGTATTTTGGAAAGTAGTGATACATGGATCATAGTGGATTACCAAATAAGCTCCCAATGCAATGAAATGCTAAAAGAGAATCTGGATGCACAAGCAGGATCCCCTCATGGAGTTCCTCCAGTAACATTCTGCTGGGGCAGGCTTTGTTCGCCCCGCTCAGATAGGCTGCAGGGTCACTCTAAAAACCAGCGAGTCCTAGGAGCGGGGGATCTATGAGAGACCGGGCCATTTATGCAGAAGCTCAATGCCTCCACACCAGCTGTATTCCCTAGGGAGCCCCTGGGTACCCACTGGATTCCTCACTGCTCTTGGCTACCTTAAGGAAAACTCTGTGGGTGGGATCTGGAGAAAAGATAATATAGTTCAAGCCATATTACCTTTTCTGGAGATTTTCCACACAGCTGGAGGAGTGGTGGAGGACACCAACAGATGTGTCTTTCCCAGTCCTACCCCTCTTTCCTACCCACTCTTCTTCAGTCTCTACCCCCTCTCCAACAACAAAAACTCCAGATCTACTAAGCACCCTTGACAGGGCTTTAAGGAAGTGGGGATGGTTCAACATAGGCAATTGACTTTCCTTTCCATGTCTGGATCTTCCATCCATACCTGGCTTGGGGAGACAGTCTGGGTGTATTGTAGATCTGTAGGGGTTATCCTCCGAAGACGGGCAAATTTGTTTGTTAAATAAGAACATCTCTCTGCTCCTCCAGATATTTGTCCGTCTCTTGAATGGAACTAAACTCAAAAATCTTTTAAGTTTGAGTAAGTCCTTTGATTCCTTTCCCTTCTTTTCTCCTCACTCTCTCACCAGTTCCAAAACTTTTGCTGACATCCCACTCAAGGGTTTCTCTGGCAGCAACATCCCAGGGGCAGACAAGTATTTGAACTCTCAGTGCTTAATCTAGTCGAATTTCCAAACCTTTTAATGTTCACTCATCATTATGGATCGTGCCCAGTATCTAGTAAGGTTCTTCTGTTTCTTATTTTTTCCAGATCCCTCTGCTCACCTTCTTTTTATTTGTGTTGCATGTTTATAGAGCACCTAAGACTTGTTAAATTAATAGGATGTATAAACTGACATAATATAATAACACCCCCGAAAAGAAGTGCAGACTTATGCAGTGAGAAGAAGACACTATAGTCTGGAATACTGATCTCTTCTGAAGAGATGTGTAACCTTCTTCAGAGAGCTGGCTTCATGATTATTTCATTTTCCTTGTGGTTACAGTCTGAAGACTGATTCTAAAAATGGCATTGTAGCTCCAGCTGGGAGGTGTGATTCCCAGCATGGGTAGACAGACACCCACTAGATCTGCTCAACCTAGCACACTAAAAATAGCTGTGTGACTGTTGAGGCACCGATGGCAGCTTGGGCTAGCTACCTGAGTCCAAGCCTGCCCAGTCTTTGGGTCCAAACTTGGATGGCGAGCCCAGTCTGCTATTTGTGCTGCAATATCCACACTGCTATTTTTGGTGTGCTAGGTTGAGCAGAGCTACCACAAAGTCTGTCTACCTATGCTGGTACCAACACCTACAAGCTGCAATATAGACAGAGACTTCTAGAGCAAATGTAAAAAGCTGCTGTTTTTTCTAAATGCCAGCCCTACAAACTCTGTCTGTGACCTTAAAGTCGAGTTGCCACATTGCAATAATGAATTTCCTGGAACTGGAACTTAAGTGTACTGCTGATGGCACATGAGTCAGAATAGGCTCCAGTCTGCTCTTCCACAGTGAATTGCCTCTATGGGACTAACTGAAAGTGGTAAAAACTTCTATTTTTATCAAAAATATCTCACTGCAGGTACGATACTTAGCACATTCGGGGAAATAATTAATTGAAAAACAAGGTGAGACATTTACATAATCATTTTTCTGATTGTAACCACAGTTGGAAACTCTGAAGTTACATTACAATACACATCCCCAATGCCATCTCTCGGAGAAGCCAAGGTGGCTTGTTTTTATGTTCTGTCATTTTTGACTTGCCTAAATTGTTTTCCAGTGGAAAGAACTATAAATCCCTCCCTTTCCGTTACCCTCTTTTGTTGAAATCACTGTGTTCCATCCAGTTCATGCATGAGTTCGTCATCTTCAGAAGTGCACAGCCAGTGTTTCATAGTTGTTTGTTATGCCTACATCTGAACATGTTTTGTGATTTTATAAAACCTATATGTGTGGGTGAAGTAAGCCTTCCTTTCAGATCCACTTGCAGCATTTTCTCTTTTGAATGGGAGTTTACTGTCTTTCCAGTGATTTGTTGGCTACAGTTATATTGTAAAGGACAACTGCCTCATATTTATCCATTTCACAGCTGCTTGACACATACAGGATGTCTGGAGCAAAACACCTCTGATGCTGACTGATGTATCAAGTATGTGTTCTCCTGTGACACTAACAGTAAATAATAATAATAATAATTAATACCAGGCTCTTATATAACAATTTTCATCAGTAGATTTCAAAGCACTTTACAAAGGAAGAAAATAGCATTATCTCTAATTTACAAGTAGGGAAACGGAGGCACAGAACAGGGTAGTGATTTGTTGCAGTATGTTGCCACGTTTACAAGGCATTCTTCACAATCATGTCTCAGGACACTGAACTGTTCTGAGTCTCTACTCCTATAGGTATTTCTGTTTTTAATTGTCCATTCAGGCTTTCCTGTCATTATTTCATACTGAGGAAGGTCCTAAGCCAATGTCTCATCATAATTTGACATAAACATTTTGCAAAAAAATGGCTGTCCCTGCTGCATAGCATGCATGTACAGCCTCATGTATGGCTAACACACATCTGGCTCAAGAAGGGGAATATCTCTCTTTGAGAGCTGGCTCAGCGTAGCTTTCTAATGCTCATGCTTGATGGATAATTGATCAATGCCTTGCAAAATGATTGTTAGCGATACCTTGTAAATGCAGATTGGGGGTCGTGGTAGGTTTAACCTTCTGGTTCTTCCCCTTCTCCCCACCTCCCATTGTGTGAAAAACATCTTCCAGCTTTATTTTTTTATGTTTAGAAGCTTTGGCAGAATGAGAGGGTTAAATAAATAAATATTAACCTCAGGACTAAAATTAAGGAGTCACAAGCACTTGGTCAAAACAAGAGACACTTTTGGAGGGACAACTCTTTTAAATAATCAGATTATCAAAAGCAAATTATCAGAAAAAACCCCGGCCCACCAAACGACTAGCAAGTAAGAATTTAAAATCAGTTCCTTTCAGAAGTGCTGATTATTGTTATTGGAACTGATCTGAAAAACTCTCAAGAGCCTCATTTTTTAAACAGAATGGAAGGTGGTAACAAATTACATACTGTTTCAACCCTTAATTGGTAATAGACTGTTTAATGCAGTTCAGTCCTCGGGATGTATGCCTATTTTCCACAGATCCTGCCAAAGAGAGTTTCCATTTTGGGGCTTCCTGCTTATTTCTTCCAGCTGCTTCTCTTTCCTATCCCTTCTGCTGTTCTCCTCCTCCTGTGTTCTTGTTTTACTACTGACAGTTGTGTGTCTTCTTTTTTATATACATAGAAATCGTAATGTAAATGGTCTTGACAATTGTTTGTTTTTATTTTTTATCTTTATACTCTTTGTAATGTATTTTGAGTTTACTTTCCTGTTTGAGGCAATCATTAAGCTGGGGAGCGTGTAGCTCATTCAAATCTGTTAAATGTGAAAATAAGAGTTTTGAAAGATTTACAAGGAGCATGTTCAGTTCTCAAATGTAGCACGACTCTGCTTGTGTCAATAAAATCATAAGTCATATGATGGAACTACTTCTCATGGGGTATTGTTAGTATATAGACTTAGAAGGAAAAGAAGCAGCAGCAGTTTTTTGATCTTTTGGAGACTTTTGGTTACCTTTTACTGGAGTAACTTTAGCTGGATCAGCAGTGATTTGGGGATCACTGCTGCAAATGCTTTCCCTTGTAACTTTACTCGTATGAGTGGTCCCATTGACTTCAAGTCAGTGACATGTCATTTGCTCAGATATGTGTAGGTGTTAACAGGATAGGGGCCTTTGTTTGCCTGTTTTTCCCTATTTGGAAAAAATTAAAAACTTCCTGATGTTAATTTTTTGATCTGTTGAAAATTATGGCCACTTAGAAAAGTTGCATTCAAATAAGTGTTACAGAGTGTTTATTTTAAGGTAAACATACCAGCAACATAGCTGTATATTGTGGCTGTCTTGTTTTAAAATAAATATTCTGTCTGTGAGGCATTGCTAAATGACACTACAGGATGCTAAGTGCCGTGTTATAAATGTACTAAAGTTAGCAGAGCTTCTCCCAACTAAGCATGGTCGCTCCCATGTTTACCTGATCTAGATCAAGAGCCAGGTGGCTCCCTATGCACCTGCTTTGAGCTCCTCCATAGGGGTGCCACTGCTCGGGGTGTGGAGAATACCAGGAAGTATTTTGCCTTTAGAAGGAAAGTAGTTTCTGGGCATACAGAGGCCACATGCCCACTTCTGCACCCCTCTCTGCAGTGAAACTTACTGAGTACCTGAGCTGCTGGTGTAGAAGAGTGGATCTATGATCACTCCTCTTTCCTGCTCCTTTGTTGTACTATGTAGTCTTTTCACTGCCCACAATGCAGGGGCTTTTATTCTGCCTGGCCCTTACATCTTTTTAATTTCATCTTTTGTTTTATAAGAATGTTAAAGTTGCTTTTCCTGTTCATGACAGGGGTGGCATGCCGCTGTGCTTGAGGCAGCGAAATGTCTAGAGCCACCCCTGGCTCTCATAAGGATTGTATTAATAGACTTTTTTAAATTTTTCATCATTTTTTTAATCTAAAAATATTTACCGAATACTTGTACAAGTAATTATTGCAAACTGTTTTAAAAACTACACCTCTTGGCCAAGTTCAGGAAGCATAATGGTGTTTGTTGTTTTTCTGATTTTGTCTTTCTAAAGAACTAAAAATAAGCAAAAGCAGCAATCATTCTCTTGTATCACATGGGGCCTGATTCTGCATTGCTTGCACTCCCAAACTCCTTTATGGACTAGAGTTTTGAGAATTCAATGGCTGCAAGATCAAATTTGTGAGGATAAAGTCCCTCAACAATTTGGACACATTCAGCGAGCTTTGTTTGTGAGGAGGGTATAATTCTGTAAGCAACTCTGAGAAAAAATATGTGTTATAATAACTCCATGTTGCTGCTTTTTTTGGGGGGGATAATCTAGCATTATCCTTTTATTACAGGGGAGCACCAGATCTACTACAGTTAGATTTCAGAAACCCTTTCAGTTTAAAGGATGACTATTCATAGCGCCCTAAAACCTGCATGTTTACTCAGATTGCTTTGAAATTGGGTGTACCTCATGAGGGTATGATGTAGGTCTAATGATCCAAAATTGGTGTTATTTGACCACACAGCTTCCAAGATACAGCCCTCTCACAAGAAAAAAAAACTTTTATGAAGGTTGACACATTCAACCAACTGGTTTTTTTTTTGCACAGGCTTAGGGATCAAACCATAGCTCTGGTCGGGCCCCAAAGAGTCTCAGTTACTCAACATTTACCCCAGCTAGTGCAGGGCAAACACATCCTATTTTAGGACACAATATTGGAAACATTAATGGACAAAATGTTTTTACACACACACACGCTATAGCCAGCCAGTATTCTTTGGAGCTGGGTAGCTCAAGGGGATGTGATGTGATGTGGCTATTGAATCTGAACTGCACGTGGGCACTTTGTTTGAAGCCAGCCCTTGGCAGAAATAGGAAAATGAAATATAGCAATGTTGATACAATCTGCCTTTGTCAAAGAGTTGGGCTGGGTTATTTTTGTTTTGTTGGAAAATGTGATTTGAGTGCAGCAAAAAATTCAGGTGAGCAAACTACACTCAAAAACAAAATAAATTACATATGGATTCTTGCTGGGAAGGGTTGAGGGATTAGGGACTGGAGGAGTTGGGGGGAATAGGGGAGGGAGTTATGGACTGCCACAGGGAGAGGGGGATAAATGGGGATAGGTCGTAGAGGGAGGGGAGAAGGATTGGAGGTTTAGGTCAGGGAGTGGGATTGGGGATTAGGGACAGTGAGAGTGGAGGTGTGGGACCTTGTGAGGGATAACATTGAGGAGGATGGCAGGTGGTATGGGGGATTAGATATAAGGGGGCTATCAGCCCCCCATTCTCCTTTCTTGTGTGTGCTGGGATTTGGGAGAGGGTCTTGTCCCTCTGGGGATGTCTAAACCCTTCTCCCTACTCCCCCACCCCACCCTCATGTGGAAGCTAGGAAATGATCCTTTCCCTCTCAAGGCCTCCTGTGCTTTCAGGATTATACTGTGCTAGGGATATGGATATAGCAAAACAGTTGCTGATTATTAATGTTGTACAAAATTATAGCAGAGCATCAGCTTTCCTACAGACAAGGTTGAGAAAACTTTTCTGTTTAAAGGTCGATCCTTCTAAGTGCTCTACAATTCTCATGCTTAGTCAGATTGTCTGACCTCTTTGACCAATGCCCCAGCACACACATACCAATACCAATACTCTGTTTTTGCTGAACAGGAGCTTCCTACACCTGCCCTACACTGAAACACTTAGTGACTTCACAGAAACAATACCACAATTGCTAAATTTTGCAGCCCCATGACCATTTTACAATCTTATGCACACAATGCCATCTAACACTGTATTTTCACTTACCCTTCATTAATCCCACAGACTGCTCTTATCTCTCACCTATCTAATGATCTTTCCAGGGGAATTAAGACCCCTGTGTCCTGCTACTAATGTAATCTTGTCAAGGTTTCTTTCCTCACTTTGAACTTTAGAGTGCAAATGTGGGGGACCTGCATGAACACTTCTAAGCTTAATTACTAGCTCAGATCTGGTACGCTGCCACCAGCCAGAAATTCAGTGTCTGGCACACTCCCTGTCCCCCCCGTCAGACTTTCCCCTCCCTGGGTTGCCTTGAGAGGCTTCACCAATTTTCTGATGAACACAGATTTAAACTCCTTGGATCTTAAAACAAGGAGGAATCAACCATCCTTCCTCCTTTCCCCCCACCAATCCCTGATGAGTTCAGACCCAATCCCCTTGGATCTTAAAACAAGGAAAATCAATCAGATTCTTAAAAAGAAAGCTTTTAATTAAAGAAAGAAAAGGTAAAAATTATCTCTGTAAAATCAGGATGGAAAATACTTTACAGGGTACTCAGATTCATATAGACCAGAGAGACCCCTCCCCAGCCTTAGATTCAAAGTTACAGCAGACAGAGGTAAAAATCCTTCCAGCAAAAAGAAACATTCACAAGTTGAGAAAACAAACATAAGACTAATCCGCCTTGCCTGGCTATTACTTACAATTTTGAAACATGAAAGACTGATTCAGAAAGATTTTGGAGTGCCTGGATGTACATCTGGTCCCTCTTAGTCCCAAGAGCAAACAACCCCCAAAACAAAAAGCACAAACAAAGACTTCCCTCCACCAAGATTTGAAAGTATCTTGTCCCCCTATTGGTCCTCTGGTCAGGTGTCAGCCAGGTTTACTGAGCTTCTTAACCCTTTACAGGTAAAAGAGACGTTAACCCTTAACTATCTGTTTATGACAAACCTACAGAACTCATTGCTGAAATTAGACATACTAGATTTGTCAAGATACACGTGGACCTCTTTCATTGATTGCATACATGGAGGTCAGGGAGAGAGGCTCACATGAATACCTCACATCACTATCAGCGCTCTGCCAAACTGCTTCATATAATCCTTTCACCATTCAGTACAGTTACATCTACTACAGTGAATGCAACTGGAGTACATGCAGATAATTATATGCTCTTGCCAGCTCCAGTGGGGGAAGAGTTATAGTTGCATGGGCATGTGTCTTATCTCTGTATTTCCTGGTTTTCAGATATTTGAGTTTTGCAGAACTCAACAATTTGGAAGGGCAGAGATACCACAACAACAACTATATACTTAGCAAAAGTCTGCAGCACTGAATAGCCAGACCACTTTCTATGGCTTTATTCCAGGCTTCTAGAAGCTCCACAGTGTTATTACTGATCTGGTGCAGTCAGGTTAATCATGGATGAGGGGATGGCTGCTGCCAGTACGATGGCTGGGCAATGTTCTCTCCTGACCTCAAGTCCCATCTTCAGAGTTCAATGTGCAGGGACTTTATATCTGAGGCGGGCTATAAGAGATACTATCAAGCAACCTTAACTCTACATTCATAAAGTTTTCTGTCAGTGAATTATAGATAGAAGTCTTTACTGGGATGCACATTCACTTTCAGATATCAATCTTGCAGTCAGAGTTTAAGGCAAGAAGTACCTCCAGATCATCTAGCCTGACCTCCTGTATATCTGAGGCCAACAATACCACCCAGCACCTGCACACTAAACCCAACAACTGAATTAGACTAAGATATTACTGCCCACAGGAGATCAGACTGTTATGTGCTATAGGGAGAAAATAGGAGTGATGGAGGTGCTCCAGTGTCTGAGGCCTCTATAATGGCAGGTAAATGACTATGTGAGATATACCCAGATCCTAGCAAGTGACCCATACCCACATGCTGCAGAGGAAGGCCCCCCCACCTACCCACCCACCTTCCCTCCCTCCCTCAGTCACTACAATCTGATCTGGGGAAAAATTCTTTTCTGACCCTACATTTAGCCATTAGTTAGTGTGGCAAGGCACCTTCTCGGTCTCACCAGCCTCGGCTGTTTTGAGCCTTGGTGAGACAGGCTTGGGTAAATAGTCCCTCTTGGTTGCAAGTCTGTACCTTCTCTCCACCAGTCTTTTGTGCTTGCTTTTCTCCCTTATGGAAGGGAATACAGCCACCCCTCCTGACAAGTCTTGCTGCTCCTCACCTACTGGCAGCTTGACTTCCCCCCTCTTTCCCCAACAGGGGAGGGTTTAAAAAGGTTTCAGGCATCCTTTAGTTGGAATCAGCTGATCCTAACTGACTTCAGGTAACTTTCTCTCAGCTGATCCTAATTGATCTCTGGTAACCCCTTCTCAGCTGAACCTGATTGGCCTGTAGTCACCCCTCCTCGGTTGATAGGGAGGAAGGTCTTTTACCATTCTGAGACTGTTTTCTACCCCACCCTTGCAGCTGTCTGTCCTGAGTTTATCACATTAGACACTGACCATATGAGCAAGAACCAGCCAGCCAAGCATCCGAAAGAGAAAGAATGGTCAGAACCACATCAGAGTTCTGGCCCACCCTGCTCCAGTGTCCCATCTCCAGCCATGGCCATCTCTGATGCCTCAGTGGAAGGAAACCACAAATCCACTCACAAAAATCGGAGTACATTAGGGGTGTTGGAGCTGGGAGAATCCCTTTCTAACCTCTGAGGGTGGCTGGCTGAAGCTTTTAGGAACATGAGCTTTTAGGAACAGAAGGCATAAACTGATAATGATCCCCAGGCTTCTGAGCCCTGCCCCCTACCAGCGCAAGCAACCCGTTCTACAATCAGAGTCAAATGTGTCAAGCTCTGTCTTTAAACTAATTAAGTTGTTTGCCCCCACAACTCCCATTGGGAGGCTGTTCCAGAACCTCATTCCTCTGATGGTTAGACACATTTATCCAGCCAGAATTTGCTCAGGACCAGTTTATACCTGTTTGTTCTTGTGTCAACATTGTCCTTTAGCTTAAATAGCTCATCATTCTCCTTGCTGTTTCCCTCTCCACCTTGGATGTACTTATAACAAAAAATTATATCCCCTCTCAGCCTTTTTTTGCTTGGCTAAACAAGCTAAATTCTTCAGCTCCTCTCATAAGATAGGCCCTCTATTCCATCTTTCTTGAACATGGGTGACCAGTACTTTATACAGTGTTCCAAACAAACTCTTACCAGTGCCTTGTACAATGGTATTAATACTCCTCTACTGGAAATACCTTGCCTGATACATCCTAGGATTGCGTTTGCCTTTCTCACAGCTGCATCACAGTGGTGTCTCAAAATCATCCTGTGATCAACCCACACACCAAAGTCTCTCTCCTCCTCTGTTTTTTCTAACTCATGAGCTCCTAGCTGGAAGCAGAAATTCTTATTATTAGACCCTAAGTGCATGACCTTGCACTTCATACCATTGGATTTCATCCCATTTCTGTCAGTCCAGTCTTCAAGGTCATCCAGATTTTCCTCAATAATGTTCTGATATCCTCTGTATTGACGATGACATCCAAGTTTGTGTCACTGGCAAATTTCATTAACACTTTTGTACTTTTTGTTGCAAGGTCATTAAGTAACTTATTGAATAACACTGGTCCCAAGACAGATCCTTGAGCAACTCCACTGGTCATCTTCTTCCAATTAGATCATTCACCTTTCACCATAGCCCGTTGTTGTCTTCCCTTTAGCTAGTTCCAACTCTTGTACTAATCCTCATCTTCTCTGATTTAACTAATAGTTTACCATGTGGTAACATGTCAAATCATATCTCATAAGGGCTGATTTTGGTCATGCTGTTTGCAGTTTGAGTAATCTTTATTTGCAGACTTCCAATATACAAACAAATCTGTTCATTTTGTATTATAGTGAGCGGACATCCAGCCTTAAAGGCAGCTGACATTCGAGTGGTCGGAGACTTAGTAGCCTCATCAATGAGAGAATGGAAATTGAAAAACCTTTCTGCTCAGGATTCTAGCAATGATGGATGGAAAGTAACCGACAGTCTTTAAATGTCAAATTCTTCTGCAATTGTCCAAAAGCAAGGAGTTTGATTGTAAGGATTCTGTTATAGGCAGAAGAGAAACAGAGAAGTACTACAGCTCTGTATACACGATACATAGAAATTCCACATGCAGACAAACATCATCAGTTAGGCTCTTAAAGCTATTTTTTGAAAATCCAGTAAGCTATGTTACTCAGGCTCTATTTCTGAAGTATATATGTTGGTGTGCATATCACAGGATATACGGTAACAGTATAGGAAGCATGTACAAATCAGCACAATAAAATCTTCTCAACTGAGAAAGAAAAGTTATTTTAATTTGTGGGGAAAATGTACACGCATCAGCCAGTGATTTTTTTAAAGAGTACTACAACATTTTCTTAAAACTGGGGCCAGATCCTCACGACCTTAGTCTTTACTCTGGCAAATCTCCTATTGATTTCAATGAGAGTTTGTCTAGTAATTGAGTAAGCATTTCAGAATTTGGCCCTAAAAGGGAAATATCATGCTTCCCCATCCTCCCTGTGAGTGCAGATGGACCTCTGTCCATGGAACCAGTGTGATTCCACTGTGAACTATAGGATTTAGGTATGTTGTGCAGAGCTGCACACCCACAGCATGATGTGAAACCTCCATATAACCCCTTGAGCAGCAGTGCCTATGGGAGTCTGGCTGCAGAGTCATCCTTAGAAAGGGGAAGCTACATTGATCCCCCTGGCCTTGCTCCCACACAGTAGAGCCATAAATATGATTCCAGCTGTTAGTGTCCTCACTGATGAAGCATGGCTGCTGCTCCATGGCCTGGGAGGGGAACTATTTCTCTCTCCTTTTCCTAGCTTTTTACAGAGTCAATTAAAATGATTACGCCAATAGGTGTGTCTGCAGGTCATATTATCCAGCAGCCACCAGCATCTGGAAGGAATGAACAGGACTGGGCATTCCCCTGTGCTTGTTTCTGGACACTGAGGGGCTTTTAAAGTTTGTTTGTGTTCAATATGCGTTCTTGTATTGCCTTCATCACCATTGTATCTAAGCTCCTCCCAGTAGCGCATTAAGTGAGGGGACTAACATCTGTTATGCATGGTTCAGTCATTTTCTTTTCTGCAGGGGGACAATTGTGTGTGCAATTACCACAGCCAAGTTTCTATCTACATCAGCCCCGTCACACTCCTAGCTATTAGAAGGATTTGAGACAAACATATGTTATTAATGAATTATACGAGCATCCTGTTTACACTCTCCATGTAGTTACTCTTCTAGGTCTTGTCTTCACGGGCAAAAATGGAACACATAATTTGTCACCAGTAGAAGCAACAGAATATCTACCACTGAGTTGTCTAACCCTGTTCAGAATGGGGTTTGATGGCATGATGATAAAAACATACCACATCTTTACCAGTAAGACTGTACCAGTGGACACTGGTGATGAATTAAAGCTCACATTTTTGCCAGGTTTAGATACTGCCCTGGTATGCCTAGCTTATGGTTGGGTAACTCATGTTACCAATGAATCTGGCTGGGTTTGTCCTCTATGAAACTTATAACTGTATTGATGCTTCTTGATCTCAACTTGTTCTATATGCCTCTTCAGAGAAATGAACTTGCTTTTTAGTTCACTGACAATATGTCAGTTCAGATCTGTAGAAGGCAGTGTAAGGTTAGTGAAGAGAAGCTTTCACTTTCCAGTAGTCAGTTTCTATATATAAATTGGCACTAGATGCTCATCAGAGAACAAGAAATATTGAATATGCTCTAAATGTCCATTGTACTTTTGAGCCAACTCCTTGATGGAAGTCATCACTTATATGTAAATGAACTGTCAATGGCTTGCCATCGTTGGCAATCACTGGACTGTGAAGGGTATGTCTTAATAAGAACCAAAGCTCTTCACAGACTTTGATTTACTGGAAATAAAACAGAAAAGTCCTCTGAGACTATAAAGGACACTTGTTTCAGATAAAACGTCTAGACAGTAGCAATATATTTGGTGCTTTTATTAAAGCAAAACTGCAAATTAGAATAGAGTGCTGAGAAAATTCCTATGACCCATCTGAGTTCAAAAAAACACTGCTTCATACTGATCCTTGAAACACCTAAATTCAGAATAAGTTCATAATCATTTAGAAAAAGAAAGGAAGAAAAAGACAGATGTACAAGGTCAACATTAGATCTTTTAGAATTTCCAAAATGTTACATTATTTCTGACAATGTTCTGTCACGTTTTGCAATTCAGCATTAAATGTGATTGGTTTAAAAACCAACATATTAAGATGTATAATATTAGGTGACAGACAGCTTTACAGAACTTTCCAATATATAGGCTTTTCACTTCAAATTACTGAAAATAAAGAAATGAGTTGTATGAATTGTTACATCTTGGGAAAGAAATGCTCAAAAATGAAACTGACAATCTGCTTTGACTGAGATATATATCTCATTTTAAGGAAGGTAAATCATTCAACATTTCTGATAGAGATGGGCAAATTTCAGAGGTTTGATTCAGATAAACATTAAGAAGTTAATGGGCCAAATTCTGCTCTCAATCCAAATTTACACCAGATTATCTCAATCAAATTCAATGAAGTAAGTGGATTTATACCTATGTACATGAGATCAGAATCTGGTGCTTCTTCATATCCATATTTAACTGATTTTATTATTATTTTATTTGTATATTATCATTTGCAATTTTCATAGTGCCCCAAAGATTGCCAGATATGTTACAAGAGAAAGAGAAAGACAAGGGGTGCAATCCTGGGTCCATCAAAACCAATGGCAAAGCTGTCATCGACTTATATGGGGTCAGGATTTCTGTCCCAAGATTTTGAAATCTAATTTTAGACATGATGTGAATTATCCAAGCCTTTGAGGCACTGCACCGCACCCCCGTTCCCCAATCAATCCCCTGGTTTCCCTCCTTTCCCTATACACACAGCTCAAATTGAGATACATGGCAGTAGCACTTCTCTCAAGCTGCCTAGCATCAGAAACTTGGATTTCATTAAAAAACAAGTAAGTCTCTGGCTCCTATGTGAATACATTTTTGAAAGTGTGAACCAAGTGTAACTAATGCAATGATATCTATATGAGTTTACAATAGCCTTAAATAATAGTTCTGAGAGGTGTGAATTGTCCCATTAATCTAAATGAGATGTTACCTTAGATGATCAATGATGCTTTTCATATCAATACTGTTAATTATCAGTGATAACTCATTTTAGCAGCTCGAGTTGGTGGTGCTTGGGAGACTACTGATACTGTGACAGCCTGGCTGCTCCCTCAGGAATCATATTTTGTAACTTAAGTTTTAGTGTGGCAGGTCAGTGGGATCCAAGTAGAGGGCTAAATGGGTTCTGCTCCCCAAAGTGAGAGAATCTGTCTGCCAGTACCATTGGAATACATTTCTGGATTAGTTAAATGGGGAAGAGGGCTACTTGGCTCTGCAGGCAACTGGAAAGTATATATTTCACAGGTGTGAGATTCCCCCTTCATCTCAGTAGGCTGTTAGCTCTGAAACCTAACAATGGCAATTTGATAATCAATTATTATTATTTTACTGCTGAATGCTGTAGTGGAAACATCCAGTTAATGTACTTATCCATTAGAGCAAGTAAAAAATGTTCATATGGAACAGTAGCCTGCCAAAAAATGAGGTTTAACTGTAACTTATTTTTTTGATGGGAAAATGTTGAAGTCAATGAAAAATTTTGGTTCTCCAATGGAAAAGTTGTAAATGAAAAAAATTGGTTTTGAAACAAAACACTGAATTTTGAATGTGTTTTTTGGAAATGAAAAAAATTTGCATGTTCTATTTTTGGATTTTTTGGATTTTCTCTCCCTTCTTAATTTTCTCAGTGGAAAAAAAAACAGGTACAAAGGAGAAGAAATTGCCTCCCTCCCCAATTCCATTTTTATTTGGAAAATCCAAATAAAATGACAATTTAGATAAAAAAAGAAAACCAAAAATTGAAAGGTCAACTCAAAACAAATGTGTCGGTCCAGATAATTTCAAAATTTACCACAGAAAATAAAATTTTGAATGATTATTTTTTTCAAAATTTCTCACAGGAAAATTTTGATTTTCCAGACAGCTCTATTATTCATTGTTTGTAGAATGCACTAGTGATAGATATTAGGGCAGCTGTGGCTGTCAATTCAAAACCCTCAAAATGTCATGCCAGTTCCATTCGTAAAAGGTGAGGGAAAGGGGAGAAGCCTCCTCTGTACCAAAAAACCTAAATTATCTCCAAACTTCCAAAACTCAAACCTCCTCCCATGCTTTCATAGTTGCCATAGGCCTAAAGTGCCCCACTCAGCTGCCAACACCTCTAGATTGCTCCTGCCACATTCTAGAGTGAATTTCTGCATATTCAATATACATTAACATGTTGGCCTGTTGTGAACTAGATGAGAGATATGACAAGCATCTCTGCAGCCCCTTGTCGTCAGGTCCTTTGATGGGCTTGGTGCATTTGAAGACTACATTAAAAATACCAACAAAAATTAATAAAAACCAATACAAAACCTCTCTGCCTCATGGATTATTAATGTAGTCGTGGTCCTGATGAAAGCTTCTCTTGAACTGCAATGAATTCAGATTTCCTACCTGTTTGTAATTTTTCTGATAGCAATGAATTCAACTCTCAGAGTGGCTGATCCACCTTATAACAGATTTTTAAGAAGGATCAGATGGTGCTTTGGACTCATCCCAGAGCCCTTTGAAAGGTGGTGAAGGTATTCCACCCTAATGAATTTATCATACTGCCAAAGGAATTCCCAGCCCTTCAGATCTATTCTGGTGAGGGCCTTCACCCCAAAATGAGTGTGAAAAGATCTTTGGGTTTTTGTTTGAAGTGGGCTAAAGATCTCTGCAAGTCTACCCAGCTTTTTGTTTATTTTGATGCCAATTCAACAGGAACTGCTGTCATGAAAAGGGTTATTCCTCTATGGTTGTCTGATTAATTTCACACTACTTGGACCTAGTAAGCTTGCAACTAAAGATCATGTTACTGCTCATACCGTTCAAGGTATAGCAGCTTCGTTTGTGAATGCTGAGGATGTTTCAGTTCATAACATGCACAAGGCTGAAAGAAGGTCCTCTCTACATATATTTACACTGCACAGTTACTTAATTTCAGCATCTAGGCAAGAACTAGGGAAGAATTGCAGTTTGGTCTTTCAGTGCTTCAGAGCCCGTTCCCAAAGTGGGATTGCTCAAATTATCTTGCTCCATAGATTTGTTTTTACTTTGGGGAGGCTGAATTTAAAGAGGCCAGTGTTGAAAGTATTTTGCTTTATGAGAACATATCTATGAAGCTAGGTCTGCTTTTTTAATTCCTCTCTGTCAGTAGAGATATTTTGTCATTTCTATCTTTAAAATTTTTTAAATGGGATTTCCGTGTTGGTCATTGGCCTTTTTCTTTCAAACTCCCCCTTGCAGAATTTTATCCTAGTTATTTTAAGATATCCCTTGAGCTATTTATACTCTTCTATGCAGATGGTATCTTTATTTTGAGATATCCCTTGAGCAAGTTATTCTCCTGTGCAGATGTAGTTCTGCTTCTTTGAAGATATCATCTCAGAAGATGTTCCTTCACCCACTCATTGTTTGGGTCTCGGCACAGTTGTTATGTTTCAGATGCTGAGGACCAAAGCAATCATTTAAAAATATACCTATTAAACTCTTTTTGTTTGGGACTGCATGAGAATTATAATTCAGAGCCTAAACATGTTGATAGCCTTTCTTTAATAAAACTTTTCAACATATACTTCTGTGGCCATTAGGAAAATGCTGATATAGTTGCTAGTAGATTTAAAAAATCTACAGATCCAGAATGCACAGAAGTGTGGATTCAATTTAATGCTTGTGCACTCAAGTAGTCTCCTAGCTGCTCTTGGAGTGTGTTTTTAGTTCCCCTGTAATATAAATATATGGCCTAAGGTCAAATGGCCTATATTATTAGCACTAATGCAACATTTGCTGTGGCGTCACAAAAAATACGTTTTAGTGCATAGAAATCTGATTCCAGTTTCGTGCTATAGATGACAGTCATTAATGTAAATATGAAATCCACTTACTATATACTTTTCAGAAGATTAATATATATTATTGTTAGGTTCTAAAGATATGCTTAATAACAAAGTATGTTTAACCTGATGAAATGTGAAGGGGGTAATCATAATTTTTATGTGCACTTCCATCCAGTCAGCTTTATAATATATGGTGGTCATAGCCACAATATGTTTTTTCATGTTATCATTTATAATGCCATATAATCAATATGAGTACAAAATAAACATATGTAATCCAAGTGAAAGTACTTTATTTGGCAAATAATTGTAGATTATTTACAGTGTCTTCAGGGGGTTCCCATCTTCCATCTATGTATACAAATCTACTGAATATTTAATGGTCAACAAAGTCACTATTACCAGAGAGAGAGCACAAAGCATGAGAAACACATTCAGTATTAGAAAATTGATTTTAAGAAGGTTGGAGAAAACAGACAGAAAATTTCAGTATAATGAGACAAAGATTGTAGTAATATCTATGCACTTCTTGGTTTGGAAAACATAACTCAAACATCTGTTGTGAGAGAAATTTCATAAAAAGATTCGCCATTAATTTCTTGACATTGTATCTACTAGCACTACATTGTTGTTATATTATAATGGCTGAAGTATTATCTGGAAAATCTACCCTGTGTTCAAGTAGGTGCTATGTTTACAATCTATTTTTATTCTGCCTAAAGAGTACAGTACATGAGACCTTAACAAACTCTTTATACAGAGACAATAGAAACAAAAAATGTGAGAATAATATGGCTTAGATCTCAGATATATACTATATCATTTTTTAAAAATATTCCCTGAATTCTAAAGCCACAGTATGTAGTTTAGGCAGCTTGGCTTCTCTATAGGGATAAAGTTAGCTCAGCAGATACTCTGCTTCAATGAGGAAATTCCATATCTTTAAAAATGAAAATATTTGAAAAATTTTAACATGCAATTAATGCCTTCAGGGCGGGGATGCGGGTGGGGGTGAGGGGAAGAGCCGATTGTCAAATTCTTTTAAGCAACAATTTAGTCAAATCACTGTTTTTTCCTTGGGAAAAACTTAATTATAGTGAAGTAGAATTTATTATTATTATTATTGAACTAATCAGTCCTCCTAGATGAAGACAAAAATTGTTTTTTGCTTGTCTGAGTTTGATTTTAGTCAGTCTGGTTGTGTTTTTTATTTAGCAGAGAACTTCAGTGAGGAGCTTGTTATTTTATGACTGAGGCCAATAGAAAGTCATTGGCATAATAAAACTGCAGATTTTACAATTTCAGCGCATCTGCTCCATGACTTTTAAGCAACTGTGAAAGCACATTGTTTAAAGTGTTTTTATAAGGGTTGATGCCTGGATCCATCTCCTTGCCTCCTCTTTTCCACTCAGGCCTCCAGAAATCCCTCAAATCAATAATAAATATTACAATGTAACCATTTTAGTGACTGTTCACAAACACCTTATTTTGAAATAACAAACTTGTTATCTGTTGTTTAGCTAGTGTCTGAAGGTTCAAATTATATTAGCAAGACTATCAGTGAACTGGATGATATTGCTCCACTTACGGAAAATCCATTCATTTTAGGGATAAATACAGGTACATGGTATATTTTAGAGATTAATGGCAATGTCATGACGTAATTAATGTTAGAATTTTTTATGACTTCTCTGTGATTTATCAAATTCCTTGGTAATAGGTAAACTACTGAGAATATATATCACATTTGACTAACCATATGGAGAACTGTTTGCTTTTCTGGACTAGATTATCTGCTGGTGTAAATTGGTGCACCTTTATTGAAGTCTGGATCTGCATCAATTTATACCAAAGAATTTGGCTCTATATGTTAAAGTCCGATATCTTAGCTGAACTGCTTTATTTGAAATAAATTTCTATTGGTCAGTGATTGTCTGTCTCCTTTCACTAGGAAGTGTTTGTGATCCTGCACGTGCTTAACTCTTATCAGCTGCACAGTTCCACTGAAATTCATGCAATTAAGCACGTGGGTAAATGTTTGCATGATCAGGGCTAATGCTGGATTACAGATTTTAAAAAATATTGCATACCTGAATCACCTTCACTCACTTATTTCCTTCTTGTCTGACAGCATCTTAAATGATCATTAGTTCTGTGCATCAGATAATACAATAAACATAACATGATGTTTGGAATACTGAAAGGTTGCAAGTTGTATTTTTTATGTTCCTATCACACTTTTCATTGTGCATGTTATCAAAATGACTTTAAAAATCAAATAAAAAAAAACTAAGCCTTGCTAAACAAAATTCTCCTTTCAAGTGCGCCAGGTGAACTGCATTTTCAACAGTTGTTTCCAAGATCAGTTTTTCCTCTCATTCATATTGGTGTTAATCAAGAGTAATGTATGGGATACAATGAGCTCCTCTAGGCATACATAGATCTAGAGAAGAACAGAATCTTATCCCAACTATTTCTTTAGATGATAGATATTTTGCATGTTACAGACCATGAGATCCAAGCACAGCCAAATAGAACAAGGACCGGATGTTGCAGTCCTTACTCACATGAATAGTCTCACTGAAATCATTGGCTTCAATGGGACTAATACCATGCGTATGCCTACCCTGATCCTACAGCTGCCTGTATATTCCTGCATGAGAATCAACCTTGCACAAATTCAGGGCTCAGTTGTGGCTCTTATGAGCCTGAGCTACAAGGAGGAGTGGGAAGTGGTGCACTGCATAAGCAGAGATGGCTGGGGATACTGTTCCTGTAACGTACATCATGCCTGCCCAAAGGTGGGGGAAATATAAATAGGGACGCCTCTTTCCATGTTTGTCCGTATTCCATCAGCACAGCCATCCTAGGGCAAAGGGAGAAGTTGGAGGAGTTCAGCCATTAGTACATCAGCAGCACTAGCTGGTCTTCCCCTATGATCCCCAGACTAGGAGTCAGGTTAGGGCTGCCCTACACTGGCACACTGGGGAAAAGGAACTTGGACACAGTTTCCTCTTTGAAGTGCATCTACATAAGGGAAGGCATAATTTAGGCTACAGTGCATAAAGGGAATGGGTAAATAAAGGGAGTTAGGTAAAACTTTCAGTGGAGTCTGATATTTTATAATGTGCATTCAAAACAACAAATACAATGCAGAGATTCAAAATTTAATTTCATTTATTTTTTGCACAGAGCATAAAAAAGGATTGTTAATAACAACAGATGTAGATCTCATCTCTGTGCCATTGGAAATAAAGGTAACTCATGTCTGCTTGTCTCAGTAACACTATCAATCCATGTCGAAATGTATAATCAATTTCTAGTGGGGCCTAATCCTGCAAATTTTAATCATGGGCTTAGTCCCACTAACAGGAAAGTTCACATGAGCAAGGATTCTAGTATCTGTATGTGCTCAAATTTAAGAAGAAAGGGTTAAAAGGTACCCAGCCTTCTGGTTGATACATAATAAAAGTATACTGTTTTCACAGGGGTAAAAATTTCTGTTTAGCATATCCATTCAAAACAATAAATATTTGTACAGTATGCTTTTCCTAGGCATTATATTATAGTCTTCAGTAACAGGATTTATCTTTCCTAGGCACTAGAAAACAATCCATGAATTTAGTAGGAGAAAAGTCAACATACCTCACATATATTCACATATTAGAAACAGCAGAGGGCCCCAACTCTTTATAAAGGGACCAGCTCTGTAGAAGGAGTGTGTTTACAAGATACCTTAGTGGAATTAAGAGCCAAAATAAATAAAAGTAGTAGCTATAAGGTGAGCAAGACTGAAGCTAGTATTTAAGCCATTTGTCATGGTCACAGAGTTTTTTTAAAAGGAGTGTTATAGCTGGTTAAATAGCTTTATTTATGCAGTTAGAATATATCTTTAATCCTAAGGGCAAAGTTCTACCTTGCATATTTATACAGGGTGCAAGGATCTGAGTGCAGGATGGGTCAACGGAGTCTTGCATCCCTCCCCAGGGTTTTAGATTTCAGAGTGGTAGCCATGTTAGTCTGTATCAGCAATAACAATGAGGAGACCTTGTGGTACCTTAGAGACTAACAAGTTTATTTGGGAATAAGTTTCTGTGGGCTGTAACCCACTTCATCAGATGCATGGAGTGAAAAGTACAGTAGGCAGGTAGAAATATACAGCACATGAAAAGATGGGAGTTACTTTACCAAGTAGGGGGTCAGTGCTAATGAGACCAATTCAGTCAGGGTAGACAAGGTGTGAGTATCAACAGAGGGAAAAGAACTAGGAGTACTTTTGGCACCTTAGAGACTAACAAATTTATTTTGGAATAAGCTTCCATGGGCTATAACTCCCTTCATCAGATACATGGAGTGACAAATACAGTAGGTAGGTAGAAATATACAGACTAACATGGCTACCACTCTGAAACAGAGGGAAAATTACCACTCCAAGTCTTTATTCAGGCCTAATTTGATGGTGTCAAGTTTGCAAATTAAATCCAGTTCTGCAGTTTCTCATTGAAGTCTGGCTTTGATGTTTTTTTGTTGAAGAATGGCCACTTTTAAATCTGTTATTGAGTGACGAGGGAGGTTGAAGTGTTCTCCTACTGATTTTTGTATGTTACAATTCTTGATGTCTGATTTGTGTCCATTTATTCTTTTGTGTAGAGACTGTCTGGTCTGGCCAATGTACATGGCATAGGGGCATTGCTGGAACATGATGGCATATATCACATTGGTAGATGTGCAGGTGAACGAGCCCCTGATGATGTGGCTGATGTGGTTAGGTCCTATGATGGTGTCCCTTGAATAGATATGCGGACAGAGTTGGCAATGGGGTTTGTTGCTGGGATTGGTTCCTGGGTTAGTGTTTCTGTTGGGTGGGGTGTAGTTGCTGGTGAGTATTTGCTTCAGGTTAGGGGGCTGTCCGGTCACCCTGTTCCAACACAGCCATCAATCAGCTGTTACGTCAACTGATTTAGTGAAAAAGGAAGCCCTGGAGACAGAGCACACGGACACAGCTCCTGGGACTTGGAGTATCAGTAGACACAGAAAGGGAACAATATTGCATCCATCTATACTGAGGCAATCGGAGACTAGAGTGACCCAAGAAGAGGGTACATAAGAAGCACAACAGCTTCCTAGGCCTGACTGAGCAGCATGTGTCCCTGTGAACATGCTTGGGGCTTGAAGGTCTCACATCCTCAGTGTACTGGTAGTATGGGAGTAACTGTCCTGCTTATTTGTAAGCCTCTGAACATGCCCAGTATGCATTAGATGCTTCTCAAAGCCCAAGCAGATTCAGCGTAAGCTAAGTGCTTGCAAAGTTAGTAAAAGACACATTAGATACACTAGATTTGTATCATGCTATATACCAACATTGATATTCCAGTTATTTTGATATTGTGTAATATAATCACTCACAGTGGGTGCCTGGCACATAAAAATAAGTATCAATTTCAGAATGTCCTGGGATATAGCATTGGAGGGAACCAGAAAGAGATCTATACTCCAGTGTGTGTTAGGGGAACATGGGAGGGACTGTTGAGGGAACAATGGAGGTTCTGTATAAATAGCAGCTAGTAGCAGGTTGAACTTCCTGCCTGAATGGGAGTTAAGCTTCTTAGCCCTCTCATCATTACTCAACAGAAAAGGAAAGGGACCAGTGTATAGGGCCCTTGAGGTTACCAGCACTAGGAAAAGACGCATAAAAAGAAGCAGGGTTCTTCCCGTTGCCAGCAGAGCTAAAATTCTGGCAGCAATAGTTCTTATTAGCTGCCTTGGGTTGGCAGGGGATGGTAGTTTGTGTTCTGTTTTCACCACAGGCCAACAGGAGAAGACAGGATGGGATCAGCTGGGCAATCAGACTGGTTTTATTTCTTCCTGTCCTCTATACCTTGCTTTACTTATACTCCTACCATTCACAGGGTTTGGGGTGAAAGAGATGAGGAAACTGTGTGGGTAGTTCAGATTACAAATGAATCATGTTCATATCTATGGTACTACAGGGCTCACTGACAGTTGCATAGGAACTGGGGGCGAGAATTTGTGAGAAATGTAAATTTCAGAGATAAGTGAAAGTAAAGTTTTTTTTAAAAAAGAAACAATGTATAGGTGTACTTGATACACTAAAAGTTGAAAGTTGCTGTCAAAGAAATCTCTTTGCAGTTTGTCTTTAATGTGGCCTAATCCCCAAGGGAATAGCCTTTGGATTCCAGGTATCTATTAATTCACCAACCTGTAACCAAGGAATAAAACAAAACTGATACTGACAATAAGAAGCAAAAAGAAAATAATGCAAAGGCATATTGGAAATAAGCACATCTGCCAAATAGAAAAGGACAGAACTGTTATTAAAGAAAGTGTAAAATCTAAAAAAGGTCTGTGGTAGTGTCCCATTTAACCCTGGATTTCTGAGCTTTGATTATTTTCTGTGACTATCTTAACAACCTTTTAATGAAGTCTTGATGGATACATTAAAAAAATTAAAATCCATCCAGTTTGGTTTTAGTTTGCAGATTAAAATCCAGCCAATCTCATTTTACAGAAAAGATCTGAAAGTGAATACAGTGCAGTTCTTTCACTGGCATCACATTAGCTCCTGGATCTGATCCAGACTTAATGGAGGTCTACATTAAAACCTGATTTACTATGGGTCTTCCATTCATATCTGATCAGTTTCCAGATCTGATCTCAATGGAGGTACTGTATATACAATAGCCATGTATGCGACAGTTCTTCCATTCAGATTGGACTGTCTCCAAAAATGTAATGTTTTTGTTCAGTTGCGTCAGTGTTGCTGATCAAAAAGAGAACGACATTCTTATGTTTATGAATAAAGCCACATCAACATTCCTTATGAAAACATTTGTGCGTGTAGACCTACTCTAATGTGGCAAAAAGGGAGGATTTCTTGAAGTAACAGCATCAGCCTTAAAGCGGCCCTGACCACTGTATATATTACATTTTGTTGTAAGACATCTACAGAAAGATGCATGGCTTTTCTATAGTTTGCACTAGACAGCTGCTTTTTGAAGCATGACAGTTTTTGAAATTGAAGCAAGAAGATCAGAAACAACAAATGAACACATAACTATCATTGATACATGTCTTTTTAAAGTAATGTGAAGCAGGGCATAACTCAAAAAAACAGGGAAGCAATGTAGTTTTCTCAATGCCCTTTTGCTGCACTTGACAGAGCTCAAATATGTATTGTGAGAGGAAATTTGGGTTATTACAGATACATAATGCAAATAAATTCCAGCGATTACATGATTTACTCTTTTACTCTTCATACGCTGCAAGGCTAGATTTAGGCTGACCAGTTTAATTTTAGAATATTTAAAATAAGTGTAAATTTCCTAAACGGCTACAGTGCAATGGTTCACTGGGGAGGGAGAGAAGGTATATTGCCAGGCATCTGCACCTCAAGGCATTATGCTTTTGAAAGGTGTAATGCTGGTACCAAGAGGAGTGTGGTAGGAAGTAGCTCCTGCTACACCTTTGAAACTACGCAGCCAGCACTCAAGGGGTCAGGACCACAAACTAGTATATTGAAGTGTGCCATATAGGGGACAATAAGGTCCTTAATCTCTCAGGGCCATATTCTGATACCCTTACTCATGCTGACTAGTACCATATGCAAAGAGTAGTTCTAATGAAATCAATGGAGCTGCTCACAGAGTTTGAGAGATCTGGCCCAGCCTCTTATATATTGGTATTACTACTCCAAATACAATGATCTCCTCCAGAATGCTTCATAACAAATTAAATTGTGGAAGAGTTGATGGGGACTAAAAAAGAATAGGCAAGGGAAAATTAAGGACTTCAAACAGCTTTTTAAAAATCAATCACACTTCTAAAAGATATTGAACAGAATACAGGATCCTATCATTTAATCTGATTTCTTAATTTGTTAGAAGCAACCTTTGAGACTGTTTCTGTACATTAGCAGGTGAGCTGCGCGAAAAGTTCAGCTAAACCACTGAACCCACTCCAAATCAGGGTGGATCTGAGCTCTACTTGTGACTGCTGAGTAATAGTCAAGGATCAGTCAGAGAGCTGGAGAAATGCAGTTCACTCTGTCCTAACCCAGATATACCTGTGTTGCGTGACCAAAAGTCTCATAGAGATTTAAAGTATAATTTATTAGAGATTCATGATTTCAGTATCACACACATCCAGAGCAACCCTAACATATTAAACTACATATTCATAAGGAATTTGAAGCTTTGTGAGTCTTTCCAACTATTTTTAAAATTTAAGAATTCAGAAAACAAAATAGAAAGGCAAGATTGCTCCATGGTGCACTGGATTGTGGGAAGGAATCCCTATCCGACCAGAGGGAAAAATTCTGGTGAAGGGAAAACTACCTTGGCCACACCCAACATCAAAAGAAACTTCACCCAGGACTTGACCAGTGCCAGGGTCTATTCTAGGAAGGGAATCCCCTAAGCCTGGGTAGCATTTCCATAGCCTTCATAGGGTTTCTCTTATCCCAGTGATGTGTAGGGTTTCTGTGCATAGCACTTAAAGGACTGGTGCAGTAGGACCAGAGGCAATCATTTCCTTGGCCTTTGCTGCTGGATGGGAAATGGCCCACATGAAACCAGCAGGTGAAGATTGATTGCGGAAGAATGGTCTACCTTGCTGACCTTTCCACTCCCAAGGAATCAGAAGATGGGGGTGGGAGCAGTCATCTACCAAAATAATGGAATGGGAAGGTAGTTGGTGACTAGGCTCCACTAGAGCATGTGAAAAGTAAGTTTGAGCCAGGGATTCTTGGCAGTGTGGGTACTGAGTTCAACCCTAATCGTCAAGATGAAGGATAAAAAAGGGCCAGAGGAAGCAGATAACAAAGCATGCATGTGTTTTGCTCCTTCCTTTGCATAGTGGAAAGAGGTTGGGGGTGGGAATAATGCTGTGCCTGAGTTAGGAGTACATGTCCTCCTAGCATGGAGATGCTGACAGCATCAGTTAGATACTAGTTTAGCCCAAGTTCCTAACAGAACATGAATAAGCTTCACGTATTTGCCTGATTCTGTACGTGCAATGTTTGAGTGGGAACAAAAATAAGCAGAGTTTGTCCACTTTTATGATTAACAAAGATGAAATGGCAGCTGCTGCAATTGATACAATACTTCGCAGCTGCTCATTCAGTTCACAGACATTTAAAGTACATTACAGAGACATCTTTCATAGCTTTCCACTGTATTTCCTTACGTAGCAGGGTACAAAAACTCACACGAGAGATCATTCTTTTATTAAAACCTAACATAAAAAGAAAATTTCTCAAATCTGTTGGGCTGGCTGTTTCCCAGTTGTATGGAATCTGAATTACATTACTACAATATTCCAGACATTAAATTAAAGACAGTAGGAACAAGTACAGTTGACATCTGTGCAAAATTTAGAACTGAGGCGCTTCTAGTGGTTTCTGTAATCCCAGCCGAATTAAGGCTTTTACCACACTCTTCCTTGTGCATTGCCAATTTCTTTTCCAAATACATTCACAAGCCCTTGTGCATGTTTGGGGTCAAATCATACCCACCATGCATGACTGTGCAGAGGAGCAAGGCGCTGCAAGGTACCCCAATGCATCTCTGCGTGGACCATTGCTAGTATGCATAGCAATGCAGAAACAAAAGTGACCTCAGTGAAGATGCTACGCTATTCCCCCCACACACACGAGGGTAAGAGTGGGTAGGCATGGGTGGAGCTTGTACAAGAGACCTGTATAGACTTGGGGCAGTGTACTGACCCAGAGCAAGGGAGAACCTGGGGAGCAGATAGTAACTCTCAGAGTCACATCTGCCTCTGACTTCGCTCCTGGGGCTGTACAAAATTGCACTGTACAACAATACTGGGGGTGTTGGCAGAGCTCTGACTGAGTCCTTCATTTGAAAATGTGACGTGAAAATCAACTGTGATATGGCTGGATATTTTTTCTGCCTGTTATGCTGACAGGTGTTAATGGCTGCCATTAAGTATGGCTCTGATGTACAGATCAGTCCTAGATCTGGTTGAAGTTAATAGGTGCTGGTGCACTAACCTCCTTTCAGCCAGTTGGCTGAAAGGAGGAGCAACTAAATGCCCTTTTGTAGTGATAGCTGAAACAATTGGCAGGCACCACAGGAAGTAAGGCATCACACATGGCAAGGCCAATTGTGTAGATGGAAGGGTTCCCTGGGGACTGATTGCAAATACAGGGACTTGGGGATTGATTAGTTGCACCTGTGTGTGAGCAGAAAGCAGCAAAGCTGTGGAATGTGGCCCTGGGAAGAAACCTAAAGACCGAGCTTCTTGTGGCAATAGTACTCACTGGAAAGGTAGACTTGGATTTCTAAACAAAGACATTGTCTCTTGTTATTTTTTCCCACTGCATCTAGGGAAACAAGACCTCATGTATGTTCTTTGTAGAGAAGTAGGATTGTACTAAAGGATATACTGTAACCTGACCTGTATCATTAATTTCTTCTGCTAACAGAAATGGCCCAGCAAGAATGTGGATATTGGGTAACTGCTCAGACTAAAAAAGGGGAAACACTCCCCCTTACAGTCTATTCAGTTGTGTCAGCATCTCTGTAACTTAGGTGGAGCTGACTGGGAAAAGGTAAATATAGATTGTGAATGACTTCAAAAGAAGCAATTTTCTTAATTTTTTAAATAAACTATTTTTAGAAAAAATTCAATCAAAAACTTGTGTTGTTTTCAGTGGGAGAAAAATACCACTCACTTTTTACTTCTCCTCCCTGCCTCTCTCAAATGGGAAAAAGTGAGAGTTTTCCCAGCAAAATAAAATGAACAATTTTGAAAAACTGAAATTTGTAATCAAAAAAAGAAAAATGTAGTCAAAAACAGAAACATTAATCACATTTCCATTTATTGAAAAGCCATTTGTGTTTAAAAAAAATTGTCTACATTTTTTGATAATCACTTCATCCATACAATTTGTTGATTATTATTTCTAATGGCTGTGCAAGATCTGTGAGGAAAGCTGGTACTACACTTTCCTACTCCCAAAGCTTGACATCACTTTCTGTTATGTGCTCAGTAGAGCGCTATAAGAAAGACTGAATATTGTTCTGATAGCAAGTCTTTCCTTCTTTTAATCTTCGCTAATAACTAAGAACACTTTAATGTATTCCTCTATGTTATCCATATTAGCCTGGTACTTTTCAGATTGTGTAATATGCCAATCAAGGGGTAAGACAGTACGATGTTCAGTAATCACACAGTGCTTAAAATGCATGTAAGAGCTTTGCGTTATTTGGAGTGTGTTTCCAATAAGATCTTCACTGCACCCTACCCATACTCTCTGTTTGGGAAGTTCATCTTTAAAGGAACAACCCCTAACACTCCAGACAGTGAAGGCAGACAGCTTTTAATCTCTTTGGACAAGATCCAGTGGGGAGGCAGAGGTAGTCCGGAAAGGCCAGCTTGCACTAGATAGAGCCATCCTCCATTTGCAATATAAGATGGATCAGGATGGACATGTTCCTGGATTCACTAGGTTCCTTTTCAGAGCTGCAGCAGTGTGAATATCAACAAGCATTGGGTGGTAACTCCAACATGCCCAGAAGCTAGTAGATCATTCTCACTCAAGGACCAAGTGTGCTTCCCTCTCAGGTAGCCAGTTCGAATTCCTAACTCATTTAGGAGCACTGGGTGGATGGATTGATGGGCGGGTGAGGGGAGAAAAATCCAAGCCTTCTGACCCACCTACATATCACAAAGCAGAATTTTGGCCACTTACTCCCAGGCATGAGAGGGAACGAAGGCAACTTCCTTTTCCTGGGATCCCAAGCGAAGCAAGGATGACAATATCCATAAGCTTCCTTGGCAATATATCATTAATTTTATCGTTTAAGTGCTGACAATGTGCTCAGTACCCTACAAGATATAAAAGTGATGAAGAAAGTCCATTGTCTGTAATACTTACATTCTAAAGCTCTGATCTTGCATGGGTATCTGGACATACTGCCCATGTGAAGTTCCAGTGGAGTCAGTGGGACTTTGCCTGGGAGTAAGCATCTGTGCATGTTGGTCCTTTGGCAGGATCGGAGTTAAAAGACAAGCAGAGAGAGATCCTATGAAGTCCTCGGGGAAAAAAAACCTAAAGGAGGAAATTAATTTTGATAATTTATTTCTTTTCCTTCTGCTACCATCCATTTTTGGAAAAAAAAATGAAAAAAATAACATTAGATAATTTGGAGATCCAAATGTAAACTCAAAATATCACATGGTATCTGACACCCCCTGAGCAATCTGGGGTCCTGAAATTAATTAATAAATTTAAATAATCCAATGAACGAAGTACATTCATCTATGTATTTTTTCATGTGATAGATGTGACATACCTAGATAGCATGGCACAGCACAGATGTGCCACATTCACTTCACTGACAGGTACTGTAAGCACAATGTCATCACAATGCTGCAACTTCATGTCTAATATGTCTTGCCTGTGAGAAGCAAAATACTACTGCAACTCAAGATACTGTCATAAACTTGATGTGGCTTATGTTTTGTGACAGTTGGCCAGTTGTTTTTGAAATTAATATTCTTCTGTATTAGTAAAAGAGTATGCACTAATATAAATTCTCAATAAAAATATTTATTAAAGCAAAGCAGTCAACAATCTGCTCCTCCAAGCATGCATCTTGTACTGTATTAGAATAAGAGCATGTTATTATTAAAAATTATTGAAATAAAAAGATTGTTTACTGTTATTCTTTTATCAATCTGCTCACGCAAGCAGGCACTCTGACTGCTTAGGTGTATAATTATAGAAAGTGCACAATGTTTATGCAATATTCTTAATAATAACAACGTACCATGTGTTTTTCTGAAGGAAGATTTACTTAAATAAACATGTTACAAACCTAGCAAGGCCACTCACATGATAACAGGAAAGTAAACAAGAAAGAGAGGCATTCCCTAATGTACATTCAAAAAGCCAAAATCAGTGCTCTGGAATTCTGTTTGGTTTCCCCCCCTCCTCTCAACAACTGAAATGTTAGGGGAGTGTGGATTGTTTTGTTTTAGTTTTGCTATATCTCAGGAGTTTATGAAGATGTATGGGCATTCAAATTTGATGAGTATGTCATAGCCATGCTTCTGATCCACACCAGTGGAGAAAGAATTGAAAAGAGGGAAGGAAGTTGGAGTGGTGGGAAGGAAGAAGCATTGTTCTCTCACTCCCTACCCCCTCATTTTTATTTTCCCAGTTCAAGCAAAGAGTCCAACTTGTATTCCACAAGTGGTAATTTTCACTCACAGTCACTCAACTTCTAGAGGCAAATTAATCCCTGCTGTAACCAATTCCTGCTCTTTATAATTCTTGCATATTATTTTCTTTGTGACAGCCAAATCTCTTCCAGAGCCACCCAATTATTATGTCAGGAAAAGGAGGGTTCTGGCTTCATGAGCAGGAAATGCACTTTAAAAAAATCATTTTACATAAAACTATCATTAGGCGCAAACAACAAGGAACAAACCTGTGACAACTGTAGAGGGTTTGATCTGTCATTGTCCTACACCTAGTGTAGCCATCTACACCTGCTCAAAATGGGTGTAAATTCTTGCTAATCTGAGTGGGTGGTACTTTGCACTCACTTCAAGCAGATGCTAATGATACAAGGTGCAAGAGAGTGAAGAGTCAGGCCTTCGATGTTTCTGTATATATACGAGATGTAGCACTATTGTAAGATACAGACCTGGTGTATGTAGAGTTTCAGAATTTGTCCCATTTTTTCTATACAGTTGGTCATAGTAACCCCAGATTAAACTCCATTCAGATCAGTAGGCCATTTTCATCTCAAATAGGTCAAGATATTGGAAATGTTACCCTCTTGCAGTAGTAAGGCTCCCAAACTGCCGGGGTGATTCGCTCCTATAGTAGGCTTAGATATGTTTCCACAGCCCCCTTCTCTCAGCATCAGAAGGATAGTCATGTTAGTCTGGATCTGTAAAAGCAGCAAAGAGTCCTGTGGCACCTTATAGACTAACAGACATATTGGAGCATGAGCTTTCGTTGCATCCGACGAAGTGGGTATTCACCCATGAAAGCTTATGCTCCAATACGTCTGTTAGTCTATAAGGTGCCACAGGACTCTTTGCTGATTTCTCTCAGCAGTTGCATAAGCAGTTGAATCAGCGCAGTCCTTTGCTGCCCTGGTCATGTCCTCCAGGGCTAGCATTATCCATCTTTGGGCTGTTGTACCCTTATGGGCCTGACAGCAGAAGGGAGGTTGCAGACATTTTACACCACTAGAATGCCCCTCACCACAGCCTTTTTTCTCCTGGGGTCTCTGCACCCTTCTTTATGCCCCTGAAGATGGTATAAACCAAGGATGGCACTAGCTCTGCATGCTTCATAATTTCCCCACAAAATGTGTTTAATGACACATTAAGTACAACTGGATCCTAACATCTAAAAGAAATAGTGCATTACAAAAACATGTCTGTTCTCCATCCTATTTCCTCATGCAGCCTGTGTGACAAATGGTTTCTTAGTACCCAATGGCTTTCACACGTTGAGGAGCACTTGAGAAGCATGATGAGTCACCGTTTTTCAGGACTGGTGCTCTTTCAAGTTACAGCTGCTTTCTCTATATCCTGAGCTGATCTCAGAATAAATTATTTTGGAATGTTTTCTAAACATTCTCATTGTGCATTCATCACTATTCTGTCAAAGATTTGGCACATCGATTGGATGAAGGTTTGGCAGATGTGAATTCAATTATTCTGAACTGCTTTCGCACTGAATACTGTTACCAGAGTTCTGATACTGTACAATAAAAATATTACAGTGACCCTTTGCTCCTCATTCTTCAGTTGCTCATTTTTTCTTGGATATGACCAAACCTCCCCGAGAATTGAAAGAGAACAAACTGCTCTACTACAGAGTTGGTGGTGTGATGGCAAAAACACAGGAGAATGCCAGCGGCAGATAAGGAAACAAAAAATTCATGTCCCATCTTGTGGCTCAGCCATGCAACTTGAGCATGTATCAAGAATTCAAAGTTACTAGCAGCTGCACCCTCGTTAGAAAGGAATAATTTCAGAAAATGGACTGAAACAATAGTAACAGTAGGAAAAGAAACCATACGTGTTATTAGGAGAGATATAACATTTTTATCATTAGGGCCTCTGATACTGCATAGCCAGTAATCTTCTCAGGCTACTTTTCAAGCTGGAGCCAGTGGCCTGGAGGTTACAGCTGGCTACGAACAGCTGTATTGGGGTTTTCTGCACAAGATTTTGGTTTTCCTTTTTCAATATATTATTTATAGCATGTTAGGTTAGCAGGCTTGCTGGAATATTTATGGCTCTGGCAGTAAGAATTTCCTAACTGTGATACAGAGTCTACCCTTTAAAGAGCCTGGAAAATAACCCAGCCTACTAGTTGTAGTATTAGGCCCCTGGTGGGAAGCCTAGCAGTGTTAAAATATTGGGTTTTTTTGAAAAACAAAGTTTCCTTCTATCCTTATTCTTGTCTACAGAGGATGCACTTAAAATACTGCCCATTTTCTTTAAAGTTATCTCAGTATTTGCAGTATTCCTTACACATCCCTATGTTTACCGTGGCGAACACTATAAATATTGAGGTAGTATTTAGTTATGTTAGGCAATTAGCAAATTGGATTTGAATACATGTATAAAGAGTGATTAGAGGTGGCCAGAATCTAGAAACATTTGATTTCCTTGGTTTTTCAGAGGAACACTATGTTCCATCACTTGATAATGTGGCCATAGATTCCCTAAGGGTGAACAGCTACTTGCTTTGCTCTTCTTGTTCCCTGACATCAGGAAGCAGAGCGGGGTCTGTGCAAACATTCCCCAGGGAACAGGGTATGATCAGCACCCAGTTGTGAGGGTAATTATAAATGCCTGCTAGGAATGGAATGTTAGCACTAAGGATGAACAATGCTGAAAACATTAAGCTGGTTGAGAAAGGTGAAACTAGAGTCAGGTGTGGCTGAAGAGTGGCATTGGCTCAGTCAAACAGAGACTCCTGTGCTAGTGGAAACCCTGGTAGCTATTAAGTTCCTAGTTCCGCATAAATGTGTGTGTCACCTCTCAGTTGTACAGGGATACAAACTGCATCCATTGTGCCCACAGTAGTAACTGAAGTGGAATGGTGATGTACAGCTGGCCTACCCCAGAGAACTGGTGCTGCCCTCCCTGAGGGCTCTGTCAACAGAGGGCAGCTTTACAATGGGACTTGGTCTCCATCAGAACCCCAGTGCAGGTCTGCCCATGAGATCCACTGAGGGTATGTTTTCACTGCAGAGTTAATTCAGGTGATTGGCAGTTGAGTCAGAGCAACCAAGTTAGCCTAGCCTGGGTCTGAGCAGTAACATGCACAGCTCTGTCTGAGTTACCGTGTCCTCATTGGTGCTGTGCTCACCCATGTGTGTTGCTAGTAAGCCTGGGGGTATATCCCATGGTTCTCTGTGCTGCAGTAATATGAATACTATGATTCTTTCTCAGTAAATTCCAGGAGATCTTGTCTGTCCGTCTGGGCACACAGGAGGAATTGTGGGAAGGCATTGGAGGACTAGCGCTTGAGTGATTTAGTCTGCATCCTCACTGTAAAGTGGGCTGGCTACCAGCTCTAGTGAAAGCCTCACTCGGCATAGCCCCAGATAGGCGAGCTAGCCAGGGCTAAAAATTCCACCAGACTCACGTCAGAGAGTTTTGTGAGTGGGGAGGGGCAACACCAGAGTAAGACCCTGGGTTAACTCTGCGGTGAAAACATACCCTTTACCCGCAAATCTGCCCAACCTAGTCCTATTACCTCTTCAGCTAGTACCACATCTACATGGTAGACTGTGCTGGCTGGTTCCTGCCCCAACGGTGAGGTGAGGAGAGACGGACAAGGAATCACAGTTGGCTTTGTACTTCTATGCTTCCCATCCAAACAGTCATCCAAAGCTGAGGACCTGTAGCTGCTGACAGAATTTGAGTGACTCAGTCCCATAGTCTGGAATTAGATTGTTATTAACTGGAGATTTCTTAGAACCACCCAACCATACTATGTAAAGAAACATAGGTCATTTTGTTCCCCAGTTGCCAGCTATCTTGGTCTTAGAAGCTGTCAAACCTCTCTTTCAAATCCAAATGCCCATGTCTATTTCAACTGTGAATTTCAAGACTGGTGAACAATTTTCACCCTGTACAAAGGGCAGCATGTCAGTTTTTGTGTGAAATGTAGATCTTTTCTATGATGTATACTACATCTATCTTATTGGGGGTCATTCAAAAGAAAGGTAGGTATGTCTTGGAAAGTGTTTCATGTTGCATTAAATATAAGTGAATTGTAAAGTTACGGATTATGTAGATCAAAAGTTAGCAACATTTTAAAATATATTTTAATATAAAAGACAATATGTATGGGGTTAAGTGTTTTCAGCTGGCTCAGTTCTGCATACCTTACACAGGAAAAGTCCTATTAACTTCAGAAAATTGTGCAGCTTTCAGCTCTGTTTAGGCAATTACTGAATGTTTTTTCAAAAAAATTTCATGCTCTGTTCATGGCCAGGTTAGTGCATAGGTTAGCAGAAGTGGGAGTCCTAGTTTATTTTTAGATTAGAGAAAGCACAATAACCACTTTGTCATGTTAGCTTTATTAGTCTGGGGTGAGCACTGAGAATGAGCTCAGAATCCATAGTTCACTCTATGGCCTGGATTCTACAGTCTGGCAAGCTACACTCAGTAGAGAGGAGGGTGAAGTTGGCTTTAGATTATGTGGGAACTGTTTCAGGGCATATAATAACTGATGAGTATTCCTAATTACACTAATGTAGGATCACTCACAAAGTTCTCTTGGTGTACTTTTAATATAAAATCAAAGACTATAAAGAAATATCATTGTTGCAAGTAGGAGTGCTCATCGACAGACACAAAGGAAACTATGTACGTACCTGGTAGACAAGAGAAGAAAATACTTTCAAGACAGCTAAAGCTAAGGTGGGTTTTAAGATGCAAAAAAACCCATTAAGCTGTCTTAACTGGCTACTTGGGATTCCCTTCGTATGGTTGGGAATGAGGAAAAGTAGCTGAAATGCTGTGGTGCTTCCATGATCTTTGTCTGCTAGAATAGCTTCATTGCAGCCCATGTAACTTAAAAAAGTCTCAGGACTGCTCTACATTGAAATTTGGGACCAAACTACTGTCTAGCAAGGCAACCGTGCTCTGTTATTTACAATAAAGCTATGCATCTAATGCATGAAGCACCACAATGGACAGAGAAAAAGTAATCTTTTCATGCACTTTTAATCAATCAACAGCTACATTTAATAACAAATGGAGTTTGGGATATGTTCATTTTTGTATATATGACAAACCCACTGAAGTTTCTATAACCTGGGTTTGTAGCCAGAGACAACAAAATTAATCACCACTGGAAACATCAAGTTATTTCGTTTGAGGAAATAGTTATTCGGCAGTATTACACCAAAGTCTATCCAGTAGGTCTGATTAGGTCAGATATAAAAGGTTTTTTTCTTTTCTCCTAACTTCCACATATTGCAGTTACTAGAAATCACTGAGGAGGTTTTAGATATTCAGGAGACAAATTTTAAAAATGGCAGTGGCTACACTGTCCTACTTTTCAAATACTATTATGTCTATATCTGTTATTAATACCATGCAATTCCATTAAATAGACAATATAACTCAGGAGTGCTGGATTTCCATTATCCAGGAGTGTAGCATACACACACACACACACACAGAGTTTTTTCTACCTCTTGCTGCAATACTCTTTGTTGTTTGCAAAATGCTTGAATATGAAATCATGATTGGTACTAAACACTATGGTAATTTTAAAACAGATTTTATTTTATTTTTTTTTGCCTCTTGCTCCATTTGCCCCAAAGGAACCTTCTTATTCCTGATGACACTTTGTGCTGTTATGAAATGTCACATCTGTTCCTTCTGTGCCTTCTAGTTTCTTGGTGTGAATGCTAATGGTTGAACACTAATTTTAATTTGCAGTTTTAAGCAGGCATGATCTCAGCCATGCTATGTGACAAGTACAATTAGTCTGACCTGCTATTCGAGTCTGTGTCCCTGCCTCCTCAGCTGCCACCCTTTTGGAGCTTAATCTCTTGTCAGGAGGAAGGCCAAAAACCAAGCATTAAACTGAAATCATTAATATGTGTGAACAGATGACATAAATATGCTCAACCTCTTATAGAACCCAGCGACCCTACTTCCTCACTCTAATCAATGTCAGAAGGGTTCTCATGAAAATCTTTCACTGAAAAAAAATGCATTGGTAAAGGAGGTACAAAATATAAAGGGAGGAGGTAAGACGAGCAGAAGACGTGAAATAAACGTGAAAATTGCAAGTCTCTCTCTCTCTCTTTTTAAACTACTGTACTGCACATTACTTCCTAAAGCCTTTCACAGTGTAGCCAAATGACTTTGTGTTTGGCAGATAAGTGTGGCCTGCCGAGTTCTGATGATGGATGGGTGCAAACAAATCATCATTAATAATTCATGGCTAGAGTACTTGCACTACACCCAACTGGGTCTGGAATGAGAGGAGGACCCTGTTGAAAAGACACGTGAAGTCAGAGCAGCTGTGTTATAACCCTGATTATTATTATTTCAATTTTTATTATTTATTTTTCATAGTGTGAGTACAGCCGGTGCAACGCAGGCCAGTCCTTTGACTTTTAGTGTGTGTTCTGGCAAGCAAAATGGGGGTGTCTTTCAGGCAGGTTTGTTCAACTGAGTGAGTTTAACATCATCGAAAAGCCTCATTAAGATGCAGGCTAACACAGCTGAAGCCATGCTAGCAGAACTTTTTAGAGGCTAGTGGGAGGCCTGGAGCCTCAGGGCTAGATGTTGAAAGAACGAGAATCTTCTGCTGACAAAGTGCTGTGCACATGAGCGCTTATGCCGGCAAAACTCATGTTGCTCAGGGGTGTGTTTTTTTCACACCCCTGAGCAACAGTTGTTTTGCCGACATAAGTGCTAGTGTAGACGTAGTCTTAGATGTGGATAGTTTGTGAGCATTACAATTATTATTAATGTGTGTATTTTGTTATTATTATTGATAGATTGATGACACTTGATAGCATGCCTGTTGATTTGTTAAAATACTTGTTTTTAAACCTAACAGAAATAAAGAGCTACATATTACACACTGATTAAGATTTGTTCTATATCTCACAGCTAAATTCATCCTTAGTATATGCTGAGGTCATGTGGGCACCAAAACCTTCAGTATTGTGACAGCCCAGTGATGGGTGTAGGCAGCCTGTCCAGCCAGACCATTCTAAGGATCAAGAGAGGCATCAATCTTAGTGGCATACGACCTGTGAGGAGGCTTTATCCCTTGGGATTTGCCTAGATGAAGACGATGACAATGATTGAGGACAATGAATGAAATTGGCCTATGTCTAGGAAAACTACAGTATTTGTTGGTTTATGGTAAAGAGATGACACCACAACAACTCCACCATTCTGAAAGACTTCTAGAAGAAAAAAGGCCTGGTTTCTGCTTCTGCTGTCTTTTTTGCTCTGCCCCATGGTACACACTACCAGTTATAGTTATAATGGAGGTTTAATGTAGAGCCCAGAATGCCCATCTAATCCAAGTATTGTGGGCCTAACCACACTGTACTATATTGCAGAGAAACACTCTTGAACATAAAAGGAACTTTGCAGGAGAGAACATAAGACTGTATTAATGTACTTCTCCTTTAGCAAAGCATTCAGTTCTTCTGTGAGTATAGGGATGTGGGCAGGATTGAGGGATGGCTCTTGCTGGAATAGAGGCATTTTCATTAGAGCTGGGTAAAATGTTTCAACTGAAACTTTTTTGGCAAAAATGCAGATTCAGCAATACCAAGACATGTTGTAAAACTGTCAAGTTCTAAAAAAAATAAATGTTTCACTGATGTTTTCAAAAGAAAAAACGTCATTTTTTATTCAAAGTAAATTTGTTTCAAAATCTCTTTTAATTTTATTTTTAAAAAAACTATGAAATTTTTTACTCTCAAATTCACTGGAAATTTTAAAAGTGTTGTTTTCAGTTCAACCTAAAACAATTTTTTCCTGCCTCTTTGGAAGTACTAGCAAACTGAAAAATCTGTTTGTTATTCACCATGCTGTAATTTTAATACTGAACACTAGAATCTTGAAGTTTCCAATAAAAACAAATTCACTATACATTGTAGCTTCACTTTTCAGCTTATCATCTTTCAGAGAGTCACTAAATAATAGTGGTGTTTTGGATGAGTGACAACAGGAGTCATCTTTACTGTAGCTCCAAAGTGCAACACTTAAATTGCCCCTAGATTTCATTTTTATAGAGAGATGAGCAAAACTGGTATCTTAAATAGAATCTCTTTGATTGTCAGATTGGAGTTGACTATAGACTTACCCTGATCTAAACATTCTCTGTCAGATCCCAATCTTGAAAGACTATTTGGTTCAAATCCTGACCTGGGCAAACACTTGTGACAAGAGCTGTTCTTACGAGATTTCAGGAAAATATGGTCCATGAGAAAAGCTGTCTTTGAGGAATTTATGACATTTTGGAATAAAAATCTCATGAGAACAGCTTGTGAGTTTTTAATATTGATTAGTCTAAACTCAGTCTCGTTTTTTCAAAAAAGATCACATTAAAAGAATGCTGTTTAAATTGTAAAGTCAGCCCCTGGACAACCTGCAATCATAATCCCACTCCCTTGTGTGTCCATCCTGTACTCTGAATGAGGTAGGAGTACTGTGGAAAAATTACTTTGTGAACCTGTAATTAAAGACTGTACACACAAGGGGGGCTGAATTAAGATTGCAAGAGCAACCATAAATCTGTCATTTCCTAACTTGAGTGCTTAACTCTGCAACATAAATAACATCCTTTAAATGTATTTTTAAAGAGGATAAAGTAAAAACATTTTATTGTTTTCAATTTTAATATATTCCATATAATGCATCTCCAGCGGAGCTTGCCCATGAATCTCCAGCCCTGCAACATAGACTTCGAGCATGTGAGCAGCAGGAAAAGGGTATTATCTCAGGAGGGTGGGTGGGCCATTGGTGCCATGTGAATGGTTCAAGAAGTGGTTGAGGAAAGCAGAGCCTGGTGGGCATGTTCCCTCTCTTTTCCCCTCTCCTGGCAGGTAAGGGCTTCCTCCGTTACGAGATATGCCCAGTGGGAGGGACGGGATGCCGGAACTGTGTTTGGATCTAGAGTTGGTGCAGCTGAGGAGTGAGGAAGAGACACCCTGTGTGGCTCTCTTCCTTCCCCACACTCCAGTAAAGCTGCTCTGGCAGCTTTCCTAAAGCAATCCAGCCCTGGGCTCCCACCCAGACAGCCAAATCAAATATGATGAGGATTACTTAAAATCTTATATAAAATATAGTGTTCTAACAATCCCAAGAGAGCGAACATGTTACCCACCACGTCAAAGAATAATTCAGATTTTATCCAAATACACACTTACAGCCAATTCTTATTAACTAATCTAAGATTTATTTAAAAAGGAAAGAAAGAGTACTGGGTTAATGATCATTATACATAACAGACATGAATAAAGTTCTTAGGTCAGTTTCATAGCAGAGATAGGGAGCTGCTGAGTTGTAAAAAGTTCTTCCAGAATCAATTCTATAGGTTATAGTCCAATAGTCAGTGCATGTGCAGAGTCTGTTTAAATTATTCCATGAGAAACTGCAGGGTAATCCAGAATGGAGCTGGAGACTTCAGTCTTGTGACTTAAACTTCCCTGAAAAAGTTCAAGCAGATCTCAGATGAACAGCATCAGGTCCCAAAGTTCTTTTATAGCCAAAGCTCAGTTGATAAAATTCTTTTCACAACAGGTATTCCTTAGATGAAGAATAGGTAATGTACATCCTTGCTTTGAAGTCAATTCCTATTTCCTATGTATACACAGGTAATTAGTTGCATTGATTAGCATAAGACACTTAACCATTAAAAGGTTCACAGGTAGTTTACTCAACCTTCAAAGTGAAAAACAATTATATCATTTCACCTTATTTCATCTAATTGCTAATATTTCCTTTTGATCTCTGACTCAATAGACTATAGTAACAGATAGGAATAGAAGTTTATCATCTACAAGCTAACAAGATCACATTGTGACATTTCTAACAGATATAGGTAAATGTAGACAAATACAATTAATATTTATTTCTAATTCTCTAACAATACAGACTTACATTTTAAAGGATTTAGTCTACCTACATGGCTTTGATAACTATCTACAAGAAATGGCCCTGTTTACCATTGCAATACTTCCCAAATATATTCTTAAAGGTTGATTTTTGTGTCACTTAGCCTGCTGGTTGCTTAACCCTCACTGGCTCAGTGTCACGGACTTCCAATGTGTTGACTGACAATGGTTCATTTATTTGTCAATCCTAACTTGATTCAGATTTCTTAGGAACATATTTTCAGTATATGTGTACACATAATTTCTTACATAGTATTTGTACATACATTTTGCAAAGATATTAATTAGCAGTGACACCCTGGCTTTTATCGAAGACCTCACATAACATTCTTTATAGATAAACACCAAGAAAGCGGTGTGCTAGGTATAGAGAGTTTGTCAGACCTATCAAGAGTTACAGAACTATGAAGCCTGTGCCAGTTGGCACAAAGGGGCTCTTTGGGTCACAGTACTTCTCGAGCCTGTGGGCTCTCTTGCTTCTAAAATTCAAAGGCCAGCTGCAAACAGTGAAGGTGTTAGAGCTTCCAAAGAAGGTCCCACATTCTTTTGGAATGGGAAGCATTAGGCAGCCCAAATATACAGCTCACCCTAACATAACTAAATAAACTAGGCATGATCAAACCCACTGTTTACAGGTCGAGTATGCTTATGGGTTCTGTTGATTGGGGATAACATTTCCTCCTTAATTCTCTCATTTCCCTTTTGCTTCATATTGTATGTCTCAGTTGTTGAGTTTACCTGTGAATACTTTTACCATATTTTATTTCAATTTTATTGCTGTGCTACCTGTTCTACACAGCTCAAGCACTGCACTATTGTTTGTAATCACTGATGAAGTAAATGGTGTCATTGGTCCATTCCTTTTCAATATATCTGCTTTTTATGTGAAACTTCGAGGCTGTTAATTTAAAAAAAGCACATTCTAAGGTCCCACATATGTTTTACTAATCTATATTCTGTTCAAAAACACGATTCCTCATTTAGCCTATTGGCTGATAATCATTTAAGCTTGTTTTAAGTCACTAGCCTACCATTTTTTGTGATCTTCCCAGAAAACATCTGAGATGTCTGATTCAATGTTTATGCTGAGATTTTTTTAATGCAAATCATTTGTACAACCTCCTGCCTTCATGCTCCATCACATTACCTATAAATGCTAGGATACATCAGCCTAATGGATTTACAGTAAACCTATAAAAATCAAAGATTTGAGGCTTTTCAGTTTAGAAGAAATGCTTTTTCAAAATGTCTAATTTAAATCAAAGTTCCATAGCAATATATTCAGAAAGTACACTTTAGTAAACATGGCTAACCTTAAAATAGTCTGAACCTATTGACTATGGCTATTGAAGAGTGACATATAAATGACCTGGGATTAAGTACATGGAAATTATTTGTAGTGATTCTATACATTTCTGAACATTGTAGCTTGCTAATGTATTAACACTTTGGTAGACAATGTGTGGAGAACGATGGCTAGATCTGTTTCATTCTGTATGAATATTTTAGGTACCTCATTCTGTCTGATTACAGAGTTAAATCAAAGGAAGCTGTTTAGGGCAAACCAAACAGGAAATGAAACAATGCCAGGGAGAAATTATCTCCAGGGTTATTAGGGAAATAATAGGAAAGGGGGTTATGAATTGGGAAATGCTCACCTGCCTGGCTTTGGATTTATTTTTCTCAAGTCTGAGCCTAAGATCAAAAGAACATGTAACTATTAAAACCCCTTTCCTAGAGAGGAAGACTGGAGGTAAATGGGCAGTGAAGCACTATGGGAGAGATTCAAAGAGGGACAGGGGCTAACTGTCTCTCTCAGCCCGAGTGTCAAGGGGGTCTGAGTTGAGTGGAACTTAGAATAGGAAAGAATGAAGTGTAGGTAAGACCCAGATTTCGTTTTAATTCATTTCTTTGAATGATTCATACTTTTGAGTGAATAAATAATACTTTGTTTTGAGTCAGGCTCGGTAGGGAAAGGTCTTACAGATGTTGAATATAGTTGAAACTGCTGTTTTTTCATGGGTAAACAGGGGACTGCAACCAAGATACCCAGTCTAGCGGTGGTAGGACCACATGGTTCCATCTAGAGAGGAGTTAAGGCAGTGAAACTTGTCACCAAAGTGGTATACATGAAAGGGAATATAAAGGGCCTGAAGTGAAGCTCACCTTGTAACCATGATACAACCCTCTAGATAAATAATAGACTTTAGGTCAAATCTTCAGCTGTAATAATTGGGATAGCTCCATGGAGCTTTAATGGAGCTTACTGATTTACAGTAGCTAAGGATATGGACTATTTCCACTTACAGTACTATATCTTGTGTTTAAAAAATCATTATTTATAGACCACTTGTAGGAAAATTTGACATATTTTCAACTTTAGTTGACATTTCTAGGCCCATAGGCGCATATGATTTGCTCAGTGACTTTAATCTCCATTTCATGAAAGTGAAGGTCTTCTGTCTAAAGGCTTCTGTGCAATTTAATAGTGGGAGATGTTGGTTTTTACTCTTTTTTTTTAATTTCTTGTAAACTGGATATCATATGCCCTGCCTTTAGTCCAAAATCAACTACTTTTAGAACTTGAAGGAAGGAATATTCTACCTTGAAGCAATATTCCACCATAATTTCTGTCACTTGATCTAATCTTGCAGCTAGTTCTCATTAGCTAGGGTCTTACATCTTAAAAGAATGACTGTAAGTGGCATCTTGTTACTAAATCTATCTGCTCTCTGTGTTCTTCGAGTTTTAGCTCTATAGTTTTACAGACAAGCAGTGAAAGCATGAGAGTTGTTCAGTTTTTCTTTATCAAAAATTACCTTCTATGTTCTGAGTCCAGGATCTTTATTATTAGTGATCAGTATACAAAACAGAAAGAAAATTACTTAATTTTCACACACCAGGGGGTGGTTGCTCTCTGCTCCCATTGAAAACAAGGGGGAGTTCTGTTGTTGATTCCAGTGGGAACAGGTTTGGGCCCTGAGGTGGCAGCTTAAAAAATGAACGTGTTTCAACTTAAGTGAGGGCCCAATCACTCCATGGTAAAATGGGAGAAACTCTCCTAGTGGAGAATGGTTCTGCTCAGAAGGTGAAATTTTGCAGCACTGTATAACAGGCCCAGCTCCAGTCTTTGGGCCTGCAGGAGGTCCTCCAAAGCCACGGGACCCAGCGGATCCTCCACAGGCAAGCCGCCGGAGGCAGCCTGCCTGCTACCCTCGTGGTAACAGCAGAGCCCCCCCGCGGCTTGCCTCCTCAAGCACGCGCTTGGCGGGCTGTGGCCTGGAGCCGCCCCTGCCCAGACCCTTGGAACTCATTTCTTCCTCATGTCTAGAACAGCGAGAATTTGTCAGCTCACTCTGCATGTTCCACCTTTTCACCCTTATCTCTTGGTAGATGAGTGCTGGGCAGGGCCGGGTAGTGATGGTGGTGGTGTAGAATTCTGTTGTGCATTTTGTACAGATATTGATCAGTTTGTTGTCCCTGTGATTGGAGTAGCTGATGAGTCTATTTATTTATTACTATATTTTTGCCAAGGGTGTCCAGAGCACTGACAGGGTGCTCTTATTGAAGTTTATTTATATTTTTATAAATATAAATAAAATAAAATAATTCTATGAGGAATTTTGTCTGTAAAGAGAGGTCAACTTTGACTCTAATAAGTTAGTTAAAGGTTCGGGCATGCAACCACATTATTTATCATTTAGTAATATGACAATGTTAGGACCAAGTGTTTAATCAAATACCTAAAGTTGTTTGCTTGATTAGCAACCACACCATTAAACATATTATTCTTTATTGTTCAGTGTCACATGTAAGAAAGCATCTATCATCCAGTAACTGTAAATGATGGGTAATTTTGTATCAGCATTTACCTTCTTAGTGGAAGAACTGACGTGTGGCTCTTCCATTCCATCATCTTAATGGTTTTGCACTTCTTGAACTGTGAGAAGTTATGTTTAAGGAACCCTGGACCACCAGAAAAAGATTCTCATTGAACATATTCTCTCAAAGATACAATCTTCTACAGACTTAAGCTCGCAGAGGCTGTTGAGTTAATGTGATATATATCAAACTGATTATGAGAAAATCTCTTGCTTGATGCAAGGTGAATTAGCATGTGGAAGGCTGGCTGGCCACCGGCCCTTCTTTCCAGGAGGAGCTGCCAGGCAGCAGTCATCCAAGGGATACTTGTCTTCAGTCAGCCCTCTCTGCAGGAACTGAGAATTGATCTTGTACTTTCCTCTCTAATCTTCCATCTACTGTGCTAGGTTTCCTCCTTCTAAGCTCCTCCTTCCACGTCTGACATCTCTCAAAGGTGTGATGGGGCAGGGCTGCCTGAGACTGAGCCCACATTAGCTCATTCACCCTATTTCATGTAGTGTGGGGTTTGAATAGTGTTTGCAGAGTCTTGTTAAAGGGTAAAAATACACATACGCTATATCAGGGGTTCTCAAACTGGGGGTTGGGACCCCTTGGGGGTCACAAAGTTATTCCAGGGGGGGCTCCACCTGAAAACCCGCTTTGCCTCCAGCATTTGTATTGGTGCTAAATATATAAAAAGTATTTTTAATTTATAAGGGGAGGTTGAACTCAGAGGTTTGCTATGTGAAAGGGGTCACCAGTACAAAAGTTTGAGAACCACTGCACTAAATGGAACAGAGACATGGTGGAAAGAAAACCATAACAAGTGAAAATAACTCCCTGCTTGACCTTCAGTTTGCTACAGTTCCAGTGTTTGTGTTTCCAGACTTTTTGTCCGAGGACCACATCCGGGTATGGAAATTGTATGATTCTCCATGAATGCTCGTGAAATTGGGGGTTGGGGTGCAGGAGGTGGGGAGGGCTCCAGCTGGGGGTGTGGGCTCAGGAGTGGGGCTGGGGATGAGGGGTTGGGGGTGCAGGAGGGTGCTTCAGGCTGGGACCGAGGGGTTCAGAGGGCAGGAGGGGGGATCAGGGCTGGGGCAGGAGATTGGGGCACAGGAGGGGTCAGGGATGCAGGCTCTGGGAGGCACTTACGTCAAGCAGCTCCCAGAAACAGTGGCATGTCCCCCCTCTGGCTTCTACGTGGAGGTGTGGCCAGGTGGTTCAGGGCCCTGCCCCATTCACAGGCATCGCCCCTGCAGCTCCCACAGTTCCCAACCAATGGGAGCTGTGGGAGGTGGCGCTTGGAGTGGGGGCAGCATGCAGAGCCCCCTGGCTGCCCCCTGGCAGCATAGGAACCAGAGAGGAGACATGCCACTGCTTCTGGGAGCCGCGCAGAGCAGGATAAGACCCCAACCCACTCCCCAGCTGGCATGCCAGATCAGAGCAAGCCCCAGACCCTACTTCCTGGTGGGAGCTCAAGGGATGAATTAAAACAACTGGAGGGCCGGATGCAGACCCTGGGCCATAGTTTGCCCACCCCTGGTTTGAACATATATTTTTAAAAACAAACCTACCTTTATAGTTGGCTCTTCTAATGAGACTCATTTTGTGCCTTCCCACTTAAATGTATCAGCTTGTCAATTTGAAAATATTCACTCTCTAGTGTTAGTAAGTGGTCCATGTGACTTGCTGCAATGCTACAGTACTAAAGCATAAATCCATCTCATGTAATGAAGTTGTGACATACACATTACTGGAAAGACTGTTGTGGTAGGTTGGTTGCATTTGGTTGGTTTTTGGCTCCAGCCACATGAGAGGAAAGAGAAAAGAAGGCTTCCATCAATGGTGATGAAGATGCATCTTTCCAGGTGGGAGCAGGAGCTGTAGATACTTTCTGCTAGAACCTCTATTTGCTATGCTGAAAATACATGCTTCTAGTGGCCTCCACTATGTAGAGCATAAAGGGTAATCCTTGTCAGAAACCTCTGTCTTTGCAGAACTCCCTGAAGTAGTGTGGGGTGAAGAAAAGAGGCCTGGTGCATTTTCAGTCCCCGTAAAGTAATGGAGTGAATACAAGATACTGCACATGCTCCCCCCCAACTGTAGAGACACACTGTTTAAAGAAAAAGATTAAATTGCACAACTAGTATAAAGGTAGGGTCTGGTTATAGCGAAGCTCCACTATTGGTTTAATTACATAAGATTAATAAGTTTGTCTGATTGCCTGAACAGACTTTTGTAAAAGAGGCATCAGTCTAGAATCAAGCTCTTATTGTCATTTTATTTCATTCTCACTTGACCTAATACCTGGAGATTCTATTCATATGGTTAAAAGCCTATGTGAAATGGCCACTTAGCCAAATGTGTAAATTTCAGTCATTTTACCAAATGACTAGTTTGACAGAATGACTGTGAGAGAAATGGCAGCTTGTGCAGTTCACTTATTAATCAGTGCTCAATGACTTTCAAGAGCTGCCAAATTATTTCCAGGTGAAGCATGAGGGATTCGTTATTTACTGGTTCACGCCCAATCCTGTGCCTGTTGAAGTCAATGACAAAGCTGCCATTGACTCTAGTGCTGTAGGACCAAGCCCTTAGAACCTTAAATGCTGGCCTGCACTTATGTGCTGGGTCCTTGCTATTTGAAAAAACAAAACAAAACTATTTTGGTCTCTGTTTGAAACTGAAGCAGTTGCGATAATCAGGCATTTAAATAGATAATTTCCTGGTTTAGAAGCAAGGTTGCTGGTGGCAGAGCAATCTCCTTGGGGTTGGAATTAGCTTCCCTACTTGGTTCAGCACAGCACAGATTTAGAGATGCTGCAAGGGTACCCAGCTGTCCCAAACTTTGATGAGGTTTTTATTGGTCTGCTGTGGTGGCCCTTAGAGGAAATTTATTTGATGGCAGGGGAGCCTTTTTAGAGCTATTTTGTTGTTTTGTTTGGTGTCTTTATATCCTGTAGGAGAAATGTAGAGGTGACAGTGGGGGTTGGATTAGGTCTTGGAAGCCTCTTATTCCAGATCCTTTTATCTTTTTTTGATATCTGATTTTGCATGTTATGTTTTTAAAAAATTGTAAATGCCTAGAGATTGATTTACACAATAAACCTCGAAATAAATTACTAGGTCAGCTATCCCACGCACACTTCCCTATTGGCATGGGAGAAAGAGAATCACTTTTGATAACCAGAGTTGAGTGACTTTTCAGTGGAATTCATAAAAAATAAGGGCTATGTCCCTAATATGGATACCACAGCATTTTGTGTAATTTTGAATATTTTGTATACAACAGGAAATATTTATAAAAATCAAGTAAATTAGTTTTCTTTCAAAATCTAACATTGATTTTTTTTTATTTTCTATTTTGTGTGTGTGAATGAAGTTCTGGAACAGCTTTCCAAGGCGAGCAGTGGGGGCAAAAAACCTAACTGGCTTCAAGACTGAGCTTGATAAGTTTATGGAAGGGATGCTGTGATGAGACTGCCTACAATGGCATGTAGCCCATCATCAACTGCCAGTAGCAAAAATCCCCAACTGCTACTGGTGGAACACTAGATGGGGAGGGCTCTGAGTTACAACAGAGAATTATTTCCCAGGTATCTGCTGGGTGGGTCTTGCCCACATGCTCAGGGTCTAGCTGATCATCATATTTGGGGTTGGGCAGCAATTCCCCACCAGGTCAGACTGGAAGAAACCCTGGGAGGCAGTTCACCTTTCTCAGCAGCATGGGGCATGAGTCCTGGGTCACTTACAGAGTAAATAGTTGAAATTACAGAGAATTCACCAAGTCTTTAAACTAGGATTTCTGGACTTCAGTAACTCAGCCAGAGTTTAGTGGTCTATTTCCAGAGTGGGTGGGTGAGGTTTTGTGGTCTGCAATGTGCAGGAGGTCAGACTAGATGATCACAATGGTCCCTTTTGTCCTTAAAGTGTCTGAGTGTATGATTTCAAAGATCTCTTGCTGTTCTCCTCCTGCTCTTTGGAACAGTTCTCTAATCTGCATCAGTGTGAACTTCTGTCATTAATTAAGAAACCATTAAAAACACCTTTACTCCTGCGGTTAGCTAAATTTCACTATATTAATCTTCCTTAACATTAGGGCCAGATTGGTATGATTGATGTCAGAGGTTTATTTGGTGTTTCAGTACAATATATTATACTGTATACTGCATTAAGCTATATATCATAGCTTTTTTGTCTGGTTAATGATGCTTTTTTAGTTCTATGGTTTCCCAGTTACTACAGTATTTTAGAGTTTGGCTTTGGAAAATGTTCAAACTAGCTTTTTTGTAGATTTTATGTAGATTTTTGTAGATTTTATGGCCACAAAATTGGTATTTTGTTTGCAAATTAGGTGATTTGACTTTTTTGTGTCCAAATGCAGTTTTTGTGCATGAGAACTGTAAAAATATATTCTCCCCTGCTTTTGCTGAGCTATCTAAAAATTTTAATGTTTGCACTATTAAATCAGCCGAATTCTTTAGTCCTTCCCAGCTCCTGTTTCCCCTCCAGCCTAGCTACTGCACTTTCCAGACAGCAGGGGTCCCTTAAAATGTTTCTACTACTTAAGAAACTGAATTTGGAGTTATGAAATACTAATGAAACTCAACTGTCTTTTGAAATGCTGATCTGCTGTCTAGATTGGGGGAGAAGTGCAGTAGTTCCCTCTGACATGCAGTCACTTGTGGGTGTTACCAAATAAACTTAATTGAGGAATGGTCACCACCCTCTCACTCTGTAGCCATAATGAAGCTGGGCTGCTTGAAACCTTTTCTTTCTTATACATGGCTTTTTGTCCTGACTCACATTAAAATCAGTGGAAAAAACCCCATGCTATACTTCAAAAATACACACACTTTATCTGCTGCTCTATAGGGGATTTTTCAAAATCATATATTATAGAATACACATTGATTTTAATGCTTCCTCTTTCTTTTTTATAACATATAAATTGCAACTGGATTTCTTCATTAATGTTTAAATTGCCAAGAGATCTATGTTTCCAGCTATCAGCCCACTAATGTACATGTACAATATCACTGTTGGAGTTAGTTTACTTTCCCTTTTCCATGTGCTACCCTGGAGATCTTACTCCCAAGAAAAGAGCAATGGAAAAAGGAGACACAGATGATAGTTGTGTGGCACTGCACTGGGTAAATACTATGAAATAAAGGAAATGATTGAAAGAGAGAGAGAGAGGTAATATATGTATCTCATGAACAAAGAAATAAATAGCAGGAAACATTGCAAAACCCACAAAAAACTATTTCATTAAAGAGTGACCTGCCTCCTCTCCAGAGCAGTTGGATTAAAATAGGCAAGTAATTATTTGATGTTGTTGTCAAAAATAGACAGCTATAACTGTGACAGAGAGCAGGGAGTTAACAGGTCAGCCTGCATTCTGACACCAGTTAGTTCCTGTAGAGAAAGCTGATCAGGGAATTTGGCTAATCAGGCTGGTGGGCTAAGCAAGCTAATTAGCCAATTAACTCATCACCTCAAGAATGATAAAAAGGAAGGCAGTGCGAAGAGAAGAAAGGAACAGAGTTACTAGTGCTCATGGAGGCTTTAGGGACAGGAGACCTCTGCTCCTCTCAGACTGTGAAGAGAGGGTCTAAAACCTAGTGGATCTTGTAAATCATACTGCTGCATGGGACTGTAAGAGTGTTGGTGGAGGGAGCTTCTATAAATGGCACGGTGGATACACGACCAGTAGACTCCACTCCAGTTTCTGCGGTGTGAAAGGACAGGAGTGCAGCCTGCCCTGCTACAGTATCTTTTATTAAATTTCTGCTGATGCAGAGCTACATCTTTAAAGGATTTGTACACTCTGGGGAAAATCCTTTGGCCAGAATGTGATCTTAGTAGCCAATGTGGGTGCTAAGCAGACATGCAGAGAGGAGTCCTTGCTCCCAATGCATTAGAGTAACTTCAGATCTCTTAAAAGCTAGAATAGCTTTCTTCATCCCCTATTCAAGGAATGGGCAGATGAGAATCCATTCATCAGTGAATCTTCTGGTCATGCCCCTTCCTCTAACTACTCTGAGCCATTCACCTTCTTTATCCTTTGTATTGCTGTGCCAAGGGCCTATGCAAAGCTGTGTCCCCTGGAATCCTACGATCCCCCTGGAGCAACAAAACCACCTCAGATCAATAGACAAGGCGTCTCAATGTCTGTGGAGGCAGCAGCAGGAATTTCCATGTGCCATAATAGTCACAGGTTTGTATTTACATTTGCAGAGACTTTGAAAAACAGGCATAGTCTAGAACAGGGGTAGGCAACCTATGGCACATGTGCCGAAGGCGGCACACAAGCTGATTTTCAGTGGCACTCTGACTGCCCGGGTCCTGGCCACCAGTCTGGGAGGCTCTGCATTTTAATTTAATTTTAAATGAAGCTTCTTAAAAATTTTTAAAACCTTATTTAATTTACATACAACAATAGTTTAGTTATATAATATAGACTTAGAGAGAGAGACCTTCTAAAAACATTAAAATGTATTACTGGCACACAAAACCTTAAATTAGAGTGAATAAATGAAGACTCGGCATGCCAGTTTGAAAGTTTGTGAACCCCTCGTCTAGAACATTAGTGAATTGCACCCCTCCAAATTTTTAACTGTCAGGAGAAGCAAGTGAATTGTATGGCCTGGAATGTGTGTTTGTATGGCCATATCTCTATAGAATGTGTAGAGTGCAAGAACAAAGAATGGAACCTGTATGAGAAATTAGAAAAAAAAACCACCGCTTCGTTTGTATTCTTATATTACTCCTGGAATTACTACACATTAACTGTATGTACCTTAGAATAAAATGAGTAAAATTGTTGAGATCAAGAACTCAGTACATTAAAAGTTAACAATATAGTTAAATTTTTGGATGTTGAGGAATGCTGGAATAAGTGGGAGTGAGAAATATGTAGGGAGAAGGAAAGCCACACAAATATCAGCTCAGTGGGTATGTACTGTGGGAAAGCATTCCAGTTGTATGTTCCAGATCCACAACACCATTATGGCCAATGGCTGTTGTTTCCTCTCAATATTATTAATATGGTAAAATTCCAATTCTAATTTGTCAGCTGAAGACTAGAAATATGCAAAGGGAAAATTTTCAAATCTAGTTCTGGATTATGTTATCACTAGTGTTTAGGGATCAGCATTGGATTAAACAACAGCGAAAGCTCATGAGGAGCTCCTGTGACAATTCAGTCACATTTGAACTAAACTGGAACTAGAAAACAGACACTGTCTGACTTTGGAACCTACAATTTAGGGGCAGATTCAGATGTGTGGCTCAGTCCAAAATTCATAAAGGTTAGAGTCAAAGTTCCTGTTGTGATCCCTGTCTACTGAAAATATAAGTTAAAAGAAAGCCTTTTCTGCATAGTTAAATATCCTGTAACCAGTTCACAATGTCAAACAGCCCTTCAGTAGTCCTAGTGCCACCTACTATATTTCTTCTACCAGCAAAAAAGGGAAGATAAGAAAAATCCTGTTTCTTTAAATCTCTACCACAGTATGATACTGGCATTCCATTGCACTGGGTAATGTCAGGTCAAATGACATCTGTGACATGACAGAGATTAACAAAACACACAGTTGACTCCTTATGCTTAAAGCACTACAGTACTTCAACACATGTTCAGTACCAACAAGCCAGCATAATTGAGTGAAGAAAACAGAAGCCTAATCATTACTCCATGTTCCTAATTCATAAAGAGAGAGACTGTCCACCCACACAGTGCTTGATGAATGCCAAGTCTTTTAGAAACTTAGGATTTACACTTGTGTATCCTTCCCTGCTCCCATCTTTTTGGTGTCTTTAGATAAAATGCTAAAGCTATTCTGCCCTAATGCACAAACAAAATACTCTGGGGACAGAAAATTTAATTTCAGTTGTCATGGAATTTATTATGATTTGAGGGTTAATCATGAAATTTCACAATAGCTTTGCATTAATCAGATCAAATGTTGGGTTTAGATTTAACAAAATTTCACATGGTAGCAGTCAAGTTACTGCTTTGCTACCATTTCCCAGTACTGCACACTGACTCTGTGTGGGAAGGGGGAGTGTGCATTTGAATAGATATTTGAAATAAATAAAGAATAAAAACATGGTTCTCGACACCCCTGGACTTTTTCAGATACTGATTTGAATATAAACTCCCTGGCTTGTGTCTGTGGGATAAACAGATGGTAACTTAAATTGATCTATGCTAATTTATACCAGCTGAGGATCTGGTTCTAGATCTGTAAATAAAGAAGAAAGGATTCCTATCCTGAGATGGCAACAGTATCAATGTCTTACTAAGAAGGAGCTCCCGCAGACATGTAATGCACAGGAACTGCATGTATTTATGGAAATGGATGGTACCATCGTCCATTCATGTAGATACTACTGACTTGCCACTGGCAATGCTATTAAAGCTTTTGCATCTCTAGCCCCTAATATTTGTGCCACTTCATACTCTGCAGAGCAAGAAGAAGGTCACACTTGGTCTGCTGCTGAAACACTACTATGGTGACATTAGTCCATAAGAAGGGAAAACAAAATGAAATGCTTCAAGAAATTCAAGAACATCAATCCAATGTACTCTTAAAACAGTACTTCATCTAAGTACTGTACTGAGTTATCATCAAAAAGAACAGGCAAGACTCAGAAGTAATTTATCAGCCACAGGTAATAGGTAGATAGTGAAGAAAGTTCCTAAGAAGATAGTTCACCCAAGACGGGCAAAATGACTAAGAAAATGCCTTTGAGCAGAAAGAGAATAATACTGGAAACAGTGGGGGATTACCAACCAACCATAAATACAAATCATGAAATCAATACTCAGGTATAATAATGACATTTAATAGAGTGGAAATTACTGACTTCAAATTCCATGGGAATGTAAATGTGATTGTGAGGCTGGCAAACCAGGTGCCAGCTCTTGCCAAGGCTTTAGGCCTCAGCCAAGCACTGACAAATTGATTGCTGAAAACCAGTCTGTTTCATAGAATCATAGAATATCAGGGTTGGAAGGGACTCAGGTGGTCATCTAGTCCAACCCCCTGCTCAAAGGAGGACCAATTCCCAACTAAATCATCCCAGCCAAGGCTTTGTCAAGCCTGACCTTGAAAACCTCTAAGGAAGGAGATTCCACCACCTCCCTAGGTAACCCATTCCAGTGCTTCAGCACCCTCCTAGTGAAAATGTTTTTCCTAATATCCAACCTAAACTTCCCCCACTGCAACTTGAGACCATTACTCCTTGTTCTGTCATCTGGTGCCACTGAGAACAGTCTAGATCCATCCTCTTTGGAATCTCCTTTCAGATAGTTGAAAGCAGCTATCAAATCCCCCCTCATTTTTCTCTTCTGCAGACTAAACAATCCCACTTCCCTCTGCCTCTCCTCATAAGTCATATGCTCCAGCCCCCTAATCATTTTTGTTGCGCTCCGCTGGACTCTTTCCAATTTTTCCACATCCTTCTTGTAGTGTGGGGTCCAAAACTGGACACAGTACTCCAGATTAGGCCTCATCAATGTCGAATAGAGAGGAATGATCACGTCCCTCGATCTGCTGGCAATGCCCCTACTTATACAGCCCAAAATGCCGTTAGCCTTCTTGGCAACAAGGGCACGCCGTCGACTCATATCCAGCTTCTCATCCACTGTAACCCCTAGGTCCTTTTCTGCAGAACTGCTGCCTAGCCATTCGGTTTCTAGTCTGTAGCAGTGCATGGGATTCTTCCATCCTAAGTGCAGGACTCCGCACTTGTCCTTGTTGAACCTCATCCGATTTCTTTTGGTCCAATCCTCTAATTTGTCTAGGTCCCTCTGTATCCTATCCCTACCCTCCAGTGTATCTACCATGCTTCTCAGTTTAGTGTCATCTGCAAATTTGCTGAGAGTGAAGTCCACACCGTCCTCCAGATCGTTAATGAAGATATTGAACAAAACTGGCAACAGGACCAACCCTTGGGGCACTCCGCTTGATATCAGCTGTCAACTAGACATGGAGCCATTGATCACTACCTGTTTCACCTTTGTTAGTATGGTTAAGATGGGCATTGAATTTATAACAGTGTGTTTAGACCAGTGGTGTGCAACCCATGGCCTGCGGGCTGCACATGGCCCGTCAGGGTAATCTACGGGCTGCTGCTTCCCGCAGCTCCAATTGGCCAGGAACAGCGAACCACGGCCATTGGGAGCTGCGAGCAGCCATGCCTGCGGACAGTCACTGTAAACAAACTGTCTCGCGGCCCACCAGTGGATTACCCTGATGGGCTGCATGCGGCTCACGAGCCACAAGTTGCCCACCACTGGTTTAGACTTTATGAAATGCTTGCTGCATGGAGTAATGTAAGTCATTGCATTGAGTAATCTCACTTATAATATCTTTATCACATGCTATAAGGTAATTATTTTTTTTTTTTTTGCTTTATAACTGTAAAAAATGTTTGCCCTGAAACTGCAAACCATTCAGGAGAGATCATCTCCTGCTCATTAAGAAGGCCTATCAAAACCAAATGAGCCACTGTGGGTGTGACTGGAATCCCAGGGGAGCTAGCTGAGGTCACTCAATTAGGGTGAACTACAAAGAATGGGGTAGGGAATCCCCAAAGATGGTGGATATTCCAATACTTAGATTTAACAAGCCAGCACAAACAGCTTCTATAATACCTCACTGGTTACTCAGAAGTCAACAACACAATTCCATTAAAGCAATCCAGCCTCAGGCCTCCAAGTTAAATATGATGAGGATTAATGAAAATCTTATTCATCATATAAAAGAAAAGGTTCTACCAATCCCAAAGGATCAGACATATTACCTCCCATGTTAATAAATATTCCAGATCTTATCCAAAAACACACTTACAGCCAATTCTTATTAATTAAACTAAAATTTATTTAAAAAGAAAAGGGAGAGAGAATTGGTTAAAAGAACAGTATACATTCAAACATGAGTCAGTCTTGAGATTCAGAGTCATAGCAGAGATGGTGAGCGTTGTAGATGCAAAGAGTTCTTTCAAAAATAATTCAAAGGTTACAGTCCAATGTTTATATATCAGGGCGATCCAGTCAGAACTGGGATCTCAGTCCTTGTGTCTTAGGCTTCCTCTGCATGAAACCTCAAGCAGATCTGAGATGACAGGATCAGGACCGAAGGATCTTTTATACAATTCCAGGTCTTCTTTGACAGGTCAGTGTCTCTCAGCTTACAATAGGCAACCAGGGTGACTTTGAAATAGGTCCATCACCGGTAATTAACTACATGAATTAACATAAGACAATTGCCTGTTTTTCCACCATTCGCAAATGATTGGCTATACATTTCAAGGAGAGCTGAATACAGCGATATCCTGTGTTTACAGTTCATTTAAATGCCAAGCTGTTCTTTTGATCTCTCAGTTAACAGAATACAGTATAGACAGGGACTGTTTGACTATATTGAGACCTCTGCCAATATATATGTAAATACACAAAAACACAAACATTATCTCCTCATATGTTTAAGGGTTGAATTTGAGTAATTTATTCTGCAGGACGCTTAATTGTTTCTGGTCATGCGTCACAGTGGGACATCACAATATGAAGACTTTGTTAATGGCCCTTTCACACGCATGAAGAGGCTATGTGCAAAGGGGCTCATTCCATTATCTGGAATTCTAGAAAAAGGAAATAAAGATAGCGAACAAGACAATTTTTCATCTCCTTTGGTTGTTTAGACTCTCCCAGGGCTGGAGCTATGAAACAGAAAAAGAGATCACCAAAGTTAACCTGAGTTAGCTCTAAAAGACATTCAGTCCTGACAGATTACTACAACTCTGCCACCTTTTAGAACTATAGACTGTAACTCATTTGTGTGTGTATGTTTGCCTACTTTAACCTGAAAATAACTCTCTGATTTCTTTTCTTAGTTAATAAATTCTTTTGGATTTACTATAGGATTGGCTACAAGTGTTGTCTTTGGAGTGAGATCAGAAGTACAAATTGACCACAGGTAAGTGACTAGTCTCTTGGGACTGGAAGCAACCTGAATCTTTTATGATCTTTGGAGCGTAGCAACCAACTATCACTAAATCCAACTTGCTTGGGTGGCATGATAGACTAGAGAGGCCAGAGGACTGTCTGTGACTCCACGGTAAGACCGTTATAGTGCTTCAGGAGTTCACATTTGTTACTGCTTTGGTGAAGTCTAATTATAGAACATACAACCATGTGGGGTCTCAGTCTTACTTCTTGATAGTCTCTCCTGTGGCTGACACTCATGGTTGTGAACCACTCCAGATAGCATAATAGTGGTGTAAGTTAGAGATTGGCAAATCAGCATAAACCAGTATAAGTGCATAAACTGTTGTAATTTAAAGTGTAAAATTGCCACTCTTTCATTCCTGTATGGCAATTCTTATATTCCTCATTAAATTATATGTTAGCAATATATTCTCCCTGCAAAGGGTATTGCAAACACCATTTTTACTAGTGTAAAATGGGAGATATAGCTATCACATTTTAATTAAGACTAATTAGAACTTACACAAATGCAAATGGTCTGTCAAAAAGCTAATTATTAGGAAAGCATTTCCCATTTGCCCAATTTCTTTACATACATCTGCTAAATATGTCCATGGCAAAAAGTGAAGATTTGTTTTTCCAAATGAAAGTCACAATCAGTAAAAAGATTCATGAATTAAAGCCTCTGAGAAAAAGAGCTGTACCAGCAGCTAAAGGCTGCTGTGTTTGTGAAAGGACTAAAGCAGTGAGTCCCCTTATATGAAGTACAACAGCAATGAAGATTACCAGTGGGAGATGGGGTAGACTTCTTGATCTACAATAGCTCTGTCACCTTTTTTGCTTGATTAGCTTCAAGGAGAATATGCAGTTTTCATACAATGTAGTGATGGAGTCTCTTAGGCCCCAGTCCATAAAAGTACTTAGGCACTTCAGACTTTGGCCCCTAAATCCCAGTTTTAGACTCCACAGTAAACCACAAAATTCCTGCCAAAACCTATAGGTGCCTAAGCTCACTAAAACACCTACGTTTTCAGGGTAAAAGTTCCGTAGGTGCCTGCTTCTCTCTCTGAGCATGCACACTGCTGTTTCCCGCTAGGTACCCATATGGTCCTCCACCTAAGCCCCAGAGTGATCCATGAACTGGAGGAAAACAGGTGGTCAGCCACCTAAGTTGTGTGCAGGGCCCAATTCAGCAGGCATGCTCAGAGCCTGGATCGGGCACCATTCAAAATCTGGTTGGAGGTGGAGGTGCCCACCTTTTAATTTTCAGTCCAGTTGTTAGAGCACTCCACTGGGAAGTGGGAGACCCAGGTTCAATTCTTGCCTCTCCCCCAGAGAGGGAGAAAGGGTTACAAATAGGGTCTCCTACCTGAGCTATGGAACAATCTGAGGTGGGGATCTCTCAGTTTCCCCTGTTGAAGCAGTTCTACTCTGGATAAATAATAAAAGAGTGATTGGGGCAGGGAGACTGGACCCTGGATCTCCTGCCTCCCAGGTGGCTGCCCCAACCACTGGCCTACTGAGTCTCTCTCTTTCTCACTCAGTAACAATGTATTTATTGACAGTGGGAGAGTCATTGGGCCAAAGAAAGAGACAGAACGACCATATTCTGATCCATTTCATAGTTCACATTCCAAGGTGTCAGTCTCTCTCGATTCATTGTACAGGGAGACTAGGCACCTAACTAAGATTTGTGGATCTCAGTGCTGTTCCTGTGATTTTTCAGGTACCTAAAAGTTAGAGATGGGACATTCAGCCTTGCCAGACCTAAATCCCTGAGTGGATCTGGGCCCTAGTAAATAGGGTTGAGCTATGTATCTATGTATTCAGGGTTTTTATTTTATTTATGAAGGAGAAATGCATTTATCTGAAATGTTTTCCAGCTCAGAATAAATGCACATTAAAATAACCCCGCAGGTGCATCTCTCCCCCTCCCCCATATGCTCTAGTTGAGAGATGATGAGGTCATACTGTAAATGAAGAGGTTTTGAAGTTACAAGAAAATCAATTTATTTTCAGATGTGCATCAGCTGAAATTAGGCTGTTAGAACAACTATCCAATTTACTAACTACTGGTTTGGGTTAATAATTATTCATAAAACCTGCTCCACTTCACAGCCTGATCCACCACTGCATTGCACCTTCTAGAATCACTTACCATTCTGCTGTAATAGCATTATACACCTACTTTGTACAGGTGTATCATTTCACATTTACATAGCACCTACTTTGCACAACTGTTAAGGACTACACAAGGTGCAAGACTTAGGCTCTATCTTGACAAAGTAAGTATGCAAAAATAATTTAAATTTAAGGAAAATATTGTCAAAAGCATCCTTGTGAAACTCTTTAGACTATTATGTTCAATTAGATAATGATTTGCAAGATTCTTATTACAGTTTTACTAAAAATATATTAATATTATGTATTTTGCCTTTTCAGATCTATTATGTATAGAGTGGTTTTGAATGTTGAGAATTCATTAGCATGACGTAAAACGTGTATTTAGTATGTACAAATTGCTTCTTGTCTCAAAGGAATTGCATGGAAACCACATAGTGTAGCTCTCAAGGCTGGAGAGCACTATTTTTTTCATAAATCAGTTTCAAATTCAAGTAGGAAACATAGTTCCTGTCCACCAGGAACTATCCATGCACACGAGTAATTGCTCAGTCATATTTTCTCTCTCAGGATTCAGTGTTTCTCTTCATTAAACATTAAAGGCTCAAACCTATCTTGGATTCTAATCCTGCAAAGTTTTAATGCATTGGGTCTACATGGTCCAGATCCATTAAGGGACTTAGTCATTGCAATGTTGATGGCACCTAGAAAATCATAGGAACGACACTGTGATCCAAAAAACCTGAGGCCCAGTCTATGCTTAAAACTTAGGTTGACATAGCAATAGTGCTCAGGGGTGTGAACAATTCACTCCATTGAGGCCATGGCTACACTTACAGTTCTGCAGCGCTGGTAGTTACAGCTGTGTTCGTACAGCTGCGTAGGCCCAGCGCTGCAGTGTGGCCACACTGACAGCTACCAGCGCTGCAGTGTGGCCACATTTGCAGCATTTGCAGCGCTGTTGGGAGTGGTGTATTGTGGGCAGCTATCCCAGCATTCAAGTGGCTGCAGCGTGCTTTTCAAAAGAGGGGGGTGGGGTGGAATGTGACAGGGAGCGTGAGGGAGACAGAGAGAGTGGATTTTTGGAGCTGACACTGTTCTCAGCTCCCTGCCTTGCAAGTTGTAAGGACTGGAAGATACACAGTGCCTACCTTCAATCATTTTAAAAGTTTTGACCTTTCCCCCACCTGTCTCTTATTCACTAAATGCTAATTATGCACTCCTAAATAGCCGTCAGACCACATAAACAGTTGCTCAACATTACCCCTCCCCCCTCTCTCCTCAAGCAAACAGCTTTAAACATTCCAAAGCAATTCTCCTGCCTTCGCTGGCTCGCTCGCTGGAGCACAGGGCAGCTGTGTTTGTTTTTTAGCATAGCTACGGGGAGATCGGAGTTCAGCCATTCTTCTGGATTGTTGTGGACAGGAATTCTGGGATACCTCCTTATACCCTGGAGGCCAATAAAAGCGCTGGTGGTGTCCACACTTGCTGACCAGCGCTGCATCACCAGCGCTGGAATCGCTACACCCGAGGCAGACCAGGCGTACAGCCAGCGCTGCAACCAGGGAGTTGCAGCTCTGGCTGTGCTTTGCAAGTGTGGCCACATCCTGAGTTGCAGCGCTGTAACCCCCTCACCAGCGCTGCAACTCTCCAGAGTAGCCAAGCCCTGAGAGTAGTAGCTATGTTGCTCTAACCCCTGGACTAGATGCAGCTCACTCAGCGGAAGAATATTTCTGTTAACTTAGCTACCATCACTCAGGGAGGTGGTGTTCCTACAGGGACTTAAAACATCCTTCTTGTCTAGGCTGTGTCTACACTACATGCTTATGCTGGTATAACTATGGTGCCATAGCTACATTGCTATAATCCCTATAGTGCAGACGTGGCCTGAGCTGGGCACCTAGATTCCTATATGATGAAGGAGGAGAGATAGGCACTGTACACTGCGATCCACAAAGGCAATCACAGGGTTAGGAACTAAGTTGCAGGCAGGGCCCAAAGCAAAATAGCATAGGGAGGGGCAGCAGCTCCCTCATAAATTTTAGCCTAGTGGATAGGATACTAACCCAGGATGAGGGAGAAACCTAGTTCAAATACCACCCCTGAGGTGAGTGTGCTAACCACTAAGCTACAGAATCATTGTAACTCTGTCACTCACCCAAGTAATATTTAATTGAAGTGGAACAACTTCAGTAGGAGATATTGAGGAAAACCCACATCAGAATATTCCATTGCCTAGTGGTTAAGAGATGGCTGATTCCTGTTCAGATCCCTTCTCTCTCAGAGGAGGAGGGCCAGCTTGAACCAGGGTCTCGCACATCTCACCAGGCCACAGTTAGGAAGGAGCTATTCCTCCCCTCCCGTCTAGCTGGTTTGCATAAACTCACCTCGGGGGGCCTGATCCAGTAGCCAGCCTCTAAGCATGCCTAAGATTGGGCCCTGCATGTGACTTTTGGCAGCCAAATGCTTATCTTTCTTGGTTTGGGAATTATTCTGAGGCTTAGGTGGCAGATAGGTGCCTGGGCCCCTAGAGTGAGGTTGCAATGTAGAGGCAAAAACCCTGGTGCTGTGTGACATTAGGCAGCAGACAAGTGGGAGATTTGTGGATTGCAGTAGTGTCAAAAACAGGATTTAGGCATGTCAAGGTATTATTCCCACTTTGAACTTTAGCATCCAGAAAGTGGGGACCTGCATGTACCCTTCTAAGCTTAATTCCTAGTTTAGATCTGATAGTGCTGCCACCAACCAAAAATATACTGTTTTGGTACACTTCCTGTCCCCCAAAAACCTTCCTAGGGAACCCAAGACCCAAATCCCTCGGGTCTTAAAACAGAGAGGAATAAACCATTCCCCCTCCCAGACTTTCCCTGAGAGATACACTGATCCAAACTCCTTGGATCCTAAAACAGAGAGGAATTAACCTTTCCCCCCCTTTTCTCCCCCCACCACTCCCTGGTGAGTTCAGACCCAATCCCCTTGAGTTTTACACAAGGAAAAAATCAGTCAGGTTCTGAAAAAAGAAAGCTTTTAATTAAAAAAAAATAAAAATTCTCTCTGTAAAATCAAGATGGAAAATGTTTACAGGGTCTTCAGCTTATATAGACTAGAGGGACTCCATCCCCCCTAGCCTAAGTTACAAGTTACAGCAAACAGAGGTAAAATATCTTTCCAGCAAAATACATATTTGCAAATAAAGAAAACAACCATAAAGACTAATCCGCCTTCTATCTAGTACTTACTATTTTGAACATGAGACTGTTTCGGAAAGATTGGAGAAAGATCTGGTTGCACATCTGGCCCCTCTTAGCTCCAAGAGAGAACAAAGAACTAAAATAACAGCACAAACAAAGACTTCCCTCCACCAAGACTTGAAAGTATCTTGTCCCCCCATTGGTCCTCTGGTCAGGTGTCATCCAGGTTAACTGAGCTTTTAACCCTTTACAGGTAAGAGACATTAACCCTTAACTATCTGTTTATGACAAGGCACCTACGTATCTTTGTGGATTGCACCCTAAGTGTTTGCAAGTCTGGGGCCTTAAGGCTTAGAGATACGCTGCTGCTGAATTAGAAGCAAGTAATAGTTATAAAGGGGACTTCAATTTAGAAGTACTTACATACAAGTATTTAGTGTTCCTGTGGTCTTCATGGTATATCCTAGGCCAGTGGTTTTCAAACAGAGGGTTGTGACCCAGTACTGGGTCACAGAATGTAAGGCACTGGGTCACAGTGGCTCTAGTCAGCACCGCTGACCGGGCCATTAAAAGTCCCGTTGGTGGTGCTAGTTCTGACACAGCGCTAGTTCTGACACAGCGCTACACCCCAGAAGCGGCCAGCAGCAGGTCCAGCTCCTAGGCAGGGGGGCCACGGGGCTATGCGTGCTGCCCCCGCCCTGAGAACAGGCCAATGGGAGCTAGGAGGGGGACAGTGCCTGCGGGCAAGAGCCACATGAAGTCGCTTCTGTGCCTCCACCTAGGAGCAGATCTGCTGCTGGCCACTTCCGGGTCGCTGTGCGGTCTGCAATGCCAGGAGAAGGACGTCTGCCTTAGCACCCCCGCTGTGCTGCTGACCAGGAACTGCCCGAGCTAAGCCCATGCCTCAACCCCACACCCCAATCTGCTGCCCCAGCCCTGAGCCTTCCCCAAACCGCTCATGCCTGGCCCTACCCCAGAGCCTGCACCCCCAGCCCACAGCCCTGACCCCTTCCCACACCCCAATCCCCTGCCCCAGCCCAGAACCCCCTCCCACACCTTAAACCCCTCATCCTCAGCTCCATTAGGGTGCTGGCATCAATAATTTTCTTCAACTGGGTTGCCAGAAAAAAAAGTCTGAAAACCACTGCCCTAGGTGTATATATATAAAAATACTGCTTGTATTACAGTAATATTATCTTCCTGAAAACCATAAAGATTTGGGTCTCTATTCATCAGTCCTCGTCAAGCTATCTGAAGCTGCTGAGGCAGCACAAAGCATCTGGATGGATGGCCCTTTAGGGCAAATGAGGATTCTCTTTGACTTAGGAATCTTTGATGGCATAAAGCCAGCCTAGCTATCTCTGTACCACCCATCCGTGCCCTCCCTGTGAACAGGGTGTGCTGAGGGATTAAAGAGGGGAATGGAGTAAGGCAGGGTGCGAAGTATTCTGTATCATATCCTTGGCTAGTGCAGCAGCTGGCTGCAGCTGTCATAACTTAGAGGAAGAATTGGAGGAGTGGTAAAATGGCTGAGGATGACATTTCTCCATCTGTCTTCAGCTGTACCAAGTAGAAACTTGACAAAAATGAGGACTGAGCCATTTAATGACTATGACCAGAAAAAAAAAATAGGGCCTGCTATACCACTCCATAAAAAGAGTTGGAGTAGGAAGTATTTGACATCTCGATTTGGGGAAGATAACAAAGGATATGTAAGATAGGTTTATTTGCCAATCCAATCTAAACTGTCTCCAAAGATGGAAAATACATGTGGCCTTATTGTCTACTGCTTTGCACCTTGTGTGATCATTGAGTCAAGACAGGTGTAAATGTAAATGCTAGTACTAGCCTAAGTGGATGGAGAATTCTGACTTGAGAGCATTTCACGCCTACTTTGCTCAGGTGTAAATGACTACACAAGGCACAAAATAGGGGCCCCTGATATTTTAGAGAAAAGCTGCTAAAACCCCTCAGAAGGCCTGATGAATTGTGCAATGCTGTAGAGGTAGGAAAGTGTTGTTTTTTCTTGACACCTGAGGTCATCAAGTCATCATGTGTTTATTTAGATCCCATTCTCCCAAAGTGAGAGATTTGATTACCTTTATGTTAGCATTCATAATTGCAAATACTGCTCTTGTTCATAAAATTCAGACTTTTCATCCAAAATGCCTTTAAGAAAATGGTGAATATTCCTTTTTTTTTTGGCAGGGGGGGAAGCAATTGGGGGGAGAAGGGATTGCCTGAATGATACATTATGTTATAATCAAAGCCCATTATTTCAGTGGTCATGTCAATTATTAGGGAATTTAGAGCTAGAAACAGACCAAGACTGGCTCTGTAATGTAATGTAAATCTGAAGCAAGTTGGGGAAAGTTTAGCCTGCATTGCCCTGGTCAATGCATTAGATGTCCTGTGTTTGTCTATAGAACATGTGTCTTCTGAAGTGACTCCTTTTACCAACATTATAGAAAATACTCTGCACTACTGCATACCTACTTCTCTCCCCGCCCGTTCTTCTGTTTGCTTTGGAGTGGTTCATTAACAGTTAAAATGTTAAGAATGGGGAAGAGGACTAAAACCAGTGGGAATAGAGGCAGAACAGAGGTATGAAAAGGAGTGTTATTAAAACAATGTTTAGACTATAACCTCAGTGAAGGCTGCTCTAAATTTCACCAGCTGGTAATAGTTCCTTAGGGCCAATCCACCAGCTGGAAGTAGATGAAATGCAGCAAATTCCAGCCACCTTCCAAATTGCCTCTTCCTCTGATATACTATGTACGCCAGAGCTGAAGGCAGATGCTGAAAGAGTTTGCTCTGTTGACTCTATCTCTATTGGGAAATCAGCAGCAGGGAAGATGTGGCCAGTTTCTTTTCCCCTTCTTCTACATATCAGTGTGCGCAAATGGAGCAGAATCCTCCTATCCCAGTAAATCCAGCTCAAATTTTATAAATAATTACATCCCCAGAAAACTCACAGACATCACTAATAGGTTGCCCAAATGGATGTTCCTGAGAGATGGTGATTGCTAGTGAGACACTTATCTAGAGCAGTCAAAACAATCTCTAGCACCAGCAAAGCATATGAGAGGGGATGCCTGGCTTCCAGGGTGGACTCCCTTCCGTGATCAAAGTGCCTTAGCTGTAAGGGGAGATGCACTGAGGAAAGGATCTAATAGGGGTGGTGAGAAGATGCTATCACCTCTCCCCAATCAGACTGTGGTGTCTGCTAAGTGAAATGGCTGCTCTCTCAAGAGGAGCTCACGAAATCTACATCCTAATCCCAGAAACCATTGTCATCAAATATACATGTCACTGACATTTTTCCAATCTGGGGCGAGGTACTGGAATTTCAGGGTGCAAAATCACACAGAACTAATGAGTGAAACATTTTGTACCATCTTCACATAGACACATCCCAAATGAATAACAAAGACTTGGGATTAAAATGGAGAAGGATGATCTTGGGTCAGAACCTCAGCTGCTGTAAATCAATGTGGCTTCACTGGGGCTAGTTTACCACAGGTGAGAATCTATTCCTTTTGCTGCCCCATGGGTGGCTCAGAGCCATCAGCCTGCAGCTCCCACTAAGTGAGTTTGGTCACATTTGTCCTGCAGGTATGGACTTTTCCACAAGGAAGATGGTAAACCTGACCAAGCCCACCAGCATTGCAGAGGGTGATACAGTCACTGTGAAGGCCCAGACCACCTTCAAGAGCACAAAGGTCAGCTTCAAGTCGAGTGGAATTTGATGAGACAACCACAGATGACAGGCATATCAAGGTAGGTCTCAGGGAGGAACAACTGACAGGAAGGACATGCTGACACCATTGGGAGCTGCTGTTGACATACTGGGCTAGCTCTGATCAAGCTAGCATGCTAAAAATAGAAAGTAGCCACAGCTGCATGATCAGCAGGAGGGACTAGCTGCCCTGAGTACTTACCCCTCCAATATACTAGGAGTGTACTTGGGGCTGCTAGCCCATCCCACCAGGCATGCCGCCACAACTACACTCTATTTTTAGCATGCTAGCTCGATAGGAGCTAGCAGGGGTATGTCTCCTAACATCTGGAATTATACCCTGTAAGCTGGTTGTGTCGGGGCTCATCCCCCTCAGGCGCGGCGGGGAGCCAGGGCGCCTCCTTGCGCGTTGCAGTCTGGGTAGGCTTAGCCCTCGGCAGGTGTTGAGCGGGGTACAGGGTCTGTAAACAGGGTAGAGCCCCGGCCCTCTAGCCGGGGTCAGGGCTCTCAAAGTCAATAAGCCCCGGCCCTTGGACAGGGCGGGCAGCAATAGTTCAGGCTCAGGCCCCTAGCAGGGGCTGAGCAAACACAGTATCAGCCCGGGCCCTTGGCTCGGGCGGGACACCAAACACAAGTCTAGTTCGCTCTGGCCCTCTGGGTCAGGGCAGCGCAGTGGCAAAGTCAATGGGGCCCAGCCCTTGGATCGGGCAGGGCACCAAACACAAGTCTAATTGGCTCTGGCCCTCTGGGTCAGGGCAGAGCAGTAGCAATAGGCAGGAAGAGGGGGAGTCTGCCACCCGGTTACGGGTGGCAGGGGGAACGCAGGCCCTCCCACTCCACTGCTTTCCAGCCCGGGGCCCTAGCAGCGGTCAAGACCCGCTGCGGTCAGTGGAGATCCTGGCCGCAACACACTGACATGGGTTCGGGCTCTTCCGGAGCCAAACCAGGGTCGGCTATCCCCGGGCTACTTCCAACCTCCCCCTCTCCGGGTACCTGGTTCTTGCCGGTGTCGTCTGGTGAGTCTCAGACCATAGGTTCCTCCGGGTACCGGTCGTGGGGAAGCTCAGGCCACTCCTCGGGGTATCGGGCACACGGCAGGTCAGGCCAACATTCCTCCGGGTACCGGGTCTGAGGCAAGTCCAGCCAGCGCTCCTCTGGGTAGTGGGCGCAGGGCAGGTCCAGCCAGCGTTCCTCTGGGTAGTGGGCGCGGGGCAGGTCTGGCCAGCGCTCCTCCGGGTAATGGGCGCGGGGCAGGTCAGGCCAGCACTCCTCTGGGTAGTGGGCGCGGGGCAGGTCCGGCCCGGCAGGAGCTCAGGCACCAACATCTGCCCTCTCCAGCAGCCTGCGCCCAACTGAGTGCTGGGGCCGGGCTTTTATACTTCCTGTCCCGCCCCTTGACTTCCGGGGGGCGGGGACAGGCCGTGCTGACTCCGCCCACTGAGGCGCCTGCTCTGGCTCGTCCCCCTCAGGCGCGGCAAGGAGCCAGGGCGCCTCCTTACATACCCCATGACATATGGGACAGCACTATAGTTTGGTTGTGAATTGTAAAGTATGCAGATTACTATATAATGCAATTTGCAGTCAGATGCACACACAGTAAAGGTTGAGAGGTCAAAAATTTGAGTTATTTTACTTTTATCATTTTCAAAGTCCATCCAATTCCTTGTAACAAATAATGTTTCAGTGATGTATTTCCCCTAGCATCCCACGTCTCACCTCACACAACTACTCAACACGCATGTTTTGTATTGAATAAAAAGAGTTGTTAAGGACAGAGGTTTTAACCTTCTAGAGAGGACATTATAAAAGGAGTGGCATTAAAAATAATGGAAAAGTGACCTGCAAAAGATTTAAGAGATTGGGCTCTTCCCTTTTCTGCTTCTTTATGGTGTGTGAAGAAATTCTAAAAGATGATCTGCCCTCCTCCTCCTCCCCAACTCTCCCCAAGAGTGGGCAGATTTTGTTCTCTGCTAACTCTGATCTGCTAACTCTGATCTTCACTGATTTCTGAAGGATTGGTAGGGAGATTAAAATGACATATCCCTCATCCTTTAATGCGGGGAGGGAGAGTGGAGGAGTGCATTGAATTCTTTTTCCAAAGTGTTAATACTCATTCAAATAAAAAGATTCCTGACAGAAGAATGGGCAGCCTCGATCCCCATCACCCTTCATAAATGCCCCCACTCTTTCAACTCCATTTGCCAATGTCCTCTCAGGGCAGAGCTGCAGCCTGTTCACTCCACACTCCTGTCCTTGGCCAAGTGCTCAGAGAACAATCACACTGATTTTCAAGAGAGAGGAGGCTCAGCACAGTCTGCAAATCAAGCCACTTTTAGGTGTCTCAAGTTAGGCAGCCAAAAAACACAGTTCTCTTAATTAAGGTATTTGCTAACTTTGGAGTGCTTGGACTTGCGACCATACTGTTCTTTTAATATCTGGGTTTTGTTTTCCTTGTTTTAATGTAATTTCCTAAATTTAAACATTGACAAGAACAAAAATGTCATCCTGTGGAACCTTACTGACCCCCCATGGATGTCATCAGCAGGGTTGAGGTCTTTAGATCCACAGCAGAGCTCTGCCACTTGAGCCAATGAAGGATCTGATTGCTATAGAAGGCTGTTATCTTCTGTGTGGACCTGCCACTGGAGGGAGCTAGAGACACACACTTTGCCAGTTGGTTCTATAGCTATTTGCTAGTTAGTAAAGAAATGCTGAGACTTAGAATTCATGGGTTCAATTCCAGATTCTGTGGGGAAGTATGCTCCAGTGTCCCTGAATCCTCCAATCTCTCCCTTATTCTTTCTGCTCCTATTCCCCTAGCCAGCTCCTGCCTTGTCCCCTCCTCCTTGTCCCACTCTCTCTAATTTGTGCCTCATCTACATCTCCTGCCTGTTTCCCAAAACCCCTTTCCTCTACTCCAACTCCATGGCTCCTGCCCCTCTTCCCCTGCTCCTCCCTTCCCTAGATTCTGCCTCAGTTCACTACCGTGCTGCTATTTCCTCACTCACCCAGCTCCTGCCCTTTCCTCAGTGTCTACCTATGTTCCTCTCTCCACAGCTCCCACACCCCAACATCCCTGTCCCCTGCTCCTAATGTACCGCCCACCCAGGCCCCTATTCTACCTCCTTTCTCGGCACCTCCACCCTCAATCTCCGGTTCCCTCCCACAACCTTCCTGAGCTCCTGATACTGTTCTCCCACCACATTCCTCATTCACTCACAGGAGTTTGCACCAGTTTAACTATATCCATTTTAAAACTCTGTCCTTGGTTTCTGCTCCTCTCCCAGCCACCTTCATTCCTATCTCCCCACCCCACCCCAGCCTTCTGCCTTCCCTCTGCCCTTGTCCCCCTATTCCCGGCTCTTAGAATCAAAGACTCATAGGATGGAAGGGATCTTGAAAGGTCATCTAGTCCAGTCCCCTGTACTCATGGCAAGAATAAGTATTATCTAGAGACCATCCCTGACAGGTGTTTGTCTCACTTGCTCTTAAAAATCTCCAATGATGGCGATTCCACAACCTCCCTAGGCAATTTATTCCAGTGCTTAACCACTCTGACAAAGTTTTTCCTAGTGTCCATCCTAAACCACTTTTGCTGCAATTTAAGCCTATTGTTTCTTGTCCTATCCTTAGTAGCTAAGGAGAACATTTTTTCTCCCTTCTCCTTGTAACAATCTTTTATGTATTTGAAAATTATCATGTCCCCTCTGGGGAATATGGATCAGCATTCATGTCACACTCCCTGTCAGAACCTGGCCTGGGATGGGAAAGCTAATGATCCAACCAGCAGACCAAATTTGGTGATGAATCCTGGTCACATGCCACCTGAAGCACATTGTGCATACGCTAAGAAGAATGTCCTTTCTCAGTCTTCTTCTCCAAACTAAATAAACCCAATTTTTTTTCAGTCTTCCCTCATAGGTCCTGTTTGTAGACCTTTAATCATTTGTTTTGCTCTTCTCTGGACTTTCTCCAATTTGTCCACATCTTTCATGAAATGTGGTGCCCAGAACTGGACACAATACTCCAATTGTGGCCTAATCAGCGTGGAGTAGAGCAGAAGAATTACTTCTCGTGTCTTGCTTTACAACAACTGCTAATATATCCCAGAATGATATTTGCCTTTTTTTTCAACAGTGTTACACTGTTGACTCATTTTTAGCTTGTGATCCATGATGACCCTCAGATTCCTTTCCACAGTATTCCTTCTTAGCCAGTCATTTCCCATTTTGTATGTGTGCAACTGATTGTTCTTTCCTAAGTGGAGTACTTTGCATCAATCCTTATTGCATTTCATCCCATTTACTTCAGACCATTTCTCCGGTTTGTTCAGATTATTTTTCATTTTAATCCTTTCCTCCAAAGCACTTGTAACCCCTCCCAGCTTGGTATCATTCACAAACTTTTTAAGTGTACTTTCTATGCCATTATCTAAATCCCTGATGAAGACATTGAACGGAATTGGACCCAGCTTGACTGTGAATCACTACTCTTTGGGAACTGTTTTCCAACCAGTTTATAGTAGCTCCATCTAGGTGTATTTCCCTAGTTTGTTTATGAGAAGGTCATGCAAGACAATATCAAAAGTCTTACTAAAGTCAAGATATACCACATTTACCACTTCCCCCCTCACTTCTTCTATTCTCCAACATGCCTATAGCTCCAAACTTTCTTTCTTCCCCACCCCTCTGCATTTGGGTCAAGCCGTTTCCTTCTCCTCAATGCTGTGTGGGCACAGCAAGGGGAGCACTGAGTGCATAGGAGAACCAATCTCTCTAATTTCAGTTCTGGTGCCCTTGGCTATCAGGAAGAGCAATTTCAAGGAAAGTTCTACTCAACCTTGGCAGTCCTGGGATGGAACATTCACAGTCATTTTGTGGGTATGGCATATATGCAATCTTGTCACCAAGTAGCAGCCGTGAGGAGATGGTGCATGCCCAGTGCAGATGAACTCTTTAGAAAATGTAGCTTCCAATCTCTTAACAAGCCTCAGCTGACTAAGCATGTGCAAACTGAGATTGTTCAAAGGCTTATAAATTTGGAAAGTTTTTCATGGTAACAGTGAAAGGCACATCCCCGACCCTAGGGTAACAACCCTGCCAAATTTCAAGTCTCTGCTCCAAAGCATGGAAGCACTAAAGTTTCTCAATTAACATTTTTTGCACTGGAAAAGCAACATATTTTTCCTTAATCACTCAGAAATCACTGAACCATTTTATCTGAAACTTTCTCAAAACATTCAGCCTGAGGTTGACATATGGCATAGAAAATTATAGCTGAAATGGTTTAACTTTGGCATAGTTATAAGCAACTGAAAACAGGGTCTTATAATGGAAAGGGTTAGGCAACCATAAATTTGCATTGTTACCTGCATTGCCTATAAAAATGGAGGAGAAATTAAAGTTTAACCTCTGACACTAGATCAGGGAGTCTTTTGCATGTACCTGAGAACAGAATTTGTCCCAGAGTACACAGGATATTTGTAGGGATGCTGGAACTGTACAACCCTCAGTGGATTCAAATGCTATGGAAATCAGACACAGAATTCTTAAATTTGTCACAGAAACTGGCCTGATATTACTTCAAAATTCTTAGGGTCCTGCTTATAATGCATCACTAGAAAGATCACATTATATTGTATTTCTTATCTTAAAACAAAAGATGGAAACAAACCAACCAGATGCATCAACCAAAGAGTGTTTCTGAGTATCATCACTTGATTCTCCATGGCCTTGTGCTTTGAAAAGCTATTTACACCAATGCAAAAGTGGCATTAAATTCAACCAGATCAGAATTTTCCATTCACTTACATCAGCAAGATCATTTTACACCCATTTTACACTCACTTTACTCAGTTGTAAACAACTATGCAAGAGGTCTATTGGATTTATTTTGATTCATGGTTTTATACTAAAGCCTGTTAAAATATTTATTATTTACTAAAAGACATAGACTGGATGCTGGCTATGTAGTCTAAATATACAGAAACAAATATTCATCCTCTGCCTGTGGCACAGGAAACAGGAGGTACTTGAGTATCAGAAAATGAATTATAATGTGATATAGGATTGATGCTCCACTTCCTTGCACATTGTGTTTTCATTTACACCTATGCAAAGTGGTGCAAATCAGAATTTTCCGTTCAAACTAGCAGTTGTGTTTTACACCTTTGTACAGAGGCCAATGGCTACAAAAAGTGCAAAGCTGAAAGAAATACAGACTCACAGATCAGTAGCTTCTTTGTTCCAGTACACCAGCCCTATAAAACTGATTTAGATAGCTAGTTGAGGAATCCCTGGGTGATACAGGTCTAGTATAGCCAACTCTCCTGCCACTGTCCCCTTTCCCCATCCCTGGTGGAAGGGTCATGGTTGGATATAAAATTCTGTAGATCAAGTGATTATTGGCAGCTGGAATTTTGTCTGTGGGGCACAAATTAGAGCAGCCCTGGGTTAGAAGGACATGAAAGTAGTGTGAAACACCTTTGCCCTCCCACCCCCCAAAAAAACCTTCAAAAAAGTGTTCAAAAAAGAACTAGATAAGTTCATGGAAGATAGGGCCATGAATGGTTATTAGCCAAAATGGTCAGGAACAACCCCTTCCTCTGGGTGCCAGAAGCTGGAACTGCATGACAGGGAATGGATCACTCAATATATTGCCCTGTTCTGCTCACTCCCTCAGTAGCATTTGGCACCAATGACTGTTGGAAGACAGGATAGGGGGTTAGAGGGAGCATTGGTCTGACCCAGTATGGGGTGGTTCTTACATTCACCTCAGGTCCTGAGCTAGACCAGAAGATCTAACTCAGTGTCTTTGCCAGCTTCTCTATGTACATACTAAGAGACTTTTTCTTCTCTTATTTTCACCAGTGTAAATCAGGAGTGACTGCTGAAATCAGTGGTGTGAAAGCAGAGTAAAACTGGTGTAAGTGAGAGGAGTATCAGGTCCTAATTCTTTATTTGATAGAATTAAGTAGAATAAAGCTGACTAGATTTATCCAACCTAATTAAAAGATGAATAAAACTGCATTCAGAACTCACTTTATAGTAAATTAACATTACAAAACCTTTTCTAAGGCAATCTATGCATCTCCTTGAAGTGGGAAGGCAAGTTGGCTGTAGCTGCTGCCTAGGCTCCTCTAAATCTGCACTGTGGAGTTTTAATCTGCTAATGGGATTTGCATTGGTTTAAAAAAACGTATCACAGTATCTCCTAATACTCCGTATGAAGGGGATGAAGTGCCTGCTGTTTTGGAGTGTCTGCTGTTTCAGTTCTGGGATTGTTCACATACAAAATGAAGCAGAGGTGACTGACATAATCAGCGGGGCTCAAACACCATTTTTTCAGGCGCAATGGTTGTAAGCCTGTGCTCACACAGACTGAACTGATAGTGCAAATCATTAATTATGCCTCCAGAACCCTGATTCATTCCACTAATCAGACAATTACAGGTGCAAGCAGTCATATTTTTCTGAAGAGTTCAAATGCAGCTGCAAAATTACAAGCACAAATTGCATCTGCAAAAAGAGAGGCCACCCTTTAGAAAATATATCCCTGTACCTTTTGAGTTTACACATAGCACATAAGGACAAATGACAACTCTTTATTATACCAAACATGATCATTTCACCATTATCTGGCCCTTCCCTCCTCTCCCAGTTTATCTCCAGCTGGTGTCTCTCTCTTCATAGACAGTAATCTCTTTGAAGCTGGGACTATTTTTAAAAACATATGTGCGTGCATTGCCAGGCACAATCCACCCCTCATTGGGGTCTCTAGGTGCTAGCACAATAAAATATAAATAAATTAAAAAGTATGTTATATATATTTTTCAACTGGGCAGGCATAGTATCTTACTCTTGAGCCTATTGACAGTGGTCAATAAAAAAATTAACAGTATTGTACTCAGCCTAATTAATGATGATGAACTCAGCTACAGCTTTAAATTACATGAGCTTCTAAACATCAAAGACAAGATCATGGCTGGACCCTGAATGGGTATATAAGAGAGGGGAATGTTTACAAAGGTTTCCCTTCTAGGATGGAATCCTTACAAAGGGTCTTGTCAGAGTTGCAGTCCCTGTATTTCTCAGACGGGGCAGGGAGAAGGTAGGACTTACAACAGTTGTCACTGGCTCCAGTGGCTACTGAATCCTGCCGTGTAATTTGTGTCTTACCTTTTGTAACCCCGACCCATGACATATGACTGGGGCTGGAAAATAAAGATTAGACTCTTATCAGCGGTCCTCTAGTCTGTTGCACACCTTTATTACAGGGCTAATCCATGGCCCTTCCCTTTGCACTGGCCATCAAAGGTATATAGGTGTGGAGGGAAGCGCATGCTGCTTCCCCTAAAGACGTGTAACGGAACTGAGAGGAACTATATTTCCCAGAGCTCTTCCTGCAGTGGTAAAACTCTACACTGTAGATGAATGGTAATTAGTGCAAATTGAGCCTAACAGGTAAAGCAAAACACCAGCACAGAGGCAGATACCGGTATAACAGACCAGAGTAAATCTGGAGTAACTTCCTAGCAGTCTGTGGAGTAATTGCTGGTTTATCCCCATATAACTGAGATAAGAAGCTGGTCCATAATGGGACAATGAATAGAGGAAGCTAAGTTCATTGACTGAAATGGAGATAAGTGCCATTATACCAGCTATATATTTGACGCACAGACTGTAGGGATGTGCTAGAAAGAAGGAAATGGGAAAACAAGTAGATGAAAAATGCAGTGGAAAGGTAGAGTAAATAGCTGATAGTCTCAACACATTCTGTACAGTCATAACCAAATACAAATGTGAAAGTTCATAGGATGTTTTCAGAGATATGAAAAAAAAGTTATTGTAAAAAAAAATACCCTTTTCCTCAGCAGATTCCTGAACTATTAGGTAAACCTTTTAAGGGGAGCTTATCACTACATAGCTGAAGCTTCATAACTTTAAGAGTTAGGCATTCTAATTCCTATTTATTATTTTATTGTTATTCTGGCTCCTCCCACTCACTAGAAAAAGATGTTTCAATATCACATAATTTCCATACATGCTTGAGTACAATTGTGAAAGAGGTACCAGCAGGACTAACTAAATGCAGCAACCATATGAGATGCACAGAAGGCAATGGTGGAGAATAAAAAAACTGAAAAACTTGGATTTTTCCATAGTAGAGCAGGTGCTGTAGGCTTAGAAGGCTGCAGCAGCTGGTCTATAGCTACCATTATTAGATTTTTAGCTAATCAGAATCTCTACTCTTTTGTTGTGTAAGGAAGGCAGACCTGCCTGGCAGTGAAAAAGGATTTATGCTACAAACTTGCCCAGGGGTAGAACTGCAAAGCACTCTCCCTTGGCTGAAAAAGTAAGAAATTCCATGAAAAATGCAAAATGTTCACTAAATACAAAGCACAGAGAAAGGGTTACATTGCCCTCTACCACGGCTGGGTTCTGAAAGCTTCAATATCATTCCATGGCCAATTTGCAGGGTAAATTGAGATAGAATTACTTTGGGCTCAATAATGCATGATAGTCATAGCCCAGTGGTGGGCTGCTGTGAAGCCAGATGAGTCCAGTGGCTGTATCCCCTCAATGCCTCCTGGAGCACCCCAGCATGCAAGGTCTGTGGTTATAGATATTGTGTGTGTGTGCATGCACATGCGCAAGTGGAAATCCACTATCTCCTACTGCAGAACATCCTAGCCCACTCCTACAGACAGAGACACAACAGCCAGGCACAGTCTTTTGTGTTGAATTCTGCTCTCAGGTAAGCCACTGAAAACTCAATGAGGATAATGGAGTTGCCTACAACCGAGAGCAGAATTTGTGTATAAACAAAACTTACCTGTGTTTCTAACAGGTGCTTTTAAAAGCACCTGTTTATATAGAAATGGAGCCAAGAAGATTAGAGAAAGATTTTAATTATGAAAATGTAATTAAAGAGAACATGGAGAATGACAAGAAAGAATGTGAGATGGAAAGGGCTAAGCTAGAACCTACATTTTTTCTTTGCACACAGTATTTTAATAAAGTGTCAGTCTTTTTAACTTTGTGGTATGTGGACCAACAGGTTAGTTGCACAAGATGTATATTACACCTGTTTCTCTGCTGCTGGGACACTTTGAGTGAGTAAATTCCTTTGAAAACTATCTTTACAAGGAACACATAATGTCAGTTCAGTTTGCCAGTGACGGTCTGTAGATTGCCTAGTCAGCTGGATGAAGCAGTTTGGCCCATAATGGTAAACAACTTCTCCCTTAAAACTTGTATCTTGAATTGCCATATAAATTCATCAGCTTCTAAAGATAGACATGACAGAGTGACAATAATCAGGGTGGGCAGACCAATTACTCAGTTATACGAGGAACTCAGCCTTCTGTCTAATGTCAAAATTTTACTGCATATATTTGGCTAACAATCAGTAGTAGACTGTGAATAGGACACTTATGCAGGAGAGTGTGATCTTCTCAACCTTCACTTGACCTCACCTCAGTTTTTCAATAGTTGTGTGTTGGTACTTTAAGATCCATCACTGATTTGGGCACATTCAGTTTGGGGCAAGATCCACATTCCATCACCTATGTGTCTGTAAGAAAAAGACTGAAACTGAATGAAATGATCCTAAAGAAAAAGAGACTCTCTGAGAATGTTTGAGCAAACTGATTACAGAGAAAATGGAAAGTGATCTGCATCTTCACCCCCAAATGAATCTCTTTTGTAGGTGAAAAACAGCTATTTTTTAACATTTGTATTTATGTCTTGACTTCCTGGTTGCAGCTGGCAATGTTGAAATACTGTGAGGAAGGGCTTTCTCTCCTGTGCAAGAACACTAAGCATGGCGAATCATTAGGAACCCTCCAGAGATCCCAGAGGACTGGAGTGTGTGGATCAGATTTGAATAATCACCTGGGACCTGATCACCCCCTCATTTATGTTCACTCTCTGAAAAGTGGTGCAACCAAACAAGAGGCATGGAAGGACCAGGAGTGAGAAAGTGTCAGTTCTGCAGCCACATTGAGGCTCACAGGATAGTAAAAGGCTGTGGGGTGCGTGTCTCTGTTATTCCCCAGTCAGATGGTTGTAACTATGTCATTTGACTTGAGGATGGCTGCACATGTGCAACTGAGGGAATGATCAGGCCCTAGAACATTTAACTGGTTATCCAAAATGAACTGAAGCCACAATGTTTTTGAGAATCACATATGCAGATAATTGAATTCCAACCACAAATGGGCTGTAAATCCTAAAGAAAATCAGATTCATATTGTAACAAGGTGTTCGCCATAGGTTCAGACTAAAAGCTTGGCACGCTAGCTCCTCCATACTTCCAATTTCTGAACCCTTAAAAGAAGAAAAAAAGACTTTACTGTAATTAACAGCCAATGTAATAAAGCATTTAGCATATAACTAAAGGGATACCATAAACTTAAAATCACACTTCTGTCTCAAAATATTGTACCTACAAGTTTTACAACTAGTACCTGTACATGAAAATATTTTTAAAAGTTTGTTCCTATTGTAAATTTTGTATATGGCCAATTTCACTGTTTTTCCTGCATATTTACCAGTAGTTGTTTAGGTTCTCCTTTCATTTGTGTGGGTCTTTCACACAGCAGCAGGGAGGAGCGAAATACTTCTAAAATAGGAAAACAAGCTTTTAATGCTTCAAACATTATCAGAGGGAGTCAGGGGCAGATGTAATTTGAAACTACTTTTAACTCATTTTTTGAAATAGACTACAGTAGTGTTAGTATGCATTTCAGAAGTCAAAACAAAAAATGTTTCTTTGCTGCAGTCTTTTTGCTCTTTATGTTTTCTCTTCATTGTAACTCATGACGCCTTTCCTATCATTCTCATAGCAATGAACAAATAATCATAGTTTTAAAATTGTGATATATATAGCTTGTTATAAACAGATGGTTAAGGGTTAATATCTCTTTTACCTGCAAAGGGTTAAGAAGCTCAGTAAACCTGGCTGACACCTGACCAGAGGACCAATACGGGGACAAGATACTTTCAAATCTTGGTGGAGGGAAGTCTTTGTTTGTGCTTTTTGTTTTGTTCGTTCGTTCACTCTTGGGACTAAGAGGGACCAGACGTACAACCAGGCTCTCCAAATCTTTCTGAATCAGTCTTTCATGTTTCAAAATTGTAAGTAATAGCCAGGCAAGGCGGATTAGTCTTATTCTTGTTTTCTCAACTTGTAAATGTTTCTTTTGCTGGAAGGATTTTTACCTCTGTTTGCTGTAACTCTGAACCTGAGGCTAGAGGACGTTTCCTCTGGGCTATATAAATCTAAGTACCCTGTAAAGCATTTTCCATCCTGATTTTACAGAGATAATTTTTACCTTTTCTTTCTTTAATTAAAAGCTTTCTTTTTAAGATCCTGATTGATTTTCCTTGTTTTAAGATCCAAGGGGATCGGGTCTGAACTCACCAGGGATTGGTGGGGGAAAAAGGAGGGAGGATGGTTAATTCTTCCTTGTTTTAAGATCCAAGGAGTTTGGATCTGTGTGAAGCCTCTCAAGGCAACCCAGGGAGGGGAAAGTCTGAGGGGAAAGAAGGGGGGATGGTTAATTTTACCTTGTTTTAAGATCCAAGGGGTTTGGATCTGTGTTCTCCAGGGAAGGTTTTGGGGGAACAGAAAGTGTGCCAGACACTAAATTCTGGCTGGTGGCAGCGTTACCAGATCTAAGCTAGTAATTAAGCTTGTAAGTGTTCATGCAGGTCCCCATTTTTGTACTCTAAAGTTCAAAGTGGGGAAAGAAAGCTTAACATAGCTCCTGGGAAATCCCTATGCAGGAGATACAAAGCTTTTCACATTCATAAACTAACATCCAACTTCAAGTAAGATCACAGCATCATGCTCTCAATCCAAATGAATATTCATGTGAGAGCTAGAGCTTCAGTTCACAGAGGGTGAAATTCGTCCTATGCATAGGGTCAGCACAGGGCCTGTGCAGCACATTTCACATAAAACCCTGGCTGAGTCTCTGCAGACTTAAAACATAGTTTTAAATCTGCAGTTGTCTAAGTGCAGATGTCTAAGTCTACAGCTGGCCAAGTTAAGTCTAGTAATTGATGAACCTCAGAAGATTTGTGGCCTGATTCTCCCATATGCACTGGCTGCTTTGCATTATTCTGGCAAGGTCAAAGCAGCTGTGACTCTGTTCAACTGGCCAGAAAACTGGGTTTATGGTTGCTTTGTGTCACTCAGCTGCCAGAGTGTACTGTTGAATTCTGATTCTTTCTGTCAAGAAGCATCCAGAAGTCCAGATACTGATCTAAATCTCTTTGCTCTAGAAATTGGGTTAGAAACCTTTTGGTAATAGACCTTTGTGAGATTTTCAGTACTTCTTGGCATTGGATGATTGATTAGAGAATATTAATGTTTACTACTACTGTGCCAAAAGGATGCCTAGTGTTTTACAAGTATAATGTATTGAATAAGGACTTTGCTTTGGGAACATACAAACTAATTAGATTAAAAACAGTCAAAGGTTGGGGGAAGGAAGCTAGAAAAGGGAAAGTGACTCAGCAGTCATGATGACACATGTCCATGTCTTAGATCTGTAGAGGGTTGCTTGATTTTTATCAATATTTCTTTGACCAAGTTGACGAGAGGAATTCGGATAATAGGCTTCTTGGAACAGGAGTGTTTCAAGAAGGGACTTGAAAGAAGAGAGGGTGGAAGCATAATAGATCAGGTCAGGAGGAGAGTTCCAGGCATAGAAGGCACAGAGAAAAGAGCAGGAGAAGCAGACGTGTGCAGCTTGAGTTGCATGTGAAGTGCAGGGTGCAAATGAAGGAACAAGAATGAAAAAAAGATGAATGCAGAGCTTTTCTAGCTGATTTATTTTGGTACTTCTGTTTCCACTACTGCTGTGAAACCTGAAAATACAAACAAAAACCAAAACAACAAATAAACTAAGCAACAAACCTCAACTTTTTAAAACTTCAAAAAAAGAGTGATTTAGAGTTTGGGGTTGAGTTTAGATAGTTTGTCTGAATCAGTTTCTCTCATTTCTAGTCTTGGCAGGTAGAAAGCTTTGTGCCTCCTTTTCAAAGAACAATTTAGAAGCTATTCTGTCTTCTTATTTGCTCACATTCACATTTGTATTTCCTGAATTTCATGAAGCCACTGTTGAGACTAAATTAAAAGAGATGCTTTACTGTCTCTTTTCTCTCACACACATACTGGAGAAAACATTTCCAAATGTTCATATTCCAAAGAACATTCAAATGAGTCTGAGATTTTGGTTCAAAAATACAAATCTCATATTTATGTAGTTACCAAAAGAAGAGAGGGTGGAGATGAACTGAACAATTTGATTTCTCTGTGACACGCTTCAAAAATATCCAAAAGCAGAGGCCTCAGGTTCGATTAAAATCATGCAAGTGTGTGAAACCTAGCAGGCTCTGGACACTATATGACATTTTATACTTATGTCAAAAACTTTAAAGGTTGTCAGGAAATCTTCCTTTCCAATTATTTTCAAATTATGCAAGTGATGCATATTACAATTTTTGACCATAAGCACTTATTGAATCATACATTCTGCATATACTTTTCTGAAAGTCACATTCAACTTTATACCATAACTTCCTGGTTTCAAATCCTGGGAACTTCTGAGGGCTCTCTGCTTTCAGTGGCATCAGTGGGAGCTGCAAGTATTTAGCCAGATAAGAAATTCTGGCCCCGAGACTCTTCTAATTTGGTAGCACTTTACACCTATTTTCCACAGGTATAAATCATGACACCGTGCAAGATGGAGGAAAACTAAGTCCACAATATTCAAGTAATATGAATTACTGTCATATTATAATTTTAATCAATTTAGAATAATTCGGTGACCACTCACTTTTGTAATGTGCCATTTAATTAATAAGGAAGATGGCATTCTGAATGAGACAGAAGAAGAGCCCATGTGAGAAAAGAAAATGGCAGCTAAAAGCTTGTTGTTTAGACATTGCTGTTGAGATTACAAGTGGCATTAAGAGCTCTTCAAGCTATGTTATACACCATTTCCAGGTGTGCTCTATTTGTCTGCAGAAATAGTCCAAATGTTCAAGGGAAACCAAGTATACATTTGATACTGATAAAGGCTGTTGAAAGTGGAATTAAAAATGAAGATTGCAACAACATTGAAAAATTCTGTTTTATTATCTCACTTGGACTAAAGAACATTTTAGCTGCATGTAGTCAATGGCATATCAATGAGATGCATTTGCAATAGAAAGTGTAAGTAAAGCATAAAGAAAACTTTAAAAGAGGAAATGTGGGGCCAGCATTCTCAGTTCAATGGTTATGAAAGGAGTTATATGATTTAGAAAAGTATCCACACCTCTGCTCATGGAGGTTACCCCAGCAGAGTTTCTAGGATTCAGCAAATTTTAGGGATCACATAGCAAGGTATGACACAGTGGCACATATTATTCAGGGGTTTGTTCCAGACCTTGTGAATGGATTTACACTCACCTGGTTCTACAAGAAAAATGACACTAGAAGTCCCAGAGGTCCAATTTAGACTAATTCCATAGGGTAAAATCCTGACCCTATTGATATTAGATCAGGGGTCAGCAACCTTTCAGAAGTGGTGCGCAGAGTTTTCATTTATTCACTCTATTTAAGTTTTCGCTTGCCAGTAATACATTTTAATGTTTTAAGAAGGTCTCTTTCCATAAATTTATCATATATAACTAAATTATTGTTGTATGTAAAGTAAATAAGGTCTTTAAAATGTTTAAGACACTTCATTTAAAATTAAATTAAAATGCAGAGCCCCCCCGGACCGGTGGCCAGGACCTGGGCAGTGTGAATGCCACTGAAAATCAGCTCCCGTGCCACCTTTGGCATGCGTACCATAGGTTGCCTATCCCTGTGTTAGAACATAAGAATGACCACACTGGGTCTAACCAGTGGTCCATCTAGCCCAATGCCAGATGCTTCTACCAGTTGGAGGTTTAGAGACACCCAGAGCATGAAGTTGCAATTCTAACCATCTTGGCTAGCAACCACTGATAGACCTATCCTCCATGAACTTTTCTAATTCTTTTTTGAACCCATACTTTTGGCCTTCACAACAACCCCTGGCAATGAGCTGTACAGCTAGACTGTGCGTTGCGTGAATATGTACTTCCTTTTGTTTGTTTCAAAGCTGTTGCATTTTAATTTCATCAAGTGACCACCCCTCCCAACTTCTAGTATTATGTGAAGGAGTAAATAACACTTCCCTATTCACGTTCTCCGCACCATCCATGATTTTATAGAGTTCATCTTTATAAAGCCCTAATCTTTTTAATCTCTTCTCATACAGAAGCTATTCCATATCCCTAAATCATTTTTGTTGCCCTTCTGTGCACCTTTTCTGATTCTAATATATTTTTCTGAGATTGGGTGATGAGAACTGCACACAGTATGCAAGGTGTGGGCATACCATGGATTTATATAGCAGCAATATGATATTTTCTGTCTTATTATCTATCCCTTTCTTAATGCTTTTTAACTATCTCTTAGTTTTTGACAGCTGCTGCACATTGAGCATATGTTTTCAGAGAACTATCCACAATGACGCCAAGATCTCTTTCTTAAGTGGTAACAGCTAATTCAGACCCCATCATTTTGTATGTATAGTTGAGATTATGTTTTCCAATGTGCGTTACTTTGCACTTATCAGAATTTAATTTCATCTGACATTTTGTCACCTACTCACCCAGTTGAGTGACTCTTTGCAACTCTTTGCAGTCAGCTTTGGATTTAACTATCTCGAGTAATTTTTTATTGTCTGCAAACTTTGTCACTTCACTGTTTACCCCCTTTTTTAGATTATTTGTGAATATGTTGACCAGAAGAGGTCCCAGTACAGATCCTTGGGTGACTCAGCTATGTACTTCTCTCCATTGTGAAAATTAACCATTTATTCTTATGCTTTGTTTCCTATCTTTTAACCAGTTACTGATCCAGGAAAGAACTTTCCCTCTTTATCCCATGATAGCCTACTTTGCTTAAGAGTCATTGGTGGGGGACCTTGTCAAAGGCTTTCTGAAAATCCAAATAAACTATATGCACTGGATCATCTTTATACACATGCTTGTTGACTCCCTCAAAGAATGCTAATAGATTAGTGAGGTATGATTTCCCTTTATGCAAGTTGTGTTGATTCTTCACCAACATATCACGTTTATCTGTGTGTCTGATAATTTTGTTCTTTAGTCTAGTTTTAACCAATTTGCCTGGTCCTTAAGTTAGGCTTATCATCATAACTTCAGTAATGGTAATGTGAATTCATCCACAGTCTCTCACTCTGTGTGTCATTCTGCCTTAGGCCTTCTGTGCAGGGTCCCTCAGCACAGAGTCCAGGCAGAATGGCAGAAATAATTTTAAAACCACGCCAAACATGGATTAATAAATATCAGGATTAGAGAACAATTAGATGGTGTGAGAGAAATGGCCTACTATGCTAAACTGAAAGTTAATTTGTTAATTGTCCTGTGCAAAATGAATACAGTGTGACTCTGCTTGTTTTTATAGTAATGTCACTATAGTTGCATGTGTGTTAGGTAGATTTCATTTTGCATACATTTATATAGAACTCCAATAGAATGCATCCTACGTATGGGAAAGGGAGTCTGGACTTAGTATTGATGGAGGGCTAGAGGAACTCTTATCCCTGCTAGCTCCTGGGAGCATCAGCTGTTTAGCATCATGACCCTGTGCCTCGGAGGAAAATTTCAGAGTGACATGTATTCAAGATGAAAGCCACTTGTTGCTGAAAAGTTTTAAAATGGTAAGTAAATGGTCAATGTCTCTATTTAGGTTACCCCATAGTATACAAAAGGTAAAGCCTGCTCATGACATAATAAATCAGGTTGTCTGTTCACATGGTATCACATGTTTGATTTAGAAGAGTGTTTTGAGGGCTAGGGTTTGCATGTTGTGCTTCCTGCTTGCTACTTAGCATTAGAGTTTAATTTATCTCTAATTTTCTTTTCTGTGATATCAGTCATGACTTTTTATTAACAGGTTTGAGATTGGGCTTAGTTCCCAGGATAATATTTTGGTACTTTGCTGCATTTCTCTCCATCTCCAAGGTTTGAATGTTCCTTTCTAGGGTGTATGGTTCAGAGGAAAGGTTTTGTAATATTCAGGCAGGGGCAGCACTTGAAAGCACTTTTTTCCTCAGATATTTTTGAAAGGTATTTTATTTTTAAATGATTTGCTTTTTAACTCCTTCACTCTTGACTCCGTACTTTTGTGTTGTTGTGAACATTGCACTGAGTACCAGTATATCCCATAGCTATCCATCAGCAGTGAACAGGTGACTATTATTTTTTTAGGCTAGGAAATAACATGAGAGTGTAGCTGCCTGTCTGCCTTCCTGTAGTTTTTTATACAAAGATAAGTATTACTGTTTGAGCTGGAGTTGTCATTCAGGGAAACTAGGTATTTAAATATTAACCTGCTGCATAATTTACCAGATATTAGGCTACAGATGACAATTCTTTTCCCCTCCTCCCACTACATTATATATACTGTACACCACTAATTATTCCTGTGTATGTGTGGTGGGGGGTGTTAGTGAGCATAGCAGAAATCCTTTTTGTGGTCAAACTTTGTGTGGTATATGCATTCCAGATTTAAGGATTTTATACGAGACATATGCCTCAGAATGTGTTATATAATATTTGACCCTGGGGGGTCCAGTAGCTTGCTGCTGAGGTCAGACCCACTGGCTTATAAAATTTTTTGCCTTGACTATTTGCATTCCTTTTACAGAAGCTTCAAACATGTACACTAGACATTTCTTCCCTCTGACTTTTTTTGATCTCCTTCAATACAGTTTTGCAATGGTGTCAAAATTATGATACAGACCACTCATTCAATAGATACAGATCTCTCTTACAGCAGATTCATTTATTATCATTATGGAGTGGAAAGAATCATGATTAGTATTTTTTTAAAACCTATTGCCTCCTTTTTGCCACCAATGTCTTTATGCAGTTGGATGGAAACAGCTAAGAAGATACAGGAGGCCAGCTAATCTGAGAGACTACAAAATTTAACTCTTTTGGGGCAGGCAAGTTTTGTAATACTCTTGAAGCTCTATGATTTTACTTTAAAAGGAATTGGCAAAGGAGAGAGATTTTAAAACCATATTGGAAATGTGATTACTGAAGATAAAGTTACCCTTGTCATCATTATGGAAACGATTTTCTCATGGTAAAATTAGGCAAAATTCACAGAGTAGTCATTCTTGCCCACTCTCCTGCCACCCACCCACACACATACATGGGGATTGGAGAGGCTGCTTGCATGCCCAAAGTTAAATACATACATAAGTATTTGCAGGATTGGGGCATAAGCAGGTAAAATATGTTGCATGTACTCCTCTACCTCGATATAACACTGTCCTCGGGAGCCAAAAAATCTTACCATGTTATAGGTGAAACCGCGTTAAATCGAACTTGATTTGATCAACCGGAGCATGCAGCTCCGCCCTCCCAGAGCACAGCTTTATCACGTTATATCCGAATTCATGTTATATTGGGTGGCGTTATTTCAAGGTAAAGGCGTAGATTGAAAATATTTGAGGAAAATATATAATATATATTTAAATATTACAAACTGGCCAATTTGCAGATTTAATATAAAATGACACTAAATTGTAACTATGTAAATTGTATTGTCTCATTTAAAATATCATGAAAATGAATCAAATTACTAATATTTTACATATTGTATATATTTTCAAGTGTGTTTTAAATATACATATTCAACACATTTTATGGCCAGTGTAACCAATGTATGAAATGGCAGATTAAGTTTCCTAATTGCATTAGGGCCTCAACCAGCACTTAATCACCTGTTTAACTTTAAGCAAATAGCAGTCCCAGTTACTTCAAAGGGTATGCTTAAAAATAAGTGTGCTCAAATTCTCAAGTGCTTTGTTGGGTCAAGGCCTAACAACAAAACAAGTGAGCATCTTGAAAGTTAGGATTTTGTTAAGGATAATTAAGATGTCTTCACAAAAGATCTCTTTCCTAGAAAGCTGATTGAGTTTTTGAGACTGTAGCAAAAAGAGAGGGTGGGAGTTGGGGCTCAGGGTGGGAGAAGTGAACATAATTTACTTGTGTGTTGAGGAAGCTTTTCGTACATTTTATTTAAAAAGCTAATCTAAAAGGTCAGCAAGTATGGTGACAGGGATGAGATGTTTGAATTTGAGTGGATAAAAAATTGGCGCAAGCACTGAAGACATTGGGAAATTGAGAATGGTAACATTTCAGGAAGAGGAGTATAACTAATGGACGGCTACAAGAATCTTGTTCAGTTTATATAACAATGACCTACAAGAGAGAAAAATGCAGTAAGGTGATACAATTTGCTCATGAAGCTGGGGTGAAAGACTGGTTGTCAAACTAAAAGTGTTCAGAATGACTTGGATAGACTAGAGACAATAGAATTCAATACAAGCTAATACTATTAATTACATGACAGAAATGAAATATATACATCTAACAGTTGCACAACACAAAACATGAATAAGGAGGAGATGCAGTTTTGTAGAATAGGAATTGTGTTTATTCAATTCTCATACCTGAACAAATTAACAGAAATATAAGTTAAAAAAATATCTGCCAAAAAGGCAACATCGCTAAATACTCAAACAAGTTACAAATAAATATATTGCTCCAATATCCTTAGGTAACCCTGCATGCAAACAGAAATGTATAAAACGAATGTAAACTTTGACCTCCTGTATAAGGATTCTGAAGACAGAACGTATACTGATGGCAAAAGTATTCTGTCAATATGCACTACACAAAGAATATACAATATTACATTAAAAATTGTATTTAGGTTGCAAAGCCAAGCATTAGAAAGTTAGAAAATGCCAGAATTTAATTTTGTCTCCTTATGATACAGTTATTACTTACCAAATCTAATATTATTTTTTCACAGGACCTTTGTCAACATTTACCTGTTTTAATTTTTATGAAACATATGCAAAAGTCCAGCAATTTTATGCAATTTCAAAATTCTAAATGAACTTATGGGCAATATATTCTTCACTGTATAGATATTTTCAAAAGCATGAAAAGCTGTTTCTGAATAAGATAAAACATTGTTCATAAATCAAAATATATAGTGGTTTCATAGTCATATGCAAGTTTTATTTTAATTAACAATATGTTTGTTTGAAAGTTTTCGAAACCAGATAAAACTGGTTTGAATGCAACCCGCTTTAGGCTAAAAGACATCTTTTCTCTCTCACACACACACATAAAAAATTACTTCAGTCACTTACTATAAGCCAAATTCTCCACAACCTAATGCAAATTAAAATGTCTGAGATATAAATAGCTTTGAAACTAGATTCATAATAGAAACACAACCAGATCCTGTACTACAACAGCACTGTTGAGGACTGTAAGGAGGCGCCCTGGCTCCCCGCCGCGCCTGAGAGGGACGAGCCAGAGCAGGTGCCTCAGTGGGCGGAGTCAGCCCGGCCTGTCCCCGCCCCCCGGAAGTCAAGGGGCGGGACAGGAAGTATAAAAGCCCGGCCCCAGCGCTCAGTTGGGCGCAGGTTGCTGGAGAGGACAGACGCTGGTGCCCGGGCTCCTGCCGGGCCAGACCTGCCCCGCGCCCACTATACAGAGGAACGCTGGCCGGACCTGCCTCGCGCCCACTATCCAGAGGAACGCTGGCTGGACTTGCCCAGCGCCCACTACCCAGAGGAACGCTTGCCGGACCTGCCCCGCGCCCACTACCCAGAGGAACGCTGGCTGGACTTGCCTCAGACCCGGTACCCGGAGGAACGTCGGACTGACCTGCCGTGTGCCCGATACCCCGAGGAGTGGCCTGAGCTTCCCCACAACCGGCACCCGGAGGAACCCATGGTCTGGGACCCACCAGACGACGCTGACAAGGACCAGGTACCCAGAGAGGGGGAGGTTGGAAGTAGCCCGGGGATAGCCGACCCTGGTTTGGCTCCTGAAGAGCCCGAACCCATGTCAGTGTGTTGCGGCCAGGATCTCCACTGACCACAGCGGGTCTTGACCTCTGCTAGGGCCCCAGGCTGGAGCGCAGATGAGTGGGAGGGCCTGCGTTCCCCCTGCCACCCGTAACCGGGTGACAGACTCCCCCTCTTCCCGCCTATTGCCACTGCTCTGCCCTGACCCAAAGGTCCAGAGCTAATTAGACTTGTGTTTGGTGCCCCGCCCGGACCAAGGGCTGGGCCCCTTTGACTTTGCCACTGCCTCTGCCCTGACCCAGAGGGCCAGAGCGAAGTAGACTTGTGTTTGGTGCCCTGCCCGAGCCAAGGGCCCGGGCTGATACTGTGTTTGCTCAGCCCCTGCTAGAGGCCTGAGCCTGAACTATTACTGCCCGCCCTGTCCAAGGGCTTGGGCTTATTTACTTTGAGAGCCCCGACCCCGGCTAGAGGGCCGGGGCTCTACCTTGTTTACAGACCTTATACCCCGCTCAACACCTGCCGAGGGGCTAAGCCTACCCGGACTGCAGTGCGTAAGGAGGCGCCCTGGCTCCCCGCCACGCCTGAGGGGGACGAGCCCTGACACGACCGGCTTACAAGGACCATTAGGGCATTTTATAGAGCTTTCAGTGCCTAACAGAGGAGGAGCTATTGACCATAATAAAGAACCCCCAAACAATGAAGAGATCATTTAAAAAAAGTATAGGCACTGAAAATTCCAATTGGACTTTTCCATTAGCAATGACCTTGGAATGCTGGCCAGACCTGCCCCGCGCCCACTATACAGAGGAGCGCTGGCCGGACCTGCCTCGCGCCCACTATCCAGAGGAACGCTGGCTGGACTTGTGCCGCGCCCACTACCCAGAGGAACGCTGGCTGGACCTGCCCCGCGCCCACTACCCAGAGGAGCGCTGGCAGGGTACAGGTTACATTATCTGCTTCAGAAAAATATTGCCTTAACTTCCTATACATTGAGTGCAATAAGTGCATATTCACGAGCAAATGGCGGGGAGGGGATGGAACTTTAAGTCAGAAGCCAGCTGTCAAAAAACAATGTATCATTCTCATCTATTCTGAGCCTTCTCTCTGTGCTCCTTATTATTGAATCACTGAGAATGCATCACAAGATGACAGCTAGATAAAATTAGATATGGCTTGGTTTGACTTTTGTGCCTATTCACATCAGCCTACTCTTTTAACTTTTATTGTTAATGCTTGTATTTACATAGCACAGAGTACAGGTGTCTGCTTTAGACAATCAACAGCTTGAGAAAGGGCTTTTAAAATAGATGACTTAGTTAATATTGGCATATAACAGTAGCATGGATTGGAATCAGAATCATCACTTCTCCAGCCATAGATACATATCTCTGGATACAGTTCACTGAATACTATGGTGGTCAATAAAAAGTCATTATTTCCCATCAGTTACATGGTGATAGTGGAGATATCAGAGTTCATTTTCTAAGTATAGGGAAACATAGTGGTATCTCAGATACCACTAAGTATTAAGTGTTGGTCAATGTTGCCTTTATAGTGGAAACCACTGTACTGTCTTTATAAAATGCTGTTTAGATGGTATTGTGTAAACATCATCCCAGCACAGAGCGGTGACACAAGGCCTTAGGCACCATATAAACTCCACTTAAATTTTTTACCTGGGGCTTAACCGGTGCATAAATCCTTGGTTGAATCTTCTGCACTAGAGTGAATTGTATCCATTGTGGATAAGACAAATGATTAAATAATCTCAGAGAATTCTTATCCCTTTTATTTTGTTGCCCAAGTGTAATATCTTTCCATTCGCTTTTTCTGAACTGAATCCTTAAACCTCCAAGTAGAGTAATGAGATTTTTTTTTTAAGTGAAGTGCATGAACTATAAATAGATGCATGTAGAACTCCTGTGCATGCAGAAAATTAGTGGACTAATTGCTAAACTTCAAATCCTCTCAAACATTGCTTATTTGAAACTTAGTGACAGAAGGAACTCTTTAAAATTACAGTACCATTTGGGTATCTGGAAATCCTATTTTCCACTTCTCACCTCAATTAGTGATAATGACGCCAGCCACTAATTTCTGTCACCAACTGACCTTCTTTGAAATTTGTCGAATCTGGGAGTAAATACTTTGATATTTGAATTCTGTGAAATTTCCCTTAATAAAACAATGTTTTTAGTTATTTTATTAAACATTTGACCTTTTAAAATTTTTTCAGAGGATTCATGAAAATCCAGAGATTCAGTCTCTTCCCCCTTCCCCAGTTTTAAATGGGTACAAGTTCTTCCATTGGTATACTTTCCTACATCCAGTTGGCAATAGCCTGAATATAGTTGACTGTAGACATTGGATCACAGAGAGAGCTGTCCAGAGGACAACGATTATGTTTCTTGGCAACGTTCAATTTTTGAAATTTGGTTTCATTCTGCACTGGACTTGAACCTGAGTCTCCCACATCCCAGATCAGTGTATTATCCAGGAAGTTAGCATGTGAGAGTCTTGCTTTCTCAATCTTCACAATGAAACTTTGTCAAAAATGTTCTGATCAGCTCTAGTCTCCAGATTAATTGTAGCTTCCGGTGGTTCCTTTCTCCATATTTGGAGGAGTAGAATGACAAAGGGAAACATTGGAGTATGTCTGACGTCAGCTACATTTTTAAATCTTGGTTTAACCAAATTTCCTTCCTGGCCTCAGCTGAGAACTCGAGGACATTTTTATTATAAAAATGTGGGCAAGTCCCTACCCCCAGTGGCACTGCCCAGTTACATGCCTGTTATCTTCACACATAACACAGAGTTCACAGAATCGCACTAACTCAATCTTTCATCAGTCTACCAGCGTCCATAATATATTATACTATCCTACCTATACATCTATGGACTATTCTCTACCATGATTATAAATTATTGCTTTGTTTTTGTAGGAACCATGTACATGAATGGTTTATGTCTCTGTGAAAGGGAGAAACTTAATCCACATATTTCCATGGCTTCCTCAGGTCATTTGAGGAGACTGGCCTGTGATCTGCTGAGTGACTGAAAAGTTGCTTTTCAGCCATTTGAAACATAGTCTGTGTTGGCTGGAGGATAGTTAGGTGTGCTGTAGAACATGCTGATCACTTGCCAACACTGTGTCTGAGCAAGGGTAACCCTCGTAACAGCAGGGTGTTAATCCTCCCATATAGTCAGTACATTCCCATAGCTGCATGTGAGGTATGTGGTTAACTTTATAGCACAAACTTTTCCTGTCTTCCATTGAAAGCTTGTTAACCTGCTGACCATGTGTCTCCTTACCACTGTTATTAACAATATTGAAGGACTGTGTCTCCTTGACACTATTATTAACAATATTGAAGGACTGAGAGACAAGATAGTTTGTGCCATGCTTTGAGCTTGAAGTTGTAGAGTAACTCAAATTGTAAGATAGAAAAACATGAGTAATAGGTTTATATAGATAATATACTGATCTATATAAACTGTATACATGTATATGATATATGAATATATAGAGAAAGAATACACCATAAAAAACTTTAATTAAGATCATAGGTCGGATTTACAGAATTGAGGCATCCACTTTATCCTTAATACATACTGCTGAGCCTACAATGAGACCAATGCCACATATGATATAACATTGTTCAGAGACCAGAATGTTTAAAAGAGGTTAACATATTTTTTTCTGGTTCCGTTTTTAATGCTATTAGTGTTTGTATGTGCATTGCAGATAAAGTAAGAAAAAAATAATCCTACTGAGAGTTTATGTCCTTTGACTGTGACAAGCTTACATGATCCATGGATCATTGCCATGATAGAGATACTGGCATGGTGATAAAATAGAAAAGGCACACATTCAAGAGGAAATGAAGCTAGGGCACTTAATGTGTCAGGACAGACTACACGTGTATACATTTAAATAGGACTGCTATATCATAAATCAAACAACTCTGAAACATATATTTTGACTTCCAACACCATTAGATAATGTTTTAAATATAAAGCCACTTAATGATGAATGCTCAGAAATGAAAAATGCACACTCCCCATAAAAAGTTTAGCAGAAACTGGCATCCACCTATTTTTAGTACAAAAAGATTATATTAGTTCATATTGTTATGAACCACTGAGCTCTCCTTGAGAGTTCTTTCTGGGATTTCAAATAATTCATCTTAGGGAAAAGCTTTCTTATTTTAAAGTTACTTATTTTAAAATAATTCAGGAAACAAAGCATTGTAACCTGCACAAAGTAACAGAGCAACAAGTCCAGAAAGTCTTAGATCCTTGGTACTTTAATATTAGTATAACATTCCTTAATCAAGAGCCATCTGACTAGTTGTTACAATTTTGAATTCCCTTCAGGAAATTAAGCATATATAAGCAGGGACACATTGGCTGACAGAACCCAGATTTCAACTAGTGACAGTCCAAGGCAAAAGATATTCTCAATAATGGGCCCACTATTATTAAATAAAACCCCACAGGAAATTAGGCTGAGACCAGATCTCATGACATTTAAAGCGCATGTGCAGGAAGGCACACCTTTTAAATTAGTCTTCCCTCTCTTAGTCCATGTAGTTCATTCTATACTGGCGTGTAATATAATTCTCGTTGTAGTCAATTCTTTGGCCTCTGCTTTCCTTCTTCCAGTGCTTGGCATGTAATGGAGACTATTTTTAAGATTAGTTAACTGATCCAAAATAAAGCAGAGAAAGAAGAAAGACCTAAAATCACATAATTAAAAACACTTGAAATAAACGATGGAAGAAGAATAATTAATTTTCCTCTGTAGTAAACATTCTTGGGAAGATGCAAATTAGCAAAAATTATTTTCAATTCTATATATATGCACATCCAATTACATAAATTCCATAACTCTAAATCCTATGCCAGTAAAATAAGGGACCAAATACGGAAAGGAAAAATTACTAAATATCTAGAGGATCATGGAAACAGTGAAGCAGAATGAGTTTACAAATAATAAATCTTGCCAGACAAAATTGAATGTTCAGGGATATAATTACAAAATTAGCCCCAATTCTGCAAACTGCTCCACAGGAGCAAACCTCTTTGTAAAAAGATCATCTTAACAGTGAGATCTATTAGGCTGTGAAATCACTTCCAAAAGAAGTGATGGGAACCACATCACTGGATCCATTTAAATTAGACTAGACAAAACATTAGTAAGCACTCAATATGAACCATTGTTATTTTTATTTGTATTACAAAGTCCAAGGATAAGGTCAGATCAGTGACAGCACCAGGAACAGAAATCAGGTATCTCAAATTTCAGGCCAGGGTCCTATCTACATTCACAGGCTATATTTTAGTTTCTCTCATTGTACACCTGCTTTCCATCTCTCTAGTGCCAAAAATTGATGTGCTGAAAACAGAACATTCCCAGTGAGCAGATTTTCTATAAGATTGGTTTAATCACAACATAAATAGAATAGAACTCCGCTAAAATAATCGCAAGGATCAGCATAAGATATGCAGAAAGTGACTTTCAGTTAAGACAAGCACCTTTTTACAACCTCTGCCTACCAATTCCTTGCTGCTTACATCTCACCTGTTATAGCCATGACAGTCTAAGTACAAACTTGCCTAGAGGGAGGCTTCCGTTGATCAGGACATACAGGCAAATAGATTTAAGTGGCAAACCACAAGTTCATAAAGTTAACATAGGGGAAGTTTGCTATCCACCCCACTTTACCTGTCTCTCATTTAAATGTGGCCAGTGCAGACGATAAGGGCTAACCCATAACTCAGAGTAGACCCTCCTCAGCCTCTCACTAGGGCTCTGCTCACTTCTGAATCCTCTCACGCTGCAGCAGGTGGACAGAAGGAACAAAAGGGGGACCTTGGTCTGCAAGAACTTCAGCTCTCCCCTTCTCCCATAGGCACAAGGCCTAGCAGTGAAATCTCAGGTCTTGTCTACCTCTGGGAGCTGACCTTTTTAGCCTTTACCTGCTCTAGACACCAGTGAAAGGTGTGATGAACTGAGCATTCCTATAAATTCCTTATATTCATTTTTAAGTCCTATTCCTTTTAACCCTACTGTGCCTCCATAATGCTAGGAGAAAGGTAAAAAAAAACTCCCCAGACTTCTGCCAATTTGTCCTAGCAGGAAAAATTCCTTCCTGATCCCAAAACAAGCGATTGGTCAGACCTACAACATCCTAAAAACACTGTTCCTATATTGCAACTACAGGGAAGAAGGGTGGGACAGCTAAAGCTTCCAAATACCCAGGCAGAGGTTTAAATCTCCTCCTAGCTGGCCAAGCAGAAGTGAAGAGCCCTTGTAGAAGGAGGAACCCCAGCCTGCATTCCCAGGCATGCCTGCACCATTCTGTGTTGTCTACCATGCTGAAGTCCAATCAAGTTTCCTATCCAGCGAGCCTGGGGTGACATTTACCTCACAAGGTTGAGCTACAGCCTACAAATCTCAAGGTTTGTACTTGCTACTGAAGCACAGAATAAGTCCAGCTGCCAAATGAAAACATCAATAAATAACAGGCCTTCAATGTTCCTCTCAACTTCTGTGAGTGCAGGGGAGCTTGCATTGGTTAATCAGGCTGAAGGAGATATGACAGAGAGTAAAACTACTTGGCATATACCCGTCTTCCCCATTCCAGAAGCTGCTGCACTTCCATGGTGCTCTGTGTATCTGTACAGACATAGAGATACCTAGTCTTCCTATGTACAAATTTTGTAGCTACAAATTGCCCCATACCTTAGTAGGAAGTTACACTTCTGAAACTCTAACCCCCTAATGTGTAAAGTGCTTTGAGATGCAACGTGCTATATACACGTAAATTCTTATTTTAGTATGCACTGCTTCACTGGGACATATCATCTTGGGACAGCTGTTTTGCTGGGACATCTCCCAGAAAATGATTCAATCTATTGATAGTGAACGATAGTGACTGCTGCTTAATTGGGATGATTTTTGGAATAATTTTAGCTAGTGCAAAGTGTTTTAACGATGAGTAACTAGATGTTACATAAGTGTGAAATTCTACACTTTGATCTTTTGACATACAAATTGTCAAAGATTACTAAACCTGCTTTTCCTGGTATTCAGAAGACCTGAATCAAAGGAGTTTGGGTTTTGGTGGCAAGGTTCTGTTGTTACCTCGTTATGGCGATCTAGAATAAGGAATTAACATGCGCTATTTAAAATGTTTTATAACAAGGAGAACTTGAAAGCTTTAGAGACTATAGCTGTTTTTTGGGGAATTTTTTTTTGTAAAAATAAAGTAGAAAATGAAATGCAAAAAAAAAAAAAGGTTAATGCATGCAACATAAAGGTTATGTGCTTAAGCATGCCATAGTCAGGAAATGCCAATTTACAGCTGAACTTGCCATGCTAACTCTGCCCCATTGTACAGATGCACTATAACACATTTTTAATTAAATAATCATATACTGTTTCTTGACATGTACAGGGTAGATTGATTGATTGTGTGTGCATGTGCATTTTTACCTGATGTTTCTGTGTGCATAGCCCAACATTTTTAAACTTACTGGCCTGATGTAAAGAGGTGACAAGTGCCTGCAGTTAACGCTGATTACAAGAGTTGTATAATATCTAAATAGTGTACAAAGTATATGAGCACATATATGCAAAATAACTTTTCAATATTGTATTCAGTATATTTTACACTGAAATATTTTTATGCAAAATATTTTCAGTGTTTACAACGCAGTTTTATTTTATAATCTGATATACTATATATTAAAGGCTAAGCTGAATGGAGAAAGATAATTCTGTATTGTAAAGGATTTTGATATTTCTAAATTTGTTTTCCTTCCTATTTTAAGTTTCTCTGAAGTAGAATGGAGTCTTGACTGTGAGGAGGTCTACCTGGCAGGCCATCTTCGGTAGTATGGATCCCAGAAGTCCTGGGGGCACTTGACTCTGAGGCAGTCCACCTGGCCAGCCTGCTGAGGAATCAGGTAGGCAAACTGGAAGCCAGGCACCTTTACAACGGAAACCTGTCTGACAGGCAGGATTCCATCAGAATTTTGTCAAAATTGATACATCTCTGCAGAATGGTTCAATTTTCTGACAAAAAATATTTTGCTGGAATTTTTCCAGCTAGCTCTAATAAACTCTGCTCTGGCTCTGTGTATATATGTTGGGGCTGAGAAAGAACACAAGGAGCCTTACTTGATCCATGACTCCTCTTGTGTTGCCACTGGACAAAATGAGAACACTTGCTCTAGATGGAGTGCCCTAACTGCTTTCCCTAGTGCCACAGAAATGCAGACCACCCCAAAGAACATCAAAAGGAGGCAGGCACATGAACCCACATTCCCTCCAAAAGCACCAATGGAACTAGCCAGATTGAAATAGATTACATAGAAATTTCAGACTCAATCCTCTATAAGGGATCCAAGGGCATTTTTTTAAAAAGTTGGTAATATTTTTTTCTAACATAATTTGAACGTGCTTATTTCAAAAATGGTTGTTACCAAGCTAAGTTTTGATGTTTAGATTCTCAAACTTGCAAATAAATATCGATGATAAAATTCACCAGAAATGTTTCATATATCAACAGCATGTTCATGAACTTGTCTGCAAAAATCACACTGTTTGGCATAATTCGTTTTCAGTCTATTAAGAACTGAAATGAGGAGACACACTTCATGGTTTTATTGCACCCTAATATTCAACTTTTTATAGCATTTAGTCATCCATATACACTAATATTAGACATATTAATCATAACACCAGTTATTTTTCCTGTAATATGTGATACCAGACACCTCTTGGGGAACCAGGGTGCAGTATCCAGCCTGACTCATGAAAGACTCCCCACCCCACCCCTCAGCCTCTGCTTAAACCAAAACCCATCAGAGAAAAGAACTTGCAGAGAGCAGTGAAGGGCGTTGGGAGACACACCTAGACCCCTCCTGACAAGGGTGACAAGATTAAGACATCTCCATTAGCATACACAATGGAGAGCAGAGACGACTCCCCTAGCCTCATCTGCATGAAAGATGGAACAGGAAGACATCTCAATTCGCATACAGAATGGAGAACCAAGAACCATGCTGAATTCTGGGACTAGAAAAAGCAGGGAAGTACTGCATCATGGGAATCTCTGCTCCAGATGCTAATGAACCTAGGCCTGCACACACCCAGCTCAGCAATCATCAGACCAATTCTAGTAATGAATCCTTAATTGATATCCAAATAGTAAAGCCGCCTAGTTGCATTGTGAGCTCCCTGGAAGAAAACACCACCCATAGCCAAGAGTGATCAGCTCCTTTTGTCTAGTCTAAAGAAAACCCTTAAGTTATCAGCCTCACCTATAAACAAATCTATCGTTCTCCCTTGAGCAATTATATTTTCTCTACAAAAATCCCTACTCACCCTCCAGTCAGTGTTCTGATGCTCAGATCCAAACTCTGCACCAGTTCCATGGGGACTCCCTACTTTCCTGACTGATCATGCTGGGGACTCTGCCTGCCTCCTGCCCTCAGGACCCTCCGCTACCAGCATCACCTGGGAACCCCTACCAGTTCAAGCTTCAGGGAGTGGTGAGATCCCCTTCCTTTCTCTCTTTCTCGTTTCATTTTTCCTTTCTACCTTAGATATTAACCTTTAATAATGTATGTTATGTTGGTTTAGCCCTCCTTGTGTAGTTATCACCTGTATTCAATAAATAACTTGTACGGTTAAGCTGGGTGCTTCTCTCTCTCTTGCTGAACCTTACTCTTTTGTGTTTTTAGCTTCCTCCATGCACTCTGCAGCAATGCTTCTTTTACCTAAGCTAAAGATCCCTGCAGTGCCCAAAATACTGTGGGGTTTTCTCATCAAGTAGGTTACTGCCAGTACAATTGTGTTGTGAAGGTGGGGATAGGGACGTGCTGAATCTGGGACACATAAGGGTAACAGCTTGAAAGTGCTGCTTGACCCAGTCCATGGAGCCCAGGGGCATATAAGGAGAGTCAGCTTGAAAGTGCTGCTTCGTCCAGCCCAGTGAGTCCAGGGACATGTAAGGGGTCAGCTTGACAGTGCTGATTGACCTGGTCCGCTCAGACTTGCTCTGTTGATGTATGTGTGCGTGGGTGTGTGCTCATCTGGTTTTGGAACTGGAGAAACCCAGCCCTAGGGAACCTAGGTCCTGCAGGATAGCTCCATTGGGAGGGGACTTGCGGGAAGGGAGAAGTAGAGCTCCATATGAACACACAAGTGACACAAGCAGTACATTAATAGAATTACAGAATCCCCTTCCCCAGAAAAGTAACCCGAATAAATGAGCTTATCCCAAAGTAATGGGCAAATCTGGTAACATATGTGAAATCATTTTCTTGCATGTTTTGTATTTGTTTTATAGTACTTAATGCTTTGTAGTTAGAGTAGAAATAACATATAAGTGATGATGATGGTATTTTTTTACAAATAGAGCAACAGTAGTTAGATGAGGTGGTAGTTTTTGACACTCATATTAGTTAGAATTGTAAGTAAATTATGGAATAGGTAGTAAGTCTCAAGATATCTCTGCATTATTTGCCAAGAATCAAGTAAAGAAGATGTGCATAAAGCAGGTGAACAAGGACTGCATAGAATAATGGAGGCAATGGCCATTAGAAAGAAACTGCTATATGTTGAATACAGAGAGGCCATTGACAGAATTGAGTCCATCTTTCATTCAGAGCAGATAGTATCAGTCATGCAGCACAGAAATTGATATTAATTTCACAAAATCAAAATCTAGAGGTTAGAGAAAGCAAGAGCATCTGCAAGTGATGGATCATGTGTGGCAAGCTGTAGTGTCTGTAATACAAGATAGTCCAGTTCTGTGAAACCTGTGGACTGGAGATGCTGCATGTTCAAGGAGTTCCAGCAAGGGAACTTTGATGTCAAGAGGTCCTGTCAGAAGTTCAGCCAAGTGGACCTTGATCAGATCCAAGACTAGCTTAGTGGCATAGGGTTTGTCTTCACTGCAGGGCTAAATTGGCACCACTGCAATTGATGTAGAGGTATTGATTTAGCGGGTCTGGTGAAGACACAATAAGTTGATGGGAGAGTGTTGAATCCCTGACCATCTTGTCTAATAGCCATTGATGGACCTATCTTCCATGAAATTTTCTAATTCTTTTTTTAACCCAGTTTTATTTTTGGCCTTCACAACATCCCCTGTCTCCACACCATGATTTGATACACCTCTATCATATCCCCCACTTGGTCATCTCTTTTCTAACAGGAACAGTCCCAATCTTTTAAGCTCTCCTCATATGGAAGCTGTTCCATACCCCTAATCATTTTTGTTGCCTTTCTCTGCATCTTATCCAATTTAAATTTTTTTTTGAAATAGGATGACCAGAACTGCAAAGCAGTATTCAAGGTGTAGTCGTACCTTAGATGTATATAGCAGCATTATGATATTTTATGTCTTCTTATCTATCCCATTCTGTTAGCTTTTTTGACTGTCACTGCACATTGAGCAGATGTCTTCAGAGAACTATCCACAATGACTCCAAGATCTTTCTTGAGTGGTAACAGTTTATTTAGACCCCATCATTTCATATGTATGGTTGGGATTATGTTTTCCAATGTTCATTATTTTGCATTTATCAACACTGAATTTCATCACCCAGTCACCCAGTTTTATGAAATCCCTTTGTAAATCCAAAGATGACCACAAAGATTATCTATCTTGAATAATTTTGTATCATCTGCAAACTTTGCCACTTCACTGTTTACCCCTTTTCTCAGACATTTATGAATATGTTGAACAGCACTGGTCCCAATCCAGATCCTTGGGGTACCCTGCTATTTACCTATCTCCACTGTGAAAAATAATCATTTATTCCTTTCTTTTGTTTCTTGTTTTTTAACCAGTTACTGATCCATGAGAGGACTTTCCCTCTTAGCCCATGACTACTTGGTTAGCTTAAGAGTCTTTGATGTGAGGAACCTTGTCAAAGGCTTTCTGAAAAGTTGTCTTGTGATAGATGCACAAGCCATAGTAAAGCTATCTGGAGCCAAAATATTTGGAGACCTTGCAGACACATTTGTAAAAAGAGTACATAGATCTGGAGCAGACTTCCACAGAATAGATACTGTGCTTGACAGGTACTACAAGGAATCTATTAAGTGTGATACAATGCATAAATGTTCAAGAGGCACAAAACACATCCAAAGAGTGGTGGAAGGCAGATGTGTGCCTCTTCTAATGAACTCAATGAATTTCATTGTATTTCCAAAAAATAAGGAGGACCTCACAATATTTTTATCTGAGTGGCTAATGACACAAGCACCACATGATAGATAAGATCATCATGATTAATGGTCTAGAAAACATGACCTATGAGGAAAGACTGAAAAAATTGGGTTTGTTTAGTCTGGAAAAGAGAAGGGGACAAGATAACAGTTTTCAAGTATGTAAAAGGTCATTACAAGGAGGAGGAAGAAAAATTGTTTTTCTTAACCTCTGAGGATAGGACAAAAGGCAATGGGCTCAAATTGCAGCAAGGGTGGTTTAGGTTGGACATTACGACAAACTTCCTAACTGTCATGATGGTTAAGCACTGGAATAAATTGCCTAGGGAGGCTATGGAATCACCATCATTGGGAATTTTTAAGAGGAAGTTAGGCAAACACCTGTCAGGAATGGTCTAGATAATACTTAATCCTGCCACAAGTGCAGGAGACTGGACTAGATGACCTGTCAAGGTCCCTTTTGGTTCTGATTCTATGATCATTCTGGTAGTTTTCAGGATAAGGCTGAAGTATGGTGCTCAACAGTAACAGCAAAAAGAAGAGGAGTACTTGTGGCATCTTAGAGACTAACAAATTTATTTGAGCGTAAGCTTTCATGGGCTACAGTGGATACAGACTAACATGGCTGCTACTCACAGTAACAGTTGACGCCAACCAGCTGGGTGCTCATCAGGAAGGAGCAAATGTAAAAATGATTTTATACTGTGTCCACAGTGTTGCTGTCAATGTAGTTGTTGCACTGATTTGCTTATTCTTTTGCTGGCTCACTATAGCAAAATGACATGTAGGCAGCTTTGGATGAAAGTTGGCACATCAAAGGAACTACAGTACATTCCTATTCATGCCATTTTTGAGAAACTCTGCTCTCATTTCATGCGCTGACTAGTTGTGAGGCTAACTCTTTTATAGCTGGACACAGCAAGAAAACCACATGGAAAGTTTTTCAGTGACATCATCTGCTTCTAACACATCATGGACAGTGTGACCTGGATTCAGGGAAGGTGAAAAGTGCAGAAGAGTTTATTTGTAAGCTGTATGACTTGCTAAAGGTCCAATTTGTTCATGTTTCTGTACCCTCAGCAAATGATGCTCTTTTCTTTTGCATACAGAGAGCTCATTACCAGGCACTAATTTGAAGACATGCTCACTGTCCAAATCCAATACTTCCTCCTCCCAGTACAATGGGTAGGAAACAGGAGAATGGAGGTCTGGTGGCAGAGCTCATATAGTCACCAATACCAACAGAAGACATGAAAGCAGTATTCTGTGGCTGCACAACAAGATGCAGAAGTAAGTGACACAAATGCAAAATAGCATTACTTATTTGTACAGGAGTATGCAAATATAGAGAATTGGAACAAGGTTGTGTCAATGTACCTGACACATAGTGCTTAAAGGACAGTATTATCAAGCAAGTAGATAAAAAGTGATTCACGCTTCCACTGTATAGCAAAGTTTCTTAAACAGTATGTTAAACATGTGTGCTTGTATGCATTAAAATGTTTGTTTAATTTTTAGTCAAGAAAATATTTTCACTTGTTTTAAAACAAGTGTTTTCTGATTGTGTGTTGTATTTCTGATATGTAAATTAACTTGTATATTTTTGTTTCAAAGTGCTAATGATCAAGTTATGAGAGCCATATCAACATCCTCTTTCATGGTAACATATAAAAATATTTCTAATACCTCTTGCAAATAAGAAAGTAAAATTCAATAGCTTTATTAAAAGGTTGTGTATATTATTAGATCATTTTTATTACATCCTACAGCTCACTGAAATGTGTTAATCCTAAACAAAAAGGAAATAAAGATTTACACTTCAGTGATTTCCGTGTGTTACTTTGTTCCCTTTGTAGAGGCCATTATACACAACATACAGCTTGGTGACAGTCATATTTGGATTCAGTATGCCCTAATTATCTTTAAAAGACTTGTTACCAAATTTTAACAAAAAATACCTCAACAATTAACTAAGAGATGGTCCATCTGATGCTGGGAAGTTCTCTATAATATGTGCTTCTCCCATATGGGGAATTATGGTTGTCCTGCAAATTTTCTGTGACCTGAGCAGCTGCAAACATTGCTTTTTCTGTTTCTGCTTGGTTCCTCTGGGTTTAGCTAGTCCCTTGTGTGTGGTGTCACTGAACAGCTTTCCTATTTGCTCTTGTCAGTCACATGGTTCCATTCTGTGCACCCACCATGTCTGAGATTTACACTGGCCTGATTTTGCACATTTTAAATTACCAGCTAACAGCTAGCCTGCTTTCCATCAAAATTATGACTACATTAATTTGGCACTATTTTTGGAAAGCTTAAAAACATCCCAAGAGAATATTATTCACATACATAATCTTTGTTTGTATTTAATGATTATAATACATTTTTAAAAAAACCCTTCGCTTCTGCTAAGCTTCAGCTGGCATTTATATAGAAAAACCCAGCTGAGCTAGGAAAAATTCTGTCCAAGTGGCATCCTACTGGGGGCTCATGGGGAATTTTTTTTGTCAGTATCAGACATGTAAGTTCTTGCAAATGCTTTCAACACTCCACAGATTTTCCGCTGAATATCTCAATTATTTTTTCTGAAAAATTCAAATGACTCATTCCAACCAAAATAAGGTCTAAATTGTGTAATTTAAATTTTGAAAACTAAAACTTTTTTTAATTGACAACTTGGCTAGAAAACAAACAAAAAGTGAAATAATGCATATGTTTCTCTGTTATTCAGTAATCTCTGTAAATCAAAATCAGATGAAGTAATTTAAATAGTTTTTCTACCACAATAATATTAATAATAATTTTAGCAGCTAGCAACTTAGAACCCAGATTTTAGCCTGGGACAATTATTAAGTATTAAGGACCAGTTTTGAAACAGTCTCCCTTTTGTTTGCAGTCTGTTGGCAAAACTGATATAATTTAAGATGCCTAATTAATATTTGCTCAATAGACTAAAGAAAGTAAATAAGATATTAGGACATATTCAAAAAGAAAGCAGAAGAATTTTTTCTTGCAAACCTGATCAGCACAACTCTTAAGCTTGTGCATAACTTAAAGCACATACATGACAATGGTACTACTCAAGTGATTAAAGTTATACTTATTCATAAGGGGTGTGTTGGATCAGGGCTTACTCTGGATATAGTCTTCACGATATTAACATGTAAGTAAGCCCTATTCCTAACAGCATTTTTTTGTAGAATGAGACCCTAATACTGTAAAAGTCATAATATATCTGCTATCTAGATTATTAGATGGTGCTCATCACAACAATGCTATTATATACAGTGTATATATATATATATATTTAGCATGCCCTCACTAAGAATATTTTTTCACTTTTGGGCTCCCTATCTCAAAAATTATATAACAGAAATCACAAAAATTATTGGAGGCATGGAAATCTTCCCATATGAGGAGAGTTTTAAAATATTGGACTATTTAATTTGGAGAGAGGATGAGCAAGAAATGCATGATAGATGTATATGAAAAATTTAATACAGATTAAAGTTAATTTGCCCATTCTTATTTATCCTTTCTCATACCACAAAACCCACATGACACTCAATGATATTAAATACTACAAATTTAAAACAGAACAAAATGCATTTTTGTATAACACTTAATTAACTTTGGGACTCAATGTCACAAGATATTATTGAGGGAAAGAAGTTAGTAGGGTTAGACATTTATGTGAATACTAAGAATATTTAAAGTTATGCTAGCTAAGACAAAATCTCTAGCTGCCTGAAGTTAAGAAGAAACTTTTTCCATAGGCATATAGTCGCATACTTTTCCATTTTGGGGGATTTGCACTTTCTTTGGCACTAAGTACTATTATAGATATGATTTCAAGCCTCATAGCCCATATGACAACTCCGATGTTCCTTTATGCAGGCACAATCTTAGTTATGCACCTAAATGACAGTGATTGCACCCATAACTATTTGCACTCAGATTTATTTCAGGAACAAAGAGGGAGTCCACTTTTAAACAAAAACATTGGGCACTAAAACCATAATCCTTGGTTTGAGCTACTAGCAGACTCCTTACACAGCTTTTGTCACCATTCTGATTATGGTGGAGCAGTAAAGAAAGCATAGTGAAAGTTGTTTCAGAATTTTAAAATCAATAGGGTAAATATCCCATCTTACTCAGTGTCAACTAATATAAACCTGTCAATAGATAGAAGTGTGGCGTTACAGTAAATAACTCAGTTTTCTGCACAAATTCACAGGCACTCATGCTCTTACATTATTTATACCATAACATTTGTTGGTTGTCTCTTGAGGAACAGGTGAAATCCCTATGGGACATGAAATACTCAAATTATACATTGTTATGAGTATGCATATGCACATCAGGGTTCTGAATATTGAATTTCCTCCTGCAGTACTTTTTATGGTAACTAGAGCAGACTTTAGTTCTTCATTAAGCCTTTTATATATTGCTGTGTATCAAAACCAGCAACTCGTGTGTCAATGTTCCTCCTGTGTGTAACGTCAGATCTACCTTGGGAGATATAGATGTGTGTATGGGTGAGGTATATGGATTGGCTTTTGTGTTTGCACATTTAAGGGCTATTGACTTCACTGGGAATACAACATGTAAAGGACTTGCAGACTCAAAACCTTAAATTATTAGCTGTAGCCCTGTTATTACAAATGGCAATGTGTAATTGGCAAATGTGACTACAGATCTGGTTTTAAGGTTGGGATTACTCATTTGTTTCCTGACTAATAATAATAATTTTGGATGATAACGCGCATGCTTGGGTTTTGTGTTTTGTCACTATGTGCCTGCTTAGTAAACATCCTTATGAATAAGACTCCCCATACAAGGGCCAATGCTAAGTGAATTACTATTCATTAATAAATATATATAATACCAGTTATTACATAAATACAGGTGGGCAAAAGACAGTTTTAATGAAATAAGGTTTCTCTTGCCTTGTTAAGCCCTTAATCTTTTTTCCAGCATACTCATTTACACATGCTATACTTGAAAAATGAACAAAAAACAACCTGAAATACAGAGTCTAATACAGAGAAAACACAGAACATGGAGTCAGAGGCAGTTCACATCATTTTCAAACTTAGCAGTTTAAACCAAGTTTTGTATACATTTGAAGCACATGGAATTTGCATGTCTTATTGCACAAAGAGGCAATCTGGCTTAGTCTTGACCTACGTACCTGAGTGAGCAGACTAGCTTGGTCTGTATGTAGAGAGAAATGCATCTGCATCTGGTGGCTAAATATTAGAGCAGAGTTAACCAGCTAGCAACCACCTCTGATGTATTTTATTATGGTTTTGTGACTTGTGTATTTTGACAGCTAAGACTCAAACCCAGGGGCTCATGATTGGTATGAAGGAAACAAGATGAGTCTCATTCCCTTGGCTGAGTCTGAGATCTATGCTAAGCTTTTCTTTGATAGAGGCTATTCTCTGCATTTTCTGTGACACATATAAACAGCAGTCTAGAGACAGAGGAGAAACAGCCCATTTATCCATTCCAAAGTCTAAAGGCCTGATCTAATGCCTATTGAATTCAATACGAAGACATCCAGCAGATCCTATGTACTGTAAATGGGATTTCCTAAACCATACCCGATTCCCTCATAACCAAAAGAAGAAGCAATCATAGAATCAAAGTTAATGGTAGAAAATACAAACTGCATCCATCTCGCTGACTGTGCAGGTTTGTTCCTTACATCAAATAATGTAGTGTTTTATTCAGTCCAGTATAAAAGTCTCAAATGATGGTGCTTTTACCAATTTTTCCACAGCCTGTTATGTTTCATTGTCAGGAAGCGTCTCCTGATATTCAGACTTAATTTATTCCTTTCTTAATTTCAATCCCTATTTACCATTCTAAACATTTCCTCTACATCCTTAGCCTTCAAATATAAGAGGACAATCTTCATGTGCCCGTCTAGCTGTTGCTTACCCACATTGCAGTATACATATTAAACCCTTGTTAATCATGCCTCTGAAGTCAGACAGGTAAAAGGTAAGAACAAAGTTATTGAGAAAATGCATTTTTTGTGGGTTTCTCACCTTGCGGGTGAATAGAAGATATCATTTTTAAAGAATTTCTTGACTTTTCTGTAAGAAGATATTTAAGGCAAAAAAAACTCTGCACAAATGCATGTTGATAAAGGAACATACCAGAACTTTGTTGGCAGTAAGTATAGAGGACTTAACTCACTTGAATACCCATCATGATCCAAAAGATAAGTAGTGAGAGGTGGAATTAAAGGATATCTCTTTTAGCAGATGACAATTCTCTAATCTCTATAAGGACAAATAAATAGTGTGCTCATCTCAGAAAGATAAAGAGACAGAGAAGCAAAACCTGTGAATGCTCTGCATGTTTTATTTCACGCGACAGAGTTTATGGCCATTAATCTTGAAAGCAAGCTGAATATTTTGTTGATTTTTATTTCCTTGGGAAGCTTTTCCAAGTCACCACAACATTACATTCCAGAAGTCTTTCTTTAACCCCATCCTACCACGGGTCACAAGTGTCTAAGCAGTCCTAATAAAATAGGTTGACACCTGCCCAGAGGATGGACAAAATTCATCCCTGGTTTACTGTACCTCATTCAATTCAATTACCTGCTTCTCTTGATGTCTCCAGCCTCGTCTATGTTGTAATGGCAGTAGAGCAAATCAGTGTTTGTTTTCTCAGAGTAATCAGATGATATAGACAAATCAGAAATTAAAATGGTTTAATTTCTTTTTCTTCTGTGTTCATTTCTCTCTGTCTTTATAAAAGAAGCTATTTCTGTAAGCGTGGGGGAACCTGAATAAACTTAACCAAAAGGCAGACATCATGATTATCACCTTCCCAAGACATATCTACTAATTTTCCAAGACTTTTATCAGGGAGGGACAGAGATTAGCTGCCACCAAAGGATGCAGAAAGTTCATCAACGGAGAAGAATTAAAGAGGGCCCCTTTCAGTGAATACAAATAACCCTCATCATTTCACTTTAGTAGTTTAAGAAGCTTGGCTGACCATTAATGCTTTGCAGTGCATGCTGACCACAGCTGAGAGGAACTAGGAGTGCAGATCAGCAGAATTCTGGGAAGGAAGTAAAAGTGCTCCCAAAGCATTTCCCTCTCCAGGGGAAGAAGAAGCCGCCAGCCTTGCTATGCCACCTGTTCAACTCTTCTTCCATCAGCAATGGGGCACTCAAACTCACATTGCCCCTATAATCTACACTCTGATGCTGTCATGGTTCAGAACACAGTGCTGGATTGAGACACTGGGCACTGACTGAGGAATGAGGTTTCCCATAGCACAGGGCACACACAGCCTCATTTTCATTTACTGTAAGGCAAGTTTACACCACTTTGGCAGTAAATATAATTTCTCCCCACTTTGAAACCTGCTGGCCCCCACCTGCTGTTCCATAGTGCAAAGTGAAATCAAAATCAGGTTTCAAGAGCACAAGTTTAAAGGTCTAACAGTAGCAGCAGAATCAACACTGAGCATCTAAATCATGCTGCTCTGAGATACTGCTTCCCCATGAAAAAAAACATACCTTTCCAAGTGGATTTTTTCTTTTCATTGAGAAGTGGATGCATCTTGCTAACCTTCAGCAGTACCTGGCTTGGGGAAGTAAAATGGAGGAAGCTCCTTGTAGAAGTGGAAATGGCTGCACAGCTGTCTCCAAAGCCAGCAGTGGGAAATCTGACAAATAGAAGTGGCTGCCTGACAGAAGAAGGCTATAGAGTAGGAAGCCCAGGGCATCTTGAAGGCATTAAGGTCTTGAAGAGAAAGGTCCTGGAGGGCAGCGAGAAGGATGTTTGTATTCCGAAGATGGATAGTAGAACATCTGACTATTATATAATCAAATACAAATGCTGGGGTGTTCACCTATCAATATCAGAAATATCACATCACCTTTGTGAGTGTTTTGGATTTTTTATTACACAGTTATCAGTAGCAGCATCTTGCCTATAGTTACAAAGCAGGTTGCTAGATGAACTCAGTAAACCCTTTTGTGGTTGGAAGTGGGTGGCTGATTGCCACCGTGAATCTTATTGCCTTTCCTAACAAAGGAGCTCTGAAGAGCAAACCTTTGGGGGAAAACAGGGAGACGAGACCATCACTGTCTCTGAAAAGACAATAGAAGCCTCTCTAGAAGGAGAATGGCATCCAGGAAAATATGAACGTGAATACTGTGCCCTCTTGGAGCTCAGCTGTGCTAAGTGGCATTATTTGTAAATAAGAGGAGTTGCTAATTTTCTCTCTGATTTTATTCTAAAGGTTATTGTCCCTAACTGCTTTGACTCTGCATAGGATACATAATTACCTTATCTTATTTTCTGTTTCATCATGTAGACATGCCACATCCTGTCAACTCCTTCAGTCTGTATAAAAGAACAAGAAGGTAGTCCTTTAGATATAGGGGGGGGAGTTAATATCATGCGGTTAACAGAAGACTCTGATTAGTTAACATTAAAGAGTGGCATAGTTAGATTACATATCCTTCTAAAAAGTGCTATAACTTATGACAAATAAAATACAACGTAGCTTTTTGCCCCCCCTTCCTTTTTTAATATATATATTGGTACAGTCCCCATAGTTATTCTGAACATTAGAACAGTTATACAGTATAAATTTAGCACACTGCTTAACCAAGAAATCCTAGAAAACTGTGTAGTGACAAGGAACAGACCTTTATTAGATGCTCTGCCAGTTTTACATAGGTAATATATAAGAAATATTTGGGTAACCACATGCAGCCAACACTCTGCTGGCTGCCTACTTAGCTATTTCCTTAGATGTAGGAACATTTTGTTGAAATGTTTTAACTACAGCTGAGAGAGCTTGAAAAAACTCTGCCATAGAAATAAGCTGTTTTCTGCTGCTACTGCTTCAAAAAAAATAAAATAATAATAATAATCCTAAAGCTAAAACGCCAGAGTCTTCAATCTCAGGATCTTACAGGCAGCTTAATTTACAGTTATGTGAAAAATATCACAGCTCCTGTATGAATGTTGCTTTGAGAGACTAAAGGCATCAGTGAATGAGATATACCTAAGGAGCCAAACAAGGTCTTTGTTCAGGAGATCTTATATTTGTAGCAAACAGCTGGCTGCAGTAAAATTTTACCTTCTTGTTACTTGGGTTTAAACATTCACTATTGAATAGTAGTTGCCATTTTAAAAAAATCACCATCTGCTAACAGTGACTACATGGTGATAGATAACTTTATGCCAGTTTTCCCCTATACTTAGAAAAAGAGATAGCAGCAATATAGTTCTAACAGATATGTGGTGATTTCTGCAAAGGCTGACATTATAATGGCTTCTACTGTACATATAAACAGCATGTATTCCCAGATAAAATAAAATTAATTAAACAGGAGTTAAGGTGGTAAATATAGGTCAATATGCTATACAAGGAACATCCCCCACCAGCACCACCACAAAAAAGCATTGAAGAGTTACAGGAAATTAGAACTCAGACTTTTAAAGTGATCATAAAAATATACTGGTCCAGGGGCCAAAATCTACAAATCCATCTTTCCATAATATGAAGGCAATTAATGGAAGAATTAATGATACTTTATGCGCCTGTTTCAGAAGTGGCTCATCCCAGGTAAATGAGATATTAGAATTCTGCAAAGTTTTAATAAATTAAGTTTAAAAAAATCGAAACTAAAAGTATGGGCTTGTGAAATGTTAAGGTACCACACATAATTTTAACTTTGTCCCCTGCCACTTTGATCTCTGTTCTCTGTCCACATGGGTAGATGAGCGTCTGTTGTAAATACACAGCTAACACCTGTTGTATGCCCCTTAAACTCTGTTCATTGTATCTTGGTGTTTGAGCTGAAAATGTGCAAAATTAGGCAGGTGACAAATTAAGGATACCTTATATCTGCATTTCTATTAATTTATATATATCATTAACTTAAAATCTACTGGCTTTCCTCAGTTGCTTTTTTAAAGCTGTTTTATGTTTTATGTCCCTTAGGTATTAACATTAATCTTAACTCCATTTTAATAATTTGTGTGTGGTAATATATAGAACTCAGACTAGCAAAGATTTAAGCTTATGAGTAGCCCTACTCATTTAAAATTACTTGTGTGTGAAGCTTTTTGGGATTGTGGCCATAGTTAACCATATCAGAAAGTGCATTCTGTGGTCTCAAAAGAGAGGTTGTTTATTTATTTATATACAAATAGCTGAAAGCCCATACTGTTATTGAAAATAAACATTAATGTACAGCGAACTCCTCAGTCAGCTATTTTAAAACTCTTGGATGCAAATTATCTGGACCTGCTGATTTAAAAATGTCTAACTTTAATAGTTGCTGTTTTACATCATCCTCCAGTGAAATGAAAAGTGTTATTACCATATGATAAAACTGCATCATCTGTTTTTTCTCCAAACACAGAACAGAAATATTTATTGAACACCTCTGCCTTTTCTTCATTATTAATGATAATTCTACCATTTCCATCTAGCAGTGGACCAATACCATTGTTCAGATTCTTTTTGTTGCTAATCTGTTTTAAAAATTCAATTTTATTGTCCTTAATTCTGTTACCCATAGATTTCTCCATGTGTACCTTGGCATCCCTTATCAATTTTCTACAATTCCTAACTTCTGATTTACAATCATTACTGTCACCTTCCCCTTTCTTCCATTAGTTTTATATAAATATTTTTATTTATACTTTCTGATTGTGCCTAATTTCAATTTTTGTTCAGACCTTACAAAATGTTAAATAAAAAAGGGAAGAAGCCATTCTTTCTCTTTGTAGATGTGTTAGTCAAACTTGCTTGAAATTAATTTTCAAGCAAAGGTGAACTTAATAAAACAACATGCTTCAAACCATCAAAATATAAAGCACTTTTTAATGGGGAATCTCATGAGATCACTATACACTCACAAAAAGGCCAGGCCAAATTACAAGTGCAAAAACCTTAATCCTTAGTTAGTCAGATATCACGTCCAGTCTTCTCATCTAAAAGGTGGAAAGAGGTTTCTATGGAGGGGAAGAAAGGAATGTGGCTTTAAAAAAATAAGTTTAATGTGCTGATCTATTATAAAAAAATGATAACAATGTATAGTTAGCAGCAAATGACATTACTTCCTGTGCCATTCATTGGGATAATAACATTAATCATGATGAGCTCTCAAGATGTTCATGTAGATGTAATGCACAGTTCCATAGAAGTTCCACCATAATTTAAAATGAATTAATGTCCACTTAATGCAAAGTGTTACTGGGAAAAGTATATTTGAGAACTTTATGTAGTATTATATTCCTTTAGTATGAAGGAAATTGAAAAGAAAATAATGATACTGAATAGAATTCCTGGGTAATAAGTAAATTCAGTTGTATGCAGAGTGCACTTAATCCAATGGTGAAATAATGTGAGGTACTTAAAGCTGTTACATTTTCAATGGCTTAATCAAGAAAATGTTGAGACTTTAGGATTGTGGTTAGAATTAGGAGTCCCTCAAGCGTTGTCATTAAATTTAACAAATTAATATAATGGACAGTAATAATACTTTGCATTTATATAGCATAGCTTCTTGTATCAAGGAACTCAAAGCACTTAACAATCATTAATGATGCAAACCTTACTGTACTACATGGCATAGTTTCCTGTTATTGGCTCGGATCACATCCCCAGCCCCGTGAAAGAACCTGCAGGCAGGTGCTCTCCAGGAGAAAATCTTCATGAGGTTCTATTTGTGGACTTCCTCGCCAGTTGTTCTGTTGGGAAGGGTAGAATTTGCCCCTTATCACTCAGGCTTCAAAACCGCATCCCAAATCTGATGAATCCACATTGAACAAGGAGACCAAGGGCATCTTGCACAGAGGCCTGGTGCCTCTATGTGCCCCTACATTCCCCTGGCTCCCTCCCAGGTCACAGGACTGCACTGCATTCTAATGTTATGTCATTCAACCAGTTTTCAGTCCATATGACAATATTCTAATTGGGAATAATTTAGGTACAATTTTATGAGACACTGTATTAAATGATTGACTGAGAATCCAGTACAGCATATTACATCTCTGGCTCTTTCTTGATCTACTAATTTTATTTGATTAAAAAACCCACAATAAATATTTTGACAGGATTTAGGGTGGGATCCATGAAGGTACTCAGGTGCCAAGTCCTGTTTTTAGGCTACTGAGACAGTCTAACTCTTTCATTGGCCCAAGTAATACTTAATTATTTAATTATTGAAAGTGGAACAACTTCAATAGGTAAGATTGCAGGAGACCTATATTAGAATCTCTCATAGTCTAGGGGTTAGGGCACACACCTGAGAAGTGGCTGATCTCTGTTCAAATCCCTTCTCCTTATCAGGAGGAACCGGGGGGTATCCCACATCATAGATGAGTACCCTGTCCCCTAGGCTGAAGGTGGGTTCCTACTTCTCCCCAACCCCTGCTGTTTTGTTTCAGCACCCACACACAACTTAGGCAGTCAAATGCCTATTTTCCGCCTCTTCCCCCATTCATGGATCACTAGCAGAGCTAGGCACCTCCCTGTAGCTCAGACTTAGGTGCCTTTCTCTGAGAGAGGGTGGGGTTTAGCACTCGCCCTTCTCATTGGCATCTCCCACTGGCTAGCTTAGCGGCTTCCCACCTAAAGTACTGCCTTTGTGGATCACAATCTATGGCACCTATCTCTTCCCATTCATTGAATAGGAGCCTAGGCACATAATTCAGGCTTTGTAGATTGCAGTGTTGGTCCTGTGGTTTTCTAAGCGCCTAAAAGTTAGGTGCCTCAACACTCAGCATCACAAGTCCTAAATCCCTTTGTCTAGCCAACCGTTAGTCTTTATAATCCCATGTTCCCTACTGTTCATGGTTCCAAATATGCTCCTGATGTTTAGTAATATTTTTCATCCTAATATTTCTTACATTATTTTAACTGGAATAAAGTTGAATGTATGGTGTCTATGGCTTTGTCTTATTCATATAAGCAGTGGCTTCAGCTGGACATAAGTAAGTCGTGCAGGATTTGGCTGTGGGACAATAATTTTGGTAAATTGGTATTACATCTATTTTTGTTCATTTCTCAATGTTTTTCAGAAATAATTGTCACTGGTACAATGAGTTCATTAATAACCATGGATTTATGCTATCCAGATTAGTGATTACTAAGCATTTAAAATTTTCAAATATTCCCTCACCTGCTTGTCTGCAATATTTATTTTCACACGGTCTACAGAACTTCATAATTGTCCAGAGTTCTAGTCTTTCTTTTACTTGTGATAATTAATTTTAAAAAGTCATAATAGCTCAGCCACTGTTGTCTCATTATTAATTTATTCCCCCTTCTCATTTATTAACAGACTGGCTTCCTTTCTAGTTTATTCATTTTTACAATTCATTCTTATTCTCTATGAATAGACCCTGCCCAGAGGTCAACAAGAGCGAGGCTAACTAACTCATTCACTTTTGCTAGCAGAAGGACCACAGTTGCTTCCCTCATTGCAAGGATTTTGCATGGTAATAGGACTGTGAACCTGTTGGGAAGGAATTAGTTAACTAATCTATCTATTGCTGCCAGCTACATATAAAATGGATAAGTTTCAGGAGGGTAGCTGGGTGTCTGGTTAGAGGTTTGATCTTTCTTTTTTGCTCTGTAGTTTGGCTGAATAGAGCCACACTTTGGAACTTTCCTTTGGATTTGGCTGAAGGGAGTTATGCCTAAACCTTTATCTAGAAGAGGAAAGTCCTATTGCATTTGTTTCTCTCTCCAAGGGGGCAGGAGAGTTTTCACAGTTATTCTTCAGTTTTATGATAAACCATACTACAAACCACACCTAGGTATCCCACCGTACTTTCACACACCAAGCAGGCTGTCATATCTCGACTAAAATTAACTTGTTCTGCTTCTTGCAGCCTTTGACGTTTCCTGCATGTATTAGGTGACTCTGTATTCTTATTTAGTTGCTTCCGATGTTACACATTCTCACCTCTAAGTACAAGATCTTCCATTTTTTTTCCACATACACATAATGTTTAAGCAATTAACTAGCCGCTAAGAAGCTTGGTTACTCTATCTAATACACATGGCATAACTAGAATTGTTCATGCCATCATAAAGGGAGTGTGGCCTAGTAATTAGAATAGGGGACTGGGAGTACCTCCTCATGATTTTATTCCTAGGTCAAGTATCTTTACCTTAATTAAATGCAGTTTGTAAAGTGCTTTGAAATCATTGGATTAAAGGTACTATGCAAGTATAAGGTGCTAATTATTATTATTACATTGCATTTATAATTGGGACATAAAAGAGAAACCTTTGAACCCCAAATACATTGTTACAGACACTTGAATGTGTGGTCTCCTTCCTCTGAATGCTGCTTTGTGCCAGCCACTGGTAAAGTCTTTCAAAGTACACAAAATCCTTGCAGTCTTTTTCAGCCTGTCCTGGCCAGCAGCCAATCAACTGTTCCACCAACAAACATATATTTCTCTCTCCGTGTGTCTTTCTTCCTCTTCTTTTTGTTCCTCCTTTTGTCCCACTGTGCAGCAATTAGCTATTGAATACTTAATAAGCCAATTTAGTCCAGCCCACATGGCTATTTTGCTGCTAATAAATCAATTAATTCAGCTCACATAGAGCGGTTTGTCATATTTACAATATCACAGCTATTTGTGTAGGAAGTACAGAGGTAAGGAGTAATTTTAGGGGGGAAAAAAATCCAATCCAAATTTTGTATTGTTCCTGTTGGGCTGCAGTAGTAGGGGATTCTTTACTTCAGTTTGGGGAGGGGGAACTCAAGGTGACAGACTTCAGACCTACCAAAGGAGGAAAAGGAATGAGAGAGAAAAATTACTGGTAGTGCTGGGTGTTTTTAAATGAGCAGCAAATCTGTTAGGATAGTGCAATGTCAAACTGTTCTTCTTCAGAAACGTTTCCTAATATTTTTCAACTTTACTAATTTTAGGAGATGGCCTTTAAAACAATCCACAGAACAATGTCAGGTGAGTTTTTAATTATTGGGGGCAAATAAAGTTTCAGAGGTTCAGGTCAGAGAAGCATCTAAATGTTTAGATGATTATGCAAAAGTTAGCTTAATTTAGCTGCAGGGGTAGCCTTCGGTCCCTGTAACATGTGCAATCACATAGGGCTATACATTTCCAGAGGTCCACACTAACTACATGCACTTGCGTGATCCTCCTGCTGGATCCATTCAGGCAATTTTTCAGATATATTTGGGCTTTTAATCAACGGAAAATCAAATTAGCAACTTTCTAGGCCTGCTGTGGGGTAACTGACACTCTTTTCAGCTTCTTCATCATTTTGTTATTATTTATTTGTATTACAGTGCACTAAGATGCCCCAGTTGGGTCTTTTAGATAGCAAAACTTTTTTCTGTCATTTCCCCTTTAAATAGCACAGCTAAAAACTGGACACAGTTTATGCAATAATATCCCAGGAAATTGTTTTATACAGAATCTTAATTCTCATTTCACCATAAATATAAAGGTTATGGCCGTATACAGCCTTTAGATGTGGAGCAGCCTATATGGAAAAGACATATGGTCCGTATATGGCCAAAGTTATTTTTATGTGTGAATTGTAATGTACAAAATAGTCACATTTAATTTTTGTTCATGAAAGAGTCGATATATGCGCTCCTAAGTCCAATATATAAAAATATACTACTTATATAGCTTTAACATATTAACTTCTGTGCTAATTTCCTGCCCCCACCTCCCCAACCCCCCTATTTGAGGAAAAAGAAGAAATCGTGTTTCCTTGGAAAGTCTAGAGGAAAAATGTGGCCCTATTATCCGAAGATGGACAAATACTTGAAATTCTTAGAAGAATTTTCTATATCAGATCTTCTGTTGTGTATGCATGGATTTTTGTTAAGTTTTTTTTTTGGGGGGGGGTTCTTTTTGTTTTTTAACCAATCAGATGAGAATTCAATACATCCAGTTCTTTCATTATGTTATGTCCTAAATGTAGGTGCTGGGTAATCAAGAGATTTAGAATATGTGGACTGAACCTGCTCCATAAAAGTTAGTAGATGTGAGCTGTTGTCCAAGATATACTGGCAGACTAATAAAAAATAAATGTATTTTTCATGCACATAATCCCCTGATTTGCAAGTGCAACATTGACATGGGCAATGCACTAATTAGATCCTCTTGCATTAATTTAATCACACAATGCTTATTGTTAGCTTCCTTTAAAAAAGTCTGATTCAGTGCAACAGAAATGACTGCCTGCTGGTGTGGTGATCAGTATATCTATGGCATATCCAAACAATATTTTAGACTGATAGAGTTTCACTCAAATCTGGTTTCTCACTGCTCTGAATAGTGGCCAAAATCTGCCCAGGGCAGCAGATGTTCTTGTCTGTGGCTTGAGAACAGAAATTCCAGAAGCTACTTATAGAAGAGCTGCCATCCATCACCTTGTGGATTTCCCAATTATTTGAGGTTGCAGCCATGAAGCATATCAACTCTAATTCTGAACAACATGGACTCCTATAATTCTGTGTATTATAGCATCTCTTAAGGCATTTACTAGCTAGCTCTTCTTCTGATTCCAGAGCTGCATCTGGAGATGGGAGCCAAAGGGAAATTCCACTAAGACACCTATTTCTCTGTATATATATCTTTCCATGTATGATGTGTATATGTGAACATAATCTCTTGAATGATTTTTTCCTCTGCCTTTTCCTCTTGCTTCCTACATACAGTTTAAGGACACATGCATACATCATAAGAAGAAAGACAGCAAGGAAGACTGAGAGCCAGGAAAGGGACTGGGAGCCCAAGAAGAGGGGCTTAGGACCCACTGAACAAAGATACATGGGTCACAGAAGGGAGGAAGATAGAACCAATGATAGTAACCAATGAATTACAAGCCACATTTGAGCCAGATTAAATGGAAGCAGAGAGAAGGGAGGGTAGGAGAGGACACAGACAGGGGAAATTATGCTGGGACTGGAGATGTGTTGTTCTTCATATTAAACCAACAACAGCTTGCATTTAGCAACTAAATTATTTTTACTTACTGATTACTTAACTCCAACACAACTGAAATTAGAGCTTGCTGTTCACTGAAGTCTGCACCTCACTATCTGCTCTCTGTCCTTGATGGCTAGGCCCCTTCCTTTCAATATGGCAGCTGAACCCTTTGATCTCCGCAGACACAGCATACATACTTACACAACAGCTGCTCCACTCAAACGGTGGTGAAGAGATATAGAAAACTGGGGGCAGGTGATCAAAGAAAAATATAAAATCACTCAGCTAACTGAGTTCTACAGGGTGAAGAGCATATGTTACAACGATACTTAGTTATCGATATATGGTTCTGTAATCAATAGTTTTGGCCTGATGAGCGGAATATATAAAAGTGAAATTATGAGTCCTAATGTGCAACAACTTTGAGTATGGATTCTACATTGTTAGTAATATGCCTGTGTTTCTAGCGCCTCATTGGGCTGTAAGAGCTATAGTGATTGAACTTTTGTCTTTGTTTCAAAAACACCATGGTACAACATTTTAGTCTTTCTGCTGCAATAACCACTGGTTGTTACAAATCCCTTCATGAATGCATTATGGAAAACTGGGGCAGAGTTCTTTACTTGTTAGCCAAGTGCATACCTGCTGGGGCTTTGTACTAGCAAACAGTGAATAATATTTTTAAAGCCAGAGTACAGTAGAAATCTGTTCTACGCAAAGTACCATGCTGCACAAAACTAATTTTCATTAAAGAATCCCCCCACTGTTATGTGAAATATATATTGTTTTGTTATTTTTCAGGCAATTCTTTAAATGGGTTCATTTTCCTACTATATTTCACCTGCTGGTATCCTGGAAATAACTTATTTTAACAGTTCTATTCTTTTATTGAGAATTCATGTAAAAAGCTTTCATTGTATTTCTCTCTATGGTCTAGTGCACAGAAAATGTATTCTTTAAACGGATAAAGGGTTCATTTAAATCTCCTCTGCTTTACTTACCGGTATTAGCACACGCAATAAATGCCTTCTGCTGTGACAGGTGTACAGCCTGGAACCCCACAAGGCCATTTCAAGTACCATCATTCTCAACCCACTAGTGACACTGTGGCCTCTCTTAACTGGTGGGAGTTTTTGTAATTTCTATCAAACCATTGTTATAAATGTCAAAAAAAAAGAAAGTAAGAGCTGATGTTTCTTACAACAATAACATGTATAACATTTGGAAAGGAACATTAGAAACATGTCTCCACCTCCAAGCTTGTGGTTAATATTTTTCTTTATGTTTCTGGCCACTGATTTCTAGTGTATTTTGGGAAAAGACTATTTTTGGGAGTGGGTGAAGGTAGTCCAATCCCAGTATCCAAACAACAGCAACTTCAGTTGGGTTACAATAGATAGATTTAGATCTCTAGCCCTTGCTTCTTTAAGGAGATATTGTATTCAGTAGTTGTAACTACTTAGCTTTAGTTAATATAATTTACTCCAATATAATAGGCAATAGGTCATTTTGCAGTAATCAGAGGGGCTTGTTAGTTTTTTACTTTATTTAGTAGTTGCTAACATAATATGTGTTTAGGAAAACAAATAATAAAATGCTCTGTGCCCCATTGTTAAAATGATAGTTGAAAGGAAATATTTGCAAGAATAAGTTCTTAGCATTCTTTTGGTACAGATCTTACATGTTTCAAGGGATAGAGGGTGATTGTGACATTTTAACATTTTTGCCTGCCAGTGTGTGGGTAGCCGAATGAAGGACAAAGCAAAGAATTTGATTTTTTGTAGCTCCTCTTTATATCTAGGCAGATTTCAAACTGAGCAGGTAAAGATGTGATGCCAGCACTTCTTGCTCTCGTTTCCTTTCCCTTACCCTGCACACATACGTTCTCTTTCTTCTCCCTCCAACTGAGCAGACAGGCAGAATGGAAAGGATGGAACAGATGGGAGCGAAGCATGGTGGGAGAGATACCAGACTGTAGTAAGAAGAGGCAGCAGAAACAAAGGGAATGGAAAAGTAGGAAAAAGAGAAGAAAAGGTCTGAGTTATATTTTTCAAGGAAAAAGGAGAGCCAGAAAGAGGAAGAGATGTGTGGGGGGAAATAGCTATGGAATCTAGGAACATTACCCATAATATTTAAACAACCATCAAAATTCCTGAGTCATCCCAATGGATGAATATTTAAATCTACTACCCATTTATAACGTCTCTTACCTTGGTAGTAACCAATGAATTACAATTCATATTTGAGACTATGTTTCTGGCAGGCAAGCAGAAATGAAATAATGGCATGATTCTGGAGAAGGCAGATGGGTTTCAGGCTATAGATAAAAGGAGGAGTGAAGTAGCACCTTAATTTTCAAATTTAAGCACTGATTTTACTCCCCCAGCCCACAAAAACCCTACAGTCTGCCTGGATATGAACTCTAATGAACAATACAATTAGATAGCATCTGGCCTAACCCATGCTGTATCTGAAATGTTTCTGTTTCTTGAATCACGTTGGAACAGTCAAACTGTGCACATAATTAGCCCAGTTAACTGCATGATCTTATTACTATTATTACCTGAAGAAGAGCTCTGTGTAAGCTCAAAATCTTCTCTCTCACCAGCAGAAGCTGGTCCATTAAAAGATATTTCCTCACACACCTTGATCTTATTACTATTATTTTTATCTTCCTTCCCTAGCTCCCACCTGTTGGTTGTAGCATCTTGTTTTAAATTAGATGGTAAGGTTTTTGACTGTGTTTTTTGTGTTTGTACAGCACCTAGCATGGTGGAGCCCTGATCCTGATCATGGATTTTTGGGAGCTACTACAGTACAAATAAATAATTATAATAATCAAGTCCTCTGTATTTCTCACAGTGTGAACTGTGATGTGTGAAACCTTCAAAACAAAGGCAGATTGGTTTGGAAATTCATTATAAACTTCCCTCTCCCGCACATTTAGGCAGATTAGCCCAAATGCTTGCAGATTCAGGAACTTTGCATGATTTCAATCTTAATCCATGTAAAACCAGGTAGTTTAGGTTATATACCTGCATGCAGATGTCAGCTTTCTTTCCTGCTAATAAAGGCAGAAATCTTCAGCTGTTTCATATTCTCAAAATAAGTTGTAGAATCTCTTTTTGCATGGACCTCTGCAGTCTTATGGATGGAGCATGTATTTCAAACTGTACCAAGTAAAGTAGCTATAAATATAACATGAGGTAGACAGAGAAGCACAATAGGTATCTAAATCAACTTGTTTCTCCCAGCTGGCAGAAAGTCATAGTTCTGCATCTGCTTGACCAATAATGCAGGCATAGGAGAACCTAATATCAAATCTTTGAAGCCACATATCTTTGAATTATTTTGTCCCTGTCATTAAAGGCATTAATATTCTTTCCCCATTTCATGTGATACCAATTGTCATCTGTTTCTGCATGAATAGCCTGCAACTACTGAGTCAGATGAGAAGTTCAGGGAGTCCAAATTCATTAGGCATATGCTATAAAGTTCATTCTCTGTAAAGTTTTCAAATGGCTGTTTGTGCAGTGGCCCAGGAAAAATAACTGGCTTTAGTGATCATGGTAGATGTATTGCTAGCCTTTAAAGAATCTGATATCCACTTTCACAGACCCTCATTGGGCAATACTGTACTTCATATGATTCTGAGGTCTTGAACCTGTCTGTGATTTCTCCACTTTTTGGCAGAGGCATGCCACCAGTGTGAGACACACATATTTGTGTACTTGCACTTGGGGTAAAAAAATATCTTTGCATTTTTGAATTAACAAGTTTTAATACTATTTAACTGGTGGTGAAAGGGGTATCATCAAGGTGGTTTTATCATTTGTTTTGTGTTTTAATATGGGCTTTGTATTCTACAAAACTTTCTGATCAAGTATTTCATTATACGTAAGATATTGTATGAAATAGATGAACAATCCTTTCTTGTGCTGCAATAATGGCATCTTCTGGAAATTAGAAGCTAATGTTATCTCAGCAACAAAGTCTAGATTGTTTAAATAATGGATGTACATAATTTGCAAACAAGAATTCATCTATATAAATATCCCCAGAATGTTAATAAAAGGGCTCATGGTACCCCTGAAACAAATTCATGGTTTTTATTGGAACAGGCATCCACAGACACTTCTTTCTGCAGCATTCGCTCTGTTCTACTACATAAATTCTCATCAGAAGCAAAGCAGAAGTCAGTGGTGCAGGCTTTATGATACTTCAGGGTGCTACTGACAGAAGCAGACTGTGATGTGGTACTTTTACTCCAGATCATTCTCCCAAGCAGAGAATGATGTCACCAATGAAGGCTTCTAGTCTGGAGATAAAACCAGAGACTTCATACTATGTGGTAAAAGCACATAAGGAACAACAGCTGAAATAAGATACAATACAGAAAAGTAAGGATTCAGTTTCCATAGCTTATTTATTTATTTAGATTAAATAACGATAAAAATGCTCATGTTAATGTTCTAAGCAAAAAATAATCTTATACAAATAATGGATTAACTCAGCCAGCCTGTGATAGGGTCTGCTTACCCCACAGTAGCCCAGACAGTGTTAGGCCCATATTATTGAGAGTGGAAGTCCCACCTCCCCAGTGAGACTGGGCATGCGTCAAATGCTCTAGCAGAATAAAGGGAGGAAGCCCACGTCATTCTGGGCTTGAGGCCGCAGGGGAAGGACCTGTCTGGGAAGCTCCTGCAGAGGGCTAGCCACAGCTCTTGACTACACCGGGAATCAGAACCTCCCTGGACCCACCTGCATTCCGGCGACTGGAGGAGCCACCAGAGGCAACCGGCCCCACTGACCACAGTGACCCCAACATCTCATGGGAGACCCCAACACAGACTCTGGTAGGAAGTGACCAAGGGAGAGTGACAGAGTGGTACCTCCCATCCAGGAAACCTCAGCGTGCCTATACTTTCCATCAACTTCGGACCATGGAAGGAAGCAATTTTCAGAGTTCAAGAGCTCACATTGAGAATGTCCTGCTGGCAGGCTCCTCTCTTTTATAACCATCAGCATGCAGCTTGAATCTCTTGGCTGACCACAACTGTTAAGCACATCATTTGTGAGGTAGGCTGGACCAGTCCACTTGGAGTTCTGTCGGTCAGGACCATCAACTGAAACTGTGCCCAGAGACTAATAGGTTCCCAGTGCCAATCCCAGAGCACAGGTGTCATATACTCCCAGCAACAACCCCTGCTTAATAAGTGAAAGGATTAATTTTCTATCAGCTTCCGTTTCTGAACAGTTTTGAAGTGTACCCTAATGTACAACACATTCCAGTAGTCTAATCTCCATGTGACAAAGACATGGATAGCTGCCACAAGGTCTGCATCTGAAAGAAAATATCATAACCCCCGGGCAGGTGCAGACTGTAAAAAACTGACTTGGTTATGCATTGTCCAACAGCTTGAGGCCTAAATTTGCTAGCAGTTGTGAGCTCTGAGTAAACACTCCCTCAATCAAAGGGATTTTACCTCCACGTTCTCCTCTGGCTGCATCCTCCAATCCACCAACATCACCTCAGTCTTGTTTGGGTTGAGTTTCAGCCAGCTCACTCTCATCCATATCCCAATCCCAACAAGGCATTGGCTGAGGCGCTGAATCACATTCTTGGAGTCAGACAAGAGAGAGACATACATTTGGGTGACACAAGCATACTGAAAATATTGCATCATATGCCTCCTTATAACCCCCAAATACACAATGAACAGGAGTGGTACCCTGCAGCATCACACACGTGAGATGGGAAGCAATTCCCCATGACTGCCATGTAGCCACTAAAGGGCCTTTCAGTGGTAATTATAATGTTCTGCCCTGACTTATACACTCTAGAAGCACATTGACATAAGTAAGGTGATATGGCAGGATGGGGGATTAAGTGTGGGAAAGATTTGGCCTATGGCATATTTTAAACATCTACTGGGTAAGTTGGGGGGAGATACCAGATGGTCACAGAACTAATCAAAGATTTATTTTTGTAAATAAATATTATCCCCAAAATCAATGTTGTTTAATCTACTTGTTCTGATTTTCTGCCTAATTAAGTTTTATGGACTATAGCTTGTAGTCCATTTGAGGTAGCTGTTGTGGACCAGTTCTGTTGCCACTCACCAGCCTGTGTGGTAAGATTCCCTCCACTTTCACCTTTTCAGAGAACTCCCAGAACCCACCTCAATTACCTGAGCTCTGCACTGAGCTTAGAATTTTCCCCATAATGTTTGGGATAATAAACAAAAGCCACGTGGTTTACCTTTAGGATAATGTGCATCATGTTGGCATTTATTTGAAATGAAATTAGGGGTGATATTAAAGGATCAGTCATGCAAAGAGTCGTGGCAGATCATCTGCTGGATTCTTTGTTTAAAACAGTAGGGTTTGGGGTTTTTTAGGGAAGAGATAGAAATGCTAGACCAAAATTCAGTTACAATATTCTATAGAAATATGTTATATTTTCTCTGGACAGTTTTTAGATTTTATTTTTAATTATAGTTCCATGGATGGCAATACTCCCTATATTTCCTCAACAAAATACTGTTTGAGATGTATTTACCCCTCAGGCCAAACACCAAGGTTAGCAAAATTCCTGTTAGTCTTTAACTATGGATGCCATAGATATTTTATTCTGTATTTTACAATGAAAGCTACTGTACATACCCTAAATGTCCCACAACTATGTACTTGTGAAGATGGGAGGTGATGGATTGGAGAAGCTATTCGTCTGAGGAGGATAATTTAAACTAGGACATCTGCTCATAACAACCAAGGATCACTTTACAAACAAACTTATATTAGGTGTATTTGCTCCAAAAGTGTATACTTTGTTTCTGAAAAATATACCAAATTTGTTGATAGTGTAACATGAGGCTAAGCCTGTGATACTTTAAATGGGAGAAGGAGTTGGGCAGGGGCTAGTGAAGATCTTGCAGGAGTCCACAGTATACTCCCTCCTCCCCCACCATGTTATTTTAAAATGCATGGTGCAATAAGGAGCATTGTGCTGGAAATAGTGGAGAATTATAGTACCAAGAGACTCTTGTAAGTTCCTAACCCCCTACAGTATGTCACTGACCAGGAGTGAACATTTCGTGATTTTTTTCCCTATTAGTCCTGTTGAAAGCAGATTTGAGTCATGACCACAGTGAAAACTGGTTGCTGATTAACCCATATAGCCTGTCACCTAAGAGATTTGTGATGTAAAATATTACTTGAACTTTTTAAATAAATAACTGTAATTTCCATTTAATTGATTTTTGACCATGAAATACAATTATTCAATGGTAATTTAGCTCAGGATAGAAGCTACTAGCGCAGCAGCGGCATATAAACTGGTGAGGAGGATGCTGTAAAAGTGGTGTGTATGAGAGAAAGACTCCATTTATTACGGGTTAGCTCACATTTGCACTGTAGTTAGCTCAATATTGTTTCTTTTTCCTACAATGTAATTATCAAAGACAACATAATTTACAAGGAAACCTTTGAGGAAACATATGGAAGCCTGTGCTGTGCAAACAATAAAGATCCTGGTTTGAGAACAATTCTCTTGCCCTGCTTTTAGGATTGCTGTGTTTATTAGTTACTATAGCTCCCAGGGGTGTACGTGGCACTTTACAGAACAAGCAGGAATGCATGGTCCCTGTCCCGAACAGCATACAATCTAAACTTTGCAAACTAAACCACTTAGAGGAATTCATGAAACAATACCATGCAGAAGCCCATTCTTTGTACCTTGCTAAAGACAACAATTTGAACCTCAGACATTTCAGATTATGTCCTATATCTACAGTCCATGATATTTGAGTGAGTTCTAAGTTCCTCACAGAACGGAGGTGGTAAAGGTAGAAGGAGAAGCAGTAGGGGGAGGGAGCAGAAGAGAACCATATAGAGCAGGTGGAATGAGGGTACTGTGAGAGAGGGACTGCGAGGGGGTTGGAGCAAATGGCCAATCGGGACAGAGGAGAGAATGTCCAGAGTAAAAATGGAAAAAAGCAGTTGTGCACTGATGACGTCATCCATGTCTAAAAGTCTCTGCTGCAGGTGCTTGTCTCTACTCCTGTGTGTCTAGGTGGCCCCTATGAGCAGTTTCTATTTCTTACCAACGCTCACATTGTGTGGTTGGGGGAAAGGAGCGGGGGCAACATGAGCTAGGGAAAGTCTACCCCTCACAGTTATGACTCTGGGGAGCACTGACCATCTTTTTTTATTTCTGGTTTGGATAGGATCGTTTTCGGTACAAAGTCCAAGTCTTTATGTATTTGCTTTTTCAAAACTCTGTGTCATTAAATATTTTTAGGGTTAGGTTTATTTCATATTTTTATTACTAAAAGTAAGCAACATTTTTAAACTCATGACCAAGTAACCCAGTTTACATAGTCAAGAGGGGAGAGATGCTTACAACTAATCACTGGAAGAATGGTGAAGCTCTGTATGCCCCAAGGTTATAATAATGCCAATTGCACATCTATTTTCTGCAAAGGGAAACAAATTGTGGGTTCTCATAAAGTTTAACCCAGTTTGGAGTTCTTTTTTACTTGCAGCAAGAATTATTATTGCTGTTGCCAGATGTGAGCCAGTTACCCAACAATCAGCAAATGGCTTGCAAAAATCTGGTAGGTGGTTGCAGTTGAAAAAAGGATACATACCACATAGGTCTGTTATTTTTGGATTGATTTGATATTTAATAATTGTCTGGAACGTGGATAGGCATTTTTATGTTTGTAAATCCCTAATAAACAACTAATCAGCAGGAATACATGTTAGGGGGCTTATTCCATCATCCGCTCGCTTCCCTGGTCCTTCCCACATGAACAGAGAGCAACAATACCCGAAGTCTGAAGGTGCAAACAATTCAATGTATGGGGTGAACTTCCTGCAAGCATGATTCCAGTTTCCTTCCTCAGTATCCCCCTTCCCAGCTCTGACATCACAGAATCTTGCCTGTGTCCTTGTTGCCATTCCACTCCCCTTAGTGAAACATGATTCCAATTCCCCCACCACCATTCTCTGTTCCCATTCCCCCCCTGTCATAAACAGATAGTTAAGAGTTAATAGAACAGAAGTACTTTGTCTCTTTTGCCTGTAAAGGGTTAAGTTCAGTGAGCCTGGCTGTCACCTGACCAGAGGACTAATCAGGGGACAGGATACTTTCAAATCTTGAGGGAGGGGAGTCTGTGTGTGTGCTGTTAGTTTTTGGTGGTTGTTCTCTCTGGGTTCTGAAAGTGACCAGACGTGCAACCAGGTTTCTCTCCAATCTCTCTGATGCAGTCTCTTATATGTCCAGAATAGTAAGTACTAGGTAGATAAAGCGAGTTAGGCTTATGTTTGTTTTCTTTATTTGCAAATGTGTATTTGGCTGGAAGGAGTTCAAATTTGTATTTTGCTGAAAGGGTTTTAATTTGTACTTGTATACTTAGGCTGGGATGGTATTCCCAGTGTCTATAGCTGAAAGACCCTGTAACATATTCCATCTTAAATTTACAAAGATAATTTTTACTGTTTTTTCTTTCTTTAATTAAAAGCTTTTCTTGTTTAAGAACCTGATTGGGTTTTTTTTATTCCGGTGTGAGATCCCAGGGGACGGGGTCTGGATTCACCAGGGAATTGGTGAGGAGAAAGGAGGGAAGGGGGAGAGAAAGGTTAATTTTCTCTCTGTGTTAGGATTACTTTCTCTCTCAGGAAAAGTCTGGGAGGGGGAAAGAGAAGGAGGGGGGAAGGTGGATTTTCCTCTCTGTTTTAAAATTCAAGTTTAAATCACAGTAATCTTCCAAGGTAACCCAGGGAGGGGAAGCCTGGGAGAGGCAATGGTGAGGGAAAGGGTTTACTTTCCTTGTGTTAAGATCCAGAGGGACTGGGTCTTGGGGGTCCCTGGGCAAGGCTTTGGGGGGACCAGAGTGTACAAGGCACTGGAATTCCTGGTTGGTGGCAGCGCTACAGATTCTAAGCTGGTAATTAAGCTTAGAGGAATTCATGTTGGTACCCCATCTTTTGGACACTAAGGTTCAGAGTGGGGAATTATACCATGACACCTCCTTACTTCCTAATTGACTGCAGACTATATAGTAAAACTTGAGTTTTGCTTAGCTATACCTTAACCAATCATTTTACTAAAATTAACAAATCAGTCCTAACATATTGTAACATGATAATTTAACCAATTATACCCCACCACCTTACTTGGTTTACACCCAACAAAATTAATTATACAGCAGACAGAAACAATCACAGAATCAAACAGAGTATACAGACAAACAATAGGGAAGTGGAGACTACAGTGATAGAACAATACAGAAATGAGGATTTCACATCCCAGCTATTGATATGTGAGTTCTTGCCAGACAGGATGCTATCGAACTAAGTTTCCTTTTACATCTTCTAGGCTCTTCTCTTTCTCTGGAGGTGATAGGATTGTATTCCTAACAGCCCAATAGCACCTTTTTTCAATGTGACTAGTTTGGAATGTAAGGATGTGACCATTCACTTCCCAGCTTATGGCTGCCTCTGCTGCCTAGGCCTGGTCTACACTAGTCAGTTATTTTGGAATTAGCCAAGTTAATTTGGGGGAAAAAATGATTCCGTCCACACAACCAAACCGTTTTTTTCGATTTAAAGGGCTCTTTAATCCGATTTCTGTACTCCACTTCGGCAAGTGGAGTAGCACTTAAATCGAGATCACAATCCTGGGTTAAAGTTATTGTGGATGCAATTCAACATTATTGGCCTCCGGGAGCGATCCCAGAATTCTCCCTTGTGACCGCTCTGGACTACACTCTCAACTCCGATGCACTAGCCAGGTGGGCAGGAAAAGCCCCAGGAACTTTTGAATTTAATTTCCTATTTGGTCACCATTAGCACAGGTGACCATCAGCACAGTCCATCATCACAGGTGACCATGCAGAGTCCACCATCACAAGAGATCACACAGTCTGATTCGCAGACGAGCTCCAGCATGGTCCGAACGGGAGGTACTGGATCTCATCGCATGCTGGGGAGAGGAGTCTGTTATGGCAGTACTACGTTCCAAAAAAAGGAACCCAAAAACATACACTAAAGTATCCAGGGCCATGATGGAAAGAGGCTACTCCAGGGACATAAAGCAGTGTCGTACAAAAATCAAGGAGCTTAGGTAAGCATACCAAAAAGCCAGGGAGGCAAACAGGCACTCTAGGTCACAGCCCCATACATTCTGCTTCTACCGTGAGCTGCATGCAGTTATGGGGGGGTGATGCCACCACTACCCCATCACTGTCTGTGGACACCAGCAAGGCCCCCCCTTTTATATGGCGAGCCCACCAGTTTGAAAGCATTGAAATGAACATAGAAGAAGTAGAACCCCGTGTGCCCCTAGACTGCTTGCAACTGAATTCTGTTGCCCGGCTATGTGTGATGGCTTACTCACACCAAAGTAGCAGGCACTTCAGTATAAGAGGCAAAATGCTAACTTGTACAGAAAGAACACGTGCTGTGTACTATGAATTGCTTGTTTCACTGAGGAGTGTCCCCTGTGTTCTCTGAAACATATCTTTTAAAATACTAACCTCCCTTTTTCTCCTCCCACAGGTGCAAATGTTTCAACGCAGCCCCTATCTACTCCGTCCCAGAGGCTGGTCCAGAATAGAAGGCGGAAAAAATGAACTTGGGACAACATGTTCGCCGAGCTCATGCAGTCCTCCTGCACTGATAGGGCCCAGCTGACTGCATGGAGGCAAACAATTTTGGATTCCCGTAAAGCATTACAGGAACACAAAGAGAGGAGGGACGTGCGTGATGAGAGCAGGCAGGACACTATGGTCAAGCTCATGGGGGGAGCAAACTGACATGCTCCCCTGTATGGTGGATCTAATTCAGGAAAGGCAGCAAGACCACAGACTGCTGCTGAAGGCCCTGTATAACTGCCCTCCCTCCTCCCCAAGTTCCATAGACTCCTCACGAAGATGCCCAAGAACATGAGTGGGGAGGCTACGAGGACCCACATACTCAACCCCAGAGGATTGCCCAAGCAGCAGAAAGCTGGCATATGCAAACTTTTGATTTGGTTTCTGGACTTGTCCATCCCTCCTCCTCCACTCCCCTAAACCAATACCCCTTCTCCCCCTGGTCTATCTTCTGATTTCTCTCAATGTGTAGTGCAACAAATAATAAAGAACGGTTTTAAAACAATTTTGACTTTATTTCCGTTCATATATATAAGAGGCAGGTAACTTCAAGAGAAATAAACATAGTTAACTATCACACCATACCCTGGCCAGTCATGAAACTAGCTTTCAAAGCTTCTCTGATGCACAGCGCTCTTCTAATTGCCCTGTTGTCTGGCTGTGCGAAATTGTCCGCCAGGTGAGTTGCCTCAACCTCCCACCCTGCCATAAATGTCTCCCCTTTACTCTCACAGATATTGTGGAGCACAGAACAAGCAGCAATTACAATTGGAATATTGGTTGTGCTGAGATCTAACTGACTCAGTAAACTGTGCCAATGCGCTTTCAAACATTGAAAAGCACATTCTACTACCATTCTGCACTTGTTCAGCCTATAGTTGAACTGCTCCTTACTACTATCCAGGGTGCCTGTGTATGGCTTCATGAGCCATGGCATTAAGGGGTAGGCTGGGTCCCTGAGGATAACTATAGGCATTTCAACGTTCCCAACAGTAATTTTCTGGTCTGGGAAGTAAGTCCCTTCCTGCAGCTGTTCCAACAGACCAGAGTTCCTGAAGCTGTGAGCATCATGCACCTTTACCAGCCATCCCACGTTGATGTCAGTGAAACATCCCTTGTGATCCACCAGTGATTGCAGCACCATGGAAAAGTACCCCTTGTGGTTTATGTACTGGCCGCCCTGGTGTGCTGGGGCCAAGATAGAGATATGAGTTCCATCTATCACGCAGCCACAGTTAGGGAACCCCAGCGCATTAAAGCCATCCACAATGGTCTGCACATTTCCCAAAGTCACTACCCTTGATAGCAGCTGGTCAATGATTGCATTGGCTATTTGCAGCACAGCAGCCCCCACAGTAGATTTGCCCACTCCAAACTGATTCCAGACTGACCGGTAGCTATCGAGTGTTGCTAACTTCCACAGGGCTATGGCCACTTGCTTCTCAACTGTGAGGGCTGCTCTCATTTTGGTGTCTTTGTGCTTCAGGGCAGGGGACAGCAAGTCACAAAGGTCCATGAAAGCGGCCCTACGCATACAAAAGTTTCACAGCCACTGGGAAGCATCCCAGACCTGCAACACTATGCGGTCCCACCAGTCTGTGTTTGTTTCCCGGGCCCAGAATCAGCATTCCATGGCATGAACCTGGCCCAACACCACTATGAACTCCCAATCGCCACATGCCTTGCTTCTAGGAACGTCTGTGTCCATGTCCTCATCAGTATAGTAATCGTGCTGTCGTCAGTTCCTCACTTGGTTTTGCAGGTACTGTACATACTGCTGGATAATGCACGAGGTATTTACAATGGTCAAAACTGCAGCGGAGATCTGAGCAGGCTCCATACTTGCTATGGCGGCTGCATGGGTAATCCTGGCAAAAGGGTGCAAAACGTAGGAGAGCTGTTCAGTTCAAGGTGACTGATAAAAGATGGTAAATGGTTGTCTTCTGTAGCTTTCACGGAGGCAGGAAGCTCGCTAGAGCTGCAAGAGCGGGAGAGTAGAGTTTGAGGTGGAAGCTGTGCAGCTGAGTTCACGATGGCCGAAAAACAGTGGGAAATTGTTGCCTTCTGTAGCTTCCACAGGAGCCTAGGATAGACAACATGGAGACATTAGCTAGCGATGCAAGAGTGGGAGAGCAGAGTTTGCTGCGGAAGCTGCGCTGCTCGGTTCATGGTAGCCAAAAAAAGGCGGGAAATGGTTAGATAAAAGAGTAGATAGAGATGAAAGGACATGCGAGGTGGATTCATAGTACCAGGAGACAGACGATGCACTGTACTGCACCGTTTGCTGGCAGTATAATGTCTGCCATAGCTTTCACAGAGGGAGGAGCAAGTGACAACACATACCCAGCAAAGAGTCCTGTGGCACCTTATAGACTAACAGACGTTTTGGAGCATGAGCTTTCGTGGGTGAATACCCACTACGTCAGATGCATGTCATGCTCATGCTCCAAAACGTCTGTTAGTCTACAAGGTGCCACATGCTCCCAAACGTCTGTTAGTCTATAAGGTGCCACAGGACTCTTTGCTGCTTTTACAGATCCAGACTAACACAGCTACCCCTCTGATACTTAACACACACCCAGAAACACTTGCAAGAATGTTTTTGCCCCATCATGCACTGGGAGCTTAACCCAGAATTCCAATGGGCGGTGGGGACTGTAGAAACTGTGGGATAGCTTCCCACAGTGCACTGCTCTGACATTCAATGCTAGCCTCAGTACTATGGATGCACTCCGCTGAATTCACATGCTTTAATGGGGACACACAATACTGAATGTATAAAATCGCTTCCAAAAATTCGAATAGAACAAGTTTGAATTAATTTCATACTGTAGACGTACCCTTAGCCAAAAGCTTAGCCTAAGAACAGGGCCTCAGACTGTCACAGTGAGAGAAGGCTCTTACACAGACCGGGATTTTGATTCTTTCTTTTATACCTCTATAACTAGCTAAGTGATAAGAACACACCTAAATTCTTAAAGTATAGGCCTTTGCAGGTAGGCCTGAATATCTATATCCTAACAATACAAACACAATTTACTTGGACACTTTTTGTTACCATCCCCTCCCCTCAAAAATTCAGCAATTGCTACTGCACAAGGGAGACTAGCTTCATTCTGTGACAGATGGAAATCTAAAATCTGTGGATAGTTTGCAAGCCTTTTGCCCCTTGATCATGATGATAAATATATCAATCTATTCCTGTTCCCTGAGGCCTGTGGGCACATATACGGTCAGACATTTGTTAGTCTATTTGAGAAATAATAGTTAAAAAATCACTCTAAATCACTACTATTGGTTTCATTCTGGAAACAATGTAATGTTATATTTTTAGTGGGTTAGTAACCGCTTCTCATAACTAACAATTGATTTCTTTATATCATAGGCCAAGCCTTCACCATGATTCTTAAAAGTGTCAGCTTAAATATATTACTTTTATATGCAACTGTATAAAGCTAGGAAATAGGCTCTGACAATTTCAGGAATCTTGTCTTAAAAACTTATGACTACCAGTTGATGTTAGGAAAGTTGTTATGAGAATTGTTGTATCATGGAATGCTTTTAAGTGCATGGGGAATCCACCATTTGCTGACAAGGCTATAAGCATATCTCTCCCAGACCAGATACAATGTAGAATTGTTAACTTGATGACTGTGCTCTGGACTGCACAACTGGTATGCAAAGAAGGTTGTCGAGCTGGGAGAAGCTACTTCCTCTAGCATGTCTGCAAGGGGCTGGTGAACTGAAGAGTGGGAAAGTACTAGCCACAGAACAAAAGAACCAGGTGTTGACAGGGTGGGGAGTGTGTAAACTCAAGAGACTTACTGAAACAGGAACAGGAAGCTTTGGGCAGGAGAGGGGAAGAGACGGGTACACTTTTTGTAGCAGGGTGATCCTGTTATTGGAGACCAACCAAGGTCAGAGAAAGGTAGTTGGTCTGGAAAGACTCCATGATTCAGAAGAGAAGTCATAAGCTGCAAGGGAAGGATCCTGGAAACCGCCACAGTATCTGCCCATGCCCTAAAGGACTCTGCAGAGTGGTGAGGAACTGAAGGCAAGGAAATGTGCATAGGTGTGCTTCTTATTTCATACAGATCTGTGTTTTTCTCATGGTACGAAGTAAAAAGCAATGGTGTTTTAAAATCCTGTGCAGTCTATCTGTGTGTTTGCTTGCTTGCTTTTATTGACATGTGCCCATGAAGAGGTAGATTGTAAATCCAGAGCACACACACAGCTGGACTTCTGGGAGAGGGTGTATTAAAACTAAGGAAGAATATGAGGGGACAGCACTGGTTCTAGGGACTAGGCAGTTGGACTGCGTGGTCTCAGAACAGGTTATTAGATGGAGAATCTGCACCCTGAGAGTGTGCCTAGAGATCCCAGAATAGGGCCTGGATTCTGTTCAGACTCCGGAGCCTTAAAGCACACAAGGTCAAGTTGGGTGGATCCCCTCAGAGCAGTCTGGTGAGTTTCCAATGGTGGGAGTTCAACCAGATCTGTGGCATAGACCTACTTTAAAGCTATTTTCTTAAACACATCCCCATCTTTTGTAAATTCTCCAGAATTTGAATATGGGACAAATTCAGCTGAAACTAGACTTCACAAATGTTTCTTTTGGGGAGAACTAAGAAATTTTGTAAAATTTAGATGGGAGTATATTGATTACAGTACAGGAAGGGTTTGATTTCTCCAGTGTAAGATGGCTAAGCAGAGGAGGGAAGAAGAAAGTCCCAAGGAGCTAAGCAGTATGGAAGTCATTATCTAGGACTAGAGCATCAGTCAGTGCAAACTCAGGGAACATAACCAGTCTTTGGTTACCTGGCAAATCAGCATTGTGCTGTAATTTGGTTTTGTTCTAAGATTCAGAGGTATGCTGAGTTATCACACTATCTTATTTTAACTTTGAGTACATGTATTGACAGTCTTCAGGATTATCTCCTTTTTTTTTTTTTACATTTTCTGACTGGACCATTAAGAAGCCAACCAGGAATTCTCTTGAGAGGATACATTTTATTGAGGAAACCATTGCATAGATGCCAAGGGCCACAGTATCAGCTGGTGCAATCTGTTTTAGCTGAAATTGATTTACATCAGCTCAGAGTCTAGCCTATTGTCTGCATTGGAATGGGGTTGTAGGATGGGCTGCTCTGCAGCTGAATTCCTTTTGGAGCTCAGGTGGCATACATATTTCACTGAAAGCTCCACTACCAGAATATTAGGTGGCATGCAAGGTGCCAGACATGGCCTTGCATTCATTCTATCTCTTCCCAACCCTTTTAAGAAACTAGCACTAGAAAGAGGAGCTAGCCAAGCTCATCCCCTCCAAGACTGGTACTGGCCTCTGTAGGGGAGCATGTGATGTGGGAAAAGTCCTTGCAACTTGTCCCTCCTTTATACATGGTTGGAGGACCAGGCAGAATCTTGCCATGCTGACCAATATTGTGCAATCTTGAATTGCAACTATTTCTTTCTTATGCATATATATTGGTTGTGATTTACTGATATTATTCCTTTAAAATATGCACTTCAGGCATCCTAGTTTGGGGTTCGAAAGCTACTGGAGTTGCACCAGTTATGAATCTGTCCCAGTGATGCCAGACAATGGAAAGCAGAGAATAGTCAAATAAATGTAAGCAGAAAAGTTAGGCAGTGAGAAATATCAACATCACCTAAACTGTTTACAGCCTATCTGAAAGAAGATTTCCACAAATGGAATAAAAATGCCAAAATATTTAGACACTTGAGATTTATAGACAACAGTGTGCTAATATCAGATGAGATAATCTTGGGGGATTAATGTCCACAATAAGGGAACTGCAGCAAGAAAGCGCAAAGGTTGAACTACGAACATGAAGCAAGCAAATATAATGTCAGCTGCATCTGATCAGAAATAGTGCCTTCTGCAAAAAGAAACATTCTGGTAAAAGATGTTGATGAATTTAATATAGGTTTTCAGCGTAGCTACTGTGAAAACAGAAGGCAAGTCCTGAGAGAAGGAAAATCGAAAACAAAGCTGGGTTGGAGCACTCTTATGAATTCTACAATTGTCTGAAAAATTGACTCTGCTGGCTCTTCAGGTATTTAATAAATATATTCTGCTAACAATGATGAAGGGGTGCATGTGTTTATGCCAAACAGACATCCAGGAGATTATTCATATCTGAAATGTATAGCAATAACTGGTACTAAATAGAATAGCTAGCTCAAAAAAACAGGACACTCAGTGTCAGGAAGCAGTATCTGCAGCACACCTAGTCTCTGAGCATCCTAATGAACACAGATAACCTGTAGAAGGCTGCCTAATGAGCTATACCACCTGATTGGCTAGAAAAGTCAGCAGACCAGCACTTAAGCCCAGCTGCAACAACTGTTCAGTGGCTGCTTAAAACATTTGCCCACAGATGTAATAGCTCCTTTGTGTTCCCAGCCCTATTCCTGCCTTAGACCTAGCCTTGCCTTGCTCCAGGTAACTCATTTCTGACTCTCAGTTCTGATTCCTGACCTCTGGCTCTGGCACCTGGCTTCTGACTATAGTTCAGTCTCAGGGCTTTGATTCTTGGCTGCTGACTCCTGCTCAGACCACTAGCTATAACTGCCCATGTCCCAGTCTCTGGTACTCAGTGGACAAAACTAAATCATAGAAAGCAGCTGTGGCTAGAGAAGAGAAATTAAGGCTGCCAAATGGGTGCGATTACATTTGCCACAATAAGATGAACAAAGCACAAGACAGGAGAGGGAAAAACAACAACTTTCAGAAGCTTTAGTTGCCTGGTAAAGTTATTGCTGATGCTAAATATGGCACTATAAATTTTAACCTTGGTAGACATTTTATGTTTTCAGATCATTTGGGATATAGTGTATTGTATTATACCAGAGTAGCTGTTTAAAAGAAACTGAAATGATTGAGAATGGATTGTGATAAACTTTGAAAAAGAGAATTGCTGCCACACATCTGCTGTGGCTGTATCTTTTAGGAGGAAATATCCTTCCCAAAAAGTGAACTAACTTATTAATTTCAAAATGTTCTTGCAGGGATAACCTTAAGACACAGTCTTGGTTTCATGAGGATTTCAGTGGGACAACAGTCACATGGCCTGTATTTGCATACTTCAGTGCTATGACAACATACAAGTGGTGAGCTTCTACTAAAGAAAACCACTAGTTAGGTGTCTTATTAAATTCTGCTAGAATAAATCCACACATCACTTGGGAGGAATACAAAGAAAGGGAAGTGAGAGAACATCAAAACATTAATCTATATTTTGTGAAAGTCTCAGAAAAATAACTCAGAAAGCTACTCATTGGTAAAGTAATTCTGTGACTCTAAGTTCCTCTGAGCTCCCTAGTGCTGTTGCTTGGAGGGTAGTGATAATGAAGGAGCAGAAGCAAACAGAACAAGAAATGTGAGTGGGAGTATGTCTGGAAGTAAATATGCCTGGCTGCTCAGCATGAATCTGATGCAGTGTGACTGATTCAATATGGCTGAGCTTGAGTAAAAGAGCATACTGATTCAATGCAACTGCGAGGATAAAAGAGCATGTGTATTGTAAAGGGTTATCTCACTAAATGTACAAGTAGAAGAGGAGTTGAGCAAAGTGAAAGAAACTCGGGAACACATCAGAAACATAGTGGGATACTAGGGGCAAAAGGATGGCCTTCCCAGAGGGGCCAATCTTGATAATCAATAGAAATTCCATGCTATAATACTGACTCCTAAATTAGTATCAGGGAGAACAATCAAGTACATGACATTATGTCCTTTCTGGCTGATTTGTCCCTGAGATAGAACAGAATGAAGAGCTACCTTATATAACAAGTTAAACTGTGACATCTGAAGTATTTGCAAGGAGCTATTGTTAGCTCTGTAGGATATTCAAATAGGTTATGCAAACAGGTATTCTGGACACACACAATGAGCTGTGTGACCAGGATTTTCTTCTAGATTTGAGTAGCAACTTTTTTCCTATAGATATAAATAAATATATATTGGAGGTAGTGCAATGGCTCCCCTGCCCCTTCCTGCCACTTATGACTTATAGGACATCCTATAAGTGAGCTGAATGATTCACCTAATTTGTATTCAGTTTGTGTCTAGCCACTGCCTCACAGCTTACATAGTCAATTGGTGTGCCCCATAAACATGTGCTAAGCTACCTCATAATCCTACTTCAATTCCTCTGTGATGTTGCACTCCATATGTTTTATGTTTTATGGAATTAGGCTTATGATGTAACTGGAATATGCTTTATGCAAAGGTTTCTTGTAAGGTATCATAACAAAGATTATAACCTACTGAATATATTCTTCCTATTAGTATGCATGTATCATTCTTGTATCTGAAGTTAGAAATATGAAGTATAACTCTGAGGTCCTATTGTAATTATGCAAAGTGTGGGCCATTAATGGTAGTTTAGAATCTCGATGGCTCTCATTGACTAGGACAATTGGTTGTAAATTGTTTATTTACCTGCAAACCTTCCTGTGTATGTATTGGCCAACCTAGGAAGCATGGAGACTAGGAGGTCTTACAGTGACATGTGACCATGTCACATGATGCTGAAAGCCATCTTAAATCTGGTACTTTTCTATTTAGGAGGGGTGGGGACCCAGAGAGACAAAAGATTCCTGCCTTATGCTAAAGCTATAAAAGGGGGTGTAGCAGGACAAAGGGGGGCCAGTCATGAGAAAACCCCTGTTTACCACCTGAAATGTCTGCTGGCACTAACAAGGACTGTACCATGGGAAAGGATTGGGCCTAGACTAGAAAGGAGTCTAGTCTGTGAGAGGCTTATTGGAACATCTCTGAGGGTGAGATATTACCTATAATCAATTTCTTAATGTACTAGGCTTAGACTTGCGTGTTTTTGCTTTATTTTGCTTGGTGACTTACTTTGTTCTGTCTGTTATTACTTGAAATCACTTGAAACCTACTTTTTATACATAATAAAATCACTTTTGTTTATTAATAAACCCAGAGTAAGTGATTAATATGTGGGGGAACAAACAGCTGTGCATATATCTCTATCCGTGATAAAGAGGGCAAACAATTTACAAATTTACCCTTTATAAGCTTTAGACAGAGTAAAACAGATTTATTTGGGGTTTGGATCCCATTGGGAGCTGGGAGTTTGGGTGCTGGAGACAGGTGCTGAACTGTTTTCAGTTAAAGTCTGAAGCTTTGGAGGCACGGACCAGACCCTGGGTTTGTGTTGCAGCAGGCTAGCATGTCTGGCTCAACAAGACAGGGTTCTGGAATTTCTAAGCTGGCAGGGAAAATGGGCTCAGAGGTAATTTCAGCACATCAAGTGACAGTCCCAAGGGGGGTCTCTGTGACCAAACCAGTCACACCCTCCTTTAAAACTCTCCTTTGCCATGATGCCTACAAAAAACTTGACATGGCTAGGCTACTGGTATGCTGCAAACACTGCCTGTCTTGCTGACTAGTATTATCTCCTTGTTCCCTTGCACCCCGCCCCCCCAATCTGTCTATATCCAGGGACCATCTTATTGTTCTGTGTTTATACAGCACCTAGTATAATAGCACTTTGGTCCAGGACTAGAGCTTTTAGGAGGCTACAGTAATACAAAATTATAATAATAAGTCAAGTGAGGCCAAAGGGGTTATAACAGGCTATCAAATAAGAATTCTCCCCTCACTTCCATCAGTGTTCACATTAATACACCCACTTTGCCCTCAGGTTCCACAAGTGTCAATGGCAATGGGAGGCAATAGGGCTCTGAAATATGTATGCCTTCCTGACAAGAAAGATAAGGATCCATGAACTGGCTTAAAGCTTAACCACGCATAAAAGTTGTGCTGCTTTAATATGCCAGTCTAGTTAAAGTGATACAACTCCCCTTACTGTGGATTCATTTCTACCACATAACTATATTGCTAAAATTCTCCACCCCCCACCCTACCCCCAACTGATATAGATATGGCACAAAAACCAAGGGTAGACCAGGCCTGAGAGAGAAAGTAAGAACTGGGCTAAAGATGCAGATGTAGTGGAATGAACTTTGCCTGACCTCCTGCTTCTTACATCTTTTAAGATGTTCAAAGATGCCTACAGTGCCCAACTCCAGCTGAAAATCAATGAGTTAGGTTCCTAATGCCCTTAGGCCCCTTTGAAAATCCCAGCTCGAACCAATGTATTTCCTATTTATTTTCCTGACAACTTGCTCTAACTTTGTATTCCCACTTGTGGGAGCACATCTGTAGAAACACCATATGATTTGGTTTATTCTCTGTATTGTTGCTGTGTGGATTTTTAATTGTTGTGCCCCACTCCAAAGAACTTCTGCTGGGAATACTTAAAAAAATGCTACTCCATAATGACGATTCTTTAATAATAAAAGAACCAATCTAAACCATCACCTTGGTCTCAGATGGAGCATTCTTTTAATTCCTTTTCCAGTGGATTTAAACTGTTTTTTCCGGGACCAGAAATAGTAAATATTTTTAGTATAGTATAGTAAAGTATTAAAATATTTCCATCCTGACTGTGAAAGGCTAGACTAAAAATCACTTCTCACATAAATGTACCCAGGCGCCTTGGGGACACAAGTTAAAAAATGATAAATAGGAAAGAAAGGAGGAGTGCGATTTTCAGCTACCTATCTAGACCACAGAAATTCAGATAAATTAAAATAACTATCCAGTCTTCTGGATATTCAGACAAATTAAACCAAACCTGTGAGTCTGTGATTCCCATTATTAGCTGAAAAAACTGAATGGAATAGACTTTGCAGCTCTCTGCTCTTTCATGTTGTCATCCTCTTGAACAATACAGCAGGATGATAACATTGCTAATAAGTTTAACTGAAAGAATATGGGCTGACCCAAGGAAGTATGAATCTCCAAATTAAAAATCAAATCTCTCCAAGAGCAGTGGAGGATATAGACAGAGAAACTCCCTGCCCCAGTTAGATCAACAATCATTTGGTTTGGAACAGGGACTTCGTTCTTATCTCTATGGTAAAAAGCATAATGTATATATACCGTGTGATTATAAAAAGATAAACATTCTTGCACTTAAAATTAGAATGACAGGTTGCATAATTATACAAAAAGCAGCATCACCTAACCAGTTTCAGTCTGCACCATATGTTCTGGAATTCACCACAAGTGTTCACCTGTTTTAAAACAAAAAAACAGAACCCCAAGTTAAAATATGATTTTGATGTACTCTTTTTTTCCTTTTCACCAAGTTTTATGTAATACATAATTGTGTGAAATAACATTATAAAGAGACCAGACCCCTTTTAATTGTGGGGAAATGGAACAATTCAGGACTGAAATTTGTATTTTATTACCATGTTTTTACAGTGCCACGGGTGCTCTGCAATGTTTTCCATAAAACGTTGAATGGATGGAAGGAGGAGGAGGGAGGAGATACCTTCAGGAATAATGTCACAGTACTATAGATAATTAACTAAATTCTACAGGAGCAACGTTCTGGAATGTTGTCACAGAAAGATGGTGGGACAGAATGTATAAACTCCTTGGTGTCTCCACAAACCTGATACACTCCATTCCCATTTTTCTGAACAAAAGGATCAGTCTAGATCAAGGATTCTCACACTGGTGCATTGCAAGTTTATTACATGGGAGGGGGGTCACAAGCCATCACCCGCTACCCCCAAACCCAGCTTCACCACCAGTATTTATAATAGAGTTAAATATAAAAAAATGTGTTTTTTAATTTATAAGGGGAAGGGTGCGTCTCACTCAGACTCAGAAGCTTGCTGTGAGAAAGGGGTCACCAATGCATAAGTTTGAGAACAACTGGTCTAGATATTGGACCAGATGGATTCCAATGAAAGTCAGGACTCAGGGAAGATCCACAGATAACTGAGGGGAATTGGAGAAAGGGGCCTTTGAGCCTAGCTTACTGAAAGCAGCTTTGCTGCATTTTGCAGGGCTTAAATAAGCTAATTCAATCTCTGGGGAAGGGACATTAGCAAAGGGAACCTTGCCCTATTTCTGCAGGTGTTTGAAGGAGTCTGCTGATGCAAACCTGAGAGTCAGGCTCTGTTATGTAAGTTGTTATATTTATTTATATATACTTTGCTTCTCTTTGAGTAGCAAATAGCCATCTCAGAAGCATTAGGCAGGACATCTGAGTCTGTTTTGTTTGCTTTTTTTTGTGATATCTAAAACTACTAAATGAGGCTTCTTTGAGAATGAGAGTTTCTTGTGTTACTGCAGGGGAACATTTTGTGATTTATACTGGTGCTTTCAAACTAAGTTTGCTCTCTGGCTAGATATTTAACTGAAGTGGACCTCTACACATGTACTTTTCTCCTTTATCATATATTTCTTTCTCCCTTTTCTTCAGTCTGTCACTCTCCCCCAACAGAAGTTGGTCTAATAAAAGACATTCACTCACCCATCTTGTCTCACCTTCTGTCCTAGTCAGAGAGGGGAGGAGAAGATTCTAGTACTTTGAAAATCAACATCTGGCATTCTCTTCTGTGAAGAAATTCTCACAGCTCAATAATTTAACTGCTGCCTATACATGCAAGAAGCATAAATTCTAGTCCTGGACCACTGCAGAATTAAGCTCCTTAAAGGAGATGTTTAAAGCAGTCAGGTTGCAAGGAAACCTTGATGCACTCATATAATTACCATCCAAAATAAGACGTGCATTGTGTAGCTAGCAAGCCAAACCACTACCTTGCCAGCGAATGCTGAAAACAGCCCCAGAATTGCAGTCACTGATTGAACTATGCAGGCCAAATCCTCAATTGGTAGAGTCAATGGAGCTGTATCAATTTTCACCATCTGAGAATCTAGCCCAGAATCCAGTCAAGATCTCAATGAGACAGTGAGAATGCTTAAAGTAAACTTCTCCTGTCTCATTCTAACTGAATGTTGGATTTGGGATCTCGCCTTCTTGCTGGCTCAGAACCCAACGACTAATCCTGATGAGTTATTTTTTATCTTCTGTGCTTGTCATTAAGCAACTGTTCCAGACTATGTAACAGATTTAAAGTAACTGGAAATGTAGCTAACCAGTGACTACTTATAAAGTTCAGAAAATGTCACTAAAAGGCTGCCAAGAAGACTAGTAAGGGAGAAACTAGAATCCAGTTAGCCTAGACAAAACACTCCAGTGTGGGGTTCACTTGTCACTGTCACAGGTGAAAAATGTTCACTGATAAATGATTTTGAAGGAACATACAGACTGAGGCAGTCCTCTTCTTGTCTGCCACAGGTTCAGACTTCACTAGTGAACACTTTACACTGTGATAGCTGCAGATCAATCCCAGGCTGGAGTTTTTCACCACAATTAAATAGTCTAGTTATGCTCTGAAATCCTAAAGAGTTGAATTAGGAGAGGGCAAAGAGTTAAAATGGTATGGTTCAGAATGAAGACACCAGGCCCAGTTTGTTCTCTTATTCCACTATATACAGGGAGTGTCCTGGGAACAGAGAGGTGCTTGGATTAGTCAAGGAGGTGGAAAAAAGAAAGAAAAATCCAAAGACAATAAAATATAAGAAATATTGTGCCTTTACAATTAAGTTTTTATACTGTGCATGTGGTATGTTATTTCCATCAAAGTCAACTGGAATTTTTCCATTAATGACAGTAGGAGCAGGAGGCTCCTGAATCTGTGCTCCTCTATCCATTAATTTTAGGATTTTATATAGAATTGTCAAGGTTCCTTCTCCACTCTGAACTTTAGGGTACAAATGTGGGGACCTGCATGGACACTTCTAAACTTAATTCTTAGCTTAGATCTGGTAACTCTGCCACCATCTAGAAATTTCAGTGTCTGGATCACTTCTTGTCCCCCCCAAAACCTTCCCCTCCCTGGGCAGCCGTGAGAGGCTTCACCAATTCCCTGGTGAACAAAGATCCAAACCCCTTGGATCTTAAAACAAGGAAAAATTAACCATCCCTCCTCCTTTCCCCCCACCAATCCCTGGTGAGCTCAGATCCAATCCCCTTGGATCTTAAAACAAGGAAAAATCAATCAGGTTCTTAAAAAGAAAGCTTTTAATTAAAGAAAGAAAAGTAAAAAAATCATCTCTGTAAAATCAGGATGGAAAATAATTTACAGGATAATCAGATTCATATAGCCCAGAGGAACCTCCTCTAGCCTTAGGTTCAAAGTTACAGCAAGCAGAGGTAAAATCCTCTCAGCAAAAAAAGAACATTTACAAGTTGAGAAAACAAAAATAAAACTAATCTGCATTGCCTGGCTGTTACTTACAATTTTGAAACATGAGAGACTGATTCAGAAAGATTTGGAGAGCCTGGATTGACATCTGGTCCCTCTTAGTCCCAAGAGCGAACAACACCCAAAACAAAGAGCACAAACAAAGACTTCCCTCAACCAAGATTTGAAAGTATCTTGTCACCTTATTGGTCCTCTGGTCAGGTGTCAGCCAGGTTTACTGAGCTTCTTAACCCTTTACAGGTAAAAGAGGCATTAACCCTTAACTATCTGTTTATGACAAGTATCTATCACCAGGGATCTCCAGTATATGCTTGATGGTACTAGCAGAAGATCCAACAGGCTTTTGTCACTATGGCAGCTGTTTAATTAGCTTCCTTTATTTTAGTTCATAGATATTTTTTACTCTATTTATTTTGGTGATAGTAGGATTTTTATACAGTACTACAGTAGTGCCTAGACAGTTCTACTCGAGCTTTGTGTACAAAGAAAGCAATGATATCACCTTGCCTAGGACGGCCAGGCTCTGATCTTGCAGTGAAAATAACCCTAACCCTCAAAGATGCAAAGGGGAACGGGACTGGGCCTTGCAATCAAACATTGTATTATGTAAGTCTGATTAATCACAGGGGTAACTTTCCTTCACTTGCAGCAAACATAACCAGAGTTACTGAGACTGTATGTGTGCTTACCAGAGAAAGTCCTTCATCTGTTAGCTCACTGAAGAACTACATCATTGGATTCCTCAACAACATTATTCCAAAAGGACAGAAAGAGGTCCCAGTTTTTTCTAATTCTCAAAAAAGTCATGGACATTAAAATCATGATCAGTTTGGGGGATATAGAATGAGATCCTGAACCTTTCACTTCTCCCCAGTTGTCTTCTGATAGATGTTCTGTGTCCTATCTGAAATGTGGTGTAGAGACCAGTTTGCAAGGACCTGGACTGAGACCACCAATCCACCACATGACACATCATACTATCTGGCATTTCTGTTGGCAATAATAGCAGAAGACTATGTTCTCAGCCTTAGAGAGAGCCCATCCAGTACATGGTTAAGGCACAGTGGTGGGGCAGTGGGAGGAAGCTTACAGTGTTGTTGTGCACCCTAGGCTTATTTTGTAAAGAGAGGCCTTCATTGCTATTAATTACTTACACAAAAATACTTGCTTAAAAGTAATTTTTTTCCTTTATAGCACAAAAGTTCTAAATTGTTTTATACCTTGTCCAAAAGTATTAGTTTCTCATTCTATTGATTTTGACCCATTCTCTCTCTGGGGAAGAAGAAACAGGAAATTGAATATGCTTGACATTTATTTGACATAAGATAGCTAGACTGTTTGTGATGGGGTGTCCATCCCACCAAGGCCTGAAAGGGCAAATTAGGCCAAGTAACATTAGCCTGCACCTGGTGGATACCTAGGGTGTGCTAGAGCCTAACTGCAGATGAAATTGCAAAGGTGGGGAGGAGCTGAGCAGGTTCTATAAAGAGAGGAAGTTCCCAGGCTGGGGCAAAAAACCTGCAGTTGCACTACCTGACGCAAGGGAGAAGAGTAGGAAGTTGTAAGGGGAGAGTAGGACCAGTCCAGGGAAGGAGCAGTAAAGGCTGGGAAAGTAAAAGCCCAGAGCTGCTGGATTGAAGGCCCCTGGACTGGACCTGGGTTCTCCTGCCAGCCACTGGGGGAGTGGCACAGACCAGGCAGTGGGAAGGGGCCTGCCTGAGACAGTTTGCCTCAAAGGGTTTATGATAGCCTGGAAGGGGGAAGAACTTTAATGTGATTTGGCTGGAGGGCTAAGCTATGAAGAGGAAAATGCTGCATCTTCAGGAACATAAGAGGCTGTGGAGGGAGTGGAATGATGGACTGACTAACTGCAGGCAGGGGAGTCCAGCTAGGTGGCAGAGCTAATTCTCCAGATAAACTACAAGGAGGTACTGCAAGGAAGAGAGTAGACCAGCCCCATTACACTATTTTAATCTTTTTTTTCTCAAACCATGAAAGCCAGAGGATATGTTAGAGTGTGTGAAATGGGAATAATCACCAAGGCTCACTCCAGGAGACTACTATTTGGCACTGGTGTGAATGGCCAAAAAAAGTGCACAGGAGTGGAGAATCAGGCCTTGTAACTCTAGCTGCTAGATGTTCCAACACTATGAATCAAAATGAAGGAACCAAAGGAAGGCACTGTCTCTGTTTGCACATCCTGCTGCACCGAAATATTTTTGATTTGTGAAAACTGAATGAGCAGTGGACAGTATGGAGCTCAGAAAATAATTAGCATAAATGCTTAAGTCCATCTGCAAGCCCAGCAAGGACTATGAATGTTAAAGTGGTTCAAAGGAGTGAATAAAGAACTGGAGGTCAAGAACTCCTGAATCCTAACCCTTGGTTGGCCACTATTTGCTGTGTGGTTTTAGGTAAATTACTTAAACTCTCTGGTCTTGTCTAGACTGGGATAAAAGGATGTGTTGTCAGAAGGTGTCAACTGATGCAGTTTAAAAGTCTAGTGTAGACAAGCCCTTTAATTTGTTCCAAGTTGGTCAAGAAAAGCCTAGGGGGAAGGTTTATCTCAACCAATTTAGTATGTTGAAAGCCTACTGCCTTGTCTACACTAGACTTTCCAATTGTGTTAATTAGAACATGTTTGTTTTAACAACATGCCTTCAAATCCTACTCTACGTAAGGCCTCTGAATTAGGTTCACCTCTGCTGGTATAAAATAGATCAAATTGCTAATCCAGCCCACTGCACCCCAGGAAGGATATATTCTAGAGGATGGCAAAGCAATGTTGTCACCATCAGCCTCTCTAGGGGGCTGCTAGAAGAAGTCAGCTTTCAGATCTAGCTGGGATACCATAAGGGCTCAGCTGGCAAAGGCTGCAGCAAGGACACACATCCCTCAGCGCCTCCCACTTTTGGCATTGTGTTGAGCACCTGCAAGCTCCCAGCACGCTGCACTAGCAAAGTAAATTTGGCACTCTGTGGCAGTTTCCTATTTGTACAATAGGGGCAGTAATACTTATCTATTTCACGGGGCTATTTTGTGGATTAATGGGTTCTAAAATTCTCTGAAGCTATAGAATATAATATAAGAGCCAAGTATTAATAAATGCTTTATTGATGCCACCTCCTGCAATAGGTTATGGAAGCTTTTCTCCAAACCATCTGGGTCTTGTAGAATTATAATTTTGGAAACAGAAAAGATAGATACCAACCGCTACACTCAACTCAGGGAATAATTAGTAACATGCAACTTCAAAAAATTGAGAGATCCACTTCCACACCTGCCAAGAACTAGACGTTACAGAAAGTCTTGAGAAAAAGCCTCCTGAGAAAATATCACTGATGAACAGTAAAGCTTCCTCAAAGGGAAAGACATCTCTGGAGAATGTCTGAGTACTGCAGCACTGCTGGTTTGTTGGAATGACCTTCAAACACTCGTATTACACCGGGAAATCCCACTGCTGATGAAAGATTAATTCAGCAATTCATCTGGCTGCCATGCTACAAGGGGCTTCCTCAGCCAAGACTGAATACCTTGCACCTGCTCCCCTGTGCCTGATAGACACTGCAGTGCCTAGGTCCTGCTAAACCGCTCATCCATGTTTTTAGAAACTTAAATCAAATGTGAAAAGTCCCAAAGCTTGTGAACTTATTATAAAAGGTATTTAAAAAAAAAGTACATCAGAGTGACCTTCTTTGACTCTGTAATCAAAGACAAAACTCAGGCTGATGTTGTGCTGTCTACATGCTGGAGGCTGCCTTCTTGCTTTACCTCCCCCAGGTTTACCTGATTCAGAACCTGTCACTTTACTGAAGGGAGAAAAAAATCCCAAACCACTCTGGGGAATTCATAATAGATAAACAGTGGCTTACATAAAAGGTACTGCAGAGATGGGAGAAACAACTCTCGCTGTATCGTATTATCATTATGATAAAGTATAATCCCAGTTGACACTGTTCTACCAAGGTTAAATCAATTCACTAGTCTTAAGATGTTACTAAAATATCCCTCTAATGAGCATCTTATTTTTACACCAGTATTCCATAAACTACAGTTATATTTGTCTGCATGTGAAGATTTATTTACCCCATTTGTGTTTCCAATTAACCCCAATAGTGATATCATATTAATTAAGGAAACAATATTAAAATACATTTTTTAAAAATCTAACCATGCTCAAAAATTTGGTGACATTTTGGGGAGGAGGAACATTTTTGTTTAAGCTTTCTGAAATGTTTGGAACTTACAAAAGTCAGATGTAGCAAAACCACAGCCAGGGCTGAATTCTGATCTCACTTCCGCCGCTCTTTAAGTCAATGGATTTATCCTGCTGGTAAAATTGTGTGAGATCAGAAGCACACTGAAAATCTGTAAACAGATACCAGAACTATAAAACTGGAAGTAAATAACAGGTAGCATCTCTCCCTGGGGAAGTATGCTACATACACACAACAATGTAGAGAAAACTGTTCCCAGAGTATATCCTCAATGGAAAGGAAATAGAGCTTAATATAAATGTTTTTTGTATCTTGCACCCAGAGTTGGCTTAATCTTAGCAAGGCTTCTTTTTTCTGTTTCAGATTCAGTGCTTCACTTCCCTTGATCCAAGAGGTTAAATACTCCAAATTATAAAAGTGCCCTAATATTGTGAAGGTCCAGTTAAATAATGATGACTGAGAGTCGAAGCATTAGGAATGCAAATTATCAGCTAAGTGACAACTGTTAAACTGGTTTTACTAATAAATTGCCTCTGTTTAACAGTCATATCGATAGAAACCATGCTAGTACAAAATTACAAACCATGCTAGTCGGGGAGAGGGAGAGCTTAAAATACTGGGAAAACATTTGTTCCTTTGTCCTTTCATTTGTCTTCAAAGCAAATAACAGAATCACCTCAGGAAATATGCTACTATAATCTATCAGGGGGCAATCTCCACACAAGTAAATATAATAAGAAAAAAGAAAAATATTTAATGAAGCTGTCATGCAAGATCTAATGAATTATATAATACCATTATCACATAGTGAGAGTCCATTTGGATACCTTCTGAGAGTTATAACTGGTGGATTATGGGATATAAATTGCAAGTGCCTATGTAACTTGTTTGTTAATGTCACACAAATTATGAAGCTGATAGAACTTGTTGAAATAGTTCCAGATATCAAGCTGATTTCTTTTCTCTCCTCCAAGAGAAAAATGTCTTTGAAATTCCACAGCTTATTTGAATTTAAATGTGATAAAGAAGATGTCATTTAAAAACTCAACATCCTACACTCAAGATATATTAATTCACAAATGTTCCTGTCCTTATAATGGATATTAACATGGTACGTAATCACTGCAGAATGGCAAATGTTGAGATATGAATGGCACATGTTGCACCTATGATTGTTATACCATAAATACGAAAACCTGACACATGACCTCAAACTAGAAACAAACCAAGCAGAATATGCCCACTTCCTCCTTGTGCCTGTGGAATTTATTGCTGGTGGGGGGCATAGAGTTAAATACTATAGTTAGATTTTTAAAAAGAGTTGGGTGATTTTTTATGATACTCATCTCCCCAATATGTCATTGCAAAATTCACTGGGTGAATTATGATTTATTCTTTATATGCCTGATCCTTTACTACTGACTTCAGTGAGTGCAAAATCAAAGCCTATTTTCCACCTTCTAAATTACTAAATTACTAAACAACAAGCCTCTGCAGACCATGGATACTGGATACTTGATGCACCACTGATCTGACTTCCTACAGTAAAATCTATGATCTTCCTGTGTCAGTATTTTCCTTTATATGACCCAATGACATGCCAAACTACCCTGCAAGAGGTATTAATGACATTAAAGACAGCCAATAACCTTTACAATACTATTGGAAACAATAATGTTGCTCTCATTCATAATGCCATGTCTGCAATTTAACTGCAAAAGCACTTTGGTGGATTGTATGTGTCAAATTCTTTGTTTTGGTTGTTTTTCATAAAGTGGCTAACATACTTTGGGCACTGTGCAAGTAAATAACAGTAATAACCATTAGAGAAATATCACACTTGCTTTGAAATGTATAATCTATTCATTTACCTGGTAGTAAGGGAACACAGATATAAAGGGAGAACATTACTGATAGCCAATTAGAAAGTTTCGTTTGTTTCCAGAACTTTTTTAAATATGCATTTAATGAAAAAATACATTTCATCGAGGCACTTTTAATATTGAATTAAATGATGTGTACTGGCTACGCAGATATTAAAAGATGGCTTATCAGCATATATGGTTATACATGTTTCTGACGTAAAATCTTCGTTTATAATGAGATAATATTTTTACATGTGAATAACATGCCAACCAAGCTGTGACAGATAATTTTGTCTTTGTGGTGCTATGATCACCATTATTTCATGAAGGGTGTCCTAGACAAAGAGGGCTGAAAGGTACAGCACTATATATTTTCTGGATTATTCCTTGAGACACATTCTTAGAATGGCTCCATTTGAACTATATGATGGAACAGGTACGCTCAGTTGTTTTGCTTTTGGCAGTGAGAGAGGGGTATCTTTGGCATGTGGAACACTACTTTCTTTAGGATAAAACATGCCTTGTTGCTTTTGGAGCAGTTGCTGGAATCTATCTTTGTGCACAATGGTTATAGGTTTGAAGCAGATACTGTTATAAAGTAATTACCCTGCTTCTTGATTTAATAAAACTCCAAATGAAAATATTTTGCTTTGGGGTTCCCTCCTTTTAATATAAAAGACATAATAGAATGCATAGCCAATAAGAATGTTAGGAGAAGTCTCACAAGTGTACTGGAACTGTAAGTATGATATCAGAGTAATGGCAATGACTTCATTTGACTTTCTCTGGATTTACATCATGTACAGGGGAATGCACCTGATACAATTTTATTTTTTTTCATTCACTTTTTGCTCCATAGAATTTCCCCTTCATCTTTAATATTGCAGTGAGATGTCTGGCAGTATTTATAATGTAGCATTTATTATTTTAATTATTTATTTTATTTTATTAATTTTATCTAGTTCTGATATAGTGTTCTTCATCAGTAGATCTTGAAGTGCTTTACATAGGTGGTAAGTACCATTATCCCCATTTTACAGATGGGGACACTGAGAGACAGTGGTGTAGACTAGCTGCCCTCCAAATCTTTTCATGCAACACATACAGACTTTTCAAAACAAATCTAAGCTGCTCACACTACATCAAACACATACTGATGTGTGGGTGATGGATAACTATAATACATACTGACATGTACAATTTCTAAAGCATCTAATCACATACCACATGTGAAGTGAGTTTACTGTACTGCATTTATCCAAGGGGACAGCCACAAAGAAAGAGAGAGATCTTCTCCCTTGTGGAGTATCTTTCACAAGTCTTTTCTGAAGTAACACTGAAGAGGAAAAGATATCCTATCACAAAAAGCAGATCTAAAGCAGACTGCGTACGTTGAATGTTGTGCGAGTTAGAATACTCATCCAAAGAGGCTGAAATGACACTTGCGCAATAGTAAGTAGTTTGTTTAGATAATAACAAACATTATAATTTAAAACTCCTCTAAGAAACCATCATCTTGCTTGATTTTGAATTGCACTCTCCCCATTAATACCTCAAACACTTACAGGAATTCGGTCATGTTCAATCCCTGACATTCAGTTAATGTGACTTTGACTGACTGCACTGACTACAGGAATAATTCTGAGAAAACTGATAAGATTAAGGAAGTCTCTTTTCACTCCCCTCCCCTGCCATCTCCTCTCCCCCCGCCACTTTTCACTAAAACATTATGTTAAATTAAACTTCATTTCCTGAACTTAAATAATAGGGATACTGGGATATTACCTGCCATCATTTCCTAAGGCAAACAGGTATTATTATGAACTTGTCCTAGATGTAGTATACAGAAATCTTAATTCTGGAAATCACTCTTTGGTTGAAATTAGTTAATAATTAGTTAACTATATTTTTTGTCTTTAACATTTTTGTGGATGAATTTTAGTGATTATGAACCTAGGGGACTGATCACACTGGTTCATACCAGGTGTATGGTACATGGTAAACTGATTAAGCTTTCTATTAAAATTCTTCCAATGTATCTTTACCCTGATTTGAAACTTCCTTATTATTCCAGTCCTAGGCTTTTCTTGATGAGAAACTACAAGTCATGCCAAATTGCATAGTGCTTTTCACATCAGTGAGAGTACTATAAAAATTAAGGCCCTGGCATTTTCTAATTGTGTCTGATAATATTTCCAAAAATCCAGGCTGAATACAGTTCAGAATGTTAACACAATGCTAGTATCTGGCACAACATAGCTTCCAGGTGGCATACATAGTTGAACCTAATGCACTCAACACAGTTGTGGATAGAATTTCAGCTCTGGATTAGGGGAAGAATGGGTGAAAAATATCTATATGAGGAAGACTAATTTTTAGTGGAGCTTGGCCTCACATTGTATCTCCCTCCTCCTTGCATGTGATCTGCAATTCCTAAGGACAATAGAACTGCTCTTGTTTTGAGGAGGGACAAGGTGGGTGAAGTAATATCTTTTATTGGACCAAGTTCTGTTGGTGAGAGAGACAAACTTTTGAGCTTACACAGAGCTCCTTTTCAGGTCCCGAGAGGTCCAGCTTGTGTCTCTAATATCCTGGGACCAATATGGCTACAAAAACACTGCATACAAAATTTTGAAGAAGCAGGCTACACCTAAATACACCTTTCTGCCCCAGTTGTTGAGTTACTGGGTGCTGGGCCATAAACGAAGTCGTACTGCAGGCCGTGCTGTTGGGAGTGGGGCAAAGGGGTCATTTCCGCAAAAGAGAAACAATCTTAAAGGGGACCCAATTTAATGTCAGAAAGGCCAAAATATGTATAGTCTTAAACTTTTATATAAATTATAAACCACAGCAAAATTCTGACACAATAGCCAAATTTTATTTTTTTAAATGCTTAAAATCCAACATTTGCAAGGGGTCTAACTAGCCCCTGGATTCCTGAGAGGTTGTTTTTTCAAATAGCAACAGTCATATTGAATCCAGTCCTGGTTGCTGTCATTGACACCTTGAAGAAGGGCTACAGTCCAGTTTACATATCATGGGATAAAATGGCACATTATTCTCCATTTCATGCTAGAGTTAATAATAGTGTTTCTGGACCTGTTGAAATCCTGGGTGATCCAGCTTTCCTTTGCTTCTTTTACTAACAAAAGAATTCCCATACTATGGTAGCATAAATAAGTGTCGCCTTAACTATCAGCTCATCAGGATTCAAATGATGATGGAATGTGCCTTAGGAAGGATGTATATTTGCCTAGTTTCCTCTGCCTTTTCTTTTTCTCATTATATATAGACATAATATGTTGGTGTTCAAAGGGAGGGGAATGGTGGTAGCATCAGGCAATGCCTCAGAACTTGAGGAATGACAGCCTTTGTAATTTTGTACTTGCTAGTGTGACTACAGATACTATTATTCATAAATACCTAAATCTTTTTTTATTTCACTAAACTGTTTCCCTAAATAGTATCAATCTTTGTTCAGAAATGCTTTCTGCTATCCCATATACTCAAAAGGTCATAAAATTCATCCATATTTTATTTGTAGGGGTTTTTTTTAGTTCTTCTTGAGCTTAGCACAGAATTTTACATTCTGCTCAGACACAAACATTAAAATATGACAAACTCAGAAGAGTCAAAGACCAAAACCAAGAAAAATATAATGTATCAAATATAATCCTGGAGTAAATGGCATAACTCTGTTAAAGTGAAGTGAGTTGCAGCTTCTTACACCAGGGCTGTATTTGGCCAAGCACTTTTAAAAAATGTATTTTTTGTCCTTTTACAATGTATTTTTTGTCCTTTTTATTGTGACATATTCAAGGTACCATCTGGACTGACAAATAGCTGTGTCCCCTCATTTCTCTAACACTGCTGTGCTTGAGAGCTACCATTCCTGGGCTTCTCAGACACAGTCTCCAGCTTGTAAATTGACCCCATTTATTGTGTATGATGTTGTCACCCTTCAATTATGCTGCAGAGTGACACCAGCAAACTCCCAGTCCCAGACTTTCCACAGCAATGTACATCTTGTACTGCCCAGTTCTCACCTGGACAATACAAGCTCATATAAAGTCTGTCATTTTATTAATAGAAAATGATATGTACAAATGCTGTTACCCCAAATGGAGTTTCCCAAACACTTCAGTCCAAACACACTGATTTGATAAAACAATGAAACAAGTTTATTAAGAGAGATTTTACGTGAACATAAGTAATGAAGTATAAAAGTCAGAACTCGTTACAAGAAAAATAAAAATAAAATACAACTAATGCCTAACTTAACCTAGAGTGATTTCAAAGCAAAGATCTCTCTCACCACGTGTTTCAGCAGTCTTACTGGCTCAACTTCTTTCAGTCAGTATCTCTCCCCTAGTCCAAAGCTGCTTTCTTTGTTCCTCAGGTGTTGTGGATACCATGGGCAGAGAAAAAAGGAGGAACCATTTGGGGCATCTGCTTTCCCTTCTTACAGCTCTTTCTCTCCTTCAAGAAGCAGCTCCAGTTGAGGTTCAGGAGACAGAAAGGTGTGTGGATGGGAACCCTAACCTGCTTCTTTGTCAAGATGTAGATTTTTCACCCACACCCTTTTTCCTGTCAGAGTGGCCACTTGCCCAGGTGATGGTCCATTTGATTTTGCTGACACCTGGATGAGGCGTCAGCTTGCCTTTTGTCTCTGGGGAACTGGTTTGTGCCTGCTCCCCAGACTTGGAACCTGTCTTAGTTATACCATATAGAGGAATCTTATAACTTTACATACGATGGTGCCACACATATTTTACCAGGACAGTAACAAACAGCAAATTATGAGTTTTCAAATGATACCTCACCAGCATACTTTATACAAAATTTATCATAATCCTGTGACAGAGGTAAACACAGCGGTACAGACTATCACACCCATCAAATACAAAAATATTTTTTTATAGACACTACTTTCTCACAGACAGACAGAGGGAGGTACATCACTACCATTAGAGTCTTTGGGAGAAAACACTTCCCACTCTTGCCTGGGACTGTTATAGGACACTCAGGCCTGTATCAGAGGATAGAATTGATACTTGGTATGTTTACTTGCATGTCATTTCTAAGAAATCTTTGGTATAGACACAGCATAAAATCATAGTTGTGCTGACCTTGAGCTCTGGGAAAAAGCAAGGGCTAGATTGTGGCATAATGCTATGTAGGGGAAAGTATAGACCTGCACTGCCTCAAAGCATGTGAAGGCATTAATCCCTAGGAAGATATAAGTCTCTTGCAGCTCCAGGGAGTACAGGGGCAGTTCACCCACTGTAGTAGCATGTTCAATCACTGAGAGTCTGGTATCAAGTATCAGAGGGGTAGCCGTGTTAGTCTGGATCTGTAAAAGCAGCAAAGAATCCTGTGGCACCTTATAGACTAACAGACATTTTGGAGCATGAGCTTTCGTGGGTGAATACACACTTCCTCAGATGCATGTGTAGTGTTTTCTCAGGTTGTGGTTATCACCTCCGGCTGCACTGCTTCTCAAGGGCACACTAGATGTAGGCCTAACTACTGCTATAGGTGCTACTGTTGAAATCCCAGGACTGGCTCTTGGTACAAAATAAAACTCAACACAGAATAGAGTAGATGTAACCTCACTCCCAGCTAGGCTTTGAGATTTCTTGTCTTCAGTAGGAAGAGAATCTGCTCTTGCCCTTGACACATGATCAGACTTTGCTTCAGCTCTCTAGATGCTAAAATATACATCAGTGAGATAGACTTGGCAGTCAGAACTAGTGTCAGCCTTTTCAATAAGATTAAGTAGGCTGGGTGGAATATATGTGACTGTTACCTTGAGTCATCCTACTGTGATTCTGACTTCCTTTCTCAGTAGGTCGGAGGGAGGCTGGTGGTTTGACATGGTGGCTTGGGCCAGGAAAAACATTAAGTGGGATATAAAGCGGGGAGGGTGTTCCACTCTGTTGGAGATTAACCCCACAGTAATCAGTGGTGATTTGTTCAGTCTCTGGACATTCTATCCTGATTTGCAGGGGGTCGGGCACTGGTAGTATGGGGAATGGCAACTAAACCATCCACTAGCTGCATTTGGCACTGGGAAAGCTGTACAGAGTGAATTAGTTAAAGCATCCTAGAGAGCCACAATAAAAGGGGAATCATACTATCACCATAGGCTTGTCTTCATGGCACAGCAATGCACACTAGAGGAGTGTGATTTCTAAAGTGCATCTATGTTTTGCACACTAATTTGCCCCCAAAGACCTTGCTGACACGACCCATAGCTTCCCTAATTCACATTAATGTAGTGCTGTTTGAAATGGGACTGTGTTAATGCACAGCAGAGATTTTTTTAGATTGCTCCAGCAGGGTCTACACAGGCCAGTTACTGTGCTTCACATTGGTGCACTTTAGAAAACACATCCCTCTACTACGCATTGCCTCACCGTGTTGACAAGCCACAGGGTACCCATCACTGCAGACATCTAGAATTCATTACATACATTTAAAGAAACAGAAACAATTATCTTTCAGGAGAAAGACCCATGATTCCTTTCTCTTCCATGCTTTTATAATGCTAAATTAAAGATATTTGGGTCTATGTGCTTTAGTTCAGGAGTCTCTTTTTATGACCACTAGACTTTTACTGAAATGCATGCCACAGAGATGAGTCTCAGACTGCAATTTGAAAGGTGCAAGGCTTGAGTTCAGAGTGATTTGTGGTGGAAGTGAGTTCCACACCCAACAGCCTTCCATCAAGATCACCATCATTGTTGGATGATTCAAATGCAAGCTCTCTTCCCCCAGCTGTGTCCCCTTGGAATATAGAAAAGTGCAGAGAGGGATGGTCACCCCTTAACAGAGATGTGTTTTTACACCCCCCAGTGTCAGTTACCAAGCTAAAGATCAAGTGATGAATATGTCCCTGAATGTATATGGGTCCAAAGAGCAACTGGGAGAAGCCCAGGGTTGCCAAAATAGTAATCAGGTCTTGGTTTAGAAATATCTTCAATGTAATTCTGAAGTCCCCTAAAACAATGAGTATGTGACCCTGACTTGATATTAGTTCAGTAAATTCTTAGAGGAAACCAGTGGGACTGTGAGGTGGCTTGTGTACTCCCTCTGTTTTATTTCAGGACTCACATGCTGCATAATATGGGTGCATGTAAAGGAGTTTGATCTAGGTGTGAGGTTTTTCCTGTATTTTTTCCTGCTCTATCCATGACTTGCTATATGACTTTGAGTAACATTGCAGGTAGTAGAAGCTGCAGGAGCTCAGCACTTTTGAAAGTTAGACCACTTATTATTTAGGATCTTGTCATGGATTTCAGTGTCTAACCTTACACACCCACATTCTGAAAATGTCAGCACTTATTTACCTTGCCTCAGAGGTGAGGCTTTATTAATATTTGTAACATTCTTTGAAATCATTGCATGAAAAGTGTCACTTACATGCAAATTGTTATTATTTCTATATTAAAAATAATCAACACTGAACATATTGTGAAAGCTACTGACGGATGTGAGTGGTCTACTCAGGCTAGCCATTTTTATAGAATACATATATCACGTGTTTGGCATCAAAGTTAACCAGACCAAATATTCTGTTTCAACAGTGTGAGCAAGTGTGCTTGAACAAGGTGACCTTTTTCCACACTAACAAAGTCTTGAAGGAAAATGGTTACGGAAGGCCTTCTAGTTTCAAAATATGGGCCCAAATTTCCATTCCTTGCATACACTCCCATTCAAGTCAGTAGGTGTTCTGAGACGTATAAGGAATACTGGATTGGGTGCTGTTATTTATTACATTGCAGTTTCACAGAGATCTTTCTCCTTGTGTTTCTTACACATCTCATCTGTTTCCCCAAGAGTCTGCATAGGCAGCTATTGTATTGGCCACAGTTATTTTAAATCAAAGGTGATGAGGTCTGTGTGTCACCCATATCACAGACAGAATCACCACAGCAGTAAAAAGCAAAGCTACCACCCGCTGCTAATAATGTATTCTGTTCTCGAGCTGCACCACAACACTAGCTAAATCCATGATCTGAATGAGAAAAACGGCTGACTCAACATGAACTGAAAGCTTAATAAAATTCAAAATGTAATGAAGAATAGGCCGGATGGCACATAGCTTTTAAACAGATTTTTCTATCGGCTCTATTTCTAGAGACCATTTTTCTCCAAGTTGTGGAACACACTCGTCCGAGAGTTAAATGTTCACAAATTCTAGGCCTTTTTAAGAAACAATCACTTTGCCAACAAGACACATATGATAAATGTAGGTCTGTCTCTGCTTGGCATCACTGCCACCTCATGGATTAATGAATTCCGTGTCCTCTAATTCCCCCTTCTTATGAATCTCTTTTAAATGAGTAGCCAAATGTATCCAGATTCATTTTAATGAATGTGAGTCATTCCCCGTATTCAGGAGGCAGGGCTGTTTGTGTTGTCAGTAAGCACACCATTAGTAGTGCTAAAAATAAACAAGCAGTACCTGCAGGAAAATCTATACAGTAAAAGGACACAGACAGCTGAGCATCAAAAAAACAAAAAACCCACACCAAACAAGCTACATGCTATAATTTTCCTCCTACTGTAGCTTAAAGAAACAATGCCGTATTTTGATCTTCATTGCAGTGGATTTACTCTGGATTTCCACTAATGTAAATGAGAGCAGAATAATGCCCTCCAGATTTCTTACAATGAAATTTTAAATTCAAAATCTTGAACTATAGCATAGCTTTTGTATTGAGTTCAATATATTTTGTAATGAAGAAATCCAAATGCCAGTGTTTTAATTTATGTAAAATAAATTACAGTTCTTTCTAGCCAGTGTAACCCTCTTTCTGTGTTTTAGTAACCACATTTCCTTTTTGTCCCCTGAAGATTTCAAGGTCAACTTGACATTGCATAAAATGAAGCAAATGTGGCTGAACAATGTTGATATTTTTCCTGTGTTGGGGCAGATTCTGATGGAGTCTCTAAAACCAAGCTTACAAACCATTATTTGGGACACAATATGTTCTGTGATTTTAATTTCTTTGTGGGAAATATGTAAATAAACACTGGTAATGAAATGATTGATACTGACCCCGCCAGGAGGTAGGGGATCTTGGGGGACAACTACTGCACTGGTGGGGTGCAAAATAAACTTTATTAAGAAAATGCAAAAACAGGGAAAATTCAATAGTGAGGGGTATGGGGTTTGTTAAGGTAGATAATTGGGGAGGGGTTTCTTTTAGTAAATAGTATAGGGGGTTTCAATAGTGGGGTACAATACAGTGGGGTACAATACAGTTGGTAACCAATTAACACTGAAGTATAAATGTAACAGGTAGTTAACAATTTCTGTGTAAAGGGTGTGTCACAGCAGCATATAACCAACTAACAGTTATGGGTAAAATGTGTTAACTAACCAACAACTCCAGGTAAAATTGTGTCACAGTGGTGTAAATGTAAAATGTGAGGTGTGTCAGAGAGAAAAAGGGTAACCAATGGGGTTTTATGCTAGACTTCAGTAATACAATTGAGGTTTGGCAGCAGTAGGAGTGGGGTGAACACGTGGGGGAAGGGATTAAAAGAGAGAGAAAGAGAGAAAGGCAGTGGTAGAGGAATGAGGTTGGGGGATGGGGGAAGAGGAGCACGTGGTGGAGCAGAGACCAAAGGCAGAGGCGCTGCGGAGGGAGATTTAAACTCAGGGAGACACAGAGAGCAGACAGGCTGCAAGTTTAAACAGCAGAGAGACGGCAACAAGTGACTGGGGAGCTCGGGGGGAGACACGGGCAAGCTTGGGGGGGGGTTAGGGCAGCGGGAAGACAAACTTAACCACAATTGTACAGAACACAGCAAAATCTTATTTATGATCTAGCTTAACCAAGACTACACAAATTAGCAAGTAACAGAACACAATGCAACAATTCTTTTTTAAACCTAACTTACAGAGCACAATACAAACAATTTTTAAACCTAACTTAACCACAGCTATGCAAAATGAAATTACAACTTATCTAGACTAAGAACCTGATTCTAATAGGTGCACCTTAAACTATGCCGATTCTTTGATCGGGAGGGGGAGCAGTTCCAGAGGGCAGAGTGGTGTGTGCCCAGGGTACAGCCCCCGGGGGCGGGGTGGCTGCAGCAGTGGGGTGGCTGCAAGCCGGCGGCCCAGGATACAGTCCAGGAAGGCACAGCTTAGCAGCGGCACAGGCTTATTTTTAGCAGCAAAGGTGCTGCGGAGCAAGAAACAGATTACAGATACAGACCAAGGAGTTAACTTGGGTCTGTCTGCTGGGGAAACAAGGCCAGCAGCTAGGACAGGGGGAGTCTGCAAGAGGGAGTTCTTACCACTCCCCAGGACAGCAGCAAGCACAGAGGCAGGAACAGCAGTAGCATCGGAGGATGGAGAGAGGACTCGATTCGCTTACAAAAATCAGGAGATCTCCAGGCACAAATTTGTTGTTCGTGGGAGGGGAGTTTAAAAACGGGGGTACGCTCAAAAACAAATGAGAGCGGGGAGAGGGCCCCCCAAAGACCCCTAGCTGATCAGACCAGGTGGCAAAGCAAGGACCTTCTCCGAGGTCTGATCAGAAAATGTCCGGCTTTAAAGGCAAATTCAGGCAGTTTCCCACCAGTACTTTTGATTGGCTCCTCTTGATACAGGGGAGGAGAGAAGGCAGGGAAAGGCTGCAGGTAAACATAGGCATGCCTGGGCATGTTCTGAGCCACAGGTATAATTCATATGCTTAATTAGTTGGTCACTTCAGGTCTTGCATTTCTGGGCAGCGCCCCCCACACCGAGCCCGGGTCTGAACAAAGGAGCCAAACAAAGAAGCAAGAAGCCCCCTCCCTAGGCAGAGCAATGGCTCCAGTTAGTCTGTACAAGCCATTCCTATGAATAGGGCTGTGACTTTAGTTAGCACAATGGCCGGGAGGGGCGGCCACACAGGACAAACAGAAAGGAGAGGGGAAAAAGGAATGCAGCAGGGGGACAGCTGTAACAGACAGATACTTAGCCATTATGATTCAAAGATTAATCTTCTCCGTGTGTGTTGTAAAAGGCTAGCGGTCTCATTTTTATATCCTCTGAAATATTAGTACAAAATATTGTTTTTAAAAAGCAAAATGTCGTCAGTTCACAGTGGAGGCTCATCCTTCTCTATTGAGCTGTGCCCAAAAACATGGACAATGAATGTTTCAAGAACAGAAAGAAAAGATTTTCAGTCAAATATTTTCGTGAATATAACTGCAAGTAGCCAGAGATGCATCAGCTGCACCATACCAACTGCACTCTGGCATGGCGGTGTGGCCTCATGGAGTGGACATGACACTGTGTTCTACATTCTCATGCTGGCTCTGTAACTCTGAGTGTGTGGCCTTCCCTTATCATTGTCTCAATGTTTTCTCCTGTAAATGTGGATGACAAACTGGATGAATACTGTACCTGCTTCACAGGTGGCTGTGAAGATCAATTAGTTAATGTTTGTAAAGCAGTAATAGCACTGGTCATCTAACTTAAAAATCTATTTGCAAAAAGTTTCCCAAAAGAGAAAAAAGGTTTTGAATCAGCCTGTCCATGTCTCTTTGTTCTTGATTGTTTACAAACATGCATACAACTGAAGTTCCTTTCTTACAATGAATGTCACAAACAGCTAATTTAAGGCCCCTAACTGAAATTAATTTAAGCTATACACCAAATGTGTTATGTAAGGGAACAAAATTCATTTTGTTTTTATCATTTATAAAGGTTACCTCATCCATTCCAGGAAAATACAACACACCTTTTGAATTTAGAAACTAGTCACAAAGCTTGAATAGCAAATAATCAACCAAATGCACACTGCAACAGCTTGCACATAACAATTCATAGCTCAAATATGTTCATCAAAACTATTCACTGAAACATTAATAAATGAGTAAAAGAGTGATTTAGCCATGGACAATTTCCAATTAGGAAAAAAAAAGGTCAACATTTGAGAAACAAATTTTGCAACTAATAAGTTGACCTGCTTTGAGAACTAGAGTTTTAAAGATATTTAGGCACCTTAAGCTGCATAGAGACAGGACCGGCTCAGGCTTTTTTGCTGCCCCAAGCGGCGAATGGTGGGGGGGAAGCTGCGATCGATGGTGCTTTGGTGGCAGCTCAACTGTGTCGCTTCATTCCTCTGCGGCAATTTGGTGGCGGGTCCTTCAGTCCAAGAGGGACTGGGGGACTTTCCGTCGAATTGCCACCAAAGACCCAGATGGGCCGCCCCTTCCCACTGGCCGCCCCAAGCACCTGCTTCGTTAGTTGGTGGCTGGAGCCAGCCCTGCATAGAGATATCCAGGAGGATTTTCTAAAGCACCTAAGTGTCCAACTCAGTGGAAGTTAGGTGCCTATGCATTTTGAAAGTTTCATTAGATGCCTGCATCTCTAGGCAGCTAAATACCTTTAAAAATCTGGCCCTAAATGCTTATAAAGTAAAAAGCCTTATATACAGGCTTGTCTTCATTGCAACAGTTAGCTCAAGTTATTCCACTCAAGATAGCCTAGCTCAACTGAGAGCAGCCACATTACAGAACAACACTGGACCTACACAGAGTGATTTGATAAGCAGTACAGAGTGACTGGGTTAGCAGAGTGTTTGGATTAGCATTTGATGAGTTATGCTAATTTGAGCTGTAGCCTTTAACTGCATCTCCACTGCATTACTTGCTGGAGCCTTAGCAGCACTGAATCTTCGACCCAGGTCTTCCATGGGCCAGCTAGCTTATGTTTGAATCACCACTTATCTCTATCTAGAGAGGTGGGTGGACAGGAGTCAGGTTACAGGCAACATTAAAATTATACCTTGAGCTATCACTGGAGTGAAAGCAAGCCCTAAGTGCCAAATATTAGCCATGTCTATAAGTCAATATAGTATCTGGTCTTCAGTTTTAGAATATGTTATCTATCTTGCTTGTGTAAAGTTTTGTGATGCCTCTAAATGGAATGCTCCTTGCTGTAGCTATCTGCAAAGCATGTCATAGATGTAAAGAATGTTTGCATTTGAAAGGAAGATAAGTTGTTTTCAAATTCAAAGATACCTGCACCACTGATAGGTGGAGCTATAGGTGGTCATTTGAATCCTAACTGGAGAAATGTATATTTCAAGCAGAAACAAAACTGAAGCAGATGAGTTTTTAACTAAAAACAAAGTTATGAAATAATAAATATAACAGAAACTTCAAAGCTGGGTCTTTCCCGTCTGTCTATCCATATGTAACTGCAAAACAAACAACCACCAAACTAATTAGGAGCTGGCACTATTAATGCTGTTAGAGGCCATCAGCAAAGCCCTCTGAAAACAAAATGGTTCCCTGATTTCCTTTAGTTTATTTTTATTTTTAAGTAACTATTAGTTAAAAAAGCAGAAAAAAGAAAACATTGAAAAAAATAGGGCCTGATTCAAATCCACTGAAGACACCCATTGTGTTCAGTTGGCTTTGCATCAGGATCAGAACTCATAGTGAATAACTTATTTGATAACTTTTTTGCTTCTTTTTTAATTTGCGAACTGTCTGTATATGAAGTATGTTCATGAATGTATTCGTTGTATGAAATTCTGTTTGTGAATAATTCTTGGTCTGTAGCTTGGTCACAGGCAGTTCATTGTGAGATTTTATTATCCAAACTAAAACAAATTGATAAACATACATTTTTAAAAGAAGAACTTGCATTACATATGCCAATTATCACCATGGCCACACTGCTTGTTTATATGAGGCCATATATTTCTTCACACTCTATCTACTTGCTTGGGTATTTTTCTTTCTTTGTTTCCTTTTTTCTTTTTTGCATTCTGAGTACAAGTTGTGGGGCATGCTTTGTGTTTCTCTTTATACAGTGCTTAGCGCATTTTGTGTGGTACTGCAGTACAAATATGCTATTTTTGGGGAGACACAAATGTCATTGGATATGTCTCTATTACCTGGCTGGATGAATGGAACTCTTACAGAATTAGGATCCCAGTGGAAATTCATACATCGAATTCAAAGTTAACTTTCCACAAATATATTGCAATATTCAGCACTTCGGCAAATCCTTCCTGCCAGTAAATCCACTTGCTAGAAGATTGGTGGAAAGTGAACACAGAAGGATGCAAACCCAGTTGACAGGAATTATATTAAAAATGTAACTAAAGAATTAATGTGATGGTATTTTCCAGCCCTCTCCCTCCCCCCAGTGTATCCTCTTAGGGCAACAAAGACTAGCTGGTCTTAGGCGTGCAGAACATACCTCCTTGCATTTAATTTACTTTCTGACTGCTTTGTCAACAAACTGGCTCCCTCTAGGTGATTCTGGCATGTCCTTGGAAAAGCTGTAAGACTAGTTCTGCAACATAAATATAGTCAATGGATAGTGTGACAGATTTACTGCTTCTCATTCCCATTTTAATCATTGCCTACAATGTCACCCATACCTTCTGTTACCTCTCTTACCAGAACTTCCTAAAGCACCAACATGAGTCTTGTTATTCTTTTTGAAAACTGTTCCTTTGCCTTCCAGCTAGGTAGCACATGGGCCTCAGGTGACCTAGATGACATAAAGATAGAAAATATGTACAGAAACAAGCCCTAATGAGTCATATGAATGTTGCTGCACACAGACTGACATGCTACTTGGAAAAGGTGCTACTATACCTCTTATCATCAATCCAGTCACTCCAAGTCTTAGCATGACTCAGGAACATAGTTAAAGTACCAGCTGCACTACAAAATAGAAAGGTGGCAAACAAGATAAAGGAGAACCATCTTGTATTAGAGTCCTCAAAGGAGGGGGACTTCTAATGTAGTCAAGACCATTCTAACTTCTATTGCCTTTCCTTGCTTTTTGCTTTCTGAGTTAACACAGCAAATTCTATCTACCGGTCCAAGCCAGGTTCTCCACTAGTGGATTCTGCACTAGTTAGTTGCAGTAGGTGGGATCCAGTTCCTGGAACTCCACTGACACAAAAAAACTATTCTAGTTAGCATAGTTCCAAACTTGCAAATTCTGCTGTGATAGAAGGTTTTAAATCCAGGTACAGCATAACAGCAAGAGGCTGCAGTAGAAATTGAGCTCTTTATCCACTGAACAAAGCACCCTTAGAAGTGGTTAGAGAGTGAATAATGTTGATCTGAGGCAGGGCTCAGATGAAATATGTGCCAGAAGATGCTGAAGCTTGAAGCCATGTTCCAGCTGCCCAAACAGAATTCAAATCTTAAAGGGGATAACATTTGAATCCCTCATCGTGGATTAGGTTTAAAAGTTGCAAGGATGCATCCTTCCTTTCCTGATATTTTCTTTAAAGTTTCTTGGACTATGGCAGAAACTCTTTAAACTCAGCATGAACAAAACTAAATTAGCTATTTTTACTAAACTGGGTGACTTGTGAAAGTATTTTTCATAAACTTTTTTTCCTCGGATTCACATGCCGTGTTTCCCTCTCCACAGACTCCTTACTGTGAATGTTAGGCCTGTAGTTCACGTGACTAAAGGTCAAATCAAAATCATGTGATGCAATAAGTGATTGCAACACTTTGACCTTCAGCTGTTTCTTTAGTGTGAGATGTTTCACCATGGGCAAACTTTGTATCATAAGGACAAAAGAACGTGGGTGGGTGTGGATGTGGGTGAGAGAGAGAGAGAGAGAGAGAGAGAGAATTCTGGATAAAACTCTGGCAAGAATGATTTAGAAATCAAAGAAAACTGATACCTTCTCTGTCCAGAGGTAATACAATAATTTTTAAAACTTTTCAGCAATAAATCAAAGCAGATAGATATCATTTTCTAGAGAAAAGGACAACAAGATTGACCAGCCAATGAAATCTGGAGAGGGATGAGTGGTAGGTTTGTGTTTGGGGTTTACCCAGTCGCTAGTTTGAATTGTGGGAAATCCTGAAAGAGCCACAGCTGCTCAACTAAAATGGAAGCTTATGAAATCACTCAGTGTATCATTATGTATCCTGAAATAATATACGCCATAAATCACTCTCTGCATTATATGTTCAGTGTAAATTACAATAAATTAAAAATCAAGATTTTCAAAAGCAACTTGCAATTTTGGGTGTCCAACTTGACTCACCTTCTAGGTGCCTGATTGTCAGAGGGTGGATGCTCAGCACTGAAAATCAGGCCAGTTCAAGATGTTTTAAACCGAGTATCAAAACAGGAGCCACTTTGGGAAATATGGGTTATCTGGCAAATATTTAGAGCAAACTTTTGCTCATTGATCCAATATTCTGCTTTCACTACATGCATGATTCCTACGTTGACTTCAAAGTACTGCTCATGTAGGGGGCAAAAATCCAGAATATCTAAGTTAAATTCTGGAATGAAAGCAGAAGCTTACCCATATGTTTGGAGGTATATATTGGCACATATAAAGATATGAACTTTGAGTGCCAAAACTTGTGTAATATTATTGGTATTATTATTGATCCACAATATCACATTGTCTACTTTTGTTTGCTTTTAGGATCAATATGACCACAGATATTTTCCATCTAAAATGGATGTCATAATAATAGGAAATTGGTAAGTCACAATAACAAAATAATTTGATAATGAATAGTTGTGCATTGAAGTTCTCAGTAAACCTGGCTGTTCTGATTGGCCATTATTTGACAACTAATTGCCTTAAAGTTATATCTGTACATTACTTAATTATTAATTGCAAATCTCACTAATCACCATGATTTTACTGACAGTATCTGAAGCAGAAAATCAATTTGCTTCTCTAAGGTAGGGTGTTTGTTTAATTAGAGGCAGCATTTAGTAGGGGAAAACATTAACACACTACAATATAATCTCTTTCAAAATTGCCTAAACCAATATGCTTTCATTATGTACTTTAAACTTTTAAAAGTTTATGTGTGTGTGTATATATATATAATATTAATAGTTTGATAGCTTTATGATTGCTTCACTTCATCTTTCGAACAGCTGTGTTTATTACAAATAATAGTATTAGCATGAAGAAGTACTATAAATATAATTTTAAATAGAGAGAAAGAAAAGGCATCTCTGTATACTATAGTGATCAGGACCAAGCAAAGGATGTTTGGCCAGTTGTTCGATTTGCACAGACATACACAGTCACACTCAATAAACCTTTAGTCCTGATGCTGAAAACATAGCAGAGAGTGCAATCACAGGGTCTAAAGGTGGACTAAGGTGATATTCTGGAAGAATTTCTCAATTGAAAATGAGATATAAAGATATTTTAAGAAGTATAAATATTTGATTCAAGTGTCTGAAAGAAAGAATGACCCAGGAAATCTGAGGTCTTTAAAAAAGGGATAGAATTTGCATAAAGCACTTTCTACCAGGCTCTCGTTACAAACAAAATACTGTGATGGATTATTATATTAAAGTTCAAAGACAGAGTAGCTGATGTTCCACATTAAGTGCCCATCAACTGACTGGATTCTCAATTCAACTGCTGTTTTCCCACGTAATTACAAAAGATTCCCTATAGTAGAGCTTTCTGGACAGGCAGCACTGAGCTAGCTGCCATATCACTTCCAGCATCACTCTCACCCGAAATGCTGAACTCTCTTGAAGCTTGAGATGAACTAGTCCCAGCAATTAACCCTTACTACACCACAAAGCAAGAAAGCAAATTAAAAGATACAGACCAAGGCTGGGCCAAGGGCAAAATAGTGTCAACTATTTTCCAGGAATAATAATAAGGCAGAAAAGCAGCAACCTGTTTGTACCTATCACTGTGAGGTGAAGCAATTAAATACTATGTAAGGAAATTCTTTAAAAGATGTTTATGTTGATATATTTTCACTTTGTCCTGTTTCATAGCAACAAGCTGTCATCTAGTCTAGGGGCCTAGCTTTCTCTCTAAGGCAAGGGCAATGCAGAACCATACCACAGCTGCAGGATTTCTCAGAGGCACTGTACAAGAGGCCAAATGCCTCCAGGAACTTTCAGGTGATCACTGTTATGCCTGTTAGCTAAGGCTGTCTTCTTCAGCCAGCCAGATCTGCTGGCCAGTACAGGATGGGGAAAGGGCCATAGCTTCATCTTTTCCTTGTTTCTTTGGAGGTAGCTAGCAACACCAGTGGTGCTGCCCAGTAGCAATCCTTGAATGCACAAGAGCACAATCGCTGCACAATGAGAACAAGGAGCGAAAGCATCTCACCTACTTTTACATACTCATATGGTGTCTAATATAAAATGAGGCTAATTAAGCTGTAATAAGAACTCTCTATGAAAAAAAGAAGATAGTTTGAATTAGCAGTGTTTTACTCAAACCAAAGGTATGACCTGGTCCCTTATACATTTTTCATTAAAAATAAAACTTCCCTAAACTTTTAGCAGTACAGCAGGGGTGCCCAACCTGTGGCTCTGGAGCCACATGCAGCTCTTCAGAAGTTAATATGCGGCTCCATGTATAGGCACCGACTCCGGGGCTGGAGCTACAGGCGCCAACTTTCCAACGTGCAGGGGGGTGCTTACTGCTCAACCCCTGGCTCTGCCACAGACCCTGCCCCCACTCCATCCCTTCCCTGAGCCTGCTGTGCCTTTGCTCCTCCCGCCCCCAGCCTCCTGCATGCCATGAAACAGCTGATCAGGAGGGGTGGGGCTGGAGGAGGAGACAGGGGTTGCTGGTGGGTGGGAGGTGCTGGGAGGGGGGAGGAGCTTATGGAGGGGGACTCCTGACATATTATTGTGGCTCTTTGGCAATGTACATTGGTAAATTCTGGCTGCTTCTCAGGCTCAGGTTGGCCACCCCTGTAATATAGGTAGGGCCCTACCAAATTTCATGGTCATAAGATTTTACAAATTGTAAATTTCATGATTTCAGCTATTTAATTGTAATTTTAGGGATCCTGACCCAAAAAGGAGTTCTTGAGGGACGGGTCACAAGGTTATTGTGAGCAGGGGGGTTGTGGTACTGCTCCATGACTTCTGCATAGCTGCTGGTGGTGGCGCTGCCTTCAGAGCTGAGCAGCTGGAGAGCAGTGGCTGTTGGCCAGGAGCCCAGTTCTGAAGGCAGAGCCACTGCCAGCAGCAGCGCATAAGTAAGGATGCCATGGTATGGTATTGTCACCCTGACTTCTGTGCTGCTACCTGCAAAGCTGGGCCCTCAGTCAGCAGCTGCCACTCTACAGCCACCCAGTTCTGAAGGCAGCAGCGCAGAAGTAAGGGTGGCATGGTATGATATTGCCATTCTTCTGTGCTGCTGGTGGTGGGGCACTGCCTTCAGAGCTGGGCATCTGACCAACAGCCGTTGCTCTCCAGCTCTGAAGGCAGCACAGAACTAAGGATGGCAATTCCGTGACCCCCTAAAATAACCTTGCAACCCTCTTGCAACTCCCTTTTGGGTCAAGCCCCCCACTTTGAGAAACACTGGTGTCCCCCTTGAATTCTATATACTATAGGGTAAAAGCACACAAAAGACCAGATTTAATGGGGGGGAGACTAGATTACACGGTCTGTGATGCAACTTGGTAGGATCCAAAATATAGATTTCATATTTATTGTAGCTGCATGGCAGCCGGGCTCTCCATAAGCATAATTCAGTGCTCACCAGAGAAGCCTCATGGTCTTCAATGTGAGAAAGCAGAATCTAAGACCATGCAATGAGTTTCTGGGTTGGCACCCAGATATCATGGTGAAGGTTCATTAACAACAAATGAACAAATAGAAAGGTTAAAAATATAGCTAGATAATCTATAGAAATCTGACCTCTAGTAATGCTGTTAACTAAAAGTGCTGGCTTTCTACAGTGCAGTTTGTGGGATCCTGCAGCCACTGGACCATTGCCTGAGTCTGCGTGGAACTTGGCAGGATTTCTGTAGAGTTATACCAACAGTTTTTGGATCCCTTTACTTAGCCTGAGGTGTGAGTACCCAACTTTGCAAAGTATCACCACGCTTCACAGTTGATAACGTGAAGGCCAAATACCATCCTCATAAGCATACATGCCTCGGCCCTGAAAATGTGGTTTAGGAAGCTTTCTGTTGGCAGTAATCCCCCATCCCTCCAGCAACCATGCATATGGTAAAGTAGAGAATTCTGTGGGTGGCAGCTATTTCAGAAGCTTTAAACCTATTCTACAGGAAACAGATTATTCTGGATGATAAAACTTTACTTTAAAATAGCAATCAGGCTGAAAAATAAACCCTCAGCTATTTTTAACATAAAGATTGCCACAAGTTCAAATTCTCACCGGTTATTTGTTTGTTTGTTTTTTAATTTTATTAATCTCAAGACCAAACAGACTGAATCTTGGACACTATTTATATGCAAAAGGAACATTATTTAGGACCTCATTCTTGGTACTGAAAGTTCTGACTGTGGAATGACTGAAGTATTGTATTTAAGGCCAGATTTTTCCTGCCAAGTACCAGACCAGTGTCACCAGGAGCATTCCCTTCCATTGTGTGTGCCAGGCAGCATTCCAGTCCCTATAATAAGGATGCGCTAAACCAGATATTCTCCCTAACATTTCCAACATGTTCAAGTAGTCCTCCACCAAAAATTAGTCTAGTCACTGGACTTTGGGCCTGATCCAAAGCCTTTTGAGAGAAATAAACAGACGTCCATTGACTGCAATTGGGATCAGGATCCAGGAGCTTGGGGAGAAAAACAATGGCTTTGTGTTTCCATGTGAAAAATGCACAGTATACAAAAAGGACTAGTAAAATTAATGCTCCCCCAAGGCTTTTCTGCACCATGTGTATGGTTGCTGGAGGAGAAGGGGTACTGCCAGCAGCAAACTTCCTTAGCCTCATTTTCAGAGTCTAGGGAACTGCCTGCATGCATCTAAGGACAGTATTTGTCCCTCAGTTTTTAACACTGTCAAGTGCAAAGTATAGTGTGACCTACGCAGTTAGGTACTCATACCTCAGGCTCAAAAAGGGATCTGTGACGGGGTGTGCTTGCCCTGCACTGGTACTCCAAGGGTTAATTTCACCCTTTGGGCTGAGGAAGCCACGCCCCCTTGGCCCTCCTGGGCATGCTCCAGCTGGAGACCAGGTAGCAGCTCAGCTGATTCAGGGCTGACTGCCAAGGAGAGAGGATGCACACTGCATGCTCCAGCCTGGAAACTGCTGAGACCCCAGGCGGCAGAAGCCCAAGCTCCTCCAAATGCCCAAGAAGCAATTGAGCTGGTGAGAACCACACAGACTAAGGAGCCCAAAGACCTCAGAGATGACAGGACCACTGTACCAGGGACTGGGTAGGAAGTAGCTCGGGGGGAATTAGTCATTGTGCCGGGTGGTGTCAATGTGTTTTGGAAGGGTCCGCTGCTGACTCGTCAGCAAGCGCACTTGCCACTGCCAGAGCCCTGAGGTGGGACCCGGTGGATCAGGGAGAGCCTGAGTCCCCCTATTTGTCTGCCACCCACCCCTACGTGGTGACCCACTCCCCTGACTGGCCATTGGGCCATATGGCCCAACTGAAGAGGAAGCCATGCTGACTCTGACCACTAGGCCACACAGCCATGTTGACTCAGGCCTTTAGGCCACACAGCCCTGCTGAAGAGGGCAGCCCTACTGATGAGCCATTGGGCCATGCAGCCTTGAAGGAGAGGACAGTTATATTGATTCTGGCCTTTGAGCCACACAGCCCTGAGACAGAACAGTCATACTGACTTTTGCCCTAGGCCATGATATCCTGAGACAAAGTGTGATCGCACAGACTCAGCCACGGGGAAATAATAACCCTCACCCCACTCCAAAAGGCAGTCTGGGCACGCTTGCCCTGTGACAGGATCCAAAAACTGTTTGTGTGGCTCCCAACCAGGTATTGTAAACTCTGTTGGCATAAGCATGGAGCAATGACAGCACTGCATTAAGCTTCCCATGGTACCATTGCAGGGGAGAGTTACTACAGGAGTGATTCTGTTCATAATTACACTGGTGTCATTCAGGAGTAACTCCACTTAACTCAGTGGAGTTATTTTAGTGTAAAACTGGTGCAAATCACACCAAGTAATTGAATAAACTGGCTGACATAGGTGTTCCATGTTTAGAGCTAAAGGTCCGAAAACAGGAGGGCCCTGGGTAGGGTTCAGATTTGTTCTAAGCAACTATCTCTTTGTGTGTGACATCAAGCAAGCCACTTAACCTCGCTGTGCCTCAGTGCACCCTGATATAAGACTAAATAAAAGCAGAACTTTGCTGAAAACCTAATGCTTTATCAGAGCTGAACATTCCAGTTCTGGGGAAATCAATCAGGGGAAAAGAAAAGAGCAAACAGACTAGTATAGTATAGTAAGAATAATATACAGGTAAATACTGCATAATGATAGGCAGTAATATTATATCAAAGTTATGTCTGAGTAATAATAATATGGTTATATTTAAAAAGAGCTGTGTTTTGTGAGACATCTTGGCAGTAGAGTTTTACTTGCATATTCTGACATGGATGGGCTATTTGTATAATTAATTGCAAAGGCGCTTGGCTTAGTAAGAACAGTAGCCAAACATTTGGTCCATAATATTGCACAGAAAGGTGTCATATCATGTAAGAATATTGTGGTTCCTAATGTGTCCTTTGCAGTGAGCTTTGTTTTGGGAACAGTTTGAGAAACAGTTTCACCATATCATATTTTACTGCATATTTCCTATGGTTTACTAATTCCCTGTGCAGTTACATATGCAGCCTGAATTTTAGTTGCAGAAGGATCCATAACAAAAGGTAGCCTTATTTAGATGAGGTTCTCATGGCTGTTTAGGACTCAGTAGATACCAACAACAAAGCCTTTGTAGAAAGCTTTAGGCAGAAATTGATGCCACCACTTCAACTAATTTAGAAAGATTGTAAAGAGAGAGGAGGATGAAAAGCTGCCAAGGGCAGCAGCTGAATTTTCAGGAGGTTTTGAATCCTGCACTTAAATTGGGGATCTGGTTCTAGTTCTGTCACATTATGGACAGTCAATCTGGAACATTTTTGGATGGCCCAGTAGAACCCCCTAAATGTTCCCCCTTACATTCTCCTAAGCCTAAATATTATAGTGTGACCCTCACCAGCTGAAAAGAACTGCAAACAGCTCCCTTCAGAGACCATTAATGTTTGCTACATGGAAATGCTTCTTTTGAGAGAATGTAGCGCCAATCCAATTCTATTTAAAGCCAATGGAAAGACTCTCATTGGTTTCAATGCACCAATAAGCAATCTACTGCTCTTCCAATCCTGGAGAGTTGCTTTTGACCACTACTGAATCTGGACTGGTGGTGAACTGGTGACAATTATCGGTCCTGGTGCCTGCTATTCTGGAAGACACATAGTAGTCAGAAAAATTTTATATAGATATATAGATAGATATAGATAGATAGATAAAAACTGTGAAGAAAATGAATTAACGGTTACCAATAAAGAAATTGACACTAGACCATATATGTGATTGTTTCAAGTTTATCATGCAATGGTGAAAATGGTGTGATCTAACATGTGTGCACTACAGCAGCTCATTATGGGGTGCCTAAATCTCTCAATACATGCAAACCTCCTACATAACTCAATGTCAGAGCAGATGAAGCAATCTGAATCTGGCATCTGCTGTTCTGACCTTACTGATCTCTTTAACATCTTTAAGTGAACAAAGCAAATGTCCCTTGGTTGCCATCAAATGATGTACACCCTTCATACACCATTTGTCACAAAGAGTATTCTGGCTGAAAGTCTAGATCTAATGGCAATAGAAAGCTGTAATAGCTTCAGATGCTGTAGATGACATGTATATGGAAGTAGTGAACAGAGTTCCTTATGTTCCTTTATTGTATATACACATTTTTCCAATACTTTTTTAAGTGTGCTTTTCCAGAGCAATAGAAACATCAGACACATGACATAAAGTTTCTTATTGCTGCACTGAAGACATAAGAAGAACTGATACATTTGTCAGTACAGATCTTGTGTACATATTCATGCATGTAGAATAGAACTATTATTATTAGAACTGTTATTAGTAACTAAGGACTTCCATAGCATTTTTGAGTTCAAAGCATTTTACAAACATTAACTAATTATGCTATTTAGAAAATAAAGTCATATCTGTCCCATAAGAAGCTTTATTATTTCCAAGTGACAAACGAATAGAACAAATAACTGAGATCACACAGCTGACACAGCTTAGTATTTCTGCCAATCCAGAAAAATATCAGTCATTTTTCATGGCAAAGGTGTATAGTGCCTAAATTAATAGACAGAGGAATCAGTTATTTTAATGTGCCATGTTTTTATTATTGTTTTTTGGAAGGTGAAGAGGGAAGGAACAAGGCAATTCCCAGCGGGTAGTACAGATCATCACAATTTTTGTCTGCATGTTCCTCCTACCTTTTGCCTTTAAGGGGTTACAATAAACATACTACATGACCTAGAAAGATAGGCTATTAGATTAGCCTGCCATGTTTAGAAGATTTGTGGTATATGTGCCAGTACAATAAGCACAGTTGGTTCCAATATCCTCACATCACACATCATCCTGTCCTGGTCTCTGACGGTCCTCAGCATAATGACAGAGGTGCCAAAGAAACAAAGAGTGAGAATTAAAAAAAAAAAATCCAACAACCCAGCAACAATTTAAGAGCAGATGAGTCAATGAAGTATGTTTGAGTTAAGGCTCTAACGGGTGTGACTACACTCAGCAATACTATCCATATGGGAGTCTGGGACTTGGAAGGAAGGCTTGCAAGTACAAACCCGCCTCCTCATCTCCCGGCTCCTGAGGGGAAAAAGAGGATAACTCTGAAGGCACAAAGCTATCTCTGTTTTATAGCACAAAATTTTGAAAACTTTCTGCACAATTGTGCCATCTTTGCAAAGTGATCCTGATAAATTCCAGGGACAATCAAGGAAAAAAATGGCCTGTCACTGTGTAGAGTCAGGCCCAGACCTTCAACTAAGAGTGAGGGGTCACACAATGCAGCTAGGAGGTGGCCTGTGTTCCCTGATCCTGAGCTGGCTATGTGCCAAGCCAGTCCTTTGATATAGTGCAGACTTTATGCTGCTGTTAGTTACACTTTCTGCCAATAGCACCAGATAGGAATCGTCAGGGAATAGGAGCACTTTAGCCATATCCACTGCCCTGGCATTATGAAGGGAGTAATGCAAGAACTGCTGTTTCATTTCTATCCCACCAGAAGATATCCCTGCAATGAGATGAGTCTCTTGTGGCTAACTACATCAGCTATAGAACTGCTTTATACTGGCAGTGAGCTGTAAAGTCTGAGTCTGACTTGGTCCTGCAAATAGTTTCTATGATAATTATCTTTATTCTGGCATATTGTCTGCTCCCTCCCTTCCAATGGAAGTACAAAGTAGGAAAAAGATGACATGCCCATGAAGCAAAGTCTGTCAGCAAGAAAAAAAACTACATGAGTAGTAATACTTTGGGTTATGCTCCTGAGCAGGCCAAACACTGAATAGGTCTGAGAGTCCCATTGCCTGCACAGTGATGGCTCACCTGCCTGCCCAAGGCTATGATACTTTTCAACAACTTTTTTTAACCTAAAAGTGCAGTTTTACATTGAAAATTGACCCTTTCAAATTGGCATTATGAGGGATCCATTTTTTATTGTACTTTAATGATTTTTGTTTCAAATATGCTCAATTTACAGATAAGGTCTCTTTTTCTAACTCTTAACCCAACAAACTCAAGCTGAAATATGAAAGTTGTCAAAGTGGGTTCTTTTCTTCATTTTATTTTCATTAGTGTTAAAGATTTTGCAAGACAAATTATGTGCTCAGTTACATGTTTGTAACCTTGTAGCCTCCAGATTATGTCCTCAGTGATACCTGTGCAATCCAATTGCCAAAAGTGAGTTTGTAACTGATTGGACCACTAAGTGGAATACAGCAAACAATTCTGTTGATGATGATGCACTTTAAGAACTAGAATCTAGCTCAGGCATTCTTGGCTCTGCTGGTTATTTGGGGCTAATGGGATTAAAGATCAGTAAAATCTATTTTTATCACTGAATTCAGCAGATATGACTCTGAATACACACAGGGAGCAGCTCTGAGGAAGAAAGTGCCATTTTTGCACAGCCACTTTTCAGACTACAACCACAATTTCACAGTCCTGGCTTTCTCAGATCTATGAATGGGTTCTGCCTTCTCTCAGTCCTCCTCTGCACAGTAAATCTGGAGTTCCTACTGGAAAGTGTGAGTAAAATAGCAGTTTCCACTGAGATATGACTATGGAGAATGTTCAGAAGACTGACAGCTATCTGTAAAAGCTGTTTTGAAAACTCACTTTCCATATATGCAATACAGTTTGTATAATTTTTCTTAAATATTTCTTGTACTTTATCTGAATACATTTATTCTTTATTATCATTATCACATTCCAGTGTAAATATGAAGGATACGGCAATCATTCAGTTTAATTACAAAAATGAATACATTTCTAAAGATATTTTCAAATGTTTTAAATAAAATAAAAATGAACACTTAACCATCACATCAGAAGCTGCTGTCACATGAAGCAAATTAAGGGGCCAATTTTGCAGACATATTCATATAGGTAACTTGCCTTAACTTTCAGGAATTTTAATACTAATGTTTTATTTATGCAAAAAGAATTCATACTGGAAGTTGGTATGAATAATGTAAAGACCAGCTAATGTTATTCTTTATTTACATGTTATTTACCTATATGAAATGTGTTATTTGTCCAATCAGGGAGCAGAAACTATATCATATGATCTATCACACAACACAAATAATGAAGAGTCAAAGCACCCAACTCATGAACATCTCAAAGGCTGAAAATTATTTGTTAAAATCATCCATTCCATACTTAAGGAAAATCAAACATATCCACAGAAATCAGGTTTGGTTCAGTAATGAGTCACTAACCAAAAGAGGAACTACATTTATACTGCATAAGATTTGAAATTAGTATTTACATGAGGTCTAATATCAATAACATATGTTTAAGAAAAAGAGAAGAGAGAAAGAGACACAAATTGAACATTCCAGGTAATGCATCAAGCAAGTACAATTAAATCATGTCAGCTGGATCTGACAACAGTTCCCATAATCTAGGTGAGTTAATAACCACAAACATGAATTTATCATCTGTACTGGAAGAAAATATCTAACATCTTAGACAGCAATATAACTGCATTTTGTGCATTCACATGACCATCAGAATAATAACTCATAAAATGCATTTTTAAAGGTGGTAATATATAAAAGGCCTTCACAAAAAATAATATAACAGTGCAGTACAGTTAACCAAGAGCCATATCATCCTCCCAAGATTCATGTGAAGCTCTTCTCCTGAATAGAAATGGGGTGTGTGTGTGTGTGTGTGTGTGTGTATGGGGGTGGGGAGTTGCATGTGTGCTGTAGGGGTGGTTGCCTCTATCAGCATCCATTTTCACAGAACCATTGGAAGAGCTTTCAATGGATCAGCAAATGGGAAGGGAGTGAACAAATGTTGGGTTGGGAGGTAAACACCATATGCACACCAAATCTGTGTAACATCCATTTAGGGGTTAATTCAGCCTGATTTAATCCTGAAAGGAGTCCTTCCATGCCATAGCAAGTGATTTGCTGGCTTATGGCCAGAGCTCTCAGCACATTGAAGGATTCAGCCCACAATGGTTTGATAAAAGTTCTGCCATCTGAGTTCTCTGGGGATCATCTTATGTTTATGGAGCTTGGGTTCCAAGTTCCTTCCCTAGGTAAAGTAGGTCTCATTGTGCAGAGTTCATTCATATTTTGTACGTCTCAGTAGTTGAATTTTTCTCCCAGAAGTACAACTTTTAAAATCCATGTGTTTTAACAAGTAGGCATTCAATGTCCTTTGATATCACTGCATGAGCTTCCTACCCAGTGGGCTTCATTTCAAAATCCAGTTGAATAATGGAAGGAAAAAAATAAGCTGTTTTTGCTTCTTTGCCCCAGTTTTCATCACGAAACCTTTGGCCCCTGCCACTCTTCTAAGATCTTGTCTGCTTTGTCTGCCACATGAACTGTGTGAAATTGTTTCTGAGTGCATTTAAGCCATTCCCATCAATACATTCCAAAAGCCTCTATGGATTCAGTGTACCGAAATTCAAATATTCTTTTCCCCTCCTATGGTGTTTAGCTCAAAGATTGGCTAGAAATATTAATACACTTGAGTGGTCTGGTCTTGAAAGACCATCTTCAAAGGAAGGCTAGCTTACCTCTCGGCCAGAGTATAATGTTCCAGAATGAGGAGGGAAAGTGCAGCTAGTTTCATACTTGATTTCCTTACTTTTCTGTGCATCCCTTTGTTGCACTTATGTCTTACAAAACATCCAAAAAGAGTGTTTAATTCTTCTGACATATTTTATTCATCTTCCAAAGAGATTGGGCTAGTGGTTAGCTACCTGAATTTCCCATTACTGTCTTCCCTAACACCAAAAACTAAAAAAAAATGGACTGAAAAGCCAAATAAAATACAGGAGATCAGAGTTGTAGTCTTTCCAGTGGAGTATGATATATATTTTCAGGAGTTTCAAACTCTGTCACAATGTGGTATTATTATTTATATCAGTATTATTTGCTCTGCTCCAAAATTACATCTGCTGCTTTTAAATAGGGTTGCCTGTACAACTGCGGGACTAGGTGTTAGTTTTAAAGGCACTTTAAAATATAGACACAGGTTGTTTTGAAGAGTGGAATTGAAACTGAAGGGTTTGCTTGGGTCTTTTTATGTGTGTTTAGTTTTTGTTTTGTGTCTCTTTCTTTCTCTCATTCCCTTAAATATTTTCAACTCCATTCATTCATTCATACCAGTCCTCCTCCTCCCACCACTTCTCATTTCTCCCCTCCCCACCTCTTTCTGATTCATCCACTTTCCCTTCTTCTCCTCCTCCACTTATTTAATGGGCTAGATCATCACCTCCCCAGAGAAACCTGCAGGAGGGAGGAAAAAGGGACATGGAAGTTCACAAAGGTTGTCCCATCAGCTGTGAGATGTTTTGGAGAGATGCAGAGTGTGAGGGGTCACTGCCTCTCAAATTGGCAGATCATAGGGATCTGTGGTTGTGATGGCTCAGAGATGAGCTGCATATCTGATCTTCCTGGCGGGCACTCTTTCCAAGTGACAGGCTTCCATATTCACTCTTCTTGGAGTGGAACCCCATAGTTCAGCCTACTGAAGATTGGGTCACCAGGCTATAACACACCATAGTCCCACTATCTGCTACAGGTACTGTGTGGGTGATGGCTAATACTCCTTTGTAGTCCCTCACGAATGCACTCTCAAGTGACAAGTTCCACTACCTCACCTCTCTCAGACTAGACCCCACAGATCTACCAGTCTTACACCAGATATCAGGGTGGCAGCAATTGACACCTGCAAGTCATTCTGGGTGCCTGTGACCAATGGCTTATTAAAGTGACTCAAAACAGCTCCTTCTAAACAGATGTATTGTTCATTGGCCCAAAGGTACACAGCAAGCAGAGAGAAAAAGGGTTAAATCCACAATAGGCTTGGATGCCTGGAGCTTGCCTGCAGACACCTACCACTCTCTCAAAGGTAGGTAAGCCCAGTGCTCTCTGGTACATTTCTACCATTATTTCATTCTCTCCCCCCCCCCCACACACACACACACACACACACACACACACACACACACACACACACACATATACAAAGCCTCTTTTGATTTAACTCCATGCACACAGGTTGTTATCAAGCAGGTAAACTGAGGCACATGTGATCATCATTAAAAAATATACAGATGAATGCCATATTCTCCACAATGGTGAAGAGAAGTCCCATGAGGCAGAACTATCTGTGCTGAGGATCTATCAATCCTGCTGGGCCACCATAGTCACTAGCAACTAAGCTGGACTCTTTCAGGAACTTTGTTCGCATTGGCTCAGCCTTTCCTCATCGTGCAGTAGCAGTTAGAGAAATGTTCAGAGCACTAAGTGCTTGAAGTAGAATTGACTCCTGATTGGATTGATGCACGGAAATCTGTGGAGTCAGCTACAGATGATGCCGTACTGATTAATTAGTTCTTTTCTCCTTTCCTTTATGTCCTTGGCCTCACTTCCAAAATAATTCTGAGCCACCCTCATGAACTTGTGGCACAGGATCTGGGGTTGGCAGAGAATTATTCTGTAAAAATGGTATTATCTTCTTTTGGACCCAGTGAAGAGATCTACTAATTCTCAGTCCCCTCCATGATGTCTTGTGGATTCATAAGAAAGAGACACAGTCAGAAGTCAGAAGTAAGGCTTTATTAGAACTAAAACAGACATGCATAAGGCAAAGGAGAGCCATGCACTCCCAGCTATGTATCTGGTGAAGCTGCCACTAGACTACTTCCAACTGGTTCTCACTAGTCCCAATCCAATTCCCTCTAACATTGCTCTGTTCTTAAATGCACAGTACATACTCCTAACATCTCCCCTTTCCAGCAAACACAATCCCAAACAATTTAACATTTATACTGTTTCTGTATAAAAACCATATCATACTCAACTTTGTTAGCAGTGCTCAAAGAATCTGTCAGGTGCTCTGCACAATATGTTTGATCTACAAGGCACCACTTCAGTCTTTGCATGAGCTGAATCAGCAGACTGCTCTGTTTGCTGATCTGAAGGATACTCTACGGTTTTTTCAGTGCCTTCTCTTGTAGCTAATGTATTTACCTCCTTATCCTGTTCTTCTTCAGGAAGATGCAGATGTCTCCAGTTCCTCTCAAACGTATGCCCCTCAAGAGTCTGTACTTCATGAGATTGTGGGGTAACCTCACAAGTCACTAGAGCCCTCTGGGCCCAGCAAGTGCCATCATGAATCCACACCACATCTCTAGGCTTCAAAGGCTCCAACACACTGGACCCTCCATCATAATACATCTTTTGCTGACACTTACCATTTTGTTACAGACATCTAAGTCAGTATTGCTCTAAGAGATTATTACTAAATTAAGTAGTCTTGTTCTAAACTTCCTGCCAAACAATATATCTGCAGGTGACAGTCCATGATTCCCTGTTGCTACTCTACAGTTCAGTATAACCAAATATGAAGCTGTACCAGTCAGTGGTCCCTTTCAAAAGTCATTTAACAATTTTCACACCATTCTCTATAAAACCATTGGATTGAGGATACTTGGGACTTGAAGTTACATGCTTAAACCCCTACTGCTTAGCAATTTTTTAAATTAATCTCCATCAAACTGTGGATCATTATCAGACATGATAACTTCAGGGATTCCATGCCTGGAAAATATGGATTTATAAACATTATAACAGAGTTTATGTGGTATTTGCTAATGAAAAAGCCTCCGGATAATGAGAATAATGATCCAAAATAAAAACATAGTTTTCCCCTACATATGTAAATAAATCCATCCCAACTTTAAACTATGGCCTTCACTATTCATTGTTTATCAACATAGGCTCTTTTTTCTATTTAGGTTGGTATTTTTGAAATGTTTCACACATTTTAACAGTTTTCTCTATCTCATTGTTCACATTTAAGGCCAATAGGGTATCTCTTTGGCTCTGTATTTACATTTCTCCCCACCCAATTGTTCTTCATGTATTCTTGAGAGCACATCAGCTTGTAACATCTGAGGCACTACTATTCTATTTCCTCTAAACAATATACCATCAACAACACAACTCTGCTTTGAACTGGAAATATGGACTTGGTATGTAATGTCCTGACCACCAGGTCATTGCCTTAATTACCTTCTGTGAAGTCTCATCATTAGCAGTAGCCTCAGCAAATTCAATCTACTTCCTTTCTGAGACCGGACAATTGTTTTTTTGTTAGATTGACATGCACTATGTCAGATTCCATCTTTGTTTTTACTACAATTTTATGAAATGCTCTGGAAAATATGTACACTACCCCAACTTCTTTTCCTGGTTTGTTAAACCATACAACTGGAGCTGAAAAACAGTTGTATTCTGGTTGGAGTGTCAGCTAGCCCCTTCTTTGCAATTGATTATCAGAGGCTTATGGCATGTTTCTTCTACAATTGGTCTTCCATAAATGAATACATGGAATTTTTTTCAACCATGCACCCAGCTAAAGCTTCCTTTTCAATTTGGACATAATGGCTTCTGTTTCTGCAAAAGTCCTGGATGCATACACTGCAGGTCTCCAATGGTCATCATATTTTTGTAGCAGTGTTGGCCTTATTCCTTCTTTGGAAGCATCAATAGACAATTTGGTCTGCCTCCTGCTGTCAGAATACCTTAGCACAGGGGTTTTCTGAATCAATTGTTTTAAGTTATTAAACTCTTTGTCCAGGTTAGCATCCCATGTCCATAGATTATTCTTTCGCATGAGTACATGGAAGTTGCTGGTTCGTACAGCCAAATTAGGTACAAATTTACCAACATCATTAACATTCCTATGAATCTCTATATTACCTCCTTATTTTCTGAGGGTGGCATATTTGTTATAGCTTGTGTTCTTATAGAATCAATATATACCCCTTGTTCAATTAACCTTCCTCCTAATCAGATAATTTTTCTGAGCCTGAATTTACATTTTTATTTTGCTTCAGGCCTCTGGTTTAGCCCCGTCAAATGCTCTCTTTAACCTGTAATTATGTTCCTCTATTGTGCTGCCCCAGATGAGATTATATCTATATATACTTTTGTGCCTTCAATTTCCTCAATATTTGCTGCATAGTTCTATGAAAGATGTCTGCAGTGGATTTTAGACCAAACGGTAATCTGAGAAAGCAATATCTTTCATAATTTAGAGCACCCCTCATCTAAGGGAATTGCCAGAATGCAGACAATGCATCTAAAGTAGTAAAATACTTTGCATCAGCCATATCCCAAAAAAAGTCTTCCCTAGTAGGTAACTGAAAATGTTCTCTTTTGATATATTTGTTAAACTCTTTGGGATTTAGGCATAATCTCAATGTTACGTCCTTTTTTCTACTATTACTAATGAGTGCATCCATTCTTCAGGCTCTTCGGCTCTTCTAACAATGTTATGTTGTTACTAAACGATTCAGTTCTTCTTTGAGCTTTTTGCCCCTCATACTTAGAGTAATATTTCTAGGGACATGTATAAAAGACCACTTTGGTTCTGTTAGTTCAATTTTCTATTCAGTTGTCAGTTTTTCTGTGCCTCCAAAAACATCCTGATACTGTTCCTCTATGCCTGTGGCCCTTATCTCCTTACCATGTGAATTCTTTGTATCAGCCCAAGGATTTGACATATTTTTAAACCCAATATAGGTGCTTCATTCCCTTTAACTATCACAAAGTTTACCAATTCTATTCGATCTTTTGCCTTACCTCCAGTACACATGTACAAGTAGGAACAGGATCCCTATTATAAACTTTCCATTCAACCTGTTTGCTCACCATGTTCCTTGTTTTTTTCTTCAACCTTTTAACATTAATATCTGAAACAATATTTACCTGTGCACCAGTGTCAAATTTGTAGGTTATAAAAGTCCCATTAGTCTCTAAGGAAATTGTCATTTCATCTGTTCCTTCCTCTTCAGATACAGCTCCCACATACAACACCTCTTCTGTGTTGCTGTCTGTGCTCTTTTCCTGGATTCCTGCATCAGCATGCAGGCTTTGCTTCCTCATCTGCAGTTGTTTATCCTGGTTGCAGAGTTTGGCAAAATTATTGTATTTCTTATAAATATTGCAGCATTCACTAGAAGCTGGTTATTGCTGAAGTCTGTGTTTGTGTCCACATCTTGTGCAGTCCTAGAAGCTGTCCCTTGCAAACTCCAGTGCTTTGCTTTTTTAGGCTTCTTTGTGTTTTTGTTCTTTACTGACTTGCTGCTTGCCAGTTGTTGTTTGTTCCTCTCTCTTGTCAGTCTATCCAGACTGGCAGTTTCCTGTTCTCCTTCCATTATTTTTATTCAGTTCAGAGAGATTTCTGCTGTATGATCAGTCTTACTGCTTTTTCCAAAGTGAGATCCGTATCTTCCAATAGGTTTTTTGTTGTAGTTATTTTTTGCAGCTTTGGATCTCTGATTCCAATTCCAATTTGATTCCTTATAACTGAATCTGTTAACTGTTCTTAGTGGCAGGTTTGGCTCATTACCTTCAGCTCAGTTAGGAATTTTTCAAAGCTCTTTCCTTCCTTTTGTCTTCCAAGGTGAAACTTTTACCTTTTTAAAGGTATACAATAGTCTTCAAATTTCTGCAAAATTGTGTCATAACTTGCTCTCTCTGCCTGATTTATTTGCATGCTATTAAAGACAGCAACTGCCTCAGGTCCTGCAATGTTTAAGAAGATTGCTGTTTTCTGCTCGTCTTCTTTCTCACCAAAGCCAGCTGCTTGCATATATACATATGAACACTGTTTGAATCTCTTCCAGTAGTTTGCTGCATTATCTGAGAGTTTCAGCTCCTTGGACGCTTTTACTTGCTCTATTTTCATGATAACTCCTTTACTCCTTCACACAGTCCTCTTTTGTCTGTCCTCACTTACACCTCACTCTGGTACCATGTGTTGTCTTATGCATTCATAAGAAAGAAGGCACAGTCTGGACTCAGAAGTAAGGCTTTATTAAAACTAAAACAGAGTTATATAAGACAAACAAGAGCCACGTGCTCCTAGATGTGTATCTGGTGAAGCTCCCACTAGACTGCTTCCAACTCACTCTCACTAGCTTCAACCCAGCTCCCTTTCACTTGTACTCTGCTCTTAAAGGCACAGTATGTACTCCTACCACACTCCACTTGCAAAAGTAGCAAAAAGAAACAGCCCCAATATCTTTTATTATTTACAGTAAGTTCCTATGTATACTCATCCTCCCCAGAAAGAATGTGTCACAATTCCACAAACCACCAACGTCCACAAGAAAAGCAGGCTGGTCTTAAAGATAGGCCACTTAGTCGTCATGACTAAAGCTATGATTTAGTCACAGAGGTTGTGTATGTCACAGAATCTATTACTTCCAACAACCTGGGGAGGGGGAGGGATAACTCAGTGTTTGAGAATTGGCCTGCTAAACCCAGGTTTGTAAATTCAATTCTTTAGGGGGCAATTTAGGGATCTGGGGCAAAAATCTGTCTGGGGACTGATCCTGCTTTGAGTAGGGGGTTGGACTAGATGACCTCCTGAGGTCCCTTCCAACCCTGAATTGGGTTTTTTTTCTCTTCTTCTCCATGGCCTGTGGTGGTCAGGAGCTGCAGGGTACCCTGCCACCCACATGGAGCTGTGGCATACCCCACCGCCTCTGGCGGCCCCTGGAGCTCCAAGCCACCATTGGCAGTGGGGGAACCCCCGAGCTCCTGGCCAATGGGGGATGCAGGGGAACCCCTGAGTTCCTGGATGCTGTGGGGGAACCCCCCACCTCCTGACCACAGTTTCTGGACACCATGGGGGAACCCCTGGGCTCCCGGCCACCCCAGCCCCTGGAACTGCGGGTAGAGGGAGAATCCTGCAGCTCCCAGCTGACATGGGAGGCGGGGGCACCCCACAGCTCTGGGAATCCCTGGAACTACTGGTGGCAGGGATGCCCCGCAGCCGCCAGCTGCTGCAGGCAGTTCATAGCCCCTAAGCAACTGCCCCACTTCAGTGTGGAGACCTGCAGATCCCCATTTTGTCATGGATATTTTTAGTAAAAGTCACCGACAGGTCACAGCTTCCCTGAATTTTTATTTTTTGCCCGTTACCTGTCTGTGACTTTTACTAAAAATATCTGTGACAAAATCGTAGCCTTAGTCATGACAGCATGACAGAGAGGCAATTCCACTCCAGCCAGCAACTAGACAAATCTAGTCAAAAAGTCTAGCATAGGTTTTCAGAATACGGTAGGTTCCTGAATCTCTGGAGAAGCTACGTCATGTCAGGTATGATATATAGTTAAATCAGTTTCAAACTGCTAAAAATGTGATATTATTTTTTAAAAAGGAAACAAATTAATGAAGGACATGAGAGGTAAACGAAAGCATGTCACGGAATGAAACCCATAGTTCAAAAGCTCTTAATAAATTAAAACGAACAAAAGCAATTTACAGAGTGTTTTATCTATGTCACTATGATGAGGTTTTATTGCTGTGATATCATAATTTGGCTGTCTTTGACCCCCTTCTCTTGGCAGCTCTTGCTCTAAAACATTACGTACAGATCATGCCAGCCCACAAAGATGAATGCCAGAAGCCTCCTTTATTTGGTTAGCAATCAAGGAGACTTGTAGGTTTACATAGAGACATGTACATTTATTTCCCAGGGGCCAAATCTTGAAGTCTTTACTCCTCGATTTCAGTGTGGGTAATGACTGACTTAAGAGATCAGGATTTGGCCCCATAATTGTACAGCTGTGAGCTTGTCATGGTATAATTCCCCACTCTGAACCTTAGCGTCCAAAAGATGGGGTACCAGCATGAATTCCTCTAAGCTTAATTACCAGCTTAGAACCTGTAGTGCTGCCACCAACCAGGAATTCCAGTGCCTGGTACACTCTGGTCCCCCCAAGACCTTGCCCGGGGAACCCCAAGACCCAGACCCTCTGGATCTTACCACAAGGAAAGTAAACTCTTTCCCCCACCGTTGCCTCTCCCAGGCTTCCCCTCCCTGGGTTACCGTGGAAGATCACTGTGATTCAAACTCCTTGAATCTTAAACAGAAAGGAAAATGCACCTTCCCCCCTCTTTTTCTCTCCCCCTCCCAGACTCTCCCTGAGAGAGAAAGTAATCCTAACACAGAGAGAAAATAACCTTTCTCTCCCCCTTCCCTCCTTTCTACCCACCAATTCCCTGGTGGATCCAGACCCAGTCCCCTGGGGTCTCAGACCAGAATAAAAAAAAATCAGGTTCTTAAACAAGAAACTTTTAATTAAAGAGAGAAAAACAGTAAAAATTATCTTTGTAAATTTAAAATGGAATAGGTACAGGGTCTTTCAGCTATAGACACTGGGAATACCCTCCCAGCCTAAGTATACAAGTACAAATTAAAATCCTTTCACCAAAATATAAATTTAAACTCCTCCCAGCCAAATACACATTTGCAAATAAAGAAAACAAACATAAGCCTACTCGCCTTATCACCTAGTACTTAGTATTTTGAATCTATAAGAACCTGTATCAGGGAGATTGGAGAGAAACCTGGTTGCACATCTGGTCACCAGGGCTGTAGCAACAAAGAACGTGGCCCTCTCCGAACATATGTCCAGGGCCCCTTACAATGCAGAAACTGGAATGCGGTATTTATTTTATACAATATACAGGGTTCATATTATGTATACATAGGCCTACAGTGTACATGTATTCTGTATTTACACAAAGCGCTTCTTTCGAGCCTTGTTCTCCGCAAATTGGTTAATCAATGCGTCATATCCAGAGATCTGGCAATCTTGTTTTCGACTGAGATAACTGCAAGCGCAGAAAGCCTGTCATCTGTCATGGTTGAGCGCAGGATATTCTTGATCAGTTTCATTCTGCTGAAGCTCCTTTCAGCACCAGCGACAGTAACTGGTGTGGTCAGAAGAATTCTGATCCAAATGCAAAGATTCGGATATATCTCCTGAAGGCTGTTCTTGTATATGTACATTAAAAAATTGTTTGCCGTGACAAGTCCTCTCTCTTTCTCGATGACATAAATAAAATGATTCAATTCCATTATGAGTTCGTAGGCATCAATGTCTCCCATTTTTCTTTCAAAATTTTTGCTGTGATTCTCCCGTTCATTTTCTCTGTGACACTGCTTCAGGCTGTTAGCGTTGTACAGAAATCCAAACAACTTATACCACTCCACGAGTTGGTCAAATCATGATGAAACAGAAGATATGGCCTGATCAGTGAGAACAAGAAAGAACTGCGATTTGAATTTGTCTTCGGCAGAAAGACAACTAGAATCATCAGCACATTCGTAATCAAACATTCTCTTCTTACGTCGCACCCTGGTTTCTGGAAACACCGTCTCAATACCCATATGCTCTGCTATTTCACGTGCATTTGTGACACAGAGTTATATCCTGTATTTCAATAGTCTTCCAAAAACTTCATTGTAGCACCGACTTCTGCCTGCAGTACGTCAGTTAACACATCTGGTGACTGAATTAATTTGCTGGTTTTATTGACGTGAAATAGTATATCGTACCACGTGTACACAGTCAGAACAAAAGGCCACGTAGTAACATGGTCTAAAAGCGCACCGGCTTCTGTTGCTGTATTGCCATCTTTCTTTTTGAGCGCATATTCTCACAAAGATGACAAAGCATTGCACAATTCTTCAAGGTGATAACGCAATGGCTTCACAGCATCAATTCTCGACTCCCAACGAGTGTCCGATAACCCTTTAACAGATACTGGCATATGTTCTTGAAGTATATCCCAACGTGAAGGTGAAGAAGAAAAGATAACGTATATTCTGTTAATCAGACCGAAAAAGTCAACGGCATATTTTGATGACTTTGCCGCATCTGAGATCACAAGATTCCAAGTGTGAGCTCCACATGGTACATACAAGGCATGGTCATTTATTTCTAGCATGCGGGCTTGAACTCCTTTATTCTTTCCTCTCATATTTGTGCCGTTATCATAAGCTTGGCCTCTCATGTCAGCAATGTCTATTCCTAAGTTGTTTGCCTTTTCAAGAAACGCTTCCAATAAGCCCTCGCCAGTTGTATCATGAACATTAAGAAAACCAACAAACGCTTCACGAATATTGACACCATCTTCACCATTGCATTCAACAAAGCGTTAACACCACAGACATCTGTTCTTCATGTGACACGTCGGGAGTACAGTCCAAAATAACTGAATAATATTTTGCTTTTTTAAGCTGCGCTATGTTGGCCTCTTGAATGTAACTGGCAACAAGTTGAATCAGCTCGTTTTGGATCTGTGGACTGAGGTACTGAACATGTGTCTCTGCCTTCTTAATCCTCTGTAAAAGTTCACTGAGGACAGTATCATACTTTGCAAGCAATTCAAACAGTCCCAAAAAGTTGACATTCGAAGGATCGCCGAGCTTTTCATTACTTCCTCGAAATGCCAAGTTTCTTTCCAACAAGAAAATAACGACATCAACCATGCATTTGACAACATTTCTCCAGAAATCTCTTTCTTTCAGAAATGCCTGCAATTCGAGTTGGTCAATAGATGTACGGTTTACTATGCCTGACCAGAGGTCAAACCATTTCACCATACAGTCTTGATTACCTTTGCCTATTTTATGCTGCTGAAGTCTTTTTGACAGTGCTTTCCAAGCAGATGTTCCACGACGTAGCGGTATGTCACCAGTGCCAAATAATTTACAACAAAAACAAAAAATGGCATCTTTCTGAACTGAGTACATTAACCATGAACGTCTTATTTTCTCGCCATTTGCCATGGTTCAATAGAAATGAGTACTTGTGAACCTCCGTCTTTCCTCATTAAATGGAAATTCATAACTTTCATTCTGCTGCGGTGGGCCACGTGCAACAATGTCACACACTTGCCTGTCCGATATTATAGACGGTCAATCTCCTGGATCATCAGTCAGTGGTTCAGATTCAGATACTTCTTTCCCGGCAGCAGCTGGAATATCTGTCACAGTTTGTTTGGTAGAACAACTGGCTTCACCTTCGACCTCACTTGAAGCACTTCTGGATACGATTCGTCGCTGGATACTTCTGGATACGATTCGTCGCTGCTAGCGCTGTCCGTTTCATGTGTCTATACCTGTACGTTGGATTGCAGCGCAAAATACGTTGACAACTTTGGAATTTTCTCAAGTTCCTTCTCGGCATCTTTTGCTGCCTTTCATTTACTAGCTCCGCTCTTATACATTCTCTTAGACATCACAAAGCACGCTTCTGCATTGGAAACAATAAAAAACTAAACAACTAAATTAATAACATTTATCTGCCGACCGCCATTATGAATGCAAATACACATTCTTTGAATGGGTCCAACTAAAATTCGAAACTGACCGACAGACAACTGATGTAGCCAATAGCATTATGATGTATCATAATGACTTCACCGTTTTGTCAGTAAAACCGACATGGATTGTGCAATAGCATCAATAAATGTCACTTACCTAGTTATACCTTACATTTTTTTTGCCACTTTTAGGGGCCCCCTTCCTTGCGGGGCCCCCTCCGGTCGGAGGGTACGGAGGGCGCTCGCTACGCCTCTGCTAGTCACTCTCAGAACCCAGAGAGAACAACAACCAAATTCTAACAGCACACAAAAAGACTTCCCGCCCTCAAGGTTTGAAAGTATCCTGTCCCCTGATTGGTCCTCTGGTCAGGTGACAGCCTGGCTCACTGATCTTGTTAACCCTTTACAGGCAAAAGAGATATAAAGTACTTCTGTTCTATTAACTCCTACTATCTGTTTAAGACAGAGCTGTTTTCAATATTTCCCAGAAAATTACCCGTTTATAAACGTATCCAGATTTTACATTGAACTTTCTCCTTCTCTCTTGCTCTTAAAGATAAATGAATTCCTATACATGTTTGTACTTGCAAAGTCATAGATTTATACACTCATGCCAATTTAATCCCTATTAAACTAATCTGAAGTCACATCAGGCCAACTATCCACAGTAAAATGGGTTAGACAAGCCAGTAGATCAGATATAGAAATTACTCTGGACTTTTTTCCCGTCTACTCTTCATGCATTTAGAGTACTAGTTTCACACAAATAAGTTTGTCCTCTTTAATTCCTTTGTGATTAAGCAAATTCACAAATAAAATCAGTTCTTAGAGAATCATTAATTTGAAGTACAGCAGACAGTGCTCTTAATTAGCGCTTTTCATGCCTACTTCATTTGTTCAATAGTAAAATTACTTACATATTAATTGATTACTTTATTTCAATTTATATAGCAAAATCTAGATATATAATTTGCCATAAAACACCTTTAGGGATATTAAAGAGGGTACTAACAGTGATTCCCCCAAGTGACAGTGACCCCACCAGTTTCACCAAGTGCAGAGGTCTTTTAGTTCTTCTGTTGGGGCTTGTGGGCTCCTATCTGCAGAAACCACTGGTTGTATCTGTCCTGTGAAAGATACTCTATTACTGTGTAAAACTTACAAACAAGTTAATTGACTTTGTCCTTGAAGTAAACACTATGCTAGCCTTAAACTGTAATTGATACAATGTAAACAAACAGACTCTCACCCTCTGTGATTACAGGGCCGGGAATCTCATACGGATTAACACACCCCCCAAAAGTGGTGGAGACAGTAAATCAAAATATGGTTAAGATATGGAATGAATGTTGATGAATGTTTGTTGTACGTAAATGGTTAGGGAGGTGCCAGCCTAAAAAGGATCCATCGGCCAAAGAATGTGTCAAGTGGACCACTAGACAACCCCCAGAGGGTAAACTGGGATCCACCCCAAACACTTGGAAGGAATGTGCCACTTTAAACAGTGTGGGGCCACCAGGAATGTGCCATCTGCTGATTAAGCCAGCAACAGCAGGATGAAACGGTTCCCATAAACTAACATAGGAATTAATTCCTATAAGAATAGACTCTAAAAACTGAGGACTTTGAGGGCTGGTCTACACTACGGGGGGAAATCGATCTTAGATACGCAACTTCAGCTATGTGAATAATGTGAATAATGTAGCTGAAGTCGAATATCTAAGATCGGATTACTCACCCGTCCTCACCGCTCTGGATCGATGTCCGCGGCTCCCCCTGTCGATTCCGCAACTCTGTTGGGGTTGGTGGAGTTCCGGAATCGATATAAGCGCGCTCGGGGATCGATATAGCACGTCTAGATGAGACACAATATATCGATCTCCAGGCAATCGATTTTAACCCGCTGATACAGCGGGTAGTCTAGACGTAGCCTGAGTCTATGGTTCTGCTGCCAGCCTCCAGGAGGATCAGGTGCATCTGACACAGACTCGGCTCCATCCTCATGACCAAGATACCTGGCCAGTAACTTGGCATGAGGAACGTCTGGGCTGGTAACTATAACACCTATACAGAACCTGAATGAATGATTGTGTTAATGAATATATATATAAATATATATATGTGTGTATAAGGAATAAGTAGTGATAGGAATAAGTAGTAAAACAACGTTGTTTGCTTTTATCTTTTGCTTTATCATTATATTTACAATAAATGTGACATCTTTGCCTTATCCCTCAATAAGATCCTGCAGGTTTTTATTATATTGGTATAACAAACGTCTCAAGAGTAACTGACATCTCATTAAAAACTGAAAAATATTCTTTGTAAAGCCAATCTGTGTGGATATACATGTTTACTTTTTTCTTTCCTCACTATTTATTAGAATATAATAGAATTATGCAAAAAATCTTGACAAGTCTGTGGTGATTTTATACATAATGGGCATACAGTTCCTTTACACTGCTCTAGCAATATATTGTAGCCTTAAGATGTGTGTAAATTACATTTAAACCCATTTTGGACCCTTTATATTGTCAGAGTGGCATAAAAGGGGCTTTGGATTAAATGACAACAAGGCCTGCTCTGCCGAATTTTCAGAGAAGAATTGCATTTTCAGTTCTTAACACCTAAAAGAGAGACATTAAAACATATATCAGATTATTAAAATGAACTGCTGGCAGAATGTAAATATTCATAAATTAGTTTCCTATGCATTGTTAAAATGGGATGGATCAAAAATTTTGAATATTGGATTAAAATTTGTATATTATGTATCAAATATCTACTCAATCCATAAACAAATGGCTAGGATAGCAAAACTGTTGTTAAATATATTTTAAATCACAGTAATTTCTGCAACAGTTGATAATTTCATTTTGGGAATAATGCTAAAAACCCATTTTATAAATCTGAAAGTGTAGAGTGGCCTTAAAAGGGGTCTAAATTACATTGACATCCCTGCCCCACTTTGAGGCCCTTTATACTGCTAGATTAATATAATGGAGTCTTTGTATAAATTTTAATAAGGCCCAATAGCTTTTTAAAGACAGGAATAGCTAAGGGCCCATTGATACAAAACTTTAGTCATATAAGTGTCTGCAAGACTGGGCTTTAGTTAAGCACCTACAGAGATTGTTTAAAATAATGATCCTCCTAGAATAAGTTTCAAATTCTAGTTTTCTCCAATATATTTTTCATTTCATTGTAGTGATTTTGAAAGGTGTCTGAATGACTGGATTGGAGACAGAAGAGCTCTATTTATTAACACAACAGTTACAGCACAAGTAGTGTGATGTGGACACCTATCTAGCATAGACTGAGACCATACAGAGAATCAGCCTGGACAACTAAACAGATCCATTTTTTGTTGTTGTTTTTCTTTTTGCAAGATTTATGGCATGTCCTTTCTTACATTTTGATATGTGTGTTCCAAGCCTGGACTGATATAAGGAAGAAAAAGCTTTGTGAAAATCATAAATATAAAATTAGCAGTCCCAGGTATGTACCCATGGGATTCAAGCAGGTTTGTGCTCGACCTGGCTCAGCCATGCCTCTGCTGCCGCTACCAGTGATACCATGGCTACACTGCTATTTATACTCATGTTAGCCCAATGAGAGCTAGCACAGGTATGTGTACGCGAGAAGGGGAATCACACCGCTCAGTGTAGATGGTGTCTTTAACTGCTTCTGCTATTGCACTGTGGACAAAGCTGAGAAAAGGCAAGAATAGACTGTCGTAATCACCACTGATAGTCTCCCAGCTGTGAGAAGGAGTGGGGCAAGGGGATAAGGGCTGAGATATTAGGGGAGCAGCAGGAAGATGGAACCCCTGTTGATGGTTCCTGTGGCAATGCAGCTGCTGCACCTCATGGCTGCTGTGTAAGTAACTGCATAATATTATTATAGGTGAGGCTAGTTGCTCCACCTATGACTATGGGTGCTCAAGTATCATATGACCTTATTTGGAGTTGTTCGTAATGTTGTGAAACTTTAATCATTTAATCAAAATTTTCCATGCTGGGTGTCTGTCTCAGACTGATTTTTTGATTTTCTTTTGTTGTTCAGCCACTTCTGAGAACAAAGCTAGGGGCAAATATATTGTTTTTCCCATGTTAAAAATATTATTGAGATCTTTTCTTTGCAATGCTCTAGCATCCCCTCATGGTGGAGCAGGCACTTGAAATTTGAAGGGAGAGAGTCTGTTCGTGCCAGCGTGTGCCTTTTGTCAATCCTCTGAAAATCCACCCAAATTAGACTAAGTTAGGAACCTCTGAAGAATATTGGTTTGCACTTGCTCAGTAGAGACTTCTTAGATTTTAGTAGCTAAAATCACCAAAGATTCCTTCCACACAGATAATGCTTGAGCCTCTCAAAGTTCCTAGTGCTGACCAGACTGTGTATATGCCATCCCCACAGATCGACTAAACATTCCCCAGCCCAGGAATGGGGGGGCTCAGAAGGACTTTCAGATGGACTTTTATTGCTCCCAGCTGCTCTGAGCTGGTGATGGATCAGCCACCAAAACTGAAAGCAGGGAGCCTGTCTCTCCTGTGTTCTCAGTGACCCCTGCCTGGCACTCAGGCATCATGGAAGAGAAAGCCATATGATCTGAATGCAAAGTGGACAAAAGCCAGACCAGCAGGAGTGATAAGAAAAGACTGAGACAAGGAGTCTGGTGAGACTGGGACTGGAGGAATGAGAGAGAACCTATGACTGGAAGGGGGAGAATGGGACTGACTGGTCAGCTAAACTGGGACTGGAAGCTGGGGATTGGGGTCTGGGGCTGGGGGCTAGTGAAAAAATCAGCGGAAGAGGACTGAGAGCCAGTTGCCTGAGGAAAGGAACATTGAGAATGGATGAAGAGCTAGCAGGTCAGAGAAAGACTGGAACTGATTGAACAAGGAGACTAAGATTAGGAACCAGTGAGGGGAACAGGAGCAGGGAGGAAAGGAGACAGATGTAGCAAGCAACTGGGATGAGGGATGAAGAACTGGCACTAGCTGAGCAAAAAGACTAGGAAAAGAAGCCAGGGGAGTGATGAGGAGACTGAGATTGGATGAGAAAACTGGGGAAGGAGAACGGGACTGAGAATCAGGAGCGAGAGATTGATTGTATAAGAAGGTGGGAGGGGAAAACTGGGACTGTCTGGGCAAGGAGAGTGGGAATGGGAGGGGAAAAGACTGGGAGCTGGGAGGAGACTGGGACATGTTCCCAGAGACTGGCAAGTTCAGAGGGGAGATGAGGATGGCTGGACAAGGAGCCTGAGCCTGAGATGGGACTGGAACAAGGAGCCAAGGGTGTGGAAGAGACAGAACAGGGAAAGGTTAGAGGGGATAGGGCAGAAGGAATAATACTTGGAAGAAGCAGGCAGAAGAGTCTGTGTCCATTAGAGAACGCTCCCCTCCAGATTCTAAAATGGAATCTAAAATTCCCGATTCTCCCTATTCCTCTGCTAATTGTGAAACCCACAGGGAAAGTGTGTCATTGCCCTCCAGTGTTGGTCAACTCAGAGGATGACAACATACTATTGCTGTCATTTAGTCTGTTAGATCCAGTGGCAGATGTCTGTGCAGTAGATCTAATGATCCAGTCCCTTGATGACTCATGTGGTCATCAATAGGATGCCACATGGTGAAATTTCTGTTTTTTTTCTATTTGCTTTTTAAGAACCTAGGAAACCACACACAAAAATATATATTTAAACAATTATTAAGATTGCAAAGTCAAGTACTCAAAAGTTAGGAAATGCCAGACTCAAGGCTGCCTGTGCAACCTTAATTCACTCTCTTTTTATGCATTATGATTCATAATTTATTGTCTTTAATTACATGATTACATACTATTTTTTGTTTGACATGGCCCCTTCCCCATTCAGTACACAGGCTGGACTTGCTTTCAGCATGAATCAGACTTGTATGAGGAAGAAGGCTGTTGTCCATAGGAACTCTGTCTCATTTTTGCTGAAGTTGGAAGGTGTGTGTTGTGAATGAGGCAGGAGACTGCAGCAAGAAAAGGAAAGTCTCATGGTTAAGACATTTGAATGCTGCACTGGGGAACTGGATTCTGTCCTTTCCTCTGTCACAGAGTTCCTGTGTGATGCTAAGTAAGTTACTTAAACCAAACTGTTTACAGGTGGTCATTAATTGGATCTGATTCACAGAAGTGCTCCGTGCGCAGAACTGCAACTGAAGTCAATGTGAGCTGTTCTTGAAAATTTTGGTCCTGGTTATCTCAGATTGGTGACCTAAAATTAGTGGATACTTCTGACATTAATCTCGCCATGAAATAGCTCCCTATCTGTAAAATGGGAATAATACCGTGATGGATCTGCAAAGCAGGGGACTATAACTCCCATCCGCCCCCCTGCCCATTGCACTTCCTCTTCCGCTGACCAGAGAAAGGTTATGAACCAAGAAGTGGCTGGGTTCTTTGGCAATGGGAGGGGAACCCCATGGCAGCAGGGAGCTAGAGAGAAGCCAGAAGAACTGTGGACAGAGCTGCATGTGGAACAGACTGTGACTGCCTGACAGCACAGGTGTGTGCAGGTCTGTGTGGGACTAATGGGGGAGGAGCAGCAGCTGGGAAGGGAACCAGTGCAAAGGGTCCTCAATGAGATACTCTGAGCCTGGCTTGGAAACCAGCAAATGCTTATTTCCTTGAATAGAGACTGAACTGGAGAAGGCACTTGAAGTCATAGGCCTGAAGAGCTCTGACTCTCAGTTGGACTCCCACAGGTACTCAAATGGTTTGAACTGTAACTGATTAAGTCTTCTCATATAGGGTATTTGCAACCTTCCCCTTTCTAGCAACTCTAAAACCTCTCCCTTAGCTGTGTGTTTGAGTAGTTATTAGAACCTGCCAGGGTTAGCTCCTACAAGGCCTGGCTGCTGAAGCACCTACAGTGCTTTCTTCCAAGTCCTAGTACACTAGGTATGCTACTGGCAGCTGAGGGGTTTGGAGTACAGAGTAAACCCCAAAACTATAATAGCTCATCATGACCTCACAGGAATGTTAAGAAGATAAACTAATTATCTCAGTGTAGCATTCAGATACTAAAGTGATAAGTGTCATGGAAAAGCCCATAAGGAAATTTAATAATTCTGTCTTAAGCACATGGTTTGTCTAATATACACTGTAGTAAATAAGGCATAGGGCACACACTGAATAAAATATAGTTGCTTATTTATTACACACCATCCATCCTGAGCACTGAATAAGGGATTCTGTGGAAAAAATAGTATGTGATCATGTCATTAAAGACTGTATCATAATGCATTCATTCAAAGCGGAGAGTTATGGTTGCAGAGGCAACTTAAATTCTGCTGTTTCCTCTATTTGGAATGATTGACTTTGCTACCTTAATAATGTTTTTTCAAGATAGTTTTTGTGTGTCTGATTTTTATGACTCTTGTATGTTTTCCCCATTTGTTGTAGCTCTTACTTGTTGCATGATTTCAATCATTTGAATGTAGTAATTTTTTAGACAGGGCATGTATCTACCTTTAAGTGTAGAAAGCTGATGGCACATTTTTAGGCACTACAGAAATATATATGATTTTGTATCACAGACAGAATATAACTTGAGAAGAGAGCAAAATTACTCTTTTCATGCACTACGTCTTAATACTAATGAACAAGGGAAGAGAAACAAAAAAATCTTGCCATTAAGACTGGATAGTTGCTAATTAAAATGTTTCCAAAGTTGTATATGAGGTCCTCTGTGTATGGCAAGAAAAAGTATAGTCAATATATATGTTTTTTCCATATCAGTGTCCACAAATGGATACAAATCAGACATCAGGAATTGTAACATACAAAAGCCAGTAGTAAACACTTCAATCTCCCATGTCATTCTGTAACAGATTCATAAGTTACTATTCTTAAACAAAAAAACTTCAGAAACAGACTTCAAAGAGAAACAGCAGAACTAAAATTCATTTGCAAATTTAACACCATTAATCTGGGCTTGAATAGGGACTGGGAGTGGCTGGCTTATTACAGAAGCAGCTTTGCCTCTCCTAGAATTGACACCTCCTCATCTATTATTGGGAGTGGACTACAACCCCCCCGATCAAACTGGCCCTGTCAGCACTTGTGAGTTACTCCCTTCTCTTCATGTGTCATTATATAATGCCTGCATCTGTAACTTTCACTCCATGCATCTGAAGAAGTGGGTTTTTTTACCCACGAAAACTTATGCCCAAATAAATATGTTAGTCTTTAAGGTGCCACCGGACTCCTTGTTGTTTTTCCATATCAGTGTATCTTAAGTTGGTTAAGATTGTGTATTAAGTCAGTGTAGGGAATGACAAGTTCTGAGTTGTATGAGGAAAAAATGTAATTGAAAAGAACTTTATTGAACTTTAAAGGAGTATTTTAAGACAGGCATTGTTTGACATCTAAAGCCTTGGACTGTTGCAATTGGGGTTCTTGTTTAGGCTATTGAGCACAGATTATCAGGCCTTTGACTAGGAGAGAGAACCTACCTTGGCACTGCCTCGGGCTATGCACTAAGCCTTTGAGAAAATTGTAACCCAAACAATGACCATCAACAAAGACAGCGACAAATGAAAAGAAGTGGGGAAGAATAATGACATTTGGTGCTGAACCATATGTGCGTGGTTTGAAAGACATGACTGAATTGTTTTTGGTACTCTATTATTCTGACATTTAGAATGAGGCAAATTTCCATTTCCATTAATGTGCTGCCAAATAGAAGGGGAACTGTCGCAAATTTGAGACTAAAGAAAGCTGTTCCTCAAACTTGTACTAAGCATAATCAATGTACTCACTAAGCAGCAAAATATTATAAAACTGATTATTATTCACTATGCCTTTTGAAAAATATGATAGTATGCAATGATATAACATAATCTTTTTGGGTCTGGATCATGTCTTTACATATATTTGTACACCAATTAGTACAGTGGGGCCCTGATCCTGATTGGTTCTTTGGGCACTCCTGTGATATAAATATGTATGTTTAATAAAGTGAAGAATATAACACAATATGAAAGAAAGTATTGCAGAAATGTTTCAAAAGCTCAATAACAACAACATGAGAATATATTTGATTTATTTATCTTATTTCATTCAAATGGAAGCAAAGGACCTTAGCCTCTCATCTCTGCATTTCTGGTAACAACGTCCAATTTGATTCAGTTTGGTATACAGTAGAGAATGAAATTCATTGTCATCTGATGCTTGTTCTGTGATGTATGTGAAATGGTTTGTTGGAGTTAGACTTATCAGACCAATGGCTACATCACAAAAAGACAACACTTTTGGCCCCTTTTTTGAGATTCTCAGACAAGAAATCAAGAACCTCCTAAAATCTGAAATCTATGCACGCGGCAGTGTGAAGAAGCTTACCCTGTTGCCCCTTTGTCTACCTGTCCTGTGGATAATAACAAAAGCGATTCAGTTTCCACTTCGGTTAACATAACACCTTTCACAAGCCCTAAATTCAGTTTATTTATTTTTTACGGTGTATCCTTTGCAGGAAACTAAGGTAAGCAAGTCTACCTTTTCAAAGCCTGCTTTTCTCTTTGCATTTGTTAAGGCTCAGGGTTTGCTGATCACTCATCCACCCGCAGAAAATTAGCCAGGTCTGGCTGGTGGATGTTCAAGTGAAGAAAGCTGAAAAGCCCTTGGTTTTTCAAAGCATTACTAAGTACATGGATGAACAGTTTTACAAAACGAGAAGACTGAAGGTAACAAGCCACAGACTCAGAATTCAGGGCCCAACTTGACTGAGATATTCCTGACTCATTCATTCCCTTTACCTTCTGTGTCTCTGCCTTCCTGTTGAATGACCCTCCATGCTGTAGTATGCTGAAATCCAGGTGTTCTATTTTCAATGTGCTTAAGAACATCCTGAATCAATGGTACTCTCCTGACCTTTAGAGCAGCAATACATCTACCTTTGTGATGGATGGCCCGATGACAGGGGCAACGTAAAATCAGTAGCAACATTCAGTGCTCAAAAGAGAAGACACAGGGATGATTTTTCATAACACTTCTTTGTTTGGATTTTCTTTAACTCATTTACGTGTTTCAGTATGACTTATTGGATCTCAGATCCTGTGGATATGGTGGGTCTGATATAACTCCCAATACAGCCAATGGGAGTGCTTCCACTGACTTTAATGGGAGCTGGTTCAGGCCCTGTGTCAGTACATTCTTGCATAAACTATATATGAAGTTTTGTCTTTTTGCTACATTTGGCAGCATTAGCCTAGAAAGCCCTTGGGTGGTGAATGCAAGTTTTTACTTCCTTTGTGTGGAGTGGAGTGGACTGGGGTGAAACGTCTTTCATTTCACTCACTCACTCACTCACTCATGCCCGTCACCCCAATCGGGGTATGGGCCGCCAACAACAGATCTCCAGAGTCCTAATAGAGTCCTCCTCAATCTCAGCACCAAGCACTCTACCTTGCTATTCCCGTCAAGCATGATGAATCATAGTTCCTGTCTGATACCAAGTTCTGCCCCCTTTGTAGTTTCTTGGAACACTTTCCTGACATATCGCAAATTAATTTCTTTGCATGATTCACAAACTCCCTTTTAAACATACAGTGCCCTGATCCTATCATATATGTGGGTTTTTTCTTCTTCTAATTGGGAATAACTTCATCATTCCTTGCCCATGGTATTTTGCAAACTTTGCAATAATTTTTTTTCCCATCCTGCTAGAGTGGTAAAGATTAAGGAAAGATACAAGAGCTAATAAAACATTACCAATTTACTTAAACATCTTGAATTTATTACTAGATGCCAGATTGGCAGACATGAAACCTGAAGACCTTAATTTATACCCAGAGCAAGTAGTACAGATACTGAACGGGCAGTATGATATTGAAGAACTAGTTTTCCCCCAAACACCCCTCCAACGTATCTCAATCCTATGCTGAAGGGATTCAGCTCATACTGAGAGGTTGGCTCAGTCTCTATGCCTAATCATTTTTTTTTCAAATTTGTATTTTTTTCACTTTTAAAGCATAAAGACACAGATTTAGCCTTAAGAGGTTATGAACTTTTCTTATATAAAAATGTTAAAGGTATATAAACTGTTGATTGTAACACTTCGGGTACATTTAAATAATCTCTCTTCTGAAGCATTTATGCTTCAGAAGAAATAAAAAATCTAAATTGTTATGAGGAAAATAAACAAACGTTGGAGGACAAGAAGAAAGAAAAAGAGAACAGAGGGAGGAAATGTTATCAGACATATCCTGGCCTCTCTGCTAAGACTGCTGACAAAGGTACTAGTTAATGTTCCTTTTGCGTGGGAGTAATGTGAATGACTCTCCAATGGGAAACAGACTGAGAGCACAAATTTATTTGACATGAGCTACAAAGAAACTCTCTGGTAGTAATAGCTTTTAATAATTACTGTCCTGGTCTGGATTTTATATTTCACTGTGGGGGCCCCCCCAGGATAGTTCTCTGATCACACAGATGCTGTATATACTACATTCTTCAATGGGCCTCAAATGAAGTTCTGTCTTACTGTGAATTTTGTCACCAGTATCCAAGAGAACTTCCAGGTTAGGCGTTTACTCCCTTTCTTTCTGTGGAGTGGGTGCAACATCTTAAGTTTTAACCAACAGCCTATACATAAAAAACTTTGAATCCCGGGTCACTGAGAGTATAACTGGGCCTTGAGAGTCTGTCTACAGTGCAATAAAACACCTTTCCGTACAGTGTAGAAATACACATAGTGAACATTAAGATAGGCTGACACAGTTTAAAAGTAAGGGCTTGTCTATACACAGACTTGGAGCAAAATAATTAAGTATAATTCACGTCTTTATTATTTTAGTGCAAGTCTACGCATGATTTCTTTTATTTTAAGCTAAACATGCTCTATTGCAATATTCCTTAAATCAGTAAAAAAACTAACTTAAGCCAAACTGAAACTGGACACTTCTAAATTCCTTACACACTTAACTCATGGACTTTCTACTGGAGTTGGGCACCTAACTCCTTTAAGCACTTCTGAAAATCTCACCTGTAAAATGTTTTGGGATCCTTCAGAAGCAGAGATTATGGCAACTCAAGGTAACTAAATCCTCACTGTACGGAAAGCATTTTCAATCAGCTAACACAGGTCATTGTCTTCTAAGACAGTTGTTTCTTCTTTTTCATTATTTCCTTTATCATAACTATGCTTAGTAATTAAACAGTCTTCCTGTATCTGCTTAGCAACTATCATTGCATTATTTCAGAAATAATTTATAAACACACTGTATTATTCTTGTGGTCCTGTATTGTCAAGAAAATTTTATTCCAAAATCAGATACATAGAAGTCCCACATTTTGAAGGACTAACTTGTGTATGAGTTATTGAATTATTGTAGGAGACATATCTTCTAAAAATTTTTTTCACTAGATCCTTAGTGGAAAGAGATTAAAATAATTATGTTCCCTTTCTCTAAGTCCAGTAATGTGCACTCTACTTGAGTTACTTACAGACTGTGTGCTAACTTCACCCTACTTTGGAAGAATTCATAGCACTGAATATTCATATGGCATCTATGATACAGACACTGAACCCAATTTAGTAAATGAATACTTGTAATTTCACCAAAGCCCCTCTGAGAGATTATTATGCAGATTTATGAAGGAATATTGCTGAAGCAATTCTTGGCTGTGTTTTCAGTCACTAAGGACTTTAAAGTATGTAAACCTAAAATAATTTCAGACTTATTTACTGCTTCTGCTTTCATCTTTTGAACTTTCTTGACATTTCTCTCACTATTTTGTATTCAACATTCCCTCCGTTGTCTTTGCCCTTGAGCAAAGAGCCAGTGTCACAACATCTACAAGTGTTGCCAAGTTACTCCCAACAATATCCTTGCTGCTATAGTGCCAGCAATCTGTTCCAGTCCTATTGCTACAAAACTGCAATACAGACACAAGGATGCAAGGACACAGGCATGCATGCAGTACATGTCACAAAGAGATATATAGACCAGGAGACAAGCAAACTGAGCCGGATTTTGACATCCTTTCTCATGATGAATATTACCTTATTACTTGCTTTGTGAGTATATATAATCAGTGCAAAGAATGGGATATTTCAGCGTTAGGCTGAAGGGCTCTGACCCTGAATCATTTTTGACTTTGCTTTGGAGTTCAGCTAATTTGCTGTAAATTCATTTCTGCACTGGTGATTCTGCAATACAGTGTCATTTTAAAAGGATAATAGACCCACCCATTTTTTGCAGTGACCTCCAGAACCGAGCATATTACCACGTCAATTTTGCTCCTTTGTCAGAGTAAACTTATTGCTGCTTTTCAATATTTAAAATATTTTAATATCTAATAGCCTATTGATCTCTTTGAGTTCTGACATTGCTACGAAAAATTAAAAAAGCAGCTAACAAATATCCCATAGTTATAGCCAATCTCATATCACAGCCGTGCAGATGCAATTCATTAAGGAAATGAGTCACCATCAGCCTAAATTGTTGAAGGCACAGGGCCAAATACTGAAGTCCTTACTCACATTTTACTCAATCATTCCTCAGCAATGGGAGTTTTGCTGGAAAGAAAGACTGAGTTAAATAATTCAGGATTTAGCCCAGAGACTTTGCAGGGCTACTGTAAGAGTTAAATCTAAAATACTGTAAATATCATGCTTCTTCTCAGTTATGTTTCTTGGTATAAAATACAGTACCATATGTTATAAGGAAGTGAATCTTAAAGGCCAACTTCTGCGCTTGGATTCAGCTCTCGGTGACTTTAATGGTATCCCACTGCAGTGGAGGCTGGTGACATCTGCAAATGGGTAAGCAAACATGACAATGCCTCTATGGGGGATCTGGGAAAAAGAGCCAACAGATGATTCCTGAAGTATTTGATGTAAATTGCTGCAATGTGGTTCGTTGTTGTTGTTTTTTCCAAACCCATGTTTTGCATCTTGAACATCTGGTACAAGTTCCTATATAATAGGACAGGATAGGCCTATGGGCAAAAAAGTTAGCCTCCACTGGAGGGCCATATTTAGTTTCCTCCAAAGAAAGAAGGAGAGAGAGACAGAAAGAAGGACAGAAGTGAAGATAGGCAAAGATGGGAAGAAGCTGCAGGAAGGAAACAGTAACTGGAAACAAAGAAGGGAATGCAACCTGTTTCCTTCGTATTATGCTAAACAACAAAATAACTTGGAAAAATAAGATAGACACACCATTGTTTTTCTGCAAATGGTATTTTGTTTTATAACTTTCTTCAGCGTGTTTTCCATCCCTTTTTCCTCTACTTTTTCTTTTCATTCCTATTCTCATTATTCCTGTGTTCTTTTATTCTACCTTGTTTCTGCTTCCACACTCTTCTTGTTACTCTGTATTGTTAAGATGTTCCTTCTATCTCTTGTTCTTGGTCTCCCTTTCCCCTCTGGTAACCCATCTAGACATTTCTTCTCTTCCAACTCGTGTTTATCTCTTAATGAGACTATTCAGAAGTTTGGGGCCACATAAAAGAGCACACAGAACAGAGAATACTATGAACAGAACTCTCTCTGTTGAGAGGGAATGTTTCATGGCAGGCTGGTTCATTGAAGGTAGGAGGGAAGACATTAGCTTTTGAATTGTCACTGAGCTGTGTTAAAAGGATGAAGGTGTACATTATATACAAACCACCCTTAACTGCACCATAGAAAGAGCTTTAGATATTAAGTACAGAAAAGTGATTTTAAAAAATCACTCCTTCCCTATGTGCAATCACTAGACTATTACAGGTGCAAGTAAAACATGAGAAGTTTGTTTGAAACTATAGATGGCTTGTACAGTACTGTATGTCATATTAGCTGCAAAATAATGAAAGCAAAGTTGTATTCCTTATGGGATGAATCACAACTGTAATTGACTAGACCAATAAATTATACATAGCATGGGGAAATTTTTCTCATTGACAGGAATCTTCCCATCACTTGGTGTGTTCTGCTTTAACTGGTCTGATAAGCATAGTGTGATCTGGAGGAATCTTTTATGAAGTGCTGCTGGGAGTTTAGTTTGTTTTAGAAAGAATGGTATCAAGATTTTATTAAATGATAAATGTGGGAGGTGTGTTGAACATACACAAGGCTAGTAAATGGCAAAGTGATTCCACAAAGATCTCCGAAGACTCACTTAGCAGCCCTGCCACATCTGCTTGGTCTTTTCCCCTATAGTCTGCATGCTTTGCATCATGTTTCATCAGTTTGGATACTCTGACTCAGAGCTGGGCCTTTTTGATGGTGGTTATATGTAGTTTGGTAAGGAAGAGTTTGGTTTTTATTAATGAAAGCAGAGTTAGTATTGAAAACTCAGTTGTCAGGACTCCACTCAGTGGTTCCAGTGACCAAACAGTGTTTCGTAAAGTTCAGACAGTGAATGTGAAACTTCTTAAGAAAGCAAGGCATTAAGGGGTAAAGATCAAGGAGACCCAGAAAGTTACCATATATTCAAGTCTCACCCTCTTCATAGCAACTACAATACAAAAGACTTAGGGGAAACATTTCAAAAACACCTAAGGGATTTAGGAGCACAAATCCCATTACCCTACGTTCATAATTCTGCATTTTCACAAGCAGACATGGGATTTTTTTTTAAATTGTAAACTACTTCCTTTCTCTGTATTATGCAGCCCTGGCCTGAAATATAATTTTTTTTTAAATAAGAATATATGCTATTATAGATTTATTGGCTTGGTGCATAATTTATATATAATTTTCTTTTGTTAAAATGAGAAAAATAATTGCATTTGAGTGTGGTCTTAGTATCAAAAAGTATAGTCAGATCCTTGTCTGGCTTGAGTTTAATAGCCACTGAGAGAGTGCTCTAGCCCAGGGTTTTAGAAACCCTATCCCTCAGTTGTGCAAAGCTGTGTCCCATATAAATTATACACTTCCTGTGGAAAAACACACAGGACTTGAGCATACAAGCTTAAAACTTGCTCTCCATGAAGATTAGTGAGAGGAAAAATCAGCCACGCAAATGTTCATGAAAAGTAGTGTGACTGCAACTGCTGTAAATTTATTTTAAAATTTCAACAATTGCTCAAGGAGAATTTTTGTACCATATTAATCCAATTCTAATGTGAAAGTTTTCATGTTGCTCATCTCTTGTTTTTGAACAACCATCGATGCTTTGTTTGGAAGTACATGCCAAATCATTTAATTTAAGCACAAGCACCCATTTCCTTCCTTTTCTACCCCAACAAGGTCTGCCATTTTTTACCTTGGGAGGCTAATACCCCTTCTGCTATTGTATCCCGTCTCGTAGAAAGGGGCTCAGTAAATCCTCAACCACATGACTTATGCCTCTATCACTTGATCTCCAAGTTCAAATTTCTCCTATCATTGTTTGCCCTTGATATGAGAAGGAGCTTTGAGAAGGTGACCTGAATGACTCCTATATTAAGTTATCTACATAGGCCCCAGAAGTGATTCATGATCATATAAAATCTTATTTCCTTGAGATCATTATATCCCTAAGGCTTAGGCAATTGCTCACTCTGACTAGAGACTCCCATCAACCATCTGGTGTCTGCCAACTGTAGTGTCTAGTCAGGTTATATTGAATGTGAAGAGAAATTCATGCAGTGGCACCAGGCTCGGATCCTTCCCACAGGCCAAGCAGAATATTAACTGGCTGCTGCCCTAAAAGATTGAGAAAAATATTTCCAGTGACCAGAGTGGAAGGAAACCCCATTTCTAGAGGGAAGCCACATTTTAAAGATACTTGCAAACACAATCTTGCAAGAGAATGACACTAAATGACATTATAGATCTTCCTATCTATAATTTCTATCATTTTAATTAGTTTTTTTAATTGCAATTTATCCTTCTATAAATGATTGCAATGCTTTTTTCTGTTTTTGGAGGGGGAGTCCAAATGCCTCTTCAAACTGTCCTAGTCTTACAAAAAAAATCTGAAAAGCTCATTACATATATTTTCCCCAAATGTCATTATGACAGATATTGGATGCAATTCCAGCAATATCTGCGAAGATCATCTTGTATTAAGTTTATGTATCATTGTGGGCGAGGGATTAGATGCAACTCCAGGAGGGACTATAATCACATCTCCTCCAGGATCCAAAAACAGTGAGAGAAGAGTGATAAGGTGAATCACTTTGGTTGTAAACACCTCCAGAGAGGTACCACCCCCCTGGGGAGTCTTGCATATACTGGTTCTAATTGGGTTTTCCAGAAACCAACAGACAAAGAAAGGACTTTTGTTATTAAAAAGGCTGAATTTAAGATGACTCTGGGCCGCCTTTTCAATCCAGCAAATGAACAGGACCTGCTGTCCAAAGGGGGCCCAAACTCTTGAAGAAGGATTGGAAAGGCTTTGGCCTACTAGGGCCCTGTAAGACTGACTGGTGACCTCTAATAAGCTTTTAGCATGTATATAGGAACTCTTATGGGGTGTTTGTTTTTATTACATGTTTTCTCTAATGCCTTTACCTTAAGAATAAATCTGCTTGCTTAGAAAGAGCTGTGTGGTAACTTGTAACTGCTGACAATATACTGTTCATAGCCCTGTGAGAGAAAGCAAACAGCAGATGCTGGCCTTTGGGCAAACTGGCTTGCTGGGGATATTGCAGTGGATGGGAGGGGTCTGTGCAACCTGGAAAAAAAAAATAGTCAGGAGGGAGGAGGACATGGATGATGGGTGCCCTCAAGGGACCATGGAGCTGGGGAATAGCTCCAGTTATCTGAAACTGTGACAGTAATCTTTTGAAACCAGATTGGGTCAGTCTTTTTCTTGCATGAAGTGTATGATTTTTAGACCACATTACACTTTGAGATTGGTCTTGTGTCCCACAAAGACTCACCATAATTGAAAATACATATCCAGGCATGTTATCTAGACACACTTTTTGTTATCTCTTTGTCCCCCACTCCAAAAGTACATGTCAGTCATACGCATAACACTTGCCCGGTCTGAGGTACTGGTGGAAGGTCCTCCACACTACTTCAGCCATGCAGTGTGGCTAGTTAGGGTGTCACAGACAGTTCAGCCTTTAGGGGAGTCTCCACACTTCTTGCGTGCTGCAGAGGGATATTTGACTTGCATAGGATGACATCATGGGCAGTACTGGTTATAGTCCTGGGGCAGGCCAGAAGGCTTCATGGGATCTCTAATTGTGCTGACTGAGTGATCCTAACAACCTGCATAAGTGGTAAATAGGGGCTGCATCCACCATTTCATTTTATAAGCCACCATAACAGCCACAGAGGAGCTGCATTGATTAGAATATTGTTGGGGATACAGCTCAGTGAAGGGAGGAATTTATATAAGAACAGCCATACTGGGTCAGACCAAAAGTCATTCTAGCTCAGTATCCTCTCTTCCTCCCCTAGCCCCTGCATTTCACCCACATAAAGCCTCAGAACAGGGGTTGTGTGCATGGGAAGTAAATTTCATCCACATAAATTACATAAGCTCAGAATTAAGTACAAAATTGTACAGCTATAGCTGTTCCTTATAATATATGGGCCTAGTTCTTCTCTACTTTACCCCAGGGTAAATCAGGAGTAACTCTGTTGAAGTTAAGGGAGCTACTGAGAACAGAATATAATGAACACCTCCTCTTCAAAATTAGGGTGGAAATAACAGAAGAATATGCTTTCTCACAATTTCTCATGCTTCCTGCTTCAGGAATTTCAGAGATGGTCCAGAATTAAAAATAAGGGAGAAAAAAGGTTACAGTTTGGAACTTGAGAAAATATGATCTTTTTTAGATGAGTTCTTATTTTGTCCAGTCCAGTTCACATTACTCTTTTAAGAACCCACCCCCCCCGCCCATGATGGCCATCTAAAAAAACTTGACTATGATTTTGAAACCTGAGGACAAAAAATGATAAAATCAAACTGCTAATTTCTGGATATGGGTGTGGAAACTCCCCAGGGGCATATTGAGATCTGTCAGTCCTTTTCAATTGCTGGAATTTGACCTGGGCCAAAGGCTGTTCATGTGACATGGAGTTCAGGGGCTCAGATTTGTGCAAAAGGCAAAAGCAAAAAACCAAAACAATAACAATAATAATTTGTCAGGAGGCAGCTCAGACTATATTTACTATATACCATCTGCAGAGAGCACTGAGATACATTATGTTCTACATTCTCTTGTCTATTCTACAAAGAGCTTTTCTGATGTGTAAACCATCATTTTATCTTGTCTTTGATTCCTTTCGTGTGACCTTTTTCAGAGTTTTGTAGTATAACACTCTTGCTATGCCAGGCTCAAGACCATTTGAGGACAGGCCTCATAAACTCTGCCTTTCACATTAATCGATCACCTTATTATAAGAGTAAATCAAAGCAGTTACTCTCAGGTTTCCCGAGAGTTGAAGGTCAAATGGGGGAAAAACAAACCTTATCCTGGCAAGAACATTGTGAACAATTCTCTCAGTCCTTCACCTTTATCCTTTGCCTTAAAGACATGACAAAATTATAAGCTATGTATACCATTTAGAGAACAACGATAGCAAATATACAGTGATATATAGAGTGTGTTTATCGGCATCTCAATGCCTCTTAATCTCCTAATTGTGAATAGTTTTGGAAAAGCCCTTCATTTATGTCTTGGGAAACAGAAAGTGAGGAGAAAAAGTTATCCCTTTGTACAGGAGAAAAAAGGATCAGAACCATTTCCACCTTATGGCAGCATAGCCTGTGAGTCGGAAGATGGGAATACCAAGTGGTACAGGAAAAGTGCTTTAGTAGCCTTGATTTTTATTGTTTCATTTTGGATCCATAGAGATACATTTTGAGAAGTGCAGAAGTGCCTCCACAGTCATGTGCAGGCAATCTACAGAGGCATGGAGGTTGCAATAATTTCTGAAGATAGGAAAGGGGGACTGTACGTTAAAGATTTTTTTAGAAACAAGACAATCTGCAGCATCAGTCTTGCCTAGACTCTTCCATGCTTTTGAATACCCAAGTGGCCTCAGCTGTGAAAAATGCCCCTTTCCTCCTCCAACTGGCTCGGAGACTTTACCTTATCCATTCATTTATGACCTCAGAGTTTAATTATTGTAACACACTAGGAATGATACTGCCAACCTTAAAAAAGCTCCAGTTGGTTCAACAACACAAACCCCTAAGAGTATATTCCCCCAGCCACCTACTGAGTCTTTTCACTGGGTCCTGTCAAAGTTAGACTCAGGTCTCACAGTTTGTCAGATCTGTTTTATTAGCACAGCGCTCTGCTAATAACACCCAGATAATGTGAGCACCATGCAAGACACAAATGATCTTATTTATACAGATAAAAGGGCGAGCACTTAACAAGGTAACAAAGGAAGCAGAATCTGATAAGTTTACCTGGGCTAGGCATGCATATCTTATTTCCTTACTAACTATTACCGATCTTCTGTTAATGTTTTGCCATTAGCACCCTTGTTTATGCCTAATGTTTCTTTTCCTGGCACCTGTATTTCAACATTTCTTATTTCTGCTTAAAGGTACACACAACATTTCTTTAATCCGTTCTTATTTTTACAATATAATTCATTCTACTTTCACAATCCCTCCTTTTGGTCAAGCTCACGCCGTGACCAACAATTACTGGGTTCCACAAATCAATCGTTCTTTATTTCTTCATCAGTGATATTTAAAATCATCATATTAGCACTCTGGTTTGGGGCAGCTATCTGTGTGGCATGTCTTACACCATTTTGGATGCAACAGGAGATTAACTGAAGACATACAAAAATCATTAGGATTCCAAACAGGATAGTCTGGACTCCCTGAAACAACCAGTTTTCTATGCCAGAGAAATTGAACAGGTTACTTAGCCACTTCCATAAAGAACTCGGCTCTACATGGGGAAGATATACGATTTGTTCTAAGTAGCTAGTGCGATCTATTACCTCATTGGTGGTGGTTTCCAATGAGAGCACAGTACCCTCCTTTGGCCGCCAGCACTATGTTCAATGCCTGATGGTTTTGGAGGGCCATCTGTCAGTTCACCCCTGTTTCTTTGGCCAGGTGTCTTAAACTTTCTCCAGTTTTATTTGCCATTATTTTAACTATTTCTTGTAACCTCAGGAGCTTTTTGCATGGTTTATTACTCCCCCAAGTGGGATAAAGAACTGCCAATAGCCTCTTCCCAGGTGTCATTACTGTTGCATATTGTATTAAACAGACAAGGTCCTCCAGTGAGGTCTGGGGAACTGAGTGGGTAGCCAGGACAGGAACACTAGTTTGAGAGTGGGCTGGGATGTGGCTGCAGACCTAGCATTTAGAAATATTAAGGGTCTGAGCTATCCACACTTGCTGCTGGATAAAAGAATCGTCATTGTGGACTCCCCAGACCTTAAGACACCAACAGCCAAGGAACAGGCACCACCAGAGGTGCATGTTGGAGGCAAGGCCCTTCTGGTTCTGACAACCTCAACTGAGGGAACTGCAGTCACAGTTTTATGTCCAGCAGGCGCTAGGCTCACTACTGCTTCTTCTTGGACCTTGCTTTAGGTAGTCGTCTGCTTCTGGCAACCCTTACGAGAGCATAGATTGTAAGGTATTGCAGGCTGTTCCTCTACGTCTTCTTCTGGAGTCAAAATTGACAGCATGGTCCTGAGGTAATGATTGGTTCGCTGGGGGTGGTGCATTCTTACACTGCGAAGCATGTATCCACTCTGAGATGCCAGACAGTTTAACAGCCATCGGGGTAGTAAGCAGTGCCTGATGATTCTTTGATATTCTTTAAGTCTCTTTACTACTTCTTCTTTGACTCTGGCTATAACAATGGCCTTCACACCTTATCTTTTCCTGATGCATACATTTCTCATTCACACAAACAGATTGAGAATACAAAGAGCAGTATTTTATATCAAGCAAAATGGCATCGCAAATTAAACCTTGCTAAGTTTTACAGTCAATAACCAAAACAATTTACATTGAGACCCAGGCCTTCAATGTTTCTCTAATTTGCTTAACATAGACACAATAGAGAATCTTGTCTCTTACTACCTAAATCTTAAAACAAAGAGTTAGAGAGGGCCCAATTTGTAATGCATATGGGAAAACAGAATCTTATAGTCCCAGAGGGTCATTTATTTCTGCTATTCAAAAAGGGTGGTTAGCAGGATGAAATCAAATCATACATTAATTCTTATGGGACATTATAAAATCCTGCTCCTACATATCCACCTTTTGACACTAAGATTATTAATCGCTAGTGTCACTTCTTATTTAGTCCGTGTAATAGAAAATACTGGGAGGTGATTTGGGCCTGTGGCTCTAGCTTTGCATACATTTGTTTTATCCAACAGCACATTTTAAACATTGCAATTAAACACATACAATTTAAAACCAAAAACAATTAGGGGTAGTAACATTAGTATGCTAGTAGTTGTGGGAGACCATCCAGAAAATATGTTATACCAATGGTAAGCTGTTATGTCTTTCTGCAGTGGCAATTGTTAACAGTCTACATTTGCGTGCATAATATGAATGGTTTGGTTTCTCACAATAGTGTGTTGTTGGTTTTTTTGTTTGTTTTTTTTAGGAACTATGTTACCTTTTTACCTTTTAACAGATGATTAGTAACTTTTTGCCATTCAGTGCAAAGACTGATAGAGAACTCAGCTAAATCAGTGCTTACAGTAAGCTGAGACTTTTTGTTGTTGTTGTGGCAAATAGTAAATGTGATTATTGGTAAACACAGTACTTACATTATATTTACATTTGTCTTCAGGTGGGTTGCTAACACTTTTTAAACACTTTTTTCCCCAAGAATTAACACATACACATAGCCCATTATACAGTACTTTGGATGATCTGAAAGACAAAAATATCATTTTTCTTCCCCTTTTGGGGTGGCATTGATTATTGGTTAAAGATTCCATTCTTTTACAAAGACCCTTGCTTATTGCAGGCAAAGCAGAGGAATTACTCCCATATTTTCCTGTGTGGTTTTTTGTTTGTTGTCGTTTTATAGGCAGGCCAGGTTTCAATGGCTTCTACTTTTTAAGGGTTATGCAGAAATTATTCCACTATTTAGTTATTAAATTCATGAGGTGGTGTATCTCAAGTTTTTCCTCTTATATAGCAGACCAAGTTTGTAATGTTTTTCCTGCTATGTTAAGCTTTAAGTTTATTCACAGGTAATAGCTGAGAAGCATCATTACCATATTACTTTAAAGGATTTTTCAAAAATAATACACACTATAAGTTGTTACAGGGGTACTTACTAACATTAAATTTATTTCAGTGTTTAATATTAACAATAACATTAGCATCAAATTTATTAAAGGTATCTTGTTATACCATGCCTTTTATGTAGGCAATTTGTTTTGTGCTGGCAGTTCTCACCTTCCTTTAAATCAGTTAGGTAATTTGCATCAACACAGGCTTGGCTTTTGGATTCAAAGCCATCAGCAGAGCTCAGAGACTCTGGGTATGGTTACACTTGGAGATGTGCAGCGCTAGGAGTTACTGCTGTGTTCGTACAGCTGTGTAGGGAAAGCGCTGCAGTGTGGCCACACCGACAGCTACCAGCGCTGCAGTGTGGCCACATTTGCAGCATTTGCAGCGCTGTTGGGAGTGGTGCATTGTGGGCAGCTATCCCAGCGTTCAAGTGGCTGCAACACACTTTTCAAAAGAGGGGGGTGGGGTGGAGTGTGACAGGGAGCGTGGGGGAGACAGAGAGAGTGGATTTTTGGAGCTGACACTGTTCTCAGCTCCCTGCCTTGCAAGTTCTAAGGACTGGAAGATACCCAGTGCCTACCTTCAATCATTTTAAAAGTTTTGACCTTTCCCCCACCTGTCTCTTATTCACTAAATGCAAATTATGCACTCCTAAATAGTCTTTAGACCATATAAGCAGCTGCTCAACACTACCCCTCCCCTCTCTCCTCAAGCAAACAGCTGTGAACATTCCAAAGCAATTCCCCTGCCTCCGCTCACTCGCTGGAGCAAAGAGCAGCTGTGTTTGTTTTTTAGTTAAGGAGCTATGGGGAGATCGGAGTTCAGCCATTCTTCTGGTTTGTTGTGGACAGGAATTCTGGGATATCTCCAAATACCCTGGAGGCCAATAACAGCGCTTTTGGTGGCTACACTTGATGACCAGCGCTGCATCACCAGCGCTGGAATCGCTACACCCCAAGCAAACCAGGTGTACAGCCAGCGCTGCAACCAGGGAGTTGCGGCGCTGGCCGTGCTTTGCAAGTGTGGACACAGAGTGAGTTGCAGCGCTGTAACCCCATCATCAGCGCTGCAACTCTCCAGTGTAGCCATGCCCTCTGTCTTAACACACAGGGATCTGAAAAAGAAAACACAGCCTATTGCGGCACTTTTTGGAGCCCTAATAGTTTTTTAATTCAGCAGCACATTTCATTTGTGTTTCTTTTACCCCTTTCTACAGTATACACTGCAGATGTCCTACGGAAAATGCACATTCTTTCTATACAATAACTTTTTAAAAACATGAGCCATATCAATTTTTACATAAGGAGTAACTGTTTCTTTTGTTCTTATAGAGTTTTTATGTACCCTTATCTAAGTGACAGTCTGATTACACAGAGCTATTTTAAGGCTCAGTGTTTTTAACATTGCTTCTTTTTGTTTTGTGCACCTCACCTCTGCTGTTGCTTCAGAGGGTCACTGTTAATTTCTTATTCTTTCACTACAGCTCTTATCTGCTATTGTTGCAAAAAAACCCAAACAAACAAACAAAAAGACTTCAGAATCTCTCCCTATTCTCCTGATTTTGACTGCCCTATTGCAGCCATGACTTGGTCTTTATTTAAAAACATTTTACATTTTGTAAAGAATCAAGTTACCCCTTAAGGGTTAAATGCCAAATCCCAAAGCCAAACAACACTAATTACCTGTGTCTTGCAAAAAGGTCTGTCAGTTTTGCAACTTTGAATTAAAGAGTCAAATGAATTTTTAGTGGCATTAAAAACAGAAACAAAACCAATTTATCTTACACCTACAAAATAGGAGTTTTACAAACCAGATGTGGTGGTTTAGATTCTTAGAACTTTACATATTTTCACAGACGAATAGATACACACACATTTTCTTTTCCTTAACATTCCTTTACACTGCTTTGTTTTTACATAGCTCTACATATATTTGGATTTACAGGCATTCTTTTGGAAAAGGGCCCATTTTTCCTTCAGAATGGCTGCAAAGAAACCAGGAATTCTCTCTCTCTAACATGGTCCTTTTTAACATTTTCACAAAGTTTAACTGCTTAACTCTCTCCAGCCTCTGTAGAGTTAACTTTTCACTCTCTTTCCTTTAATCACTTGTTTATCTCCAAAAATGACACCTTTATCACCTCAGGTTTAACTATTTTAAGTATTGCTCCATGGATTCATGCCTGCACTTACTGCTTTTCTTACTCCTGACACTATGCCATTAGGGCTTCCAACCTGTTTTTCAGTTTCTTTATCTGTTGCTTGCCTGCTTATCTGGGCCCGATCCTGCTTTTTCCATTGAACCGTTTGTGAGTGATATTGTGGTTATTTTACAATTTTGAAAGAAATGTTTAAGGAAAGGGACCAGGAAGGGTGGGGGCAAGTTGAGGAGCCTCCCCTCCTTGCTGAATTGGTAGTGGAACACTAAAGAATCAGTTTTTGAGGCAGACAACAAAGGGGAACAGAACAAGGGGCTTTTTGTCCTTTTTACATTGAGATGGGAGTATGAAGGGGGTTGGGATCGATCCGAGGTTTGGAGAACGGGGTAAAGGGGAGCGCTCGGTCTGGTGGTGGGAGAGAAGGCTTTTAATAAAGCGTTTAACTTATTATTTGAATATTTGAGAGAGGCGAGTTTTGATTCTGTCCACCTACGATTTGCCTTTTCCCACCACTGCATGAAACAATTAACCTCTCCTTTAGCCAATTTAGTTTTAGGTTGGCCGAGTTTGTCCTTTAAGATGTCCACTCAGTCTTTGTTCCAAGATTTTAACAGTGGCCACTGAGTTTTGGGATCCCCCTGAGTTAGCCTAAACCATTTTTCCAGAAATTTACAGGAGTCTGTACCCTTTTTACAGGAGTCCGGACCCATCCTAAATACATAAAATGAGCCGGCGTTTGTTTAGGGAACTGTCCCGACTTAGACGTCTGGTTACCCATACAGGAGGACTTCACACACCAATCACACAAGAAGGAAATTCGGGTTCATCAGAGCGATGCCCAGTGCAACACACAAAAGGAGCCCACAGGCTACTGCCTCAATCGCCCTTGCTTTCACACCAAGGGTTTTACCCAACGTGTGGTGCGGCTGCGATTGTGCAGATTCCACTCAGACCGCGGGGACAGGAACCCCTTGGTTGGCTGATCCCCAGATGGAGACAGCACCCAGACTCAAACACTCCACAGGAGGATGGATAGACGCAGAGACAGGACAGTCCTCAGTCTGGACAAAACACAGAAATAATTACCTGACCAGATTCCTGATGTCAGATCCCGGGATCCCTACCAGAACAGAGTGGGAACCAACATGTTCAATGGCATAGACTTCACTGTGGTCGTGCGCCTTTCCGTTCTGGTGGAGGACCGCTCGGGCCAAATGCCCAGGTGCTGGCTGCCACGGTCGTCCTACAAAAATGGTCAGGAATCACGCAGCCCCAGTGAAGACGGTTGCCATCTCGGTGGAACCTCCGAATTGTCAGTTAGACTCAGGACTCACAGTTTGTCAGACCACTCTGTTTTATTAGCACAGCACTCTGCTAATAACACCCAGATAATGTGAGCACCATGCAAGACACAAACTATCTTATTTATACAGATAAAAGGGCGAGCACTTAACAGGATAACAAACGAAGCAGAATCTGATAAGTTTACCTGGGCTAGGCATGCATATCTTATTTCCTTACTAACTATTACCGATCTTCTGTTAATGTTTTGCCATTAGCACCCTTGTTTATGCCTAATGTTTCTTTTCCTGGCACCTGTATTTCAACATTTCTTATTTCTGCTTAAAGGTACATACAGCATTTCTTTAATCCATTCTTATTTTTACAATATAATTCATTCTACTTTCACAGTCCCCACAGATAAAAGTATCCAGATGACCCAAAGATTGTGAGAGTGGTAAATAATGAGAGGACAGGTCATCGCTACAGAGAGATCTGGATCAGTTGGTAAGCTGGGCTCAGGCAAACAAAGTGAATGTAATATGGTCAAATGCAAATGTATACATCCATGAACAAAGAATCGTAGACCCTCCAGGATGAGGGAGCTCTATCGTGGGAAATAGTGAGTCTCTAAAGGACTTTGGAGCCATGATGGATAATCAGCTGAACGTGAGCTTCCAGTGTGATACTGTGGCCAAAGGGTTAATGTGATCCTTGGATGTGTAAATGAGGGAATATTTACTAGGGGTAGAGAAGTTATGTTGGCTATTATTTGGCACTGCCACTACTGGAATACTGTGTCCAGGTCTGGTGTCCACAATTCAAGAAGGAAGTTGATACATTGGAGAGGATTCAGAGTCAGGAGAAGGATTAGAAAACATTCCTTATAGTGAAAGAGTCAAGGAACTCAATGTATTTTGCTTAACAAGGTTATGGGGTGACCTGATCACCATCTTTAAGTACTACAGAAAATTGATAATAGTAGGTTTTTCAGTTTAGCAAAAGTATAGCAAGATCCAATGGTTGGAAGTTGAAGCTAAGTGGATTCAGACTAGAAATAAGGTACACATATTTTTAAATGAGGATAAGTAATCATTGGAACAACTTTTGAAAGGTTGTGGTGGAAATTTCAATACTGAATGCTTTTTTAAAAAGAGATACTGTTGTTCAATTGGGGGTTAATTTTAAGGAAGTCTAGTGTTTATATAGGAGGTCAGACTAGATGAGCACATTGGTCCTTTCTGTCTTTATAAGACTTTATACAACTTCCAGGTTAAATTCAAGGTTTTGGTCCTCATCTTCGAAGTCCTCCATGGGACTGGCCCAAAATACATCAGACCTCCTCACCCTGCGTGACCATGCAACACAGAAGCTATATTCCATACTAACAGGCATGTACATTGTGCAAACTATTTAGGGCTGGAGTTTTCTCTTCTGCATTCCCCAGCCCCCCACTCCACTCCAGTTTTCCCCCTCTGTCATGCACAAGCTTTGATGGACACAGATCACTGAAGACCCACTTACACACTCCTTTATTGTTGCTCCGTGGGTGGAAAAAACACTTACATCTGTTTTACAGACAAAAATGCCAAGTTTAGTGGCATAAAATCGTTGAAAATTTAGCTGTTAATCCATAGTAGCATCTCCACATAAATGAGGTTTGAACCTTTTAGGTTATAGGTGCCTGGCGATGTTTATATGACCTGGCTTTGGCGAGTGTATGGAAAGAAGGTGGTGGCTAGCCTACTGTAATAACCTTACGTTGGTAGAGAGAAGAAGTGGTGTTGTGGTTAAGGCACAGGGCCAGGATTTAAGGGCACTGCATTCAGTTCCTAGCACCATTAGAGTTCTTGTGTGACCTTGGGCAAGTCACATGTTTCATCTGTGCCTCAGTTCCCCATTGTAAAGTGATGAATAATCATAATACTGCCTTTCACTAACTTTCATTTGTCTTGTCTCCTTTGACTGTAAACTCTTCAGGGAATTGCAATTTCATTGAATCTTGGTTCAAGTTCTGTGATTTTTAAGCTAAAGGCTTTCCGTGAATTTTTTTTTTCAAAGTGTACCTTGGATTTTTGAGGCTTTTGTAAACATACAAACACACCCAATGACACAGAGGGTGTGGGACACAAATGAGGTTCCTGGTCAGAGGCACTTGCCAATTTAACTTGTTTCTGTTTATGTCACAGCTTTAAAAAGAAAGAGAGAGAGAGAGAGAGAGAATTGCTGATGCTGTAAATAACACAAGGACAAACAGTAATTTATTATTGTTCTATTTACAGTGCTCTAAGTCTGTTTGTTTCTGTCCAGAAACATACAAAGACATTATCCCTGCCCTGAAGAGCTTGCAATCTAATCTAATTCAATTCTAAGACACCCATCTCTACCCATTCATTGTATAGGGGCCTCAGCCTCTAACCTAGGCTTTGTGAATCTCAGTGATTTTCTAGACCCCTAAAAGTTAGGTGTGGCAATGCTCTGCAGCAGGCTGCCTGTGTTCTTTGTGAATCTAGCCCCGTGTGACAAGTGAAGGTAACAAACTGTACGGAGCAGATGCGGTGAGGAAGAATATAGGTTACAACTAAGGTGACACTATTGCTCAGTTTAGGGATGTGCAAATCTTGACAACTCAGTTAAAAGTACAATGGGTTTTTTTGTAGCTGTTGTGTTGAGTGATCTTTGTTTTTGTTTAGAATAATAGTAATTATTATTGACTCACTACTTGTGCACAGCATGGAAAGAGTGACTCTTAGGGAAAGATTTCTTTGTAAAATTGGTAGTGATTGGACAGATCAGAATTCAAAGGGCATTCCATGAATAGAAGACGGTGTAGAAAAAGGAATGGAGGTAGCTGTAGCTGTAGCAGAATCAGTGGGATTGAGGCAGGCATTATAGCGGAGAGGAGGGAGAGAGGGTGACATGGTATCAGCCTAAGTTGAATAAGTTGTCAATGTAGAGTTATGTAGGGCCTTGAAGGAAAGGACAAGGAGTTCAAAAGGATGCTATCAACTTGAAATATAATCCATTTTCAAATAATGAATTAAATTACTATGTGCCATGGTTTTACACTCTCAGTTCCTATTTTTAAAATGTGTGTTTTGCTCTTGTGTTGCTCTGCGAAAGGTCTCCACAAGCAGCAGCGAAAACTGACTAACAGACAACATGGAAGAAAGAGTGAGAAATAAAGTCCTATCAAGTGCACAAAGTAAAAAAAACTGAAAAAAATAGAGAAATATTTTTCTCTCATCTCTTTCAAATATAGTAATGTTAGCAATAGTAGGTGAGCAAAATCAGAAATATTATTTTAAGTTGATGGTGACCCTTTAAATGGCTGTGTTGGAAAAGGGAAGCCAGTGGAGGGATTCAAAGATGGGGAAGTATGGTCAATTAGAGCACCCCATTTCTGAGGTAAGTTATCTACTTTGAACAGTCATTATTGAAAGGTAAGTACACATCAAACCACGAACAAGAAAGGGAGCAGGGGCACTTCAACAAATCAGAACTTCTTAGTTCTGGTTGTTTCTAGTGACACACCACGAATACAGAGAGAGGCCCAAATCCTAAAACCAAACAGCTCACATTTAGTGGTGAGTTGAAATCCAAACATGGATCTAAATCCAAATTTCACAGCTGACAGGTTTTCTGTATTAGGCAAACACAATATGGATTCAAATACCCCCAAATTTTTGGTAGGCGGCCTACAGCTGAATCCAAATGTTGTGGTTCAGGCCCATCTCTATTCCAAAGGATTGTTGGTTTTGTTTGAATAAGCATCCAAAAGTTCAGATGTCTTTCTGAACTTGATCTGAACAATCTATATCTCTAGGATCTATACGCTTGAACCTTCTTGAAAGATTTTTGTGCTTCCTAATTATGAGCAGGCCAAACATATCAAGAAACCAACTTCTCTAATGGTATTTTAGCTTTTCTGCTTCTAATCCCTGCCAGAACTAGGAAGTAGAGAAGTGAAGCAAAAGAGAAGAATTATGGGAGGATTTATCCAAATTATCTGAAGTCTCAACAAAGGATTCTGTTTAGTTTTGGTTTGAATATGGGGACAAAGATTTGGGCTGCATCTCATTTCATCGCAACCAATGTATGTGCTATACTGACAAACTTTCATGGCTAGAGTGGTTCCACTGCATTATCCTGCATGTGTCTAGGGTGGGGGGGGGAGGACGGGGACTTTAAAAATAAAGGCATGTCTTTTATCAATTTTCCTTGGAAACAAATTCCAACCGACTAATGTTTTGTTTCTAAGTACATTTGACTTCTTGCATGTGCCCCGCTTCAGATGCCATTTCAACAATATTAAAAAAATTATTACATCAGACCTCCAAGATACACCCCAAATTTTTTAAAAAATGAAAAACAACTGTTTCGTATAGGGTTGTTTCCTAGAGCCTGAAGGCAAAATTTATATATAGAAGTCAAACAAGTCAAATGTAATTAAAATTCACAATGCATAGTTAATCCAAAAAAAATTCTAAAATGCAATAATATGTGCAAAATATTATCCTACAGTCAGTACTCTGAATGTTGACAGGGCCGCCGAGTGGATTCAGGGGGCCTGGGGTTTTCGGCGGCAGGGGGCCCCCACTGCGGCGGTAATTTGGTGTCGAGGGGTCCTTCTGCTCCAGGACCCGCCGCCGAAGTGCCCTGAAGACCTGCAGCGGGGCCCCCCCGCTGCTGAATTACCGCTGAAGTGGGACCTGCCGCTGAAGTGCCGGGTCTTCTGCAGTAATTCGGCAGCGGGGGGTCCTTCCACCCCGGAGCGGAAGGACCCTTGCCACTGAATTGCTGATGCCAACCCGGAGCGGAAGAAGTTCAGGGGGCCGGGGCCCCGCGAGAGTTTTCCGGGGCCCCGCGAGAGTTTTCCGGGGCCCCTGGAAAGAGTGAAGGATCCTGCTCCAGCATCCCCGAAAAACTCTCGTGGGAGCCACTGCGGGCAAATTGCTCCACTTGCCCTCCCCTCTGGGTGGCCCGAATGTTGAATGGTCCTAGTTGAACTCCTAGATTACTGAAAGCTGAAGGATGAACCATATGGTAAATCTTTCAAAAGATAATGTCCTCTGGATTTACAATTATGTCTTGAGTTTGGCCTTTGATCTATATGTTTGAGAATATTTGTGCTCCCTATAGGTAATATTCAGGCAAACATAATCTTTATAGGCTTCTTTTGTAGATTTGCTAGAATTTTATTCATTTACAACGATTAAACTCATTAATTTCCAAAATATAGTGTGTTTATACCAGATGGTCAAATTTAAAACATCAGGTCCCTTAGTTAGGTGCAACAAACCTGAACTGGGACATTCATATTGGCACTCCTATACTCATGTGCAGTAGCACCCTTAGTAAAAATCATTAGCAGAATAATTCTTTTCAAGATATGCTGTGTTCAAAATCCGTTTTTTGAATAATCCATTCTACTCTTTAAAAAATGAGAACTTTCCCCAAATGCCATTGTTTAATATAAAAAATATAACAACTAGCTTGGCAAATGTTGTATGTGAAATTTCAAGAGAAACTATAAATTATATTAAATGGCCAATAAAAATGTTCAATCAAGAACTCATTTTAAGATACGTTGTTAATGAACTGTATGTAATGATGCTTAATCAAAACCCGACACCTTCCATGGGAGAAAAATTCCACAGGACCTCAGGAGCACTATTGTTCTGTACAAAAGATAACAATAGAACATCATAATTAATAGCCTGCAGTCATGTGGCATTCTCCAGGGAATCCCAATTTCTAAACAAGCTCCATTGTTTTTCAAAAAGCAGAAATTATGCTGCATGATATTGCTAATGCCTTGAACTTGTTCAAACATCAAGACATCATTTGTCTGGCAGATTTTGTTTGCTCTGGAGTTTTGATCATTTCCCCAGGCAAAGTAATTTTTAAAAAGTGAAACTTTTCCAATAAAGGCACAGTCTATAAGGGAGACTACTGCCTTCTAGCATTTTGCACTTTTGTGATTCTGAAATTACATAAGACAGTTTAGGAGTAAAATTCTAACAGGATATCTTCACTGTTATGGAAACATCAGTAAGAATTTAAATATGATTATACCAAAATGCACAATAGATTTACTTTATACAGTACACATTTGAATTGTATTATTTGATATGTCATATTTATGAAAACCCCTATTAAAATCGTGACCTGGTCAGCATCTACAAATTTCAGAATTTTCCTAGCAAAGATATAGAAAATACTGTTTTTTTAAATAGAAAATCCAAAGAAAAAATGATCCAAACTGGGCAAGCAGAGTAAAATTCTTAAATTCCTAATTACTGTCAGCAACTGTCACTGCAGAATAGTGAGTACTTTTACTATACATTCCATGTGCATTTTTCTCTTTTAAGTCCTCCTTTATCTGTGCAACATGCAAACATACATGTATGCGGACTGTAATTTTAAAGCATTCATTACCTGCTGTTAGAACCCAAAAGTATGCTGCACCCATTACAAGGCACATCAGCAACTAAATATGAAATTTTTGAGCCCATTGAAAGTTAGTTTGACTTAGTGGCTAATTCATTTTTGAAAATGGGACCGTAGGCTCCTAAGTCACATAAGCACTTTGGAAAATGTTACCCAATTTCTCTCAAACTAAGCAAGTAAAATGATAGGATGTGAAGGAAAAAGGCCTTCCTGAAACATACATTTCTCTGATAATTTTTAAATATGCCAAAATTATGAAAAACCCATACACAAACTGACTGATATTAAAGACAAATGGATACAAAATTTTCTGTTAGTATGAGCATTTTGTTTTTTAAAGTGTTTTCCATTGTTCTTCAGGCAGCTCCACTGAAATGGACAGAATAAGCTGATCAGGGAATCTGTTGGACTATGTTAGTACAGTACAATTTTCTTTCTCTGTGTCTGAGAATCTTACAGCATAGAGGTGGCCTCAGTACCAGTTTGTATTATTAAGGGAAGGTAAATACAATACTGTGCAGGCCTATGTGTAATACACAGTATATTACTATGTCATTAAAATAATAGTATCATTTTTGTTGTTTTGGTGCCTTTGCTAGGACTTTGGCCCTGTTTCTGAGCATCACTCAAAAAGCACTGCATGCATCTAACTCAGGCTGTGTCTACACTACGCAGCTTTTAGCGACAGCCACTAAAAGGCTCACAACGTAGCCACTGTTTGTCAGCGGGAGAGCTCTCCTGCTGACAAAAACTTCCACCCCCAACAAGCGGCGTTGTGTTGTCAGCAGGCAACAAAGTGCTGTTCACACTGGTGCTTGTCATAGATAAAACTTGTGTCTTTTGTGTGGGGTTTTTAACACCTGTGAAAGATAAAACTTTTGTCCTTCAGTTGCCAGTATGACACAGCCTCAGAAAAAAGGAGTGCAAAAAAGCCATTTCCCTTTCCCCAACCAAATCTTTGGGCTGGTTCTGCAACTGGCTAATTGGATAACTTGCAAGGGTGATGTACTAGTGACCAAACAGCTCCCTGGGTCCATTTCAATAACTCGGGATAGATGAGGCTCATGTCACACCCCCTTCTTCTCAGACACCTCCTCCGCCCCCCCAGAACACTGGAACTGGGAAGAGAGTGTCATGGGAGCCACTACAGCAGCTCTATGCTAAAAAAGATTCCCCTCCACTATAGGAGTCCCTTACCAGCTGGAAATGCTGCATTTAACTCTTCTTTATTTTACAAGATTTATGAAAAGCAGGTTAACAGGGCCAAGAATCTGCCCATTTTTCATTCTTTGTGTTTCTTGTATTAAAGTTAAATTATTTTATTTATAGGATTTTCTTTGGCACTCAACAGCACCTCACTAATGAATTTATTCCCTGGGAGGTAGGCAAGTGTGTGTGCAACATCACACAAAAAGTGTACGACCAAACAGGAAAGAGAATCCAGATCTCTCACATGTCAGTGCTGTGCTTTAACCACAAGGCCATCCTTCCTCTCTTCCTATGTAAATTTATCAGCCCCTTCCCTTAATTTGACACACTTGCAGAATTGATTTGATCCCATTTATTATCAACTGTTCTTTACAGATCTAATATAATTAGTCAGCTTGATTTTCAGTTAAATCATTTCCCCCCAACTAATGATTTTTAAAGGATTTTCTATGATTTTGTTTCTCCACAAGAATGGATGGACACTATTATTTTCTTATTTTCAATTTCAGGTATGATCCCTCTCTTGCACTTCCATTTTTTTAACCTATACTTTTGATTTCCTTTTCATACCCTGAAGCATCTTATAAAATATAAAATAAAAAAATGGAATGAAACATTCAGAGGTTCTCTCTCCTTGTGGGTTTTAGGGGATGCAACAGTGTGCTGATGTTTCAGCTTGCATTTTATTACTTCCAAGAGGGTGCAGAGAATAATAATAAACACCTGCCTGCACTTGTAGGCTTACAAAAGCAACATGTTCAAAGATCCTCTCACCTCAGCTCTGAGTCACAAATAAATACCTAGGGGAAAGAGGTGGGGAGCTTATATTATTTTTATGTTTCTTCTTCTCTCCCCATGAAAGTATTTTAAAAGTTTATTCTAATATAGTGCTCACATAATCTTTACAGGGTTTTGAAGTGGAGAAGTTGTGGTACTATTTTAAGAATTATTAAATGTCATATGATTTATTCCTAATTTGTCCTGGTCACATTTCCCAAGAAAAACTACCTGAGTTTAGTTCATGTGTTTTCTTTGTTATAGCTGCAAGATGCATCTCCCTATCACCTTTTTTTACAATTTTAAATTCCCTTCTTTCCTGTCAAGTTCTTCTTTATCACATTCTTTCTCCAGGTCATATGAGTTACTGTTGGGTAACATAAGGTACTCACTCCCTCTCAGACACTAAATGAGATTCCACTAGAAAAATCTGGTCTAAAACTTTTTCTTCTCTTTCTCACTGGCTAAGAATAGTTTCTTAGGTGTAGCTGCTGCCTACAGGTTATACTCATGCAAACAAACAAAAACATTGCATAATGTCAGAAACATCACTTGGCCTCAGAAATACCATCAAGACAAAGTGGCCTAAGAAAGGATGATAGGCCACAGTCCTGAAGTTTCCTGGAATTCAGTTGCTCGGAATTAAGAAAGTATGAAACTACATAAGTGGTGTTGGAAACTCAAGAAGCATTCAGAGCGTATTTTCAAGAGTCCCTTGAAATCCACAGCTGAGAAGGGAAAATGCTATTGGCTAATCTGGTTTGAAGAGGAAGGTAGAGTCATATGTAATACTTGGATACTTATGTTAGTTGAAAAGAAAAAAAGATGATATACTACAATAGGTTTGCTAAATATGTCTCCCCAAACATAAACCCATTGTTTGCATGCTAAAATTCTGTCACAGAGGGCAAAGTCCAAGTGAAACCATATTTGTAACGGTGTTAAGGTTGCTAGATAAGGACTGTGCACTGACTTACATGGGTGAAAGGTTTTGTGAGAGGAGGAGTTGTTGCAGAGTTTTGAGAGTCAGTACCTGAGCCAGCACTCTGATAATTTAAGCATTAATTAGCTCCACCAAGAATGGCCTGATGGAGGAGGAGAGTACTTAGTTACCTAAACAAACTGAGAGTTGATGAGCTAAGGAGCTAATTATTCTGCCAGCTGGGGATACTGGTTAGAAGCACAGGAAGGAAGTGCAAAGGGCTAGCAGAGCTCAGAGGAAGAACAGTCTCAGGGTGGTGAGAGCTCTTTTTCTTTCTGTCCTTGGAGAGAGGCCTGAGAATTAGAGAAAGTTGAAGACTTGCTGCACAGGATTGTGATGTTGGTTTCGGTGAAGGTAATGAATAAAACTCAGAGAGGTGATCACCAACGAAAAGGTGTCCACGGCTGTTTGCGAGGGATCTCAAAACAGGAGAGAAGCCTGCTCTGTTCCCAATAATATTTGAGAGAAGTCCACCAAAAATCCATGAAAAGCTGATAAATCATGGAGCTGAGCTTGATTTAAATAAAGCAGTAGTCATTGCTGGCACACATAAAATGGCACAAGCCCACCCACAGATCTTTCAGGAGAAGGCAATATTTAGAGTAGCAACATTTCACCATGCTTTCATGCAAACAGAAAACAAGAAGTATCTAATGTCAACAAGCAAGCAACAAACTCCTAAGGAAAGGGGAGAAGCTGTGTCACCTGTCAAAAGCCCGATGAACATCCAGGCCCTGAAGATGTTATAGATGTAAAAAGGGAAATCCACAAATGTGCAAATCCAAAAGAATAGATATGATTGTTCAGCAGTCCCAGTACAGCACAGAAGATGTATTTGTGGACATATACCTGTGACAGGAATAAATAGAGCTTTGGCAACAACAGCCCAAAGGAGCCATGTTAACAGAGGTTACCAACGGGGAGAAATGTCACCAGGTTAAGTATAAATTGATCACTGGTGTAATACCCACTAAAGACTTGGAATAGATAAAGCTCTCAAAGCACCTTATACCTCCTACTTAAGAAATGTTTGGCTGTGGAACTGACTCACTGGAGGTGCAAGATATGGGATGCACTATAATATGTAAGCACAAAGAAGATGAAATATTTAAAATTCTACCTTGTAGACACAGAGATAATATCAGTGTTTGGTTTCAGAGCATGCATGAATCTTAACTGATCACACTGATGGTAACTCTGGGAGACACCCTAGTTCTAGTGCCACTAATGCTTGCTAAGCTAAAAGACCTAATGGAAGACTATAAAGATGCATTTCATGGAACAGAGCAGTTTCCTGGGAATTAGGTGACCAGATGTCCTGATTTTATAGGGACAGTCCCGATATTTGGGGCTTTTTCTTGTATAGGCTCCTATTACCCTCCACCCCCTGTCCCGATTTTTCACATTTGCTGTCTGGCCCCCTACTGGGAATACAAGATTAAAGTGAATCCTGTTCTACTTGCTCCATGAAAAATCCAAATTGCACTGGAAGATATATTGGCTAAAAAGATTTTGAGAATAAAACATGTAGGAAAACAGTACGTAAACTCCATTGTAGGAGTGAAAAAATATGCAAGGCAGAGCTGTGACTATATCTAGATTCAGGAGATCTGAATTTGGCAGTCAAGGAAGTGCATTACTGTATGCTTGCGTTTGATGGGAAGTAAATTAGCTGATGCCTAGTTTTTCAATATCTGGATGCTCCAACTAGGTACTGATAGATAAAACTGTACAGAACAAGTTCACTGATAACCCTGTTTAATACCCCACTGGGGAGATAGATTTGCTTAGCAAACCTTTGGTATTATTAAACCCAGAAAATACTTTAAAAGAAAATGTGCAAAACATATCAGAATCCATGGATTTGTAGCAATTGTGAATGAAATATTGGTGTCTGGAGCTATCACAGAAGAACATATTCTATATGTCATGATCCAAAGAGCTAGCGGGGGAAAAAGAGGGGGATAAATTAAAACGTGATAAATGCATCATCAGAGCAATTGAATTAAAGTATTTCAGTCATGTTTTCTGAGCTAAGGGCATCAGACTCAACCTGGAAAAAATACCAGCAATCTCTGAAACAAGCCGCCAAACACTCATGCCAAGTTAGAAAATAATTCAGTGTTGTTGATTTACCACGCCAGTTTTAAACTACACCTCACAGAAGTTTTGGCACCAGTAAATGAAACTCAGGGTATGGCTACACTTGAAACTTCAAAGCGCTGCCGCGGCAGTCCTTTGAAGTGCGAGTGTGGTCGCAGCGCCAGTGCTGGGAGAGAGCTCTCCCAGCACTGCATGTACTCCACATTTAGCTTGTAGCACTGGGAACCGCAATCCCAGCGCTGCGGCACTGTTTACACTGGCGCTTTACAGCGCTGTATCTTGCAGTGCTCGGAGGGGGGCGGGGTTCCACACCCCTGAGCAAGAAAATTGCAGCGCTGTAAAGTGCCAGTGTAGCCAAGGCCTCAGAGCTTAAATGAGACCCAACAAGATCCTGCCTCCAGCAAAATGAAGCCGTAAGTTGCCAGTGCAAGCACTATATATGATATGAATAAAGAGGGGATGTCAAAGTCAAAGTCAAGTGATGGCTTGGGCTGTGTAACTCCAAATAGGGGAAATAGTTTATTCATCCAAGCCTCTTATTTCCATGAAAATAAACTATGCACAAATCAAGAAAGAGAGAGAACCAGTATGAATTAGCTTTAAGTGCTTCCATCAGTATGTGTATGAGAGAAAAGTTACAAGGGAGTTCTGTGTTTAAACTCATTAATAATGGTGTGGCAGCATCACCAAGGCTACACAGAATGGTGTATCTGCAGAAAAGCAATATTGAGGATAAACTAAGATCAGGTAAGGATGTGCCATTTGTTGGCATTTGAACAGATTTTTCTGGCAGACTGTGATGATATGCTAAAGTCATTTGAAGCACAAGATGAATTTGACACAACTAAGGGTTGCAGCTAAACCAGATCCTCAGTTATCCATATTGCTGGAAATTGTCTTTGGTGGCTGATCAAAATAAATTTATCTCTATCTTGAGCACTTAAGCTCAAGATTATACCCATCCCCATTCAAAAATACTTATTCATGTGCTTAACTTTCTTTAGGCATGTGTTTAAGTGCCCTTGAAGTCAATGGGACTCAAGGACATTCTTAAACAGATGCTTACAGGTCCTTCCTGAAGAGCCAAGTATCAGACTAAAATCTGTTAGTCTTTAAAGTGCCACCGAACTCCTTGTTGTCTTCCTGAATAGAGATGCCTTACTAAATCAGTGCTAGAGTTCTGGACATTACAGTGATAGATGACACACCCTTTAAAGGTGAAAGACTTGTTATTCCATGATCACTGAAATCAGAAATGACAAAAATAACTCAGGGCATACTGAGCTAAAAAATATAAGCATAGAACCATAGATTTATTGTTTTGGCCTGCTATTAATGTACAAATGGAAGAACGAGCTTGCCAGTCTACCTGTTACATCAAGAAGATTAAAGCCTTGTCTTGTCTGTAAGGGGTAAGAGTGTGCATGCAAAATTTTGATTGACATTGACAATCTGACAATCAAAGCCAAATCATACACATTGAAAGCTTATTTCTTTTGGACTGGCAGTGGAGGAATACTTAATCATAGATATTTGCTCAAATTGCAGGAAGTTAATTTTAATCTATTTGGTTCTGATTATGACTCAATAAATTTTAATTTCAGACCAGATAAAAGTTCTGTTTGGCATGAGGATTTTACAAAAGTTCTTTGTCGGGGGAAATTAAAAGACACAATCTTTTTTTACCTATGCTGGTTGTGTTGTGAAGCAGCCTGAAAGATTGAATCTACAAATATTTGGTCTGATATTAGCATTTAAATAATGTTCTGGAATATTAACTAGAGCAACATTTCAAACCCTAAGTTCCTAAACCTATGACAACTTATATCTGCGAAGACCTTCCCTGAGAAGAATTTTTTTCTTCTGTATAAATGAGAGATATAATGTTATTGGAGTATACTAGATGGTCTTATTACAGATACAACCATAGTGCTGTCAGTTTTGTATATGTGAATGTAGAGAAATGATTGTCAGTTGTGGGGCAAAGCTTTTTAGAAGCTGAGCATATTAGTCTATCCTACCTAAGTCTGACTAAGAATCATTTCTTAAGTGTAGATGCTGCCTACAGGCTACATCCATATATATTTTAAAAAATTATATCGATCTATTTAGATGTATAAAAATGTTTGCAGGCTTTTCTCAGGAGCAATCCCCCTACATCAGAGGATAGTGAAACTGCTGACTCTTACTTCTCCCTCCACAAGATTTCCTTTCTTAGGAGAATTTGACTCTAAGGAATCTCTGAATAGTTCAAAGAGAAGGGCTCTATGATCCCTGTCTGTCTAAACATGGTGGCATGGACACTGCCTAGCCTTGGAACTCCTACAGGAATCGGTTGTGCTGTATGCCTACAAAGGTTGGACTTTTCCATGTGGGAATTCAGGTCAGCCTAATGTTGGTGCCTCACATAGGGTGACCAGACAGCAAGTGTGAAAAATTGGGACCGGGGGGCTTTTATATAAGAAAAAGCTTCAAATATGAGGACTGTCCCTATAAAATCGGGACATCTCGTCACCCTAGCCTCACATCACATGGTGCTACAAAGGCAATAGTGTGTGTATAAAGTATGTTAGGTCTGTGAAGCTTTCTCTGTTCTCTTGTTCAGGCTGTCCAGCCATCTGCTGGAGCCAAGAGTGCGGTATATGGCTCTATACCATGCTGTTCTGTAACTGCATAGCATGTTATAGACCCTGCTGGTGTGCTCTAAAAGGGACTTAGTTCATGTCAACATCTATGTTAACGTGAACTAAGTGCCTTTTAGAGTGCACCAGCAGGGTCTGTCTGGGGCAGCTGAAGTGTAGCGCATTAAAGAGCTTTACAAATCAGAACCCGATAGTGTTCTTTGCTGCGCTGTGTGGAAAAGCCCTTAGTTATTCTGTTGGCTGGCTGGGGAGACTATCCCCAAAGATCTGGACTGGTATAGAGAATAAAAAAGGGAAATTATAATAGGAATACAAAATGTTGATTTTAAAAACACATTTATGATGTCTTTTACGTTAATAATGCATACTGCATAAGAACATGGCACAGCTCACTCTTCATACTATTTACAAGACACAGGGCTTGCCCCCCTCCATGCAGTAAAACCAATGAATGCACTTTCTGTTTCTTGATTAATTACATTGGTTGCAACAGTTACAAAGTAATTTTGGGTTGTTTTTATCTCTTAAGCAAGAGACCATTCCCTTAAACAAAAAGCAGTGTAGGAAGTCTATATTAATAAAAATGTTTCGGCCAGTTTATTTACACATAAATGTATTTTAAAACAAATTTGTCAGTTCCTTCTAATTGCTCCAAAATGTGTGTCTCTGATTGTTACTACAGGAAAGATATACTTACTTAAATGAATATCTGATTATGATATTTTTGTGCAAGACCTTTAAGAGTTTCTTTATTACGAAGCCTAAGAAAAGCTGTTGTTCAAAATAAGCTAATCGGAGAGAACCATTTGCATGTCTCCTGCCTAGGTTTCAGTGACTGTTTTTTCCAGGTGCATTCTTGCTGACCTTGACTATAACGAATAGGTGTAAATGACATTCAGGACTCTGTGCTTATTTCATTAGGTGTTCTTTGTTATACTACAGGAGATGCATTAGCATAACACTGAGAGTACAGTATTGCAGGTGAAAGAGAAACCTGAACCTCATGGATATTACAATTTGACAGCTTTGACTCCAGATTCTTGAGGCATTGAGCCAAGTGATAACAAAATGTAGGTAACATTAAATACAACAAAACCTCCTACATTAGCATTAGGCTCTGATTAAACTCATAAAAGGAAAAATGTTGTGAGGTTAAGTCTGCTTCTAGTTGAATTCTGAATTAGGAATGTTGTCAACGGGAACTTCATAAAATGGACTAGGGTTTTTTGTTTGTTTTTTTGTTTTTAAGTCTAATTTGGCCTTTAAGTATTCTAAATGGACAACCTATCGTAATTCTAAATTACTGAGGGACAGTCTCCGCTCATTGATATATTTTGCTTTCCACAACCAAATCTCTGTACAAATTTTCATGAGTGATGTTCCTGAGTATTCAGATTCTAGTATCGAAACTGTATTGTTAAATCTATTCTCCTAAATTTGGGTAATTGCTGATTATGTACTATATGTATCATATAACTTTAAAAGCAAATTTTGCATTTGTGCATAATCTAAGCACTATACCCAGATGTACAGATTGTCTTTTCCCAGCCTATGTATTATATAATTTTTTTAACATTAGCTTTAATAACATTTTTATATCATGGATTTTTTTTAAAAATTCCATTTTTTTTTGTCTTGCACCCTTGTGGATAATTATGGAGTCAAGCAAAGCATGATCTGTAGTCAGTGGGAATAATTGCATTAACTTCAGTGGGCTTTGGATTGGGCTATCTATACAATTGAAACAGTAAAACTGAATTAGGTACAAAATGTTGCCAAATGGACACAAACTAAAGGAACTGGAAAAAACACAGAGAACGTTTTCTTTTAACTTATTTTCAGTTATAATAAACATAGGTGTTTGTAATAACCTTAGTCCCAGATTTGGACCTTAGCGTCCAAAATATGGGGGTTAGCATGAAAACCTCCAAGCTTAGTTACCAGCTTGGACCTGGTACCTGCTGCCACCACCCAAAAAATTAGAGTGTTTTGGGGCACTCTGGTCCCTCTGAAAAACCTTCCCTGGGGACCCCAAGACCCAAATCCCTTGAGTCTCACAACAAAGGGAAATAATCCTTTTTCCCTTCCCCCCTCCAGGTGCTCCTGGAGAGATACACAGACACAAGTTCTGTGAATCCAAACAGAGTGAATCTCCCTCTCTGTTCCCAATCCTGGAAACAAAAAGTACTTTCCTATTCCCCCAGAGGGAATGCAAAATCAGGCTAGCGATCCAACACACAAATCTCCCCTTGATTTCTTCCTCCCACCAATTCCCTGGTGAGTACAGACTCAATTTCCCTGAAGTAAAGAAAAACTCCAACAGGTCTTAAAAGAAAGCTTTATATAAAAAGAAAGAAAAATAAGTACAAATGTTCTCTCTGTATTAAGATGATACAACACAGGGTCAATTGCTTAAAAAAATATTGAATAAACAGCCTTATTCCAAAAGAATACAAATCAAAGCACTCCAGCACTTATATTCATGCAAATACCAAAGAAAAGAAACCATAGAACTTACTATCTGATCTCTTTGTCCTTACACTTAGAAACAGAAGACTAGAAAGTAGAACTACTTCTCCAAAGCTCAGAGCAAGCAGGCAGCCAGAAACAAAGACCTTAGACACTCAAATCCCTCCACCCAAAGTTGAAAAAATCCGGTTTCCTGATTGGTTTTCTGGTCAGGTGCTTCAGGTGAAAGAGACATTAACCCTTAGCTATCTGTTTATGACACGCCCCCCAAATTGCAGACAGTGGGGAAGCTCACTGGCGGCGATTTCCTTCTAGAACTTGAAAATAAACAGATTAATACAACACATACACCTTTACATATACTCCTAAGTATATAACTAACAGACTTTTACATTTTAAGAACACTTTTTAACTACTGAATTCTGGGAAACTCTCACGGGAGAGTGCATCAGCAACTTTATTAGAAGCTTCTGTGATGTGTTGAATTTCAAAATCAAAATTTTGGAGAGCTAAACTCCAACGAAGAAGTTTTTTGTTGTTCCCCTTGGCAGTATGAAGCCACTTTAGTGCAGCATGGTCAGTTTGTAGTTGGAACCGCCGTTCCCAAACATATGGGCGTAGCTTTTCCAGGGCGTACACAATGGCATAGCATTTCTTTTTACTGACTGACCAGTGACTTTCCCTCTCAGACAGTTTTTTGCTGAGAAACACGACAGGATGGAAGTTGTGATCTGTTGCTTCCTGCATGAGCACTGCTCCTATACCACGCTCAGATGCATCTGTGGTTACTAGGAATGGCTTGTCAAAATCCGGGGCCCTGAGCACAGGGTCCGACATGAGCGTTGCCTTAAGTTGGGTAAAGGCCTTTTGACACTTATCAGTCCACTTAACTGCATTTGGCTGGGTCTTTTTGGTCAGGTCGGTCAGTGGGGCAGCGATTTGGCTGTAGTGGGGTACAAATCGCCTGTAGTATCCGGCCAAGCCTAAGAAGGATTGGACCTGCTTCTTGGACCGTGGGACAGGCCACTTTTGGATAGCATCCACCTTGGCCTGTAGGGGGTTTATGGTTCCTCGACCCACCTGGTGTCCCAGGTAAGTTACTCTGTTTTGGCCTATTTGACACTTTTTGGCCTTAACAGTTAGTCCTGCCTGCCTGATGCGCTTAAAGACCTTTTCCAGGTGTAGTAGGTGTTCGGGCCAGGAGTCTGAAAAAATGGCCACATCATCGAGGTAGGCAACTGCAAATTCTCCCAGTCCAGCTAGTAGACCATCTACCAGCCTCTGGAAGGTGGCAGGTGCATTTCGAAGGCCGAAAGGAAGGACATTGAATTCATACACCCCCGCATGGGTGACGAATGCTGACCTCTCCTTGGCAGGTTCATCTAGCGGTACTTGCCAGTACCCCTTGGTTAAGTCTATTGTAGAGATGAACTGGGCCCGTCCCAACTTTTTCAATAGCTCATCGGTGCGTGGCATTGGATAGTTGTCCGGACGAGTTACCGCATTTAGCTTACGGTAGTCCACGCAAAAGCGTATTTCCCCATCTGGTTTGGGTACCAGAACCACTGGAGATGCCCATGCACTGGTAGATGAGCGGATTATACCCATCTGTAGCATGTTTTGGATCTCCCGTTCTATAGCAGCTTGGGCATGAGGAGACACTCGGTAGGGTGGGGTTCTGATTGGGTGAGCATTACCTGTATCAATGGAGTGGTATGCCCGTTCAGTCCGTCCTGGGGTGGCTGAGAACAATGGGGCGAAGCTAGTGCACAGCTCCTTGATTTGCTGCCGCTGCAGACGTTCCAGGGTGGTTGAGAGGTTGACCTCTTCCACGCCACCGTCTTTTTTCCCGTCGTAGTAGACACCGTCAGGCCACTCAGCATCATCTCCCTGGACTGTAAACTGACAAACCTGTAAGTCTCTGGAATAGAAAGGCTTGAGAGAATTAACATGGTACACTTTAGGCTTTAGTGAGGAATTGGGAAATGCTATGAGGTAGTTTACAGCTCCCAGGCGCTTTTGGACCGTGAAGGGCCCTTCCCATGATGCTTCCATCTTATGGGCCTGTTGCGCCTTCAAGACCATAACCTGGTCTCCTACCTTGAAGGACCGATCTCTGGCATGTCTGTCATACCAGGCCTTTTGCTCTTCCTGAGCATCCTTTAGATTCTCTCTAGCAAGGGCTAAAGAGTGTCGGAGGGTGCTTTGTAGGTTGCTTACAAAGTCCAGAATGTTAGTTCCTGGAGAAGGCGTAAACCCCTCCCATTGCTGCTTCACCAACTGTAATGGCCCCTTAACCTCGTGACCATACACAAGTTCAAATGGTGAAAACCCTAAACTGGGATGTGGTACAGCCCTGTAGGCAAACAGCAACTGCTGCAACACTAGGTCCCAATTATTGGAGAATTCGTTGATGAATTTTCGTATCATGGCCCCCAAAGTTCCATTGAACCTTTCAACCAGGCCATTGGTTTGATGGTGGTATGGGGTGGCAACCAAGTGATTCACCCCATGAGTTTCCCACAGTTTTTCCATGGTCCCTGCCAGGAAATTAGACCCTGAATCTGTAAGGATGTCAGAGGGCCAACCTACCCTGGCAAAGATGTCTGTTAGGGCCAGGCACACAGTGTTAGCCCTGGTGTTGCCTAGAGCGACTGCTTCTGGCCATCGGGTAGCAAAGTCCACTAAAGTCAGTACGTACTGCTTTCCTCTGGGCGTCTTTTTTGGGAAAGGGCCCAGAATATCCACAGCTACTTGCTGAAATGGGACCTCAATTATGGGGAGTGGCTGGAGAGGGGCCTTGACCTGGTCTTGAGGCTTACCCACGCTTTGGCATACCTCACAAGACCGGACATACTTGGCAACGTCCTTGCCCATCCCCTCCCAGTGGAAGGACTTCCCCAACCGGTCCTTGGTTCTGTTCACCCCAGCATGGCCACTGGGATGATCATGGGCTAAGCTTAAGAGCTTTTCCCGGTACTTAGTTGGAACCACCAACTGTTTTTGCGGCTGCCATTCTTCCCGGTGTCCACCAGAAAGAATTTCCTTGTACAAAAGTCCTTGGTCTATAACAAACCGGGATCGATTAGAAGAGCTGAGAGGCGGTGGGGTGCTCCGTGCCGCTGCCCAAGCTTTCTGAAGGCTGTCATCCGCTTCCTGCTCAGCCTGGAACTGTTTCCTTGAGGCTGGGGTCACCAGTTCTTCCTCCGACTGTGGACTTGGGCTTGGTCCCTCTGGAAGCGATGTAGGTGATGGGGTTGTTTCTGTTGCTGGTGTACCGCTTTCCGCTGGTGCACCTGAGGGTATTTCAGGCTCTGGCTGAGCCTTTTGGGTATGGCTGTCTTGTGCTTCTGCCAGTTCTGGCTCGCTGGCGCCCTCTGGCGTTGAGTTTGAAGATGGGGTTGCACTTGCTGGTGCTGGTTGCTGTTCCAGTTCCGGGCCTGGGACTGGAGATGCTGTGGCTGTTTCAGTGGTAGGCATGGAATCCGGGTCCTCTACCTCTGTCTGGGTCTCTGGTAACACAGACGGGGCCTCTGTGGACGGTTCAGGAACAGGAATGGGTCTGGAAGCTTGCCTGGTTTGGCTACGTGTAACCATTCCCACTCTCTTGGCCCGCCTCACCTGGTTGGCCAAGTCTTCCCCCAGTAGCATGGGGATAGGATAATTGTCATAGACTGCAAAAGTCCACATTCCTGACCAGCCTTTGTACTGGACTGGCAGTTGAGCTGTAGGCAAGTCTACAGCTTGTGACATGAAGGGGTAAATTGTAACTTTGGCCTTTGGGTTGATGAATTTGGGGTTAACGAAGGATTGGTGGATAGCTGACACTTGTGCCCCCGTGTCTCTCCACGCAGTAACCTTCTTTCCGCCCACTCTCAAATTTTCCCTTCGCTCCAAGGGTATTTGAGAGGCATCCGGGCCTGGGGATCTTTGGTGTGATGGTGGTGTAATGAATTGCACTCGCATGGTGTTCTTGGGACACTTGGCCTTGATATGTTCCAGTTCATTACACTTAAAGCATCTTCCATCTGATGGGTCACTGGGCCGAGGTGAGTTACTGGAGACTGGTGAGGTTGAAGGGTAGGGTATCTGTGGCTTTACTTGGGTGGTATGTGGGGTCTTTGGCTGTCCTCGGTTGTAGGGTTTATGGTCTGTGTGCCCCCTGGGGTAATCGTTCCCCTTGACAGTAGCTTTTTTGCTTTTTGCCAGTTTCATCCATTTGGCTCCAATTTTCCCCGCCTCAGCGATATTCTTGGGGTTTTCATCTTGTATGTACCGCGTGATGTTTTCAGGAACACCATCCAAGAACTGCTCCATTTGTATGAGGAGGTTCAGTTCTTCCAAGGTTTGAATGTTGTTTCCTGTTAGCCAGGCCTCATAGTTTTTTGCAATGTAGTAGGCGTGTTTGGGAAATGACTCCTCTGGTTTTCACTTTTGGTTTCTGAAACGCCGACGGGCATGATCTGGGGTTATCCCCATCCTGTATCTGGCCTTGGTTAGAAAAAGTTTATAGTCATTTATTTGGTGCTTAGGCATTTTAGCTGCCACCTTTGCTAAAGGTCCACTGAGCTGTGACCTCAATTTTACCATGTACTGGTCTTCGGGAATGCTGTACCCAAGACAGGCTTTTTCAAAATTTTCCAAGAAGGCCTCGGTGTCATCACCTGCCTTGTAGGTGGGAAATTTCCTGTGCTGTGGAGCAATATTTGGCGCCGGGTTGTTAGGGTTGGCTGGCACATGCAGCCCAGCTTTTGCCAACTCCAGTTCATGTTTTCTTTGTTTTTCCTTCTCTTCATTCTCTTTTTGTTGTTTTTCCATTTCTTTTTGGTGCTTTTCCATTTCTCGGCGGTGGGCCGCCTCTCTTTCTCTTTCTTTTATTTCCATCTCTGTTTGTTTTATTTCCAGTTGTCGCCTGTGTTCAGCTTCTCTGACTTGCTCTTGGGCCTCAATTTTTGCCTTAGAAGTCATGATTCCTGTTTTCTTGTGTTGGGGTGCCCTCCGGTGTTTATCTTCTGCACTGCAGGTTCTCTGTTGCCTCCTGAAGTCTGCCTAGCAACAGTGCCTTTAGCTAATGTTCAATGAAGGGAAACCAGAAAAACCACTTTATTTGCATGCCTATAAGTGCTGGTCTTGCCTCCTAATGGGAGGGCTATTGCATGACAAAAGACCCTTAACAGGTTCTGAATGGCTTCTCGCTTAACATGCAAGCCACAAACTGCCAGAGAGAGCAGAAAAAAAAAATTCTCTCTGGTTCCCTTTTAAAACCAACTGCTTCTCTCTGCTAAAAAGCCCTTAGCAGAGAAAAGAAAAATATAATATTTCTACTGGCTTCTGGGTTCTGTCTATCTCCCACCGCTGCCACCATGTAATAACCTTAGTCCCAGATTTGGACCTTAGCGTCCAAAATATGGGGGTTAGCATGAAAACCTCCAAGCTTAGTTACCAGCTTGGACCTGGTACCTGCTGCCACCACCCAAAAAATTAGAGTGTTTTGGGGCACTCTGGTCCCTCTGAAAAACCTTCCCTGGGGACCCCAAGACCCAAATCCCTTGAGTCTCACAACAAAGGGAAATAATCCTTTTTCCCTTCCCCCTCCAGGTGCTCCTGGAGAGATACACAGACACAAGTTCTGTGAATCCAAACAGAGTGAATCTCCCTCTCTGTTCCCAATCCTGGAAACAAAAAGTACTTTCCTATTCCCCCAGAGGGAATGCAAAATCAGGCTAGCGATCCAACACACAAATCTCCCCTTGATTTCTTCCTCCCACCAATTCCCTGGTGAGTACAGACTCAATTTCCCTGAAGTAAAGAAAAACTCCAACAGGTCTTAAAAGAAAGCTTTATATAAAAAGAAAGAAAAATAAGTACAAATGTTCTCTCTGTATTAAGATGATACAACACAGGGTCAATTGCTTAAAAAAATATTGAATAAACAGCCTTATTCCAAAAGAATACAAATCAAAGCACTCCAGCACTTATATTCATGCAAATACCAAAGAAAAGAAACCATAGAACTTACTATCTGATCTCTTTGTCCTTACACTTAGAAACAGAAGACTAGAAAGTAGAACTACTTCTCCAAAGCTCAGAGCAAGCAGGCAGCCAGAAACAAAGACCTTAGACACTCAAATCCCTCCACCCAAAGTTGAAAAAATCCGGTTTCCTGATTGGTTCTCTGGTCAGGTGCTTCAGGTGAAAGAGACATTAACCCTTAGCTATCTGTTTATGACAGTGTTACCTGTAACTATTGTAGGTTCAAATTTTTCAGAAATAAATTCGATTTTTCAAGTTCTTTTTAGGACTTGATAATTAATCTTGCGGTTGAGTAAGTGATTTTTGTTATGAGCCAGAATTTGCAAACTGTTATTTATGAGTAGTAGTTCCTCATGTGAATGAAGCTCTGCAGTATCTAGCCCTATGTTTGCTGTGATCAGTTTACCTCTGTTTATTTGGTTTCATTTCTTTTCAATTGTAGTCACCTTTGGATACTACAAAGAACCTGGATGACAAGTTTTGACCTGTTGCATAATAAAATGTCTATCGTGAACCCCTCAAAAGAAGTGAGGTTTAAAATGAAAATATCAAAATCACCATGGTTCCATGCCCCCATTGTTTTAAGTGATTCTTCATCATCAGACACAGGGGGCACAAAATGGGATTTGCTCATGTTGCAATTCTAAATCTGACTTCTTAGTCCTAGCTGCTTCTTTATTATTAATTACCAGATCCTGTGAACCATAATATGTCAGAGAGTAGTTAAACAAGATGTTTGCTTATAATTAAACTGATAAAGAGACTTTGAAATAATGTCTCAGTTTAGTGAAAATGCAAGAAATGTAAAAAAGGATACTTGTATTAATAACGAAACTTTCAAACATAGGCAGAAGATAAGAGGTGCTTTTTGCACTGTACGGTAATTCCTATAATAAAGTCCCCTGTATCATGCAAGCTAATTTAATTTATGAAACTGAAGATAACCATCTTTGCATAAATTGAAATTGTTGTAGTTGCACATGGATGACATTTGTTAGACAACTTTTTTTCAGAGAAAAAAAACGCAGACTCAGTGGCACCAAAACATTTTACAAATTCGTGTTGCTTTCACCAAATTGTGTCAGACTAGAACAAGTCAGTTTTTTTCCAAAAAATATTTTGCTTTTAGAATTCCAAATGACCTTTTTTTGAAATTGATTTCAATTTTATTTTAAAAATTGAAAATGCTCAAGCTCAATGAATTTTTTTCATCTTTCTCATTTGCTAAACATTTTGAATTTTTTGTTCAATTTTTTTTCTGAATTCCCAAAGAATCAGGAAATCAGTTACTTGCACAACTAGTGCTAGTTGTAATGTTAACTGGGAGCAAACAATGTTTAAAGGTTGGTTTTGTGAATTATATTTTAAATTGTAAGCTGCAAATGAAACAAGTCAATGAATAGGGTGACTTCCATCCATCTGTGTGGACATTAATTTTTGTGTGTAAAAGTCCAGCCATGTGTATCATGTTCTGTTATTAAAATTAATTATGAACTATGGAAAAGAGAGGCTGAATAAATGGCATTGTAGCTTGAAAATGCACCAAAAAAGGTCTCTTGCTAACTTTGCCATTGAAAACTTCAGTTTGCTCACAGTTCAGAATGAAAAAAGGCATCTTGCGTTCTTACATGTAGTGAGGACTGTGGAGCAGGACATAGATTACAAACATGCCATCTACATAACTTCATCCTATTTTGTGTTCCTTGTACACATTGTCTCACAACCCTGGCAGTGTTCTCAGGGCCTAGTCCCTTGGCAAAGGGGTTTGTTCATTTTTATTAGAAAGAAGCCTTTCAAACTTGCATGGAGAGAAGAGGTTCAACTCTGTCACAACTGCTCCTGCAGTGCTGAATGTGTGATCTATGTAAATGTTGGAGAGCAGGTAGCTTAGGGCTTGGCTACACTGGAGAGTTGCAGCGCTGGTGGTGGGTTTACGGCTCTGCAACTTACTCACCGTCCACACTTGCAAGGCACATACAGCGCTGCATCTCTCTGGCTGCAGCGCTGGCTGTACTCCTGCTCTGCCTGGGGTATAAGGATTGCAGCGCTGGTAATGCAGCACTGCTCTGCAAGTGTGGCCACCAAAAGCGCTGTAATTGGCCTCCGAGGTATTCGGAGGTATCTCAGAATGCCTATTCAGCCACTCTGCTGTTTTGCTGTGAACTCCGGCCTCCCAGAACTGCTTATCTAAAAAACAAACACAGCTCGTTTACTCAAGCAGAGGCAGGCAGGGGGATTCCTTTGGAATGTTCACAGTTTGCTTGAGGAGAGAAGCAACATGGCGGGGGGGGAGGGGGAAGTCTGTTTTGGAGCAGCTGCTTATCTGGTCTGAAGGCTATTTGCATTTAGTGAATAAGAGGGGGCCGGGGGAAGGGTCGAAACTTTTAAAATGATTGAAGGTTGGTGCTGTGTATCTTCCAGTCCTTAGAACTTGCAAGGCAGGGAGCTGACACAGTGTCAACTCCAAAAATCCACTCTCTCTGTCTTCCCCACGCTCCCTGTCACACTCCACCCCACTCCCCTCTTTTGAAAAGCACGTTGCAGCCACTTGAATGCTGGGATAGCTGCCCATAATGCACCACTCCCAACAGCGCTGCAAATGCTGCAAATGTGGCCACACTGCAGCGCTGGTAGCTGTCAGTGTGGCCACACTGCAGCGCTTTCCCTACACAGCTGTACGAAGACAGCTGTAACTCCCAGCGCTGTACAACTGTAAGTGTAGCCATACCCTTAGACACTTCACAGCGATTTCACAATTTCTGCTTCCCCAGTCAACGAAGTAATGGTACTGTACAGGCAGAGACACCACAGGTGCCCTGCAGATAATCTGCTACTATGTGGGTGGCACTAGCCTCTGCTGATTCCGAATGCTCTCATGTTCTTGCAGCACGTGGGGTCAAAGTCTTCTAATATGTCCCAGGCGACTTTTCAGGAGCACTGCTCTGATTCCTCTCCTCATGCTGCTGCTGTGGCTGCTACCCTGATTCAGGCTGTGTGGGACTAGCCGTTTCTGTGTCCGCTGAGCCACCATATTAATCAGAAGTTCTTTGCCTCTCCTCTCCTTCAAGCAAGCAGACATGGTATCTTTGTGAAGGCAAATAAAAAAGAAAACCAAATCTATTGTTTTTACATTCTTATGATTTTAAAGCCAATCTCATGGTTTTTGAGCATTTGAGGTTGGCAGTACTGAGCATTCTGAACTGGCCCTCAAACTAGGAGATGGTGGAATGTTGAAATCCCACTCTATTTGTCCTACATGCCACTTACAGCTATCCAGGCAGTCTACATATGGTGTAAGGGGGACATAAGCCTGTATCTGTCACCTGCACCATGACTCCTTTGATGTATTTTAACAGCTTTTATGTATTTATTTCAGTTTCTAAAATGTGCTTATGTAGTTTTTTCATGTGTGGACAACTATTTAGACAATAGTTATGTACAAAATTGGGAAACTCAGCTCATGGAAACCTCTCCCCAGCTATCTGCCTAACCCTAACCTGGTTTAAACTACCTCTTGAAAAGATAGGCCTTGCTCTGAATGTCCTCAGATCTGGGCTGTAGCAAGTCGAGTGAGTTCCAAAGGACATCTCAATGACAGTGTTTTCCCAGCATTCTCTCCCCCCCACTCCTCCATTGTATAAACGAGGAATACTAGTGTCTTCGCTGATCCAAACTAACATGAGGAGGGACGTGGATTCTGAGGCAGTCAGGACCTATTTAGGGCTTCATAAGTCAGAACTATCACCTTAGATTTTGGCCTGGATGTCAGCTGGCAGCCAAGCCAGGCTTTCTTGAGCTCGATGATACATTTCATCTGACTTCTGGAAAAAATTATCTGTGTAGTCTCACTATGAGCAAAGAAATGACAAGATGTCTTAATCTACTTCACAGCATGCAACTGATACTATAGGGAGACATGCATTGGGAAAACAGAATGTGTGCAGCACAACATCCTGTTTCCATTGCTGGATCCCTCTGGGAGGTTCCTCCTGGATGTGCTCAATCAAATCAAATTAGAGCACTATGCTGTTTACACAGCTTACAAACTAACAGAGCTTCTTCATCTACATGCCCAGCTGCAGGCAGCTTCATTTGACTGTCCCAATGATGTGGGGTGGGATTAGCCAATTGGGGAACTAGAACACATAATAGGTGACTTTTATCCCATGTGAACCTGTCCAGCAAAGCCAGACAAATATCAGCCTTGCAAGATTTATGCATAACCTGATAAAGCAAACTGATATGAATTCAGTTCTGGCAAAATATTGGCCTAGACCAGGGGTTGGCAACTTTTCAGAAGTGGTGTGGCGAGTCTTCATTTATTCACTCTGATTTAAGGTTTCACATGCCAGTAATACATTTTAACATTTTTAGAAGATCTCTTTCTATAAGACTATAATATATAACTAAACTGTTATTGTATGTAAAGTAAATAAGGTTTTTAAAATGTTTAAGAAGCTTCATTTAAAAATAAATTAAAATGCAGAGCACCCCGGACCAGTGGCCAGGACCTGAGCAGTGTAAGTGCCACTGAAAATCAGCTCGCGTCCCGCCTTCGGCATATTTCCCATAGGTTGCCTACCCCTGGCCTAGACAGAACATTTTGAACAAAACTCCGGTGATTCATTTGCTTTGTGCAAACCCAGACTCAGGCTAGTACCTTTGTAAAGGCTTTATACCACCCTATACCACCCACACACCGTTGGATCCAACAAAATAAAAATGACAAATCAATAAGGGTGAAATTATGCACAGAGCCTGTGTGAGGCCTATCCACCACTTAAACTTGATGATAGCCCCCAGTATGGTCTAAATAGGTCTTAACAGGTGTATAGGCCATCTGCAAGCACTCTGCCCAGGAGAGAATTTCTCCCTAAATGAACAACTGCACTCTAATATGTTTAAAAAAAATCCAGAAACAAGCAACTTGTATGATTGAGGCAGTCACACAGTTCATCACATACTATATTTCTTCCTCAGGTAATCCAGCCAAAGACAGCTTTTCTCTTCAAGTTCTTCAAGTTCTTCTATGTCTGTATAACTCAGGCCTGGTTTACACTACGCGTTTAAACCGAATTTAGCAGTGTTAAACTGATTTAACCCTGCACCCGTCCACACGAGGCCCTTTATATCGATATAAAGGGCTCTTTAAACCGGTTTCTGTACTCCTCCCCGACGAGAGGAGTAGCGCTGAAATCAGTATTGCCATGTTGGATTAGAGTTAGTGTGGCTGCAAATCGACGATATTGACCTCCAGGCGGTATCCCACAGTGCACAATTGTGACCGCTCTGGAAAGCAATCTGAACTCGGATGCACTGGCCAGGTAGACAGGAAAAGCCCCGCGAACTTTTGAATTTCATTTCCTGTTTGCCCAGCGTAAAGCTCTGATCAGCACGGGGGGTGATGCAGTCCCAAATCCAAAAGGAGCTCCAGCATGGACTGTACAGGAGATACTGGATCTGATCGCTGTATGGGGAGACAAATCTGTTCTATCAGAGCTCCATTACAGAAGACGAAATGACAAAGCATTTGGAAAAAATCTCCAGGTTATGATAGACAGAGGTCACAGCACAGTGCTGTGTGATGAGCGTAACAGAAAGCCAAAGAATCAAATGGATGCTCATGGAGGGAGGGAGGGGGTACTGAGGACTCCAGCTATCCTACAGTCCCTGCAGTCTCCAAAAAGCACTTTCATTCTTGGCTGAGCTCCCAATGCCTGAAGGGTCAAAAACATTTTCCCAGGTGTTTCAGGGTATATGTCATCAATTTACACCCTTTCGCCCCTCCCCCCGAAAGAAAGGGGAAAAAAAACGTTTCTTGCCTTTTTTTCAATGTCACCCTATGTCTACTGCATGCTGCTGGTAGACGGGGCACTGCAGCGCTGAACACCAACATCCACTTTCTGGTGGCAGACGGGACAATATGACTGCTATCCATCGTCATCATCAGCCCGTGAGTGCTCCTGGCTGGCCTCAGTGAGGTCAGCTGGGGGCGCCTGGGTAAAAATAAGAGTGACTCCTGGTCATTCCCGGCAGATGGTACAGAATGGCTGGTAACCGTCTTCATCGTAGCAACTGGAGGCTGAGCTCCATCAGCCCCCGCACCCCCTTTCATGTCTAAAGAAAAGATTCTGTACTGCCTGGACTATCATAGCAGCTGGAGGCTTCCTCCCCCTCATTTTATCTCACTAAAAAGTCAGTGTTTCTTATTCCTGCATTCTTTATTACTTCATCACACAAATGAGGGGACACTGCAACAGTAGCCCAGGAGGGTTGGGGGAGGAGGGAAGCAACGGATGGGGTTGTTGCAGGGGCACCCCTAGAATGGCATGTAGCTCATCATTTCTGCGGGATCTCTGGGGCTCTGACACGGAGCGGCTGTGCTCTCTGGTTCTCTAGTACACTTGCCCCATATTCTAGGCAGGATTGACTCTGTTTTTAGACAAAACATAAAGAAGGGAATGACCCAGGGATTCATTCCCATTTTTGTCCATGCGCCCCCGGCCGACCTTAGCAAGGCCAGCCAGGAGGACCCATGACAGCAGCAGACGGTACAGAATGACTGATAACCGTCATTTCATCGCCAATTTACAATGGCATGGCAGACGGTGCAATAGGGATGGTAATCGTCTCTGCTACCTTTCAAAGGCAAATGAATTCTGCTGTGTAGCACTGCAGTACCGCGTCTGTCAGCAGCATCCAGTACCCAAACGGTGACAGTGACAAAAGGCAAAATGGGCTAGCCTCGGTACATGGACACACACCGCCGAATTAATGTGCTTAGTGTGGCTGCGTGCACTCAACTTTATACAATCTGTTTTACAAAACCGGTTTATGTAAAATTGGAATAATCCCGTAGTGTAGACATACCCTCATACTCCATCAGTGTCCTCCAGGCCAGTAAATTGTGCAATATTGTCAAAGACATTCATGCTACAGTGATGGTTTTGTTTTAGAACATGCCCCCTCCCCTCCCCTCTCTACTTTAGCAAGAAATTTATATTGGTCAATGTCACGTGGATTTGAGCAGGGGGGATACCTGACTGACAGCCCCTTCCACATGCTATGGAGATATACTGCTTTTCAAAATATACTACAGCAAGATATTCAAGACAATGGCAATTTAAACAAATCCACAGACACATATACAAACATGAATACATATGTCAATTACATTTAGAGAAGCAGACTTCAAAGCTGGTGCATTCAAAATCTCTCATTGAAGCCTTAAATACCATTGCAGCTTAGACTGGAAGCTTTATTTTTGCGGTTTAGTTAAATCACCATTATTTTATAATAAACCTGTAATACCTATGTAAGCAGAGTCAGGATGAGCTCTACCCTGACATCTGGTGGTGAATTATGGGAAGTGTGGAAAGGAATTTCAGGTATTTGCATTGGCATACCCACCCCACCTAGCATAACCCACAGCAGCCTGGGATGGTTATTTTGACAGCTCTGGGATCCCCAATTTCTTTGTTATTGGGGCAGGAGGAATAAAGTGTTGTCACTCTGATTATGTGAATAAGGAACTATGAGACTGCTTTATGACAGAGATGTTTCAATATCCATTAAGTAGCACTTGCTAGACAAGGGACATGGGTGCCAAAACTCATTGAAATGAGAGAGGTTGGGGACTGGTGTATGTACCTGATGGTATGGGCTCCTTTTGAGGGCCTGGAACACCATTTGCACATCCTCCTCTCTCCACTGTTGAAGAGTAGAGCTAATTTTGATTCCATTAGGAGTCCATCTAGAGGATGCTGAGCTGAATTCATGTTGGGTCAATGGTGCACCAGCACCAGGGCTCCCCTACTACAAGCAGAAATCATGAAGAGCTGAAATCACTAAAAGAGCTAAGCTTACTGAGCTGAGATCACTGAGTGCTGTGTTAACTAGTGGGGGAGCCTGAAGATCTATCGCTAAGCGGCTGGCAGAGCGGAGCAGTTTGCAGCATGTTGGAGCAGCCCATGGAACAGTGAGCAGAGTGGAACGGTTTGCGGGGACAGCTGGAGTGGCTCACGGGTTGGCTGGAGGAGTGGCACAGCTGGTGTAGTGGAGCTGGTCGTGGTGAAGGCTGCAGCAGAACTCCACGGAGAGGCAGAGCAGTTGGCCCTGGCCCACGTAAGGTGCCCCTTAACACACTGTGTGTTTTTCCGCCCCCCCTCCCCATTTCCACCCAGGCTGAGGGGGGTAAAACTCTGCAGATAAACTTTTGAACTCTGGGGTGGCACTGACCAGAGACTTTCGGGTTGTTGGACTTAAGACCCTAAGGGGGAAAGGACATTGCCAAACATACTTGGAGGTGGGTTTTTGCTTATGGTTTGTGTTATAATCCTGTTTGTGGTGTTTCTTCAATGTGATGCCGCATTGTTTCCCTCCTTTATTAAAAGGATTTTGCTACACTCAGACTCCGTGCTTGCAAGTGGGGAAGTATTGCCTCCTAGAGATGCCCGGAGGGGGGGGGATATGTAATTGTCCCAGGTCACTGGGTGGGGGCTCGAGCCGGTTATGCATTGTGTTATTGAAACGGAACCCCTGGATACTGAACCCAGCCCTTGTTGCTGCCAACTCGGAGGGGCAGAAGGGTTACATCCATGTTTGTATTCTAAGTATTCTTCATGGTTCTGTATGGCCCTCCTGTTATGTGATTGTGAAATGGCTTTATCTGTTAAAAGTGCAGTGCCATTGCAGTAGAGTTTGGGCCCTATAATTGTGAGCTGGAATAATGGTGCTGTTACTGTACAGTACTGCAATATAATTTCAAAAGTATTGACAGTTCAGTTCATCTTTCTTTTTTTGCTGAATCTCCTAACAGGTACATGAATTCTCGCCCCACTTCTTCTTCATTCCCAGAGTGCACAACAGCACATTTCTAAAGATTACACTTACAGAGAAACATGGAGATAGCATATCAGTTACCTCTCAGGATGGCCACATCATATGACCTCCTATCTGTCCAAAACATACATTAAATGAGGGGGATTTAATCAATATAATGATTTTCAAAAGGCGACTTCATGCTCTTAAAAGTATACCTTAAAGTGATTGATCTATCCACTGTGGTTCTCCTACCCTGGCTTCATTGAAGACATTAATTCATGAGCCCATTTCATACCTAACAACTGAACTGTGAACTTTGCTTCTGCACAGTATATTAGGTTGTGCTCCCAAAACCCTAAACAATGCAGTGGAAAAAACTGGAACGGCAGTTATACCTCATTCAAATCACATGACTCTCATCTGTTCTTGACCTGAAGTTCACATTCAACTTAACTAACAAAGTGAAGCAGATATATAACAGAGGAAGCATGCAGAAGTGGTAATGGCTACAGGCTGAAATGCACAAAGAACTGGAGCAAGACATTAACGCATGCAAATCACAATTCAAGGCAAAAATAAATCAAATGGGCTGAAAAGACTGCAATGTATTCAGGAGATTTTCTCTGAGCTATAGAAAAAGAAAGCCAGCGGAGGGTTGCGGGAGGGATAGATATCATAGCCCTGAAGAATGGTTTATGTGTAATATTACTTCTGATATAATTTTCTTTACTGTGTATTTTCTTGACCGGCAGTAATTTTACAGTGTGCCTTGTAACATTGTGCCTGTTCTGTTGCTTGCAACAAACTGACTCATCAAGTGATGTATTTTTACTGCTCTGTTTACACTACTGTACCAGCCCTATTTACACAATAGTACAATAGTCCACTGCAATTTCTTAATAAAATAAAAATGCAGCGGCACTAAAAATAACACATCCTCATCTTAGTTGTCCCCCTCAGGACTTAGTACTGTATGTCCTGCACTTATTCCTTAGCAGGTCTTGCATATATTATCTTCTTAATACCAAGTAATAGTACTGAATTCTAGTAAGACTTAGAGAGAAAGTCCCAATGACATTATGCCCCTATGCCATCAAGAAACCTCAGAGAGAGACACAGGATTGATTCTGAAAAGAGAAAGGACGACCAAGAAAAAGTGTCTGAATGTAATCAGAAAAACCACACTTGCGTATACCATAAGCTGGTATGCTAAGCAGAAATATTGTAGAAAAATAACACAGAGTTGATTTAAAGAACTTGTCTTAAGTGTTGTAAAATAGGGGTTGGGCTGAGGTAGAATGAAACAGTTTAGTTTGGATTTAGCTTCTTGTTTCACTTGCAAAAGGATTTTTGGTCCAACTGAAAAGTTTTAAAAGTGCTCTCATTTTTTTATTTTAATAACGGGTTGAATTTTATGAATATGCATGAACAATCATCAAAGAGTAGTGGCAGGCACGCAAGCTTTAACTACACAACTCTGCTACTGCACCTCAACCTCAACTACACAATCCCTCCTGTTCTAGTTATGGGGCTCTCCTTGGCTGAGATTTCAAATCAAGTAGAATTAAGTGAAATTGCGAGGTGATTTTGTGATGCCGACACCCACTGGAGAGACTATACTGAGACCACAAAAATCACTTCGTACACAGTAAGCATTATTTGAACACAGGTCCTCAGATGTACCATTTACATGAGATCGCAAATTTTGAAGAAAATAGAGGACTGGATCTTGTGTTCTCTAAAACAGGGTATTTTTGTCCAGTACTCAACCCCAGTCAGCCCATACTAATGCTCACTAATGAGGGACAGGAATAGCAATAGTGATAAGTAGCTACTAAAAGCCATGTGCCACTGCTTCAGCAGGTCAGATATGCAGACACAACTGAATGCAACTGATTGATACAACCAATGCAGGACCAATAATCAGGATAGAGTACAACCCTGAAGCTGCAACCAGGGTTACAGTTGCCTAACTAGATTCACAAACATGAGCCCACTGGGATAATGAAGACCAAGGAATCACCCATCAGAAAAGAGAACCCAAAGCATACAGCTTCTTAAAAAACTCCCAACTAAGTTCAAGGACTTCATCTTTTGAAGATGGACCATTGACAAACACTGCCTCCCAAATGGGTCAAGTACTGACTTTCTGCAACAACTATTCCAGCCTGCATGTTTCTACTATGTAGCTTGTTTGTGCTGGAAAATGTTCTGGGCACAATTTTCCAAATGGGTATAAGCACATGGCAGTGCACAAATATACATATCTAACTGCATGATTAATTTACACTCACAATCAGCATGCAAAAATCAGGTTAACAAATATACAGTTTGTGCATGTAATCATGGTAATTTCATGAAAACATTAAGAACAAAACTGCTATCACTGTTTCAAAGGGAATATAATATATGTATAGCATTAGAATTCAAATGAAGGAAGTGGCTGCTACTGCTTTTAGAAGGCTCTGACTGTAAGTTACTGTTTCTTGTTGGAGAAGCAGTTTGTTGCTCCTAGAACTGAGCTTTACTGCTAGTTCTGTAGCAGCTTGTGTATAGAAAAATCTCAAATTCCTACAGTGAAATGTGACTAATACAGAGTGCTGCAAATATAGGAACTTGTTTTAAAATGAGAAAAAATAAAGAAAAGCAACACAAAATGTACAGCAAAAGTCCCTTAGCAAAGACATTTCAAAAACAACACTCAAATGAAGGTCACACAAATGGTTTGCTGCTTTGCTTAGTAGCAACTCATTTTCGTTAGTACAATTGAGCCTTGTACAATCTACCCTTGACATCACTAGAAGAAGGTGAGAATAGCTATACAAAGGATGTAGCAGAACCAGGAATAAAGCAAAAGAATGAAAAGAGAGAGATCAAAACAGCTCAGAATGCGTGGAAATAAGCTTCTTTGAGATAAGCACCTTTATTCCAGTTTAGTTGTATCCACATTAGGGGGTTCCAGAGATTTACCTTTATTGGTCTCAAATCAATATAATTCATACAGTACAAAAATTGTGCGGACAAGACCTATGACCTATATTCAGTAAAGAATTCAAGGAAATGGACTTTAGTGTGGAGGGCAAAGGGTTGGTAAGTTGGAGTAGGGTGAGGATATCTAACATAAGACAGATAAAGCTGAGTGAGAAAAGGAAACTTTTATGAAAAGGACTTCAGGTATTAAGTCATGACGATACCTACTGTACTAATTTTCTTAGGCCTCATTTAACCAATACATTTTACCATGTTGTGGTTTAGTCTTTCCTGTGCAGATGGGAGTAACTCATGTTCTAACAATGTTGTCAAATGGTTCTCAGTCATCCCTAGTGTTGAAAAATCACTCTGTCAGATGTGTGTGCTAAGGGATAAGCATACCCACATATATTTGGACACAGGACTTGGCTCTTGGAGATCATAGGTACCAGCTAGGGTGACCAGATGTCCCAATTTTAAAGGGACAGTCCTGATTTTTGGTCTTTTTCTTATTTAGGCTCTTATTACCCCCCAATCCCCTGTCCCAATTTTTCACATTTGCTGTCTGGTCACCCAGCAGGGCTTATCCTATTAAATTAGATCCATATGCAGCACTGGGCATTGCTAGGTGCCTGAAGGGTTTATGCTGCAAAATTAGGTTCATAGGCTTCCCAAGCACTAGCACAATGAAGATGCCTAAATTCTTCCAGGACTAATACCCTGTCTAGAGTTAAGTAAGCTGGTGCACATGAATATACAGATTTACTCATGCCTTTTCACAAGTGTCTAATGGTGATTTTCAATATCGGCATGCCTATCACTTTGGGCGTGAGGAGTGCGCAGCCATGGTCCATTTTAGGTACATTACCTTATAATTGTTCACCATTATTACTTGTTAATGTTTAATAACTATTACTTTCTGTATGCATAAAAATATATTCTTTATAAGAAGTCAAACTACTCACTGCCCATACTGTCAAACCCATAGAATAGCTACCACTGGTATTGCTGCTGTGAGGAGGATGAGTGGGATTGGACAGAGAGAGGTTCTGGCAGTAGAAGGAGAGGGGCCTTTAAGAACCCAAAGCTCAATGTGGTGAGGGGACTGCTGGGAGACTTCAGATTAGGGGCTCACACTCTCTCTGGATTAACGAATAGTGTTTAGCTCTCCTGAGGTGTGTGCACAGAATTGGTATATGCACCTGGAGGTAGCTGGCTGACATACTCTTTGTGTCTCCTATAGTCCCCTCGAATGCCATTGTGGCTTAGAAACATGGGATTATAAAATACCTTGATCACCATAAGTAGAATTTGAGTCCAATGAGTCTGGCTGCTCAGAGCTGTTGTGTATGTTGGTACCTCTGGAACACTGGTTTCTCTGACAAGTTCAGATAGCTAATGTGTGGTTATCTGCCTGAGTAAACAGGTTCATTACTTCTGCTTGTCTCTGCTAACTTTCTCCTCCTCTTCCTCTCTCCCCCTAACTTCCTGGCTCTTCTCCTCTCAAACTCTCTCTGAACCTTTCCTTCATTCTCTTTTTCTCATATTTGAGTACTGAACCTGCCTCATACACATCAGCTGCCTCTTTTTTTATGGCAGCAGCTAACTAGAAAGTCTACAAGCAGCTAACTAGAAAGCCTATGCCACAAGAGGCTACCAAAATGTAGACATGGAAAATAATAGTGTTAAGTTGCCTTTGCCTAACTCACAGACAAGAAACCATGAAATAAATTGTGATATCCTATGTTCTAATCCACCTTCACAATCTACCTCCATTGCATGAGGCTATCTTGCACATGGTTTGCATGTGCCCAAATATCTCTTCTGAATATTATGTGCATGCCTCCTTTCTGTTTGAGGCACCCACTTACGCAGCTGGATTTGCTTGCCTGCAAGTCTGAAAATGCTTCTGGGTATATATAGGCCATTAGACAATGCTTTAAACAAAACCAGCAGTATTCTGAAAGTCTTGGTCATTGGTTTTGCCTCCTTTCTAGAAGTTACACCATGAACTTTCTTTTTCCTGGCATCTCAGGCAGTTTCTCCTTCTTTATTTACGCACTTAGTCACTTCAAAGAAAACTACTGTGTAAAAACGTAACAAAAGCAGTAAAACTCATTCTGATTTACTCTTTTCATGTGCTGCATTCTCTCACGGAGGTTTCTCACAATCACTCCTTCATAAAAAAGAAATCAATCTCATAACTAGCCTTTAATTACATATAAACCTTAGCAACCAAAAGTCCAATCACAAGTAGAAGCAACGTTCAGTTGTTCAGTTTATCCAGGATACAAATGGAAACACAGAAACAAGAAACAGATGCATTTCAAAACACTCAGTAATCTTTTGAGCCATTCATATAACATTATCCCCAATCTTAAAATATTTTAAGAATTCTATGTTTAAGCTTCAGTTTATGTATTGTATAAGCATAATGAACATATATTGTGTTCTGATACTGTAATCCAAATTAGCATCACAGTTTAATTAGTCATAGTGAAGTAAAGGATCAAAGTTTTAGAGAGACTAAATAGGTGCTTTGAATGTTTAAATATCTGAATAGGATAAGATTAATTTCACTGAACCATGTTAAATATATTCCTTATCAGTCCCTTCCTAAGCCATTAGACAGGATAAGGATACAAATTTTCATTCACAGACACATGTTCTTAAGCATAAGAATGCCCATACTGGATCAGACCAATGGTCCATCTTCTTACAGTGACTATTGCCAGATACTTCAGAGAGAATGAACAGAACAGGGCAATTTATTGAGTGACCCATCCCCTATCGTCCAGTCCCAGCTTCTGGTAGTTGGCGGCTAGGGGATACCCAGGGCATTGGGCTGCATTCCTGACCATCTTGGCGAATAGCCATTAACAGACATATCTTCCATGAATGTATATCATTCTTTTTTTAACCCAGTTCTATTTTGGGCCTTCACAACATCCCCTGGCAACAAGTTCCACAGGTTGATTGTGTTGTGTGAAGAAGTACTTCCCTATGTTTGTTTTAAACCTGCTGCCTAATAATTTCATTGGGTGACCCCTGATTTGTGTGTTATGTGAAGAGGTAAACACTCTCACTTTCTCCACACCGGTTATGATTTTATAGACCTCTACCATATTCCTCCTTAGTCATCTCTTTTCTAAGATGAACGTTCCCAATTTTTTTAATCTCTCCTCATATGGAAGTTGTTCAAAGCCCCTAATAATTTTTGTTGCCCTTCTCTGTACTTTTTCCAACTGTAATACATCATTTTTCTGATGGGGCAACCAGAACTGCATCCAGTATTCAAGGTGTGAGCGTACCATGAATTTCTATGACATTTTCTGTCTTATTAGCTATCACTTTTTTAATGGTTCCTAACATTCTGTTAGCATTTTTGACTGCCACTGCACATTGAGCAGATGTTTTCAGAGAACTATCCATGATAACTCCAAGATCTCTTTCTTGAGAGGTAACAGCTAATTTAGACCCCATCATTTTGTATGTATAGTTGGGGTTATGTTTGCCAATGTGCATTACTTTGCATTTATCAACATTGAATTTCATCTGCTATTTTGTTGCCCAGTCAACCAATTTTGTGAGATCCCTTTGTAACACTTTGCAGTCAGCTTTGGACTTAACTATCTTGAGAAAATTTTTATTGTCGGCAAACCTTGCCACATCACTGTTTGCCTTTTTCGCAGATCATTTACAAAGATATGAAACAGCACTAACTGTTGGGGGACCATGCTAATTACCTCTCTCCACTCTGAAAACTGGCCATTCATTCCTACCCTTTGTTTCCTATCTTTTAACCAGTTACTGTTCCGTGAGAGGCCCTTCCCTCTCATCCCATGACCGCTTACTTTGCTTAAGAACCTTTGGTGAGGGACCTAATCAAAGACTTTCTGAAAGTCCAAGTACACTATATGCACTGAATCATCCTTATCCACATGTTTGTTGACCTCCTCAAAGAATTCTAATAGATTTGTAAAGGGAAATCATGCCTCACCAAAGCCATGTTGACTCTTCTCCAACATACCATGTTCATCTATGTGTCTGATAAATCTGTTCTTTACTATAGTTTCAACCAATTTTCATGGTACTGAAGTTAGAGGCCTCTAGAGCCTTTAAAAAAAATTGCATTGCATTATCTTGTATCTCTGTTACTGAATGAGACTCAGTATCTCTGTTACTGAATGAGACTAGCTTTAATTTATCTTGTTTTGCTTTGTTTATTCAGGAGGACCAGTTTTATAAAAGCTCAAACTTGGGACCTAAATCCTTTTAAGAGAAAATGAGCTTCTCATAAATTTATCAGTATGGTAAGCTGACTTCACTTAAAACAAAACTGAGGAGTCCTCTTTACAAACACCAAGATTCCACTTCTTTGCTGCTGGTGGTGTGACAGCTTGAAAAACCTTGCATCATTTTTTTTATATAATTCTCTGGCTTCAGGGGTTTCTTCCATACATAGCCTTTCTGGTAGTAAATCCAATCAAAAACTCTAAGCCAAACAGTTAAGAATCTTTCTTTTGATTTCAGTAGGAGATGGATTGGTTTCTAAATAGTCTATGGATCATACACTAAGGGAGATCTTTCTTTAGATCTCTGTATCTCTCGGAAGCAGTAGACCCTTGGGGAGCAATTTTCCTTTTTCTCTCTTCAGCACAAAATTCTCTATCCTCAACACATCCAGTAGCTTGTGTTTTATTTTTCCAATTTGATCATGTCTTTCCACAATGCAAATCATATTACAAGTATTTATGTAATCCCACCACCAGACATGCAAGTGCAATTTACACGCACCAGTTCCTGTCCCAAGTTATTGAGGAATAACTGTGAAAATGACTGGTGGCTGTGGGTAGATTACCGACATAGTAAAAGACATACCTTTCAACCTGCCAGTGCTCAGATGTGGGATGTTAGCTGCGACAAAGACCCAAAATGAGAAAATGAAACAAAAAGAAATACAGGAAACTTAAAATACTGTAGGATTCTTTCCTTTAGGGTAAATAACTAAATGGGAAACAATGTTTTATGGAATGTAGGGAATTTTGGGTCAACGACAGTTAGGGCCCTTAAAATGAGCAATATTTGAGATATATGGAAAGGAAGAAAGGTTGCTAAAAACCTTGAATAAACCTTGGACTGGTGCAAACAAGATACATTCCTTGTGTATAGACCTGAACCTGACAGAACTGGTGAAAGAATTCTTACAAATCAAATGATATTTTATCTGATGTCATAGTAAAAAGAGAGAGCTTGTGATAGACTCCAATTTCAGAGAAAAGCTATGGACAGTTTGATTCCTAGTGTCAGACTACTATCAGAGAACATTATTGGGATAAAAGCATCACAGAAAAGTTCAACCAACTAATTCCCAGGATCTTTAAGTAGTATAATCTGAGAATAGTGCAGGTATATCATATGCGTCAACATCAAACCACTCTAACAGAGGGAGATGACAAAAATGTGAAGCTAAATAAACTCCTGAATTCCCATAAAAAGAAAAGCTAGAGAATGTCTTAAAAACATTACAGACGACAAAGCACAACATTTGACCTCAGAATGAACATGAATAAAACCAGATTCACAAACAACCAGCATGTCAAATCAAAAGGTTTCATTATTGTACTGGAAAAAACAGATAACTTTGCAATACCTATGGGAACAGATAAGTATTAACTATAGCATGAGAAAGATGAAAGAGATTAACTAGCTATTCAGCCCATGTGCCTTTCCTGCCCTGTCCTACAAGTCAGTGCAATGCAATTCTTTTTTATATAGAATACTTAACACATCTCATAAAATGCTTTATATGAAGAGTCAGACAAGGCATCCACAGGGACAGAGAGAATATAGAGAAAAGGACCTATAGGGGCAGAAATATCCATAGGTAATTGTGGTAAAAGTCTACAGAGGTTTCCTGTTCTCCACTCCTCCCAAAATAATCTGCAGATTTTTCTTTGTGTTTTCTACTCTATCCATCTCTGCTTTTGTCTTTGAACATCAGAAATCATTGTGAGACACAAATAGGGTCATTCCAATATACTTATAACTGTAGCTTACTTATTACACCAAACTAACTGCCTTTGTTGCTACTGGATCAAGTTTAACAGAAAACATATAAAACCACAATAGCTGCACCTGATAATCTCTTACTGTGATAACTCTATTAAATCTAAATTTGAAGTGTCCTAGCAAACAAAATGTAGAATATTCACTGCTTTGCAAATTCAAGTCCTGCAGCCTTATAGAATGTTCTTTCAAACCAAGGAATTACCAATATGTAACAAATATATCCAGCTACACCAGAGAATCATGTTACCTTGGTGTTTCTAGTACCTCAATCAGCCATGAAAGGCTTAGCTATTTTTGTATGTAAAATGTTGCAGTTGGACTTCAAAATGCTTATCCTTTCCAGATTAATGGGGGAATTTCTTGTAGTGCTGTAGTTTCAGGTTCCCCATAAACTAAGAAAATGAACAGCCTATTATAATGAACACCTTTGCAGCAAGAAGGACAGGAAACCTGAGCCAAAGAATGTACCATAAATATGTGAGAAAATGATAAATCCCAGAAATGTTTAGCTTCTGTTGATTCTGTGGGGGGTTTTCATAATGGCTGAGAGAGAAAAAGAAAGTCCCAATTAAATATGGCAACAGAAGTTAAACAGTGATCCCTAGCTGTACAGAATCTGAAGGAAGGAGGAAAAAGAGGCCAACATGGGAGAAGTGCATGCAGAGGGGCTGGAGTTGGCAGCTATGAAGTCAGTGAAGTACAGTGAAACTATAACAAGGTGGGCTGCCCCTTTAGTGATCTGGGGTCAGCCAGCCTTGTTTACCAATCAGATGAAGTTGAGAAGAATTTGAGGGAACAGGTGCTCTCTATAAAGAGCTGCAGAAGAAGGCTCAATTGATTGGGGAGTTGCTAGGGAAACGGTGTTTACTGTGGCTTGTCTTGAGCGCAGCTTTGGAAAATTCAAGTCTAGTGAGAGATGAGTGGGTAAGGATTTTGCCTGGGAAGAGACAGACATGGGAAGGTCTCTAGGGAAGAAGTCGGGAGAGTCAGTGACTTGAGAGGAACTGAGCCTCCAGTGAGAAAGCCCTAGGAGGCAGTGTTTGCTAAAAGAGCAAGGAAGAACTCTGCAAAGCCTGGGAGCAGTATGAAATGTCTGTGGAGAACTGAGCCCAAGAAGTGTGGTCAATTATATACTCTGTTATATTTACTTTCCACTTTGGAGAGCAGAACTGAAAATAAGCCCCTCTGGAATGGAGGATTTTGTTTATTGCTTTTGATTTGTGGGACACTATTTGATTTGGGTTTTCCTTACCCTGGAATGAGGGGATAGAACTGAGTGTGATGTGGCTGAAGAGCCAAGTCACTTACGGCCTGAAGGAGGAGATGAGATGTAGTTACTGCAATGCTATGTCTTGCTGTGAGCAGTTACCTCGAGGATGGTAAGTCTTATAACATGAAACAATGTATTAAAAGTTTTCAAAACCAGGCAGGCACTTTTTTGTTGGCGTTAGAGAAGGCTACTATAGGAAACCAGTAAAGGTTGTAATTAAGACATTGACTTCCTCAGAAGCAGAATTTTAACCAATGGGAGCTTTACAATTGATTTCACTGAGGCCAGAAATTCATCCATAGTGCTAAATTCATCCCTGGCATTATTGGATGTAGTTTTGTTGACACAGTCAAGTTGTGCCTGCATATGCCAGTGCTGGCCCACCTATGTTTCTGAAACACACAAAGCTATAGATTCAGGTTGAGTGGAAAAGTATGGAGGAAGCAACAGCAGGAATTGCAATGAACTATCATAAAATAAATGTCTGAGCAAGGAAAAAGAGCCAGAAATCATGCAGTATATCAAAATGAACATGGGGATAATGGGCCTGAGAAGGATGTACATATATCTCCATTGTGATGACAGCTGGACCAGTTCAGTGACCAAATTTATATTTTTATAAAGGAACAAAATATTAGAATACCTAGAAAAAAGAGCTACTGCCAGCTCTGTATCAGTCCATCACAACTGTAATGAATACAGTACAGTGTGACTACTGGTACTGATAATATTTGTATATCATTTGAGGATGGGTGGTGGCTAGAGCTCTGTCTTTATAATGTCAGTTATGCCTGGAAATAGGAGCCTACACTACAGCATGGGTGGTTGATTGTAACTCTACAGATTGGTATTTCCTATGGATCAAATCTTACAATACTTGGAAATGAAGCATGGACAGTAGGATTTGACTCAATATGTACTGAAGGATTTAAGCTTTTGTTCAATAACTAGTATACCTGGTCCTATAGCTCAACTGTAGAGATTCATGCTTTTAGGTCCAGAGGTCATGGGTTCAACCTAGAGGCTCCTGTGGAATTTTGAACTGCTGTTGATGTTGACTTCTGAAGCTTGGAGTTAGCTTTCCCAGATGGGGGAGTATGTGGGCCACTTTTGGGACTAAAGGCAATATCCTTTATTGCTGAAATTAAAGGACAAGGACTGCATGTTTAGAGGAATTAGCAGACTCCTAAAACTCTATATGCGGTGTCCCCTTGGGAAGGGGTTAAAAGATGCAGTGTTGGTGTAGGTTACACAATGTTTCCAGACAGGAGAAGGTTCAGAATAGTTTAGAATAAATACTAATCTTACAATGATGGAATACAAAATTGATTCAGTGTATTAACTGTTGATTTACTTTGGTCACATATTAGTGTCATCGTCATTCACTGCTGGCCTTGGCTGTGGGGACAAAGGTCTCAGTTTCCCTTGTCAGAGCCCCCTTTACCTATCCAAGCTGATTCTCCCACAAGCCCTGATTCTGGTAACTTTCACCCTTACTCTGCTTCCTACAAGCAGAGTGATAAGCCTCATGAGGCTCACAAGATGTGCCAGAAGTCCAGAGCGAAGGATGCTAGCAGGAAGTGTGTGTAAATGTTATAGAGACAAAACTTTTCTGATGTCTGTCACAGGCGCTTATGCAGGGCTGGGTGGTTTTTTGGGGGGCAAACCTTGAAAGCATGAAAAACAAGAAGTTAAGGGGAAAGTCTCCACCATTCCTCGAGGAAAAAGGCTCCAGATACTGCCTGCAGTGATATTCATCTCCAAAGCTCCAAAAGACTTTGACTTTCATCTTCATGAGATACTAAAAAGTGAGATGTACTCCAACTTGGGGTACATGTTGCTTTTGAGTTTTGTAGGTGACCTGAAAGTTGCACAAACCTCCTTATTTTCATTATTTCAAGAGTTTGGATGAGGGAGGGATATATTGATGCCATCTTCTGTTGCTAAACAAAATACTTGATTCTGCTAACCTCTGTGAAAAGAACTCCCATTTATTTCAATGGAAGTATGCAGGATATGCAGAACTGAGCCTTTCATTTTCATTTAAGGATCAATCTATTATCTAGTACACACAGCTAACCTTTGAAAACTACCACTCTGAAGCTGTCACAATAATTTTATACTAAGTGGACTTCAATTATTGCTCAATTACAGTAGAATTCTTATGAAACGACTTATTACATTCACATGTGCCACTACAAATAATCATGATTAACTGTATTCCATTGAATACTAAAACAACTTATGATTCCCCATTTAGCATGGAATACTGTCACATGGAATTGACACACAACTGAAATAAAGCAGGGAGTTGCTGTACATAGCAGACATCAATGTTACGATAAGCACATGAGGAAGTTATGTCATTAGAAACTGGAAATCTGTGCATACTTCTATTCAGAATCTTCTCGTGTCTGTATATTCTATTTAAAAATATCGTATTTTAATAAGAAAATGGAGTTTCATTAAAATAGTGGATACAATAAAATGTTCCTGCGTACTGTTACACATTTTCTTTTGCAAGGTTCACAAGAGTTTTATGGTGGAATGTGATTTAGTGTTAGAACAGGTGACTGAAAGTACAGGACTTCTGAGTTCATACTCTGCCACTGACCTCTTTCCTACCTTGATTTAGTCACTCAGACACTCACTTTTTCAGTGTCTCTACTTGTAACATGCTCATCACAGTAGCATCTAGAAAGCATAACATCAAATTTCACTTGAAGTGTGGAGAAAGTTTTCTCTTCTCCTCCCTCAGTTTGCTAGTATTTTGCATGTCCTATTGGAGAATAGTCTCTTGGTGAAAGGAAGATATTTCTGGTTCTGTTTTGCATTGCACTCTAAAAGAAATGGGAGATTAGTTAATCCTAATTCTTGTGGCAGGGAGTTGCATAGTCAGGAGCCTTTTACCAAAAATAATCTGCTCCCACATCTGAATCTCTGATGATTTCATCCTGGGCTCTTTTGGCCATAAATCCCAGTTGACTTCTAGCAATAGTATGTAAAAAAGGGTTCCTAAAGTGGGCAGACTCTAAAGAGTTAGTGTATTAGGACTTAGACCTAGAACTAGATTCAGAATCTGAAGGCAAACCAGTGCGTTGTACAGAGCACTAGTGTGATATACTCTGAGATATTATAGACTGATATGTGTTGATTTTATCTCATTTGTGGACTTGTGTCCTATTCACTGAAATAGTGTAAAAGCCAAGTTTCTTTTATAATTAAAAACTTATATTTGTGATGTATCTTTGATGTCATTCCTGTCTTTTTCATGGTAGTGAATTTCAGCCTATATGAATAAACTGCAAACAAAATTACCCCAAAACATTAACATACTGCATGGCTTAAGTATCTAATTTGTTACTTTTCTGAGAGGAATTGATCTCTTATATTCCTTGGGGAAACATGCAGACACCTGGCAAACTTAGCAATTGTTAAGGGACAATTGATCTAAACATTATTTTCCCACTTATTTTCACATTCATTACATTATTGTTTAGAAAAATCTTAATATTCCAATCAAGATTTCAAAATTCCTAATATATAACAACAAAAATATAATTGACCTGAAGAAGTCTGTACATCTCAAAAGCTTGTCTCTTTCATCAACAAAGTTAGTCCAATAAAATATACTACCTCACCTACCTTGTGCCTCTAGTGAAAACTAAATGTATCTTTCCATTGTATTAACATTTTCTTAATCTTTTATCACTTAATATTTTCTGGCTTTTTTTAAACTATCTTTTTCTAGTCACTTCTTTACATTGTTTGTTTCTTCATGGAACAGCTGTGCACCAAATTTATGCTAGGTCTATCTTGATTGTTTTAACTGAATCATGATGACCCTGTGTGTTAAACATCTACAGAGCTTCTTTCAAATAACCAAAAATAAAATACTGTAGGTAATCTTTTAAAACTATATATTATTTTTCATTGACTACAACATAAGAATATTTACAGTACAGAGACTAATTTTAAATGAAAAATAAGGTTTGATTCTGATTTGCCATCAGTGTGATTCCGTTGGCTTCAATAGAGCTGTACAACTGTAAGTAAGATCATTCTAAACCAGTGGTTCCCAAACTTTAACAACCTGTGAACCCCTTTCACTAAAATGTCAAGTCTCATCCAACCTCCCCGCCCCACCCAAAAAAATGAATATTTCTAGGAATTTTCTCATTTACCTTAGCATAAATTATAAAAGCAGTGATCTTGGATATATAATATTTGTTTTTATGACATGCTTATTACACACTGTTATTAATCATTATTTATCATTATAGTATTTTTATTACATTATGAAAACAGCAACACTCTTTCAAGATCTCACTTTCATAGCTTGTATCACTTTGAATAAGCCTGTTATAAGACAAAGCTCCTATGTTTCATCAAGGAGTATCAGATGTGAAACAGCATGAAGGTATTTAAGACACAGCTCAAAGAGTTCCTCCTACACGAGCATCCAGGTCTTGAGCAGTCCAGGCAAACAATGCACTTAACAACAAAGCTTAAGCTTGTTCTTCATAATAACTTTAAAAACAATACTAGCTGCCTTTTTAATTTTAAAAACTGCAAATAATATCTACCTCCCTTTCCATTTCTGATAAGGAGGCTTGAAGTTTAAATCTCCTCAATGTGATAGATATGCTTGCTTTGATCTGCTTCGCACTTGGAAGTCCAGGGACTTCGGACTGCTAGCCCTGTGCTGCCCGGGGTCCGCCATAAGGGAATTTTTTTTCCCAAGAACCATCTATACCATTTCACAAACCCCAATTTGGGAACTAATGTTCTAAAATGATTTAATGTAGACTTACTTTAGCCTCTCAGCACACTTACCAGGTTGACCTAATCTGCCCAAACAGAGCATGTGCCATCTCTTACAATTAATGACTTGAATAAGGCATGAGCCAAATCCTATAATTGTGCCAAGTAATATTTTTGTTCGCTCACATTGCTACAATATAGCACATCAGTTCTATGCTAACCATTCAAAATAGAGCACACTTCAACTACAGATAGAAACTTTACCTCAGCAGCTTTATTCAGCTACAGGGAGTCAGGTTCTGAAGTCAGAGCATAAGGCAAAATCGCATATAGTCAAGCGCTCATTGAGTGGAATGGTGGGTGGAATCACCCGCACTACGGGTAAGGTATTTAAATTGTTGTTTTTCTCTCTCTTTTTTTTTGCCGAGCATGTATAGTTAAAATCGTACGTTAAATGCGCCTATGATGCGACTCTACTGTATTTATTTTCACTTCTTCTAAATGACCTTTTACTTTGGATCTGCCTACAGTCTATCTCCTTTACTATCTAGTCACCCTTTGTCATATTCATCTTTCTCCACTATTTTTCCTTGTACAGATCTGAATGTAGTGATTCTTTATTTGCGTACTCATCTTATTTCAGTCTAATTCCTTGTCATGTTTTGACTCCCCAGTTGTTAATTAACCTTGTGGTTATCTGTTGTTTCAGATCTTTATAAAAAGGCTGTTGGCTGAACCATCACCTGTAATCACATTATCCACATCTAGCATGTGTGTAACCCCTTTTCTGTTTTTAAAACTAGTTTTGGTGCTCTATATTTGAGAGAGAAGGCTCAATAGTATGGCATGCTTTTACTGACATGGTAATATAATTATATGAGAATCATAGTAGCAAGTGAATAACTGAACTGGGCATTGTGGTTTCCCCTCTTTAATTTTTTTTATTATACTAATGGATTATATAGCTACTTTATATCAGAGTATCTGCATACATGTAATGGATCCATGTGTGAGATGGAAGAGTGAGAATGGGTCTGATGGGCTCCCACTGCAGTCAATTAGGGCTCCCTTTGACTTCATTGGCACAGGATTCTGGACCTATTGTGAACTGAACCCTGCAGCTGCAGAGCCCTAAAGCTATAGTAACTCCAGTGTACAGGTTCAAGAGTAGGCTCCTAGTCTCTTGTTTTACCCCAGGAATATCTCCAGGGATTCCTCTCCTCTTTCCTCACTCTGGTTGCCAGGAAGGGAATTTGAATGGGCCTCAGATCTCTTCTCCCTGTCTGAGCTTCCTTTCAGAGCTAGTGGCCAGGGCGATACCCTCAGATAAGGCTTAGAGCACACTTCCCCCTGTCAAGTCTCCTCACAGTTGTCTGTCTATCATTTAGCCAGATGAGAGCCTGCTGGGATGCCAGAGGGGCCCTGTGCATGGTTGATGCCTAGTCTACCCTAATGTCTCAGACTCTGCCCCTGCAAGGGGGAGGAATTAGAAATCTGTTTAACCTGTATGCAACATCTCAAGGTCAGCTCTCCTTTCTCAGCAGCTGCAGACTCCAAGCCTGCCAAGCATGTCTGCACTCAGGCTTCATCACATGGATGGTATTATGCCCAAGCGTGGGCCCAGTGGGTGTAGCTCTAGCTTCCTTGCTGCATGAGGCATCAGCCCTCTATAGTTGACTATTGGCTGGTTAACTTGCCTTCTTAATTTCTTGACAGTTCTCACAAAACATCTGCATATTTCTAACCTTCTATAGGACTCTTAAACCCTTTCAATCTAAGATGGTATTCACCCACAAAAGCTCAGGCTCCAATACGTCTATTAGTCTATAAGGTGGCACAGGACTCTTTGCTGCTTAATACTTGCATAATGATACTCCAAACATCTAAGCGTTAGTGGAACTGATTCAAGATAGATCCTCAGGTCTAGGTGGTGGGTACAGGTAATTGTATTGTAAATGAGCGAAACACCATGTATGTGGTAGATACCAAAGTATTAAATGCATTCCTTTGCTTAAGGCTTGGAGTTCTATTCCGAGGATTGTTTTCTGAAAAAATGAGTTTGCAATGACCAGTAGAGATACGAGCATTGCAGTATTTTAAGGTTGTGTGATTTCTGAGTTGTTTTATTGGAATATAATACCTCCCTTCAGCAGCTAATGAGAATAAAGTACTATATTTAATACAATTTAAGTGGAAGTGGAAAAATACTGCCCATTGAATTGAGATTTCATCTCCCAGTTGGGCTCCTCTAAGTGTATGAGAATGTTTGCACATCAAAGAAAGTCATTGCAGTACCTAATCTTCTATATAACCCAATATCTCTATTTTGTTCATGTGTATTAGGATGGAGACTTACAGAAATCTGTGGTGTGCAGAATATTTGTTTAAAACATAATTGCCATCTATTAGTAGGGGTGCTCTCATCTGAAGAGCCCTGGACAGCCATTGTGGATAAATGTACTAGACAGCACTCATTCTTGTGCCTGACAACTAGTGCTCGAGTTCATAAACTGAGATGAGGCAGAAGGGATTGGCAGTTTTTTTTCTGAAGCAGCAGAAACTAGTTGGCCATTTTAGCTATAAATTACACAGTTATATAGAGAATCTAAGTGTTAAAACACTTCTAATCTGTTGTCTCTCTGCATTGGCAAGATGCAATTAAAACAAATAAGTAAATTTTACACTGATGTGCTATGAATGACTCCTCTGATTTACTGAGTAGTTAGTGGCTCAAAAGCCCTCCATAAGAATGTAAGGAAACCAGAGAAAAGTAGAAGAAAAAGAGGACAGACAGGTTGACGTCACTACCAATGTACTATTGTGGAGTTCTTCTCAATACATAATGATTATGGTCTAAAACAGAGTGTGCTTTAATCAAACCAGTAACTGTAGCCAACTTGGTCATCATATTCCAGCCTTTTGTCCCATCAGTTACAATATGCTCTTCTGCAGAAGAACAGGAGAATTAATTTACCTCTCATTTATCATAAAAACCATAGGATGGGTTTCTGCTCATAGATCTCACTCCTAATATTATTGTAAAGGGACCCAGCTTTCATCATATATGATGAAAGAATACATGGTTTTGGGACCTGATTACAATAAACTTTTGAACATCTATTTTCACATATTATATCTTGGTGTTATAAAAGAATACTAGCATAACAGACTTTCTCTTTCTTGTCTTTATTCTCTGGAATGAGTTGGCCTATGACTTTTCATAGTTAATTCCATGTAAATGGATAGTTCTTGTGTGGGAAATCTGACCACCAGAAAACTTTTTTTGAATGTCAGAGTAGCATGTCAGAAATACTTTGTGACATATGCTCAGTGTGAAATGTAGCAAGAGAAATGACATTGTTCCAGAGAGAGGGAAAAAACAGCTTTTACTTAAATAAATAAAAGCTAAACAAAAGCCAATACATTTTAATATCTTACTTAAAGCATTGTAATGAAAGGGGCTGGTGTTCTTTATTCTTTTTTAAAATAAAGAATCCATTGGATTTGCTATGCCATGATGGTAAGCTAGTTGAATGTCAGTGCTTTTGCTTATCCCAGAATGTGAACTACAAGTATCTGCTAGTTCTACTTTAAAGAAGGTGTATTCAATCTTGAAAATTTTAAACTAAAATTTAGGAGATTAGAGAGTAAAAGGACACTGAAAGGAAGAGGAAATTGGCAACCATTGCTAGGTACATGTGTTCTGGAAACCAAGAAGTTGGTAGTTCCTAACTCTTTTTTAAAACCAGCACTGAATCATATAATAGCATAAGATTTCTGAATGCACTAGCAGACGGCTTGATCATCACTTTAGGAGCTGCCCTCAGTAAAGGGTAGCACTTTGTTGCACTGCCCCCGGAACAGCCTGAGAAGCAGGTTGTGATTCAGTTTGTGAGACTGCTTATAATTCATAATAATTTTCACTCAGAAATGGTACTGTTCTTGAATGAAAAATAACTCAGTGCTACCTGATAGAGCACAAAGTTCTGTTTGCAGAACAGTTTAATCTAACAGCTTTAGTCTTGATAGAAAACTAGTCAATTTACTATTGCTTTCAGTTTTCAAAACTACCTTTATTCAAATTTTTTTTGTACTTGTATCTAAAAAATTACTACTTCAGTACAGATCATAGTTAATATTTTGTCTTATGTTAAGAATTTAGTCTACTTAATATTTTAGCATTTAAAATTAACACTATTACTAGTAGAGCTGTGGAACTTTCTTGCAGATCACTAAAATTGAAATTCAGGCAGCAGGAGACATAGGCTGCTATTTTAAATTTATTTCAAAAAGATACCTTCACAGCATTTTTCAATAACTAGTTTCAGGTGTCAAATATTGATCTAATTCTCAAGTCATAGATGTGCTTGCAAACACTCTTTACAAACTTTACAGTTTCATATCAGGAACATCAGCCTAATTCACTTTCTTTGTCATCTTGTTTAATACTTTACTGCTTGGTAATGCACCAGAATCCTGTGGTACTGTGGATGAAGAGGATTATGTATTAATTGTGTTAGGTATATTTACTGTCAAAATCGGTGAAATAAAACAATATGTGACTAGAACTGTAAAAAAGTTAATCTAAGAACAATAAGGTCATTCCAGTTGATTGCAAATATAGATAACTATTAAGCTAGCCCTTTGGAATATGCTTGTTTTGTATTGGGGTAAGGTAAGGTTTCAAATTTAAGTATTAAAATATGAGTAGACTAGTGCATTTTGATTGCTTTCTTTTTTAATTAAAAATATCCTCTGGCATTAAAAAAATGCACAGTTTTATAACCGCTCAGAGAGAAGTAAATAATGCTTTTTGGGAAAGCAGTAAAGCCTCAAGTTTTTGGATTAAAAATGAACAGTGGTAGAATGACAAACAGAACTCAAATATGATCTAGTTTGGCTACAAAGGAAGAAGAGGCTGAAGTCACTATTCATTTTCCCCATCAGTTCACCATCCCCAATCAGCAAGCCAGTCATATTGTGGTTCTGCTGCTTACTACTACTAAGCTTTTGAAAAAATGCCAGAATGATGCACCTGTGATGGAGTGAGGGTTAAAAAGCAGTTTTTGGCTCAAGAGGTCACCCCCACCCCGCCCCTGCTGGGCATGATCCCAGTGGAGCAGCTCAGCTCAGTCTGAGCTGACTGAGGATGAGTGGTTGTGTGCAGCAGCCGGGGTTGAACCTCCTAACTGCACTGCGGGAAGCCAGTGTTATGACTGCTATAGGTAAGAAGGCATTTTCTAAAAATATTTATTAAAGATCTGGAGTACATTACAGCACACAAATTAAATTTCTTCACAGGCTGGATACCACACTCAGAAATAATTTATGTTAGGAATAACTGCCTGATTATGATTGAAATTGGTCTCATAAAATCTACAGTGTTTTGTTGGAAGTGCTTTTCCAGGTCATTTCATTTCAGGATAGTTGAATAGCTTTAAAATAATGTCACAGCTAGCAATGAACAAACCTTGAGAAGTTGAGAGGTTTAGTTTGGACAGAACATTCAAAAATTCAAAGCTTATCCATATTATCTTCAGTCTGAGAATCTCTCTCTCTCACACACACACACTCACTGAAAGAATAGGCTTTTTTTTTTTTTTTAAGTATTTTCCTATATTTCTCTCTGTTTCTTCTTGTGTCTGAAAACAAGGTGCTGGGGCAGGGAAAATTATTTTTAATAAGGGGCAAAATTTGTCAAACTTTAGGAACCTCAAACATATTTGAATCCAAACTCAAAAACTTGGACTCCACTTTCCTCTGGGAATAATGTAGATGCAGTTTAGTATAGCTGGCCACAGATTTTTCAGTGAACCATTTTTTCCCCATCAGAAAATACCAATTTGTTGAAACCATTAATGGGAAGGAGTCAGCTTCAATGCACTTCCTGTTTTGAGAAATGTTTGAAAAAAAATTCAAAATTGTAGAAACCTTTCAGCCAGAACAGACTGAAACAAACAACTATAACAACAGAATTCAAGTTTTTAGTCTGAGTTTAGTTTGAGATTTGGATAATATGTGCTACAAACCCGCAACTCGCTCAGGAGAAATAAGAAGGAAACCTAGACTTATTGCAGTGATTGATTTCACATTAGTTTCATCCATAATCAGGCATTGGTATCCGGTGGTGATCAGTATCACTGTAAGAACCTAAACAGATTTTTACAGAGGAAGAAGTGAAGGTATAGAGAGATTATGTCACTTGTCTAAGATTGCACAGGAAGTCTGTCATAAAGTCAAAACTAGGACATATGTCCCTGATTCTATAACACTGACCTTCTGGAAAAATGAACTTCCCAAAGGTATGATTTTAAGTTTCCAAAAAGATTTAAAATGTAATTTAATCTTATACTAAGTATCAACTGCAACATTACTACACGTCACTGAATATGGTTTGCTTTTTAGTCAAAATTAAAACAAAGTAAAAATACTTAGCTAAAAGGTTTACTTTCTATCTCCTACTTGTTCTTTATAGTGAAAATCCACTTATCTTAGCTTTCCATATATGGTATTTTACATCACCTAGAATTACATTAGGGTGTGTATAAAGGTTGAGTCAATATTTCCAGTATAGCACTATATTTTAGCGAGTTTATAACTCAGACATAAAAATTCAATCTAGGCTGAAACTTGGCATACAGAATCTCAACCTGCAATGCACTTTTATCACCAATATTTTCTTTTTAAATTGTTCAGCTGTTTTTTCAGTTATCTGAAGAGCATGTGAAATAAGACTTTTAGGGTGGCTGGGATAATAAGACGGAGATTATATTTATTTAAGTCTTTCCTTGTAAATAGCAAAGCACTGAAAAACAACTTACAAACAAAAAGCATCGTCATTCACAAAGCTATATGCTGAGCTGGGTGCAACCCAGGTCACCTCCTTTGAGTCAGCAACGCTCATTATGTGTGTAACTCACCTAAAACACAGGGATTACTTTCATTTGCCCTCACTCCACTTCCAAAGCCTCATGAGCTATTGGCAGGAAAGGAGGGGGAATAATTAAATAAGAAGCCTCCTAGGAAAGCTGCACCAGACAGCCAGAAGGCCATCAGAAGACTAGACCCATATGTGGCAGCAGCCAGAAAAGGCTGGAAGGGTTTCGGCTATCGAGACGTTATAAAAGTCTGGATAAGTAAGTGTATATAGCCCTGTTTAATGAGAGAAATTTTTTTTACACTTGTTATAGAAATTGCATTGCTTAGTTAAGTTAGTCTTTCATGTAGTTGATTTGGGAAGCATTATAAGTGAACGCTAAAGGACTGCTAAAGTGTGTTGGTGTTTACTGTATTTGAAACTGGTTATTTTCAAAAATATGTATGTGACTTAGGTCTGGTCTATACCTAAAACTTAGGTTGACCTAGTGATGTTGTTCAGGTGTGAGAAAAATGCACACCCTTGTGACTAGTTAAGTCAACCTAAGCCCCTGTGTAGATACCACACCGTGGGGAAAGCGGGGAGATTTACTACGGTGATTAAAAAAAAACAAAAACAAAAACACCCTTTCTGTCAGGGTAACAAGTGTCGACACCACAATGGAGTAGCTGCAGCAATTATCATTTAGGTGTCTAAGGCTTATCTCCTCAAATATATTTAGAAAGAAAAAATTAATGGGAGGCAGGCACCGAAGTACCTTTGGGGAGCTGGGCCGTAGGTGCTTTAGAAAACGTCACCTTTTGTTTAAGAAGCTACTGGTTCATTTAAGTAAGCTTACTATTTGGCAACCTAAAAGCTATAAAAATAGAGCTACTTATATTTTAAAAATACATTTTTGTCTCTTTAAATCTTTCTCCTGTTCTGAGAGTAACTTGTAGCTAGGTGTTGTCTAACCAGCACTTCTGGGACTGATGTGCCAAGACTACTTCTGCTCCTGCTTTCCCTGCCACCTCGGGACCAGCACCCTGTCTTGCTGAGCCAGACACACCCGTCTGCTCCAACACAGACCCGAGATCTGAATTACTTGCAACAAAGCTGCAGACTTAACTGAAAGCAGCTAACAGAAGTATTCTTGTCTTAAACACTCAGATGCCCAGATCCCAGTGGGGTCTAAACCCAAATAAATCAGTTTTGCCCTGTATAAAGCTTATAAAGGGTAAACTCATAAACTGTTTGCCCTCTGTTACCCTGATAGAGAGTTATGCACGGCTGTTTGCCCACCCAGCTATTAACACATACTCTGAGTTAATTAATAAGTAAAAGTTGATTTTATTAAATACAGAAAATAGGATCTAAGTGGTTCCAAGTAGTACCAGACAGAACAAAGTAAGTCACCAAGCAAAATAAAATAAAACACACAAATTTATGTCTAATCAAACTGAATACAGATAATCTCACCCTTAGGCCACGTCCAGACTAGGAATTAAAATCGATTTTAGATACGCAACTTCAGCTACGGGAATAACGTAGCTGAAGTCGAATTTCTAAAATCGAGGTACTCACCAGTCTGGACGGCGCGGCATCGATGTCCGCGGCTCTCCGCGTCGATTCCGGAACTCCGTTCGGATTGATGGAGTTCCGGAATCGATGTAAGCGCGCTCGGGGATCGATACACCGCGTCCAGACTAGATGCGATATATCGATCCCCGAGCAATCGATTTTAACCCGCCGATGCCGCGGGTTAGTCTGGACGAGGGCTTAGAGATGCTTCAGTAAGTTTTTTCCTCAGACTGGACACTTTCCAGACCTGGGCACAATTCTTTCCCTAGTACAGCTCTTGTTCCAGCTCAGGTGGTAGCTAGGGGATTCTTGTTGATGGCTCCCCCTTTGTTCTGTTCCACCCATTTATATATCTTTTGCATAAGGTGGGAATCCTTTGTCCCTTTCTGGGTTTCCACCCTTCCTTCTCAATGGAAAGAGACCAGGTTAAAGATGGATTCCGGTTCAGATGACATGATCACATGTCACTGTAAGACTTCAAGCCTTCATTCCTCCCAGCCTGACTCACAGGAAGGCTTGCCTGCAAACAGAGCCATCCACAGTCAATTGTCCTAGTTGATAGGAGCCATCAAGATTCCAAACCACTATTAATGGCCCACACTTTGCATAATTACAATAGGCCCTCTGAGATGCATTTCATATTTCTAGTTTCAAATACAAGCGTGATACATTTATACAAATAGGATGACCACACTCAGTAGATTATAAGGTTCGTAATAATACCTTACAAGAGACCTTTTGCATAAAGCATATTCCAGTTACATTATATTCACTCGGCATATATTGATAAAATCATATAAAGTGCAATGTCACAACTTATAGTTTAGAATTTTTTCCCTAATTTCTAACATAAATCTCCCTTGCTGCAGATATAGCAGTTTACTTCTTGTCTTACCTTCAATGGTCATGGAGAACAACTAATCATCATCTTCTTTATAACAGCCATTAACATATTTGTAGACTTATCAGGTCCCCCAGTTTATGTTCTTCTCTCAGTATTAAATATGCCCAGTTTTTTAAACCTTTCCTTCTCGTCAGCGTTTTCTAAACCCTTTATCAGTTGTGTCGCTCTCCTATGGACTCTTTCCAATTTGTCCACATCTTTCTTAAAGTGTGGTACCAAAACTGGACTTAATACTCCAGCTGAGGCCTCATCAGTGCTGATCAGTCAAGGACAATTATCTCCTATGTCTTACATGTGACACTTCTGTTAAATCCCAGAATAATATTAATCTTTTTTGAAACTGCATCGCATTGTTGACTGATTCAATTTTGTGATCCACTGTAACCCCAGATCCTTTTCAGCAGTACTAGCATCTAGCCCAGGGATAGGCAACTGTCATGGTATAATTCCCCACTCTGAACCTTAGCGTCCAAAAGATGGGGTACCAGCATGAATTCCTCTAAGCTTAATTACCAGCTTGGAACTTGTAGCGCTGCTACCAACCAGGAATTCCAGTGCCTGGTACACTCTGGTCCCCCCAAAACCTTGCCCGGGGACCCCCAAGACCCAGACCCTCTGGATCTTACCACAAGGAAAGTAAACTCTTTCCCTCACCGTTGCCTCTCCCAGGCTTCCCCTCCCTGGGTTACCCTGGAAGATCACTGTGATTCAAACTCTTTGAATCTTAAAACAGAGAGGAAAATGCACCTTCCCCCCTCCTTCTCTCTCCCCCTCCCAGACTCTCCCTGAGAGAGAAAGTAATCCTAACACAGAGAGAAAATTAACCTTTCCCCATTCCCTCCTTTCTCCTCACCAATTCCCTGGTGGATCCAGACCCATTCGCCTGGGGTCTCACCAGAATAAAAAAAACAATCAGGTTCTTAAACAAGAAAAGCTTTTAATTAAAGAAAGAAAAAACAGTAAAAATTATCTTTGTAAATTTAAGATGGAATATGTTACAGGGTCTTTCAGCTATAGACACTGGGACTACCCTCCCAGCCTAAGTATACAAGTACAAATTAAAATCCTTTCAGCAAAATACAAATTTGAACTCCTCCCAGCCAAATACACATTTGCAAATAAAGAAAACAAACATAAGCCTAACTCGCTTTATCTACCTAGTACTTACTATTCTGGACATATTAGAGACAGTATCAGAGAGATGTCAGTGTGTGTGTGTGTGCGCACGCGCATGTGCACATGAGACACACACAGAGTGAGTGAGTCTGGGAAACTGCTAAGCTTTGAGGGCTTTGGGGCTAAATTCAAGGTTCTCCCTTGCAATACAGTGTCCATCAGCTTAACTGTGTCATCTTTTCTCACTTCCTTTTTGGGAAAAGTTACGAAGAAGATATCTCTTGGGGTGGATCTAAAGATACAACCATTCTGATAACCCAGGAGTGTGTCAATATGATGTCACATGATGGAATTTTTTGTGTTTGTTTGTTTTGCTTTTTAAAAAACCTAGGAAAATACATACACAAGCTATGTCACAGGAATGTAATTACAGTTGCAAAGTCAACTCAAAAGATAGGAAATGCCTCCTGGTGTGCATGCAATATGATACAGCTTTCATTTATATATATTTTTCTGGAGGGGATGGAAAAGGGGGAAGAATCCTTATTTAAAACTGGACAGAAATTCTCATCTCTACACAAATCTCTCTCCTTAATTTAGACTCTCCCTAATAACTTACCAAGTAAGATGTCCTGTTCAGTATTTATTGGAATCCCCCTCTCTACATGTTTTATCAGATTTATAGTTCTTGAGTTGGGTTTTCCTTCCCAGCAAACTTTGCACAACCACCCTCTGCCATCTCCATTGATCTGATCTGATGTCTCCTTCAAAGAGCCATTTTGAGACCAATTTTCCCTATCAGGGATGCACTACTGCTGTTTCCCTCTTGTCATTTTTCTGGTGCTCGTCTCATGCTGAACAACCACATCTATTGTGTATCAGCTCAATTTATAGTTTAATTGATATTTTTACCAGGTGTTACAAATAATGCCCTTAGCTTCACCAACTGTTCAACTATATTTTTTTCTTCCAGGTGTATTATGACTACCTAATAACCAGTTTTACTTGTCAACTCCCATTATCTCTCTGTTACTGTTTTTCATTAATTTCTTCCCTTAAAATCATAAATTTAATGTAAAAAAGCTCTACAGGCCTAAAGGAAAACAATCAAACAGGTACAGTTCTAGTTGCAGAAGAGAATTAAGGGCCTTAATAAAGTGGAGCACCATATGATAGAAATATGGCAAAAAAAAGTATGCTGCAGCCCAACTGTCTTGCACAACATGCTCTGTCTGAAGAGCTTGCCCTCAGGAAGGAAGGCTGTTCCCCAGAAGCTTCAGGTTTAGTTATGTTAGGATATAGTGCCATGAAAATCTAAGTCAGATAGGAACATGGACACCTAGAGACAGATTTCAGAGATTAATCAATGAATCCACAGTTGTGTAACAACTGATTAAACAGATTGATCTGCACAATGTGGGAACAGCTAGTCTTCTGCTTTCGTGTGAACAATAAATTCTCCAGTGCACTGCTCCACGAGACATAGTTGCATCTTCACATCCTACTAGCCAGTCAAAGTAATTTCAGTTACTGTTTTCATTATCTGGTAGTGTTAGTTAGCAGTGCCATTAAGTCATCAATAATCATAACTGGAGATATATGAAAGTCATATGGAATATGAGTTAAACAGTTATGGTATCATGAGATTAATGACTGAGCACTTCATCAGGTTGGTTTCTTTTTATTATCATCCCATTTTATGCCTTGTAAAATATTTGGTGTAAATGTATTACGGTAAAATAATTAGTTAAGGGATCAAGCTGAAGCAAAAATTAACCACAAGTGCTAGAATGGATATCTAAAGCCTGAATTAGAGATCCATAGTGCATCTCTACTTTGCAAATGGAGATTAATACAGCTCAAATCATTGTGTAATTAAGTTGGTTGGTGTTCTTATATTGGATGCTAAGGATAAAGTCCTAAGTGCTTTGACTTAGTAACGCAAGATTACTTGTTTTTCAGTTCCTACTGTAGTATAACGCAGCAATAACTGCTTCATTTTTAAGTTTAACCAGATTCCTTTTAGAAGTCTGATATTCAGCCTACATTCTATCTTTCCCAAGTATAAATTAATCCACTTGAAATTACTACATCATGTCTCAGGGTATACAGTCTTTCTGAGGAGTCTGGTAAAATATCCAAATAGGAATTTCAAATAATTCTCTCTTGTTGATTTAAAAAAAAAAAAAAAAGTCCCTACCTTTCCTTTTCTTCAGGGCCAGCTCCAGGCTCCAGCACGCCAAGCGCATGCTTGGGGCGGCATGCAGTGGGGGGCGCTCTGCCAGTTGCTGGCAGGGCAGTAGGCGGCTCCGGTGGACCTCCAGCATATGTGCCTGCAGCAGCTCCACTGAAGCCGCGGGACCAGCTGACCGTCTGCAGAAACGCCTGCGGGAGGTCGACCGGAGCCGCGGGACTGGTGAGCGGCAGAGCACCCCCCGTGGCGCGCCGCCGTGCTTGGGGCGGCGAAATTGCTAGAGCCGGCCCTGCTTTTCTTATCCTATCTTCAGAATAGTTTGGTTTATGAACTCCATGTTGACCTTGTTCAACAAAGTTACCTTTCATTGTGTCCCTTTTGGGGCAAAAGATAGTAGTAGGAGAATTACAAAGAGATTAGAGAAAGATGGGAGAGATGGAACGTACATACTCACAATCAGGTTGGTGGAGGACTAGCAGCTCATTATAGCAATGGTATAAAGATGTGACACAGGAAACTCTTTGTTCCTGAATCCTGGGTCACGATTCTCCCTGGCTCAGACCAAGTTCCAGAGATATACTTGAAGGAGTGATGCACCAGGGGAGATCTAGAAAGTGACAGGAATAAGACAGGAAAAGGCAGAGCTCTATTAAATTGCAAAACATTAAAAGTTTTAGATACAAAACTTCATGCATTTAATATTGTCTATTTAAAATTGGATCAAAGCCTCCACCTCCATCATCTACTATACACACATTCCAGTCAGATATATATCACACATACAATCTATCCTCTATGACCTTATTAAACTCTGCAAGAGAGGAGCCCCACAATAGTGGGCCTTATAAATGCTGTTACAGCACAGCTCATATTGTTGCTCATTGGGGGTGGGGTGGGGGTGGAGTACAAAATAGTTAAGGTTTTTGCAACAAAGTTTTTGTAAGTGTTTCAACATAATCCCAGCAAACCCAAAAAATAATGTTACAAACATTCTTTGTTTACAAATACCACATCTTTTAACAAGTCCCATCATTGGAAAGTATGGAAGTGAGCGTCTTAGGGATTTGGCCACTTTTTTACTGCTGTGTAATTGCTCATCATTCACTATCATCCTACACAACTTATACTACCTTAACTTTGCCCCTACAATATGGTAAAACAACATATAAAGGTCAACATTACAAAAGCGTAGAAGATCATAAAATCCCATTTCCTCTCCAAGGGATCTATTTCCAAAGTACTAAAACATGAACATATGCTACAACATTACTCACAGTAAAAAACTGCATCTGTTAGTAACTACGCATTATAGTTAAACAACAAAATTGCAAGGTCTACATACATTTACGTAAACCTGTAACAACACTATATAATCAACACAAACAGATCAATCAATCCAATTCTATTCATAAAAATATTTTTCTACTCCATCACCACATCACAGTATAAAAAACAATAGAACTCAGTTATATTCCTTTCAAAAGCTTTGCTACACATTTAATAAATAAACAATATATAAAATTAACAGTATACCGACTGTTGCCAACTCATGATTTTACTGCAAATCTCATGATAGTTGGTGGGAATGAGGGGTGGTTTTGGTTTTATTTTTTTTCTGGAGTTATCCGATTATGTGAGAATCTCAGCTTTCATTTCTTTAAAAAAAGTTTCTAGTCTTGATGGGGTTTTGAAAAACCTTGAAATCATGAAGCGTAAAAGCTTTAGACTAGAAGGCAAAAAGAAACAGTATTTTTAAAATATGATTTTTAAGCCAAAATAAAACAAGGGAACAAAGTTAAAATTGCATATGTATCATTGGTAATAGAAAATCCTAAACCTAGAAGGCTACAGTATGCATATTAAGTAGTGTTTACATGATACAATAATTGCATTCCCTCAGAAGAATTCAGAAGGACCATTTGCTGTTCATCAGCTGAAATTTGCTTCATCCTCAGAAACATTTGCTTCCAAATTACAACAGTATTGAGCAGAAATGTAAAAATTCTCAGGGTATTTCCAGCTTAAGTTTTTCATTAGGAAGGAAAACCAGTTTTGTAAAGCTGTCTTTCTGTCTAGTTAAGGAAGAAGAAGAAGGAGGTGGAGGGTGGGGGACTCACAAAAAGCTTAGAATTGGTAGATTTTTATTGGTTATGAAGCTTCAGGACAGAAAATATTCTGTCAAGAGCCATACAGCCCAACCACAGGCAGAAAAAGTACTTTATCTGGAAGGCCTCAAACTTCCTCACTAACTATTGGTGCCTCACTCTTTGGGGTCACAGGCTGTTTTCCTCTGTGTTTGGAAAGTATGTATCACATTTTAGACATTACCACAATAACTAATAATAATGGCAGCTCAGGTCTCCTAAACAACCTCCTCCAGGAAGCCTCACATCACTACCCAGGACATCAATTAAAGTACCCTGGCATCCCCAACACCATTATTAATTGTATATTATGATTGGTTATTTGTTCATTAAGGCCAAAAGTGTGCTAAGTGCAAGGTTCAACCTCAAGAAAAGATTTGTTGAAGCTGAGTTTAGTCTCTTAGCCCATTGGCTGCCTAGAAGTTTAGTCACCAGCATAGCAGTCATTGATTGAATTCCACCCTAAGGGTCTGTTCTACAAGTACTTGCTACTGTACTTGATGCTTTCTATTAGGTATGGTCAGAAAATGGGAATGTTTGGAGGGAGAGAAATTTTGTTGAAATAGTTTCCTATTTTTCATCAGAAGTTTTCCAACTAAAATTGTCTAACCAGCTCAGCTTATTGCAATGAGTAGTCCTATTGGCTTCAGTGAGACTATCATGGTAGCAACTATTATAGCCAATAGTAAGAAGTGTCTGTAGGATAATGTCCTAAACCACCTGGAGAAATGAAAATGATTGATGTACTTTTTAAAGGCAAAATTCACTCCTGAGCAGTGGGCCACACTTCACTGAAGTTCACCTTGGGCTGGCTCTTTGCAGAGAGATGAATTTCGCCCTTGTGACAAGTTGTACCTGGCCTTTGCAAGTCCCTGCAGGAGGCCCTACAGTCCTACCACATCTAACTCTAAGAAACAGCAATATGAGAGGAAAGGAACAGCAAAAATGGGTCTTTCCGACCTGTCTAGAGATGACACTCTGCAGCAGCCATCTTGAAAATGAAAGAGATCTGATCTTCCAAGGGCTAGAGACAGCCAATCAGAGTCCAGCAGGCTCAGATAAAAGGAACTGCAAGGCCCTACCAGGGCAGGTCTGGCTGGGGCTAGAGGAGCAGAGAAGTGTGCACTTCTCTGGCTACAGAAGCCGTAGGACCAGCCAGGGTCTAGCTCTGGCTGCACTTGCATAGCTGGATTTGCAGGGAAAGAGGGACCTGAGAACTTTGTCTGTGAGCTAAGGGTGAAGATAAAGGGGCCAGGTGTGAAGAGGCCCAGGGAAGTAGCAGCAATTAATCAAATTTGGCAGTGTGGCTGCTGTTTATATGAGTTGGGACCTGGAGTAATGAGAGTGCCTTGGTTCTCCTACAGGCCAAGTGGTAGAAACCCTGAGAAGTAGGGAAAAGCCTAGCCTGAGCCACAGGAAGGGGACAGGTTTCAGAGTTGCAGCCATGTTACTCTATATCCGCAAAAAGAACTGGAGTACTTGTGGCACCTTAGAGACTAACAAATTTAGTATGAGGATACTTAACATGGGGAAATAGATTCAATGTGCGTAATGGCTCAACCATTCCCAGTCTCTGTTCAAGCCTAAATTGATGGTATTTAGTTTGCGTATTAATTCAAGTTCAGCAGTTTCTTATTGGAGTCTGTTTTTTCAAGCTTTTCTGTTGCAAGATTGCCACCTTTAAGTCTGTTACTGAGTGACCAGAGAGGTTGAAGTGTTCTCCTACTGTTTTTTGAATGTTATGATTCCTGATGTCAGATTTGTGTCCATTACACACATTGAATCTGTTTTCCCATGTTAAGTATCTTCACACTTTCTTGTCAAACTGTCTGAAATGTGCCATCTTGATTATCACTACAAAAGATTTTTTTTCTCCTGCTGATAATTGCTCATCTTAATTAATTAGCCTCTTAGAGTTGGTAGGGCAACTCCCACCTTTTCATGTTCTCTATATGTGTATATATATATCCTTACTATATGTTCCATTCTATGCATCTGATGAAGTGGGCTGTAGCCCACGAAAGCTTATTCTCAAATAAATTTGTTAGTCTCTAAGGTACCACAAGTACGCCTGTTCTTTTTGAGGAAGGGGACAGGGCTTGTTTGAAAGCCTGAGCAAAGAGCAGAATTTAAAGGGCCCAGAGCTGGAACGGAAGACTGCTGAGGGCAGATAGACTGTTTTTATTTGTTGGATTCCTTGCTACCCTGGAAAAGGTTCATTTTGACTGTGTGACCTGGCCAAAGGGCCAAGTCCCTGAAGACCAGCAGAAGTAGGCAGACATCCTATAGGAAGTGCCAGGAGTGGGGAAAGGACTACAATGCTGCACCCAGCTGCAAGGCGGTACTCAAGAGGTCAGTGCCCCCTTACAACCCTAAGCTTGTTTGCTATTATTTTTGGCAAATTTGTTATTCTGAGATAATTTATAAGCCTCTTTTTAATTTAGCAGTGACACTGAAAAGTCAGTGAGACAATGTGTAGGATAAGAAAGTGGAAAAAATCCTGATTCCACTCAAATTGACTTCAGTAGGAATGGGATAAAACATAAGGAGAGCTACTTTACAAAAGAGAATAAAAGTAAAGAAATGTAGCTTTACATGTAACTGCTATCTTGCTTTGTATCCCTTGCTACATTATATTAACAACAGTAATGCAGGGTCTCTGAATTCTGGGGCCCCCAAACATGCTCACATTTTTAACTGCCAAAATTGTGTGTGTATTTCAAAATGATTACAATTTGATTTTGAAAGAATAACCCTCGATGAACAAAAATGTCTTCAGTGAGCCCCATGGAAGAAGTATAACTATCAAGTCACTATTTAAACACCTCTGTGAATAAGGAGAATGTCTTTAGACCATTAAATGGCCTGTGGATCTACAATACATTCAGTACAGTCATATTCTTTTCTCAGTTACATGGTCTTAATCCGATGGAACTCCTTCTCATATCAGAGGAGTCCCTCCAGATTTAGACCAGTGTAATGGATACAAGAATTTGGCTCTCTACCACAAAGTGGCACCCATAGATGTATAACTTTAATTTGATCCTTTTTCCATTGGACTCAGTGGCAAAACTATGCTGTGTCTTGTCAGGTAACTGATTGCAAAACACCCCTACTACTAACTCCCAAAATATGCAGAATTATGGTGAGCACCTTAAAGACGCTGTGGCATGCAAGGTTTTCATTAATATTTGTAGTCTATCCACACTTCTCTTGGATGAAGATAAAGTAAAATGCATTATAGTCACCTTATCAGTAACTCAGAATTGTATTATGCATTATTACTGGAAGAAAAAATCAGTTTAATCAACAGAAGAATGGATTCATGTCTTTGATATCTATTTACCATCAGAAAAGACCACTTATAAAGTAAAAGGCTCCCTTAAGTCTTTTAAGAAAATATGGAAATAAAATTTTAATTTTTAATTGTTCAAGTTATGTTTGTGATTAATATTAGTCAGGATATGAGAATGTGTGGTCTCCTAACAATGTTTAGTCTAATGTTGTTGTTTTATAAATATTATGGTCAAACTAGTCATACCTGGGTGCCTGAAGTTGGTTTCCTAAGACCATAGTTAAGCATATAAATAAAAGTACTGAGTACCACTGCTCCCATTGACTTAATTGAGATTTATGGGTGCGCTGTACTTGTGAAAATTTGTGTCCAAGTATGAACGTAAGTCTTACTTTAAGCAGTCAATTTGGAAAGTGTTGGCCCTTGTGTCTTTAGTTGGTTAATTGATGATTTTGTTGCTGTTGGATTTTTATGACGTTTTCAGACTTTGGGTGGAATTCTCAAAAGAGCGTAAGTGACTTAGGACCATCAGCCTCACTGGCTTTCGATGGTTCTAAGTCAGAGGCAATTTTAAACTTTCTATTCCTCATGGCTTTTGTAAAAAGTAATGTTTAATGGGGTTTTTTTTAAGAGTTGTATATGAAGCTTTTCACCTGCAAAGGCATATTTCAGTGAATGCACTTGTCACTCTATAGTGAGAAGTGCTAGAGTTTAGAAAGTAGGATTGTTATAATTAATTGTTTACAGTTGTCACATGACTGAGTCAAGACTTAAAAGGTTAGTAAATAAGGCACTACCTGCTTCTCACCTCTAAAGCCTACAGTTTAATATTTATAATGATGAGAAATAGCCTTGGCATTCGGTATTGCAGTGCTCTACATTTACTTGTATACCATAAACAATTTCAGCAACAACAAATCTTTTCAATTTACAGACTTGATCATTTTTTCAATTTATTGAAGTGCTAATATTTCCAGAGGCTGAAAATGATTAATCTCATTAAGTGATAAACTGAAAGGTGTGTTGTTTAGTTCATTGTGTCAAAATGTACATAAAAGAATGAATTCTTGTCTTTGTAATGATTTAACCACTTGTCATCAGAGTTTTCAGGCTAGAAGATATAATGTTTATTGGAAGCCAAACCAAAGTTTAAAGGAAGATGGAAAGTAATATAGAAAATCTAAGGAATACATCCCATTCATAAAGAAATTATATCACTAGCAAAATGTATGCTAAATAAAAATATATTAATCAAACAGGAAGCTGCCACATGGACAGTATGTTGACATTGTTTAAGACAGAAATAATGAAGCTCATTTGAATGTATAACAAAGATAGGAGACATTTACATAAAATGAGCACTGGCAATCATATTTTGGTTTTGGTTAAACTTCAGCCATTGGGCTTTGATTTACAAGGAGAAAACCAAAACCACCTATAGTTTGTCTTTTTCAATTAATGGCCTATAAGATAAAGCTGATATGTTTTAGCGAGAAAGTTAAAAAAGAAACATGATAAATCAGCCATCCAACTAGAAATAAAAAGATTTAGTAACTGGCATCACACAGATCTCTAATCTGAACTTTTTCCATACTTGTACACTTCAGAACATCCAAATCCTGAAATTAGAAATTTGAGAAGTGTGAAACCTTCTCAGCTCTCAGAGGATGATGTGGCAGCTCTTGATAAGTAAATTGCTGCAGAGGAAGTTGAAGTTGTAATTAAGAATTTAATATCCAATAAAGCTCCAGGTCCTGATGGGTTTTCTGAGTAGTATTTTAGAGATGTAAAGCAAAGTTGGTCCCTATTTTAGCTGAATTGTTTAATGGTATATTTAGGAGAACCAGATTCATGAAGGAGGCAAAAATTGTGGTAATTTCTAAAGGAGGAAAAGATCTTACAATTGTGTATCAGACAGACCTATTTCTATAATTAATGTGGATGCTAAAATATATGCCAAAATGCTAGCAAAAAGATTTGAGTGGCATCTTGCCCAAATATGTTCACCTTGTCCTATATGTGGGTTAGTTGCTGGCAGGCATCTATCTGATAATATCAGAAAAACTCAGAATTTGATCTATAATGTTAATTTTAGCAATTTGTCCTATGAGCTGCTTTCTTTGGATGCTGAGAAACCTTTGCCTGGAGTAGGAGTACCTCAGACTGATTTGGTAAGGTTTGGTTTTGGAAATAGTTTTCTACAAGCATATTGGTTATGCAAACTCATCATCGAGTGACCCAAGAGTATGCTGGAACAAAAAGGTTAATTTCTAAGATATATACAATTTTGAATGAAAAAGATCTTGATAAGAAGACAACCCAGTTGAAATGATGGGGGAGGGATTTGGACAAAGAAATTGATCTGGATGAGTCAATCGCTATATGGGAAAGGGGATATACCCAGGAATTACACAGTTTGGAGAAGAAATTAGTAAACAGATTCATCTTATGACAAAATGCCTTTTTCCTGGGGTCCCCTGACTTGCTTACTTAATGCTCCAGTGAAGGATCTATGTTTTAAACAGAATGACAAATTAATTTAGTTTCTTGCTAGCAGCAAAACTTTGGTTTTACACATTATTGAAAAAATTTGATTTCTCCTGTGGAATTGTGGTGTGGTAAAATATGTACTGTCCTTCTAATGGAAATGCTTTCACACCAGTACATAGAAAAGAAAAGTGTCAAAATTGGGTAGGTTTTTAGAAATTTGGTTAACTTTTTTAGTATCACTTCCTCTCTCACTGAGTGGGTCTATATATACACTCCCTTTCATAATCAATATTTTGGGGAGTGGGGTGACCTAATGATGATTTGTGACACTTGAACTAAGAGCTCACTGTCTGGGAGAAATGGGGGATCTCCTAGGCAAGCCCCCTCATCTCCTGAGCATGGGCTCAAGAAAGTGTGAAGGAAGGAAGTGGGGAACCTTCACTGATCAGGGAATCGAGACAATGGGAAGGTGGAAGGAGAATCTTATCCTCTAGATAGGAAGCTGGGGGGGAAAATGGAAGCATTATCCCCAAGCCTATGACATGTCCCAGCTAGAAACTATAGCAGGAAGAGAAGGGGCATCTTTTTGGATGTGAAGGAAGAGAAAAGGAGTGGATGCCCAAGTAGCCTACCCTATCCTTCTTCCCACTCCTCCCAGGCCACCATAGGGAAACTAGGTTGGAGGGAGCTGTGTATGAGAGCTCTCAACCCTTCCTCACTTGGAATGGATAACAGGACATGAATTTAGTGGGAAATCTCTTTACTAATGCAACTGTAATCAAAAGAGCCCCACATCTCCGCTGACCAAGCTGGGAGGAACCTGACCTCACCAGAGAGGTTACTCTTGTCTGGGACAGCAGGGAGTGGGGTAGCTTGCCCATGCGTGCCTAGATTCATGTTCTCACTATACCATTGGCTTCCTGTGTGACCTTGGGCAGGTCACCTACCGTCTCTGAGCCTTAGTTCCCCTTTTGAAAATGTGGATCAGAGTATTGTACTACGTTGCATGGGTGTTGTGATGATAAACACATTTAATGATTGTTAAGCATTGAGACACTGCTGGAATGGGGGACATCCAAGTACCTTCAACAGTAGTGTTTTGCTTCCCAGTGTTAAGGATTCAAATGGGATACAGAAATAGAAACTCTCTGTTTTGGGATTTACACCAAAACTGCAAAGTTTCAGATCCATGGCTTCAAATATGAAAACTTCCTCACCCCTTTCAGTTTAATTGGAGACTATGCTCAGAAATACACTTCCAGTCTGTCCTTACTTGTAAAGTTGTTTCAAGGTACATAGTTGTATTGAAAAACCATGACTTCTGTGAATAACCCTAAAATCAAAGGCGTTGTCATGAAATTTACAGTCATGACAAACCTATAGCTTTAGGGTTTGAGCCTGCAAACATATATGTGTGAGGTGGATCCATTAAACTCCTTAAGACTATTCACATAAGGAAAGTTACTAATTAATATGTGTTGGTAGGAATAGCTCCTTAGCTGTGACTAATTACAAAAGCTTTCCCTTAATAGCATACTGAATGTTGTAACTCTCTCATTAAGACTTTAAGCTTTTACCAAAATCAACTGAGGAAAACAGATTTTGCTTCATATTTAAGGATTTGCCATCCACGTTGGGGCTAATCCTTCAAGTCTAGCTCAGGCAAATATCCATTTGATTTTTAACAAGAGTTTTGCCTCCATTGGTGTAGCAAGACTGGTACCATTGTATGTAACATTTTTCCTCTTTTTAGTTTGAAGTGCCATTTTAATTTATTTATTAAATCTCCATGAGGCATCTGCACCACCATTTGAGGATCTGAAAGTGCTTGATGAGTAACAAAGAATTAAGTCTCACATCAAATGTGAGACAGATGAGCGTTATCCAAGTTCTATGCATGAGGAAATTGAAGCACATAGAAGTCAAGTTCTTGGCAAGAGCACCCAGCAAGTCTATGCAGACCTGAGACTACAACCCAAATCTGCACCTTTTTCGGAGATTAGATGGTTTGGCACAAAAGTTTTGTGCACATTTTACTCAATGTAAAATATTGTAGGTATTCCATTTGCTTCCAGACTATCCCATTCACCCTCTCACCCAATTTGTTTTTAAGCTAATGTTCACATGAAAGAAGCCATGGCAAACTGCCACACAGGAACTCTTACCACAGTAAACTAAGAGCTAGTGAAAGCTATTTTTTAACCTACCTGTGTGGTTTCATTGTCTTGTGTAAACCTGGAGGGAAAAAAAAGTTAAAGTCAAACCAGTTTATGGTTTATGACTAGCACTGATCCTGGATTTAGGTGTGCCTCCCAACATGAACACTGCCAAAAAAGCCTACAGGCAGACAGGAGACATTTAAAACTGGTTTGGCCTGGGTGAACCAGAATGCTGACAGAGGGAGGAGGAATGAGTCTCGCACAGAGCAACACAATGGCACACAAAAATGTTTAAATTTAAAAGTGTAGGGAAATTTAAAGGTGTCTCTATTAAGTATGACTGTTACATTTTTAAATACAAATTAAGCTTCTTTGTCATTTTATTGTGTTGTCATACTTACTTGCAGAGATGTTCTGCATGATAGGACATGTAATGTGGCTCCAAAGTTTTCTAACCACAGAACATCCAGAATATATAACCAGGAAGTCCCCCATTTGGCAGATGATATTTCTAAAAAATGCAAATATCTCATATGGAGATATCGGAGCAGATGTACTTCATGAGGGAACAGCACAAGTCTTTATATGCAATGGAAAATGTATACACTATTTCAATATAGAATTTGGTGAATACAGTAGAAAAATTTCCAATTAATATTCATTGCAATTTCTAAACACTCACCTTTTGTGTCAATGACTCTGTGTTTGCATACTGTGAATATTCTAGCAACTGAGTTCACTGGCAAGAATATTTGTAGAAACAGCAAATTTTAAGTAAATATGAGAGAATATGTGGGAAATTAATTTTTAATGTGCAAACATGAATGTTTGCACCAGAAATCTGTTCCAAAAAGGTATCCTGATCCATTCAGGGAGCAGAACATACCATGTGATCAAAACTAGATAAGTAACTCAGCTCAAATTGTGTTTGTTGAATACTTGTAACAACACCTCACACTCTGCAGGCCAGGCATTGGCCCTAGAAACTGTGCCATAAATATCTCTGGATAAGAAAAAAAAAATTAATTGTAAGTTGCTGGTAAGAAATTTGCAAACTAAAATAAATGAAGTTGGTTAGATAAATGATTTTTTGTGAATCATTTTCTTAGCTATATCTTAATTCAATTAGGTTATGGCTACCTTACATAGCTGTGTGTGAAATGCATGGGAGAAGGAGGCTTTTCCTACATGGCATGTGAACAAAAGTAGAGCACTCATGCTCAAGGAACTGCCAACACTGTTCAGGAACTAAAACTACTCAAGCTATCCACAATCTTCCCTGCTTTACCCTGGGAACAACTCTCTGGAAAGAGGGCAGGAAGGGTACCACAGTTCTTTCCCCTCATCATGGTCTAGCTAGCAGAGCGGGCCAGCTGTGCAAGGGGCAATATTCTGTATCATGTAAAGGTGTGTAGCAAATTACCTCCCTTACAGAGCAACTACAGTACTTCAGGATGCAATGTAGTCCATAGAGGGGCCCTTCCTCTTATTGGCAGGTGCAGTAACTACTTTGATTTATGGCTAATAGATTTAAAAAAAAACTGAGATGAGGAAAAATATTCTCCTACTGAAGCAGACTTTTTGATGGAGAAAAGTCATAAACACCCACTACTCTTCCATGGGGGCTTTGAACAGGTTTCTTCCAATAATAAAAACAAGTGTCTATGAAGATCTACAGCCTAACTATTAAAGTGGAACACAGCAGGATCAGTTCCTAGGAGTTCATGAATGTGAGCCTCTTCTTGAGCCAAGTTTAAACTAGGCCTGGTCTACACTTCAAAGTCAGGGTGATGTAAGCCTTGCATGGGCCCAATTGTGCATGTGTTTACACTTAAATTTGTGTCTCACTGATGTAAGCACCCTATTATGCTGACACAGTAACACAAGCTCTCCAAGTGGCATTGACCCATCGTCGATGTACAGAGATTGATGCAGTATTAGTATAGACACTACATTACCATCGTGGTGTGCTCTACTCACCACATGGCTGTGCCTCCTTCTGGTTGTTCTGGGGATTAGCTCTGTCCGACTGATGTCCCTGGTTGCACTCCAGTGATTGTCTCTGTCTGCGGCCAATCTATCGCTCCAGGAGTTGCTGCTTCCTCTTTGTGATGTGGCCCTCCAACCAGGTCATATTGTGATTCCCCTTCCTGGGGGTCTTTCAATGTCCTTCTGCACCAGCAATATCAAGCGGTCCTCACTGATACACCACAGTCATCTTACCACCAGGTGGTGGTAATTTCTGCAGATCATTGCATCATAAGGGCCTGGGTGGATTCAGGACACCAGCAGCAGCTTTGCTGTCTGTGCCTTTGTTACCCTCAGGAGTGAGACCAGCTGAAACCACCGCTAGCTGTGGAAAATGGTGCCAGTATTCAGTGCCAGTGCCCTATACTAATAGTTTCATGCAACTGAGCGATTCCCTTACTCCTGGTAGGTCATTCTCACCATGGCTTGAGCTGAGAGTGGCACCAGGGATCAGGAACTCCAAAACGGAAGCATCAATAAGCTTGTCTTGTTTAACTCTTTAGGCAACCAAGAGAAGTTCTGAATCCTAACTTTCACTTTTCATTCCTACTGGGGGAGGGATAGCTCAGTGGTTTGAGAATTGGCCTGTTAAACCCAGACTTGTGAGTTAAATCCTTGAGGGGGCCATTTAGGGATTTGGGGCAAAAATCTGCCTGGGGATTTGTCCTGCTTTGAGCAGGTGGTTGGACTAATGACCTCCTGAGGTCCCTTCCAACCCTGCTATTCTATGATTCTATGACAATGGTACCTTGAACAGGTGACCTGTAGGGTGAATATTGCAGACTGTACAGAGAAGGAAAGAGCAGACAGAAGGCACCGGAAAAGGGCGGGAGAGAGATGCACCAGGGCATAATGAGGCTTCTCCGACAGCAAACTGGAATGCTGCCAACTCTTGTTGACCTCCATGTTTAACAAACCCAGGCCTGAATGCCATTTCAGTCTGTGGGGAACTGCAGCATAGTGCCTCTCAACACTCCCCATCCTCAGGGCCAGCATGTTTACCCCCACAACTCCACACCAGGGAAGAGCATGGACAACCACATCTTCATCTGTGCTGATCTGTGAGAGCCATGTTTGTTGTATGCATAACTACAATGGACATCAGTGTTCCTTCCTCTGGTTTATTTATTAATATTCCTTTTTTTTTTTAAGTTACACACTTGTAAATTCTTCAGATTACTTTTGGAGCTGTTTTCTTAAGTGAATAAAACTTTTGTTTTGAAAGTTATTCATCTTTATTAGCTTACAAAGCATGATGAATGGCTGCTGGCAGTGAAAGTTGTGGTCTTGTAAACTTACAACCCATCAGCCCAGTGCCAGATACTATAGCTGTCATAAATATGCAGGAACCCCTCAACATTAATTGGAGCACTGTCATTGGTATATGAGATGTTCAGCATGTTCCTAACAGGCCCCCAAGCTGCTACCCAAGGTTGAGCACAGTACACCATAGCACAATACTGTGGCTTACTCTTAGGGAGGCTTTGAAAGAGCACTTGAAGCTATATAGCTCCTCCTTGTGCTCATCTGATAGCCCATATGACTGGCTGTTCAAACTGAGCAAACAGCTGCTCCACCTCCACCCCTGTGGCAAGTTTTCCCCTTTTGCTTTACAAATATTAGGCAAGACACAACAGACAGCTATAATCACTGGTATATTTTTTACACAGAGATCCAGTCTGGTGAGTAAACCATAATAGGGTTGTTTCAATCTACTAAAAGCTCATTCAACTGTCATTCTGCGCCTGCTGAGTCTGTAATTGAATCTTTCCTTGGTTCTGTCAAGGTGGGCAATATACCTCTTCACGAGCTGGAAGTATGAGGGGTAGGCTGGGTCCCCCAGGATCATTATTGGCATTTCAACATTGCCAATGGAAACCCGCTGATTAGAAAAGAAGGTCCCTGCTTGTAGATTTCTGAACAGTCTTGTGTTCTTAAAGATGTTAGCATCATGCACCTTCCTTGACAAGCCAACACTGATGTCAATGAAGCAATCCTGGTGATCCACAAGTGCTTGCATAACCATAGAAGAGTAGTCCTTTCCATTTCTGGGGCCAAAATGGGAATGTGTGCACCACCAATTCCTTCACCACAGTTCAGGAACTGCATTGCTGCAAAGCCATCCATTACATCCTGCACATTGCCAAGACTCACAGTCCTGTGTAGCAGATGACTAACGGCCCTGCACACTTACATGACAGTGGTCCCCCACAGTGTATTTTCCCACTCCAAAATGGTTTCCCCATTGACTGATAGCAATCAAGCATTGCAAATTTCCAGCATATGATTGCCACTCCCTTCTCCACTGTCAGTGCAGCTCTCAATTTGGTGTCCCTGCATTGGATGGCTGGGGCGAGCTCAGCACACAGATCCAGGAATGTGGGCTTGCACATCCAAAAGTGCAGCCATTGCTTGTTATCCCAAACCTGCATTACGATGTGATCCCTTGATCTCAGGCCTAGAAGTGGTGCTCCACCTTCTGCAGATGCTCTGTGAATGCCATCAGTAACCAGGAATTGGTTCTTGCTATGTCCCACAGCAAACCGACTGCTAGGAAATCATTGCATTCCCCACAGTTCTTCTTACAGTCCTGCAAATACTACAGGATCATGTGTCTTGTGCTTGCAATGCGCATGACAATAGTTCAAGGCTGTGCAAGCGCCATGTTTCTGTCAGAGATGGCAGACAACAAGAAGTCCCTCATGGATTCATGGGAAATTGAAAATAGGCACAAAAAATATGGGATAGAGATGATGATATAGGATGGAGAACATTGCATTACCAAGACTACCCATAGTGCACCACACTGTACATCAACGCAAGTATTCCTGGTGAGTATGCTCAGCAGCAACTCAAGGAACCAAATATGCAGCTGCACAAGCAATATACTAACTGTGGTGGCTGTATGTTGATGTAACTTGTGGTGGCAAAACTTTGTCATGTAGACATGGACCTAGTTTCACAATGCTTCAAGTACTGAACCATTTCAAAGTAAAATTATAAAAGGGCTAAGTAAGGTGTGCATGTAGCTGGGCCGAGATTTGCTTGAAAGATTCTTAAGTCATATGAAATATTCAGTAACCCTGGCTTATGTTTACATTTTAGAATAAACACAAAAGAACAGGCAAAATTCATATAGGCTGGAGGTTTGTGGGTTGTTTTTTTTAAATGAAAGTCACACAGTTTTACTCACTATCTTAATATTCCATACAATGTAGATCAAAATTCAGACTTAGTATAAGGATTACTACTCTATTGGATCCACTTACTGTGCTGGAACTGAAACTTACTATTTTCCTTGCTGTTTTACAAAAAATGGGCTAGATTCTCAGCTGATGTCAATTGGACTAACTTTATGACCCATAAATGTGCTTACTGGGAGAAAAAAATAGAACAAAGGAAGGACAGGAATGTCTGTCTTTAAGGGAAGCTGCTAGAGGATTTAATAGGAAATTAAAACTTTTTTCCATAGACTTTTTTAAACCTCACATAGAACTTAATATAAAGTTATATCACTGCTGTAGAGTTCTATAAAATGATGTAACAAACATAAAGTGAAGACATACTTCTTTATTAAATTCTATATGATTTTAGGTTTGTTTCTTTTAAAACCTGCTACATTTCTATGGGCCCCTATTCGTTTATTTACTATTAACTTTTTTTTGTCTCTTTCCATAAAGGTCATGTTGAAGAAAAGTCAGAGATCTGAGGAGAAAATAAAAACTCTTTCCCCCTGAAATTGCTGGCTTTCCTATAAAAGCCAGGTTTCTTCCAAGCTGTGGCAAGTTCAGTCTTGGACAAAATCAGTTCAGGTGTAAACAGCTAAAATAGTGCAAGTTGACACTGGCTTTAGGATCCCAAAGATTCCTAAAACATTTAGTGTAGCTATTATATATATTCAGAATAAATAAATGCATTTTCATGGATGTAATCATAAAATGGAGGTAACTGATTTATCCAACCCATATGGACATATGGCTTTGTATACAGTAGAACCTGCTTATAGTGAACTTGTATACTGTGACACACCGTTTAAGTTGAATTGTGTGTGTCATAGTGCCTGATGTGGGTTCTCTTCAATGGGGTGCATTTCACTTAGAGTGCAGTGGCATGTCCCAAATTTCTTCCATGGCATTTCACTCCTCCAAGAAGATACGAAACTCGGTTATAAGCAGAAGGACGCTTCTCTCTCTGCTTATAGAGCCCGATCCAGATCCAGTTCCAGTTAAATCGATGGAAGATTTTTCATTGATTGCAGTGAGCACATGTGAATGATAAAGTTTCATAAGTGGTTTTCATGGTATTAATCCTCCGGTAATGTAGTAATTCACACTTTAAGAAAAATTTATTACTTCTCCAGGAGCTGCAGGCACTCAGCATGATAGGGTTGCCAGGTGTCCAGTTTTCGACCAGAACACCTGGTCAAAAAGAAACCCTGGTGGCTCCAGTCAGCACCACTGACCGGGCCATTAAAAGTCCGGTCGGCAGTGCTGCAGGGCTAAGGCAGGCTAGTTCCTACCTGTCCTGGCACCACACTGCACCCCAGAAGCAGCCAGCAGGTCCAGCTCCTAGGCAGGGAGGCCACGGGGCTCTGCGTGCTGCCCCTGCTCTGAGCACCAGCTCTACACTCCCATTGTCAGGAACCACAGCCAATGGGAGCTGGGGAGGTGGACAGTGCCTGCAGGCAAGAGCAGTGCATGGAGCCTCCTGGCCCCCCCACTTAGAAGCCAGATTGGCTGGCTGCTTCTGGGGTGCAACACGGAGCCAGGACAGGTAGGGAGCCTGCCTTAGCCCCACTGCACGGCTGACAGGGAGCCACCCGAGGTAAGCCCGCACCTCAACCCTGAGCCCCAACCCCCTGCCCCAGCCCTGAACCCCCCCAAACTTGGAGCCCCCTCCTTCACCCCAAACCCTTCATCTCTGCCCCCCCAGAGCCCATACACCCCTGTTATACCAATTATATTAGACCAGGAAAAACCAGCAAGATCTTATTAAAGGGGACAAGGCAAAGATGCCACATTTATTATGATAACAATTTGATTTATGACTAATAACTAATATCTTAATTCTTATACACACACATTATACCTATTACCTATATACACACACACACACACACACACATTCACATTATACCTAATACCTATACACACACACACACACACACACACACACACACACACATTTATCAGGTGTTCTGCAGCTGCTGCATAGTTACCAGTCCTGAAGATAGCTTAAGTTCATGGCTTGATTTTGCAGCTTGGGTTCGTGGCTTGTGGCAGCTAACTGGCCAGGAAAGCCGGGCACAAGGCTGAGCTGGATCTCTGTTGGGCAGGCACCTATGTTCTTCCATGTTGGCAGCAGAATGTTACCCCGAGTCTCTCATCTCACCCTTCTTTTTTATAGGCTTTTAGTTTGGATTCAAAGTCTATAGGTCTTGCTGTGTCACGCTGCCTCTGGGTTTAGATTGATCACCCATCAATTGCAGGCGTGACTTTCAGCCTTGAACCTGGCTTTGATCTTCCTTCTGTTGTCCTTTTCTTTTTAGGGTGGATGCTTCTTACTTTGTTTAGGGCTGTTGTCTAGGTCTTCAGCCGTTGGTATTTGAACTTTATCTCGTCAGGACAGGCTGGGGCTGGAGGTTGATTTCATCATTCATATATACCTCATTCACACATCTAAACTAAACTAATAAGATTACAGCAGGGTTTGCAAAAATGAAGGTTGGAAGAAGCTTTTACAAAATGGAGTGAGAACAGAAGTTACAGTGTAGGCAAGTGTAGTGAATGGTGAACAGAAGTTACATTAATAAAGTGAACAATTGAAAACAATTTCATTTATCAGTTCTACACCCCCACATCCCAACTCCCTGCCCCAGCCCAGAGACCGCTCCAGCACCCTGAACCCCTCATTTCTGGCCCCATCCTGGAGCCCCAATTAGAATCCTCATCCCCTCCTGCACTCCATCCCCCTGCCCAGGCACAGTGAAAGTGAGCCACCGAGGGAAGAGGAATGTAGTGAGCGGGGTATGGGGCCTCAGGAGAGGGGCTAAGGCAGGAGTTCTCAAACTGGGGGTCAGGACCCCTCAGGGGGTTGCAAGGTTATTACATGGTGGATTGTGAGCTTTTCACCCTCCACCCCAAACACTGCTATGCCTCCAGCATGTATAATGGTGTTAAATATATAAACAAGTGTTTTTAATGTATAAGGGGGGTCACACTCAGAGCTTACTGTGTGAAAGGTACTGTACAAAAGTCTGAGAACCCCTGGGCTAAGGTGTTTGGTTTTGTGTGATTAGAAAGTTGGCAACCCTATCAGCATCTCTCAGGATTTGGCCTAAAAAGAACTGGAAGACTGGATTTAATCATATGCATATTAAGGGTGCTATTCCCCTTCCAGTGGAGTCCTGGAGGATTTTGCTTCCGACTGCATTGGAAGCAGGACTGGGCTCTAAATACATCAAGTCCATTAAAACCACAAAACAATTTTTTTTTAAGGAGATATATCTATCTCATAGAACTGGAAGGTCATCAAGTCTAGCCCCCTGCTTTCACTGGCAGGACCCAGTACTGATTTTGTCCCAGATCCCTAAGTGGCCCTCTCAAGGATTAAGCTCACAATGCTGGGTTTATCAGGCCAATGCTCAAACCACTGAGCTATACCCCCCTGTTAAATCTAGTTATTACTAGACAGTGCCAGAAACAACAAAAGGGCTAACTTGTTTGTTTATAAGGTGGGACATATATCATAGGGGGATCGAGGGAGTGAATGTGGAAATCTATTGTATGAACTGGGAATGAGCACTTCTATGAATGATCAATAACACATTTCTAGGAATCTACAAAGAGAAAATTTTGTGTGTAGGATCTTGTCACCAGTGTTTACTGTATGCAAATTTGCGTTAGCTGACATTTTTATGTAAGACATATTAGCTTTGATTTTAGGAATAGACAATTCCACTTATCAATAAATTATGAATCACTATGCTTTTTTATTTATACATAAAAAACAGTTCCTTTTTGTATTCATAATTTGGATTTGAAGATATCACATGTATCTGTCTACATTTCATAATTTCCAGTAACATTCTGCAAAAGTTCTTTAGCCACTCAGTTTTTTGCAGCAGCTATATATAAAGACATTTTAACCCTATACAGTGTACAATCCAGATCCTGCTGTCTCATACACACGGGCATACTCCTGCATCCCACTGAAGTCAATTAGTTTCATGCAGACATATGAACTTTCAGGATCAGGGCCCTTTTTTATAATTGTATAACAATCCCTAAACTTCTAAACATCCCTTGTCATCATACAGTCCATTTGCTGAAGGACCCAGTAGTAATGGTAGGTCATATGCAACACTGGAATTCTGGATGGTGGAAGTCTGGTCTTTGAACAGAGGACAGAGAGTCAGAATTCCCGAGTTCTGTTTTTGGTTCTAACACTGGCTCACTCTACAACCTTAGGAAAGTCATTTGACCTCTCGGTGTTCCAGTTTACCTGTGTGCACAATAGATGTAATAGTGTTTAGCTATCTCACAGAAGTGTTGTGAGGCTTAGTTAATTAATGCTTGTAAAGCACTTGGAGATCCTGGGATGAAAAGTGGTAGAAATATAATATACTACTATAAAGCATTATTATCCAACTGTTTTGCCTACCACAATTTTGTCTTCACCTTGTGAATTGCTATTTTTGTCCTTGCTATTTTTCTAATGAAATAATAGTTTCCTTTCTGAGTTATAAACTAGGCTAGCTCCTGTAGTTGTTCTGCATGCATTATTCTCACTTAACTGGGCTCAAAGGAGGAGGGAGATACTCTTTTCCCCCTTCTATGTCAGGCATCTCTCAGATCTTAGGTAGTTTAATTTTTGAAATGTTAATACCAACATGCTTTCTCCTACAAATTCTTTGTCTTCAAGTGTGCAGCCATTACTGCATTCTTCAGTGGACTGTACTAGTTATTCACCAATGTAGTTTGGGCAGACAACATTTATATGGTTAACTAAATAGACATTGTACCATCTTGGAGTCCTATTTTCTCTTCCACTTTCTTGGATGGAGGTGACAACATTTCTGCCAGGTTTGTGAGGGGCTGAAGGAGGGACCCACTTCCAAGGCATCATTTCCACCTTCAATCAACCCTACAAGAAGAGCCCCTCCAATGAAGATTCAAAGGTTCAGGTTTTGCAGCTGAAGAGAGGTCAGGATCAGTGGATCAGGAAAAGGTCTGTTTGCTGTGGTGTCATCTTTCCTACCCCTCATTTCCTCTTACACTAAAGGGAGATTTTTGGGAGCAGAAGCCAGTAGGGAAGCCCCTGGCAGTATGTTTCCATGAGGCAGGTTGTACAGAAGTTGAGAGGTCAGGTGAGTCCCAAAGCAGGGTAAAAGAAAAAGGTCTCCATGTTGAGCTTTGGCATCCACAGGTCCCTAGGTTTTGTGCTGATTTGGTGGAATCCGCTGGTATTTGAGTCAAAATCCCCTGCTGCTTCTGCAAGGAGAAAGTCAAAGGGAAGGAGAAGGTAGAGTTTTTGCCTTGATTCCTTATGTAGCCCACATAACGCTAAGAAGAAATTCAGTCCCTGCATTCCGTGGCTCACAGGGCTGCACAGTTCCTAGTATCTTGTAGGCACACAGTGCCCCAGAAGTCCTGTCCATAAATGGCATGACCTACTCCTTCCAGACCCCTATGCTGGAGTAACCAATTTGATGATGATACAGCAGTTTGATGATATAAACTTCTCAGGCTGAATCAACCTCATATGTCCTGCTGGTGTTGCAAAATGCAGAAGTTCTTTAAACAGTAACTAATTCCAGCATATAATGCAGGGGTAGACAACCTATGGCACAGGTGCCGAAGGCGTCACACGAGCTGATTTTCAGTGGCACTCACACTGCCTGGGTCCTGGCCACCAGTCCAGGGGGCTCTGCATTTTAATGTAATTTTAAATGAAGCTTCTTAAACATTTAAAAAACCTTATTTACTTTACATACAACAATAGATTAGTTATATATTATAGACTTATAGAAAAAGGTCTTCTAAAAATATTAAAATGTATTACTGGCATGCGAAACCTTAAATTAGAGTGAATAAATTAAGACTTGGCACGCCATTTCTGAAAAGTTGCCAACCCCCGATATAATGTATATTCTTAATTGATGTGTCCAGCTGGATCAAAGTACTTTTGATACCTGAGTATCTAAATAAGTCCTTAGCCAACTTTTAAAGTATCTTTTTTACTAAACTAAGAGGGCAGCTCCAGAAATGTCTGGGGGTAGCAAGAACATATTTGCTTTCCATCAGATTACTTTCCAAATTGCCTCCCTTGCAAGAAAAGTGTCATTTTTGATGACCAATCTTTCTTGCTTCTAAAAAACATAACTGTAAGCCTTGATAATATAAGAAAACCAAGGAAAAAGTTAGGAAAAGAATTACCAGACTCCTTAATGAAATTGACACTAATCTATGTAATATCTTCTGAGAAACTAGCCTTTCCTAGCACACATTTGAAATAGATTCCACTTTGCCCGTCCCTAGGGAACTTCAAAAGAAACTATGGCTATCGGCCCAATCCTTCAGCTGCTCTGAAATCAAAAGTCCCATTGACTATGTCCAAAGCAGCTTCAGCATCAGACCCTTAATCTATCTTCAGTCTCAAGTATTCTCACTTTGAACTTGAGGTTTTTGTAACTTTATCTCTAAACCTCAAGGGCCAAAATCTTCCCTCATTTTCACCTGTCCAACCCCACTGATTGCTGGAGTTGTCTAGATGTATCTGATTGAATTATTTGTAATAAACACTTAGTAAATGAATTTACATTTTGGAGCTTAATATAAAATGTCATCTACCTATGTGAGTATGCTTTGACCAGAGATCTTAGGAGAAAAATCATTGGTCACATTACCATTATGGAAATGAAATATGCACACCAAATCAAGCCTCAAAACACCAACCCTATCTTCCCAAGGGGGTTCAGGCACCAGCTCAGGAGCAGAGGAGAAGACTGCAAAAAATCAGGAGGCTCCATGTGAGAACACAGAGACTTAGCAGGCCTGCAGTGTTCTTAAGTTGTAAACTTTTTGGAGCAAGAACTCATTTACTAAATGTTTGTCCAGTGCCTACTATGATTTTGGTCTTTAGGTACTGCTGCAATATAAATGCTAATAAGAAATCATGCAATCCTTACTAATTCAAAACTCTTTTTAACTTCTAAGAGAATTGTTACCACATAATGACTGGGATATAAACTGTAGAGTTTAGCCTACTATTATTTTCTGGCAGTGGCATTTGTAACCAATTCTCCGCCACCAAATCAAAATTCTCCACTTATCTGCCTCAGTGGTACCATGTCATTCTTGCATTGGAGCCAGATCTGTGGCTCCTGCTATGACCCTTGGCTACAGCAATCTGACTGCACAAAGGGGCTGTTAAGCTGATTTAACCAGTTAGCTGTATAGTACCCCAAGATGGGGAATCCCAAGGGAGTGTAGAGTCAGAATAGCCAGCAAAAGTTGCACCCCTTCAATGCTCACTGCAGAGCATAAATGGCATAGCTGGAGAGCTGCTATCTTCTAGTTATCTCTGACTAGTGTAATGGTTCCCTGGGGTGCTATTGTAACAAGCTCTTCACACCAAACACAGCTACATAACCCTAGCTTTGCCCCCATAGGTGTGACAGTAGGAACTAAAAATGTCACAGTACCTTACTGTTCCCTAAAACAAATGTAATTTTCTCTGTATGTCCATCTCAACTCTATATCAGGACTCCTATTCAGACAGTCCAGCCAGATACTCAGTGTGACTGTGTAGCAGTGGTGATATGGGGAGTAATTGCTGCTGGCTGACACATTGAACTGCCTTCTCTTGTTTCTAGCTGCAAAATTAAAGAATTAATGCTGATAGGGGTTTCCTAGAAAAAACTCCCTTCCCAAAAGAAGGATACAAGGTGGTTTCATTTTTACAGAGGGAAAGTTAAGGTTGAGTGGTTGTGTGTGAAAGGGCTGTGCATTTCCTTGTTTTTGTACATTTGTGGTTTGTTTATTCTTGTAACAATAACATTCTTTGGGAGATTTGTAGGGAGATTTTAACTGAGCATTTCCTGGTTTTCTACAATCTGATGGAGGGTTTTGTTGTCCCAGATCCACAAGGGTATGAACTGAAAAAGGCACTGTTGAATGACAGCAATTATAACTCCCTCAAAGATTTTTGTAAGTGAAAACAGCAAGAGAATTCCACTGCAGTCAACGGGTTGCAGTTGCAGAAAGGATAACTGGACACAATCAGGCAACCTTCTTGTTGGCAATATGATTGAACACATTTTATTTTTCTGTATCTGCATTTCTGGACCACACCTATCCTCAATGCAAATAACACCAGTTGGGGCTGAATTCAATCCTATGAGATGGTTGCACTGGATTCCATTAACAGGGCCACACAGAGGGGGGGGAAATCAGGCAATTTTCCTCTGGCCCTGCAGGGGCCCCGCGAGCTTTGGCCTGGTGGCAGTCCGGGTCTTCGGTGGCATTTCAGCGGTGAGGGGCCCTTCAATCACTTCGGGTCTTCGGCGGCATTTCGGCAGCGGTGGGCCCTTCAGTGCTGCCAAAGACCCGGACCGCCATCGGGTGAGTACAAGTGCTGCAGCTCCCCCGCTTTGCCCCAGGCCCCCTGAATCCTCTGGGTGGCCTTGTCCATTAAATAAGGATACATAATAGTGCCAAGATGAAGTAGGAGACTTAGGGTTAAAGTAATCTCTCTTCACTGACTTCTGTCAAAATAAATAGGAACTCCAATAATCAGTGGATTCTAACACAAGACGATCTTAACTTCCAGGCAACTTACAGGAATTAAATTGGGAAACAACATATGTGAAATGTTCTGAAAAATTTCAGAAGGGCTTCTCAAAAAGGGCTGACAAAATCTAAATTTTTTTGGAAAAGAATATAAAATGAATTGTTTTCATGTACCTCACCCCTTGTAGCATAACCTAGAATGAGTTGCAGATTTGAAAGGCTTTTTCATAGTGGGTTTCTTGAATACTTTTACTGGTTGCCCCTCCATATAAACATAACAAAGGGAGTCCTTATATTGAAGCCCATTTAAGAGAATAAATAACTAATAAAATCTTTTAATGAATTATTTACAAATCACTCCTTTCTATATGCTCAGCTGTGATAGCTGAAGTTGTTAAATAAATAAAACACATGTAAGGACTTTAATATAGATCAGCTCCCTAACCCATGCCATTATTTGCTAAAGCTTTATTAATTATGCTGGTATGATCCCTTTTGATTAGCCAGGCTATCCAAATGTCAAGTGCTGATCACCTTTCAGATTGCAGAAACATCATTTGACTGGAGGTAACACCTCATAAGGTGTTAAAGGTGGAATGCCAAGTAAAAATGAAAATTGCACTGTGCTGAATGTCCCTACTGATCAAGTGCTGGAGAGTGGTCATCACAGAAAAAAGACCCAAGTTTGCACGGCACTGAAATAGAGACCCCTACTGCACCATTTTTGCTTTCCTACTGCATTGTCCTCACACAAAAAGCAGGACAGGGCAGAAATAAGGCCAGGGTCCTTCCCTGATGGATCCATCCATTCCCACCACGTGGATATCTCATGTGGGAATTCCTATTCTACTTAGCTATTGGACTGAAGCAGCATTTACAGTAGGGCTCTACAGCTGCTTCATGACTGGTGAGAAATGATTTCTGCCCCTTGTTTCTCTGTATATCTCCCTAGTGCCTGGCACTGAGGTATGCCCATTAGAACCAGTTAAGCATTTACAGTGTAATTCACTGAAAAGATTTGTAAAAAGCATAATACTTCCATGCAGTAAGCCAGCATACAACATGCGCTTTCAAAATAATACTGTCTAGTTAAATAAATCAGATGAAACATAATTTTCACAGTACCAAAAAAAAAAAACCAAACAAACCCAGAATGGACTGTTGGGCTGTTAATGTATGTTGGTGACATGAATACATGGGCATTGCACCAATCCAAAACACAAATGAATTGTAGAAAATGAAAGACATGTAAAAAAATGAACAGGGTTAAAGTCATTATTTTGTATCAGATTAACCCTGTTAAATAATTTTATATTATAGTTTTACTGTTTTATAGGAACACTGCAGGAAAGAAAGGGAGCCTGTGTTCTAATTATAGTGTATTAGAGCCCTATGCAATGCCTGCAAGTCTTACTCATACAAGAATGAATCCTCACTGAAGCCAGCAAGAGTAATTCTTCCAGGATTAAGCCCTTAGTTTGTGCGTTAACAGAGTATTTTAGCCCCAGTATTTTTAATTGTCCATATCTAATAATTTCCCAATATTATCCCAAATATTTACTGAAAAATAAATATTTAGACAAGATTTAGTACATTAATGCAGAACATATTCAACATTGATTCTTTCTTTCCTTTTCAACTCACCTAGTGCCAATGATTAGATCAGTCTGCATTACACATCAACAAGGTTTGCAACCATCTAATTTGTCCTCAGGGTACTAACTTCTAAAACTGTAACATTTAGGAAATATTACATTTAAATAAAATGTTTTTTATTTTCCATAACATTGCATCATGCATTTCAAAAGATAAAAGTAGTTTACATCATTTTAGAAAATTCAGAGATACGATCAGTACAATCAGAGAACTTATTTCCACTTGTATCAAGAACTTTTGAAGCAGCAGCCTGCACAGCAACAAAGCAAGGAGGAGAGGAGGTCTGTCAGTTGGATCTTTTTTAAGGCAGCTTCATGCTAAGTTGTTTATAAGCTACATCAATGGTTAGAATATATAAATAGTCGTGATTACTAGAGAGATTGTTGCAATAATTATGTCAATGTAGAGAATTTGCAGCTGTGATAAAGCACAATATTGGCCTTGATTTGTCTAGTGCATTTAGTCTTCTTAGTGCCATTCCCCCGGAACAAACCAGATTTAAACCCACGAAATCCATCACTTGAGGATTTTCCTTGTGTAAGGGGATTCTCAGGTGGTATAGAGTTGCTACAGGGGCTCCTATGCTTTCACTCCTCCTGATTGCTAATGTTGGGTGTATTATTGGAGCATTCTAATGCCCTATGGATCGCTGACAACTAGAACAATCATAGAGGGTTGTTTGGCTGTTGCAGCTGCTAGTATCTAGGCTGACCCTGGTATCAGAAGTGAATTCAAGGACCCTGGAAGACTGCAGATTTGAGATGTCTATAGTTACTATATCATGGATTTATCATATTCCTCACTCTTGCAAACATGTTTTAAATTGCATGTGCTAGCTTCCTAGTGGTGTAAATTGATGTAGCTCCATTTAAGTCATTACACCTTTTGTTGCAGGGAGCGGGGAGCAGGAAGTGTGGGGATCCTTGCCATGGTGAGCCAAAGAGAAGAGGCTAGGAATACCAGGAAGTCATCAGCTGGTGTCCAGGAGCCAAAAGGACTTGGAGTGAGAGGCCCTAAAACAAGGAACTGTTTGAGCCCAGAGAAGAGCTATATAGACTGTATTGGGTTCTGGGAAGAGCCAGATGGTAGCAGGAACAAAGAAGGAACTTATAACCTCATTCTGTTGAGCCCAATTCTATGCAACAGAGGACCTGTGTGCTAAAATGGACTTGGGAAGGATTACATGTGCCTGGAAGGGCAAAAGAAATTGTTTGTGCTTATTTTGTGTTGAGGTTCAGTTCATAGATTATATAGCTAGAAGGGATGATTGTGGTCATCTAGTCTAATGTCCTGCATAACATATGCCATAGGCCTTCCCTGAATTAATCCCATTTGAATGAGAGCATATCTTTCAGAAAAATGTCCAGTCTTGATTTTAAAATTGCCACTGATAAACGGCATGAATTCACCATGACTCTTGGTAGATCGTTCAGATTGTTAATAACCTTATTGTTAAAATTTGCACCTTGTAAACTAGACCCCCAAGAACTGTATGGTACTTGAACTATGTTTGGGTATGTTCGTTCAGTGGCAGCCCAAGGAGAATAAACTGAGCAAGGGTGACTAAAACTTCTTAACACAATGCCAGTTTTGCTGAATTTTGGCACTTATGGCCCAATATAGCTGGGCTTCCCTTCTTAATTCCACACAGGCCAGGTAAATAATGATGGCTGTAGTGTTCTGCACTTACTAGCATCATCATTCCATGAACTATTGCTTTGCCATTAGGAACCTTTAATAATATGATATATGCATTACCATAAAGGTAACACATTGAAATGATTTTTCATTGTTTTCCTGTGAGAATGATGAACATTAATGATTCTGGGCCTGATCTACACTGCTTTGTCTGTTGTGTATTCATTTAAACCTATGCAAAATTAATGTAAAACTAACAGTGATTTACACTCATGACTACATAAGGTGCAAGGCAGTGGAGAACCAGACCATCTGGATCCAACTCCACCAGTGGAGTCCGGCTTTTGCCTTTACCAGATTGTCAGTCACTCCTGTTTAAGACGCATCTCTCTAAAAATGACTAACTGGCTATACAAGTTAGGGACCAGTTCTACAAAGGAATTTAGGTGTTGCAATGCTGAGCATTGCAATGTCTAATCCTAGGTGCCCTGGCACCTAGTTGAATCCGCAAACTTTGGGTTGGGCATATAGGTTTCCTGTATGATGCAGGGGGAGAGATAGACGCTTCAGAATGGGATCCACAAAAACAAGATGTGCCTAAACTAGCTGATAGCAGATGCTTATGACAGATATATATCCTAAACACAATCCTCCTCAGGGAGTTTGGTGCCTAAGTCTGGGCTGGACGGAGGTCCCTATCTGTGCTTGCAATCCACAACCAGGAACCCTCTCCTGGAAGGGAGGTGCCTAAGCTGTTTCTTGCAAGAACAGCAGCAACACATGCCTAACACTACACAAAATGGCTGGCAGAGGAGGAGGAGGACTTCCTTATAATGGTTGACCCAGTGGTTAGGGTACTCACTCAGGCTGTGGGAAACCCTGGCTGACTGATGTGGAGAAGAGATCTGAACAGGAGTTTCCTACCTCACTTTCTGGATGAATACCATAATCATTACACTAAAGGTTATAAGGGAGGCAGAAGCCACTGCTGCCACCTTGAACTTCTCCCTGCCTCTACACCTTTTGTGTGGATTTAGGTATGCTCCAAGCACTCTTAGCAGATCGAGTCCTCCTGGCAAGGCTGGGGGAGGGGAGGAGAAACAACTATCTTCCCCTGGTGTGAAGATTGCACTGAGTCTTAGGCATAAATTAGGTGTCCAGATGCCTGCCTGAGGCATCAATGTGCATGCTCAGGGGCAGAAACTTAGGTTCCAAGGGGACTTTTACAGCAAATGTTTAGGGGCCAAGTGAATTAAGGCACCTACGGAGTTAGGAAGCAGCTGAGTGGAGGATTTGTGGGTCTCAGTAGTGGCCAAATCTGGTACTTGAATCCTTTTGTATATCTAGGCCTATGTCACTGTCACCAAGAGCTGGTTGACAAAAGTAATATTTTATGAAAAATATAAAAGAAATGAACTTTTGGAGGGTGATTGATTTTTTTATTTTATTTATTTATTTTTAGTATTTTTGTTTATGAAGACAAAATTCCAAATCAGAGGATTAAATATTTTGTTTCAGTGGGTAAAACATTTTCTCTCACTATCACATTTTTTTCTACTGGAAAATGGAAGAAAAATTTTAAAAATGACGGTGTTTCTCTCTCCCTTCCCCTACACAGCCACACTTCTTTACACTGCAAGAAAGGGATGAGAAGCTTTTAAAAGAGAGAGAGAGTAGGTTTTCCCACCAAAATGTAACAAAACATTTCAAAAAACCTTATTTAGAAATTTCATTTAAAAAGTAAATAAGTGCTGTGAAAATGGACATTTTCACAAGATAATTTCTGTTGATGGGAAAGCCATTTTTCCTCCAAAAAAGCTAATGAAAATATGTTGACCAATATGTGTATTGTCTCTGTTCATGACATGTATATCCTGATTGTTTTTTCTTTCCTTAAGGAAAGCTCATTATTTTGATTTTTCTTTACTTCTCCCTCAAAGGCAAATTCTTTTAATAGCCCCCTTTCTGTTATAGACTTGTGCCCTTAATTACCTTTAATTGTTCTTTCAGCAAGATTATGGCTACCTTTACTATAATCAACATGTGTCAGCCTGCTTAGAGCTCTGCCTCTAACACTTTAGTAGTGGTATCACTTTCTGAGTGCGTCTTCCTCTGAACAACTTTTGCTGCTGTTTCTACACACCCACACACACACCCCAGTTTCAAAGCTGCAGTGAAATGTGAGGCCTTCCTCAGTAAACAGTCTCTATATATTCTGTGTGGATTCTATATATTAATGTGTAACTTACTTCCATGATATATAATTGTAAAACTGGTAGCACTGTGACAGCTTTCTTAATTGAGCCACATAAGAGGAAATGGATTCACCTTCATGTTATTTCTTTTATGAACTGGATGATAAATGTTCATACAGAAATGTTGTAATTTGTGCAAATCTTTCATCATCAGGGTTCTGTGAAACCTTCAAAGTACACAGCGCACAGTTTTTACTCCCTTTAAACCCAGCTGAGCTGGAACTCTTCTCTTGTACTATCTCATTAACTTCAAAATACTGCTTCAGCCTGTGTTGGCCAGGCGTCTCTATAGAGCACTATCAAAAAGGTATCCTTTTTTTCAGTATTTCTTGACATGCTCTCTGTGCAGCTGAGCAAGTTATAGTATCCACACCACATGCCTAATGCTGCTCAGGTGGAAATTGAAGAGACAGCAGCAGTCTGTATCACACAAAAGTAAAATCTGTGAGGTTGGGTTCCTTTTCTCCAAGCATAAGGTTCTTAAGTCCTTATCATTGGGTGTAATGCTTAGTTGAGTTTTGAATACAAAGCAACTATACACTCATAATTCTGTGAATCATAACAGGCTTTTTTTCTGCCACAGCAATAATTTTTAAAATAGTGCCACTTTAGAGAAGCACAGTAAGTACAAATAGTAACTTTAAGTAACTTGAAGCCTGTAACACTGATTGAAATTGAATCCGAAGACTTATGAGGGCCTTGTGTTTTTTTCCAACCCCATACACAGATTTTCATCATTTTAATTTTCATAGCAGAGTAGTTTGGATGTATTTTATTTGTATACAGTTATTACTTTTAATTCACTGGAATTCTCTATTTTCTAAAGTTTAATTCATTTAAAAATAATAAAACTTTTGTCAGTAATACCTTTTAGCAGATTCACTTAGAGCTGGGTGAAATTTTTTTCAGCAAGTAGTAATGTCACTGAAAAATGCCTATTTGGAGGGCACCAAAACTATTCACAAATTCAGGTTGAATTCAGCAAATAGTTTCAGCCAAAAAACCTCATAATTCTTTTTTTTTTTAATATCAAAACAAAAAGACATTTTGAAATGAAACATTTTGTTGTAGAAACAGCATTTCATTTTGAAATTTAGCTAATTTTGTAAGGGTGAAACTCATTCATAAAATGACCTGAAACTAAACAGAAAATTGGGGGTGGAGGGTGGTTTCAGGTAGAAAAAAACATGTTGTTTGGCCCTACATTATTTTCTCCCCAGTTTTTTGTTGCAGCAAGAAAAACAAAAACAAAAAAATTGTTTTGATGTGAACCAAACTGCAATGTTTACAATTTGTCCCCCAAACCAAAAACAAAGCATTAGCTCATCTCTAGATTCACTACATAGATTTTATATAGCACAGCACAGTCTTCTTCTCCAGGATTTTTTTTTTAAAAAAAGCTTCAGTTACTATCTGTCTCTCTCTATTTATGAAGATATTTGGCTAGATTCTGCAATTGAAATTAAACTGGTGAACCCTCGTGCCCATGCAAAGACCCACTCAAGTCAATCAATGCTAGGATCAACACATATGGATCTGATTGCTAGGTCAGGGCTAAAATGTATCTATAGCTAGATAAACGTATATAGATATAGATACACCAAAGCAAACTAAAGTTTCCATTGAAGTCTATAGGCCCTTTGCCTTTGATCTGAATGTGTGCCATTTGAAAGGGATATAAATGGAATACAATAACAAACTTTTTAAAAGTTAATAATATAGCAATTAAATTAGGTAATAAAAAGCTTATAGAATTGGATGGTTCTTCATTTTTCTTCCTGCAGGCTATCCAAAAGCAAGCTGCTAGATTTGTTTTAAAGTATGGTTATACTCTGAAAAAGTGGCACAGTAAGAACGTCATTGTGGTGATTAATGTTTGCTATCTTTCAACAACTTCCAGACTACATTTTTTTAGTATACAAATCAAACAATATTTTTGCTGTCATCTCTGCAAACTCAAACTGAGCTTTGAGAATCACAGTATATTCTCTGGCTCTGACATCACCAATAATAAAGATTCTCCAGTATATGTCTGATCATTTTAACCAATAATTTGCATGCTAACACTGAATAAATGTACATTTAATTGAATGGTTTGTTAATGTAAATGAGATAATCAAATGCATAAATTGAGATGTGTGTGCACCAATTTTCTGCACATCAAAGAATACCTCTTTATAAACATAGTCCATTATACTTATTCTTTGGAAATTTTTCAGATCTCAAAGAGTCAGAACTCCCTACAGATTAGCAAGTATCTCATAAAGCAGGGGTTGACAACCTTTCAGAAGTGGTGTGCCGAGTCTTCATTTTTTCACTCTAATTTAAGGTTGCACGTGCCAGTAATACTTTTTAGCATTTTTAGGTCTCTTTCTATAAGTCTATAATATATCACTAAACTATTGTTGTATGTAAAGTAAATAAGGTTTTAAAAATGTTTAAGAAGCTTCATTTAAAATTAAATTAAAATGCAGAGCCCCCCGGACTGGTGGCCAGGAGCCGGGCAGTATGAGTGCCACTGAAAATCAGCTCGTGTGCCACCTTTGTCATGCGTGCCATAGGTTGGCTACTTCTGTCATAAAGACAACATTTTGGCTTTCCCCACTTATTGCATGTGCAGGGCTCAGTTGTCTGACCTTCTAGTAATCTATTCCTTGCATTGCCTGACTTGTACTGCCAGCTGATGCATAGGGGCCAGGGCTTTAACAACAGCCCTTCTTCACCTCTGCAGTTCCCTGCCCCTTTTGAGGATTCTGCATCTCCTGGTCCATATGGAAGGAGCAGTTCCTGTTCCCCTGGCAGGGCCAGCTTTAGGCCGATTCGCCCGATTCCCGGGAATCGGGCCCTGCGCCTAAGAGGGCCCCGCTCCTTAGGCGCCTTTTTAATTTATTTTACTTTCTCCGACTGCGGCCTGCTCCGGGGTCTTCCATGGCCCCGCTCCCCTGACCAAAGCACCGGCGAGAGCGTGGCTGCCCCACAGCACCGCTGTCCTGGCTGGAGTTCCGGCTGGAGTGTGGCAAGCCCCGTGCCCCCGGCTGGAGCTCCAGGCACTTTAAATAGCCCCCAGAGCCCTGGGATAGCGGGGGGCTTGGGGGCTATTTAAAGGGCTGGGGCTCCAGCTGCCTCTGCTGCATCCCCTGACCTGCCCACACCAGCCCCGCCCCCCCCACCTGCCACCAGCTCTGCACCCCCTGCCCTGTCGCCAGCCAACTCCTGCCACACACCCCTGCAGCCCTGCCCAAAGCCAGCCATCCCCACACACACACCCCTGCCCGCACCAGCCCTGCACTGCCCTGTCTCCAGCCAACCCCTGCTGCACCCCCCTGCCTGAAGCCAGCCAATCCCACACTGCTCTGTCTCAAACCCTGCCAACCCCTGCTGCACCCCCCTGCGGCCCTGCCTGAAGCCAACCCGCCCCATGCTCCCCTGTCTCCAGCCAGCCCCGCACCCCTTGCCCTGCCTGCAGCCAGACCCTACCTCCAGTCAGCCCCTGCCCTGCCTCTAACCAGCCTCATGTCCACTGCTGCCCTGCAGTTCCCAGGCCAGTAACCTGCACACCTGCTTCAATGAGGGGGGCAGGGAGCAGCTGGAACCCACATGTGCACACCCCCAGGGAGTGGCGGGGACCCACAAATGTGAAACGGCGGTCATTAATAACCAATCAACAGCATATATGATTCAATGTACATAATTTTTAATTTTATTATTTATATAGTTATGGAAAGTAAATAATACATGGAAGAAATGGAAAGCTTTTTTTTACACTTTTTTCTTTTCAAGTCATCCCTGCCAGGGCCCTGCCGAAAGTGTTCAAACTGGGCCCCGCACTTCCTAAAGCCGGCCCTGTCCCCTGGGAGCACAAAGCCTGCATGCCCTGCTGCAACACAGGCCTGGTCTACACTACGCGTTTATACCAATTTTAGCAGAGTTAAACTGATTTAACGCTGCACCCATCCACACAACGAGGCCCTTTATATCGATATAAAGGGCTCTTTAAACTGGTTTCTGTACTCCTCCCCAACGAGCAGGGGCGGTTTTAGCCATTTCGCTGCCCCAAGCACGGCGGCAGGCCGCGGGGGGCGCTCTGCCACTCGCCGGTCCCGTGGCTCCGGTGGACCTCCCGCAGGCGTCCCAGCAGACCCTCCGCAGGCATGCCTGCGGGAGGTCCACTGGAGCTGCCTGCCGCCCTCCCGGCAACCGGCAGAGCGCCCCCTGCGGCATGCCGCCCCAAGCACTCGCTTGGCGTGCTGGGGCCTGGAGCCAGCCCTGCCGACAAGAGGAGTAGTGCTGAAATCGGTATTACCATATCAGATTAGGGTTAGTGTGGCCACAAATCGATGGTATTGGCCTCCGGGTGGTATCCCACAGTGCACCATTGTGACCGCTCTGGACAGCAATCTGAATTCGGATGCACTGGCCAGGTAGACAGGAAAAGCCCCGCGAACTTTTGAATTTCATTTCCTGTTTGGCCAGCGTGGAGAGCTCACCAGCACAGGTGACAACGCAGAGCTCATCAGCACAGGTAACAATGCAGTCTCCTGAGAATAGAAAAAGAGCTCCAGCATGGACCGCACGGGAGGTACTGGATCTGATCGCTATATGGGGAGAGGATTCTGTGCTAACAGAACTCCGTTCCAAAAGACGAAATGAAAAAACATTTGAAAAAATTTCCAAGGCTATAATGGAGAAAGACCACATTAGGGACTCAGTGCAGTGCAGAGTGAAAGTTAAGGAGCTCAGACAAGCCTACCAGAAAACCAAAGAAGCAAACGGAAGGTCCAGGGCAGGGCCGAAAACATACCACTTCTACACTGAGCTGCTTGCAATTCTAGGGGGGGTCCGCCACCACTACCCCACCCCTGTCCGTGGATTCCGAGATGGGGGTGGTAATCTCAGCCATGCCTGAGGATTCTGCGGACTGGGAAGATGAGGAGAAGGAAGAGGAGGATGAGCTTGCAGAGAGCACACAGCACTCCATTCTCCCCAACAGCCAGGAACTTTTTCTCACTCAGACGGAATTACCCTCCCAGCCCTCCCAAGCCACTAGCCCAGACAATGAAGCCATGGAAGCAACCTCTGGGAGTGTACATTTGTAAATATAAAACGTGGTTTAAAAGCAAGCATTTTTTAATGATTGATTTGCCCTGAGGACTTGGGATGCATTCACGGCCAGTACAGTTATTGGAAAAGTTTGTTAACATGTCTGAGGATGTAGCGGAAATCCTCCAGGGACATCTCCATGAAGCTCTCCTGGAGGTACTCCAAAAGCCTTTGCAGAAGGTTTCTGGGCAAGGCAGCCTTATTCCGTCCACCATGGTAGGACACTTGACCACGCCATGCATGTAGCAAATAATCTGGTATCATTGCATTACAAAGCCTAGCTGTGTATGGTCCCGGTGATTGCTGGCATTCAAGCAACATCCATTCTTTATCTCGCTGTGTTATCCTCAGGAGAGTGATATCATTCATGGTAACCTGGTTGAAATTCAGGAATTTAATTAAGGGGACAGAGATGGCCATTCCTACTGGGCTGTTTGCCTGTTGCTTAAAAGAAATCCTTCCTTGCAAGTAGCCAAGCGGCAGGAGGGGAGGGGGGGTAATGGCGCTGAGCTTTTTCACGTTTGGCTAGCAGGGATCTTCCCTGCTACCAGCCACGTGGTGGTGGGGGGAAAGAGGGGTGATTAGCAGTGATCTTCCATGATACCAGCCACGTGGTGGGGGGAGGGGTAAAGCGATCATCCCAGAGAATTGGAGGAGGGGGGTGGTTTCTGCTGCTGCATGTTAACAGGAAAGAAGCAGCACTGAACAGGATTTACTTGGTATTTGGGAAAGGAGGGCACTGTGTATATGAAGGCTGCAGAAGCCAAAAGACAATGGCTTACCATGGCTGCATGGAAGCTGAATTCTGCTGCCCGGACCTGCATCTGTGAGATCTCTAACACCAGAGCCGCAGGCACTTAAGATGCAAAATGCGACCTTGTAGTGAAATCACATGTGCTATGTAAGGTGAATAGTGTTCTCAGTGAAAGAGTATAACCATTGTTCTGTAAAATCTATCTTTTTAAATACTTCTCTCCCTTTTTTACCTCCCTCATGCAACTGCAAATTTTTCAAGCCTCCCTACTCCATCCCGAAGGCTATCTCAGATAAGGTGGAGGAAAAAAAAGACGCGAGACGAAATGTTCTCGGAAATCATGGAAGTAACCCACAATGAAAGAGCTCATCTGAATGAGTGGAAGGATGTGGTATCAAATTACAGGAAAGATGCCAGTGAACGTGAGGACAGGAGGGACCAACGTGAGGATAGGAGGGACGAACGTGAGGAGAGGAGAGACGCTCGAGATGAGAGGTGGCGGCAGAAAGATCAGAGGTGTAGGCAGGAAGATCAGCAGTGGCAGGATGAAACCCTGGGGCTGCTGCGTGATCAAACTGACATCCTCTGACATCTGGTGGAGCTTCAGGAAGAGCAGCGGGGTCACAGAGTGCCGCTGCAGCCCCTGTGTAACCACCCTCACCACTCACCATGTTCCATATCCTCCTCACCCAGACGTATAAGAACGCGTGGGGGAAGGCTTCGTGCACCCGCCCACTCCACCCCCGTGGACAGTCCAACCAAAAGGCTGTCATTACTTTGAAATATTTTTAGTGGCCTTTTCCTTCCCTCCTATCCTCCTCCCAAACCACACCCGGGATAGCTTGTCAGTTCTCTCCCTCTTTTTATAATGACTTTTTAATAAAGAATATATGATTTTTAAACAATAGTGACTTTATTTCCTTAAGCAAGCTGTTATCGAAGGGGGATGGTGGGTTGCTTGCAGGGAATGAGTCAATCAGCAGTGGGGGTTCATCAAGGGGAAACAAACACAACAGTCACACTGTACCCTGGCCCGTGATGAAACTCGTTTTCAAAGCTTCTCTGATGCGCACCGCTTCCTGGTGTGCTCTTCTAATTGCCCTGGTGTCTGGCTGCACATAATCAGTGGCCAGGTGATTTGCCTCAGCCTCCCACCCCGCCATAAAGATCTCCCTCTTACTCTCACAGAGATTGTGAAACACACAGCAAGCAGCAATAACAATGGGGACACTGGTTTGGTTGAGGTCTGTGCGAGTCAGTAATGTGCACCAGCGCGCCTGTAAACAGCCAAATGCACATTCTACCACCATTCTGCACTTGCTCAGCCTGTAGTTGAACAGCTCCTGACTACTGTCCAGGCTGCCTGTGTATGGCTTCATGAGCCATGGCATCAAGGGGTAGGCTGGGTCACCCAGGATAACTACAGGCATTTCAACATCACCAACTGTTATTTTCTGGTCTGGGAAGTAAGTCCCTTGCTGCAGCCGTTTAAACAGAGTAGTGTTCCTGAAGACGCGAGCGTCATGAACCCTTCCTGGCCATCCCACGTGGATGTTGGTGAAATGTCCCTTGTGATCCACCAGTGCTTGCAGCACCATTGAAAAGTACCCCTTGCTGTTTACGTACTAGGTGCCCTGGTGCTCCGGTGCCAAGATAGGGATATGGGTTCCATCTATCGCCCCCCTACAGTTAGGGAATCCCATTGCAGCAAAGCCATCCACTATGACCTGCACGTTTCCCAGAGTCACAACCTTCCGTAGCAGCAGCTTAATGATTGCTTTGGCTACTTGCATCACAGCAGCCCCCACAGTAGATTTTCCCACTCCAAATTGATTCCTGACTGACCGGTAGCTGTCTGGCGTTGCAAGCTTCCAGAGGGCTATTGCCACTCGCTTCTCAACTGTGAGGGCTGTTCTCATCTTGGTATTATGGCGTTTCAGGGCAGGGGAAAGCAAGTCACAAAGTTCCATGAAAGTGCCCTTATGCATGCAAAAGTTTTGCAGCCACTGTGAATCATCCCAAACCTGCAAAACTATGCGGTCCCACCAGTCTGTGCTTGTTTCCTGGGCCCAAAATCAGCGTTCAATGACTAGAACCTGCCCCATTATCAGCAGGATCTCCAAAGCACAGGGGCCTGTGGTTTGAGAGAATTCTGTGTCCATGTCCTCATCACTCTCGTCACCGCTCTGCCGTAGCCGCCTCCTCCTCGCCTTGCTTTGCAGGTCCTGGTTCAGCACAGACTGCACGAGAATGCGCAAAGTGTTTACAATGTCCACGATTGCAGTCTTGATCTGAGCAGGGTCCATGCTTGCTGTGCTATGGCATTTGCACAGTTCACCCAGGAAAAAAGGCGCGGAACGGTTGTCTGCTGCTTTCACGGAGGGAGGGGTGAGGCTGTACCCAGAACCACCCGCGACAATGTTTTTTGCCCCATCAGGCACTGGGATCTCAAGAATTCCAAGGGGCTGAGGAGACTGCAGGAACTATGGGATAGCTATGGAATAGCTACCCACAGTGCAACGCTCCGGAAATCGACGCTAGCCTCGGTACATGGACGCACACCGCCGAATTAATGTGCTTAGTGTGGCCGCGTGCACTCGACTTTATACAATCTGTTTTACAAAACCGGTTTATGTAAAATCAGAATAATACCGTAGTGTAGACATACCCACAGATATGCAAGGGAGGAGGTTCTTTGTGCTCACTTCTTCAGCCCCACATCATCTGCCTACCTAATAAGCAGCCATGTACTATCTGGTCCTTAGTTAACAGCTTCCAGATCATTTGCAATGGTCACTGGAATAGAGAGAGATTGTAACATATGTCCTGGTGCTGCCATTTAAATTGCATCAGATACCCTTGTAGAGAATGTATTCTGTAGAAGCAAGAGTCTTAGAAATAGCTGAATAGGAAAATTTTATGTGGATAACAGTTTGGTATCCATTTCTGTGTTCCAACAGAGAACCATTTTTCAGAAGAGCTCAGCTACCATTGAGGCACTTCAGCATGAACTTGATTTTCAGAACTACTCAGCCCCCATTATGTGTTGAACTCGTTTCAAAATCTGGCCCTGAGTATGCTGAGCAGTTTTGAAAATATAGCCCATATATCTAACCTCTGTAGTCACAGCTTGCTGAAAGGCTGTTCCATAGGGAAATTACAGGAGATTTTGCTGAAAACTCTGTCTCCTGCTACTGAAATAATGAGCCAAGTGTATTTCACGAAATGCAACATCTCTCAGCACATTAGGAAAAATAAAAGAAATTAGTAAAAGAGTAAGAAACACAATTAAACCAGAGGCTGACTTCCAAATGTTAGTACAATAAACATTATGGGCCAGGTTCTGATCTCAGTTACAACAGTGACTGAAGTAACTCTACCAAAGTCAAAGGAATCTAGCTGAGACTAGAATCTGCCCTTATAGGTATGTATATATTGTCCAAAATGTGGCAGAACTGCCTAGGCAATCTTAATCTGTCTTTTAAAATTTTGCTGTATTTGAAAAAGAGGCTTTGATGACCTCTAACTCTGGAAACGTGTTGTTGTTAGAGTTGCTCATCATGTAGCATATATTCAACTTCAACTCTACTGGAGTTATTCCTGTAGAAAGGATCCTGGTTAGTGGAGCTACTTTTGAGCATCATATTTAAAAAGAAGAATGTATCACTAAACTGCACACCATGAAGCCACAGCAACTTAGGCAAAACTAAGAATAAACCTCATCACCAAACTGCTGCATCAGAGAAAATCTGCAGCGAGAGGTATTCAGAATTCAGGGCACAAACTCCAGAATCAGTCAGCCATTTGAGAGGGGTGGAGCAAGTATCAAACATTCACATTAGTTAGCGGACTATGCAGAATTGACAGGGACTGCCACCACTGGCTGAGGCACCTACACACATTTTTACTCTTAAATATTCTGTGTAGAATGTCTGTTGTCACTATACATACATCCCTTTGGGGAGGGGACAACATCAGCCTGCTCGAGCATAGTGACTCAGTTCTGCATTTGCTTCTCAGTTTCAATATTAGTTGCATAACTATGCCCAGTATAGGTCTGGTTCATTATGGATGTTCTTATTCTGGTAGGTACGAACAGGGCCATCCTTAGGATTTATGGGGCCCTACGCAGTATTATTAAACTGGTGCCACACAGCAGCCTGGGCTGGCAGCCTTGCATGAGGAGGGATGAGGCAGCAAAGGATACCAAGCTGCCCGGCCTGTCTCACAGCGGCAGAGAGTCACAGTTCCCCACAGAGACCCCCGTACCCTCTCCCTCACACAGAATGCACAGCACCAGCGCATTTGGCTCTGTGAATATGGCCCCTGCCTAAGGAGATTGCAGTGCACACTGGGTGTGTGAGAGCCAACCTGCTTTTACCTGTTGTCATGGGCAGTGGGTGAAGCTGCCGCTTGGGAGGCTAGCTCCCCAACCTACCTCTTTTGCCTGTGGCCCTGCCCATACTCCACTCCTGCTCTGCCCCAGGCCCTGTCCCCACTCTGCCCCTCCCCATGTCTCCCTCCTCTCTTCCCCACCCATCCCTGCTTATCCCCTTCCAGCCAAATCCCTGAACCCAAATGAAGCAAATGACATGAAAGAAATTGCAGAAGAGTGTTTTTTCAAAAGAAAATGGAGCACGTTTTCCACTGTATGTCAGATGGTGAAGACTGGACATGCAGAAGGTACCTAATTAAAAGCACTAAACTTGGGAATAAACAATGTCAGTCACAGGTATTTTGATATGCCCTGAAGTTTGTCAGAGATTTCTTTGCAAAAACTTTGTAGTAAGGGCCAGTCAGCTGTCCTGCTGAATACAACATTAAATATTGTGGAATACATGATGCAGCTCTTCTGTTTTACATTTTCTTATTCAGTATTTCTAAGCTGATTTTATATTTTAAATGTACTCTTAAGCCTTCATGAAGTAATCATTCTAGATGTCTACATATTTAACTCTCTGAAACAAAGACATCATTTTAAATTAATCAGTCACAGAGGTTTAGTGTGTTCATAACAATGTACATTGCTTTTAGAAAAAGGGAACACTAATCTACTTTGTGTAATCTCCATAACAATAGACATGTTTATGAAATTTCACTAACTTTAAAAAAATATGTTTCCAAAGATTTTAGGCATAACAAAGGCTTTATATCTTAGTAAGGTACTGATTTTGCTGGAGGGTTCTCTTAATACTAGTTAATCAAATAGTCAGAAGTAAAGAAAGGGAAACTCGTTTGTCCAGCTATCTGGAAGGAACAGGCTGTTGTCCCTTTAAGGGCTGTCTTCAACAGTGGGAGTGAAGGGAGAAAGCGATGGGCCGAAAGGACAGGAAGCAAGAACTTTGGAAGCAAGTTTTTTGTACTATAGTAATTCAAATGAAAATATTTCATTAGCAGATTGCTAAAGATTATAAAATCATATCTCTAAAAAAATCCTTGAATAGATTTTTAGATGCACAATCTGAGCATTCATCTTTAGTGTTAAATGCTTGGACCTTCAGACATACAGTTTTTTTAAAATAAATCCTTCAAAAGACCACCCAATCCTTCAAAAGACCACCCTTATCTAAAATATATAAGGGTGGTCTTTTGAAGGATTTATTTTAAAAAAACTGTATGTCTGAAGGTCCAAGCATTTAACACTAAAGATGAATGCTCAGATTGTGCATCTAAAAATCTATTCAAGGATTTTTTTAGAGATATGATTTTATAATCTTTAGCAATCTGCTAATGAAATATTTTTAAAGCAAATTTTAAACTAAGGTCCTGTAGACTAACATGTTCTGAGTAAATATTACAGTAATGCACAACTGTTTTTGTCAGTAAATTCAGAGACTGACAGCATATACCTGGGGGCTGGCAAATTCCTGTTAAATGGCTTCATTACCACTTGAATGGCTCTTTAACCCTTTCATTGTTGTGCTAATAGGTCTGGCAGGCTAGAAGGCTTTTTCACTTTTAATTAGATCCCCTCCAATAGAAGACTCATCAGGCTGTAGGAGCTAGCTGTGGGAGCCTGCAGGAAGGGTCAGAACAGGGATAGGAAGAGGTGGGGAATGTGGACCCTAAGACCCAGCAGTGCCCTAAATTTTCAGATGCCCTATGCCGTGCCATATGCCTAAGAACGGCCCTGGATATTAAATGTTTTCATAATCACAAACTGTTTGCTTTGGGTTTTCCTATTATTGAAAGGCAGACACAGGCCCACTGCTATGACTGACTTCAATATTTGTTTCCTGCTCGAGTGATATATGTCTATAGCAGTATTCTGAGAGCTGCATATTTTTCTGCCCATCCCATTTTTTTTTAATTTGTCATTTAAGGGTTGCACAGTACTTGTTCATGTTCTGTGATTTTAATGCAATTTATTTGATATATTCTTTCCTAGAATGAATACTATTTGGTATGTCTGTGATTCCCCTCAAAGGCTCCTCCTGCTCTGTTGCATCTGTGTTACATAGTCACCACTAGAACTGGTTAACTAATATTAAAAGGGATGCATGAATATTTTTATGAATAAAAGCAGACATTTTTTCTTGATATTATTTGAAGGGTTATAACATTGATTATTTGCATGTATTCAGACAGCCGCTTGTAAAAAGGGCTGTGAATTTCAAGTTTGCATGGATTTTAGCACCACTTATTATTAAGGCTACATTTTAGTCACAGGTATTTTTTGTAAAAGTCATGGACAGATCATGGTCAGTAAACAAAAATTCACAGCTTGTCACTTGTCCATGACTTTTACTATATACCTCTGATTAAAAATTGGGGGAGGGCAGCCTGGGTGCTAGGAAGTGGGGCAGGTGGTGGCGTGCGGCCCAGGACCCCTGCTGTTACTGGAGGGTTGCAGTGGTGGAGCTGGTAGACATGCTTCCTGCCTGGCTCCGCGCTTCCTTCCCGCCCCCCAGCAGCAACAGAGTTTGGGTGTGGGAGAGGGCAGGGGGTTGGGGCAGGTTGAAGTGGGTTCTGGGCAGTGCTTACCTGGGGGGGCTCCCCAGAAGCAGTGACATCCCCCTCACTCAGCTACTAGGTGGAGGCGTGGCCAGGTAGTGCTGTGCGCTGCTTCTGCCCAGAGCGCTGGCTTCGCAGTGCTCATTGGCTGGGAACCACAGCTAATGGGAACTGCCAGGGAGGTGCCTGCAGGTGGAGGCAGCACACAGAGCTGCCTGGCCATGCCTCAGCCTAGGAGCTGAGCAAGGGGGATGTCGCAGCTTCCAGGGAGCCCCCAGGTAAGCACCGCTCAAAGCCCACCTCATCCTATCCCGTGCCCCGACCCTCTTCCCCCCCTCTCTCTCCTCCTACTTGTTGAGAAGGAAGAGAGAATTTTTTTGTTACTTTTCTTTTTCTTTTCTCTTTCTCATTTGTTTGTGAGCTCCTTGTGTGGAAAACTTAGTCAAAGACTCTTAGATTTCCACAGGGTCCAAAACCAGAAGGGAGCACTGTGATCATCTAGTCTGACCTCTTGTGTAACATAGGCCATAGAACTTCCCCAAAATAATTCCTAAAGCAGATCTGTTACATTGGCATCGAGTTTCTAATCTGCCGCCGGGGGAAGAAGGGGGGGCTGCCCAGGCCCCACCCCCACCTTGCTTCTTTCCACCCCCACTCTGCCCCACCCCTTCCTGTCCCAGCCCCGCCCCTGGCCCACCCAGTTCCACCCCATCTCTCAAGCACTGCGCCCTCGCTCGTCCCCCACAGCGAAACAACTGATCTGCAGCAGGCTGTAGGTGCTGGGAGGGAGTGGGAGGCACTGATCTGAAGGGCCCACCAATGGGCATGAGGCGCTGGGGAGAAGGGGAGGTTCTGATAGGGGGGCTGCCGGTGGCTGCTGAGCACCCACCATTTTTTCCCTGTGGGTGCTCCAGAAAAACACTGGAAAAACATCCAAACTTGATTTTAAAATTGTCTAACTTAAACTTCCAGTTACTGGACTGTGTTATTTTTTTCTCTGCGCAGAGTGAAGAGCCCATAATCAAATATTTGTTCCCCATGCAGGTACTTACAGATTGTACTCAAGTCACCCATTCGCCTTCTCTTTGTTAGACTCAAGGAGCTCACTCCACTTAGCATATCATTATAAGGCATGTTTTCTAGTCCGTTAGTCATTTGTGTGGCTCTTCTATGAACCCTCTCCAATTTATCAACATCCTTCTTGCATTGTGGGCACCAGAATTGGACACAGATGAGTTTTGCATTTAGAGAAGAGTATTGCATTTACTTCTGAATGTGGTGAGGTCAGTGCTTATTCTTATCTCTTGTGGCGGCAAGTTCTCCAACCATCACAAGCCTTCCACTTTGGATGATTGTTTTATTATTCTAATGCAATGCTAGCTGCTTTGGGAGGCCCTGATTGTGGCAAAAAAGGTGATTTTTTTCCCCCCAGGTAGCTAGAGCCAGTCCTGTGGGAGAGTTTCTGTTAACATCAATGGACTTTGGATCTGGCCTTTAGTGCTTATGTCCTGATGCATGTGGGCTAACAAGTGTTATACATTTTACTCTCATTAACTAATTCTGAAGAAATTGCATTAGTCATCTCTAAGGAGGCACAATCAAAAATGTTGCTGTTGAAATATTTTCTAGTTATTTCTAAAGGCAAAGAAAAATCAAAATATTCATAACACTTCTTCCTTCTTAGTTTAAGCATATAGACTTCTATTTAAATGAATATGCTCTGTGCTTGCCTAACAATTATCACTTGAGATTCAATTCAGCAGAGATTCAGCACTGTTAACAAGTCAATACAAAATGTGCTATTTGTCACTGAACCTGCTGTCAGATTGCATGATGCTTCTTTACTTTGCCCAATCTGTTTGAGAAAGGTTCTCATGATTCTGTGTCAGGCAATATCAGGCTTATTCAAATAAATTTATGAAGATTAACAGTGAGATTGAAAGTGATCTGATGAGGGGCTTTTTGGTTATCATAAAGAGACTTATCGTGTAATACTTTCTGGATGGGATTAATTTGTCATTGAGTATCACTATATCATCTATGATAGCCTGTTGGCCTGAGTACATGATAGACATGGAACCTTCTTCAAAATGTTGATGACAACTGCAGTTTGGCACTGGGGGATATGATTCTGATAGTTTTGTATGGCGGATGCGGAAGAGATCACATAACTTGTGATCCATGCGAAGAACATAAAGGCACCATACTTCAGTTATCAGCACCTATTTGCTACTTCCCCAGGTATTATACTTGGCATAATTCTAGATCTGACACTATCCAACAACAGTTCAACAACAAATGAAAATTACTGGTGACCCACCATGCTTCAGGCAGATTTCATTGTCAATTTAAAATAATCTTTCTTGTGTTCCATAGGAAAGGTGCTCAGATACTACAGTGATAAGGAATAGGAGATGATGGCTTGATCCCGACAGATGCTGAGTACCTCTAATTCCCATTGAATTCGGTAAGAATTATGGGTTATCTACTCCTCTCAGAATTATGCTTTTAATACAGAACTAGATTGGTAAAGAAGGTAAGAAGAAAGAAATGAGTGGTTTTGGCTATGTGGACAGGGCCTAAGTCGGTCACTGGAGAACCACTAAGGTTTCCAGTGCAATTTTATGTTACCTTTAATTAAAACCTTAGGCAAATAATATTGGGAAGCCACTAGTATTAAACTTCAATGGGATTAATCGTGTGCTTAAAGCTAAGCATGTGCTTAAGTACTTGGCTGGACTGGAGACTAAAACAGGTTTCTCAGTATTTGTATTGTGACGGCCTGTACAGGACAGATACTCATTTATTCTGATCTGAGCAAACAAAGAAAGAGCTTCCTCATGAGATAATCAAAAGCTTTTATTTATTATTGCTGAGCAACCCAAATTAAACAGATAAATGTTAACATTTCCTTTAAACTTTGTGTATGAAATTGGTACATAGAAAGTCAGCTTTGGTGTATTAAAACATACCTAGGAAGTTGACAAAATCAGAGACAATATTGTGCGATTTTACATACCAGTTTCCATTTCATGTAGGCAGGGTAGTTTTCAGGGATGAGCACAGAGTTAGGAGTCAAGAACTCCTGATTTTTAACAGCAGTTCTGCTACTGACTTGCTGTTTAGCCTTACACAAGACACTTTTATCTCTCTGCCTTGTAATTCCCACCTATAACCTAAAGAGGATAATTTTTTAAAAACTTTTTGCATGGGTGTAGTGAACGTTACTTAATCAATATTCCTATAATGCTTTGAACATTTAAAGGTCATTATATAAATTATTGTTCTTATGCTCTATTGAGATCAGAGGCTTCCATGTGACGGAGCCACGTTTGACCGATACTCAGTTAGTTTTGCCCAATAGATTCAGCAACAACTTTTATCTTTCAAATCTGCCTCTTATCTGAGAGATCTTTGAGCTCCTGTCTATCCCACAGTGCCCCCAAAGTCACGGTTCCATGAAGTGTGGTGATCAGTGTTTGTTGAGCTCCCTTTTCCCAGCGGCTGCTGATAGCCGCTGCTGATAGCAGCTGCTACCACTGCTAAGTCTCTCTTTTCTGGAGGATACTGGCCTGTCTTCAATAGCACTAGCCCCCGGAAGTTCTATGGAGGGTTCCAGCCCACTTGTTGATCTTGGGAAAGGTGGAGGTGGGGCTGCTAGGGCCACTGGAATTATCAGTGTTACCTGGATTACACTACTGTAATTCTTGATTTAAAGGGAGCTTGTGATGACATGGTGTCCAAAATGAAGAATATAAAAAAGGTACATGTTACTTCTATTAAGTGCCTTACACTGCCACCACCACCCCCTTAAATTTCACATACCTTTTAACTCCTTCTTTCTTACTTGTAAGAGAGACGAGGTGTTTCACTGGAACAACTTCTGTGGGTGAAAGAGACATGTTTTTGAGCTACACAGAGCTCTTCTTCATCTCTTATTTACCTGTAAGGCACTTAATGCATTCTGATGGAACTTTCATCATCAAATGCCAAATCTACAAAAGGAAAAAGCCAAGATCTTCTTACAGAGTTGCATTACAAATCTGATGTTTGCATACAAACAGCTAGTCAGGTGGCTAAATTGACCTTGTGCCTCTCCTTAAAAGTTGGCCTCAGAATTCCCTGGTCAGCCTCTGAAATCAGAACCAACATGTTGATTTGTTTATCTGAAATGCAAGCTAAAATTTCTGAGGGAGGGCTTATATCAGCTGTGGAACTCACATGCTCTTTGGTGCTCTGCTTCCAGCAATTGCCTGCTGCTTCAGGAAAAGATGGAAAAACCCACTATAATACATATAATGCTGCACATCGGAAAATAATTCCTTCCAGACTTCAGATACATCCAGTTTATACCAAGAAGCATGAGATATTAATATCATTGTCATTATCTAAATTATCCTAGTTATAAATGGCATTAGTGATCATAAAATCTTGCACTTAAAAAAAATCCAAACTTAGTAATTGTTTTAACAAAGCCCATTCAATATTTGTTAAACAGAAACATAAAGATAGCTTGGTCAGCAGGATTTGACTTCAAGGCTTCTGAATTTGTGAATAGTTGACTATCATGGGGTTGGTCATTACTGAGCCTCCTAAAAAATACCTTTACGAGACAGGTATTTTAAAAGTTATGTAACTATAAATGGCTGCAGTGCTGATGCACACCAAACCTTTTCAGCTATTCAGCAGTGCCCCAAGTGCACTGTAACTCAGAGACAAGCACTGAAAGTGCTTGAGCTTCTAGGCCCTGTAGCCTCTACCTCTGGCCACTGGCTCTGTGTACCCAAGAATTCCCTTCCTGCCAGGGCCGGCTCTAGGCACCAGCCTTCCAAGCATGTGCTTGGGCGGCACTTTCTAAGGGGCGGCAAAACCCACCCCACCTCCCTTTTATTTAATTTATTTATTTATTTATTTATTTATTGCTTGGAGTGGCACAGCCCACTCGGGCGGGGAAACGCTGCACCACCCTGGGGAGACTAAGACCGGCAGCGGCAGTAGGACTCCTTCTCCCTCCCTGCATCCCAGGCCCTGCTTCCCTCTCTCCCCAGCTCCTCACATACTCTGGGAGCCCCTCTTGCAGCTGCAGCCCGGGCTCGGCTCCCCCTCCCTCCTTGGCTCTTCACACACTCTGGGAGCCCATCTCGCCGCTGCCATAGCCCGCACTCGGCTCCAGGGCCTGGGCTGCGGCAGCGAGAGGGGCTCCCAGAGTGTGTGAGGAGCCAGGGAGAGAGGGAAGCGGGGTCCCCTGGAGCCAAGCACAGGTGTATGAGGAGGTGAGCAGCTGGTTGGGTTCGTCAGTGCTGAGCAGGTAGCCCTGCAATCGGAGAGCCTCGCCTTCCTACCCGCCGGGGGTAGGCCAGGGCAAGGTGAGGCTGAAGAGCAGCAGGTCCAGGGGTGTCTCCAGGTCCTTGGCCGCCAGCATGTCGAGGTTGAGGGCAGTGAGCAAGAACTGCTCCACCTCGGCCACCAGCAGTGCCCCAAAGCCCAGGGAGTGGGACGTGTTCTCCGCGCCGCCCCGCAGCCGCACGACCACCTGGAAGTACTCCCACTCAGCGCCGCCCAGCAGCTCCACCCGCATGGGGACGGAGTTGCGGCTGGGCCAGGGCTCAGCCGCCATGTGTTAGTAGCGGATCTGACGTTTGAGGGTGGGGAGCCTAGTGCTGGGGAAGCAGGGAGTGTGTGGAGGGGGAAGAGAGAGCTCAGAGCTGCGGTGGTGGGGCACTGGTGGGCGGCGGGGAGCCCAGGGCTGGGGTAGGCGAAGGAGCCAAAAAAATTTTTGCTTGGGGCGGCAAAAAGCCTAGAGCCAGCCCTGCTTCCTGCTTCTCTCTGCTCAGTCTTCTAGCTGCAAGGCCCTTCCTACTTCGCATAACTGCTGCATAGATCTGAATCTGGTAGCAATGTCTGCCAGTCACAGTTAGTCCAGGTCTGGCTTGCCAGCTCCTGCTGCAGTCTGCACCACTTCCTCTTTGCCTCATGGTTGCTTCCGTCTTGCCATGCTACTGCTGCCTTCCCCCTAGTGTGTAGTTTCCCATTCAGCATCACCATCCCAGTTATAAGGTGAGGTTTTGGCAATTGGATGGCTTAGAGGATTGGTAATTGGAAACTAGAGAGAGTTATAAACAAAACAGAATATTTTGACTTATATAATGTCATAATGTCATGTCCTATTGTATGACGAGATGACACACCATGCCACATTCTGCACTGCTACTTTTGGCATATCAAACTAATGCAAACATAATCAAAATATTGCAAAAATAAAAAATAAAAGTTAAAACAAAAATGACATGTTGAAATGAAATTTCAAAAATTTTACAGAACAAAATTTTCTGAACAATTTTTGTAGAATTTTTGTTTTGTAGGAAATTTCAACATTTGTTTTCATTCCAGTTCAGCACAAAAACAAATGTCAAAACATCAGAGTTTCCCATTAAATGGAAATTCTGAGTTTTGACTAGCTCTATTCATAACCAGTTGCAGAAGGGGAAGCAAAAGGCAGTTGGGCAGGGGGCACCTATTAACTCTACGTCTAGCCATGCTGCTGATTCAAACACTTCTGTTTAAAATCACAAAGTATAACACAGTTCTTTTTCGCAATCAAATACATACTTTCTTATTAACACAGTTGCCCTTTCGGGGCACAAATCAGAGCCTTGAGGGCCATAAGTAGGTGACCAGATGTCCCAATTTAATAGGGACAGTCCCGATATTTGGGGCTTTTTCTTATATAGGTGCCAATTACTCCTCCCCCTCCCTGATTTTTCACAGTGGTTCCCAAACTGGGGTTCGTGAACCCTTGGGAGTTCACAAAATGTTACAGGGGGTTCTTGGGAAAAAAATCCCTAATGGCAGACAGAACTTTCCCTAGGGACCCCATGGGCAGCATGGGGCCAGCAGCCCAGAGCCCCTGGACTTCCAAGAGCTAAGCAGGTCAAAGCAAGCATATCTATCACACTGAGGAGATTTAAACTTCAAGACTCCTTATCAGAAATGGAAAGGGAGGTAGATATTTTTTGCTGTTTTTAAAATTAAATAGGCAGCTAGTATTGTTTTTAAAATTATGATGAAGAACAAGCTTAAGCTTTGTTGTAACGTGCGTTGTTTGCCTTGACTGCTCAAGACCTGAATCCTTGTGTAGGAGGAACTCTTTGAGTTGGCTTCTTCATGTTGTTTCACATCTGATATTCCTTGATGAAACATAGGAGCCATGTCCTATAACAGGCTTATTCAAAGTGATACAAGCTATGAAAGTGAGATCTTGAAAGAGTGTTGCCATTTTCATAATGTAATAAAAATATACTGTAACGATAAATAATAATTAATAATAAATAGTGTGTAATAAGCATGTCATAAAAACAAATTTTATATTTCTAAGATCACTGCTTTTATAATTTATGCTCAAGTAAATGAGAAAATCCCTGGAAATATTCATTTTTAGGAGGGGGTGCATAAGACTTGACATTTTAGTGAAAAGGGTTCACAGGTTGTTAAAGTTTGGGAACCAGTGCCCTAGCCATAAATGGCCACTGGGCCAAAGAGCAGACATCAGTTCCATATATATTTAAGCAAGAGTAATCCAATTTGCATTTTCATATTTTATTCTTGCTTTGTTGGTTAGTACTGCAGATCTGTCAAACCTTAACAATCGATGAACAAAATTTGTATGCCACCTATTTTTGCTGAAAACCTTTTTTCTCCATAATTCAAGTGGAAGCAGTCATTCCTCCATCATCCAAACCACTTCCAAAAAAACCTCTTCAAAGTCTTTTGCCTCTTAAGAGAAGTATTAAAACCCAGTGTATTTGTTCTGCAGACTTATTCCTACTGAGTTTGTGATCTTGTCATCTGTCTATAAAAGACTCATTTTCAAGGAGAATGAAAAATGGATCTCTTCTGTTATGAGAGACTCACCTCTGTATGCCTCATTGGTACTTTCAGCTATCATGACAGTGGCTACCTAGCAACCATGTCTTTCAATTCTAGACAGCTTTATTTAAAAATATATCTCTCTCTCTACCAGTGTGTAGTGGGGAAGATGCCTTAAAATATTAATTTACTTGGCTGTGATAAGCTAAAGCATCTCCTTTTTGAGAAATTAAAAAAAAAATCAACAGTGTGGAGAAACACAAAAAAGGCTTATTTGTTATCCGTATAGGAGTTCCTGTTTACGTTCAAGGTACTGCCCTACTGTACCTCAGACTGCAAGATACAAAAATTGTAACCTGTTGCAAAAAGCCTACAGAACATTAAGATGTACAAACATAAATCCCTTCAACACTAACAAAAACAGCACTTATAACAATTCAGACCCTTGCTAGTAGGTGGTCTTTATACTTATGCTACAGAAGGAATTGCTGTTACTCCTTGAACGTCACTGCTTATAACACCTACTTTTTTGCCCAGAAGGCTGGTTGACGCTTTGCTCTAAACAGAGGAATTAGTTGTGCTTGGTGTCCAGATACAAAAAGCAACTAATGGTAGCAAGCAGGACAAAGACAAAGGAACCTGACTTAAACCTGAATTACATTAAACTTGTCAAGTTTTTTCCCTCTATGACAAGCAAAATTAAAAAGAGGATATATATATTATATATATATTGCACAGAGCTTATCTGACGTCTCCCTTTTTCCACGCTACATGGAACAATACCTAATGAAGAAGAAAATCTATTCCTCTTCATATTTACATTGGCACAGTTGCAGTAATTCATGGGAGAATATAACTCTTCAAAAAATGTTTAATATGGTTTTACATTTAACCACAGCACCATGGTGTTCTGAATGTAGGCCTCTTTCAGTAGTTTTTTCCCAAACGTTCAGACCAATTCCTCCATTGCATCTTTTTTCACTTGATTCACAAGAATTATCAGGAATACAGAAAGTTCAGATAAGGAGTTCATGTTATGACATTATTCAGAACTCTTTCGTTGGTAGTTGTCTTCCTCTGTCTCTCATTTACAATTGGCTCACTGTAGTAGTTGTGTCCTACATAGTATGGTATGATTGTCCATAGGACTGACTAATTTTTTACTTCAGTAGTTGTAGGATCAGACAGTTACTGACTGCTAGTTTTCCTTTAACTCACCAAAGACCTGATATGAAGAGATAATGAGCATCCATAACTTCTTTTATAGGTAATGGTAGCCCACATCTCTCAGAATTAGGTTTTAGTTGTCTTCAGGTGTCACATATTTCTGCCCAAATCTATAGAACAGCACAGATTGATTAGTTATTATTTAATTTTTTATTCTCATGCTCTTATGTGATCATGCTTTTATTATCATGGGTCTCTGCCCCAAAGAGCTTGCAATCAAAGTATAAGATAAGAGACAAGAGATGGCTACAGAGAGATGGGTGAGTACAGGGAAACAATGAGCAGCCTACCAATGTCTGTTTTTTGTAGGCATCACACCAAAAGAAAGTTTTAAGGAGGGATTTGAAGGAAGATGAGTTAGTTTTGTGGATGCTTACAAGGAGCAGCATGGGAAAAAGTATGAAGGTGCTTGTTTACAAACTTAACAAGTGGGTGAGGGGTGCTGGTATCATGGATTGATCAGAGGTGGGAGTCAATCTTTGGATACTGAATGAAAGAGGATAGGTAGAATAGGTAAAGGTGGTGAAGGGCCTTGAAAGTGAAGACGGGAAGCTTATGTCTGATGTGAAAGAGGGAGGGGAGGCAGTGGAGCGATGCAAAAAAGAAGGGTGACATGGTCAAAGTGACAAGCTAGAAATAGTATCAGAGGGGTAGCCGTGAGTCTGGATCTGTTAAAAGTGACAAAGAGTCCTGTGGCACCTTATAGACTAACAGAAGTATTGGAGCATAAGCTTTCATGGGTGAACACACACTTGGTCAGACCATGGAAATGTGCATGCAATATATTATAGTCATATGCATATATTTGTATCTATTTCTCTACTTTAGTGGTTCCCAAACTTGTTTCGCCACTTGTGCAGGGAAAGCCCCTGGCAGGCCAGGCCAGTTTGTTTACCTGCCACATCTGCAGGTTTGGCCGATCATGGCTTCCTGTGGCCGCGGTTCGCTGCTCCAGGCCAATGGGAGCTGCTGGAAGTGGTGAGCAGTACGTCCCTCGGCCCGCGCCACTTTCAGCAGCTCCCATTGGCCTGGAGCAGCGAACCGCGGACAGTGGGAGCCACAATTGGCTGAACTGTGGAAGCGGCAGGTAAACAAAACAGCCCGGCCCGCCAGGGGCTTTTCCTGCACAAGCGGAGGAACAAGTTTGGGAACCACTGCTCTACTTATATGGTTCCGGTCCCAGTAGTATCTGAGCACCCCACAAACATTAATGAATTTATCTTCACACCACCTCTGTGAAGCAGGGAACTATTATTATCAGTGAAATTGGGATGGGGAGATGAGGTGACTTGCCCAAAGTCACACAGGAAGTCTCTGTCGGAGCTAGGAATTGAATACAGTCCCAGTCCAATGCTGTAACCACAATAAAATCCTTCCAGTCAGGCTCCTTTAAAACTGAATTAACATGAGTTTTCATGCTCCTAAACTACTATAGGGTAATTTCTAAATCTTTTCTGTATCTATTCTATATTGCAGATCCTACTCTCTCATGACAAGGAAAGCATAATAAGTGGGAAGATTAAATTTTTATGACCTTGAATTTATAGACCATAGTACTAGAATTCTTTCCAAAGAGATCATATATAAAAGAAAATATTGAATTCTGACAAAATGGCTAAACATGCTCATGAGGCATGTTGAATAGAAAGGCAGTTTTCATTAATATACATGTATTATCTGTGGTAATTTTGGTAATTATCATTATTTTAAGAAAATTTATATTTCCTAACCATTAAAAATACAAAACCACACACTTCCTGTCTACATAACAATAAAAGGGTGCATATCACTGTCATTGTCATTTTGGCATGAATAGTTCCAGTTGACATTAAGACAAGTCATAATCCATGGAAACAGACATCCCAAATTCCCATTTATACCATGTGGATTAAACCCTGCAGCCAACAGAAGGGTTGTGGAAGGCACCAGAGGAAGAAAAACTGGTGAAGTTCAACTGCATATGGTGAGTGTCGTAGGCCACCAGGGGATTCTGCTCCATTTATGACCACAGCACAGTGGTCTCACAGTAGTAGGTCTCATAACACCACCATGCAGGGGCTTTTTGAAGATGGAGCCAGATTGAGGGAGCTGTAGAGGAATAGACCTGTAACAGATTGTTTTGACCAATACACCAGTGTGTCAGGGGCCACAAGTGTTGCAGATGTTACTGCAGCCCTAATAGAAGCTCTGAATCCACAGAGAAATTTTGCTGGAGACCTGAATTGGTTGTGGAAATATTCCCCTTGACACTGCTTAATACCCATATGCAATGCCTGAATAAATGGACTTTACACAGCTGTCAGGATTTGACCCCTTATTAGTGAGGTTGAAAGAGAAACATCCCATAGGCAAATAAAACAAAGAATTACCAATAGAAAAACAACAGCATGGAAGCAGACAGAATAATAGACAAGACAGGCACATTCAAGCAAATGACTAAATGTATGTCAGAAATGTTACAAGAGCATCATATAACATATAGAGGATTGCTGAGTACAGGTGTGTGAGTATCCTAAGTGTAGTGAGTGGGCAACACTTCTGAATATCAGGCCACTTTGTTTAGCAGTTTGAATATGGATTTAGGAATCTAACTTTAGGCTTCCAGGCTTGAAAATGTTGGACAATATAACTAAGTAAAAATGTATGATCAGGCATGTGTCATTTATTGCACTCTCAATAAGTAACTACAGTAATTACTCTAGTTAAACTATAGATGCAAAATGCAATTAAAGATAAATCTTATTTTAGCAATGTTGTACTTTTAATGGGGCAGAATGAAATTAGTATGATTTAGTCAAGATTTTTGTTTAACAAAACGCACTTAGTGAGTTAAATTCATCTCTGGTGTAAGCCCACAAAAAACAGTGGAAGTATACCAGGGATGAATTAGGGATGATCCCTGGATGAATTTGGCTCAATTTATCTAATGGTTACTGCAGGGAACAAGAAACCTGATCTAGAGGTGCCTTGATCCTTGCAGCTCCCTGGCCCAGATCCTCAAAGGAATTTAGGGTCCTTATTTCCATTGTGGAAAATACCTTCGAGGATCTGGGCCCCAATCATACTAAGCACTCAAATTTGAAAAATTAAACTCTCCTTATCTCAGTTTTCCCATCTGTAAAATGAGGATAAAAACATGTCTACCTCCCAAGAGTGCTGAGGCTTAATCAAAGTTTGAAAGACTTCATGATCCCTGAAGGAATTATAATTATCATTCATTAGAATTGAAGATTAATCTTTGATTCTAAGGAGATTTGATCCATTACTATTTTTATTACATCTAATGAGCTTCAATTTGATTTATTTTCATTGTCTGTAATTTTGAAGTAACAGGAAAAGGTCATATTAGGGGCTCTAAGGTGTCTTCCTGGTATCAAGGATTCTATTAAGTACGTTGAACTGATGTAAATCTATTAGTTTATCCAAGGAGTATAATCGTATACTTTAGTCTTCAACGGAAAGCAGCAACTACCTCTGTTAATTACTGTTTCATTGCTAGTACCCCAGAGCAAGCACAGTTAGATGTTCAATGTTCCAAAGTAATTGGTAATGACTTAGTTAGAACCAATACAACACATTTATACTAACTACAAAGGTTAATTGGCAAAACTGAAAATAAGTGTAAGAATTTAGCAATTATCCAGCACTGAAACAAAAAATAACAAATAACAAAAAGCTGAATCCTATTTACAAGCCAGCATGAATGTTTGTAAAAATAATAAATATGTATTTAAGTGCTGCTTAAGTAGATACCTAATATATCAATAACAAGAAAGTATTATCTATGAGTCACCATCCAAATTCAATATATGTACAGGAAAATAAACCTTAAAAAAATGAGAACCAACTGTTAAAAGACCCCCATTCTGCATTGCAGATGTGGGTCATCATAACCACATTGTAGTAAATATTAAAGCAAAAAATATTCCAGAGAGAATTCATAGTAAATAGCAGTAGTAGTGATTTCCTAATTTCCATTGTCAGTGTCTACTAATATTTACTCTCTAGTGGACAGTTCCTTGGGGCAATTTTGGTAGTGTATGCAAAGAAAGTTTTTGTTTATTTTTACAGCAACATTAAAGCTAGTAAGATACTAACTAGAAAACCAAGAAAGAAACAGTTAAAGATGGAAATATTGGAATGGCTAGTCTGGTGAATATGGAAAGGCAGAGGATACTGATGGGCTAATATCATTGGCAATGTCTGGTTATGGTGTCTGATAATATAGTTAGAATTACCATATTTTCTAAATAAAAAAGGGATACTTTTGTACTGCCATTCATATTCAAGATAAAATGTATACTTATTTTAAAAAATGTGCTGATGCTATTGCTGTGACACAGTTCTTGGAGTGGTTACATTTTTTCCAGTAATTTACTCATTTAATGAGTTTGTCTTGAATCACCGAACAAGTGCAACTGACATTACTCTGAGCAAGAGAACAACTTGGACAGCATGTATACTCATTCCATTTTTCCTTTCAGTCCAAATGCTGTTCACTACACTGAAATTGCCCCACTGAACAACCTGTTCCTTGTGAATACAGAGCAAATTCTACTTGATATAGCAGTATGTCTTGAATTACATTTTGTAGTTATAAAAAAAATTGATTAAATGACAGCCTAGGACATTTCATGTTTCCTGAAAGAAGTCCCTGGCACACCAAGATATCATGTGAAAAACTGGGTCTGTCCCAGATAGTCATATTAAATATAGTACTAAAAACCATTTTAGATATTTCATTAATTTCTTCTGGCATGTAGCATTACTAGTAGTAGAGAGGATAAGTGACATACTGTCAAAGCTAATTCCCCACTCTGGCACTTCTAGTGAAGAAGGTGAGAGCCTGCAAGAATTCTAAAAATTAATACTGGCCACTCCAGGCTTGTATTAAACTCCCAATGTTACAGCTTTTCTCTGACCTGAGATTGGTAGATGCTGCTACCACCCAAGTGCAGAACCTCTTTGAGAGCCCAGGAAGGCACACTTGGGAATTCCTTCCTGTAGGGTACCCTCAAACCCTTTCACTCCACCTCCAGGGAAGAGCTGAGAACGAAGAAGGGAAAAAAAGGAAATTAGCTGTTGCCACCAGCTAATTAAACAACGTGCACAAACCCCTTAAGACACAAATATCCAATTCTGTTCTTAAAAAAGGTAAATTTTATTAATAAAAAAAAAGAAACTATATCTGGCAACTCAGGCTATTGCTAGATTTTAAAAGATCTACTACAAGGATTAAGTACCAATAATAGCTTTCTTGAGATCCAGCTTAAAGGTTACAAACAAAACAAAAGCACCTAGGGTTAGCACAGAGGAATCCACAAGCCATAACAAAATAAAAGGGATAAACCCAATCGCTTCTTCCTAGACACTTCCTGATCTACTTACATATCTGGGGTTTTCAATGAGTAGTTTCTAGGTATGATACTGATCATTTTTTCATACCTGGCCCAAGCGTCTTACAACATAGCTGCTCCCCTGTCCACCTCTCCCCAGGAGAACAGACAGACAGAGAAAAGGGGAGTCTTTTCAATTTTAAAAAGTTCTAGCCTTCCGATTGGCTCTTTTGGCCAGGTGCCCACTCACTTCCTTTTACCTATGCAGAGCAGTGAGACTTTTTAACCCTTTACAGGTAGAGCAATTATAGAACAACTACTAAGAGGGATTTTATAGCTCCTGGCTGGCTGGGTGTCCATAAAAGTGAGTCCTCCCCCCTCCCCCTTCATTTATCACACGAATAAAGCTTTTGGCAGAGCTGGGAAGAGAATTCAGGCTCCAATATTGTCCTGCAACACCAACACTTTTGAAATCTCAGTTTTGAATCAGTTATGGAGACATATTCTGCCAGAAACCTGATAAACTGCAGGTGTAATGGTATCAAAAACAGCCTGCTAAATTTGCTAAGAGATTTGCCACCAATTTGAACAGCATAAAAATATCCACAAATTGTTTATTTTCCTATACTTCAAATGTTGTATTTTTCCCACACTAAGGAGGAAGCTTCTTAACAAAAAAAAAAAAAAAAAAAAAAAGACTGTATTTATTAAAACTGTGCATAGCTACAGTGAATTTAGTGGCAATATTGTACCTTCATAAATGAAGTTGCTTCCCTTTGGCAGCTGGTCTGATAACTGTTTTTGGCACTATGCGTAAACAAAAACAAGTAAGGACCACACTTCTAGAGTAACTTCGTGATAGGGTGGGATAATTCATATCGTTTGTCATTTTCAGCAGGGCAAATGTTTCTAAACCTTATTCCTAACTCTCCTCTGACTTAAACCAGTTTTATACCAGTACAGTTTCAAGGGAGTTACTCATAATGATGTAAATCATGAATGAGATTAGAAGCTGGTTCATTGATTGGAAAAACCTTTTAATGGCCACGTATTTAGGAGTGCATCATCCAAAATTAAGTTAGGGGAGAAGGGAAATTTACAACACTCATAAAACTATTCCTGGCAATCAATGATTAGATCAGGGGTGGCCAACCTGTGGCTCCAGAGCCACATGCAACTCTTCAAAAAAAAATATGCAGGTCTTGCTAGGAGCTGACTCTGGGGGAAAATGGTAAGTGCTCAGCACCCACCAGCAACCCTATCAGCCCCTACTCCCTGCTCCAGCTCCTCCCACCCACCAATGGCTCCCTGATCAGTGCCTCCTCCTCCCTCGCCTAGCGCCTCTCGCCCACCACGATCAGCTGTTTCATGGTGTTCAAAAGGCTCTGGGGGGCGGGGGGAGAAGGGCAAAGGAGTGAGAATGCGGTGTGCAGCCTCGACCTTCCCTCCCACAGCACCTTCTCCTCCCTCTCTGTGCCTCCCCCCGTCACAATCAGCTGTTCTGCAATGCACAGGAGGACACAGCTCACTCGGGGGAGGGGGCAGGAAGAGGCAGGGCTGATGAGGACTTGGAAAAATGGGTGGAGTGAGGCAGAGCCAGGGGTCCAGCATCCGCTGGCCAACACCGGTGTCTCCTTGAATAAAGCACACAGTGACTAGCTGGTGTGGAAATTTTTAATCAAAATTTCTCTTACACCATCTAACAATGGAAGGCAAGAGCAAACAGGAAATAAAATGTACAGATGAAAATTGAGGCTTCCAACAGGAGTGGGAGAATGAGTACTTTTTCGTTGAACGTAATGGTAAGGCCATGTGTCTTCTTTGCCAGACGTGTATCTCTCAGTTCAAATCTTCAGACTTGCAGCATCATTTTGCTTCTAGCAGTGCACATATGGATCAAGAATTCCCACAAGGTTCTGAACTCCACATTTAAAAACTGAAAACTTTGAAAAAACAAACAGATGTAGAAGTCCAGTTCTTCACCAGATTTGCCAACTGATCACAGACTGTAATGTTAGCCTCCTATTATGTGGCCTGGGACATAGCCCGTGCAAAAAAGCCCTACTCTGAAGTAGAGCTTATAAAAACGTGCCTCACTGATGTGATTTCAATCCTGTTACCAGAGAATGAGAATCTACAGAAGAAAATTTCTGGCCTGCAGCTTTCACACTACATAATAGAACGCAGAATCTCCAACCTGAACAGTGACATTGAATCGCAACTGCACTCGCAACTTCAGCAGTTTGAGTATTTGAGCATCGCTTTGGATGAGTCGTGCCATGCACAGGATAAACCTCAATTATCTGTATTTGTCCGCACTGTGTCTGATGACTGTGTTGTAAGGAAAGAACTCCTCAATATCATGTCACTAAAGGACAGAATTCATGGATGAGATCTAAAGGAAGTGTTGATGTTTGTAGTTGCAAAAAGCCATTTGCCTTTACAGAAGCTCACTGCCATTGCAATGGACTGGGCTCCGTCCTCTGGGGATCTGCGAATGGATTAGTAGGACTTTGTAAATCTGATGAGAGCATTCCCGAATTTTGGACGTTTCACTGTATTATTCATCGGGAGCAACTGGTATCTACAAATCTCAGATTTGATCATGTCGTGAAACCTGTCTTGCACATTGTGAAATTCATTCTCTCATATGCACTCAATCACAGACAATTTCAAAATCTAATTGAAGAACTGGATGAAGACAACTCCCCTGCCAATTTGCCATTTCACTGCGCAGTTCGATGGCTATCTAGAGGTAAAGTTATTTCCTGTTTTTTTGAGCTCCTGGAGCCAGTAAAATTGTTTACAGAGGAGAAGCACAGAATACTCCCCAAGCTTACAAATCCTGGATGGGTTCTAGACTTGGCATTTCTTGCAGACATGCTACTGCATTTGCATAAACTAAACATGGGCTTACAAGGAAAATTCCAGTTGCTGGCTGATCTAGTGCAAGGCCTTTTTGCATTCATTAACAAACTGCTGTTGTTTCACAGACAAATGCTTGAGGGAGAGCTGACACACTTTCCCTCAATGTCACAACTTCAAGCCAGATCAAAAAAAGATGCAGCAGAAACCCTAAAACAGAGCACAACTAGATATGCGAGCATGATTAAAGATCTTAAGGACAGTTTTGAGGAAAGATTCCAAGATTTGCAGCAGAAAAGACCTCAAATCATATTTCTGATTGACCCTTAGTGCTGAAGCCGATTGTCTGAAGCCTCCTTTAGTCACTGATGAAGTGACATCCCAGAGGGAAATAATAGAACTTTTGGAAGATGACAGATTGAAATCTGTTCAGAAGACAGAGGGGACCCTTACTTTCCGGAAATCTATACCAAACGATAAATACTCCAACATCAGAGGTGCAGCTGTAGAATTAATCTTGATGTTTGCCTCGACCTATCTTTGTGAGTCTGTTTTCTCAACACTCAAACATGTTAAATCCAAGCACCGATCCATTTTGACAGCCACTTAAGAAAACTGCTGTGTGTGAGCACAACTGAACACAAACTAAACTTCAAGGGCATTGTTGAAAGCAAAGATTGCCAGAAGCCCCACAAAGTAAAAGGTTAAATTATTATTACAGTCAACTATATAGATTATCAACTTATATAATGATTATGTTTATGCATACACACACACACACATATATACATTACATATTACTGTGGCTCTTTGGCATTGTACATTGGTAAATTCTGGCTCCTTCTCAGGCTCAGGTTGGCCATCCTGGATTAGATTTATACTCTGTCATGTGAACTGTAAGAGTCCCTTCCTTTTTGATGTCATTCTATAGGGATTCAGTTACCCCCACTCATTACATATACATAGACCAGACAGACTCACACAGCAAAAACAAGATATAGTACAATAATCTTTAATAATCACAAACACAAAAATATATGTGTGAGCCTTTATTAGGCATTTTTACCTGAAATAGTAGAAGTTCTGTTTGTTTAAAAGTGAAGATTAGAAAAAGTGGTGTCAGTCAAATAAATCTGTTCTCCCAAAGATCAAGCACTATAGCCATCCATGTGCTTTGCTCTGATTAATTTTATATTAAATAATATTTGTTTTGAAATTTTCAGCAGTGTTTAAAAGGAGGGTTAATTTTCTCATGAGCATGTGCTGAAAAGTGTCCTTGTGCATTCAATCAACTGACTTCACAATCCCTAGTGGTACTCTTCTGAAACTGTTACAGAATGTATTGGTTGCATATTTCATTTGTTTCTGGAAAAAGTAATTAGCTGAGTGCTTAATTAATTATAAGTGATTTTTCCTTCATGAATCATGGTCAGCTGACTGAAGGCTTGATGGCAGTCAGTAATAATTGATTAATACATTTATCAGGATAACTACAGTGAACTTGGAAAACAAGGTGACAGGCACCTTGGAAATACCTAATGGCCTGGTGTAAATCAGAGACTTCCACTGAAATTAATGGGACTATTTTGATCTCACCAGTTGAGAAAGCAGGCCAATGTATTTAGATATAGTTCTAAAACGTAGAAGTCCCATGGACAAATTTTGCCTTAAGCTAAGCAAGCACACTTACTTTAACAAGGTAGTGCATCAGGACAATAATTTGCCCTTTAATTTTGACAAATTCACATTTCTGGAATAAACTTAATTTTAAAAAGACCTAAAATGCCTGAAATGTTTTTAAAATACATAAAGTTTTGCACTTCTAAGGCTTCTTTTATCCAAGCATCTCAAACTATTTCATAAAGGTTTCTATTTCTATTCTGTTTCATTATACTTATTTTTATAAGGAGGAGGAAACTGAGGCATAGAGATTAAGTAAATAGTGCAAGGTCCCACTAGTTAGTGGGAGGAGTGGGAACAGAAATTTGGTCTCGTGACACCCAGTACCCTGTCCTGTACTTACCAACAACTTCAAACAAGAATGTATTTAGAAGAATGTATAAATTTGTGTTAGTAGTTCTGCTAGTGTCCAAGGAAAATTGTATCTTTCTGCATCAAACTTCCTTATTGGGATTCAGCTCCCTCAGAAGGCTCTTTCCCACCTTAGCATTCTCTGCATTTTCAGAAGGTTTAGATACTCCAATGATGGATACTAATAAATGTTGCGATAGATAGTCAAGCTTAACAACACAGGGAATGGGAAAGGGAAATAGGGCTATGGAGTAATTGACATGATTGAGACTCAGCAACAGCACAGTCAACCACAATCCCACTTAGTCTACACACTACACTCTCCAATACATTCACACCCAAAATGTATTCATTCCATATTCTGCACTCTCCTGCTCATTCATTCTATACTCACTTCCCACTTCTACACTTATTCAATACTTATCCATGATGGGGTCCCCAGGGTACAACCTAGAACTGTGGTACCACTGTGCCCTATTAACTCTCCAGTCTGGGCTGTCTCTCACAATGCTTTGATAGTGACAAGCAGCAAACCCTTCCAGGTGCTGTAATCACGTAGCCCAACAGCATGTGGAGCCCTTCATCCAGCTAAGTTGTGTGACTGCTCCCTGAGACACTCACGAATCACACAGAGAGGCACCAGCAAATCTCCCACAACCCCAGCCTTCCACTCCAGAACTGTTTCATCTTGCCCTGGTCAGAAGCCTGACCAGTGTAAGTTCATTACCCAGTCCACTCCTCCCTTGATGTGGAGAGGACACACTCCAGCCTTTGTAAACTGAGTTGAGATTTCCCAAGCACTTCAACCAAAACACACTGTTATAGGTAAAATATAAAACAGATTTAACAACTACAGACGATTGATTATAAATGGTAGGCACAAAAGATCAAAGATAGTACCAAAGAAAATAAAAGATAAGCGCATAGTCTAAATCTTAAGCCTTATTAGACTAAGCAGTATTTGGATCAAGCAATTTTTCTCACCCCACTGGATGTTGCAGTTCTTAATACATAGACTTCCCTTGTAAGCCTGGGACCAGTCTCCTCATTTCAAGTCTATTTCTGTCCAGCATACTTGTTGCTTCCAGCATAGATGGAGGAGGAAAAAGGCAAAACCATGATGCCACTGTCCCATATTTTATATTCTCAGTAGGGTATGTCTACATCTACAATTTTGCAGCGCTGGTTGTTACAGCTGTATTAGTACAGCTGTATAGGGCCAGCGCTGCAGAGTGGCCACACTTACAGCAACCAGCGCTGCAAGTGGTGTTAGATGTGGCCACACTGCAGCGCTGTTGGGCGGCTTCAAGGGGGGTTCGGGGAACGCGAGAGCAAACCGGGGAAGGAGACCAGCTTTGCCGCGGTTTGCTTTCGCGTTCCCCGAACCCCCCTGCAAACCACAGGGAAGGAGACTTGCTTGCACGGGGGTTCGGGGAACGCAAGAGCAAACCTCAGGGAAGGAGACCTGCTTGCACGGGGGTTCGGGGAACGCGAGAGCAAACCGGGGAAGGAGACCTGCTTGATTACCAGAGGCTTCCTCAAGTATGCTGGGATACCTGCTTATTCCACGGAGGTCAAGAAAAGCGCTGGTAAGTGTCTACACTTGATTACCAGCGCTGGATCACCAGCGCTGGATCCTCTACACCCGAGACAAAACGGGAGTACGGCCAGCGCTGCAAACAGGGAGTTGCAGCGCTGGTGATGCCCTGCAGATGTGTACACCTCTTAAGTTGCAGCGATGTAACCCCCTCACCAGCGCTGCAACTTTGTGATGTAGACAAGCCCAATATGTGCCTGGAAGACACTAGTCCAGGCATGCCTGTGGGACTTGATGAGTTACAGGGTTGACAATCCCCATTGTGTGGTGCTTGTGCAACTGTCATTGAATTGTAAATCCCTTGTTTACTATTCCTCCTGCTGGCAATGGCTGATGATGATTGTTCAATGCCTACCCAGTCGCCTCCTTTGTTGTTGTCACTGGACAGCTAGCAACGTGCAACTCTCAAACTCACAACATATTTCAATAACAAGCATACAGCAAAATTGCATAACTTCATAGGCACTAATGATATACATATTTTGACAGAACAATGGGTTTCAGCATATCATGACCTTTTCTATGACATCTTACATGTCATGCTTTGTATGAATATCACAGCCATATATGAATGATGAATATTGGGGTTACAGTGTGCTGCTTTGAGGTACAGTGTGTTACACTCACACAGTTGATACTAATTCTTTCCCACATGCTACAGGCAACTTTTATCCATTTCCCACTTGCACCCACTCCCCTGTATTTTAACACACCTACATCCACTCACATTAATTTTTTTTCTCCACTCCTCCACATCACTCACTATCTGACTCTCCATACACTTATTTCACACCAAGTTCCACATTCCACATCTAGTTTTGCACTATCCATGCTTCCACACTTATCCATTCACCCCCTACTCCACTCTCATTCACATGCTCCCCCATATTCTTCCCACGACTACATAGTTATTCAATCTACCTCAGGTATCCTCACAGCTCACTCATTCCACACACACTCTTCCATATCCATTCATATTGAGTACACACACTAACCATACTACACACTCAGGCTTGATCCAAAACTCGTGCACTCCAGTTATTCAGTCCTCAGACACAACTTCATACCTGTTTTTCCCACACTCATTTGATCGGCACTCATTCATTCCACAAGCACACCCAGTCAATCCAAATTCACACCTACATATCTGCCATCAATCAGAGATAAGATGAGAAAAGAAATTTCATTAACCCTTCCCAGCATCTACTGGGGAAGTGGAAATGAAGGAGATGGTCACCAATAGGCCTTACTTCCATAAGCAGAACTCTCAAAAGTTGGGTACAGGACTATTCTTTCATTCAAGTAAATTTGCCCCTGTGCAGAGGGCCAGCACAAGTCCTATGCACTACTTAAATACCATATAGGTCCTATTTGAAGGCTCTACGTGGGATTTAAATGGTATATAGGCCTTGTGCTGGTCCTCTGTATTGAGTCCATTTCACCCTCAAAGCTCAGACTGCATGGTGTGTTGGGCTTTGGATCAGGCCCAGAACGAAGCACTCCATTACAACGAAGGCAATTACTTTTAATAAACGACTATCCATTTAGAAATAATTACTTTAATTATTTTATTTTTTAAAACATTTTCAAAACAAGTATTTAAATTTAATTTAATTTCCATCCAAAAAGCTAGTTATTTTTATTTTGTGTTGGCAGTCTGAAATTGCACTGCATGCAGCTTTCCTCTCCTTTCCTAATAAGCTATCTATAAATAAATGTTGCACACCTGCCTCCTCCCTGTATACCATCCAACTGATTCTAAGAACCAAACATGTATGTAGTCATCTGTTAAAAGCTTTACTAAAGCCTAGGCAGGAAACATCATATGCACTGCTTTTTTGTCAATTGCCTATTTACTTCCTCAGTCAAAGAATTTAGATTGCTCTAGCATGCTCTACATCTTTGTGAAACATTTTGCCAAGCAATTATAATGTAAAAAATCCATTTCCTCATTCTGTACTTTGTGGCAGTTTGCAGACTTTTACTTGAGCCTGAAGTTGCACCAACTGCACTAACTTCCTGATTATTTTCCTTTTGAAAGGGGAAGGTAACATGAGTAACCTTCCAGTCCTCTGCAATTATTCTTGATACCAGGGACAGGCTCACTATGCACACCAACATTTGGAACAACTGAAGGTCAGTTATGACATAATCCTAGAACCACATTCCAATGTTTGTGAAGATACCACACCTGTTAATCAAGGATAATCTAGAATTACACAACCAAGTTCTGCTACGTGTTAAAGATCTGCAACCCTAGTTACTCTGAAGTTGTATACACATTACTGCTTGCAGATGTTGACGCAGCAGGTGTGTATTAGCATTGCTCCTTTAAAGTCAGTGGAGCTATGGTGATTTACACCATGTAAAGATCTGACCCATGATTAAGGCAACATTTATGTCACGTAGGTCATGGAATCTGTGACTTCCCAAGACCTCTGTGACATTCACTGCTTCAGCACTAGGGGCTGCGGGACTCTGGAGCTGGTAGCCAGCAGGGCCCTAGCAGGGTTTTGATGAAGGGGGCCCCCCTGCAATGTTCCAGTGACAGGTGACAGATTACTGAGGGGGCCCTTCTTAGGGTTCCAGCAACGGGCAACAGCCTCGCGTGGGGGGGGGTGGGGACGCCTCAGGTGAGTGGCTAGGGGTGTCCTGTTTTCCCTTTGGGAAACATGGTCACCCTGCAGCTCCCAACTGCAGTGGGAAGAGGGGGAACCCCACAGCTCCCAGACACCACAGTGGCAGGGGAAACCATGGAACCACAGCAGCAAAAGTCACAGACAGGTCCCAGCTTCTGTGAATTTTTGTTTATTGCCTGTGACCTGTCCGTGACTCTTACTAAAAATAACTATGACAAAATCTTAGCCTCACTCATGATGTGTATTTGCACAGATTCTTTGTGCCTCTCAAAAGATGGAAAAATTTAACTATTTAGTTCTTTTCTCATTTCTAAACCTATTGTGAACATCAATATCCTTATCAAACAACACCATATTTTGCACACCATGTTGGGTATTTGCATTTAGAAGTTAGCACACCCAAGTGTCCACACTTACATTTGAATGTGATCCATACTATACCTATATGGGACCCCCCCCCTTAGTCTCATGTACTTTAAGGCAGTAAAAATGGGCCTTAAAGTGAGTGTAATGTAACTTACACCCACTTTAAGGCATCTTGACATGACCACAATGATGTAAAGAGGTCTTAATAAAAATGAGAATCTGGTCTGTAAAGTGGATATAGAACCTAACCCAGAGTCCATTGAAGTCAATGGAAAAGTTCCATTGACTAGAATGAAGCTGTTGATGACAACCTTATAGAATCATAGAATCATAGAACTGGAAGGGATCTTGAGATGTCATCTAGCCCAGTCCTCTGCACTTACGGCAGGACTAAGTGTTATCTAGACCAGGGGTCGGCAACCTTTCAGATGTGGTGTTCCAAGTCTTCATTTATTCACTCTGATTTAAGGTTTCGCGTACCAGTAATACATTTTAACATTTTTAGAAGATCTCTTTCTATAAGTCTATAATATATAACTAAACTATTGTTGTATGTAAAGTAAATAAGGTTTTTAAAATGTTTAAGAAGCTTCATTTAAAATTAAATTAAAAATGCAGAGCCCCTCGGATTGGTGATGAGGACCCAGGCAGTGTGAGTGCCACTGAAAATCAGCTTGTGTGCCGCCTTTGGCACACGTGCCATAGGTTGCCTACCCCTGATATAGAACATCCCTTACAGGTGTTTGTCCAACCTACTCTTAAAAATATCCAATGATGGAGATTCTACAACCTCCCTAGGCAATTTATTCTAGTGCTTAACTACTCTGACAGTTAGGAAGTTTTTCCTAATTTCCAACATAAACCGCCCTTGCTGCAATTTAAGCCCATTGCTTCTTGTCCTATCCTCAGAGGTTCAGGAGAACAGTTTTTCTCCCTCCTTCTTGTAACAACTTTTTATGTACTTGAAAACTGTTATGTTTCCTCTCAGTCTTCTGTTCTCCAGACTAAATAAACCCAATTTTTTCAAACTTCTCTCTTAGGTCTTGCTTTCAAGACCTTTAATCATTTTTGTTGCTCTTCTCTGGACTTTCTCCAATTTGTCCACATCTTTCCTGAAATGTGGCACCCAGACCTGGATACAATACTCCAGTTGAGGCCTTATTAGTGTGGAGTAGAGCAGAAGAATTACTTATTGTGTCTTGCTTACAATACTCCTGCTAATACATCCCAAAATGATGTTCACTTTTTTTGCAACAATGTTATGCTGTTGACTCATATTTAGCTTGTCATCCACTGTGACCCCCAGATCCCTTTCCACAGTACTCCTTCCTAGGCAGTCATTTCCCATTTTGTATATGTGCAACTGATTGTTCTTTCCTAAGTGGAGTACTTTGCATTTGTCCTTACTGAGTTTCATCCTTTTTACTTCAGTTTGTCCAGATCATTTTGAATTTTAATCCTATTCTCCAAAGCACTTGCAACCCCTCCCAGTTGGTATCATCCGCAAACTCCCTATGCCATAACCTAAATCGTTGATGAAGATATTGAACAGAACCAGACCCAGAACCGATCCCTGCGGAGCCCCACTCATTATGCCCTTCCAGCATGACTGAGAACCACTGATAACTACTCTCTGGGAATGATTTTCCAACCAGTTATTTCTTATAGTAGCTCCATCTAGGTTGTATTACCCTAGTTTTTTTATGAGAAGGTCATGCGAGACAGTATCAAAAGCCTTATTAAAGTCAAGATATACCACATCTACACTCCCTCCCCTATCCACAAGGCTTGTTACCCTGTCAAAGAAACCTATCAGGTTGGTTTGACATGATTTTTTCTTGACAAATCCATGATGACTGTTACTTATCACTTCATTATCTTCTAGGTGTTTGCAAACTGATTTCTTAATTATTTGCTCCATTATCTTTCCGGGTACAGAAGTTAAGCTGACCTGTCTGTAATTCCCCAGGTTGTCCTTATTTCCCTTTTTATAGATGGGCACTATATTTGCCCTTTTCCAGTCTTCTGGAATGTCTGCCATCTTCCATGACTTTTCAAAGATAATTGCTAATGGCTCAGATATCTCCTCAATCAGCCCCTTGATTATTCTAGGATGCATTTCATCAGGTTCTGGTGATTTGAAGACATATAACTTGTCTAAGTAATTTTTGACTTGTTCGTTCCCTATTTTAGACTCTGATTCTACCTTATTTTCAGTGGCATTCACTGTGTTAGATGTCTAATCACCACCAACCTTCTTGGTGAAAACTGAAACAAAGAAGTCATTAAGCACCTCTGCCACTTCCACATTTTCTGTTACTGTCTTTTCCCCCTCATTGAGTAATGGGCCTACTCTGTCTTTGGTCTTCCTCTTGCTTCTAATGTGTTTATTTACTAGCATTTCGAGTTCTTCCTGCTTAGTCCCCATACTTATAGACTCATAGACTCTAGGACTGGAAGGGACCTCGAGAGGTCATCGAGTCCAGTCCCCTGCCCTCATGGCAGGACCAAATACTGTCTAGACCATCCCTAAGAGACATTTATACTTCTTGCATTAGTATACAGACATCTAAGATACTGATTTGATTCTTCCCCCCCCCCAGTTCTGTCTTGTCTCTCCCTTATTTCTGCTATAACTGCCCATGCTCCCCCAGATTCCAACCCTTCTCCCAGGTCTCCATGTTTTTGACTTACCTGTGGGCTTTGGTCACCTGCCCCTGTATTATTTGTTTTGTAGTAGCACTTGGTAACCCCTATAATGGACCAGGACCCTTGGACTGTACAAATACCTAACAAAAAGAATGTCCCTGCCCCAAGAGCTTACCATCTAACTATAATCTTAGCAGACAATGACAAAGTGAATGGTCATGATAATTTTGTCAAAGCTAGAATTGGTGCTACAGCTCCTGAAATACGAGTCACAAGAGCAGTTGGGGACATTACATATACCTATTCAGTAGTGACTCAGTGTAGTTAGGAGCTTTTGAAGCAATTAAACAGTTGCACCCACAAGGAAAAGAAATTAGTAGTAGTATAAATGTTGCTAATACTGTTGAAATAATGGAATTTTTACCATGTCAGTGAACAACAGTTTCATTACCCTTCAGTCTGCACTAAATATTGCTCAGTCTAGTACTAGGACAAAACTCCTGTTAAAGCCAATGAGGAAGTAATGAAGATCCATAGTATGTTGTAAATAAGGAAAGTTTTCATATAGGGTTACTTTCATCTTATATTTACAGATATTTCAGCCATGCACTGAAGAATACAGTGTAAGGTAGTTAAGCAGATATACATTACACTGAATTATTTTTTCAGCTGACCCATATACATTCCATTCATATTAGTGAGATACTTTAAATGCAGGTGGTCACTTTTTTGTGTGTGAAAATAAGGGGAAATATCTGATTTAAGTTCCTGTAATTCTTGAGCTGGAACCCTAGAAAGGAATCCTTTGAACTAGATGCAATGGCCCCTTATTGTGTTTTTGTTTACAGAACAATCATATTATTAAAAAAAAACCTGACTTAATCATACACCGTCATTATGGAAAGGGTACTATGAAAGGATTTCAGACTTACTTTATGTCAGTGTAACTCTATTGACTTCCACAGGTTTATGCCAGTTTGCACCATCCAGGGGTAAAACCAGTTGGTGTGTGAGAGGTGCAGTTTTATTAATATTTTCAAGATTTCTCCATTCCAAGGATTTCTTAAAAGTCTACACCTTTTCAAGAAACATTTGAGAGTTCTATACATTATCTTTAAAATGTCCAGACATGTCCCTTGAAAGAGATTTGACTACTTATAAATTAAGACAGTAGTCAATCAACTAATGGGATTTAATCCAACTAGCAAACGGTCTTTGAAAGTGTTGGAGAAAAAAGACACAATAAATTAGGAACATTTTTTTAATGAGTAGAAAATGATTTTTGATCCATTTCCAACTCATTAAAGCCTTTCTCATCCTACCTAAATCCCAGCCAGAATACCTTAATAGCCTTTAGAGTCACAATTGAATTGACTTTGGAATTAAACTTGTAACAGTCAAAAGTAACATACTTTTGATGACATAGGAAATGATAAGGGTAATATTTCATCTTCTAATGTCTAACACTTAAAAGTACTATTAACTTTATATTTGAATAAAAAATATTTTAGGACAGAAAATATTTACATTTAAAACATAATAACTGTAGATTTCTTGAATTGATGTAATCTTTACTTTTACATGAGAAATATGCATTAACAATATAAATTGCTTTAACATAACTGACTATAAGACTTTACCAAGAGTGTTAAAAATGTTTTTATCCTCAGTCAGAGCTTTCACACACATAGATATGAAGGTTAGTCTTGTTTCTTATCTGAAAGAAATATATGTACTGTTTTTATCATGTGTGTATGCATGAATGTATACACAGAATTAGAAAAACAATTATAATTGCTTTTACCAAGTATAGTATGAATTCTTGTTTTTTCATATTGTGCTTTGTTACACTCTAAGAATAAACTTTCATGGGTACTTAGGAAAAAAATGAGTTTCGGTAAGATTCTTTCCTTTGGCTGAACTATGTTAAAATTATTTTAAACTTCTTTACTGCATTACCATCCTTATGTGATTTTCCAAAAACCAGACTGAATCCAAATCCATGATTTGATTCTGAACAGATATACCAGGGCAAAATTCTGCAGTTGATTTCCATGGATTTCAGCATTTGATGTCAAGTATCTACAGTTTCAATAACTACAGACATGCCTACAAATAAATTGTCTGGCAGATTTCTGTTATAACATAAGAACATAAGAACAGCATACTGGGTCAGACCAGAAGTCCATCTAGCCCAACATCCTGTCTACCGACAGTGGCCAATGTCTGGTGCCCCAGAGGGAATGAACAGAGCAGGTAATCAAGTGATCTGTCCCCTGTCATCCATTCCCAGCTTCTGGCAAATAGAAGTTAAGAATACCATCCCTGTCCATCCTGGCTAATAGCCATTCATGGACTTATCCTCCATGAATTTATCTAGCTCTTTTTTGAACCCTGTTATAGTCGTGGCCTTCACAACATCCTCAGGCATAGAGTTCCACAGGTTGACTGGGCATTGTGTGAAGAAATATTTCCTTTTGTTTGTTTTAAACCTACTGCCTATTAATTTTATTTTGTGACCCCTAGTTCTTGTGTTATGAGAAGGTGCAAATAACACTTCCTTATTTACTTACTCCACACCAGTCATGATTTTATAGACTTTAATCATATCCCCCCTTAGTCATCTCTTTTCCAAGCTGCAAAGTCTCAATCTTATTAATCTCTCCTCATACGGAAGCCTTTCCATACCCCTAATCATCTTTATTGCCGTTTTCTATACCTTTTCCAATTCCAATATATCTTTTTTGAGACGGGGCAATCACATCTGCACGCAGTATTCAAGATGTGGGCATACTATGGATGTATATAAAGGCAATACGATATTTTCTGTCAGTATCTTTCCCCTTTTTAATCATTCCCAACATTCTGTTAGCTTTTTTGAGTGCCACTGCACATTGAGTGGATATTTTCAGATAACTATCCACAATGACGCAAACATCTCTCTCTTGAGTGAAAACAGCTGATTTAGATCCCATCATTTTATATGCATAAGGGGTTATAGTTTCCAATGTGCATTACTTTGCATTTATCAACATTGAATTTCATCTGCTATTTTGTTGCCCAGTGGAGTGACCAGACAGCAAATGTGAAAAATCGGGACAGAGAGTGGGGGGTAATAGGAGCCTATATAAGAAAAAGACCCCAAAATGTCCCTGTAAAATCAGGACATCTGGTCACCCTATTTCCCATTCACCCAATTTTGTGAGATCCCTTTGTAGCTCTTTGCATCCATCTGTTCCTGGTGACTTATTACTGTTTAATTTATCAGTTTGTTCCAAAGCCTGTTCTAATGACACCTCAATCTGGGACAGTTCCTCAGATTTGTCACCTAAAAAGAATGGCTCAGGTTTGGGAATCTCCCTAACATCTTCAGCTGTGAAGACCAATACAGAAAATCCATTTAGTTTCTCTGCAATGGCCTTATCGCCCTTGAGTGCTCCGTTAGCATCCCAATCATCCAGTGACCCCACTGGTTGCTTAACAGGCTTCCTGCTTCTGATGTACTTAAAAAAATGTTGATATTACTTTTTGAGTCTGGCTAGCTGTTCTTGAAATTCTTTTTGGCCTTCCTAATTATATTTTTACACTTCATTTCCCAGAGTCTGTGCTCCTTTCTATTTTCCTCACTGGGGCCTTGGCTACACTAGCGCTTTACAGCGCTGCAACTTTCTCGCTCAGGGGTGTGAAAAAACACCCCCCTGAGCGCAGCAAGTTACAGCGCTGTAAAGCGCCACTGTAAACAGTGCCCCAGCGCTGGGAGCGTGGTTCCCAGCGCTGTAAGCTAATCTCCACGGGAAGGTGGAGTACCTGCAGTGCTGAGAGAGCTCTCTCCCAGCGCTGACGCCGTGACCACACTTCAAAGCGCTGCTGTGGGAGCGATCCCGCGGCAGGGCTGTACAGCTGCAAGTGTAGCCATACCCTAGGATTTAACTTAGACTTTTAAAAGGATGCCTTTTTGCCTCTCACTGCTTCTTTTACTTTGTTATTTAGCCACAGTGGCACTTTTTTGGTTCTCTTATTATGTTTTTTAAATTTGGGGGATGCATTTGTGTTGAGCCTCTTATAGAGAGAATTTTCTCCGTCATAAAGATAATATGCTGATCTTTGTACCTCAGGGAGCTTTTATCTTTAAATAACAATAACATAGACAACCTGGCATAAGATATTAGTGTTTTGTACTTTCTCTAAAAAAATCACTGATTTCCTGTTTGATCAAGAATTGTATTTTCAAAGTGCTGTCAGAGCAAATTTCCACTTATTCAGATTTTTTTTCTATTTTCTGTTCTACACAATCCCTATGATATGTGAGTGCCTGCATTGCTTCTTTTGCTTTCTGCCTTTGGTACACATGATAAAGACATTTAGGGAGATAATAAAAATAAAACAGAAGTTATTTCCTTATTGCCAATACCTCTCTAAATCAAATATTTATTCTTCTCTTCTTTTGTACAGTGTTTGGGCCTGATCCTAGAATTATTTTCTCATATAGGTAGTCCCATTGAGCATTGTTGGCAGCTACGATGATTACCAAGTGGCTAAGGGTTTGCAGGAACAACTCCTTACTCTTCCTTAGACAAATTCCAGGACCATTATCCTATAATGTGTGTAGTGTTCAAATATCAGGAACATAAAAAATCATAAGACTGGCTTAAAATCATGAAGTTTTTTCAAAAAGTCATACACTTTGTTCTTTTTATTTGCCTTCTACTTTCTGGGTCTTTAGGGTGCACTCAGATCAAGTTTTCCAGCTTTTCTGTTCAACTATGAGGGCTAGAAACGTATTACTCTTTTAAATGAAAGCTGAGAGACATACATAATCGCAGGTCTCCGGGAAGATGGTCTTTAAGAAAAACCAACTATCAGGAGATTTGGAATAAAACCACAGGACTTGGAAATAGTGTATTGGCACATAGGTAGTCCCCTGTGCCTGTATGGAGCCCCACTGAAGTTAATGAGGCTCCTTGGAGGTCTGCTCATATGCCATGCAATATCAAGGTCTTGCATTCTACAAGACTTGAAATTGATTCCATCCTCCACTCTCTCTCCACATCTATTTATTTTAAAACTTCTATTTTTACACAAGGGGTCATAAACATTCAATAGCAGAAGAAGAAAGCCAATATATTTCACACAGCAAATACTCATCAATTGTGCAATGTCACCAAAGAGCATTAGGTACAGTAAAGTCACCTACAGCTGTAAGTGCCCCATTATTCATTCTTACTCAAACCATCAAAAGGTTTCTTCTATACTCAAATCAGCCATATGGCCCTTAGACGAGGACTCTAAAGAGTTTAAACAGGTTCTTCATTACTGATCCTGATTGCAGTGAGTAATTTAAGTGTCCATGGGGTATCAAAGATATAATGATACAAGGCATACACACCAAAAAAATGGGAATGCTTTTTGAGCCTAACACCAAATGAACACTGGCAAAGTGTCTGAAGAATTGTTTCCTCCAATCCCTGAAAGACATTTCTTTCATATCCTGTTTTTGTTTCTAGCCTTCAATGTGACTGTCCCTTCAAACCAAACAGAGTAGTATAATGTCTGTGGGGGAGGGGATGGCTTTAAAATCAAGGAACCTCCACAATATATTACAATTCATTGCAATGAAACACTCAAAGAAAACCCGTAACTTCCTGCAGTCATCAGAGTAAAATCTTGTAGAACTTGCAGTTTTGGAGCATCAGTACTGATTGAGGAGAAGAGTGACCTAGGCTGCTTGGGGAGCTTTCTTTGGTTGATAGCTTGTGGCTAGCCTGGTTAGGTATATTTAAATATTTAATTTTGTCTACCCTGGTAAAAATATGAGCCAGATGAAGAGGTCAGTGCAGGATTTGTACTAGAGAGGAAGCATGTCCACTAAGGACTGTACTCGTTTGTTTCAGTTTTGATCAGTTAGAACAAAAACACATGGCTGCTCCACCCAACCTAACAATCCCAACGTCCCTGGGCTAGGTCCACAAAATGGCAACTAAACGCTAGTTGCCTTGCTCACTAGTGGAATTACAACCCCCAGACTCCCTATGCATTGTGTAGGGAGAGTTAAACACCTAAGAAAAGACTCACAGACCCAAGCAAGCTGAACAGGGAGCCACCTAAATTAGTCAGTAGGAAATGTCAAGGAGAGGTAGTTAGGCACCTAACTGTGGGATAGAAGGCAGTGCCTCCCTCCGCTTTGGATTCTCAGCTGTGAACCCTCTTCTAGCATTTAGATGCCTATGCCAAGTAAACCCTTTCTCAGGCCTGGTCTACACTACGTGTTTAAACCGAATTTAGCAGCATTAAACCAATTTAACCCTGCACCCATCCGCACAACGAAGCCTCCGATATATATATCAATATAAAGGGCTCTTTAAACCGGTTTCTGTACTTCTCCCCAATGAGAGGAGTAGCGCTGAAATCAGTATTGCCATGACAGATTAGGGTTAGTGTGGCCACAAATTGACGGTATTGGCCTCCGGGCGGTATTCCACAGTGCACCATTGTGACCGCTCTGGAAAGCAATCTGAACTCAGATGCACTGGCCAGGTAGACAGGAAAAGCCCCTCGAACTTTTGAATTTCATTTCCTGTTTGCTCAGCGTGGAGCTCTGATCAGCACGGGTGGCGATGCAGTCCCAAATCCAAAAAGAGCTCCAGCATGGACCGTATGGGAGATACTGGATCTGATCGCTGTATGGGGAGACAAATCTGTTCTATCAGAGCTCTGTTACAGAAGAAGAAATGACAAAGCATTTGAAAAAATCTCCAGGCTATGATAGACAGAGGCCACAGCACAGTGCTGTGTGACAAGCGTAACGGAAAGCCAAATAATCAAATGGACGCTCATGGAAGGAGGGAGGGGGTACTAAGGACTCCAGCTATCCCACAGTCCCCGCAGTCTTCGAAAAGTATTTGCATTCTTGGCTGAGCTCCCAATGCCTGAAGAGTCAAAAACATTTTCCCGGGTGTTACAGGGTATATGTCGTCAATTTACACCGTTCCTCCCAACCCGAAAGAAAAGGGGAAAAAAAACGTTTCTCACCTTTTTTCAATGTCACCCTATGTCTACTGCATGCTGCTGGTAGACAGAGTGCTGCAGCACTGAACACTAGCATCCCCTTGCCAATGGCAGATGGTACAATATGACTGCTATCCATCGTCGTCATCAGCCCGTGAGTGCTCCTGGCTGGCCTTGGTGAGATCGGCCGGGAGCGCCAGGGTAAAAATGGGAATGACTCCCGGTCATCCCTGGCAGATGGTACAGAATGGCTAGTAACCATCTTCATCATAGCAACTGGAGGCTGAGCTCTATCAGCACCCCCCTTTCATATCTAAAGAAAAGATTCTGTACTGCCTGGACTATCATAGCAGTGGGAGGCTTCCTGCCCCTCATTTTATCTCACTAAAAAGTCAGTGTTTCTTATTCCTGCATTCTTTATTACTTCATCACACAAATGGAGGGACACTGCCACGGTAGCCCAGGAGGATTGGGGGAAGAGGGAAGCAATGGGTGAGGTTGTTGCAGGGGCACCCCCTAGAATGGCATGCAGCTCATCATTTCTGTGGGATCTCTGGGGCTCTGACATGGAGTGGCTGTGCTCTCTGGTTCTCCAGTACACTTGCCCCATATTCTAGTCATTCCCATTTTTGTCCATGCGCCCTGGCCGACCTCAGCGAGGCCAGTCAGGAGCACCCATGACAGCAGCAGACGGTACAGAACGACTGATAACTGTCATCTCATCGCCAATTTACAATGGCATGGCAGACAGTGCAATAGGGATGGTAACCATCTCTGCTACCTTGCAAAGGCAAATGAATGCTGCTCTGTAGCACTGCAGTACCGCGTCTGTCAGCAGCATCCAGTACACATATGGTGACAGTGACAAAAGGCAAAACGGGCTCTATGGTTGCTATGCTATGGTATCTGCCAGGGCAATCCAGGGAAAAAGGGCGCAAAATGATTGTCTGCTATTGCTTTCACGGAGGAAGGATTGAGTGATGACATTTACCCAGAATCACCCGCGGCACTGTTTTTGCATTGGGATCTCAACCCAGAATTCCAATGGGCGGAGGAGACTGCGGGAACTATGGGATAGCTACAGAATAGCTACCCACAGTGCAACGCTCCGGAAATCGACGCTAGCCTCGGTACATGGACACACACCGCCGAATTAATGTGCTTAGTGTGGCCACGTGCACTCGACTTTATACAATCTGTTTTACAAAACCGGTTTATGTAAAATCGGAATAATCCCATAGTGTAGGCATACCCACAGAAAGCAGAGAAAGACAGAGATACTCCCAATAGTCTGGTGGTTAGGGCACTCTCCTGAAATGTAGTCGACCTGTTTTCAAATCCTCATTTTATTCAAAGTTTCCGTGGCAGAGATTGAGAGAGACTCATCCCAAAAATGAGCACTTCATTGCTAGCCAGCCACATTTTGCCCCAGATGCCGCTTTTTAGGTAGAGCTCATTACAATTATCTAATCACTAGGTGACAAAGGTATGGATGATGATTATGAGGTTAGCCTCTGAAAGGAGAGGAATACAAAATATCTGTCTTGGCCACTGCTCCTGCCTGATTTAAAATCAGGAGAGGAGCTGAAAGAGACCCCAAACTGCACACTTGTGTAACAAATGATGTGTATACATCCTCACTGAAATCTTCCAGTTCCTTCCTCCAACCTACCAACATCACTTCAGATTTAACTGCAATAAGTCTTAGCCAGTTAGCTCTCATCCATGCCCCACTTCACATAGTGTGTATGGATAATGTTTATGTATTTACATATATATTTTGGATGGGTATATGTACCTGAAATTGAAAATTAATTAAAAATACTAACATTTGTAATTTGTGACTCTGAGAAGGGGCATAGCAGTCTTGAAGGGTAAGCCCCACCAAGCCAGGTAGTGTTGAGGTTTTGTAGTTAAATTCCTGAAAGTGTGTTCACAGTCATCTCAAAGAGGCACTCCCAGCTGTGAAGTGATCACATGCAGCTGAGCCTAGGGAGGCTGAGAATGTTAAAATGAGGTGGAGCTGCTCTCAGGGGTAACTTGGGGGGTTATTTAGAAGCATGAATACGGTGCTCTTGAGAGAGGATGTCTGACCTGCTTGTGTTTACAAGTAATTTTTAGTGTTTAAGGATTTAAACTAACTGAAGGGAATGTGGTTATTGGTGTTCTTCTGATTACACAAGAAAGAGCTATTTGTCTAAACTGGGCCTTCTGTGAAGTTACATGCTAGGAGTGAAATTCATGCTATACACAGAGCCAGCACGAGATCTATTTGCCATTTGTTTTAAGGGCTTCAGCTGTCTGCTGCAGGAGTGAACTTCCACTGTAGGTGCACATCGTAGGCTCTGCCGCAGTATTTTTAATATGAACTAATAAATCCATATATTACAAATACAAGAGGATTTGTGTTATAACTCTTATGTGAGTTATCATCACATCACCAGTATGTATGTCCACTGACTTTCTGCTCCCTATTCCATGGCTCTTATTTTATTTTATTTTAATATTTTTTTGCCTCACTCTTTTTGCTATTCTAGCCCCATTTCAACAATTTGAAAGGCTCTCTTTTGTATTGTTTTATATAATCACCTACCTAATATTACTTCACCTTAGCATTCACTGTATTCTCTGCCATGTTCTTTTTACGGCCCTTTGCTTCAGAGTAGAAAATATAACTGCCAGAAATTCTCACAGTGTCTTTCTAGGTGGCTCCTTCCTTGACTTTTCCGCTTTAAGACTTAGCATAGTTGTCACTCTGGGAAGTCTAGTCAATGACTGCCTGGCACATGCTGCTGGCCACCAATATCCATCATCAGTTAAACAGCATATTGATGGAAGTCTATCCTCTGACTGTAGACAGAACCCTCTTGCCTGAGTCCTTATTCTTCAGAACAAAACCCATGTAACAAACGTGAAGATGATGGACATAAAACAGTAGTTCCTTGCTATCCCTAACTTGGTGATACTTTTTCCTTCTTGTAATTGTGATTAAATGCTGAATCTCATTCTGAAATGGATGAGGTACTGTACATAATATCCACATGAGAATTATTGTTTTTATGGGAAATTTATGAATTCAGTGTCAAACAGCAGCAGAACACCAACTATATTATATAGACATTCTGTAATTTCAGCTACAATATTCCACTCTGAATGATCTGTCACATCATGGTGACACATGGCTAGCATTATTTCATTCCAGGCAGCCATCTGTACTGATACTTTTAGCCAATATCTTGCCACCAGGAAATTAGTTCTTGGAGATATATTTTCAGTGCAGTGCAGCGGGAAATAGATAATTATTTTTAAAAAGAATTGGTAGCCTGCCTGCCCCTCTCTCTTTCTCTGTCACATATGATGCCTATAACCATGGTCTCGAAGCATCTAGTAGGATGGGGAAATCTGAAAATTGATCTGAAAGTATAATTTTGGATAGTCATTCCCACTTCAGGACAGTTCATTGGCAAAATATATATCCATCTAAATGGTTGACTGCAAAATTCTGAAGATGCCAAAATTGTAAATATGGCAAACAACAAGGAAGAATTAAAACAGATCCAAAGAAAGCCTAATCTAGGTGACTTACAATGAAATATAATTGTAAATATACAATTCAGTGTAGACAAATGTAGAATAGTGACTATAGGAACAATTAGTCAAAATATGGGATGGCATAAATGGATCTGTCACACAATATACTGAAAAAGGAAAAAATACAGGTATTTATCATGAAAAAAATCCCTGAAGCATTCAGTCCATCTTATAAGATTCATAAGTAAGGCTACAATTTTGGCACAGGTATTGTTATTTGCCTTAGAGGGGGATATATAAGCAGTGAGATGCTTAAAGCAGTGGTTCTCAACCAGGGGCCTTGGGCCTCGGGGGGGGGCTGCAAGCAGGTTTCAGGGGGTCCACCAAGCATAGCCAGTGTTAGACTCGCTATGACCCAGGGCAGAAAGCCAAAGCCCCACCGCATGGGACCGCAGCCCAGGGCACCAAGACCTACTACCCTAGGCTGAAGCCAAAGCCTGAGTAACTTAGTTTCGCAGTGCCCCCTGTGGCATGGGACCCTGGGCAATTGTCCTGCTTGTTACCCTCTAATATCTGGCTTTTAAATGCAGAAGAACAGTTGTTATGATGCAGCTGGGCTGTGGAGTTTTTATAGCACGGGGAGGGGGCTCAGAAAGGTTGAGAACCCCTGGCTTAAAGGATAGTAGCCATTCAACATGTTAAAAGAGAGAGAAATTCCGTTACCTTCAGCTGAAGGGAGTTGGACACTGGTTTACAGAAATAATAAAAAAACAATAAAAATCTATATCAGAGATTTTTCTAGCCAAGTGCAAACACTAGGCTGTTAATCGGAGGCTTCACTGGCAGCTAATTCCACTTTGAGCAGTGTTAGCTTTAATATTTAAATAAATAACCTCCAGGGCTTTGCAGTTTTTGGATATCAATTATTGGGCAAAGCAGAAAGCTGATAGTGGTGACAAACCTGAAGTCTCCGTCCTTGATCAGTTTTCTCAGGCTGACCAACAAAACAATGATAAGTTCTTAAAAGTCCTCCCTACACCTGCAGGAATTTCAGAGAAACAAGTCAATCAGAGAAGGATTCTAGATTTGTAGCTTCTGCTGAATGTGAGATTTTCTATATTTGGGAAAAAATATATCCTTAAAAGATATTAATTTTCTTTCAAGCACCCTTATAACTCCAGTTACAATCAATAGAAGTTCAGTTAGTGCTTGGAAGAAAACAGGCCCATAAGTGAGGCCTACCTTATCTTCCCAGCAGAGAATATCTATCCCTAATGAAGAAATTTCCTCCAAAGTACTTATCAACCTTCATATTATTACTGTTACAACTTACAAATGCATTATTCAAAGTCTTGAGTGGAACTTAAATGTTTCATTTGAGAAATTATGCAATATTATGAAAATGCTACTTTACATAATAGACCTCAGCCAATTTGTCTATTTGAATGATTTACAATTGGTACAGATATTATCATAAAAATATACAAGTAAATTACTCTGATCTTGAGTTTTCTTTCTGTACAGAGTAGCCTTTAATTCTGTGCTGTTATCTTTTGAAGCATATCCTTGTTACGATGATTGCAACATGCATACAAAACAGACTTTGTGGGAGGGAATAACTTATGGTAGCAATTTAGGGAGGCAGCAAGATTTTGTAATAAACTTTCCATAGCAGTCACATTGCAGATTTTTTAAAACAGTGCTTAGTCAAAATAAAGCATAAGATGTTGCAAAAATTCAGTGAGGAGGAGAGTAAATAAGCCCAGAGATATAATTAAGGTATGTACTCACTCTAGGGGCATCTGTTGTTAATTCTAAGATATACTTTTTAAAAGGTTGAGAGTCTCACCTCTGTTCTTGCTCATTCACACCAAACTCCAAGAAGTGTAAAGGGGGCTTCAAACCACTTTAGCCCTCCTACGCTATGAATTCTGTACTAAACCTCTGTGTGGCAAAGCACAGAATCTCCCTCAACAGGTTAGATTCTTATTTACACTAGGACCCTTCAACATTCTCTGGATAAGGGGCATTAGCATGAGTGTAGATTACATTTACACCCTTTTAAAGACCCTTGACATTACCAGAATGGAGAATCAGGGCCAAAAGTTTTATTTCCACATTCAGCATTTCTGCATACTTTAAAAATACACAAATCATATTTGCCTGCAAATATGTGCAGTAGCAGAATGTTTATAATGTACAAGATAGAGTACGTACATCTTGATTACTAACGCCCAGATATAGAATCCAGTGCATGACAAAGACTTAAAAGGAGGGAAATTTTACAAAAATAATCAGGAAACTTAAAATGCTGTCAGATTCATTCCTTTAGTTTGTTTCTCTTTCTGCACCCTCAGTTTCAGGATTCTTCATTTCTGATGTAAATAATTTTCAACAACATTACTGACTGGACACCAAATTTGTGCAAAATCTTACTAAACGGGTGGCATCCTTTGAAATGACAGACATTTAAGAGGTATGGGAGAGGGTGTTTCTTTGCAACCTTTATCTTGACAGTTAGTGATTTAACTTTTTCTTTAAGGTGTTGGGAATAATATCTTGAGGCAAATTTCATAGCAGGTCATAACTAACCCTGCCTGAAATGCTATGTCCCTTCTTTACCTTCTAGTCTTTCAAGGAACAGTATGTGGCAAAAGTAGAAAAATAACTTTAAATTAAGGTTTCAAATATTATTTTCAATAAAGGGTTAACAACCACTGCAAATGCATTTACACTAGCTGGGTCTGAAGTTGAAGTAAATGGAGCATTTAAAGGGAAATAACAGATACCATCAGACAGGATAGATAATTACAAATGCTGAAGAGCCTGCTGTTAATTAAGAGGGACAGAGAAGTTTGAACAAGGTTCCTTTTTGTTTCAGAGCATCAAGAAGCAAAGAGTGAGCTTTCTAGTCCAACCTCCCAAGCCACATATCTAAGCCCATTCAGCATTATGAACAAAAGAATACTGTGTGATAGGGAGGAGTTTCTTAGAATTGAACCATATTTCACCTGAAGGAACAGCTGGAACAGTTTGAAGAAATAGCAATCAAAAGCAGTCTGGCTGATGTCTCAAAATGGTCTTCTTGGGAGCCGGTCCAAAGCAGTTTGCTGGAATTCTAAAAGTTGTGTTCTGCATCAGGGCATTATTAACTTTACTTTTGTCACATAACAGAATTTGCAGCCAAAAGTGCACATACTTGTATATAAATTTAGAAAAGGGTACAGTACCCTGAGAAATATTTCTTTATTTACAGAGTAATTAACTCTTTCCAAGAGATCAGATTTTCTTGACCATTTGGAAACCATGTAAATATTTAATACAATAGAAAACAAGGAGCTTCTCTCCACCAACAATGTTCACAGGATTGTTGTTTGTGAAGCACTCTAAAGATAAAAAGTGCCTGATATCATTTTCTATTAAATACAGTTATTTATTATTTCAGCATTAGTATATATACACTCTTTTGGTTTCAATTGTTCAGTCCTCCACTATGTTTATGCTGAAGGTAACTGTTTACTTTGTATCTTGCCATACATTTAGGCAGGAAAATAAAAGGGGGAGTATTTAATCCAAGTAGTCATTTTAACAAGAGATATAAGAGAGAGATTAGGAGGCATGGAATGTTCTAAAGCCTGTGCTGCAAAGCACTTCAGCTGGTGTGAATTGAGTGTGTTTGGCTCAAACTCTGTTGCATTAGAAAAGATAAAATACCACTTCATATATAAATGCATTAAATCCACTATGTTTACAGTGCAGTGTACCACAGTTGGACATCACAGTCTGAGCATTTTGTGGCTCTCTGAGCAAGCAGGCGCATTGCTACTTACACTACAGCTGAATTTGGTCCAATATGTCCACTCTCTCCCAGTTTTCTTCCCTAACCCCAGCTAAAGGGAGGAAGTGAAAAAGGTCTTCCTCTTCTTTTCAGCTGTCACTTTTCTAGCATTTTGGAGCACAATGGAGTCCTGGTCCATGACTAGGACTCCTAGCAGCTACAGTAATACAAATAATTAAAATTAATAAGGGGAAGGATTCCAGTGGCTCCAGTCCTGTTTACCCAGTGCTCCCTATTTGATTTCCATATGTTTGGTAGAGTGAGGAGTACTCTTCTTCTGAGACCTACAGCAACCCCAAAAGCTGCAGGCAAGTTTACGACTAGAGTTTGATGATCATGTCCATGGAGAAATGGATGTTTGAATATGACTGAGTAAAGGCTTCAGCAATCTGGACTCCCACCCTCCTTATGTATGATGAGTATGGATCCTGAAAGGAGCATTTAAGGTTCTGGGTTCCGGAATGTTGCAAAAAGGGAAATGTGACTTATTCAATATCCAATCCAAATCCATACCGTTTGGCTGAAGAAGTTGCCACCTTTACTCCTCCAAAATAGCCATTAAGGAGGCAACATAGTCTTCTTCCCTCCACCTCCAGAATGTCTCCTGAGGACAGTTTTTGCAGTCCTCCTGAATGTGGAATGCCTCATGAATGGGAATTAAGGAGTAAACCTTTCACTTCTATGTCACTGATTCAAATGCGTACCAGCCTGGCAGTGATTACTATTTGATGGGTGTCTGATGTCAGTGTAATAAGCTGCTGTTTTTGAAAAACAAATTCTGCCACTACTTCTGCCTCAGTAACCCTGGTGGTTTCAAGGAGATGCACAGGTATAACTAACACCAAAATTTGTCCCCAGGTGTCTTCATCCCAAAAACTACATCTATTTTGCCATCAGTTGGCATCCTTGTTGGCAGTCACAGCAGAGAAATTAAGGACTGAAAAAAACTGGCATGGAGATTGAACTGTCCACTGGTTTCTAGAGGTGATCCCTCAGAGTAACCATTACTGCCACTCCCTCCCCAGGCCAGATCTGTTCTTTGGATAGGGAACTTGTCTCCAGGGCTATCAAACAGCACTTCTCACAAGCATTACTTTAACTTTAAAAATATTATGAAATCATCATCTGCAAGACTGCAAAAAGTAATTCCTAGTTTCTTTCTACTTTCTAGTCCGGTTGTTGCAGACCTGGCTGTATGTGTATCTAGGCGGAAGTGAGAATGTGGATTCTAAGGATGATGTCCTGGCAAAGTTCCCATGAACTTAATGTGCCTTTCACCCTAAGGCTGCACTCCTTCATCACATGTTAGAAGTCAGCCAATAGCTACACCGTATAGTATCTTGCCATAGGTTTCAGTGTGTTATTGATGAGATGCTGTGTTTCAGATGGTAAACACAGATCTCACACTTTATTTTCCCTGTCACCCAGCTGTGTGTACACAGATTTATTTTCCAAAGTCATGCATGCAGATTATTGTTGTTGTTGTTGTTGTCTAAGTGAGGAAATAATGGGGCAAAAGATCATTTTAGATCTCCTCCTTGAACAGAAGATCAAATGTACCATATCTGAACTTACATAAATATCAGGAAATGAAAAAAGCCAACTATTTATAGGTCTAACTGGGTGGTCACCTAAATATGCAAATCCCCAGTTTATATATGCAATCATCTTGTTAGCCAGTGCAAATTACCCATGTAGTTTCACTTACATATTTGCGTGTGCAATTGCATGGCTAACATTATGCAAATCAGACCCAAACAACTCTGGCCCAGGCTTAGAAAAGTAACACACAATAGCAATATACTATAACAGGTGCCTGCTTTAGTAAAACTGAGAATCTGGACAATACACACCACATTTGTAATCACAATAACAACACTGTTCATTGATCACTACACAAGAAACGTACCTCTGACTCCATCTACACACAACTATGCATGCCAGTGAGTAATTCACTACTGTGCATGCCACCCAAGTATGTCTGTGGCTGGAAATGTACATAATAGTGATTATATGTATCAAACAGTGGGATTTCCCAGTACATGATATCTCACAATGACATGTGGACACTGTCCCAATGAGACTCCTCAATTAGGTGTGACTATGATAGCAGTGCACAATCATTAAATAGTATGGGTGGGTGTCTTGATGCCCTGAGTTTGGGTATTCTGAATGCTGATGACAGATACATGAGTACATTTTCCTCTTCTTTAGAGTAAGAGATATGGGAGCCATATTATATGATATCCTTTTTACAGAAACTGAGCCTGGTGTCCTGAGAATTCTCCTAATCAGTTTGATATTCTTAGTAGCTAGTGTTTCATTCTGATTTTAACATTATCAGAACTATATGTATATCTAATAGACACATACAGCTGCCCAGTGTCTCTCCATCTGCCTTAACCATTAGATTAACTATTTAAGAGGTAGAAGACCATTTTCACAAGACATGGCACAAATTCTGAGAGTGCAGAATCTGTTCTAATGGTGTTGCAAGCTAAAAATAGCACTTTTGTTGACCCATTGGGGGCAACGAAGACGTGTTATTCTTGCTATCAAAATGATCTTTGGATCTCTGTGTGTGTGCATGTGTACACGTGTGTAGATGCACATGCAAAGAAGGAATAGTTTCTCATTGTAACTAAGATAAATCAATTTTCAGTATCTCAAATTTACCTTGTGACTCCCATAAGAGGGTTTGGCTCTCAGTTTGATAAAAATTGTTGTAAAACAATAAAAGCTCTGTGTCATTACTGAATACCAGCATGCTAAATGATGTATAGAGCAGCCAAACGGACGTATTCTGTTCTCAGTCCATGCCAAAAGTACCACGAGACTGCAAATGAGGATCATATGTGGATCCAGCCATTCTGACACAAACAACTCAATAAAAGTACAGGTTTTAAAAATACAGCCTTAAAACCAAATAGCTTCTGATGGTTATTGTGAAGAAGTATTAGTTTATGCCTAATGTTTTAGATTAGTTTCCTTACGTATGTTTCAGTTCTCAGAAAAGCTTCCTGATTCACAGGTTTCTTCGTTGTAAAATTAACTTGTGAAGGGAGGATATCCAATGCATGATGGCTATCTCCTGTGGGTGAAGGTGAGGCAAAGTAGTGTAAAACAAATCAAACAGGAGGGGTAAAATCATAGCACTGGTTAAGAGTAACACATTAGAGACTTGCCCAATTTCTGCATTAAGAGATTACATCCAATTCTGTTCCGATAGCTTCCATCGAGCTCTAGAAAAAGCCTAACACTATGTGTTGCTCTACCCTTGTAGTTCTCTGCCATAGCCCTTTTAAATTTGAGCATCTAGCTCAGCAGCTATGTCTAGGGTGACCAGACAGCAAGTGTGAAAAATCAGGACAGGGGGTGGGGGATAATAGGAGCCTATATAAGAAAAAGACCCAAAAATCAGGACTGTCTCTATAAAATTGGGACATCTGGTCACCCCAGCTTTGTCTGATTTTCACATTGTTTTGTTCTCATGTTGTTAAAGTAGTTTTGAATAAAATTTTAGCCAGACATTGCAGCTGAGTGTGTGCCATTGTTCAGCTGGTAGAACTCCAAAACAGACAGATAGGTGAAATGTTTATTTAAACAGACATTTAATTTTATGCAGCTCTGTGATTGTGTTCTTAAACGTCCTCCAACACCTGAACCTCAGGAAAAAGCCTCCTGATGAGAGAGAAATTTGTTTCTCATGGACTACATTAGGGGTCGGCAGCCTTTCAGCAGTGGTGTGCCACGTCTTCATTTATTCACTCTAATTTAAGGTTTCATGTGCTAGTAATACATTTTAACATTTTAAGAAGGTCTCTTTCTATAAGTCTATAATATATAATTAAACTATTGTTGTATGTAAAGTAAATAAGGTTTTAAAATGTTTAAGAAACTTAATTTAAAATTAAATTAAAATGCAGAGCTCCCAGACCGGTGGCCAGGACCCGGCAGTGTGAGTGCCACTGAAAATCAGCTCCCACGCCGCTTTCAGCACACGTGCCATAGGTTGCCTACCTCTGGACTAGATCATAGTTTTAAGCTATATTAAAGGTGGATGAAAGGTGGCATGTAGGTGCAGTTCACCACCTGTAAGGGGTGAAACCAGCCTCAGATTATCATCAGGTGGACAGGGCCCCCACCAACAAGCCACCCCTCCTGAAAAGTGTGTAGTGTTTCTGTTAAACTAAGGGCTTGTCTACATCACAAAGTTGCAGCGCTGGTGAGGGGGTTACAGCGCTGCAACTTAGGAGGTGTACACATCTGCAGGGCATCACCAGCACTGCAACTCCCTGTTTGCAGCGCTGGCCGTACTCCTGTTTTGTCTCGGGTGTAGAGGATCCAGCGCTGGTGATCCAGCGCTGGTAATCAAGTGTAGACACTTACCAGCACTTTTCTTGACCTCCGTGGAATAAGCAGGTATCCCAGCATACCTGAGGAAGCCTCTCCTTCAAGCAGGTCTCTTTCCCTGCGGTTTGCAGGGGGGTTCGGGGAACGCGAGAGCAAACCACGGGGAAGCTGGTCTCCTTCCCCGGTTTGCTCTCGCGTTCCCCGAACCCCCCTTGAAGCCGCCCAACAGCGCTGCAGTGTGGCCACATCTAACACCACTTGCAGCGCTGGTTGCTGTAAGTGTGGCCACTCTGCAGCGCTGGCCCTATACAGCTGTACTAATACAGTTGTAACAACCAGCACTGCAAAATTGTAGATGTAGACATACCCTCAGACTCTCTGAAACTTATGCTCACAGGGGAGAAAGAACCAGGATTTTAACTCTCTCCTTTGCAGATGTACAAAAGAGGGGAAGAGCCCCTTGAACCTTTTCCAGCCACCTTTATGCCTCCATACAGGAGCAGTCAGAATCTAGCTCTCTCATGACGATTTGGCCATCTCCAAAGGCTGGGGATGGGGGAGGGAAGGAATTGCTCATTAACACTTCCCCAAAGACTGTCTGCTACATAGTTTCCCTGCAGCAGCCTCTAAACAGGGAGAAACCATCCAAAAGATTTCAGCTCCACTCCATGGCAGTGGAGTCAGACTGATCTGAGGAGTTTCCACCAGATTTGTGCTACAGAGCAGAGTGAGGCCAGGATCTGTCCCTTTATTAATTAAAAAAAAAAGCCACATTAGTTATAAAGAGAACACAATTATCTTTCTGTTTTGCTCTTTGTAGTAATTTATGTCTCTCCTTCCATATAGAGATATTGAGCTGCCTAGCCTTTTTCTTATGCTTTGAGCTATGTCCACTTTATGATTTTGGGGGGTGGAGGAAAGAAAGTTAGGTCACGCCTTTTTGATTTTTGTGTGGCTTCAGTAGGTATTTGACAGCATTGAAAGCAAATCTAGACCAGGAAGGCAGACATTCTTTGAAGTTATACAGTAGTGCTTGAGGAGGTATATTCCATACAGCTTTCAAAATTTATTTAAAGAAAAATGACCTTGTTGTGCAACTTTGTTTGGAACTGTTAATTAAAATTAATGATCTTGCTACTCTGCACTGGCTTGTTTCTGTGATCCAGATAGTCCATTCTGCTGCCTGCTCTAGTCTGTTCCTTAGGTCAGATGAGGAACCAGGAAGCTGATGATAGACTGAGTGGGGTTTAGACATTAACGGCATTAAGTGGCAACTTTTTGAGCCTTTCTAGGTATTTTGAATTTAAGGCATGTCCACAGACAATAAGAATGTGTTGGTAATTCTTGTAAAATATTAAGAGATTTCCCTCCAAAATCTGTTGAATCTCTGCAGGGTTGGGAGGTACTTTTATCCCAGCTTTATCTGGTCCTACTCCTATTGTAATCTGATGCTAGTTAACATTGCAATATAATCACCTCACTGTTACCGTGGGCTACCATGGTCTGTTTGTTGTCTTTTATCATATACCTAGATGGTAAGCTTTTGGGGGCAGGGATCCTCTTTTTGCCATGGTATGTACAGTGTCTAGGGCAACAGTCACTGATAAATGCCTCTAGATAATACTGCAATAATAATAAGTAGTTCAAATATTTCTTAGTTTTTCCTCCTGTCAGACAAAATTTTATTGAAAACCCAACTGTCTCACATACTCTTCAAACCACACCAAGGAAAAGCATGATCTGATTTCTTGTGAGTCATTCCAAGGTTTGTTCTGACAAAATGGTTGCTCATCCACACTAGATAGTCTAGAAATGGAGGACCAGATTCATCAGTACATTCCAGGTGGCTTGCACTGGTCCAGTGATGCAGAATAGCTCTAAACCTGGCCTAACCAACTAGTTAAGACAGACTTACAGCTTGTAATAAGAAGTAGTAAAATGCAGCTGGAGCTTACTGGTGAAACTGTCCCTTATTATGTTAGATCCATAGACAGTTCCATTATTTTTGCTAGGTGTGCAGGGAACTTTGCAGAGAAATAAAAGAGACGACTAGAGCTGGTTGAAATTTCCCCATTAACATTTGAAAACTTCAACCAGCTCTTGTGATGGGTCTCTGCAACAAGGAACTTACAAAGTAGGGAATTGAATTGCACTCTTAGGAACTGGATCTGCACATGGGGGATGATGACAAAAAGCATCACCCAGATCTGCTCCAGCAAGTATAGGTTTAAGGGCATTACCCCTACTTGCAACTGAAAACCACTTTTAAAAAATATCCATTCTGTGTCATTCTGCAGACACTTCTACAGCCCAATAGCCAGTCAAAGTTGCTTCTGCAGCCATCGCTCAGCTAATCCTCCATTCTACTCATTCTCTGCCCATTTCCAAACCCTGTCTACAAGCGTAGATATAGATAACTCTAACCTATCTGAACTCTGCAGCACACAGGGATACCTTCCTGAAATCCTGTCTCCCACACCCTGGCCTTGCGCTGGGGAACTGCACCAGTCCTCCCACAAGGAGGAATTCCATGTCTGCTGAGGACAAAGTAGGAGATGACCCGTGTGCTTATAACATGGCACATGTGAAAAAGATAAAGAACTTACAGAAGATTTACGGCATCCCTTATGGAAAAGTCTTTATAGAATTTAATTTTTGAAAAAAAACTTACCTGTAGGTTATTTAAACCAACCTCTAAAATCTAATAGAAACTAGTATCTATGAATTCTACAGGAAGATTTAAAAAAAAACTATTGAAAGAAGATCATTCTCTATTAAATCCTGTCCCTAGAGTAATTCCTACAGAATCCTATTACACTTGTAGACAACACTATTGGTTGCCTTCCTATTAAACTTTGAAGGACTTTTTCTATAAGGAATGTAACCAAATTATTGTATCATATAAATTATTACCTTTATGTAAATATGTGATAAGATAAATGGAATCTGAAATGATTAACTAACCTTTCATTTAACAACATTTCTGACATTTCATGCAAGGAATGAGGACTAACTTGCTTTACTGGGGCTTTAACTATGGAATATTTGGGATATGTAATAGTCATTAATAGAGCTTGATTATACTTTTGATCATCTTTTTACAGTTATTGGAAATATGATAATAAAATAAAGAAACAATCAAACATCAGTTCTCTATGGCCCAGACTCAGACATGTTTTAGTGGAACTACTATTATTCCCTGCAGCTCAGATTCACTGACATCGATTAGACTACTTATGTGCTTAAAGTTAGGCATGTGCTTAAGTAACTTGCTGAATTGGGGCCTTGAGTCCAGTCATCTGTAATCTTATTCTGTTTAGTCTGTCATCCTGTTTTTATCTGCCAACTATTTAGAAAAAATAATTCATTTTTTACTCTAAATGATGCGTACAAAAATTGTTTCAGCAAAATCTATAGATTTTAAAGATTCAGTATGAAAAATAGAGACATAACATCAGCAGGAACAGTACTTTACTTTGATTAAAACTACAGAAAACTGCTTGTGTTTTCTTAGTTTTGCATATTACAATTAGGAATTTTCATAGCCCTCACACTTTTAAAATATACTTGCATGTTCATGAAGAATATAAGGGTTTTCCTTGTAGTAGAAGGGGATTTAGAGACATTTTGTATGGATAACTTGTAGATTGTATGTCCTTAAGCTTTACATATTTACAAAAAGAAAAACATTAAGGGCCTAATTTCAAAAATGACTGTACAAACAAGCATGTATTTGCACATGCAAAATGCATAATAGTGCATACAAGTGTCAGTTTACAATAGGAGTTATGTAGGCATGTGTGTTTGTCCACAGTTACCGGGGTACCTGTGCATATTTTGTGGCTTTCTTTTTTTTTTAATTTGGACCCAAGAAATAATTTCATAAATCCTTTTCAATACATTTTAACTGCCTGTCAACAATACTATCTATGTTGCAACTTCCTTAACTTTATTATCTTTGAAAAAAATTTCTCTTATCAGCCCTAGGGACATCATTTACATGAGATTACAGCTGCAGCCGGGGACTGATAGAAAACCCATTGTAATCAATGGGAGTCTTCTCTATGACTGCTATGGTCTTTGAGTCAGCCCTGATCAATGATCAATACTCTTTCTACCTACATTTCACTTCTCCAGTTTTTCTAAGGCATCTTTCCTGCTGTTTTCTCCATGTCCTTCTTCCCTAAATCTGAAATTCAGCCACCCTTCTACCCCCAAATTTTCCCCTAAAAGTCTCTTTGCAGTCTCTTTTTAGATCAGTGGTCAACAACCAGTCAATCACGATCAACTGGTTGATCCTGGAGACTTCCAGTCGATCATGCTCTCTGGCAGTGTAACAGGGCTGCCGCTAAGGCAGGCTCCCAGCCTGTCCCAGCCCCACACCCCTCCCAAAAGCAGCCAGCAAGACCCCATGGCCCAGGGTGGGGGGGCATGCAGGGGTCTCCGTGCGCTGCTCCTGTCTGCAAGCACTGCCCCTGCAGCTCCCATTGGCCGGGAAAGGGGAGCTGTGGCCAATGGAAGCTGCGGGGGTAGTGCCTGGAGAGCGGGGCCATGTGTGGAGCCACATACGCACCCCCAGGAGCCAGAGGGGCACATTGGCCTCTTCCGGGAGTGGTGTGGGGCCGGGCCAAGAAGGGAACCTGCCTTAGCCCTGCTGCACCTCCAACCGGAAGCCACTTGAGGTAAGCACCTCCTGGGCAGAGCCTGCACCCCAACCCTCCTCCTGGAGCCAGCACCCCGTACTCCCTCCGGCACCCCAACCCCCTGCCCCAGCCCTGACCCCCTCATGTACCCAAACTCCCTCCCAGAGCCCACACCCCACACCCCCTCCGGCACCCCAGCCTCCTGCCCCAAGCTTAGCCTGGAGCCCCCTCACACACTGCGAACCTCTCGGCCCCAGCCCAGAGCCCCCACACCCTCCCAAACCCCAATGCCCTGCCCCAGCCCAGTGAAAGTGGGTGAGGGTAGGGGAGAGCAAGTGACAGAGGAGGAGGATGGAGTGAGTGGGGTGGGGTTTCGGCAAAGGTCCTAGGTTGCCCTTAAATTCAAAAAATGATCTTGGGCGTAAAAAGGTAGGAGACCACTGTTTTAGATTACCTGCCCATTCTGACAGGCATATCAGCTTGCTGTCTCCCTCATGGTTATATTCTTCACTCCATATGTCCACTTGATCTCCATTAATCCTCCACAGGATTAATACTTATAAATATATCAAAAAATCCTTCTGTAATTTTTGTGCTTAGTCAGGTCTGTATGTCAGATGATATAAGCACTGAAAACTTCATTTTGTGTCTGAGTGAGATTATGATCCTCCAGCTAGAAGCTAAGGGAACAAACATTCCAAAGTACTGACTGGCTAATCCAGAGCTTCTCTTTACCTGTGTCTTACAGCTGTTATCCCAATATATCAGGCTGCCTCAAAAAAAAACCAAAAAAAAACCCCAACCATAATGCTATGCCTGTCTCCTCTCCTCTTTACTCATTTTTATTTGTGTGATGTTCAAATAATTTGGTTAATCAGTTGTACCTACTTTGTTTCTTGGTTTCATCTACTTAGTCTTCTGCATGTTATTGTCCTGATATTTTTTGCTTTACTTAGTTTTTCTTTCCAGTATTTTTGCTTTGCTGCTGTTTACAGAACTGACCAGTCTTCCACATGTTCTGTATTTTTCTACACACATTTTTTTTCTCAATAAAAGTCTTCCATTGGGCCTTTTAAGGCTTTGTAGGTCAACACCATCACTGAGAAGAACACTGTCCAGAAGCCAAATAAGCTAGTGCAGATTCTGTTAGCACAGGTATTATGTGCTCATGGTAGAATACTCCTCTTATCAAACATGATGCCACATTTTGCATTAGTGTCAGTTTCCACATGAAATCAAGGCAGAGCCCCATGTGAAGTAGTCTAGTCTAGAGGTGATGAAAATATGAATCATGGTGCAAGATCCAGATTCTAAATCAAAGGCCATAACCTCTTGACCAGATCAGAAGAAATTAATCTGTCTTTGCAGCTATACCTATCTGATCATTCCACAGCAACTGAGAGTCTAACCAGACCTCCAAATTGCAGACTTTGGTCACAAATGTTAGATGTATAGCTTCGATCAGTGGGCCAGTTATAACACCTGATAGTTGTCATCGTCACCTCAGTTTTCACAGGATTTAGCTTCAACCTGTTCACTATCACACATATCCCAGTTGTGCCCAAACACAGAGAAATGCAATCAACTGAACTCTCTGGATTGGATGAGACAGAAATGTACAGTGGGGTATCATCAAGAACATTTCAGCCCAAATCTTCTCATTAAGGGCCTGCTCCAATACCAACTGAAGTCAGTGGAAAGATGCCCATTAACGTCAGTGGCATTTGGATCAGGCCTTAACTCTCCAACTTGCCAAATATATACATGGAGTCAGACGGGTGACAGAGTAGATTCTTATCGTATTCTACATGATCATGCCCTCAGCACGGAAGCAATCAACCAATATTACCCCTGGAACCTCTCTGTGAAAAAGGACCAAAGCCACTGAAATATAGCCCTGTCTCCTGAAAGAGACTGAAAGCCTATCAACAAAACCTCATAAGTGTCAAAGACAGCAATAGTTCTAGCAATATCAGTATGGACACCTGGTATGAAATCCTGGCATTGCTGAAGTCAATAGGAGTTTTGCCATTGACTTCAATGAGACATTATTTCACCCCTTTATCCATCTCTGGGGGGGAAATCATTAACCAATCTTTAAGCTGTATCCAAGTCAGAATTCCAATTGCTCAGGCATCCAGATAATTTGAGTTTTCTTGTCACAACATTTTCCATAATTATAACCAAAAACTGAATACTGAAGGACAGTTCTTTCATCCGCTATTTTGTTGACATGCTCCAAGAATTTGAGCAGATTAGAGAAGAAGGATTTTCTTTCAGTAGTCATGATATCACCTTTATCTTGGTGTTTTCATATTATTATTCTACATTATTGTTTCAATCTGTTTTCCTGGGACTGAAATCATACATACTGACTGGTAATTCTTGGGGTAACCACTAGAATCTTTTTTTTAATACAGGCATAAAACCTGTAGCTGTTCTCAGTCAGAGTTTGTTTGTAGCTCAGCTGCTTCATTTTCAAATACTTCTGTCAGGTTACGATGACATGTTGCTCTTTAATTTATCAGTTTCTGCCAGCATGCCTACTTTTAACAACTCGGTTTTTAATAGTGCCTCGTCTTTACTACCAGAGAACAGTGAGCATCTCCTCCAAAATCCTCTGTGTGGTAAAGAGTGGTGCAAAGAAGATATATGTTCTGAGGAGTAATCAGCCTGCTCTATCTTTATTAGAAGGCTGGTCCCATCTAAGGGAGTTTGTCACTCCTTGCCATCCTTGGTCCCCTCCCATCAGGAAACTAGCTTCTTCGGGTTACAGGATCTGGGTAGCCAGTTGTGAGATAGGCCAACTCCACAGTGAGGCTATATGATGTGTCTCTAAATAGTTCTGTTCCTCCAGATGCCATAAAAGCCTCAGTCATTGGGAACTTTGCTCTATGACTACATGTTTTGGGGCAATAGGGTTTATAACACATTTTGAGATGCAGAAAATCAATTTTAATATTCCTACAAAAACTAACTATTGCAACAGAAGGTTATTAAATGCTGCCAGCCACCCTTTTGCACTGGAGGTCTGAAGACAAGTCCTGCAAAACTAAAAGGACACTCAATCCCTTTTTCAGGCAATTACAATTGTGACAGTAATTATGAGTATGACACACTGTAGGGAAACGGAAATAAAAACTGCATTTTTTCATCTTAATTCCCTTAAGAACACTGTTTCATCTGTTAAAACAAAAGATGAAACATGATGCTGTGCCAATATGTTCATAGAGAAAACCCTGTTTGTTCCAGCATCACGTCAAAGACCAAATGAGGAAACCTAACACCAGCATCAAGAGATTGAAAATCCCAATAGAGAATGCTGAAAAAGAAAATCCCCAAACAGAAGATTTAAAAAGAAAGTTAATGTCCTACTAGTCACTATAAAAAGACATCCCATGTTTGTAACTGTCTTTGAAGCATGGGACTCTTAATTGGACCCCTTAGCATATTTTACTACATTTAAAGCATTAAACTAGGCCATCTAGATTCTTTGTGGCCTGCAACAGACCCCAATGGCTATATTCCTTTTAATGGTTGAACTTCGCAGATAAGAAAAGGGGAGTAAAGAAATCAGATCTATGCTGTATTTCCAGTTCTGCCTTGGGCTACCTATGCATGCGATCTTGGCCAAGAATCTGTCTACACTGCAATTAAAAACCCACAGCTGGTCCATGTTAGCTAATTCAGGCTCATGGGGCCTGGGCTAAGGGGCATTTAATTCTGATATAAATGTTTGGGCTCAGGCTGGAGCTCGGGCTCTAGGACCCCCATGGGGGGGGGAGGGTCCCAAAATGTCTACACCACTATGAAATAGCCCCTTAGCACAAGCCTGATTCAGCTGACATGGACCAGCTGCGGGTGTTTAATTGCCATGTAGATATACCCTGAGAAAGGGGTAGTCAATAGGAGGACCGCGGGCCAAATCTGGACCACCAGACGCTTTTGAACAGATCCCAAAATCTTTTTATTTACTTACTATTATCATAATTGTTATTTTTTGTATTATTTCCTGGACTTTGACTATACCTTGAGCAAGAAATTTGAACCTTGACAAAAAAATAATTGACTACCTATGCCCTAAGGCCTTGATTCAGCAAAGAACTTAAACATGTGGTTAAGTCCACCCCTATTCAGCAAAACATGTAAGTAGGGTCAGCCTTATGGGTAGGCAACCACCCAGAGCGCCATGGTCAGGGAAAGTGCCATGGTCAAGAGGCCTGGGGTGCAAGGCTGTGGAATGGAGCTTGGGGCAATGGGAGATGGAGGCAACAGGCTCTCAGGGGTTGGGAGGGCAGGGGTGCCAAAATACAAGTTTGTCCAGGGCTCCATTTTCCTTATAGCTAGCCCTGCATGTAAGCATGTGCTTCCGTCCCACTGCCATTAATGACTTAATTGGGACTTAAGTACAGGTTTAAAGTTAAAGCCTGTTTAAGTACTTTGCTGAATCAGGGGTTTAATGTCTCTGTGGCTTCGTTTCATCATCTATAAAATGCTTTAAAACTCTCATGGATATTGTAAGGTTATATTCATTATGTTTTTGAAGCAAGATGGAAAGCACTAAAGAAATGCCTAAATGGTGTGTCAAATGGGGAAAGAGAATTGTAGAAATTGAGCAAGTCAGGCATCTGACCTTTTAAGATTGTAAAAGACTGTATTTTCAAAGTTTCAGAATTACAGAATCAGGGATTTCAGCTACTGGGATTATTAAAAGAGAATGTTCTATCATTTTTCACTAATTGAGACTGTTTGGTGCTGCCCCAAAAGTGTAAATCTACAAATAATGGGTTATTTGGTATCAAATCATAATACTCAACTGCGGAAAAATCAATTAATATTTTTTCTTGGTGAAAGTAATGCTTTATAATTTTGTCCAGATCCTGTCACTAACTGTTCTCACTGAAGTAAATCATTTAAATAAAAGTGAGTTTTGCCACTGACTTCAGTGGAAGCAGCATTGGGCACTTTTTTTCCTCTTTGGTCAGTAGAGTTGGTTGAAAAGTTTCCAACAGAACAGTTTGTTGTTGGCAAATATTGATTCAACAAAATCAAAACTTTTCATAGGAATGTGCTGATTTTATCAGACTTTGTGCAGAAAATGGCTGAACTGCAATGAAAGGCTATATTAATAATATATAAAAGACAAATCTAAATGAAATATTTTGACCTTATCAAAAAGAAACCTTTCAATAAGATCAATATGAAATGTTTTCAGAATATTTAGTTTTGCAAAAAATTCTGAGATTTCAACTGTGGCCCATTTCTGGTGAAACCAAATTTTGAAATCGTGGAATTTCCTGTGGGACAAAAATTTTAAATTTTGATCAGCTGTAGTCATCAGCAACATAAGTGAAGTGCATTTAAAGTACATAAGCCAGGTGACAATTCTAACTCGTGCATCCCTGCCTTTCCAGAATTGTTTAGTGTGCGTTGTATGTGCACTGACACTTCATTATTTGCTGATATCGAGTGTTTTCTCTTCTCTGACTGGTTTCTCTTTTGTATTTGTACATGCTTACCTCTTCCCTTCCTAATGCATTCTGGAAGAATACACTACTGATAATTCATGAAGCTATACATCATTTTCATTTAATAATAAGAAATAGTTATGTTGCCCAAGATTTCTATGTAGTACATATGAAAATCAGCCTTGTGTTTGACACAGCACAAATCTTTTCAAACTGGGCCTTGTTTCACAAATAAGTAGCTGTTCAAGAAATACTTATCCTATTTTTTATTTTCTTCTAAATGGTCCACATAATAGCGCCATGAAGCCAGTTCTAAAAGAAATAAATGTTAAGTGCAAAGAGCCAAATACAATAAAGCTGGGAGCAAACGGTTCATACAGCACATTTGTATGTGTACCAAACTACAAGATATATATTTCTAAGACAAACAAATGTTGTTGTGAATAACTGTTGGTATTATAATCCATCTGCTCTCAAAAGTGAGAAGGTGCATCAGAAATATTTTAAATATATTGCTTCAGAAGGATTCAGGAAATAACAGGTTTCAGTGACTATGTCATCAGAAAAAAAATTCAGTGTAGAAATGATTGCAGAGAAGTCAAATCAGATATTTCTGAACCCATAGTGACATGTAAGTACAGTGTATTGTATAGTACCATATACACTTCAGCATTATAAGAACAATAGGTATAACCATCTGAACTTTACATAAGAGCCCTCAAAATGCATAGTTTTCAGATGGACATTGCAGTGTACAAAGGAACACTGTAGACTGCAGATTTCTGAGTGATTGAAAAAAATCTGTGTTCTATTTTTGCTAGGGCAAAATTCTTCTTGTAGAGATTCTTGCTTTTAACTGCTATTTTGATGTCGCTCCCTAAAAGCAACAAAGGCTGCACAGCTTTTACTAAATTCTTTGATACCACAAACATTTATTTCCAAAGTGTGACTGGCACAGAGAGAGGTCTGAAAATTCATACTACAGAAACACATGGTTTGGATTCAGCTGATATCAGCCACTACAGGGGCTAGACTTTAAGAATGTTTTATTAAAGATGACTAGATAACAGGGCCTAGAAATATGTATATAGATAAAGAGTTCAAAGTGCATGTTTCTGGTTTCCTGAAACGGTCTCCCTAGTTACTTCTATAAGTGAATTATATACATCATTTTCCTACCTTGCACCAAATGGTGGACAATTGTTCCTGCTATAATTCAAAAGATTACTTCACAATGCTGAATATTTTGAAAACTGCCACGTATTATCAATAGAGTAAGTCATATATCACATGCTAGACATTCTAAATTATGTCTGCTTTCTTCAAGAGGTTATATTCCAAAACAAAACTATACAGATTGCAAAATTTGTGACATACATGTCTTTGATGTAAAAGTAGGGCTTCTGATTTTAGTTTAACTGATAAACACTGATAAAACACCCTGATTTACAAAAAGGGGGGAAAAATTGGGTGTACCCAGTAAATGCTGGAAAAACACCAGAAATGGTTACTTATATCTAAGAGTTTGTCTACATAGAGTAGTGGACTACAGGAGTGTAACTTCTAAAGTGCAGTAACATGTTGCACATTTAATTGTTCTGTGTAGACCCTGCTGGTGTATACTGAAGCTTCCCTAGTGCACTTTAACATAGTGCTGTTTGAAACAGTACTATATTAAGGTGCACAAGAGAACATTACAAAGAGATTACTCACTACAAATATTATTTCTATCTATCTATCTATCTATCTATCTATCTATCTATCTATCTATCTATCTATCTATATAAACACACACATTACACACAAAGACAGAACCAAGACAAATCCTGATTTTTTTTGGACATCTGTTAAAAAAAAAAAAACATTTATAAACCCTGAAGAACAGAAGCCCTGTATAGAAAGGTATGTCACATAACTGCTTTTCGACTGTGGGTGCCAAGCTGTGCTATATCAGCTGCTAGTTTTTGATATGTCACATTTCAAAAACAAGAGTGTGATATGTCTATTACTTCAAAACACACACTTGTCAAATTTTAAAAAAATGTTTCGCTGCCTTTCATATGTTATATTCTGTTTTGCTCTCTCACTCCTGTGGCCAGATTCACTCCTGCAGCAAATCCACTGACAATGTTTTTACACCCTGACTAAATTTGTCTCATGGTGCATATAAACTGTTAAAAACAACTGTGCCCATTTTGTATGCAGTGTTGTTGTAGCTTTGTTTCCCCAGACCTGAAGAAGAACTCTGTGTAAGCTTTGAAGCTTGTCTCTCTCACCAACAGAAATTGGTCCAATAAAAGATTTTACCTCACCCATCTTGTCTTGTACCCATTTTGTTCATTTTTGAAGTTTGATATTTCAAAATATGATGTTAAATTATTATATAGCAATATAAATCTAAATGATATAAATTCATATTGAGGGTTTAATTCATGCTGCATCCTGTTTCTTATATTATGCAATCTCAAAGTGCTGGTACACGGCAGGTAAGTGCAGTTTTCATATAAGCAGTCTGAGATATACGAGAGGAGGGTTATACCATATGTGCTCTATGGTGGCTTTTTTTACTTCAATAGAATCAAATGACGCCAAGTACCAACAAAATCGAAATCATATTCTTGGGAATGGTCATTTGTATTAGGACCTTTACATCTGTAAATATGCATGCACTGTAGTTCTTCTCATCTAATATGAATGGGCCTAACTATGGGCTTTTGTTAAGACTCTGACCATGCCCAGTGTGAGCTAGATGTTTCAAGAAACCTAAGCTGAGCTGGGATGAACTGAATGGACTTAGTTGTGCTGTGTCCTTTCTCTTGATCAATTTTTATTATTTTACTTATATTATTATTAAACATTAGAACAATAAAAATGTCAACTCTTTCTCAGAACAATAAACAATGAATCTTAAAAGCTATCTAATGTAAAAGCTGTCTCAGCAACAAAGTGTTGCTGTCCTTTTTTTTTAAACCAACACGCTTTTTTCAGTCTGGTGTCTATAGGTACTCAGCTGAAAGGAAATATTCTGTTTGCTGTGTTACTCTACTTTTGAATGCAAACTAGTCCCTGCATGCTAGAGAGGCAGCTGTGAGACACCTGCCATTTTTTGTTTCAGCTCAAATGCAGAATGTTACAGTGAGCCACTATATTCTTTCTCTCACGGAACTTTGTGTTTGTTAAATTTTCCTTCCCTGGAAATAAAAGTGTCTTGACAAACAAATACATTATTTGCTTTCATGTATTCAGGGGGACCAACCCTATAATGGAAAACAGGGAATGGGAGGATCTCTTTGGCTGAGGAACAACTGTACTGAAGAAGATGGGGCAGCAGCACTTGGACTGAGGAACAGAGGGTCTAGCAGATAATGAAGCTGCATGTCACTGAGCTCTCCATGAAGAGATTGTAGCAGCTGTTGGACTGCCGTAGCATTCCTTCCCTGAGCTCTTTAATCTGGTTCCGGGGTGACTCTGCTATTTCTTTCCCCAGACCTCTTTTCTCATCCAACAGAGGGCAAATTCTCCATTCTGAAAGGGGAACAAGGTAACAGATGGATTTGCTTCCCTACCAGTGGCAGGTCAAAGGCCCTCCTGAAGGAGAGTAGTGGACATTCTGGCAATCACTGAAATCTCTTCAGGGAAGTAAGAAGGAGATTAGCAATGAGGCATAGCTGCTCTTACCCCCTCTTACCTCTTCTTAGCTAGGATGACAATATTTCCCAAAGTGAAAATGGGACACCACATGGCGCACTCCCCCAATGCAAGGCTGGCCCAAGCCACCTGCCGTCACCACTATATCTCCCCCACCCCCCAAATGTTCCTCTGTGCCCTCCTAGAAGGACACGCCCCACTTTTTTGGCAAAACTGGGCCTTTGTCCTGTTAGCTTTTGCCAACTGATGACCAGTTGGCAAGACCAAATGGAATAAAGGCCTAGTTTTTCAAAAAAAGGCAGGATGTCTGGGTCAGGGTTTAAAAGGGGGACTGTCCCAGCCAAAACAGGACATATGGTCACCCTACCCTTATCTTTCCATTCAATCGGGGTTTCCTTCAAAACCTCAGTTTGAAAGTGTTTGTGATTAGTGGGCTGGGGGGGGAATCCCTAAACTGTTCATAAGCCTCTCCTTAAAGTTTTATTATCAAGAATTTTTTTCCATGTAAAACAGACTGCTTTGACTTCAGAGAGAAACCCAGAAATGCCCCCACCTTGTCCTTAAATTCTACTCACTGAATGAAGACCCTCAAGCCAGGTATCACTTCAACCAACCCAGTCTCCATTCAGGTAAAAGGTTATAACAGCCATAACGAGGACCATTGAGAGCTGAGGGATAACTATGAAGTCAGCCTCCTGTGAGTACAGTATTTTAAGACACTTTGCCAATGAAAATTGGTCCAGTACAGGGCAGTTCTAAATCCTCATTTCCACCCTCATCCCCAAATATGGTCTGTGATGAATTACGTATCCTCTGCTTTAGAGTATTTGAATAATTAAAAAGAGCCTAAATAGATTTTTAGCTTACCTGCTTGTTATTATGTAAATAAGTAGAGAGAGGGAGCTGATTCTCTACCCAGCTCTCTGCCACAGCAGAGATTAGAGCATCCTCTCCAGCCACTCCTTCTCCCTGCCCTGCCACATCCCTCCCCATCCCTGACACACACCCTGAGCCAAGAGCAGACTAGGAGATGAGCTAGTTAAGATAGCTCTTCACCCACAGCTCTTCACCCACAGCAGATGCTGGGGAATTCCCTGCTGGGGCACTGGCCATTTGCACAGCCTGTTAGCTGCAAAAGGAAGAGGACAGGACAGAAAATCTACCCCAGAATGTTTTCTTGTGAAGTTTTCTCATGTGCTGTGTACCATGTATATTTAAAATGCAGTCTTATGCAGCCTGAGAAAATTATTCATTAATAAACAAGTATTTCCTTGCTTAAATCTCTTCTCTTTCTGTTTAGCATTTACAAAGGACAAAATGAATTAAACTCTCAGACAACTGTCAGTGAGAGAAAGGAAATGCAAACACTGAATTGTGTACAAATTTCTCTTACGCATTTAACAATCAATATATATTCTATTTCATCATGCACTTTAATGCTTTTACTTATTCTGCCTTAGTAAACCTTGACATTTTAAATTAAACTTTGAGCTGCACAACTCCTACTTGTTCAATGAGAATCTAAGAACAGTGATACCTTTTACCCCAGCTCTGTACTCATAGTTAAGGGCCTGATCATTCTCCTTGATTCATGCATGAGGGAGCCCACATAACATTAGGGGTGAGCTACCACTGAGGCACAATCTGTTCCTGAGATCCTACAGAAGGTCTCAGTGGGGTCCATAAGCTGTATGTGGATTGAGTGAGGGGCAAAGAATGATTGCAAAGGATAATGCACATGTCCGTACAGGGGAACAAGACAAGAAACAAGGTGGTTCAAGAAACAGCCATCTGTGGAGGCTTCCTTGGCCGCATGGCTCCAGTGGAGTCAATGTGAAGATATAGAGACTCTGGATGAATGTCCTTGTGCCTCAAACCGACCCACTAAGAATTCAGGAATTTATAAGTTTGGGTTTGAGAAGCCCCTTCATTTTTTGAGAAGATGCAAGTTCCAGCCCTTTAATGAAAGAATTGTCAAGGAAATCACACAGGGTGTTTTCTTTTCCCACTGTCCCTTTCTTGTCTGAGGTTTCCATGTATGTGAGTTATCTCCTCCTAAGTTAAAGTGTTATCCTGAAATGCTATCCAAACATGTCAGAGGCTAAATAGGTCACACTGACTTAAGCACTAGATTAGCTTCCACTGAAACTTTGCTAAGATACCTCACTGCCAACTTTTATCACTTCTACCATTATATGTCTGAGTCTTTTTTGGTATATCACTCCAAGTCAGGTTGGTAAATAAAAGTTCATTGCAGATCTGACTTTAACTTTTGGCCTAATGAGGCACAAAGTTGGTGTTTTAATCTACTTTACCACTTATCCCTCTGGGAGCTCATAACTCAGCCATGAATGTTTGTTTTGAGCAGAAACTTGTTATGCAGGTTCTCAGCCTGGGAGCAATTTCAGGGTGGAAGGAGAAACATTCAAGCAGCAATAGTGCACATGGGCTGGAACACCTGGGAATAGCAGGAGTGGTAGAAGGATGGGAGGCGGGGTGGCCTGGGGAGCAAAAATGGGAGGGGGAGAGTTACAAGGCATGTATCTAATATCACCTTGGATAATTTGCTCATATGTTTTGTCTGCTATTGTTTGTCTGCCTTGACCTTTTTTAGACTTTAGGGTGGTGTCTGGTCTTCCTACAGCTTCATACAGGACCTAGCCCAATGTGCCATGACTGTAGACTGTTGGTGTTAATATAGCAATATAATTATGATAAAATCTGTTTGGTTGTTTTTCATTCATAAAATTGGACATTTTGTATTTGTCAGCACACATTTGTACATTTTTAATTATTATAACCAGAGGGGTTTTTTTTACATAGCTTAATGTTTTAAAGGATTATATTCTATTTTAGGTACTTATATGGTACTCATTATCATAGTATGAGTGTCTCAAAATCTCTAATGTTTTCATTATCACAACACCTATGTGTGGTAGAGAACTGCTATTATCCCAATTTCACAGCTGGGAACTGAGGCATAGACAGGCTAAGTGACTTACCTGATGTCACACAGAAAGTCTCTGGGAGACAGAGACATCAACCCAGGTCTCCTGAGCCCTAGGCTATGGCCTTTGCTACTGGACCATTCTAATGTGGACTAGAAACTCTAACAGTTAAAACAGGGATCAGCAACCTTTGGCACATGGACCGTCAGGGAAATCTGCTGGCGGGCCGGGACGGTTGTTTACCTGCAGCATCCACAGGTTCGGCCAGTCGCAGATCCAAGCACATCCCTCAGCCCACGCCACTTCCCACAGCCCCCCATTCACCTGGAATGGTGAACCACAGCCAGTGGGAGCTGTGATCAGCCATACTTGCGGACGCTGCAGGTAAACAAACCGGTCCAGTCCAGCAGCAGATTTCCCTGATGGGCCGTGTGCCACAGGTTGCCGATCCCTAAATTAAAACATAAAATGAAAGAGTTACCTCCTCTTGGAAAGTGTGTGGGTGGGTGGGTAGGGGGGTATATATGTCATGTTTCCCTGCAGAGTCCCTAGATTTTACTTTTTAGAGTCCCAACTTTACATTAAGGATATTAATAGGTGGACAAATAAGAAAAATGGTCCTAAGGAAAGGGTTTTTTTTTGTTATTTTAAATTCTCATTCTATTCTGATGAAGACTAAAACAAGTCTTAAGAAACAAGCTTCTGATTTTGCTTACATAGCAATTTCTTTCTCCAAGCATCTTTCATTGGGTCTTAGTTAATTATTTTAATTACAGTCTGCCTAGATTTTGAAACTTTAAGTGAAAATCTCAGAAAATGAAAACAACATTTAGGAAACTGTATATACATATATATGTATATACACACATACACACTCTGCTTCTGGTCAAAAGCATACATGCAATCCCCACACACAGTTTAGGTATGTAAATCTCAATGTTATGGATTGTGTAGGTGGAGGCACAGAACCTTAGCTGCAGCCAGTGTTTGCTAGACCGAGGTGCAGAGGAAAACTGCAAAACAGACATTAGTGGCTTCCCTACTACTGAACTAGTTTTTAGCAGCTGGTTATGTCAGCAAGAAGCCAGTTTACTTTCTAGCCCCTTTCCTCTAACCCCAAAACCAGGAGACAGCACAGCTTCACTGGCTGAATGCCTTCCTGGAACTTGCTCATAACGGAGTTCTCGGTTGGCCTGTTATGCCAGCTTTGTGACTGATTGGAGCTGCTTCAGCAATGCAAAGCAGCTTATATAGTGGCCAAGGATTTGAGCCATAATGTCTAGCTATAGTATGCAAGTACACTGTAATGCACATTCTTTAGAAAATACAAAATAATCAAAGTTGCATGTGCACAAATGCATACAGGGTTGAGTCTCTCTTGAAAGTTTGGCCCTTCATACCAATCCCACAGGAGGATATGACCACTAAAAGGCTGCCCCACAGAGAATGAAATGTTCAATTATCAGGTCACCAACATAGCCTTCATCTTCAACAACCAAGTGAAAAAGGCAATGCTCACATGCTAACAGCAGCTATCTGTCATCATGCAGTTTCAATAACAAGACAGCAAGAGGATGCAAAAGTGTGATCTGAATTAAGCATGCCAAGGTTATCAGTGGTGTCATTATACAATATGATGCTGAATCACACAAGATGCCTGGCACAGCCATACATGGCTCCGCATGTGATGCGGGAAATGGCTACATAGCAGTGTCAAATGAACACAGCAATCATAATCAGCCATTTGCATAAGACTTTGCTAGAGACCAGTTTACAAGTAAACATTGGACATACAATCACTTTTGCTGTAACTCCATACAACGCTATTATAATAGCAAGTAATAGCAAAGTACTTTGCACGTGGCTATACCAACCAGTCACATCTTCATGGGAATCAAACTATATCATCCACACCCTGAAACTAATGAGGGCCTTTTGACCCAATAAATTACACAAGAGTGGCTGTTGCTAGAGGCAGTCATGCAGACCGAAATCAAAATAAGTGGCCATGCACCTATGTCTTGAGTTGCTGAGTCACTAACAGGGAAAGTAACTAGTGGTTCAACAGGTATCTCTATGTTATGTGTATTGTATCAACCACGTCAAACTACATGATCCATTGTCATGCCACAAAGAAAATTCTTCAAATATGCAGTATCTCATTGAACACCCAACAAGCTGCAAATGTCATAGGAAAACACCATGAAATATCTGGCACTGAGAAACTGCCAAATGATATCCCATCAGTGAGAGACTCACGTAGGCCATATGTAGATCCACACCCATAAAAACACTGCCTCACTATACATAATTGTAGATGTGTAGCATAGACAGAAACCATATCTTTTGGTAATTGTTCCAGTGCTTGTTAAAAATTTGAGTCTTCTCAGTTTGAATTGTTCTCGCTTCAACTTCTAGCTATTGGAATTTGTTTTTCCTTTATCTGCTAAATTCAAGAGTTCAAATTCACATGGTTGTTGCCAGTTTCTCAGTTGCCTCTTTAACAAATGAGCAACAAGGAAATGAAGGTGTATATACATATAAGCCATGCAAGAGGTCATCAAATAACAAAAGTATGTTAATACTCATGATCTCCATTTTCTTACCCTCACATTATCACATATTGAGTTGTGTCCTCAGCCACTATAATAGCAAGACAAATATGGATAGGATCAGCGCATCATTTCTATACTGTAAATGCTCTTCACAATTTATTCCACACAGGCAGAGGGTGTCTGCCTTCCATTTTCACCCTCAACTTCATGGAGCTCCCCACCATGTCATTGGTCCCAATTAATGGATAGTACAGACACATGCCCTGGATTGAAGAATATTAGGCACCAGTAGAGTCATTAAGAGGATGTGGAGTAGAAGTACTGGAGGAGCATGAATATATCACAGATAATTAACTTTATCTTCTATAGCAAATATGCTTTATAATTCAGGTACGCATGTTAGCTGTAAACAAACAATTAATATGTCTTGTGCTTCTCATTTTGTCTGATAAATACAGCTATGAAAACAGCCCATCTTTACCCCAGAATATATAGACCACACCACCCCCAAACCACATAAGACTTATATGTCTATTGAGAGACAAACAGAATTAGGTATCCCCTCCAATTTCCCTTTGTGGAAAAAAAGGCAAATCATCAAATCTGGTATCAGTGTGTACACCACCACAGCTGACAATTCTGCTACCTGCCTTCCTTCTGCTTTATATATTCATATCAGCATTAACATTCTTTAAAGTCCCCGTTGCTTGTCCGGGAGCAGTTATGTCAGTGCTGAGTGCTTTTGCAAGTTACACCCTACATATTCAATGTCTTACTTAAAGCTGATTACACCTCACATACATTTGAGCATGTCACATCAGACAGGTGCCACAAAAGATAGCTTAGTTACTACCATGAATGTAATAAATGTAGTAATGATCATGTGTCATATAAGAATAACACAGTGCACAAAAACTCCAGGGCACTGCCTAATCTGTTATGTGATATGTATGGTTTGAAAACATGGGTTGAGGCTTCTGCATCATCTCAAACATGCTCTGGAAATCAAATATGTATATCCACAGGGAGGAGTTAGGCGCACACATGTGAGCAAGTGTGTTTATCATAACAACACGCACTAGCAGAGGACATTTACTGTGGCAGTACAGGGAACAGCCACAGACCCTACCATTATTTTTAGATTTGTACAAAGTGTCATAAAAGAGCAACCATCCAATGCTCTAGAGCAGGGGTTCCCAAACTTGTTTTGCAGCTTGTTCAGGGTAAGCTCCTGGCAGGCCACAAGACAGTTTATTTAGCTGAGCGTCTGCAGGTACGGCCTCTCGCAGCTTCCCGTGGCTGCGGTTCGCTAGTCCTGGCCAATGGGAGCTGGATTCTGATCCTGTCCCCATTGAAATGAAAACTGCAATTGATTTCAATGGGGCAGGATCAAGGCTGTGGAAAGGAAGTGAATTCCAAAGGTCATTCTTATAGCAAAGGGGCTTCATCCCAGGTATGTCTGCTGACCATAACTGTGGCAATATGTCACAGGGAGAGAGAAACAGAGAGACTCTCTTGGATAGCTAGGTCCCAGGCCATTTAGGCTCTCTATGTCAAAAACAACAACTTAAAATAAATCCAGAAACCAACAGGAAGCCAGTGCAATTTGTAAAGTTCAAGTTTAATATACTCATAGAAAAAGACATCACTCAGTAAGTGAGATGCCAAATTCTGCACCAGTTGACAGTAGTCTAATCTTAAGGAGGCAAAGGTAGGAATGACAGCTGCAAGGTCCACACTGAAAGAAATGGATGCAAGTTACCAGCCAGCTGTAGATGTAAAATGGATGACGTGGATAGAGCTGCCACCTGATCCGGTAACAGCTGCTAGTCTATCCACCCTCCTGATTACTAACCCAATCAGCCAAAGGTGAGTACACACACTCAGTCAAAGAGGAAGAAATAACTCCTGACATTTCTTCTGGTTGCTCCTCAAACCAACCAATATCATCCCAGTCTTTTCTGGGCTAAGTCTCAGCCAATTGACTCTCATTCACCCTTAACCACATAACACAGAAACCTCAAAACTCTCAATCATAGCTCTGGACTAGATTGGGGAAGATGAATATTTCACATATGGAGGTCGGTGTGCCAGCTACTGTATTGTGCATGCTAGCACTGGCACAAGATTAACATATACACCCAAAGAAATGCACAGTAATAACAGTTTTATTACAAACAAGTAAAATAAAGAATTCTGCTTATGCATAGCTATTGAAGAACCACCTTCAAAGATCAAAATATAGATTACTTCCATCAAAGAACAAAACTTTACAGAATATACAATTCCCAACTGATACCATACACAATGAGTGGATTTGTGCAGTTAAGGTAGTCGTATTAGCCCACAAACACATAACAGCCTGGATATGGCAGACCCTACACTGTACTTTAACTGTGGTACAGGATTTTCCCTTATATGGGCACTCAGGGTATGTCTACACTACGGGATTATTCCGATTTTACATAAACCAGTTTTGTAGAACAGATGGTATAAAGTCGAGTGCACGCGGCCACACTAAGCACATTAATTCGGTGATGTGCGTCCATGTACCGAGGCTAGCGTCGATTTCTGGAGCGTTGCACTGTGGGTAGCTATCCCGTAGCTATCCCATAGTTCCCGCAGTCTCCCCCGCCCATTGGAATTCTGGGTTGAGATCCCAATGCATGATGGTGCAAAAATAGTGTCACGGGTCATTCTGGGTAAATGTCGTCACTCATTCCTTCCTCCGTGAAAGCAACGGCGGACAATCATTTCGCGCCCTTTTTCCCTGGATTGCGCTGGCAGACGCCATAGCATGGCAACCATGGAGCCCGTTTTGCCTTTTGTCACTGTCATCGTATGTGTACTGGATGCCGCTGACAGAGGTGGTACTGCAGCACTACACAGCAGCATTCATTTGCCTTTACAAGATAGCAGAGATGGTTATCAGTTGTTCTGTACCATCTGCCATGCCATTGTAAATTGGCGATGACATGATGGTTATCAGTCGTTCTGTACCGTCTGCTGCTGTCATGGGTGCTCCTGGCTGAGGTCGGCTGGGGGGGCAACGACAAAAATGGGAAAGACCCCCCAGGTCATTCCCTCCTTTATGTTGTATATAAAAATAGAGGCAGTCCTGCCTAGAATATGGGGCAAGTGTGCTAGAGAACCAGTGTACCAGAGAGCACAGTCGCTCCATGTCAGATCCCACAGAAATGATGAGCTGCATGCCATTCTAGGGGGTGCCCCTGCAACAACCCCATTCTTTAATTCCCCGCTCCCCCAACCTTCCTGGGCTACCGTTGCAGTGTCCACCCCCCATTTGTGTGATGAAGTAATAAAGAATGCAGGAATAAGAAACACTGACTTGTTAGTGAGGTAAAATGAGGGGGAGGCAGCCTCCAGCTGCTATGATAGTCCAGGCAGGACATTAAGCGGTGCGGGGGACAGGAGCCCAACCTCCCGCTGCTATGATAGTCCAGGCAGTACAGAATCTTTTCTTTAGACATGAAAGGAGGGGGCTGATGGAGCTAAGCCCCCAGTTGCTATGATGAAGACGGTTACCAGCCATTCTGTACCATTTACTGGGAATGACCGGGAGTCATTCCTATTTTTACCCAGGCACCCCGGCTGACCTCACCTGAGGCCAGCCAGGAGCACTCACAGGCTGATGATGATGATAGATAGCAGTCATATTGTACCATCTGCCACCGGGGAGGGGATGGGAGAGGGTGCTGCTGTTCATTGCCCCAGCACCATGTCTACCAGCAGCATGCAGTAGACATAGGGTGACATATAAGGAAGTCAAGAAACGATTTTTTTCCTTTTTCTTTCATGGGGGAGGTAAATTGACGAGCTATACCCTGAACACCCCGGACAATGTGTTTGACTCTACAGGCATTTGGAGCTCAGCCAAGAATGGAAATGCTTTTTGGAGACTGCGGGGACTGTGGGATAGCTGGAGTCCTCAGTACCCCCTCCCTCCCTCCATGAGCGTCCATTTGATTCTTTGGCTTTCCGTTACGCTTGTCACGCAGCACTATGCTGAATCCCTGCTGTGGCCTCTGGCTGGAGATTTTTTCAAATGCTTTGTCATTTCGTCTTCTGGAACGGAGCTCTGATAGAACAGATTTGCCTCCCCATACAGCAATCAGATCCAGTATCTCCTGTACAGTCCATGCTGGAACTCTTTTTGGATTTGGGACTACATCGCCACCCGTGCTGATCAGAGCTCCACTCTGGGCAAACAGGAAATGAAATTCAAAAGTTTGCGGGGCTTTTCCTGTTTACCTGGCCAGTGCATCCGAGTTCGGATTGCTGTCCAGAGCGGACACAATGGTGCACTGTGGGATACCGCCCGGAGGCCAATACCATCGATTTGCAGCCACACTAACTCTAATCCGATATGGTAATACTGATTTCAGCGCTACTCCTCTCGTTGGGGAGGAGTACAGAAACTGGTTTAAAGAGCCCTTTATATTGGTATAAAGGGCCTCGTTGTGTGGACGGGTGCAGCCTTAAATCGGTTTAACGCTGCTAAATTTGGTTTAAATGCGTAGTGTAGACCAGGCCTTAGAAGCAATCCTGATCTCCACATCTGTGGATAGCCCCTGGGTAGTGGAATCAATGCACCAATGTTTTATGTCTCTATTTCTCTCTTCTTTTTTGTCTTTTTCTTTCCTTTTTTTTTTCCTGTTTCTTTTCTCTCTGGGTGTATTGTTCTCTCCCCCATTCTTTTATCTACTGATTGCTTCTTTTCTTCCCGCATTGTTTTTCTCCCTTTGGGCCTAGGTTGTGGATCTCTTACTCAAATCATTGAGCATATATTTATACAAGCAGTCCCACTGGATTCCTAAGTACTTGTTGGCATATGTAAGGGCTCCACAATCTGGACCTTCGTGTTTTTCTCTCTTTCCCCTTTCAGATAGTTCCCTCCACCTCTTCGTCTTTATTATGTACGTGTCTCCCCGTCGTTTACCTATTTGGTGAAGAAATAGCACAGAAATAATATTTCGAGTGAATGAGAAAAAGTGGACTTCTGATGTTTTCCATTATATGAATATGAGAAATTAGTGTGTGCAATTTGGATAGAACACTGGCCTAGAACTCAAGAGCCCTGGGTTCTATTTCTGGCTGTGTCACTGGCCTGCTGGATGAGCTTGATCCAATGACTTTGTCTCTCTGTGAATCAGTTTCCTAATTTGTAAAATGGGGTTCAAGATAATGACTTACTTTCCAAAGTGCTTTGAATTAAAAACATTCAGTATTATTATTCATCAACCTCCACAGAGTTCATTACTCTATGCTAGCCCCACTGATTTATCCTAGCTGAAGGTCTGGCCCATTAAATGAATTCTTTCAGAATCAACCATCTGAAAGAGCTAAGGATGATTCTCTTTCAAAGGGATTTAATAGCAGAAGTAGAGTGACATGTCACTAAATGGTCTTTGCATACAATATCTGCATTGCAATTTTGCAGATTTAATTTACCAGTGAGAATTAATAACGTGCAGTTTTCCACAGCTTCCAGAGCACTTGCAGTGCTTCTAAAGCTAGTAGCTTCATCACTAGAGTTAAAAACGTAAGATGATTAATATTCTTAGACAACATTTTATTAGCTACAAAAGGCTGAGAAGTTTTTGATTTTCATTTACAGTGTATTATGCGTTTTTTATGGGCTTTGGGGTTCCCTGTGATTACTAAGAAGTCAGTTTTAACACCTACTTAGAGCACAAAATGGTTACATTTTACTGTACGCACACTGAGTCAAACTTGAATAGACCTTTGTTGAAAGAAAGAAAGAAAAAAAGAAAATGTCTTTGTCAGTTAGTTTTTAAAAAATCAAATATAATCTGTACCCCCAGGAACAACTGCAAATATTTTTGGGTTCATGAGTTATTAGCAACTTTCTTTTGTCACATTATTTTCCAGACATAGTCAGGCATAAACTGGAATCTTCAGGAGACTGGAATTCATAAATGGATATGTCTGATTTAGCTATCCAAGATCTGGAATGGTAGAAATCGAATATGATTTTCAGTTACACAATTATATTTCATTTCAAGATCCTTATCAAGAGGACATTCAATATTGGAGAATAATTATTGTATACCTTGGATAATACAGCAGTAGTGCCAAGTACAGTTTAACCAAAAGAAAAGAAAATTTTATATATCATACAGCTTTGGAAAGGTACCACTACAGAACTGGTTTATAGAGTGAGAAATAATATTTTTAAAATGATATCTGGCTACATATATATAGATGCCAGGGGTCTCCTGACCTTGCACAGCCAGTACAAGGGCCTATCTCAGTTAAAATCCTTAAACTTAAAAGTAAGCCAGAGGCTCAGAGCTACTCGTGAGGAGCAGAGTCAAGAACCACAAGACCATCTAATTTGCAAGTGATTAGTTCATATAAATATATAATTAAAACAAGGCCTCTTTGAAAAAAAAAGAATTAGTATTTTTAAAAAAGAAGCAGTTATAAATGCTCATTCTACTGTTTGCTACACAACTGTGGATAAACTACTCTGTGGTAACTCTAAAAAGAAAGATGCAACGTCTGCTTTAGTTTTCTCCAGTTTTATTTACAGTTCAGCAACTTCAGTCTGAATACAGGACAGCTTCTCTCTGATGTCATCAGCCATTGAAAATCACTCCTGCTCCCTAGGACCAGCCAAGCCTCATATTTCTGTGTATATGTTCTCCTGAAGTTGCAGCTCTCCCACTGACAAACAGTTAGATCCAACAGAAAAAAAATAGGTAATTTGCACAGAGCAGTAATATCCCACTTGAAATTCTTTGGTGAATCTACAAGGAGTCATACAATAACAAGAAGTCACAAAATCTTTAAGCCTCATAGAAGCAACCATTTCCACTGAGGTTGACATATTGTTCCAAGGAGTTGCTCAAGATCTATTAAAGAGTTAGCTTGATAAGGTGGTCACATATTTAACATTTTTCAACACAGACAGAAAGAGCTATCAGTAAGGGTCCAGCACTGGTTCAACAGCAAGATGACCTGTTCAGCAGAAAGGTCAGCCAACAAGGAAACCTCATACCAAAGGAAAAAACCTGCTCTACAATGGAAAGATAAAGAACTGTTTGCAGGAGATAGCTCATTTCATACAAATGATCTCCTCACCTCTTGTGCTTCACAGTTCCCCACTCTTGGATATAACTCAACCCACCTAGAGCCATGTAATCCAGGAGAGCTACTACGGGGACATCTTAGACACAGGAGAGGATCCATGGATTTTGGTATAGGTATGTTCTGATGATTTATTACTGTATAATTTATAAAACATGTTAGTGTAGCAAGCCCAGGTACCATTATTATCATTTCTGTGCTGTTATTACCAGACAGAAAGGAGGATCCAGTAGTTAGGGAAATAGCCTAGGAAGTGGGAGAGTTGAGTTCAGTTCTTTGCTCTCCCAAAGACTTATTGTGTGACCAAATCACTTAGTCTTTCTGGCCCATCTGCTCAAAGATATTTAGGTGCCTAACTTGCACTGAAATCAGTAGGAGTTAGGTGCAACTTTTGATCATCCAAGCAGGGGCGGCTCTAGGTATTTTGTCGCCCCAAGCACTGCAGGCAGACTGCCCTTGGCAGATTGCCTGCGGGAGGTCTCTGGTCCCGCGGATTCGGCGGCACACCTGCAGGAGGTCCGCCGAAGCCACGGGACCAGTGGACCCTCCGCAGGCTTGCAGCCAAAGGCAACCTGCCTGCCGCCTTCGCGGAAGCCAGCAGAGCGCCCCCCGCGGCTTGCCGCCCAAGCACACACTTGGCGTGCTGGTGCCCGGAGCTGCCCCTGCATCTAGGCCTCTGTTCCCAGAGTATAAACTAGGGATAATAGCACCACTCTACCTCAGAGATGTTGTGAGGATACATATTTTAAAGACTAAGAGGCACTCATATGCTACAGTAATGGGATTCATACATGTCTTAGATAGATATTATTTATTTAGTGCCAAAAGGGCCAGACAAGGGACTTATCCCAAAGAGCTTAGAATCTGCTTTAAAAATACACTTGCAATTTTGTGATGGGAAACTGCCCACTGGAGTTATTTTTGGGTAGGGGCTGTGTACACACAGAGGTTGGAAGGCATAATGGTCATGGTCTCTTGCCAAATCAGGTTTTTCCTATGGTTTGCTTTCTTTTTCTGATCACTGTTTATTTTGGAAAAAGAACGAGTCTTTTGCCTGGTGGGCCTGTTTCTTCCCCTCTCTAGCTAATCTCTGAAACAAAGACACAGTTTCTTTAAAATTCTTCCTAGGCTGACTGATGTTCATTCATCAGGGAACAAACCCATCCCTATTTGGGGTATTGCTAAGCAACTCAGGGAGTTCTTCAGTCGCATTTCCAAGAGCTCAGTCATTTAGGGTGGCCATCTTTCAAGTCAGCTCCAGTTGTTCTTATGAAAATACACTGCGTATATCAAAGAACACCCCTTTCCTACTTGTGATCCATTAAAAAACTCTCTCCTGGGAAGAAATGATCTCCCTTCTCTTCTCAACTTCTTCCATTTCTGTAGTTGAGGGTGAAGAGCTCCTGAGATGGGGCTTTCACTATGACTCCTGGGTTTAGGGATGTGAATGAGATTTCCATGCTTGCCTCATCAGAGACGTTTTTAACTGAGAAGGTATTATTAACCCTACTTACAGATGGGTAAGTAAGGTGCAGAGAAATTAAGTACTTCATTCAAAGTTACAGAAAAAAGTCTGTAGCAGCACCAGAAATTGAATACTGATCTTCTGAGTCCCTATTGAGTACCCTAGCCACAAGACCATCTCTGATAAATGAGGGGGGGAGCTCCCTCTTATGGACACCCAGTGAGCTCTAAAGTCCCTCTTCGTGGCTGTTCTCTGCTTGCTTTATCTGAAAAAGGTTAAAAAAATCCACCAGGTAAAGGAAAGGGGTTGTTAAGGCACCGGACCAAAAGAACCAATGGGAAGGCTAGAACTTTTTACAATGGGGAAAAAACTTCCCCTTTGTGTCCGTGGTTGTTCTCTGGGAAAGAGGGGGAACAGGGAGTAGTTATGCTGTGAGAAGATGAAGGTCAGATATGAAAATCATCAGATCATATCTAGAGCTACTTATTTAACAACCCAGATATGTAAGTAGATCATGAATGTTTAGAAAGATGCGGTTAGGTTAATTTCTTATTGGCTTGTGGACTCCTCTGTGCTAACCCCAGCTGCTTTTGTTGGCTTGAAACCTTTAAGCTAATACTCAAGAAAGCTACTTTGAGTGCTTAATTTTTGGAATTGCTCTTCTAAAATCTAGCAATAGCCTGAGTTTTCAGATGGTTTTTTTTCTTCTTCTTGTTTTTAAATTTTTTTTTCCTTTTTTAAGATCAGGATTTGAATTTTTGTGTCTTGAGGTTTGTGCATATGTTTTTTAATTAGCTGGTGGTAACAGCTGATTTCCTTTGTTTTGCTTTCTCAACTCTTCCCTGGGTGGGTGTGGGTGTGGGTGTGTGTGAAAGCGCTTGAGGGTACCCCACAGGAAGGAATTCCCAAGTGCTCCTTCTTGAGTTCCAAGGGGTTTTGCATTTGGGTGGTGGCAGCATTACCTATCCAAGGTCAGAGAGAAGCTGTAACCTTGGGAGTTTAATACAAGCCTGGAGTGGCCAGTATTAGTTTTTACAATCCTTGCAGGCCCCCACTTTCTGCACTTGAAGTGCCAAAGTGGGGAATCAGCCTTGACATCCATCCTTCCTCCTCCTCCTCATTCACTCCATTTCTGTCTGACAGTGGAGTGCTGATTCAATGTGCTTCCTGCAGCATAGCCAGCAATTTAGGGGCAGTATAGGCAATATCTGGTCACTAAAACATTTTGGAACAGATTTATACCTGACATAAGTGGGAGCAACTGGGCTATGCCAAGGCTGAATTTGCCTCTGTATCCATCATGCTACATTTTTATTTTGCTGAATGGGATGAGAAGCTTTTTGGTAAACTGCACCCAGTGAACACCATATAGTCCAGCTCTACTGCAGCTTCCTATATACCGTCACACATGAAGTCTTAGAATCAATGAGTTGGGTAGAGTCCGGGTCAATCATATGCCAGGACACAGATCCATCAACCATTGCCCTCTGTAAAAAAAGTGATGCAAAGGCCACAGACCCAGAATATTTTAATCTTGACTGCGGAGTGGCTCTGCTGCTAGCTCACACTGCAGTACCTACACCGTGTGTGAAGAGGCCCCAATGTCTAGCACCCAGAAGACAAATTAAGTCAAAGATGTTAAATCATGTGTAGGGCTTTGTGCTCTGCCCTTTGGGAATTTTCACCCATTACACTATTTAAAAGAGAAAAAAATAACAAGTTTGGCCTTTAGAGTACTTGTGGGTACCCTTTAAATGAAGATGAGTTTGTTTTCCGTTTCCCAGTTGCCTTATATTATGTTTATATTCAATTTCCTAATTCTCTGCCAGGTTTTTGGACATGAGCATGCCAATCTCTGAAAAAGAAGGGGGAGGATGCTGTGACTTTATATGCTTCTTAAAAGTATTGCCTCTGAAAGGATCACTCCAGTTGGCATTAGTAAACATTTCAATGTCATTGCCAGAAGCACCATTTTCAGGAGTAATACTTCCATCATCTTACAAAATGGTGACAGTCATCAATTCACATGTATTTAATTCAGCTTGGGACCTCTGAACATACTGTCTTGAAAATACCTTAAATTTGCTGTACCACAATGACCTTGTCTAGTTTCCTGTGTGTAAATGAAAAGACTAACTGTGCCATATTTATTAATAACTTTCTATCCTGTTTTAAAAAAGAGAGACAAATCCACTTTCAAAACATTTGCATAGCCCATTTACTTCTTACACAAAAGAAGCCAATAACCTAGTAGAGAGATGCATACAAAACTATGACCAAGAATTTCTATGAAACTCCAAAGACAAATGATGAAATCCTGCTTTTATTGGTTGAAGTCATGATGGAGAGAACAGTATTGAGCCTTGTGTCGGTTACAAGAACTTCACTGCTGGCTCTGAGCAAGAAGCTCCCCCACTTGGTGGGGTGCACATTGCTTCAGGTGCTGCAGATTGTCAGTGTGCATGTTGCCGGTTGAGGCCTGGCCATGCCTTCTAGCCAACAGACCACAACACTTTGGGAGTCATGGTTCTCTAGCCATCGTATTATCAGAACCTGCTCTCCAGAATTCTCTTAGGAATCTTGTACTGCTGTGCATGGGGGAATAGGCTTACTATGCCCTATTCTCCATACTGATGAACCTGAGAAGAACAAAATAGGATAAAGCCCACAGTTTTATAAACAAATTTCAGTAAACACTTTCAAGAAATAGTATAATCATGTTCCGTTCCTTTGGTGCTTGCTGTAATAAGATTAATCATGATGCACTCAATCAGTGCTAATGTGGATGTTATGAGTATCTGTGTAGGACTGCCTCTGTAATTCAGCATTAATTAGCTGAATCATTATTTTAGAGTGTTACTGAATCATCTTACAATTACCACCTAACTTGGTGCTTGTAAATGAGACAACAGAAGGAAATTCTTTTAAAGGGTATAATAAACATACCATTCTGTCTTCTTTAGACAGTTCCTCATTGTAATGTTCTGTGAGATGTAAAGCTACTGCCATTGCTTCCACCTATACCTTGTGGATTTATTAATTGTAATAATTTCAAATGAAAAAGAATATTATTCAGCTTTATTACTCAGTAACTTATCTTCATGAGCACAAAGGTAACCATGTTGCTTCTTCATCATCCTAACTGTAAGGACAATTAAAATTCCTCTGCTCAAAATTCCTCTGGGATAGAAGTAATCATCTGCTAATTCCCATAATCTGTTTTGTTAGTAACCCATCTTCTCTAATTCCCATCAAAATCAGACCTAGTCATTATACACTAAAAATCCACATTCCTGCTTGGATGAGGTACAGATCTGTAGAATTCCACATGCATTTTATTGCCACTAATCATGTTCCTTTATACATGTATTTTGGAAGAAAAATTATCAAAGTATAGCATGTATTGCAAATGATAATGTACCATATGCTCCTGCCTTACATGTGCTGAAATAATGGTAGCCAAAAGAACTGTCAAAGCAAATGGAAAAGAGTTTTAGATCATCTGATTGGCACAACCCAATATTCAGCTGCAACATACATTTAAAAACAGGTTCTGACTGGAACTCACCAAAAGAACTTGGAAGCATAGTTTATTCACCAGAAAATGCAAACAAATTAACAACACAGTTTTGGCCCCCAAAAAAATTTGTTTTCAGGACTTAGGCTCCATTCACAAAAGTGGTGTGAGAAGTAGGAAGTGATGATGAGTCTGCTACTGCCTCCTTTCTAAGCTCTAGCCCAGTGATTAGGGCACTCATCTGGATGTGTGGCCCTGGGTTCAATCCTCCTGTCTGTGGAGAAGGAGATCCAAGTTCAGATTCTATCTGCAGAGGCGAGTGCTATGAGATGTTCTGCAGGTTGAGGCCGTTCCTCTCTCTATAAAATACTTGACTAGTTATTGATCCAGAAAAATGAGCATGAGAATGATTCTGTAACCTGGTTGTTAGGACACTTCTTGGGAAAATAGGACCCAGGTTTAAATTCCTGCATCTTCCAGCCATTTTGTGACTCTAGCCCTTCATTTCCTTTCATTTTCTTTTAAAAAGTGCCCAGAAATGAAATGTTCAGTTTGACCAAAATGAACTTCTTGTTGACTTTTTTTGATTTGCCGAAATCTTTTGGAATTTTCAAGTTTGGTTCAAATCAATTTTTTTTTCAATTTTTCAGAACTTTCAATGAACCAAAGAATCAGTTATTCACTCTACTCTAATTTAAACATTTTGCTCAGCCTGCATGTGTAGAAGAGAAACGACTGAGTGCATAGAAAAATAGCATTTGTTAAATCATCTTCTGAGTGTGCATACATATATTTATAAAAGAACAAATACAAAGAGGCATTTTAACAAATAAACCTGCTTCAATCCTCAGAGTTTCCATAGTCATTCTACTTAGGCAAAGGAGAATATCTGGAAGATCAACAAACTTGGGTTCCATTAGACCACTTGGGGAATAAATGTTGTGCAACAAGTTATACTAGGAAGCAGACATTTCTTTCATGCTTTAGTTTTTCAGGGTATTTTCAGAGATTTGCAGCAGACATTTATATTCTGAATACTCTTGGCTATCACATGCTTCCTAGGTGGGAGTCACTGGCATATCTGAAGCCTCTCCCTTAATAGTGTTTTGCAATGAGGTCTGAGGGCATTAAGGTACTTAAGTAGCTAAGTAATCCTAAAAATGAAACAAAAATCAATATATAGATATGAAAAATTAAGATAGATACTTGAAAAATCTTTGTCATGGACATATTTTGGCTTTCCTGTCCTTGATACTACATCCTATGCAGTACTGAAATAATGAAATAGTTTATTGTGAGTGATTCTGGACGTTGCTCATGCACCCAAATTATGAAATATTAAATCTTTCTCTTAATATTTACAGAAAGATGTGATATCCTGGCATGTTTGTTATTTTGAGACTAAGCCAGTAATTTTTTAGGGTTTACTCTGTAGTTCCTATAAAGAGAGAATATTACTATTGTAATTGCTCTTCTCACTAGAATCATGATAGCATTCACTCCTCATAGTATGTGGCTTAAATCATGAAGAAAAAACACAGTACAGTTAAACAGTTTCATGGTAAACATAGCCTACAAAAGATGAATGAGCTACACATTACCATGATTTCACAGGTGATAGGTGATTTTTCTTGTGTTTACCAAAATGAGCTTCCCTATCTGTAATGGGGTGTAAAGCCCCCAAAGGAAGAAAAAGAATTAAATGGAGCCAAAAACCATTAGTTCACTTGGTTGCACCAATGAAGGGAGGGCGATTTAGAATTAGGCCCAATTTAGGATTAGGCCCAGTGACGAGAAGTTAGATGTCTAAATTAAGGATGAGTCCCAGCTGAGAGGAGCATTGGTGACTAAGAAAGGAAGAACTTCCTGGCAGTAGAAAAGAGCCAGGAAGTTGTAGGGGCTGGGATAAACTCCTGAGAAGGGAAATACCAGTAAATAGCTATGTGAGATAGTGGAAAGTTACAGAAGTAGAGTGAATGTCTGTGGTGAGTCTTGACAAAAGGATAAGGTGCCAGGAGGCAGACTGGGAGTTGTTTTTTTTTTCTGGAGGAAATAGAGAGCCTTATTAGAGGAGGTAGATAATCGATGGGCTTCTAGTGAGACAGCCCTGGGAGGTATTTTCTGCCAGAAAGAACTCCATAGAGCTGGGGAAGGGGTGAAGAATTCTGTGGAGGAGAGAACCCAGTAAGGGGCTAAGGTAAAGGGCCTAGGGCAGAGTGAGGTAGGTGGAACTCCTGTATAGAATCTGAAAGAGCAGAGTTTAGCTGCTTGCTCGAGTCCCTGGATTGGGGCCAACAGTTAAGGAAGAGCTTGGTTTCACTGAGTGGCTACTGAGAGGTGGTATGAGAGCCCTCTGGTGTGAAGACCTGGCATAAAGTCATTGGACTACTGTTCTGTGGGGCTTTCTCTTACCCCAGAAAGGGTGAGACGGAATGTGACCTGGCTGGAGAGCTGGAATGAGAAGAAGCAGACTCCTAGACAAGAGGGTACTGGAGGAGGAAACTATTGTGGTTTGCCCACCAACAAGGGGGTATGCTAGCTGGTGAGTCACTCTTCTATGCTATCTCTTTATTCAAATATCGTTCCTTCATGGGTTCCCATGAGAAAAATCTAGTGCTGCTCATATGCTATAATCTAAGCAATCCCCCATCCTTGGAGAAGCAGTCTGTTTCCTCTTGCATTCTAACTCTTCCCTGCTTATACCACTTGTGTAAGATTGATGGTGATGCCATATGAAAATAGTGAGGACTTGGCCATCTAATAAAAAGTATACACCATCACTTATCCCTGCAATCAACTTTAAAAAAAGCTGGCCCAGGTCCATTATTAGGAAACATGAGCTTACTAGACAATACAATATGAAGCCTATAAAAGGCTATGGGAGGAGAACTTCTGCATATACTCTGCAGGGCCAGGGGTGGCCCCCAGCTGAAAAACTCAGATCTGAGTTCAGGTTGTTTTCAAACTCCACCCACAACTTGAACTCTGTTCAGATTTGCAATGTTGCAAATGATGATAGACGCACTAATCAGAACTTGGATCTGAGGCTGGATTTTAAAAAATCACCCAAATTGAGAGATTCTGATTTAGGGGGCTGCATCAGGCCCATCTTTAACCAGAAATTCTGTATTAAAAAACATACACACACACACCCCTACCTATACTGACCTTGCCAGCATTGGAAAAGAAAGCCTGAGTATGTAACTTTATTTAGCACCAGATTTAATGCTTTCCTAAAAGTAACTCTGAAGTGAATCCATTAAAACAAATGGTTGTGCCTGGCCAGAAACCAATTATTATTTTTCATGAATAACTGCTCACCTGTCACTTGGAGCTGTAGCTTAAATGTAACATGACTTGGAAATACTTCTAAAGGAAAGGTGAATTTCTGCCTTTAAAAGGTGTTTCTTTCATCTGATCCAAAGAGTAAAGCTGGGTATGGATACACGACTTACTTCAGTACCTGACTCACCAGTATCTTGGAATATCTCTGGAGCTAAATTACGGATCATGTGCTGACAATGAACAAGAGAGTGGAAGGACATACGTCTGTCTCCTATAGCAAAGGATGGGAACATGGATTAAATGTACATCTTGGTGGTTAGCTCACAGTCCCATGGTACACCTCTAGCTCGATATAACACTGTCGTCGGGAGCCAAAAAGTCTTACCATGTTATAGGTGAAACCACGTTATATTGAATTTGCTTTGATCCACCAGAGTGCACAGCCCTGCCCCCCTGGAGCACTGCTTTACTGCGTTATATCCGAATTCATGTTATATCGGGTGGTGTTATATCGAGGTAGAGGTGTAGTACAAAAAGGCATCTGCAAAAGCAGATATTGTGATCTCTCACTTGATTACAGCTACCTTATTTTTCATGGTTGTGGTGGTGATTTGTTGGTTGGTTTGTTTTTTAAAGGAGCCTGCTTCAGAAAATGGTCCTCCCTATGGATTTACTACTCTTTCAGATATACTGCTTGCTTGGAGGTGGAGTCAAGATCAGAAAGCCTGTAATTTCTGCCTTTCCTGTTCATCAGATCTCTTGATGGTGGCAAGCCTATATGATATGTTATTGCAAAGTATATAGTAGTCAGCTTTACATTTTAGTCCACCAAAAAGAAAGCTCACCCAAGACTCTGCATAACTATGCAGCAATCTGTAAATTATGGTTTGTTTTTTGAAATCTGACTATTTCTGGTGGCGCTCAAACTAGTATTTAACTTCTCTGCACCTGTTGAACTGTCCTCATCCTTGTCCTGTACCAGTTTAGTTGCAACAGTTTCTAGACTCAAGGCTGTCAATAGAAGATTCCCAGGAGAACTTCAAAGGTCTTGGGAGTTCAAAAAGGGGGAAACAAACTTGGTAGTCCCAGTTCAACACTACTGTTTTTCTCTTGACAGGTCCAGTTTATGATCTAACATAGCTACTAGATCTAGTGGCAAATCTGGAAAATGCAGTTTCATTCAATTCAGCATCCCTTCCTTCTTCCAATTAAATCTTTTATTTCCCATTATTCTGAGGATGCAGTAACTTCAATCAAAGCACTTGCACAAAAATAAGTTCCCAAGTATCTACTTCACTATTTGCCTTAATTTGATACTTTCTTCCCAATGGGAAGAATTCAGTCCTATTTGATACCATTTAGTGATTGTCTTGACTTTTGGGGGACATCCCCATCTCTAATACTGTACAGCCTGACTAAAAGATTCCTACATATTTAAGTAATCTGTGTAGCAAAGAAGCATAGCTTTATTTTTATTAGGGGGTCTCAGCTAATTTCCAATAAGTATAATCCATTATACTACTTGATGCTTCCACAGTGTCACGCTCATAGTCTGCTTTCCTGGGTTCACTGAAGCAATCTTTTCTGCTTCTTAATCTAACATGGATCCTCCTAAAATACAGAAGTGCCACCCCACGTATTCCAAACAATCTCTGCCTTCCTTTATTCACCTGAAACAGTGCCTCACTTGTTTTCCCCACAAACTGCAGATGACCTCCAACTTTAAAAGAATGAGTCTTAAGTATCTTCAAGAGGCAAACTGAATCCTTTCCCTGTATCCATCACAGTGGCTTTTTAGTGCAAATGTCTATAAAGAAAAACAAATATATATTGGCTTGGTTTTTTAAGGTGAAATGTCCATTGCTCAATGTTTATAAAATATTAACTATTGTATTCTAGATTACCAGAACACCTGGCGTAATGTGCACCAGAACAAAACCAAACTCAATAGAAACTATTATATTTTCCAGTTGAGTGACTGCAGCTATAATTCATTACACTAGTGAATTTTGAAACCCTTTCACAGTGTCTGAATAATCAAGCCTGTATCATTAGGCTGGGTCACAAGTTTCAGCTTCAAGATAGACAACTAAAAGGAGATCTGGGGAGCTGTACTCTTCTTTTATTTGAGGAACACTGGCCCTCTAGAAACTGGGTGAAGAACCATTTTAAATTATGGGCTAGCCCCAACCACTTCAGTGGATGCCTTAAATAAAATGCCCCCATTTTAAATCAAGTCTGTCCAATTTGCCTGCTTACTTAGAAATGATAAATTAAAATGCAATAATCGTCTCAGGAAAGGGACAACACAGTTTACTACAATGATGGTTTTATGCATACTATGTATGGAATGACTTCTAAGGACAGTTACACATAGTGCATTTTTAGTACTGTGTAGTTAAAGCTAAACTACCAGGACCCTGAAACAGGTTAAGGAGTGCTCTTTTCCCTCTGGCCTGATTCTCCTTCATAACCGTAGATCCTCAAAGAAGCCACCATTTCCCCGCCCTAATGGGGGCTATATTGCCTAGGAACAGACATGAAAGTAACGGTCTGGCATACCAGCAAGTATGCTGGTAAGTTCTTTAAGTTACTTTCAACCCTGCCTAAGAACAAGATGGCAAGAGTTCTAGAGCCAGCACAGCATGTCTGTGAGGCTGGCTCTCGCCTATTACAGCTGCACCAGGATCAACAGCATTTCAGGGCAGAACTGCTGTTTTGTTCTGGGAAGGGCTGGGGGAAGGAGGAAGAGTCGTGAACATCTTTTTTTGTAGCTGTCTTACAAGGGTTTTATATCCTGATTCTCCCAACTTCTCTACTTCAATTTTCTTGCCAAAGACAGACTTTAAAAAGGCATTTAGTCTCTTCTAAAGGTTGGCATCATTAATGTCAAACTCTCCCTCACTTATTATCTGCTACTTTTTCCTATAGTCTCTTTTCTAAAAGTACCTTTTTATCTTATTGGGTTAGCCCAACACATTGTGTTCTTCTGATGCCAGGGATCTATTTCCTGCCAACTGTGATAGACTCTCCATATTGTTTGGTTGCCACTATGCTGCTCTTCCATTTCCAGTACAGAGTTCCAGTCCAGCTCTCTCAATCTGAGTTCTCCTTTATGAAGTCACATAAGCCATTCTTTTTGTTCCCTGATTATTTTTTTTTTCAGGAAGTGCTGTGTGCTCTAATTATAGTAGCTTTTAGAATCCTCATCCATTCTGTCAGACTGATAGATTCTAGTAGTTCCTCCTGTTGCACCTTGTAAGAATTAACTTTCCAAAATCAGCTTTCTTGAAATGTAATACTTTTTATTCTGACCTATTCCTTGCAATGTTAAAGTACTTTTGTGGTCATGATACTGTAGCCTGCTTCACTAGTATTCTCATCTTTATCGGTAAGACGTAAATGAAGAATGACTTCTCTGCTTTTGATTCATACTTTTTTCTCTGCATAAAACAGAAATTCTCGTGATTCCTTGTCCTACCAATCTTGACACTAATAATCTGCCACAAACATGGTATCTTAAGGCTTCAAGTACCTGGAAACCTGGTCCAAGAATCTATCTTTCCTCCATCCTAATAGTCTGTAGCATATGACCACTATTTACTTTTTTGGCTTTTATTCTTGTATTCTTACCTTAAGAAATTAACCACTATCTTTTTCCTTGTCAAACTGTCATTGGCAGTGTTCAGTAGATAATTTTTTTAACAAGTAATCCCTGCTTTGTGTCTGACAGCATAGACTGATCTCCTCTCTACTGATGTTCCACCTAGCAAATCATCCTACCAGTTTTCACTATGCCTCTTAGAAAATGAAGGAGATTATGATTTATCACTTCTAGTTTGCCTTGTTTTCCATATTCCTTCTATCTTATAGACACTCTTCTTGGTGTACAGTTCTTATTCTTCCGTTGAAGTAAAACTCCTTCAGACTTTTTTGTATATTGGAAGTATCAGTTTGTGAAGTTTCCTCTTCCTCATTTCAGATCTGGTTTAAAGCCTGCCTAACGAGCCCTGCCAGTTCTGAACTAAAATCCATATACTATTTGCTTATATGGAGATCATCTGGATTAGACTTTAGACAGCATTCCACTGATCCATGAATTCAAAAGTCTTCTGCCAACATTTTATCTCTAGTATGTCATCTTTCAGTTGGCATCAGAAAGGATCTCAAAGATCAACCCTTCAGTCCTAGATGACATCCTTAATATTATTGGATCATTTGTCTGCAATTAGATTAGATAAGGTGAATTCTCAATCATTCTTCAAGATAATCTCCTTGCTTTTATTCCATTGCCTATCCTTCTCAAGAGAAAGCATACCATACAGTATCAAAGCTTCTTCTGTAGTTGTACTATTAGAGATTGAATTACTATCTTTTGTCTTTATGTTTAATTTATCAAGCATAGTGAGTAACAGTTCTGTCTACCTCATTTAGACACTGGACAAATTATTTAGGTGTTAGACTCAGCATGGTCCTATTCCTTCCCCTTCCTGAGATTCTGCTTCAATAGCAGCTTTAGTAAATGTGTCAGAACTAATGGTACATCATAGGGAGAGAATACTTACCTGCTTCTCACTGAAGACACAGAAGTGGATAACCCCATAATTAGGAAAATAAGAGTATGAAGGCTATCAGTTACACTGTTGCTTCTGCTGATAAATAATATGGCAATATTTCTACATTTGGTGCACAGTTGCTAACTTCCAGTTACTGCTGAGAAAATAATGCTGAATAAATCAAATATTACATTTACATGGAATATTTGTACAGATCTGAATTTTTAAATGGACTGCAACTGGCCATGTTCATTTCCCCCTTTGTCTTTAGTTTCCAGGAACACTTGAGTAACCTGGATCCTACTGTCAAAATTGGTCATGAAAAACAGATCTCAAAGGTGCATATGCAAGTATGGTAGGGGCAGAAGCCAAACTTCAGATGTGCATGTACACCCTCCTCCTGTATGGGAACAGAAAACAAGGGCCATAGTGGAGTTAGGCACCAAATGCTTTCAGGCTCTGGGCTGCTGTGACTTACCTGACTAGTCTCAGCTATGTAATGCAGTTTGATCCTGGAATAGCTGTGACTAGTCCACAGAGGTAAAAATCCTGAAAATATACTTGCATAACAAACTGAGGGAAGCATGAGCTGCTTGCTTTCCCCATACAACAATCAAATACACTTAATCACACGATCAAGCTCATGTCAAATTGTCTGGAACAGCCTGTTTACTGATGGCAAGTGGGCATATCGGTATACACCTTGAGCCAGTAAAAGCATAGCTACTAGTAGGACCTAGTGACAATAATCCCATTTCTGTCACTTCCTTCTCCCATCATGCTCATTTTTATTTTTTTAATGTGAGCAAACATGGGATTGAAGACAAGTAGTTGGCAATAACTGGTATGGGGGATGAGTGTAGGGATTGCATGTTATGTATATCTGAGGTCTTCAGGGCATGAGGGAGGGTCTTCCCCACCTAACATGGTAGCTCATCTTAATGGTGATTGATTGGAATGACAGCATACTTTAGGATGCAGAATCCATTCTAGTCTGTTTGAAGTGTGTGTGTGTGTGTGTGTGTGTGTGTGTGTGTGTGTGTGTGTGTGTGTGTGTGTGTGTGTGTGTGTGTGTGTGTGTGTGTGTGTGTGTGTGTGTGTGTGTGTGTGTTTTTGGTTTTTTGGTTTTTAAATCTTAACTTTCATGATAAAACCAGAACCATAGTACTTCTCACTATGCATGAAGAATTAATAACCAGACTAGCATGGTCATGCAGTAGTTTGATTCGTAAAATGCCAATGCATTTATTAATCCTTATACCAGTGACAAGACTCCAAATTTCCTGCTTCAGACAATCTCTCTCTCTCTCTCTCTCTCTCCCCCTGGCATGTCCCTGATTTCCTCCCTTCTAGCCACATACAAATTTGACTTCTCCTGTATCGCTTATCAAACCATGCTAGATTTCCTTCAGGGCAGATGCTGCTTGCGCCTGATGAGGATGCATTTCTTGTGCGTTCACAACAGAACTTGGAGGTGACCTTATTCATGTCCTTGCACGGACTCCAGTCTGTTGTGACTGCATCCAGTCACTTTATTATCCCATAGGGGCGTGGTTTGTTTGGTTTTTTTTGGTTTTTGTTTATTTTTTAATGTCTGAATTACAGACACCCGGGCTCTGGGAAATGACTGGTCATGGTTCCTAGTTGTGGGTCTCAAGCATGCTCCCATCTCTCTCACTTCTTTGGTGAGGAGGGTGCAGGAGGGCAGAATAGAGAAAGCACTGGAATCTCTGAGTGTCCAAATTCAACCTAATGTTCTGGATCGGTGATGTTGGCTTGGACCCTTACACTAGTTTATATGTGTCCCAAGAGTACAGGTATAGCCAATTGTCTTCATAGTGGCTTCATACCTGCTATAGGCTGAATAACTAATGAACAGCTGCTAAGTATATCATTAGGACTTGATACAACCTTCATTTCTGCCAGGGTTGTGATGGTAGGCTGCAGAATAGGGTTACAGTGAGACAAAAATGCTGCCTTTTTTTTCATGTGTCTTTCCTAATCCCTCATCTAGGGAAAAGAAATTTAAATGGCTCCACTTTCTAATCTATGCAGGATGAATCTGAAGGTAGAATCATGTGGCCCAGACCCCAGGTTACTTTGTGGAAGTTGGCACACTGCATGAGCTGGTCCTGCTAGGGCACAACCTACATAGGAATTGCATATTTAAAACTCAGACTGATCCAAAATCCCCTGAAGTCAATGGGACTCTCTCATTTAACATTGGACACACTTCACCTTCCACTAAAGTTTATCACTTTTCCTTAACTATAAAGTGTTCATTTAATCAAGTGTATCTGTAGAACACTACATTTCAGTCAGGTTCTATCTTAGCTTTCTCTCTTCCAAAAACTAAATTCTTAACTCTTGAAAAAGATCTTCAAGCCTCAATATTACTGTGATGCAGTTCCTTACTTTGCTATTTAGATAATATTTTTGCATATATAATTTTGGAATTCTAAATGGATATGAATTCCTCATTCCATAAGGAATGTAAGATTGTACATATAGTATGCCACTGTAAAGCGAACTTTTCCTTGGATTTCAAGAGTCTTGAATTAGACTTGACCTTGTTATCCAAATTATTATGGCATTTCTGTTCCTCAAATGAGTGCTTCCTCTAGAGTTGTGAACAGCAAGTAAATTTACTAGCCTATAGAGTGATTAAAGTGCCTCTAACTTGCATTTGATATATTATGTGGTGGAAGATGTGTTTTGGGGTTTTTTACTGTTACACGACAAACTCAGGCACAGTGTTTAAGTACAGTACTATTGCAGTTACTAAAAGACTTTAATCAGATTACTGTTACATTTGATACTATAAAAATTCTAGTAGATAAATATTTAGATTCAATTAGCTGTGCAACAATTTGTTTGAAAATTAATACTGCACTAAGTCAGTGTTCTATTAATTTTTTAAAGTTCTTATTTTTATAATTTACGCTTTCATGCAAATATTAAGTGTATGTAGTATACAAACTGGAAGTTGAAAATAAGGTACATAAATTGATATGGCAATATTAAAATATTAAAGCTACAAGAAACAAAGTTCTGCATATATTATTGCTTCTGCTACATCTACCCTACCACTGCCAATAAAACCTAATATTTTAAATATATAGCTCCTTGCATTTGGAACTAAACTATCAGTAAAAATCATGACTTGAAATATGCTGGAAACATGTATTTTCAAAATGCATGTCCTGGCCCTCCATACAAGCTTGTGGTTGCTAATGTCAACATGCATTAGCAATGAAATTGTACTATACTTAGATGTGGTTCAACCACATCTACGGGCTGAGCCATTAAAGAGCATTTTTAAAAAAGAGAAGAAATAAACTAGGTGAAAGGGAAAATGTCCTGTCGGCTAAAACAATCAAGTATATCTATAATTAGTATAAAATGGTTCAAAATAGACTGCAGAATAATCTAGTACAGTAGGCTGAATTTAGACTTCACCATTATTCCTGTAGCTCCCAAAACACTTTCCTAATTTAGAGACCATTGGTGGATGAGAAATGTGAAAGTTGCAGAGCTTTGGTGGTGATTTTGCTATGGCTAATGTATTGCCAAACAAATTTACCCCATCTTTAGGAACAAAGATGACAACTGCTATAGCGTGACTAACCCTTGTCTGTCTGCTGCTTTCAATCTCATGTGTCTGACATGAGTGGACCTCTCCTCTAATGCAAGGGAAGAGAATTTCTCATCTAAGGTGTTCACATTGCTGCTCTTGACCTCCTTGAAAAATTATAATGATGGTCTGTATTTGCTTATTGCTACTTTGCTGTGGGAGCCCATCACAGAATTTTGAATGTTGGTTACATATTTATATGCACATTTTAAATTATTTTTAAAATTTTACTAATTCTCTATTTATAATTTCACCATAGTCCTTAAGCTCCCCCTTTTTTAGTGTACATAGTCACATGTGTTTTTCCAAAATGCATTTTATTTCTTGATCTAGTCTGGCTCTTTATATTAAAAAATATAATGCTGTTTTCTTGTTCAATGTTATCTTTGCTAATGATAGCTGTTAAAATGCTGCTAAAATACGTATAGTGCCAATAACTGACAAGTGACATGCTCCTATGAGCCGCAAGCAGAAAACAAGTGGGGTTTCCCTTGAATTTGTGGAAAACTTGTGAGCATCCTGTACCTTCTCCCCCTCCCCAAGGAGTGCTTTATTCTTCCTGTAACCATCACTACATAGAGTATAATAGAAAACAGACACACAATTAATACACAAGATAAATTTTCTAATATGAAAAAATCTGACTTTTAAAAAAAAATACAGGTGCAATCATGTCAAAACCCTACGCCTCCTCGCCCCGAAACAAACCAAAAAATGTCAGTGGCTTGCTTTCTTTTACACTCTCACTTATTATGGAAAAGAAAATTTAATTGCAAACTTTATTCTTTGAAAAAGTTAAACATGCAAAAGAAGAGAGTCATTAGTATACAAGGTGATAGTATCAATTGTGGAATATACAATCACATTATTGTGATTTGCAGGATTACTTAAGTCATTAAATAGAGGTTTTCATCTGCTTATGAACTGCAAATTGTAGCCCATACTTTGTAGCTCTATTTAAACAAATTATCTGTATTCCAAACCAGACTTGACACACAAGGAAAGAAGAGAATAGAAGGTTCCTAATTTTTGTTAAAATACATATCAGTACATTTCTCCCTTTTCAGCTACATTATGTGTGAATATAGTTTGCTAGTGTGGGCATAGTGAAATATTGGTTTTCAATTAAAAACAACAGTAATTGTACTATTGAATTCTGTCATTCTAAAGTCTGGCCTTACAACTGTCTTAGGCTTCTTGAGTTAACATTTATCAAGTTCATCATAAACTTCAGATGGATGCTTGGACAGAGTAGACAGTAACTGAATTAAAAAGCGGGCCTCAGTGGCTACCTAGGTTCATGCACATGCATAACTTTACTTTTATGAGTAACGTTGTGGGTCAACTGACATCTGGAAAACTACTCCTGCATGTCTTTGCAGGATCATGATCACAACCCTGAACTTTAAAACAAATGTGTATAAAATTGGGCATGTTCTTAAGCACCTTACTGAGTCAGGGCCTTAATGTACAGCTGTCTCTTCAGACTTTATTTTTCACTGAGAAAATAAAATTAGAATATATTTAACATCTTAAAATAAACAAAATCAAACTTCTAATATTCCAGCTATAAGTGAAATATTAATGTCATTCTCATTAGCTTTAGTGTTCACTTTTAAATACACAAGTTTTTCTGGGTCATGAAGGCAAAGGGTAACACTCTACCCTTATTAACTGCTTGTGACCCTTGCATGCAGTATATGGGGTATTGGTATCCCTATTTTACAGATGTGGAAAAGGAGATACAGAAGTTAAAGCAAAAATGTTCAGACTTGTGTGTGTATAAATGTAAGCATCCAACTTTAGGTACCTACATAAATGGCCTGATTGTGCAAGTATGGCCCTTCTAAAGCGCCTGTTGAAGTTCATGGTAACTATGGGTGCTCAATACCTCAGGAGTTAGGGAGCCAAATTTTGAGCCTGTGCTGAGTCACAACGATAACATCTCTATCTTAACTAGCCAAAGCCCAAATGTGGAATGCAGGAAACTTAAGCTGTGAAATTATTTTGTTTACTGTAAATAACTCTGTACCTTCAGTTACATAATTCTTCCATTCTAATGTCAATAACTTTCAGTCATAAATTTGCAACCCTCACTTTTGTAATCTTATTGCTAACTCTGGGTCTACAATGAGTGACTGCCCTCAAGATGGGGGACATCTGAGCCATGTTGCTGTCAAAGTCTCTGAGTTGGAATTAGTCCTTTGTAAACTCAGTCCTTGCTCAGACCATGCTGGTTCTCACACACTTGAGCTTCCTCTTGCAGCCAACCCTTGGATGCTCAGCAGAGATGGTTCAGCAGCAGGCAGTTTGTGCTGGTTTTAGCACCACCTGTGTGTTGGGCTAGAGCTGCCTGTGAGATGATGCTGGGGTTGTCCCTTGCTCCCCCCCAAAAGATCAAACAGCTAGGGCTATGGATTTTCAGAACCCCAGAGGCCAACACTGGGGTGTAACTATGAAGGAGGGAACTGTAAGGAAAAACCCTGTAACAGGCTTTCACTCCAATGACTGGTTTGAGCACATGGGTAGTAAAACAATTTGCATAATGGGGGTGACATTGAACAAACTGTAAATTCACCCTGCATAGGATGGAAACGACTTCAAGCGTGGGGGTGTTAGCACCCCTAGTTTCACAAGCTGTTAGAGCGGTTTCCAGACTATGTGGGCACAAGGCTGGGGGTGGAAAGAGAGGGCTTCGTGGGTGGAAGCTGATATTCGCCCTAGGGAGGGCGAAGGCCGGCTCTCGCACATGAAGCTGAGCAGCGCACACCTGCGGGGAGAAAGCCAGCCGGGCTGTGTGTCAGGCTGGCCAGGAGTCAGCCCCGCGCTAACTTTCATCATTCCAGCGCCGTCAGAGCGGAGCCGGATTTCCCTCGCCCACTGGAGCCAAGGAGGTGTCCCCCGACCGGGCTTTAAGGAGGGCAGGGCTAGTGCCCGGGGCAGCACCAGCCCTATGGCCGCGGGTCAGCGCGAACCCGTCACGGCCCTTCCAGCCAGGGCAGAAGGTGGCTCCCCCCGTGCGTCACCGCACAGAGCCCCGGCCGCGGCAGCAGCCGCCCCTACCCTCCGTTCTCTGGCAGCAGCAAGCGCTTCTCTCCGCCTGACGGCTACGGCGTGGCCCTGCCCGCTGGCCGGGCCTGCTCCGCTCGCCTCCCCCCTGCCCCGCTAGGTGTCTGGGCGAACCCGGCGCGGCCAGCCAGAGCAAAGCGACTCCAAGTCCCTGCGGCGCTCGCTCCTCCTGCCGCCGCCGCTGCGGGGAAGGCGGGGGTGGGCTCCAGCGCTTCAGACTGGTGCTGTCAGAGCCGAGAGACACGCTCCGCCTGGGGAGAAGGGAGGGAGCTATACTCCTCCCCCCACCGCCACCCTGGCCTGCCTCCCTCCTTCCTTCCTCCCTCCCTCTCCTCCAGCAGCTCCACAAACCAGGAACCAGAGCCAGCTGCAGCCTCCTGTGCGTGAGAAAAACACGGGGAAGCCAAGCGGGGAGTGCGGAGCAGCGCCAGGAGAGGGAAGGTGAAGGAGGACGGAAGCAGGAGGGGAAGCACGGAGAGGTTGTCAACATAAAAGGGAGGAAAAAGTTTACACCCGTGTTACTCTCGCCTCCCTCTTCCTGGGTGGCGTCGCCGGGAGTTTTACCTGGAATGGCAAGTTTTTTTCAGGGTGGCTCTTTCTCCGACTCCCCCCTCCAGCAGCGGATGAGGGTGTGACACAAGGGGGAACCCGCCCCGCCACCTAACCCTCTATGGTGGGAGCTGTCACCAAGAGCAGAGAGGAGCTGATCCGGGTGGACTTCACTGTTTCCAGCTCCACTGTTACAGTGCTGCAGCCCCCCGTGGGGCTGGAGTCAGAGAGGAACTGCTGCCGCTGGGGGTTGTGTGTGAGAGTGTTACAGCCCCCTTCTTCCAGGATATAACTAAAACCACCTCGAGCATTTTCAGTCGCATCTTCATCATTCGTTTCCTCCTAATTCTTGCTATTGCTGCTTGTTGGATGGCTTGTTAGCAATAGCTGGGGGTCTTGCCTCCTCCAGCCGCCCCACCATGTCCTAGATAAGGTGAGTGCAGTCAAATCACTTTGCACAGAGTCCTGGGGGAAAGGCCGGGTAGAGAGCGTTTCTTTATGGGGAAAGCAATAGAGCAAAAAAGCAAGGATCGACTATGTTAGTTTGGAGGGCAGTGTGTTGAGAGGGGAGAACTAATAACTGTGTCTACAGAGATTTTTCAGCAGAAAGATTGTGTGTCCAGGTCAAGATCGGTTCTATTAAAATCAGCTAAAACTTAGGTTTTTTTTTTAAAAACCTTGTTCATTGCTTAAATAATAACTCATTAGCAGCCGTGTCTCTGGGTAGCTCTGCTAGGTCTGGGAGCCTGGCTCATTCCTCGGCCCATGTCTACTGCTGGGTCTGGAACTGGAGATCAATTTTTGGCAGAATATTAAAACATGGAAGGCACGTGACTTTAAAAAAAATAATCCTAAAGTAAATACGTTACTGCGCCCGTCTGATAAAAAATGTAACCCCTAGTTTTCTAAAATATAAATTCCACTGAATATTTAAATATATTTCTCTACTCCTAAACCGCTTTTATTGCACGATTCTTCTGCAGATTTCCCTTTTTCCCAGGGTACCTCTAATTTTATGGGATTTGCTCGGGGCATGAGGGAGTTTATTCTTGTCTGGGAATTAAATGGAGAGAGATGGGATCAAGGGGGGTGGGGAGTGTCTGTGTCAGGTTTTAGCTGGCGAGAAAGAGAAGCTCTCTACACCATTGCTGCTGGTGTCAAAATCTGGAGAAGGGGAAACATACATTTTCATTGATTGATGCTTAGGAGTGCCCGTCATTATTGCTGATTTTGAAGCCCAGGGTTAAAGGATGTTGGTAAAGAACTACTGAGGAATGTATCATTTTAAAGTTTACATTGTTCTTTTCTTTTTTAAATATTTCTAAACTTTGGAAACAAGCAAACAAGGACGATGAAATTAAATGCTTCAGGCTCCAGACAGCGACTCGAGTTTTAAAACCGTTTTATTGCTCTCATTTATCATTTACCCTCACTTGAAAAGGAGGAAAAGAGAGAAAATCTGTGCGCAGCATTTACAGAGGCTCACTAGGCGCAATAAAATGAACCCAGAGACAAGCAAAGGACAAGTCCTTGAACCTTAGTGAGTTTCTCTGTTTTAAATCATTACTGCATCGATAACATGCATATTCATGCATTGTTTAAACACGGAAATTGAAATGGAAACGTGATAGTCTTGCTGCACGGGTAAGAGGCGATGATTATAAGCACAGAAAGGAAAAGGCTGCGTCCTTCCAAATTTGCTCCCTGGCCAGTCAAGCTGCTCACCTTGGCGCAGGTGGAGTTAACTTTGTCTCCAGGAGACTGCGGTGGGCGGAGACAAAGGCTCCCTTTTTATAGACCCTAGTTTCTAGCTTTACCTGAGGAGAGGAACCACCCCCACTCCCAAGCCTGCCTTCAGTCAAAGGAGTGGGGAGTGAAATGGACAAAACCCCCAGCGGGGAGGGCACGCTCTGCATCACAGCCCTGCCAAGACTCCGTTGGGAGGGGGCTCCCTCCTGGATTCATTTCAAGGCACTCTTAAAAAGTATTTCCCTCGTTAATTTATAATGAGGTGTTTTTAACTCCTCCAGTCGATAACAGCGGGCCACTGTCCTGACTCCACTCCGGCTGGGGAATTGGACTAGAAGGGATGTTTGGAGGGCTGCACCTTGCATTGGGAGAGGTAGCTCTGTCCCAGGCTCTGCGCTCTCTCAACGAGCCTCTGTGGCTTTAAGGAGCGATACATTTTCCAGTCTGTGTCGCAGCAACTTTGTATCAGTCATGTCGCCCGCCCGTTGATTGAAACGGCTTTCGTCCAATGAGAAACCCTCCTGAGCCGAATAGCGCGTCTCTTCTCTTTCTCTCCGCCAGTAGAGGCAACTGAAGGGCGGGATATTAACTTGAACTTTATCTGAGCATGTGACATATTTTTAAAAGGACTTGGCACCTTTTTTTTTCGTTCTTCGTCTGCCCTGTTCAGTGTCATTGGGCGGCGTAGCGAACTTCTGGTTAAGAGGAAAGCCAGCGGATTTACCTGCTGGCGAATAATTATTTCTTGTTCTAATGTGAAACCATCTGCATTTTCTGGCCTGGATGTTGGATTTAGGTGGGTTACACTTTAATGGAAATGCGGACTGTAGCAACAGGTGGAGACAGACAGCGCAGGTGTGCGGGGGAAGCACTGTCAGTTCTTGTCCTCTTATGGCTCAGTGTCGTTGTATCCACTTTGCAAAGGAGGTAGGGCTTTGCGATGTTTTCTTTTTGCAAGGGGAGATGGGGCTTCAGATGTCCCTTTTTAGTGCCGGAAATGCTGCATGTTTTTATTATTTTATGATTTTAGTCTAGGATCTTTGTGTTTAGAATGCATATGGTCATTTACAAGTGTGCCTTGTACCCAAGCTTTCCCACACCAAGAGATTCCCCCCCCCAAAAAAGTTTTGTTTATTGCCTTTTAAAAAGCAGATCCTCAGATCAGATTTGTAATTGTTAATTAGAAATAGGTCAGTAAGTTTCAACAACTTCCAATATAAAATCAGCTGTCTTAAACCTAGGTAGAAGTCAAACTGAGTACATGCAGTGATCTGTTTAATGTTCATCAGTCTGTAATTGGTTTTCTTTATATATATTAAATCAATTTGCTAGCTATGTTTCATGGTTTTTTGGTTTCAGTGACAAACATCCTCAATGTTTCCTTGATTTCTCTGGCATAATTTTGTTTTGTACGGTTGGTCAGAGGGACTATTCCTTATGTTCCATTCTTGGCCTTTTATTCAGATGTACTGTACAGATCCATTTGTGTATTGTAGTCTAATCATTTTCATACTGTAAATTAGAATTATATGTCTCTCAAACTTAGCTAACTGTGCCTATATTTTATAATCCAATACAGAATATCTAATTTTCCCATGAAAATATAAAGCTAAACTGTTTAGTGAGGCGAGGGGCATGGGATCTGAGAAAAAGAGCACATTAAAACATAAAGAAAATACTTTCTATACTCCATTTTCTATCTTTGGTAATTTTTCATATTTGTATAAAAAAGCTTTCTCTAGCTGTGTGATCCTATTCTGAAGCCTTAATTCTGAGTTTATGCCATCACAGAATGTTGTCTTGAAAATAATTAAGAAATCATAAATTACGCATTCTATCACTGTAGGATAAGTGAGAGGAAGTGATGGGTATTGAGGGAGAAAATTCTAAATTCAGCAAAGATATCTTTTGACAATTAACACACAAGGCAAAGCAAATAGCCATTTGTCTTTCATCTAATTCTTATGTTTAATGTGACATTGCTGAGAACAAAACAGAACTAGTTCATTTTTAATCCTTAATGCAAATAGGGAAATAAATTCAATCCATGTTTTCAAACTATTGTAATTCTAAATAAAAAATTAAATAACTTGAAGAAATAAAAAATTAGAAAAATAAGTAAAGATTTTAAAACAGTTCAGCAACTAGGAATATGCCACATTCCCTCCTTGCATGCCGCACACACAAAATCCCATGTAATGCTCTATGTCTTAAGACAAATGAAGAAGAAAAAAATAGTGGATATATTTATTTCTCCAAGGGGCATATACTACCCTTATTTAGCATGTGGGATACCCTTTACCATTCATGGGAATTCTGCGAAAGAAAGAGAATGTGAACCATTTTCTGCTCTGTTACCCTGTGCAATGCTGCTGAAGTAACTGTGATTGCCTGGGAGTCATTGACAGAAGAATGTGGTCCCCAGTCCTTAACTTTGCATTTAAGATTTGCAGCTGTCAGACTTTGATTACTCCAGTCCTTCTATCTGCTTTAATTTGTAAATGGTACTTCGCTAACTTGGGAAAGTCAGGTCTGAGGATAAAACTTGGATCTCCTGAGTAGTATTACATCTAGGTCATCAAAGTGGCACACTGATGAATGATATTTAAAGAAAACTCAAATAACAACAAAGAAATATAACATTTCCAAGTTAGTCACTGATTTAGATACACCTCTACCTCGATATAACGCTGTCTTTGGGAGCCAAAAAATCTTACCGTGTTATAGGTGAAACCGCGTTACATCGAACTTGGTTTGATCCGCTGGAGTGCGCAAACCCCCGCCCCCGAGCGCTGCTTTACCGCATTATATCCAAATTTGTGTTATATTGGGGTAGAGGTGTATTAGAATTTTAAAAAAATGGATTTAGTTCTGATTTCCTTACACTTAGGTGACCTTCCCAGTACAGGGATTCCAGGTACCATATAATTTCATTTTTATTTGACCGTTGCTGAGAAATGGGTTTTATGCCTGATTATCTGGCGACTTGGACTGCAAAGACTGCATTTGTTGAATGTTCTGTGGTGAAACACTTAGGTCACAAATGTTAATGTTCAAATACACTTTTGATGTTGGGGGAACAGGTTTGTTCATAATATGCATTTGCCATTTTATAAATATTGATAGGTATAATTTCCAACATAAATACAGTCCCTTCCTCCATTGTCAGCTCTTGTGAATTAGACTCCGGGCTAAAGCTTCTTAGAGATTTGTAAAAATGTCTGTACAGTACATGGTGTATAGATAGGATGTGCATACACAAGTCAATGGATTCTTTTATCAATTTTTGCTTTTAAAAAACAAACCAAAACCTGATCCCATCAGCAATCCGAAATAGACTTCTTAGCATTAGTACCCACTGCAACACTTATTGATGACAATAATCAGCACTACCAAGGGACCTGTTTGTCACGTGTTTTTATTTATAATTTTAGACCTAGCTTATATCTGGCTATATATAAATCTTTCCAGGCTTTTTACCCCTCCCAAAATGTATCTTCCAAAGAATGGACCTCTTACTATAGCTGCTGGATCAGGGAATTTGCCACTTTGACTGCTATAGGCTTTGATTTGTTAAACTTTTCAAGTTTATATGCCTAATGCTTAGGCACTAAAGATGAAATTTACCCCTGTGCAGTGGTGTCTATGCACCACTTAAGTTCTATGGCTTAAATGGACGTAAGTGGTGCACAAGTCGTCTGCCGGGCCTCTGCACAGGATTGAAATTCACTCTAAATCCATATTTATGCCTCTAAATGAGTGTTCTCACTTTTAAAAATGCTGAATTGCTCCATGGCTTCATTTGGTTTCAGAGAGTATTGGGGGTGCTCAACATGTTTTAAATATGTTTCTTTAGGAGTCTAAATATTGGTTTATGTGTGTAACTGTAGGCATTTGTGTTTGAAAACTTTAACGTATATGAACACACTTTGACATGTAGGTAACTGGTTTATTGAAGAGCATCAAAATTTTGGCTGTGCAAGGAATTCAACTTGATGCCAAACATAATGCTTTTATTGGTCCATAATTTCGTAAATTTTTGTGCAACACTTGTGGCTAAGGCACAGTTGTCTACTTTTAACCTCATCCTTGATGGAACTGTTAGCAGTGATAGGTATACATAAGTTTCTATCTGTTCTATGACTTCACTGCAGCTGCATTTCAACACTTTATGCATCATCTCTTTTCCAAGATGCATGTCGTCATCTTGGCATTTATTATATATCCAAGCGGACTGCATAAATTTTCCTAGGTAGCAAGGAATCTAACCATTAATTCAAACGTATGCCAGTTATATGATATCATCTGCATAAACTAAGGAGCTTAACTCAAGATCACCCAATGTCATGGTCTCCAACTTGTCTACCATTCTTAATGTCCAGTTTAAGAACATAATGAAAAGCGATCATGATCCCATGTACCCTTGTCTTACACCAAACTTTGACTTAAACCAGTTGCTTGCTTTTCCAATGATTTTTATGGCACTGCAGGAGTCCTTATACAATTACATACATGAGTGTAATGATATTATCTGAAACTTTATATGATTTTGCTACTTTCCATAATGTTTCCTTCCAAACAGTATTACTCTCTGGTCTGGAAGCAGCTGATTTCATTAAGTAGACATCTGATGGCTGGAGGCAGTACAAATGAAAGTTCTTCCAAAGGTGACAGGTGTAAAGTCCAATGATTTTAAGACAGATAAAGAAATTAAATGGAAAGGAGGATGTGAAATTGGGTTTTCAGATTGGCTGCCATTTGAAAAAGATTACTTTGGTGGAGACATTGCAGAAGACAAACACATAAGATGCCAAAGAAAATAATACAAACACCACAGAAGCTGACCAGTGACTAGATGGTGGGATATTGTATGCAGGGACATGATGAGGCAGGCCTTAATGGAGGAACAAGCAATGGATAGGAATCAGTGGTGATGCTGTACTGCTCTCTATGTCTGCAAAGATACTTTTGGCTGAAAAAAAGAAGAAATTCAGGGTCAGGACTCTCTATATATTTTAAGCAAAAAATATAAATCCTGTTTTCAAATTCTTTTATTTAGGTTGAGTACAAACTTTTTAAAAAATTGGGGAGGAAAAAAATGTCACGGTTTGAAATAGATTGGACATTAACATTGAATACCGAGCACTCAATATATTGATCAAACTAAAAAAATCCTTTTGTATACTGTAAGGTTTATAAGTATTTATGTTTAATTTTGTCCATAACTTTTAAAATCACTAAAATAGTCATTGAACTAACATTTAATTCAATAAAGTCTTTATTTGTTAGATTTTTTTCAAAATAATGTAGGACTAGATAGTACATTTTATGCACAGCTGTGGTAGGTGAGGAGTATTTTGCTTACAGCCTTTTTCAGGGTACAGCTCATTTTCTACCTGGCCTGGCTAGCATAGAGGGCAGTGTGGAATCATGGGTCCATTCACTGCCTGTCCTTCTCCTCCCACTTTACTCATTTGTTCTCTGGAGGAAGCATTGCCTGTGCAGGCTTTGTGCTTCCCTCAGCTCCCAGAGGTAAGGTTTAATGGCCCTCTAAAGTAGTTGCATAGGCAGGAGGGGATCTGTACACCCTCCTATTTGTCTGCATGGCTATGTTACGACTAATCAAAATCTATGGTTGCTGTTTTAAAACAGCATTTATGATATTAGATTTTCTATAGAGAAAATAACATCACATGATAAAAGTATTTTACATTTATTAACATCTCTGAATTGTAATATGGAATCATAAAAAGCCTATCATTTATTAATTTTACTTTTTTGTATTTTTTCTTAGTTATGGAGACAAAAGGATACTACAGTTACCCAGAAGGCTTAGACATGGAGAAACGGTGGGGTCAAGTTTCTCAGTCTGTGGAGTATTCTTCAGGTGCTGGAGAACGGACTGATGAGAGTAACTATATGGAGATTGTAAACATAAGCTGTGTATCGGGTGCTTTTCCAAACAGCAATGCTCAAGGAAACAGCAAAGAAAAACCTGAACTACTCCCTAGCCTGCAGCAAGATAATAATCAGCCTGGTATTTTAAACTCTGACATAAAGAGTGAGTCAGACTCAAAGGAACTTTCAGCAACAGTTGCTGAATCTATGGGTTTATACATGGATTCCATACGAGATGCTGATTATAGCTACGATCAGCAAAATCAACAAGGGAGCATAAGTCCTGGGAAGACTTATCAAAATGTTGAGCAGCTGGTAAAGTTCTATAAGGAAAATGGCCATTGTGCCTCTCCCTTAAACAGTGCAAATAGGCCCTTGAGATCTTTGATATCAGACTCTGAAAGTTCTGTGAATGGTGGTCTCATGCACACTATTGTCAAAAGCCCTATAATGTGTCCTGAGAGAACTCCTTCTGGCAGTAGTCCTCAGAACATGACTCCTTCAGTTTGTAGCCCAACTGGCATTAACTGTGTATCCTCAACTACTTCTGCTAATTTTGTAAATTTTCCAGTGCACAGCCCAGTCAGCCAGGGAACTCCTTTGTCATGCTCACCTAACATTGAAAACCGGAGCTCTAGGTTGCACAGTCCTGCACATGTTAGTAATGTGGGATCTCCTCTTTCTAGTCCTATAAGTAGCATGAAATCACCAATTTCAAGCCCTCCTAGTCACTGCAGTGTGAAATCTCCAGTCTCAAGTCCTAATAATATCACTATGAGATCTTCTGTGTCCAGTCCTGCAAATATGAACTCAAGGTGCTCTATTGCCAGCCCTTCCAATACAAATAATAGGTCCAGTCTTTCTAGTCCAGCTGTTAGCACTGTGGGATCTTCTATCTGTAGCCCAGTAAACAATGCCCTAGGCTTCCCTGCTTCTGGTGCACCTGCTGGACCTAGCACAGGCCAAGATACTATTCCTAGTCCAGAAACAAAAGACAAAGGTGCTCAAGAAATCACATTTCCTAAAATGGAGGAAATGGAGAATGCCATCTCAAACAATTGTGTAGCTCGTCAGATGAATCTTGTTCAGTTTATAAAGCCTGACCCAGATGGAGCATTCGGTAGCTCATGTATTGGAGAAAACAGTAAAATCAACTCTGATTCCCCATTTTCAGTACCAGTAAAACAGGAATCAGCTAAACATTCTTGTTCTGGTGCCTCTTTTAAAGGGAATCAAGCAGTAAATCCATTTCCATTTATGGATGGTTCATATTTTTCTTTTATGGACGACAAAGACTATTTTTCTCTTTCTGGGATTTTAGGACCACCTGTTTCATCATTTGATGGCAATTGTGAAGGTAGTGGGTTTCCAAATCCAGGCCTACCTGTGGGTATTAAACAGGAGACTGATGATGGCAGCTATTATCAAGAGAACAGTATGCCATCGTCTGCCATTGTTGGTGTGAATTCAGGTGGACAATCATTTCACTACAGGATTGGAGCTCAAGGCACGATATCTCTATCACGACCTGTTGCTAGAGAGCAGACTTTTCAGCATGTGAGCTCATTTCCTCCAGTCAGTACACTAGTTGAGACATGGAAATCACATACTGACTTAGCATCCAGAAGACATGATGGGTATCCAGTTTTAGAATACATTCCAGAAAATGTGTCAAGGTGAGCAAACTGAAATCCTGTTTGTTTTTTCATACTACACAATGTCTAAATAAGTATGACTGTTTGTTCCTCCCCCCCACCAATTTAGGCTTGATATTTTCTTTTTAATTTTTGAAGCTGCATACATTTTTCTTTACTAGGTGCATTTCAGTGATTTATTAGTCAGTTTCTCCATTAATCTTGCTAGATTTTGATTCTGGTTTTAATAAAAACAACCTGCACGTTTCATATTCAATATTTAAATACATTATATATTATCATTAGATGTGACAGTGCTACTTTTTGAGCTTCTTCCACAATAAGTATTTGTTTTTAATAGTGGAGCTTGTTTCCATTACTTTTATGTACCATATACTGGCTGTTCTTTCTTGGTTGTTGCTTTGATGCTTTGTACTGTTGATGATGGTCAGAAGGAAATAAACAGAATGGAAATGGTACATTAGGGACTTAAAGTTTCTAAGTTTTGTGTTATGAACTTGTATCCATCTTTAATTGACTAAATTTAAAAACTAAGCATGAGGGTCTGTGGCAAACGTTTCTGAATCGTAATTATATGAACAGTGTGGTTTACACATGCATAGAAATTTCTCTTAAACTGAGGAGGGTTTTAAAGACTTGACACATTTGAAACAACTACAGTCTGATTTAGGCACTTCTGGTGAAATGAAATATGCCAATATCATTTGAATTGTGTACTACTTTTCTGAATCATAAGTAGTCATGCTTTAATAACAAATGGAGTATCCCTATACTTCAAATAGAACAGTGTATGTATTTAGGGCAATAATATTTAGAATAGGGAAGGTATAAAAGAAGCCTGCAAGTAAGTGCAAATAATTGACTTTAGAATTGTTGATAGTATACATTTATCATAGTTCTGTACTAACACCACAAATGAGTAGTAATATTACTTTGCACTAATATAACACACTTCAACCTGGGATCTCAGTGAATCTTATAAAATGGGTGGTATTGTGCCTATTTAATAGAGATTTGAAGTCCTTCTCTACAGAGGAAACAGTGAGACCTATAATTAAGCACTGGTGTAGCTGTACTGATGATAGTGATGGTGGAAGTTGTACTGTAAACAGGGCTTAAGCATTTTCATTGTGTTATCTATCTAACCTTGCTCAGAGCACACCTGAACCCTCTCTACTTTACAGCTTGCACTGTTGCTACTGCCAGGAGAACTGCACTGGTGGACTCCTTTGGTGAATCACATGTCCAGTTTTTGACAGTGTAGGTGCAGCCAGAACAATTTGCTGAAGGTTGTGCAGAGTACTCAGTTGAAGAGTTGGGGACAGAACTCATGTTTTCCCACCCCAGGTCCATTGCTCTGATTAGTAGATTCATTACCTTTTGGGAATGCAACATTTATCTTTTCCTTTCGGGGGAGGGGGGAGGGAGAAATCGCAGAAAAATATATTCTATTTATACTTTTTTTTTCAGATTTTTTTTAAATTGTATGTTCTAATTTAAAAAACAAACTGAATATACTACTTGTGGCTGACAGGATGGAAATCTGTCTACATTAAGCCTATGGGGCAAAAGAATTAAAGAAATACTAAAATGTTCTCCCTAGGCCTGAAAAACATGTAAATAAACACCAATCCAGTCTTTCTTCCTCCACCCTATCATTTTCCAAGCCATATTTCACATTTGCTTTGGCTATCCATAAAGCACATATTCTGCTGACATACATTTTTTTTTGGTATCTGTCTCAACTTGAAAAGTGTATACTCCACCCCTAATACAAAACTTGGGTATACCGCAATCTGGCACATTTACGTTTTAAACTATAGTTTTCTGCATCCTAGAATAAAGTTCACTAGAGGATTAGTGAAATATTTAAAGGGAAAAAAATCACATTGAGGTCATTACTTCTGTAAGTAGTCCTAGTGACATCCGTGAGAGTACTTGCATCACTAAGTGCTACTCATCATGAATAAGGGTTGCAATGCTCATATGTTATGACTTTTTTTGGTATGTTTCACTTTGTGACATTGTATACATTTTATTGTTATAAGCATGTTCACCAACAATTAAATGCCTAAACTGCTCTTTAGGGACATATGAAATTTCTTAACAGTATTGTAGAAATGTCTTGTGATCTGCTTGTCACAATAGTCAAGATAGCTCTACCCACTTATTTGCCTCTTTTTAGACCAATAGGTAAATAATCAGTGCCCTCAGAGTGGAATCTAAACTTTTGATGCATGTTTGGTATGAGTGTCAGTGTTGTCCTTACTATGTATATGACCCAGATCCTGAAATTTTTATCATGTCCGTATACTGCTGCATTAAGGAGAAGTTATTTACTTATTCCCATAATACAAGAACTAGGGGTCACCAAATGAAATTAATAGGTAGCAGGTTTAAAACAAATAAAAGGAAGTTCTTCTTCGCACAGCGCACAGCCAACTTGTGGAACTCCTTACCTGAGGAGGTTGTGAAGGCTGGGACTATAACAATGTTTAAAAGGGAACTGGATAAATTCATGGTGGCTAAGTCCATAAATGGCTATTAGCCAGGAAGGGTAAAGAATGGTGTCCATAGCCTCTGTTCATCGGAGGAGGGAGAGGAATGGCAGGAGAGAGATCACTTGATCATTGCCTGTTTGCTTCACTCCCTCTGGGGCACCTTGCATTGGCCACTGTTGGTCTGACCCGGTACGGCCGTTCTTATGTTCTTAGCCCCATTGAAGATGATGTGGGGCTTTGTCTGGGCATAGCAGTCCACCCATCTGTTGTACATTTCGGTGTGGGAGCATGTATTATCATTTTCACAGCATAACCCTATTGTGGTGGTAAAACAATACTACTATTAAGCTGTTTGGAATGGCTCTGTAATTACAGGTACAATCATAGTTCCATCATCAGCCTTAATTACAAATGCACTTTCTATAATTTTTTTTGAAGGGAAACAATCTGACCTGAAAAAAATTTGTTCTTTGAGTGGAGAAGATTTTATTCTTTGTATGAAGTTTGAAAGAAATTGCAGTCCTCATTTTCACATTATAGATTAGTAAATTTCATAGGTCATTTTGCAAGTAGAGTAAATTCTCTTGGATACTTTTTTAAATTCAGAAATGGCTTGTATTTTTTACTTAAAATGTATTGTAGTTGTCTTAGTATTTGTTACTTAGGATTGTGTTTGAAGGAAAAATTCAAAACATAAGAACTTTTGTTTATTTGCTAATGATTGGGTGCGTGTGGTATTTACATAGTGTTTAATGGAGATAGGAATCTCTTTGCCACAGAGAAACTAATCTCTCTTTAGTGCAGAAAGAGATCTGTTCAGAAGTCAGAAAGTACTGATAAGTGCAGAAAAACTTTCATATAAGATGTCACTTTTTTTTAGGAACGGTTATCTCCATACTAAGTTTCAAAACACAACTGTAACTCTTTCTTTCTTAGTCCCTGTCTACCCTGTTAATGCAGGGGGACACACCTTATGCTATTCCTTTTCAGCACGCACATAACGAACACTAAGATGCCCTCTAATTTACTGCTGCCTTACATGGTGAAGGCATAGGATGGCTGGGCATGGAGCAAAGTTAAATTTAGGTTTTGAGAATTAATCTTGAGGCCATTAATGAGAATGAATATTCTTTTCTTAAAATGATACCTATTAAACTGGGGCTTTCACAAGTCAATTGTGGTTGCTAACCAGATCTAATAAACATTATCCAGACATAACAGATTCTTGCCACCATGCTCATTATGCCTAGTACAAACCATCATCAGGCACATTCCCCTTTTCTCCTCATTTATTTTGTCATTGTTTTTCATAGTTGTTGCTCTTTTGATGTTTAGTCAATAAGGGTTTATTATTTGTAGAACTAGTACTTAATATGATGAGGAAAGATGTTTTCCCATGAAAAAATACATTTGCTTTTGAATTTTATGCTAATGTGTATACAGCATGTTTCTTTTTTTAAAAAAATTAGGTGCATAAAATGTTTGTATGCATCACACATGTGAATAACATTTCTTAGAAATATCATTCATTTTGAAAAAATATAAAGTAAATAGCAACATGGGTTTAAAACCAGTCAGGTATGTTTGGTTGTGTGACTTCATTGAAAGAAATGTGTATTTGGAATGAAAATAAGATATTTTTTAAAAGTAATTGCTCATCTGAGTCAAAATGCAGTTGTAAGACTCATGATCATGCTAGCTATATAATTTTCAAAACGGTTAAGTAAGAAACAACAGTAAAACTGGAAAAGATAACCTTCTGCTTCAGAATTGATGAAAAAGCCTCAGCGCCAATGTGCCTTTTCTCAGCAACTTACCAGAACTCCTCACATATATATACTTTCATTTTATATTTTTTCTTAGTCATCTTGGTGCAAAAAAGCAACCAATATTTCTATAGGTTTACCACTAACAGCTATTAAGAGTAATTTCTTTAGTAATTTAAAATTCACATATTGGGCCAATTCATCCCCTTACACAGTAAAATCCTTTGTGGCAATCCTCCCAACACCATCCCACTGGAGGGATCTGCCTGTTGCATTCCGCCCCCCAAATAGTGCTTGTTCCCTAACCCAGTGGATTTATGGCAGACTGGCTCTATAGTAGCTATGCTACTAGGGATTCATGGTTGTTGTCTTCGGGGCACCCAAGTATAGCAGGGATTGGGAAGAGGATATTGCAGAAAAGATAATACAGCCTCAGTGGGGCCAGAGAGGGACAATGTGTATCTCTCCCCCAACCCCTGGCTCACCCCACTCCTCTCCCCAACCTGACCAGTTTCAACTTCCTCTCCCAACATAGTTCCCAAGTGGAATGTGGTCACATCCCCTTCCTGTTCAAGAGTGGGAAGATCCATGCACAGATGGTTGAGGAAACAACCCTGGGGCATGACTTAGATTTGTGGTTCAGAAGTGTTACTTGTTCAGACAGGTGATAAAAGAAATTACTCAAGTTTAACTTTTAATTTTCCAGTGATTTGAATGACATTTTTGGCCAGTGCCATTTCAGTTTGATAGGTTCCATTTTTAACTCTGTGCCCCACACAGATCCCCCCTACACTAAGCCTACTTGGATCCTTCCTTGCTGAGCCTGCCTGCCCACACCTGGTGCACCTGGCACAGCGGGGCAGGGCCTTGGGATGTTTCTGGGACAGGCCCGGTCCTTGCGCTGTGTCAGTATTGGGTTCAGCGTCACTGCTGAGTCCGTGTTCTGGGGAGGAGGAGCTGCTCAGTGGTCTCCCACCTCCTGTACAGCCAGAGGCCTGTGCTCCCCAACGCCATGGTGGAAACTCCACATTTATTTGACAAATAAAATTTGCAGAATTTTAAAATATTTTGTACAGAATTTTTAATTTTCTGGCACAGAATTTTTACTTTTTTGGCACAGAATGCCCTCAGAAGTAAGTTTTTTAATATAATGATTGGGTTGTGGGGGGGATGGAGAGGAGGGCTCAGAAAAAGGTTGAGAACCCCTGTACTAGAGGACTTTATAGAACAGTACCAAGCTGCTAAAATGTTCTCCAAACTTGACAAGATTTTTCCCCACCTTAGCTTCCCAAAAGTAGTACAGTGAAACCCCGCTATAATGTGACCTTTGGGGTCCAAAAAAATCCATCGTGCTAAATGCGGGGTCGCGGTATAGCGGGGTTTCAAATCAGTCAGTTTTTCAGTGGTCCCCAAAGCGGTGCATTGAGTTGCACCACCTAGTGCCCCTGGTGCCTGGTGCCCAGCAGGGGAGAGGAGCCGCGGCTCCCCGCCTGCCAGAGACAGAGAACTCCGGGGCTGCGGATGCCAATGCTCTCTGTCCCCGGCAGGCGCGGGGCTGCGGCTTCTCTCCCGCTTCAAGAGGAGCCACGGTTCCCCGCCTGCTGGGGACAGAGAGCACCGTCGCCCGTAGCCTTGGAGAAGCTGGAGAGAAGCTGGGGCCCCACGGCTGCTGGGGACAGAGAGCACCAGTGCCAGCAGCCTCGGAATTCTCTGTCCCCAGCAGGTGCGGGGCTGCAGCTTCTCTCCCCTGCCATGGTGTTGGGGACCATTGCTACAGTACCATACTGTATTATACTGTACTTTAAAGAGGAGCCAACCTGTGATCGCGTTATATGCGATTTTGCGTTATGGCGGGGTTTGACTGTATTATGAAAAGTTTGTCACTAAGTAATGATTCTTTGTTAATGTAAAAGTTAGTTTTAAGCATAGTTTTGCTTTCTTCCATTTTTTTACATGATCGATTATCTTTGTAGCTTATTTATAAGTTATTTTTCTAACAATTTTTGGTGTAGTCTTGGTAAAGCAGCAACTACTGTGTGTTTTTTTTAATTTCCCTCAATAGGAGAGTAAATGAGAATTTACAAGATCACATGAATATTTGAGGCCAAATGTTCAAAGTGTTCCTTAGCTGTACCTATGTGCATTTATGTGCCCAGTGGTCTGCTGTTTTTGTTTCCTCAGTTGTTTGTGGGCTTTTTGTGCTCACAAATTCAGATTTTGTAAATATATAGCACAACATTTCCAAGATACTCTGAAAATTTGGCTTTTGAGGCTTAATTTTCAATGGAAAAAAATGTTAATGCAAGATAATTTCTATTGGATGCTGCATCCAAAAAATTGTCAGTGAAAGGTCCACATAGAGCAAAATATGTGACATGGATGTTTGTGCCCTAGAGAGCTGCATATTTAAATCTGTTTATGCACAACATTGGCTTTTTAAAGGTTTTTATTTGTTTCTGACCTCCAGATTTTCATAAAAGACAAAAAAGCCATGGGGTATGGAAACACTTACAGAGGAAACTTGACAATTTGCCCTAATTGCTGAATTTGTAACTGAAAGAACACACAGAGAACTAGGATACTGCAACACATATTTATTTGGTTAATTTATTATGAAAATAATAGCATAGTATTGTACTTTCATAATGTACTTTCAGTAATATAAGACCTCGTAACAGAAGTCTGCTATTAAAGCTTTGCTGAGAGGTGAGAAGATGGCACCAATTTTTGTGTGCAGATTCTAAAATATGCAGATTAAAGAAATCTAAATTAGCAAAATTCTACTGAAAATACAAATTACTGTATATAAGCGATCATAAACTGGTTCGTTTATAAGCTGACTCCCCCCCACTGAGACAGATAAGTAAAAATGGAAATTTTTTATAACCTGTTCATAAGCCGACCCAATAATTCAGGGGTCAGTGTGTTAAGAGAGGAATCAAAGGGTAATTCAGTTTTGGTCAATTTTTTTCTATCATTCCACAACTTTACATTCTGACTTCTAAACAAAACTTGTTTATTTACATACAGAAGCATAACTATTTTTAAATAGTCCCTTAATTAAAAAAAAATTATATAGGCACTTCAGCTGCTACCATACAACTTCTTTCCTGGCATTACCTCTGCGTATATATATAAAAATCGTGATTCAGACCCTCCAGTTGCAAGATCTTTACAAAATAAGTTTCACCTTTTTAAAATCTACCTTTTGATTTTTGAGAACCTAAGGAGATGTATGGTTGTATCAGATTCAAAATGAAACTTTAAATGCATACTTCCTCCAGCTCATAAGGGAAATTCAGTTACTTACCTGGTGTGAGCACCATCTGTTCTTCTCCATCCTTCTTCCTTGTAATTATCTCCCCCTTTGTGCTCCACCCTTCATGTTCCTGGCTGTCCCAAGCATTCATGTCTTCCTATACTTCCCTTCCTTTGCCCTCACAGTTAGTTATTTTCCTACCATTCACAGTCTCTTTCTCTGCCATTCCTGTTCCCTATCTTACCCTCAGACTTCCTTCTGGCCATGGCTACACTAGAGAGTTGCAGCGCTGGTGAGGGGGTTACAGCGCTGCAACTTAGGATGTGGCCACACTTGCAAAGCACGGCCAGCGCTGCAACTCCCTGGTTGCAGTGCTGGCTGTACACCCGGTCGAGCCTCGGGTGTAGCAATTCCAGCACTGGTGATCCAGCGCTGGTCAGCAAGTGTGGACCTCACCAACGCTTTTATTGACCTCCGGGGTATAAGGAGGTATCCCAGAATTCCTGTCCACAACAAACCGGAAGAAAGGGAGAGCTCGGAGTTCAGCCAAACTGCTTATTTAAAAAACAAACACAGCTCCTGTTTGCTGAGCGAGCGGAAGCAGGCAGGGGAATTACTTTGGAATGTTCACAGCTGTTTGCTTGAAGAGAGAAACAGCACACTCACACGGCAGAGGGGGAGGGGGAAGTCCATGTTGAGCAGATGCTTATCTGGTCTGACGGCTATTTAGGAGTACATAATTTGCATTTAATGAATGAGAGAGGGGTGGACGAAGGGGTCAGAACTTTTAAAATGATTGAAGATAGGCACTGTGTGTCTTCCAGTCCTTAGAACTTGCAAGGCAGGGAGCTGACAACAGTGTCAACTCCAAAAATCCATTCTCTCTGTCTCCTCCACACTCCCTGTCACATTCCACCCCACTCCCCTCTTTTGAAAAGCACGTTGCAGCCACTTGAATGCTGGGATAGCTGCCCACAATGCACCACTCCCAAGAGCGATACAAATGCTGCAAATGTGGCCACACTGCAGCGCTGGTAGCTGTCAGTGTGGCCACACTGCAGCGCTGGCCCTACACAGCTGTACGAACACAGCTGTAACTACCAGCGCTGCAGAACTGTAAGTGTAGCCATGGCCCCAGTTCCTCCTTTTCCCTGACTGTTCTCCATCTCCTTCCTGAAGCCAACATGAGGAACTTAAAAAACAAACAAACATCAAATATTGTGCATCTCATGATAAAATGGTGAGTTGGTGACATTGCTTTTCCCACAATCCTTGTCTTTCCACCCTCTCTGACCAAAATATCTTGACTGCTCCATGCCTGTATGTCCACACACCTGCACAGAGGCAACTCTTTTTCCACCCTACATATCAACTATCACAATCTCACATACCAGCATCAGCACCCACCTTTATCCTGTGACCAGCATGAGATGTAGGCAGGCAGTTTGGCAAGAAGATCTCTCTCATTGTACTCCAGGGAGTGGGAATGCTCCATTCTTAAATGATTCTCCCCATGAAAGTACCAGGGGTTCTTCTATCCCCCTCCCTACAGATGAGGGATGGAGAACCATGGCTGTCTTATATGCTCCTCTAGGGAGCCACCATGGCCTCTGTCTCACTGAAAATGGGGGATGGGGAAGCTGGAAGGTTGTTCTCTTTTTCTCACTTCAGAGGCATGGGGAGGAGACAGAGAGGGCTTCTAGAAACTGAATTGGTTTGCTGCTGGAAGAGCAAGCAGGAACTTCTATCTGTGCTCTGATTCTTCTGTTTGTCTTGCTTTCAGCTGTGTTTGAATCCCAGTGCTGAACTTTGAGCAAACAAAAAGATCAAAACTCTTCTTGCTTGGCTTGACTGCATTTCCACAGGATACTGATAGGAACTCACCATGCCCCTTTTATAGACACTGAATTAAAAACAACTGAAACAAATGCTAGAAAATCTTTTTGTCTTATTAAGTTTCTGCTTCTGTAGCATTGTTAAGCAATGCAGTTCTGTTTGTTAACTTTTGCAAACAATATTTTAATGGCTGGACCCTGCTCTTTCTGAAATGAATGAGAGTTTTGCCATTGATTTACTTGTGGGCGTATTCCTGCTCCTACTGTGAGGTAGATAACGGTGACTAAGTTAATTATGCTTTTTCGTATTTATGCATTATTTGATCTGGAATTACTAAGATGTCTTGGTTTTTTTTTAACACCTTTTTTGAGTGTTTAGATTTGATTTAACAGAGAATGCACTGCATATTTGATATGGGAATAACCTTTGTACGAATTGTATTACCTAAATATTTCCTTTTTTTTTTTTTTTTTTTTACAGAAAATAAGGACTGCATAGATAATATACCTAAATTTCAGATTTCATTTTACTTCTGGATCAGAATTCTTCAATTAAATACATGCTAGGACAACATTTAGTCCAGTCCGTTATGAATTAAACTGACTTAAAAGCTTTTTTCTGAAATAAGATTCTCTTTTCGGCTTTTTTTTCTGTTGCACTGCTCTTGAATTACCATTAGTATTTGAAATCTTAACTCTTTGTGATCCATGGTCACAGGCAGGGCATGGTTTTTAAGGTGAATTATCCAGGGACGACTTGAATTGTCTGACAAGAAAATAAGATTGTCACAGTTTATTAGCATTTGCTTTCATTTACTTTAAGATTAAACTGTTTTGTGCAAATGTTGTGCCTCACCCAAGGACAAGATGATGTCTGATTGGACCCACATTTAGAAACTGTGGTTGCACTGAATGATCAGCACATCACATTGAGGTTGAAAATTTACCTTCCACCTCTTTCTTTCTCCTTTTTTTCTTTTTTTTTTTTTTTAAACCTCACCAAATGAAGATTACTCTCAAGGTGCAGTAGAGTAGAACGTGCAAAATGAGTGTAATTATACATGTACACGTCTCCTGGAGGGCACTATAAGCTACTAGGATAGTAAATTATTTATTTAGCTTTTTAAAAATAAGCAAAAAGATTGTCAGGCATGAGATCAGTTTTATAGCTGCAGTTTATATATGCTCATCAGTCAGTGAACTCAACATTTTTAAGCATAAGCCAGTATCAGCGAGTAAGTAACTAAATTTGTCCACAGTGGAATTTTAGTTTTCCCAGACTGCCAAAATATAGGGTTTTTCCTAGCCCTTTTGCTAACGTTTTTTCTGAATTCCATATTATCCTAACATGATACAGCAGTTATGTGAAACCTGTAAATAGACTACATTTCCATTTCTTTTTTTGTCTGTCTTTTCATGTGTTGCTGCTGCCTTTTTATGAGCGATAAGGATGCAGATGGCACTGAAAAATTGCATTTAAAAAAAAAATTGTCTACCTAAATCTGCATTGCTATTTCAAGAGTGCAATGCTGAAATGTACGCCTTGCATGAATGTAGAAATAACTTTTGAATGTTTTGTTTCTTTTGCTTATTTTTCTTTAATAAAATTTTAAGACTGTTGAAACATACTGTGAAACAAGTTAAGTAATGGCACTGTTTACCTGATTGTTTTTCATAAGGGTGAAGACACATTAATTCAAAGCAATGGAAATCAAAAGTACTATCTTTTGGTGCTGAAATGTCAGAATCTCATTTTTTCCGTTTAATTTATTCTTTAGAGTAGATTGAGCTATGTTTTTAAGAGGCAGCTCATGAAATTTAGAGATCGCACTGTACGATTCTGAATCCCTTAAATTGGTTTAAGCAGTTTGCTAGGCAAAGCAGTGGTCTGTTCAGAAGAGTTTTTGTAATCATGCTATGTTACACAGTGGCAGATTCAGGCCACAGAGGACAAGGGATTGCAGTTACGTTTAGTTCGTATTCAGATAGAGCCAAAAGCCCATATTTTCAAAAATGGACATTTGAATAGTGTGTGTAAATCCTGAAGTGCTTGCACAAGTCAGAAATTTGTAAACACACATCTGTGTACTTCATAACCCTCACTTATGTGCACATTGACAGCGCTGCTCCCATAAATCAGGCCATTTTGAAACTTTGTGTCATAGTCTAAAAGTCCCAGTTTACTCTGGCAACATCTTGCCTTTAAAAATCAATCTTGGTTTGTATACTTAGCTCTTTTATTAACACTGTTAAAAACTACGGAGTGATTAAGGGAGGATTTTAAGATTAGGCTGTATTCCTAGTTCAAGGACAACTAATGATCTGATTTCAAAAACATCAGAATTGAAGCTGGAAATGAAAATTGGCCTCTTTTCGCTGTTTCCTTGTAAATACCATCAAATTGGGAGAAGGAGATGTTGCACTTCTGAGACAATGCATCATGGCAATAACCTTTTAGCTGTGCAGACTAAGGACTTGGTTCAAAAGAGGATATTAGCATTATTTATTCTGTCTACAGAAAAAATAATTACAAAACAGGGTGCAATTGTCAGGGTTCTTTTTTTCTTGAGGAGTAGAATAGTTTGAATATTGCAGATTAAGATTAAAGTAAGTGGGAAATTTGCTGTGGTTCTATCAATAGTGTACATGAGCGGTCAGTTCTGTTACTCTGACTGTATCCAAAATTGTACTACAGAGTACAGTCAGGAATGATGCATTTGCTTATTTACATTATGTATATGTTCGTATATGCACTACATCCATGAGTCCTGCTACTCTTAAAATGAGGGTTTTGCACCTGCCCTGCTTCAGGGGAGTTTCATGCACCCAAGCAGGGAGGGAATTCTTGGGAGGAGGGAGCTGGGATTCCCCAGCTAAACATCTTCCTGCAATAAATTGTATAGGAAAGCAACTGGAGGCTGCTGCTGTGGCCCTGAGATGCCAATAGAGACCACAGAGCTCCTCCATTCATAGTGTTGCAGCCCTGGGGAAGAGTCTGTTCCCCCTATTCCCTGCTGACCTCTTCAGTTTATAGTGTGTTTATTCAGGTGTGCTGGGGGAGGATTGCATCTTGGTTTGAATTATTTTTTAGCACCAAGTCTTATTTAAGTTAATAATTAAAAACAAATGTTGGTCACTAAACATTCTTTAAGGATTTGGTTTACAAAAAAGTTACTTAAATGACTAACCTGTTAGCACTTTACACTAAACCTTTATCATAGACCAACATGCTGTAAAAGGTGAAGTAAAACCACATTTCAGCAGGAGTAGCCGTGTAAACCCTGTATAACTTAACCATCAGAGTCCTTCAAATACACTATGGAATAACTGAATAATTTAAATAAATTCAATTATAATTCCTTAAATCTGTATTTGAATTTTGTGCAAACTAGCAGGAAGATGAACAAAGTGTGAGGTGGTGGAGTGGAGGGGAGAGTCAGACATGTCAGTCATGTCAGTTTCTATTCAGTATATGGAAGTAAATATTGGATACTACCCAAAATTTTATTACCACTGCCAGCTAACTCTTTGTAATTTTTTTAATGAAATAATTTATTTGATTTGCACTTTTTGTAACTACCCCTTTCATGTCTTGAGACTGAAATTTAGATTTTTAAAAAAACATCAGTGTGCCTCAGGTGGCACCTGACCAGGATTTATCACTGAATTTGGTCCACTGGTCCATCATTAGCTTCCCTGGTCCACGGAGTGCAATCTGAACACTGGTCCATGTGTGTCCCCGCCCTCCCCTGCCCATACCAGAATTGACATTAAGACATAGATTAGACACCACATTTTTGACTTATTAAATATGGGTCAGTGACAGTGTCAGTCTGCAGAAACAGATAATGTGCTGTTATTCATTTCAAATTAAACTTTTGGGGGAGGTAGGGAGGGGCCTCTAGCCTTCACATTTTAATATGTTTTGTACAAAAGTTTCAATTTATTTAAAAGAAATCAGGAGTGAGTTATATGGTGAAAAGAATGTGTAACTATTAGCAATATAATTTTCTTTTTAAAGTGGGACTAGTCTGCAGCAAAAATAGATTTAAGAGTGCCCTATTTTTATCAATGAACTCACCTCTGCAGAGGGCCAGCAAAAGTGTTTGACACCATTTTGGCCTGAACCTGATGACCTTCAAGGACTCAGTGCAGCATTCCTCTTCTATACCAGGTGTTTGGAAATGGAAAGGAATTGTAATTGTAGCCATGGGAAATTATTCAAGAGGGAGGGAAATTTGAGGTGGGTTATTTTAAATTGTTGCACTTTTATTTATAAGTTACGTCAGGAGATTCAAGAACATATGGATGGGCTTCCTTTTTAGCACTGCTATAAATAAAAACAAAGTCTAAGTCCAATACAGGGACAGTGGAACTTTAGTGATTAATAAGCCTTGAGATGTCCCTCTTTACAAGAATGAATTTCCCCCATTTGAGGTGGTAAAAACATCCACATGCGGTATACACACATGCATACGTGCACACGTGCATTATACACCTGATTTGTCATAAAAAAGCAAAGGGGTGTGGTGGTATAGGCAGCTTAGTTAGACACTGCCAAGTAGTAGTAAATTTTGCAAACTAATTTAACAGATCAAACTGCTTTGTATTGAAAAACAAGCTATCTTATGGACCAATACAACTTTATAAAAGCAAACTTATTGTATCACAGCTAGTTATACATTGTAAAGGCCGGATAAATTCATTTTAACATGGAATGAAACTGAATCAAAAGTTTTGAATGTTTTTACCTTATGTACACAAAGTATCCTTGTAAGGCTAATGCTATTTGAGTCAAATATAATTAGTTGATTTCCAAATAAAATATAAAGTTGCGTTTATTAATATGGTACCTTTTTATATAACGTTTTCAACATGTTGGCTTCCTAATATTTTATAATTTGTTTTTTACTACTTTACATGAAAATGGATAAAATAAGAAGGAAAACATTAAAATGTCCTTCTAAATTAGAGAGAATATTTTATTTTATGATTCTTCTGCATGTCTAGCAGTCTGTTTTTGTTTTTCTAATATACCAATAACATCATTCTTAGATGCTAGAGTGTCTTGACACCTTCCACAAAACTCTCATGAAGAGTTTCCTTTTCATTATTCTCAGATCTTCTGTGCTCTGACAGTGAAGTCTTCTCCTATTGCAGTTGTAAATACACACAACTGATCGACTTCCTGGACCTATATTAAGTCCTCCCTGCTCTCAGTAGGAATGGGGCTTATATCCCCATCACAGGTACATTATATCCCCAAAGTTCCTAAAAAGCAAATGCATTGGGGCAGTAATTCTTGGTTGGAGGATATATTACCTTTTTTCTACTATGCAGAGTACACCAAATTTAGAGGTGACCTAAGTGGTGTCATAAGTTACATGTCAGTAAATCAGTATTCATCAAGGTAATTTGTATACTGAAGGCACAGAAGATTAGATGTTTCGGGTCATAGCAGGAATAGTAACAGCATCAGGAGCGGGAAGGAATAAGGAAATGAGAGACTACGAAATTGAAAGGAAATTTAATAAGAATGTGGAAAGAGAGAGGAAACAAGAAAAGCAAGATAGATATTGGCATAAAAACTTGGCATATAATAAAAAATATAACATAGTGGGGAAAACCTGAGAGGTACTAAGTCCTCTCCATTCTCTTTGGCGTTACTGAGAGTTGTGTCCCAAATCTCTTGGGATTTTAGTTCAACACGTTTAAAAATAGGTTAATCTTTTTCAGTAGTTCTAATCTAAGGAAATCTAAAAGAGGATTTTGATAACTGTGTTCTCTGACTCCTGATATCTTACCTGGCTGGGTTAAGGACTCCTTAATTTGTTCTGTATTGGGAGCACTACAAGTGTAATAGTTCATAAGGGCATATATTAAATCCTCTGTCAATTAATGGAAGAATGTTTTACAGTCATCTGCAACTCCATAGAAAACCTTGCATTTATATTTTTTTCATTAGCTACACACACAAACATGCAATTCAGCAGGACTTTATTTTGTATGTTATCTTGACTATTATGTGTAAATTGTCCCAAACAATTTTGCTGTTATAAGTTTCACATATCAAAAAATAGTTTTCAAATTGTATTAATATAACAACATAATATTAGGAGTGTAACACAGGAAAGTTGGACATAGAGCATGAATTCTACCCTTGGGGCTCCTTCAACCAGTCTTAGTACAAGAGCAGCATCATACTGTAAACTAGGCTTGAAGTAAACATTGTTTCCTAGCAATAATTGTAAGATTAAGTAAAATCATGCTCTACAAGATATTATTTCCATAGTACGCAATTGTTTTCATCTATCTAATCTTATCTATCTAGCTAATATGCTACCACTTAAAATAATACTAGATTCTTTTGTAAGTGAAGATCTTTGGTTGGTCCATGTGTCTGATGACAAGTTAACTCAAATATTATAAAGGAGGGGGAGCATGGACTGCCTTCTGCAATAAAATGAAACCCTGCCCTAATTGAGGTCTCTAGATACACCCATTTTTACTATTATATTGTGGTAGTATGTTTTACATTGTGGTGTAATTCAAGCCTGCCAATAGATGCTCTAATTTGGGGCTATCTGCATATCCAACATAAAGGGAGAGAATATGCATCAATTTAGATTGTGTTCTGACTTGCAGAACTTTAGCTTACAGGTGGGGAAATCTCTGTAGTTGGTGGCCTGATTCTTTCATGTACTTTGGTTTTACACTAGTGTTCCTCTGCTGGTGGGAAAGAATTCAGCCCAATAGTTCCTGTATAAAAGGAGATCCATGAATTATCAGCCTGCCCAGTAATGACATACAAAGGCTGTCTACAAGTGAGTTGGTATTCGAATCTCCATTAATCTCTACTATATAGGTGTGTGTGTGTATGTAGTATGAATAAAATCTTATCTCCTTAAGAGAAACAGAACTCTGGGATCTAGTTTTGCCCAAAGTGGGGAGAGAGAGTGTGTGTGTATGTAAGGGAGGAGGAGCAAGGCATGGAAAAATTTGGTTGACCAGTTAATGTCTGAGTTTTTGAGCCTATAAATAGAGTCCAGCAGAATATTTCTAGCTAGTTATGGTGAAAGTCAATGGCCATGCAGGGGATTGGTTCTGCTCTCGGGGGTGGGGGAAGCATAGGAGGTGTATTGAATATCAAGCAGTGAAATCAATAAATTAAAAAATTCCTCCATTCGGGCTTCAGTTTGTGTGTCAGTCCTGTGTATTCTGAGCAAAAACTACATCAGCAGCCTGATATAAGCCTTTAAAAGACCCAGAAAAGTAGCAGTAACGAGAGAAGTCAGAACTCAGCATTCAGTGGTGTACGTAGTTGTTGGAATGATTATAGTACTCTCTTGGTGCTAGGTATATTAGAGAAAGGGAATTAAAGAGAGAAAACTGAAAGCTAAATTTTTAGCCATTATAATGGAAAATAAATTATTTCTTATAAATTGGAATTTAAGGAGTTTGTTTTAAAAAAAGGAAAAAGATGACATTTTAATGTGCAAACCGGTTAAAATATCTTTTGAATCCAGAAACCAGAATATACAGAGGGGCACATTCTACTTCTGCAATTGTAGGGGAAACTTCTAGAAAAGTAATATTGAATGCTTGTGAAAAACAGCTGTCAAATTTCCTTTTCAAACCAGTTCAATGTAATGTAACCAACAAGAGATTTTTCTGTGATATTTTACAGTATTGCTAGAGTATAAAATAGTTTATATTGAGGAGATTGTTTTACCAATGACGAATAACTTTCATCTGAAAGCAATCAGACAACTAACTGTGAAACCTTGGGCTTTGATCATGCAAATATGTGAGTAATTTAGTGCATATAAGTAACTCTCTACAAATCAGTAGATCCAAACTTCTGCGTAAATTTTTGTAGGACTGGGGCCTTCAACTGCTGTGATTTTCTGTATAGTAAATGAGTCTGTGGAGAACAGTATTAACCACAGAAATGGTATGTCTGTCCTGGATGGGAAGAAACTAATGACAACACTGTTGCTCTTTTGACTTGTAATGGTCAACTGTTTTTTTTTTTTTTCAAGTAATATATCAGAATACTGATTCTATATTGAATTGTTAAGACAACGATATAGGTTGGAGCTATGAACTCAAGAGTTTGTCTGCTGACACTTATTACGAAGTGTCTGTACCTGGTTGCAGTTGCAGCTTTAGTTTTATCATAAAAAAATCAAATAGAAAACCAAATACAATAAAACACTGAAGAGCGTCAACACTCAGTGCTACTTTTCTTTAGGGCAGTGTTTCTCAAACTTGGGATACCACTTGTGTAGGGAAAGCCCCTGGCTGGCAGAGCCGGTTGTTTACCTGCTGCGCCTGCAGATCCGGCCGATCGCAGCTCCCACTGTCTGCGGTTCACTGCTCCAGGCCAATGGGAGCTGCTGGAAGTGGCGCGGGCCGAGGGATGTGCTGGCCACCACTTCCAGCAGCTCCCGTTGGCCTGGAGCAGTGAACTGTGGCCAGTGGGAGGCATGGCTGGACCTGCAGACGTGGTAGGTAAACAAACCAGCCCGGCCCGCCAAGAGCTTTCCCTATACAAGCGACGTCCCAAGTTTGGGAAACACTGCTTTAGGGTATGTCTACACTTGCCATTTAAAATGCAGAAATTCTCCTTTTTGCGCAAAAATCTCAGGAGTATTTATATTTGCCAATGACTTTTTTTACAGTGAAATTCAGAAATTTCACTGCAAACAGAAAACCACCTCCACAAGAGGCGTATGGCTCTTACCAGTGATACTTTTGCAATGATGTGCGAGTGAAGACACGTTCTTCCTCTTTAGATAGCTTTTAGCCTCTGGAGGATATCCCATAGTGTCTGCATGACCACTCTAGCCATAAGTTGTGCTGCTCTGATGCCAGGTAAACAGACGTCTGCCCCTCCCTCTGTAAAGCTCCGGGAACTTTTAAATTCCCCTTCCTGTTTTCTTGGCAAGTGCTCACTTATGTGGCCAGGTGACAATGCCTGCTCCACGGAGCAAACGATTCCTGCTTGGAGCAATGCTGAGCTACTGAAGCTGATCAGTATTTGTGGAGAGGAGGCTGTGCAGGGACCAAGGATGCCCTGCGATCAAACTCCCCCCGCCCCCCACAAGACCTGATCTATCAAAATGGAGAGAGCTGCACTGTGGGATAGCTGCCCTCAGTGCGCTGCTCTCATCGGAAATGGAAGTGCTGCAAATGTGAACACTATCTGATGCCTGTGGAAGTGAGTGAGAATACATACCAGAGCTTTTATTTTACTGGTTCCCTATCACCAGTGAAACTCAATCAAATTCTGACAATGTCTACACTTGCAATCTTCTTTCATTATAAACTTCTTAATTTTTGTTCAATTTAGTGCTTGTAATGATAGTTCTAAAATTTTTAATACATTTAGTCTCAGTTTATGGTAGCTGTAATGTACTTCAGTTTTTCTGCATTAGTTAGAGTAAGGGCATATACTGAGAGGATGAGAGAACAAACATGATACAGATGCCATTGGAATATGCTCAGATACCATAGTGATGAGAGCAGTATAAAGAACCTATGTAGAACAGAATAGAAACAAATATCTTTGTCTGCCAAGAGGTTTACTGAACCACTTTTTGTCTATCTTAATATTCATAGTAGTAGAACACAGTCTATGGTAATGTAAATACAGTAAAGATTTTTTTCATAAATAATTCTACAGTTTGAGTCTGAACTCAGAATTATTTTAGTGGAAAACTAGAGAGGTTGGAGGAGAGACTAACTGTGAAAAAGAGTAATTCTCTTATACAGTGAAAGCTTTATTCATTAAAACTTGCATTGTCTAAAAGAGAAACTGATGGACAAGTTATTAATCAGGTAGGTTTTATTTATTAAATAGGCAAATGTTTCCCTTTCAAATGACATTACTATCTCAATTCATTACAGAAAGTGTTATTACTGTACAAGTTGATGTTATCCATGTGCTATTTGAAAAAAAGCAATGATTATAATGAACAAATATTTTAACTCTAAGATATTAAAACTAAACCTCAAAAGAACTGTACTAACATCGTTCAACTTAAGAAAATTCCACCCTGCATCAGCTGGGTGAAATTTGATCCCCATTTAAGCCAATGGGAGTTTTGCTGTTAACTGTAATTCACATTTACAGTTTGTGATGTTTTGGAGATCTATTCCAGAATGGTTCATTCTAGGGGGGGAATGTAACTTTTTAAATATTGTCAAGATAGATGTGACCTAGAGTCATATACTATGCACAGAAAGCACCAGTTATATATAATACTTAAAACTTTTGTGGGCTACTTTCACTTATGTGTTAGTTTTTATCTAAGTTCTGGGAACTACTGGTCTAAACTTGTTCCACTGCTTGTGCAGGGAAAGTCCCTGGTGGGCTGGGCCAGTTTGTTTACCTGCCGTGTCTGCAGATTTGGCCGATCGCTGCTCCCAGTGGCGTCGGTTTGCCTCTCCAAGCCAATGAGAGCTGCGGGAAGCGGCGTGGGCCGAGGGATGTACTGGCTGCTGCTTCCCACAGCCCCCATTGGCCTGGAGCAGCGAACCACGGCCACTAGGAGCTGCAATCGGCCGAACCTGTGGATGTGGCAGGTAAAGAAACTGGCTTGGCCTGCCAGGGGCTTTCCCTTCACAAGCAGCGGAACAAGTCAGGTAACCACTGTTCTAGACATTTTGGAAAAGAAAAGAAAATAATGTATTAAGTTACTTTTTCAATTCCTTTTCTGTCATGTATCTGGGAACATTACTCAAATGTGCGCCACATTTTATGAAGTAGGACACCAACATTGCATGATTTATATTAACTAGTCTTCTTCTGCCATCTCTGCATTTAGATTATGGAAAAAAATAGAAGAAGCTTGTTTTAAGTGAGATCAGGGTAGAGCCCTAACATAACACATTTCAAGAGTTCTGATAAAGTGGATTCTTCCTTCTTTCTTTGTTTCATTTCAAAGTCATGTATTTAATATGTGTGTCATGTGTCCAAAAAAGGGCAGCAGCAGCAGCAGCTCTGGATTTAGTGGTGTTTTTTATCATTTCTAGTTTCTGAAATACTGGCTGCTCAGATTTTCAGGACAGAAGGGCTAATGTGTAATCCTTGGATGCATAAACAGGAGAATGTCAAGTAGAAGTAGGGAAGTTGTATTAGCTCTGTATTTGGCACTGCTGTAACTTCCGCTGAAATATTATGTCCTAGTTCTGGTGTCCATAATTCCAGAAGGATACTGATAATTTGGAGAGGGTTCAGAGATGAGCCACAAGAATGGACTGGAAAACATGCCTTGCAGCGATAGATTCCAAGAGCTCAATCTACTTACTATATTTTAAAAGTGAAAAGGCTAAGGGGGTGACCTGATCATGGTTGAAAAGTAACTGTATGGGGAGATATTTGATAATAGACTCTTCAAACTAGTATACAAAGGTATAACATAGCATACAAATATCCTGTGAGTGGTAGTTGAAGCTGGACAACTTCAGACTGGAAAATAGGCATACACACGAAAAAATAGCACTGTGGGGAGTTAACCATGAAAACAAGAGTTGTGATGGATACTCCATTTCTGGCAATTTTAAAAACAAGATGGAATTTTTTTTCTAATTGATATGCTCTGGTTCAAATAGGAATTATGATGGGGAAATTTTATGGCTTGTAATACAGGGAGGTCAGGACTAAATAATTACAGTGGTCTCTTTTGGCTTTGTGATCCATGAATCCTATGTTCAGTGGTAGAGTCCTGTGTCTACTGAAGTCATTGGGAGTTCTTCTGCAGGCTTCAGTTGGCACAAGATGTGGTGCTAGGGTCCTGATTCTGTATAGACTTAAGCACTTGTGTAATTTTATACACGTAAGTACTTCTGTTAAAGTCAATGGGACTACTCATGTGTATAGTTTAGTCACATACCTAAAGTCTTTGCAGGATCTGAGCCTAAATGCATAATTAATTGGTATTACCTGTTACTGTATGTCTTATTTCTGAGTTGCTCTTTCTTGCACATTGAATTGTGTTCTTGTGATTCATACCATGAATTCCTTACAACTGTCCAAACCCTGCCTCTAATGACTTGAATCTTTTGTTATTTTGTGATTGATTGTGGTGCTACAAACTGTATCAAATCAAAACCCCCACAAGGCCTCTTTTGAAGGAACTGTCTGACCTTTGATTTAACTGCCTCACAAATTACTTATCTGGTGGATATGTGTTTTTTTTAGTATCCTGCTACATTTGGATCAAGTCCGTGAAATAGTTTGAGATATCTGAAGAACAGAGAACCTGATGGGTTACTTCATGCCTTGCTTAGGTCCAGCCATTCAGAGAACCAACAAGGCTGCATGTTGAATTAAATAAGGAATTATATATAAAGGTGGTGGATGTACAGTATTACAATCTGTATATTTATTACAGAATAGGTTTTAGTACAGATTTCTATTGTCAAAGTCTGATTTTTCTCTTAAATGTTTGTACACTGATATGACATTCTATACCTTGAGGCAGCATACTGTAACCCCCATATTCCTCATTTTCATATAATCATGATATTACATATAAAGCATGCCTTGTAAGGTATCAGGGGAAAGATTATGATCTGCTGGAAGTAATTTCTCTATCTATATATGTGTATCATTAATACATATGAAGTTATGAGAATTGTGTTGTATGATGGTCAGTAAAACATGCTGTAAATTGGGGAATCAGCCAGATATTACTTCCCCAGAGGCAACAGAAAGGAAAATAACCAACACTCAGGTGGGGTGTCAAACAACCCATCAACCGCTGTTGTCCAGCAAGGGAGTTACAATGCCACGAGTCACCTGCATGAGGCCACACCAGGGGAATTGCTCAGCTTTGCTTGGAGAGACTCAGCAATGCCCCCCAGACATGCCTGGACATGTGCTCCCTAAGCACATGGACTGAGGGTATAAAACAGACAGAGTGGACACATATTGGGCCCTTCTCCTGCCTCCACCTTCGCTGAAAGCAACTAAGACACTGAAAAGAAGACAAGACTCCAACGAAGGAGATTGGCCCAGGTTTAAGGAACAAACCTGTATATTAAGGACTGCAGTATCCAGTGGGGTGAGAAAAACTACTTAATCTAGATGTTGCCCAGTCTAATAGAGTTGAGAATTTAGATTGTGTGCTTATATTTAATTTTATTTTGGAGACCACTCTGACTTTTTGCCTATCACTTATCACTAAAAATCTACCTTTGTAGTTAATAAATCTGCTCGTTTATTCACCTGAAGCAGTATGTTTGGTTTGAAGTGTGTCAGAGACTCCTCGTAGAATAACAAGCCTGGTACATATCAGTTTTTTTTGTTAAATTGATGAACTCATGCCCGCTGGACACTGCAAGCTGATATAATTGGATACTGCAAGATGAAGGTTCCTAAGGTTCTGTCTGGGACTGGAGATATTGGCTAGTGTCATGCAGTTACACAGTCCAAGGAGCAACTTACATGCTAGACACTATGAACAGCCCAGGAATGGGGGGTTTTCACAACTGGCTCCCAGAGTCAAGGATTGGGGTGACTTAGTAGATCACCAGTCCAGATAACACTACAGGGGAATGTCATAACTGGTAAAGTACAACTGTAGCTATGTGTAAGAAAATTATGTGAGTGAGAAATAGATTAGCAAAGGAAGCTGTTTGCATTTGATGTTTCATGCATTGTTACAAGTGGTGGTTTGTAAAATAGATTTTATCCCTTGGGATCTAATAAGAGGCTACAGACTTATTTGGTTTATAAATCTGCGTAGGATATTATTTTAGATCTCCATAGAGAAAAGGCCAGTGAATGTCTCTTAAGTTATCAATTCCTCTATGGGAAACTATATTAAAAACTAGAAAATATAATACTATATAATTTAGGAACACTATATGTAATGTGGGTTGAGAGACAATTACAGTGTTTTATTTCCCTGTATTTTACATTTTACTAAATGGATTCCAGCAACAATTGGTTTCTGGCTGTAATGCTATTTGTAAGTGTTTTATGAAGCTGCGGAGCAAATTATTGTGGTGTACCAGATAAAATCAGATCCTGATTTCATTCTTGAAAGCCATATCATGAGTAGTTGCTACTTATGGAGTTATACATACTTACCTATATAAACCAAGACACAAATCAATCTTTTCAGTCTCAAAGGTCAGTTTTTAAAGCTATTTGATGACTAGGACCTTTTCTGTACTTACATCACTTTTTAGAGTTTACTGGTTTAAAAGCTGCTCTTTAGTTGTACCGATATGCATAAAATATTGGGAATTGTAGATGTTTGCTTCTCATAAAGGCCTGTTGTCTGGTCTCCTATTGGAGGGGCTGGTCTTCTTAGTACCTTTACTTGATAAGAATCAACTTTTTATATTTGGTCACAAGTGTTTAAAAACAGAAATATGTTTACTGTCAGTAGCATTATTGACATTAGCTTCCGCATGTACCTAATTTGATAAATATTTGCATACTTTCAGTGATCTGCTTTGGAATCCTAAATTGCTTCTACCAGCTTGTTAGGAAAGTCCTGTAGATTTTGCAAAGAGAAAGTTCCATATCATGTTTAGATAAGTCTTGACTTCAGCAAATTAGTGTTACTTTTCATACTGAAAGGCTAGTTTCTCAAGTGGATATGGTTTAGAACACAATGAATGATATAGAGAGAAAACGTTCTGTAAAGACTAGCTACAATAAATATGTGGGTAGTAGGAGTTAGGATTTGTTTTGAAATAAAACAGTCATGTATTCCATTTGAAAAATGAAGTATTTATGTTAAAACATGTACATTGATCAGCCATTGTCTCCTGCTTCCATGCAATTTTTTGAGCTGGCTCCTCCATTTAGGTAACTTAACATTTGTTGCAATACATTTTACAAATAAATGATACTTCCTTACCAGAACCATATTCAGTAGTCTCTTGAACATGATTAAATCAGTTAGTAAACATCACCATGCCTTCTTGTCTCAGTCTCTCTAAGCTCCACACTGATTCAACTCCAGCTAGCAGGGGATGACAGTCTTTGGTCATCTCAAATTCTAGAAATGTGTGAGAATGGTGAGTGATCCCCAGAGAAGGAAAACCTTTCCTTCACTCTGAAGCAAGATGGAAGATTCTGAGTGCGCCTCGCAGAACGAGTGTTGGCAGTAGGGGAGTTTGATGTGCTCTGGGAAGCAGTGGAACAATCCTGGATTTTGTTACAAAATAGGTTATTGAAGTCTAGGCAAAAGCCCTGCCTGTTTCCCTTTCCATGATGACATCAAGGATGTGGTAATGGAAACCTGGGATATGCCAGATGCTTGAATCTCTTTAGGGCTAAACATTATTTTTACTGCCTCCGTGAAAGGTGTGTTGAGATCTGTGAGTCATGCCTGTGTATAAAACTGAAGTCACCCATCCTGAAAAGGTGGTTTTCTAATAGGAACCTGAGGATACATCATGAGCTTAAAGCAACAATAACTACAAAACCCAACTAAACTAAGACACTCCACTGCATCCACTTCTCCCTCTGGGAGCAAGAGAAGAGAACAAACGTGATGGATGTAAGTCATGATGCTTAATGCACTACTGGAAAGTGCTCTGATACTACCGTGATGAGTTGAATATTATAACCTATATAGAATAGGATAGAATGACATGCCAATGTGACCTCCAGTTTCTTTATCAGACAAGTAAATGAAAAAAAGTCTGGGCCAACCTCTGTTTGGTTTCCAAGTTCATGTATAGTGATGATGGTGGTTTATTATTTGTATTTCAGTAGTGCTTAGAGTCCCTCAATATACTGGCTTCTTTACAAATTTTAGACAGTTCCTGCTGGTGTCTCTGCTATTTACATGTAAGCTTACAGGGAAGAGCATCCTCTGGTTAAGGGCATGATGCCAGAAAAGATGACTCATTGCCACTCCATTCACAGGAATAACATTTATTGAGGAGGTCTTGATTCAAGCTCATTAGAACCTCCATATTGAAAAGAACATCTTGGTGGAGACCAAGAAATCTTCATGGTTCTCTTTCACTCACCAGGATTGCTCATGTCCTCATGGATATCCTTTCAGGTCTTGCATAGTAAGACTTCTAGAACCTCATCTTGTAGCAAGAGCCCCAAGGAAGATGGCTGAGTTCACTAAGAAGGCCAAAGAGAATTTTTTCAAAGTGAGGGAAGCCAACCTCCACAGATCCATTTCTTTCACCAGCAACAGGGGTGGGAGGGGAGAACACAAAGTGTCACTGGATACTGTTCATGATCTCTTCAGTTTACTTACTGATTCCACTCTTCCAGATTCTCATAGGTTTGTCGGATATGCCAATTTTTCTGCCAGAGGAACAAGAAGCAATAGGACATGCCTTATCCCATCTGGATATCAAAAAGGTCTGGAGGGCCAGAGTAGGAGCATTTTACAGGGATATATTTTCTACTGTTTGTAGTACCAGATAGATAGGGGGGGTCTCAGTCTAGTCCTAGATCTGAAGTTCTTCAGTGCCTTCCTTTCCCTTCTATTCTGCAGCCTACACTTTTCTCTCATAAACGATATTCTAGGGTCGATGCTATATAGCCTTAGCTACTGCCCAGAACAAATTCATTATCATAAAATGAATTCCCTCTATGAGCCTGGAAATTTGTTTTGCATTTAAAAAAAACTTTTTGCTTTTACATATGTTTGTGAAAAATAAGTGCTTTGGAAATACTCCCCTCTCCCCACTACTTAGTCAGCATCTTCCAGGTGGTGTTGAGCATATCTCAGGATCAGGCCTGAAGTGTCAGTACATCTTAGTGCTTTAAGTAGGTTACATGCATTGTAAATCTCTATTTTCCTGTAACTCTCTGTGTATGTGCTTGTTTTTACCAAGGACTACTGGAGAACAATACTGTCTTTTTTTCCAGCATCTAGTGGGTTTAATTAGGCCAAATAAATACTTTGAGAGCATTAGCTGTGATTTGCCTCATTAGATAGAAATGCACATTTTATAGGTTCTGCTCACTTTACTGTATTCACCAGAAAATTCAGAGTACTTCTAAATGAATGTATGTTTTGTTAGGCAATGTTCTGTTGTATACTTTTAAATATATACATTTTTCTAATGTATACTTAAAATTTTTAACCTTTGGCATCATAACTGACTAGTGTATTGTAAAAGTATACTTCAGAAAGTGAGGTATATATCTGGAAGGAAAGAGGAAAAAGCAAAAAGGGGGGGTGACTAAATTACAAAAAGCCACAAATTATTCTCAAATAGTTCAATGTTTTCCATTAATGAAATTCGTAACTGGAGACTCTAGCTCAAGCTTTTGTGCCTCAAAGTGATAAAGTTTTGCTCACATCTCAAATTATTTTAATTCCCCTAGTACCTGTGACCTGCAGTTGGGGCACAAATGCATGTGTCCTTGTGGAAAGGTAAATTTAAAACTTCAGACACTACCAATCTAACCCTTGCTTGTCCTAGCAACTCCTTATTTCTGTCTTAAGTCTTTAAAAGGATTTTATTTACTTGCTGAGATTCTGGAAGTAATATGGCACAGCATAAAATTATTTTATGAGGCTATCTCCTTATTTGAACTCACTGAGTTTCTTTTTAAAAAAAGACTGTGCTAGTGTGAGCTGCTACTGCATATGAGACCAGAATAAAAATGATCCTGGCTGGCAAAGAAAAAGAGGTAGTTGGTTGAAAACTTGTGTGTTCTCTCAGGGATACTGCACCAGATGAATGTGGACACACAAAATGTCTTTGTTGGAAAGACAGAGCATACGGTCCAGGTCTGAGCGAGAGTGTTCAGAATTAAAAACAAAAACAAACTCCGTAATATGTTAACGTAACAGTCACCAAAAAATTAGTTTAGAAGATATTTGTTCTTGAATTGGAATGAGCACTTCAAATGGAAATCTTCAGAATGTGAGATTGCTATATGGAATATAAGAGGATCGTCAATGAATAATTAAACAAGTGATAGCTAATAAAATATACAGCCCATTGCTTCAAACTAAGAAATTGTAACTCTGCCTTAGGGATGAATGTTTTTCATTATTTTTTAATTGTTGCCAGTGTTGACCTTAAAGGTCTTTTTCTGGCAGATAATTTGTTATGGCAAGGATGAGATCACTAAGTAATTTAGCACAAGCTGCATGATGCAAATACTTTCCTAATATTATAGAATGCTGATGTGGTAAGAGTTTGTTTTCTTAGGCATTGGTTCTCCATATTTAGTGATTCCCCCCCCCCGCCCCCGATCATACGTTAAAAGAACACTTCTTTAGCTTTGCAGGACAATGACTGTAGGTAATATAGTAGCAAGCATTAACAGTATCCATGGGATTTTATGATAGGTTCTGAAAAAGAACAGTAGACTTCAATTAAAAAATATTACTGTACTGTAAAATCTCAGTAGGATTCTTGGCTCCTGGTAATATTTGTATCATACCAAAAACAAATAACGACTTTTCTTGTTTGGTTGGTTCATGAAAGCATCTATATAGTTTGTAGGGTTTCTCCACACACTGAAGTGAATGTCTGTGGTATCTGAGGTTCCAGAGCCTGTATTCAAGAAACTGAGTGTTGCTAAATTTAGCTGGTTATATACTGCAATTCTGTATTATGATTTCAGTGTTTGCACAGATAGGTGCTAAAATATATATATTAAGTAAATATCAAATATTGCCATGACTAGTATTTACAAATCTTATTTTAAATTTTCAGCAATTAAATATTTTTGATCAAGTAGCAGATACACCTGCTTAGTAGGAGAGATACATGGTTTCCAAAGGTGTGTTTGTGTGTGTGTTGGTTTAGGATATTTTTTGGTGTTTGTGTGTGGCTGCTCTTATCCTGCAGTTCAGTTGCCTCAGTTTTTGGGCTAAAATATTTGGCTTGTTCTATCTTCATAAATATGAACAAAATGAAGTTTAATGATTGTTGATGAGAGAGAGATTCTTGCTCACATTAGTGTCGAAAGATGAAGTCTAGCTCTTGTTACCAATATTAATGATGTGATGTAATGTAATAGCATTAAAATTAATATAATTATTTCTTTGGATTTTCATTTTAATCTTTACTACAAACAAAGACTAGCCATGGGCCTGAGAAATATGCTATGCATATTCTTGGACCAAAATTTTACCTACTGCTGATTGTTCTCTAATGAGGAAAGGCTGCTAGATACAAAACACCTAGTTTTTATTCTACTGTTGTACATTCTTATTTTTAAATAGTTACTGCAGAAAACTTACATTGATTTGGCCTTCAGTAATTTGTAGACCCAATAATTTCACAAGCAATTTCCCTGCTCTTCTGTGTTTTTTAAAAATGAGATTTTTTCCTATGTGCAGCTTAATGTCAGAAGCAGACCTGTCACTCAAATTCACAAGTTAGTCTCATGTTTTGGAGGGAGTTCAAAATTGTTCTGCTTCCCCACAACAATAACAATTTTTATACTCTTTTCCCAAAATTTTCATTGGGGATATATCATGATTTATTTACATTAAGTATACAATCCTGGTGATTGCAACCAATAATGTATTTTATCACTATGTTGCAAAAACAAGTGCACACTATCCAAGTGACTGAAAGGAGCAAAAGGATTTTTCATAGAATGACATGCTTCCTATATTAGGTTATCAGCTGCATTGCTTGGAAAAAGATGAATTGAGTCAGATAAACAAGTTAAAAATCTCTGATATACGTCAATTTTTATAAACGTATAGATGTATTCTGTGACTCATAATTTCTTTACTGTGTTCCCTTATTTTCGTTCAATACTCTTTTACTATAACATCTGGATAGTCCCATGGAGGGGAGGACTTGCTCCTGAGTAACGGGTCTGGTTCTATTTCTAGCTTCATTGAGAAGAGAAAACACAGCAGGATTTTTGGACAAAAAAATGGAAGAAAACAAAAGAACAGGACTGTGGGTTTTTTTGTTTGTTTGGTGGTTTGTTTTTTTTTAAGTTGAGCCACATGTTTAATTACATGTGTCCTAGCCCTTTCTGAGCTACACATATGGCACAAAGCAGCCACATTCTGTCTGCAAGTGGCCAGCGAAGAATTTCCCTGGCCATTGGGAACTTCTCCACTGGTATAAAATAAACAGAGCCAGCTCCTGAGCCAGACATCTCACTTCTTGTCCTGGCATAGGAGGTGTGTGTGGGGTGGTGGAGGGGCATGTTGACGGGGTGGGAGTTCAAGTTCGCTTGTTTTGAGGGATGTTCTAATATATTTTGCAGCTAAATATGTAAATTTCTGCTTTTAGTCATAATCAGTTTAGTGACCTCCACATTTTTAAAATGATCTTGCAGATAAGATGCAAAACTGAAATCTTAGCTACATGTGCTTATTAAAGAGACTGTGGCTCTTTTCTCATGACCAGACTGTTCTCATACCGACTTGCAATGTGGGAAATTCCATGTACGTTTCACTCAATTACCCCCACTTCCCTGCAGATTAAATTAGATGCGGGGAAAAGATGACCTAATCTAAACTCAGTTAAACTTAAACTCATGCTTCATATTGCTGTATGCCGTCAGATGAGTTAAACAGTTCCTCTATTTAATCTTAGAGGTGGCTGTATTTCAGTAGTAGATGAAGGGAATCCTCTGTAATTTGTACTTGTCTTAAATATACAAAATGCTTAGAGTTATTCAAATAAGTTAGTATTTTGAAAAAGGAGGCACTGCTGGTCAGAGTGACCCGAGTTAACTGCCTTTTTCTTTCTCAGTGCTCATATCTTGCAGGCGTCGTAACATATTTGTCATGACATGGGTTGCACCTGTTCAACAGAAGATATACAGCTGAGTGATATCCACTTACTGTAGGTAATGAAGGCTGTATTGTGTCATTACCTCTTCTATAATTCTTGTGTAGATATTGCAGCAGGAGAAGGAGATGGATAGATACATGTGGAACTCTGCATGTGAAGCAGTTCCCATGGTCACTGTTTCTAGAACTTGTTTGAGAGGAATGAATGAAGCCATTTGTAGTTCTGTGCTGGCTATTCCTGCTATATCATGTGTTGATCACCAGCACCTTTTGGAAAGACTCTGTCAAAAGCTAAAATATGGGGTGGTAATGGAGGTTGGGCATTCTAACCATCGCCATGAGAATGTCACGAGACCCAGTACTTATTGTCAACAGGTTATGCCTAAACAAGTTACCTCAGCAAAAGAAGAACCCTGAATGTAACAGGTCCTCGAGGGGATGGCTACACAGTAATGTAAGCTTAGAGTTAGTGAAACTCAAGTCAGTAGACCCATGTAAGGGAACCCTGGGCTTGAATGTCTGCATTGCATTTTAACCTTAGATTAAGGATTATCTGACCTGTGCTCGAACCTATGGCTCTAGAGTCCACACTGCAGTGCACAGAACTGAGTCAAAGTAACCTTGTCCCAGAGTGCCTAGCACACCACCAACACCTAGTGTTGACACTGTAGCCCTACAAATGTGTTGCACTGTGGGAAAATGCTACTGCCCACCCCGTTTCCTAAATGTGGTGGTGCTATTGATGACTCGGATGCTCATAAGGAGAACATGAGTACATAAACTGCATAATTAGCTCATTTCATGGTTGTCTAAGAAGAATGGCTGAAGTTTGAGAAGGCTTCTGAGCTACCATTTAATCTAAGAATTGGGCTCTCCGCTTTTAGGCTGAATCACATTGACTGGAAAATGCCCATGTGCACCTGTTCTGAAAATAATTAGCACTTCAGTCTCCATGGCTGTCAAACTAGTAAAATGAAACTTTGCGATTCTTAATTTTTAAAATGAGATGTTCAATTGAGCTGTTTTTTTAATTTTTTTTTTAAATTTAATTTATTTTTATCTGTTTTTGAAGTTTGACATATAATGTAGGTTTGGGAGGAAACACATAAGCGCAGCCTAGCCTGGCTGCTGCCAGCTGCAGAGAGATGAAGTGCATCCCCAGGGCTTGGAGTGCACTGTGCTCCAGCACCCCCTGGGGAGCGCTTATCCCTGGCCAAGGGAGGGCAGGAAAGGCCCAGGAGCAATGAAGATCTGGAGCTGGAGCCGCAGAAGACTGTGGGGAAGTTTAGGGGCTGGTTCCCATTTGCCTCCCTGACAGTGCGTGCTGCCTGGGTGTCCCTGCAAAATGTAGCCCCAGGGAGGGCAGGGTGGGGGACAGAGAACAGAGCGGGGACCAAGGTGGTGGGGTAGCAATGTATATCAATGATGAGGTAGCCTGTAAAGAAATAAGAAGTGATGGAATGGATAAGACAGAGTCTGTCTGGGCAAAAGTCACATTGGGAAAGAAAGCTACTAGAGCCTCCCCTGAGATAGTGCTTGGAGTGTGCTACAGTCTGCTGGGATCCAATTTGGATATGGATAGAGACCTCTTAAATGTTTTTAATGAAGTAAACACTAATGGGAATTGTGTGATCATGGGAGACTTTAACTTCCCATTTATAGACTGGAGGACAAGTTCTAGTAATAATAATAGGGCTCAGATTTTTCTGGATGTGATAGCTGATGGATTCCAAGTAGTTGAAGAACCAACAAGATGGGATGCCATTTTAGATTTGGTTTTGGTGAGTAGTGAGGACCTCATAGGAGAAATGGTTGTAGGAGACAGCCTTGGTTTGAGTGATCATGAGCTAATTCAGTTCAAGCTAGATGGAAAGACAAATAAAAATAGATCTGGGACTTGATTTCAAAAGGGCTAACTTTAAATAATTAAGGAAATTAGTTAGGGAAGTGGATTGGACTGAAGAACTTGTGGATCTAAAGGTGGAGGAGGCCTGGAATTACTTCAAGTCGAAGATGCAGAAGCTATCAGAAGCTTGCATCCCAAGAAAGGGGGGAAAAATCATAGGCAGGAGTTGTAGACCAAGCTGGATGAGCAAGCATCTCAGAGAGGTGATTAAGAAAAAGCAGAAAGCCTACAAAGAGTGGAAGATGGGTGGGATTAGCAAGGAAAGCTACCTTATTGAGGTCAGAACATGTAAGGATAAAGTAAGAGAGGCCAAAAGCCATGTACAGTTGAACCTTGCAAAGGGGATTAAAACCAATAGTAAAAGGTTTTATAGCTATACAAATAAGAAGAAAACAAAGAAAGAAGAAGTGGGACTGCTAAACACTGAGGATGGAGTGGAGGTTACGGATAATCTAGGCATGGCCAAATATCTAAACAAATACTTTGCCTCAGTCTTTAATGATGAGCTTAGGGATAATGGTAGGATAACAAATGGGAATGAGGATATGGAGGTAGATATTACCACATCCGAGGTAGAAGCCAAACTCTAACAGTTTAATGGGACTAAATCGGGGAGCCCAGATAATCTTCATCTAAGAATATTAAAGGAACTGGCACATGAAATTGCAAGCCCATTAGCAAGAATTTTTAAAGAATCAGTAAACTCAAGGGTTGTACTGTACGACTGGAGAATTGCTAACATAGTTTCTATTTTTAAGAAAGAGAAAAAAATGTGATCCGAGTAACTATAGGTCTATTAGTTTGACATCTGTAGTATGCAAGGTCTTGGAAAAATTTTTGAAGGAGAAAGTAGTTAAGGACATTGAGGTCAATGGTAATTGGGACAAAATACAACATGGTTTTACAAAAGGTAGATCGTGTCAAACCAACCTGATCTCCTTATTTGAGAAGGTAACAGATTTTTTAGACAAAGGAAACACAGTGAATCTAATTTACCTCAATTTCAGTAAGGCATTTGATACGGTTCCACATGGGGAATTATTAGCTAAATTGGAAAAGATGGGGATCAATATGAAAATTGAAAGAAGGATAAGGAACTGGTTAAAGGGGAGACTACAGCGGGTCATACTGAAAGGTGAACTGTCAGGCTGAAAGGAGGTTACTAGTGGAGTTCCTCAGGGATCGATTTTGGGACCAATCTTATTTAATCTTTTGATTACTGACCTTGGCACAAAAAGTGGGAATGTGCTAATAAAGTTTGCAGATGACACAAAGCTGGGAGGTATTGCTAATACAGAGAAGGACTGGGATATCATGCAGGAAGATCTAGATCACCTTGTAAACTGGCGTGGTAATAGGATGAAATTTAGTAGTGAAAAATGCAAGGTCATGCATTTAGGGATTACTAACAAGAATTTTGGTTATAAATTGGGGACACATCAGTTGGAGGAGAAGGTCCTTGGAGTATTAGTTGATCACAGGATGACTATGAGTCGCCAATGTGATATGGCTGTTAAAAAAGGTAATGCGGTCTTGGGATGCATCAGGCGAGGTATTTCCAGTAAAGATAAGGAGGTGTTAATACCGTTATACAAGGCACTGGTGAGACCTCATCTGGAATACTGTGTGCAGTTCTGGTCTCCCATGTTTAAGAAGGATGAATTCGTACTGAAACTGGAACAGGTACAGAAAAGGGCTACTAGGATGATCTGAGGAATGGAAAACTTGTCTTATGAAAGGACACTGAAAGAGCTTGGCTTGTTTAGCCTAACCAAAAGAAGGCTGAGGGGAGATATGATTGCTCTCTATAAATATATCAGAGGGATAAATAGCAGGGAGGGAGAGGAATTATTTAAACTTAGTACCAATGTGGACATGAGCAAATGGATATAAACTGGACATTAGGAAGTTTAGACTTGAAATTAGACAAAGGTTTCTAACAATTAGAGGAGTGAAGTTCTGGAACAGCCTTCCAAGGGGAATAGTGGGGGCAAAGGACATATCTGGCTTCAAGACTAAGCTTGATAAGTTTATGGAGGGGATGGTATGATGGGATAGCCTAATTTTGGCAATTACTTGATCTTTGATTATTAGCAGGTAAATATGCCCAGTGGTCTAAGATGGGATGTTAGATGGGGTGGGATCTGAGTTACTACAGAGAATTCTTTTTTGGGTGCTGGCTGGTGAGTCTTGCCTACATGCTGACGGTTTAACTGATATTTGGGGTCGGGAAGGAATTTTCCTCCAAGGTAGATTGTCAGAGGCCCTGGAGGTTTTTCGCCTTCCTTTGCAGCGTGAGGCATGGGTCACTTGCTGGAGGATTCTCTGCACCTTGCGGTCTTTAAACCACGATTTGAGGACTTCAGTAACTCAGAGATAGGTTAGGGGGTTGATACATGAGTGGGTGTGTTAGATTCTGTGGCCTGCATTGTGCAGGAGGTCGACGAGATGATCATAATGGTTCCTTCTGACCTTAAAGTCTATGAGTCTGAGTCTATAAGTGACTGCTCTGAAGGGAGGGGGAGTAGCCAGATGTTTGGGATCATTGCTTCTCTGGCTGTGCTGAACAGAGCTGCCAGCTTTTTAGTTATCTGCTGGTACATGTGGTCATTCCTTGTGCTTTTGCTGAAGTCCAAAGTTTTACTGGTCTCACAAGACAGATTCACCAAAATCTGGAAGCAAGTGTTGTGTATTCCACTGAAAAGCTGAAATGTCAAGTCCATTTTTAGGTTGAGGGCTGATATTGTCATTGGACCAGAGTAAATTTTTTTGGTGGTAATCTTGAGGTGTAGGGAAGGGGCAAAGAGTGCACATTTTGGGGGGGAGAAGGTAAAGGTAAATATTTGGAGGAAGGTCAGTTTCCTTATTTATTTTTAAATGGCTTATTAAAACTACTTGGATATTTGGAATGTTGCCAGATGCAGACTAATGAGAGAGGGCGGGTAAGGTCATCAAAAGTGCATGATAAATTGCAGAGTTGATAAATTCCACTGAACACATAGGTTGATATTACCTGCACATAGCTGGAGGTCCAGTTTCTCTCCTTTCTGAGAGTGAAATGATTGGCTGACTGAATGGGAGTTTAATACTTCTGAGCGCAGCTCTTTATTCCCAAATGTGTTCATGCATTTGGTCTAGTCACTCCACTTACTAATTCTCCTTCTTTCTTTTCCATAATTCAATTCACCTATTATTATCCACGCTTTTCTTTCTCTTTGCCACTTGTCTTCTCACTAATTTTCCCCTCTTCTCATTTCTCTGTCCTAATACAGTTCCTTCTTGTCAGTTTTCCTTTCCCACTCTCATTCACGTTGTCCCATTTGCTCATCCTGTCTCATCCATTCATTCATTTTCTCACCTCCTTCTCATTTAATCTTTCTTGCTCCCTCATCCCATCTCTCTCCCCATCACTAGTGTGATTCTCACTCACCATTCCCCTGTCTCAGTCATTTCTCATTCTCTCCTCCCCTTCCTTTCTCTCTCTGCTCATTTAGTCATTCAGCGCTTCCAGGATCTTCACTCTCCTTTACTCCTGGCCTGAAGTTGGGAAAGGAGATGTCATGATTTTCACTCTCCTATGTCTAGGTGTGGGGAGATAATGAGATCTTCATAGTTTTGCAGGCCTGAGAGATTTGGAGCTGCCAGAATCTACTCTTTCCCTCCCAAATCTGAAATTAGGGAGTCACTGGTATCTTCATTCTCCCTCCCCCCACACCTTCCCCACAGGACTCGGGGAAGGGCTACATTGCTGGGATATTTACTGCTCCAGATTTTGTGGAACTGATAAATGAAATTGTTTTTAATTGTTCACTTTATTAATGTAACTTCTGTTCACCATTCACTACACTTGCCTACACTGTAACTTCTGTTCCATATTGTAATTCAAACCCCATTTTAAAACACTCACTCCATTTTGTAAAAGCTTCCTCCAACCTTCATTTTTGCAAACCCTGCTGTAATCTTATTAGTTTAGTTTAGATGTGTGAATGAGGTATGTGTGGATGACGGAATCAACCTCCAGCCCCAGCCTGTCCTGATGAGATAAAGTTCAAATACCAACGGCTGAAGACCTAGACAACAGCCCTAAACAAAGTAAGAAACATCCACCTTAAAAAGAAAAGGGCAACAGAACAACAGAAGGAAGATCAAAGCCAGGTTCAAGGCTGAAAGTCACGCCTGCAATTGATGGGTGATCAATCTAAACCCAGAGGCAGCGTGACACAGCAAGACCTATAGACTTTGAATCCAAACTAAAAGCCTATAAAAAAGAAGGGTGAGATGAGAGACTCTGTGTAACATTCTGCTGCCAACATGGAAGGACATCAGTGCCTGCCCAACAGAGATCCAGCTTGTCCTTGTGCCTGGCTTTCCTGGCCAGTTAGCCGCCACAAGTTACGAACCCAAGCTACAAAATCAAGCCATGAACTTAAGCTATCTTCAGGACTGGTAACTATGCAGCAGCTGCAGAACATCTGATGGGTGTGTGTGTGTGTGTGTGTGTGTGTGTGTGTGTGTGTGTGAATGTGCGTGTGTGAATGTGTGTGTGTGTGTGTATATAGGTAATAGGTATAATGTGTGTGTATAAGAATTCAGATATTAGTCATAAATTGTTATCATAATAAATGTAGCATCTTTGTCTTGTCCCCTTTAATAAGATCCTGCTGGTTTTTACTGGTCTAGTATAATTGGTATAACAATTTGACAGGAGCTGCACTGAGACTTTCACTGATTGCTGGTTTCAGGTGAGCGGAGCCATGGGGATGTTCACTCATTCTGTCCCAGGGCCAAGGGTATGGATCCTGTGCTGGCCAAATTTCAAGTTGTCATGGTATAATCCCCCACCTTAGCATCCAAAAGATGGGGTACCAGCATGAATTCCTCTAAGCTCAATTACCAGCTTAGTACTTGTAGCGCTCCCACCAACCAGGAATTCCAGTGCCTGGTACACTCTGGTCCCCCCCAAAACCTTGCCCCGGGACCCCCAAGACCCAGACCCTCTGGATCTTAACGCAAGGAAAGTAAACCCTTTCCCCCCATTGCCTCTCCCAGACTTCCCCTCCCTGGGTTACCCTGGAAGATCACTGTGATTCAAACTCCTTGAATCTTAAAACAGAGAGGAAAATTCACCTTCCCCCCTCCTTCTCTCTCCCCCTCCCAGACTCTCCCTGAGAGAGAAAGTAATCCTAACACAGAGAGAAAATTAACCTTTCTCTCCCCTTTCCCTCCTTTCTCCCCACCAATTCCCGGGTGGATCCAGACCCAGTCTCACCAGAATAAAAAAACAATCAGGTTCTTAAACAAGAAAAGCTTTTAATTAAAGAAAGAAAAAAATCAGTAAAAATTATCTTTGTAAATTTAAGATGGAATATGTTACAGGGTCTTTCAGCTATAGACACTGAGAATACCCTCCCAGCCTAAGTATACAAGTACAAATTAAAATCCTTTCAGCAAAATACAAATTTGAACTCCTTCCAGCCAAATACACATTTGCAACTAAAGAAAACAAACATAAGCCTAACTCGCCTTAACCACCTAGTACTTACTATTCTGGACATATATGAGACTGTATCAGAGAGATTGGAGAGAAACCTGGTTGCACGTCTGGTCCCTCTGAGAACCCAGAGAGAAAAACAACCAAAAACTAACAGCACACACAAAAACTTCCCTCCCTCAAGATTTGAAAGTATCCTGTCCCCTGACTGGTCCTCTGGTCAGGTGACAGCCAGGCTCACTGAACTTGTTAACCCTTTACAGGCAAAAGAGACATGAAGTACTACTGTTCTATTAACCCTTAACTATCTGTTTATGACACAGGTACAGCGGAAAGCAATTGTTCTTATCTTGGTTCCTCTTGCATTTCCTGCTCTATAGCTTCAATGGCTGGAATCCCCTGCTAAGTACCTCTAGAGAAGCCATTTAGGCACACATCAATGAGGGAACCCCGGTGCACTGCAGTGTGAGTGTTCTTACCATTCAAAGCACCTTTGTCTAGCTTGCTGTTTCTTACTGCCTCCTGCAGTCTCTCATGTTTTTAAGAGACGTTCTAGAAGCTTTTTAGCCTTTAAGTATGGGTATCCATTGAGGGGGATATGTTCCAAGAGGAGGCAATTTCTGACTTGTTACTCATCCTTGAAGAAATAAATCTCAGTGAATTACTCACCGTTCTTCTCCCTGTAGAGTTGAGGTGGCTGAAATTTCATATTAGTATTTTATTGATGTTTTAATTGACTGCTATTATGGAGGTATTTTTACCCCTCATTTCAAAGAAACTGACTGTTGTAATACTGCTGGGAGCCTATGTACTTCAGCAAGGACAGTGCCAAAATCCCTCCCAGCAGGTCAAATGGTTTAGAATTAGGTGTAGGAATTTTGCTTTAGGTCTCTAGATAGGAGCGTAGACAACCCTAAGAGGGGTAAGAGAAGAGCACTTAGGAGTTTATCTCATTTTCAGGAAAATAACCATGTTCATATACTCTCAGGAATGAAGTTTAAATCCTCAAAAGGCCAAATTCTCTGCTGGTGCAGCTTTAGCAAAACCAGGAGAATTACACCAGCAGTGAATTTGGACCTCAGAGTTAAGGTTGGAGTTCCAGTTTTAGCCAGCTGTGTTATATAAATTGATATCTCCAAACCTTGTATGATGTAAAACATCATACAGTATATGCGTCCAGGTTTGGGGGAAATATAATTATGAACTAAACCATGTTAACCAGTATATTACTTTCTTATTCAAGTAGTTGGCTTTAATAAGTTAAATTGTTAATATTACTACTACCCTAACATTTCTCATTCCTTTGCATGTTCTTTTTTGAATGTATTTAAGAGTTTTCTTAATGTTCATAAAAAGTATTGGGCTGAAAAAATATGGGTTTAATTATATGAAGTTTTACTTTCATATTGACTACTTTCAAGAGTATGTCTGAAGCACACAAAACCAGCAACACCACACTGAATCCTTTTGTCCTTCCTGTTGGGTGAAACAGTAGATAGCCTACTGTAAATATGGATGACTGCCAATCTGTGTCGCAGATTCTTTTTCTAATACTGTAAACTGGCAAGAGATCAAGAATTGCAGTTCTTCCTTTTATTTACTTTCTCCATCTGCATTAGAGTTCAGTGAATAAGAGGAAAACACGGCTGACTTAAATGTTGAGTGAAAGTTTCATATTGACTAACCATTGCAAAAAATATTTTTTTTTCCATTTCTTTTTGGTGATACTGGAAATATCAATTACTTCATATAGAATAGATTAAATCATTGAAAAGGCAATGCAGAGATTTAAATGAGGACTGAACATAATATGCATAATACAAAATACTTGACTACTTCTGACTTGATGCTTGTGTGCTTTCTGCTAACGTCTTTCACATTCATATTAATAATATGCACTTTATCCATCATGAGAAGTTTTATAAAGTGTTTTCTTTCTGGCAGACTGAGGCTTCCTGAAATAGCTCCTAGGTTCTCTATTCTGTGTGGGTTTTTTATGAAAGAAGCACAGGGAAATTGAAAAGGAGTGTGTAGTTCCTCCAACTGGTTTTCAAATACGAGGCACGTCTTGAAGTTTATTTTATTTGCATACCAGGAAGAGAATAGGAAATGCTGTTTTTCGTCTAATTGTGTTGCTAATATAGTGGACATTCCCTACTAAAAATAAGGGGAATTAAATTACTTTTTATTTATATTATGTAAGGCTTACTAAAATTTTCATGATTTATACACAAAGAAATAAAGTTCTACAAGGATATAATTTGAAAATCAAATAAGATAAAATCATATTTAACAAATACCATGTTTAATGTACAAATTGGGATTTTTAACAAATATTATCAAATCTCATAGTATACTGCAGTTGGTTCAAATATCTCGCTGTAACAGTTACATTGTATTGCCCAGTTAGCAATATATAGCTTTATTGTGTGTGTTTCTTACCTGGTGATGAACCTTGAAATATATTGTACAGTTTAAATTTATACAGATCTATGAAAGGTATCAGTAACAGTAAAAAATGTTTCATAAAGTTATAAATTATGGTTGATTTAATTTATGTATGTTAGGGTCCCCTTTTACACATTGAATTGTACCCTCCACTGGAAATTTGGGGGGCTATGGTTTGTGGGAAGGGAGGATGGGTAGTTCTGTTTTCAAGGTGCTGGACTGTGACTCAGGAAACTTGGGTTCAATTTTTGACTCTGCCACAGACTTGCTATATCAGATTGGCCAAGTTCTTAAAATCTATTTATGCCTCAGTTCCTCACTTGTTAGGTGAGATACTACTACTTCCCTATCTCATAGCAGTGTGGCAGGGATACATTTGTGAATGTTTGTGAGGAATTGTGATACTACTTGAGAGGGACTGTATGAGTTGTTTTTAAATTATATTTACTTGAAGTGTTTAGAATGTTCTCTTCCCCCAGAAAAGGGCATTTATTGCAGGTCTGTAGCATACAAATGAAGGGGTGGGGGGAGGGACACACAAATATTTCTTGCAGGATGCTTAAAATTCTGCAAGATTCCTTCCTTTAGTGCCTTTCTTCATTTTGTTGGAAAGAAATTTACTCTTTTTTGTTACTTGGGTAGCATAATTCGTTATTTCTGAAGTAAATAATGTTTAACTATGAAATTGAGAGGCTATGAAATTTAGAACGTAGGGAATACTGGGACTAAAATATGAATACCTACCTCAAAATGAGTTAAATTTGAGAGAAGTGTTCTGAAAATGAGAGCACCTTAAAAGGGAAAAAATTAAACACTTGTTTTCCTAAGTGAAAAGGAAACTCTTTCTTTTTTTTTTTTTTGAAGAAAACTCCCTTGAAGGTGCAAATCAGAAAAAAATATCAGTCTATAACTGATATCAGTCAGGAATTTCTCCCTCTCTGACTTTAGTTCTTTTTATTGAAAACTTTAGTTCAGGCTCATTCAAAATGTGTATGAAAGACTTATTGAAAAATGACCCATAGTTCAGGGGAAATGTCTGAAAGTTAATTAGCCTGAACAAAATCTAACCCAAGAAAATCAATATAAATATCTTGCAGACACAAACCCATTACCATTTTAGGGTCCCTTTTATTAAATTTGTAGCTGTTTTGAAAAGCTTTTTCAGAACTGCATGTCACCTAGAAAATTGGAATTCATTCCTTTTAACCATCTTTCCCCTTAAAGGGGAAAATAAACTGAATTCCCATTTTAAAAATCCTTTATAGTCTTTATATTTTTGACTCCTCTCTATTTATTGTTAAAGTGATGACATTTCATCTCTTAGCTTGACTAATTTGTTTTACCGCCATGTTAAATTAAGGAAAAAATAGAGAAGTATCTGTACAGAGTTTGAGGTAGGGTATATCCTCGAGGAACAGGTCGTTCTGAGTTAAATCACACTATATTAAAAAAACATTTTCTCCTATTAATAGTATGCACAGATTTTCTGGATTTTTATAGAATAATCTGCAAATTTCAATTGATCTTCTTTTTGAAAATTCCAAGTAATTAAATATTTGACATAAATAGTGGATTGATTGCTTTAGCATAGAAGGCCATATTATGATAGAATTTTGCAATGTCTATTGCTATTTCTAGCGTTTCCTAATGAGGGCATACAGTTATTCATGTTACCCAGCTCTCCAAATTTGATTTTTGTATTTATCTCCTAATTGGGCTTTCATTAAAATTGATCTGGAAGCAATAGAACATGGATTTCATACTTGCTTCTTGGTATAGGGGTTCAAAGTATTAATAAAAAGCTTTGCCTAGTGTGGATGTCTCCAAAATTACGTTTGGCAGTAAACGAATAGGTTCAGTTGAAGGTTTTCTTGACTGTGTATATAGACTTAAACAATTTAGGACTGAGGTACTTAAACACTGTCTTTTATCCTTTTATATCACCAAGGCAATTAAAATAAGCCAAATTTACCTCTCCTCCAAGGTTCCTTATGGATCAGGTGAGGGCTGGGCCCGCTTTGTTCAGGGACCCAGTCTGTGAAGTCCTCCTAGTGAGAATTACCTGCGAAATCCACGCTGTTGGCTGGTGTCCAAAATAAGTGTTGAGGCTGGCAATAAAATCCCTGATCCTCCCACAAAAAAATTTCAAGACACTTCACAGAATCACTTCTGATCTCTCAAGTAAAGTCAGCTAAATTGGGTCCCTTCCCTACCCCCTCCCCGTAAATAAATTCTGCCCCACAAGTAGCTCTTCTGCTATAACTCCTGCCATTATTTCCCTGCTCCTGAAAATGAATAGAAAAACACCCTCTGCTCTGCTCCCTTCATCTTCCTCCTTCTGCAGGTCACAATCAAAGGGAACATGCCCATACTGAGTAGCAGAAAATACCTACCATCTTTTATGCACTAAATGCATTTCTGTTGAAGTGTCATTGGAAATTGTGGAGGATTCTATTTACACACCATTAATTACAGTAAATTTTGTAGTATTTTCTCAGGGTGGTCTGATGTGATAATGGATGCAATTTACTGGTGTTTTGTTGGATTGATTAATTAGCCAAAAGGATCCTTGAAATTCTAGCCATCTTTGCTAAAACAGATCTGCTCCCATGAGTCAGGAAACGTACTCTGCAATTGTTTTACTGTTGTCTCTCTGCTGGACCCCATATGAGAGAGACCTGCAGGCCAAGACCATCCTAACCCTCACATTCTGGCACTCTCTAGGGTGGAAGAACCTCCATATCCCATATTGCTCCAGAAAGATCTGGGATCCTCTGAGAATAGTAGTTACTAAACACAAACTTTCAGGATTTGGGAGCTTCTGGGACTCCTCTAACCCAAATACCTTGAGATGCAGGCAATAAATTTGACACACACAAACCCTTAGTCTTCACGTCACAGATAACAGACCAGGTTGTGCAGATGTCCATTGAGACAAAACAAATGGTGAGGTCCTAAATCAATAAGCAGTGTGCTTTAGGAACAAGAGATTATCATGAGAAGCACTATTTCTCAAGATGACATAATCTTTTCTTTTGTATGAATGTAAAAGAAGGGAAGACAAATAATTTTTATCAGCTATTACATATTGTGGTTCTCAAAGTTTTTTCAGATATCTATTCCATGAGGAAATCCATTTCAGGTTTATTTTTGTTTTGTTTTTCTCTTCACTGGTAAGAGGAGAACTGAGACAGGAAAAGACGTGGGTATCTCTCAGCATATAAATAAAACATACAATGTGTTTTATACAGAATGGAAACATTCATAGATTTTTACCTGACTACCTAAAGTGAAAATTCTGAAACGGAATTACTGGCTAACATTAGAGAAAAAAAGTGTGTTTTCTTGCCCTAATTTTGAATATACTTACTGGTGTGTATAGGTATACTCCTGGTGTGTAGGCCTACTTACAATGTATCAAGTTAAGCACTTGTATTAGTATTTGCAGGATCAGGGCCTTATTTTACGGATTAACCTGAATTTTTAACTTGCTTTATTTATTAAAATATGCTCTATCAACTTCATCTGTTGCTGCTTTCTGCAGTGACTTACAGTGACTTACAGTACCTGATCGCTTGATAATTAGTAAGGTCAAAGAAGTGTCACTATCTCAGAAATGAACGTGTAGCCCTTTGTTTTGAGGAAACAGTGTACTTTTGAGATTTACATAAAATATAATGTTAATATAATGGACAAAACTTAATTTTCTAGAGAGCTCAATTGAGAATACCCTGGAAATTGTCTTATTTTTTTGTTGCTGAGGAGCATGAGGAGTGAAGTAAATGAAAAGATTTATTTAGTTATAATGTAGAGTTCAGTAGTTTTTCACCTCAGAAAATTGTAACGCAGCCTGACTGGTTGTCTGCTCAGACACACGTAGAATGAAATAGCAGAGGTCAAGCTGAAGTGCATTTCCAGAACTTTTAAAGAAATTTATTTTAAGATTAAGAATATATGACTTGTTTCCAAAGGTGTATGTGTTTTGAGTGTATATGCATCGTGTCTGTTTCTTGCCTACACCATCACCTTCCTGAAAAGGTGGCCTCAATTTATAGAAAAGAAACCTTCATAAAAATTGTATTGTATAAAAATATTTTTCCAGATAATATTTTGAACATTATTTCATTTATTTTACTAGTTTGAGCTCAGTCTGCTGTACATTATAAAGGTTACTTGGTCAGCACCACAGTAGTTACAGTAAAGTTGCAATACAGTTTCCATTATAACAGTCTTTTTCACGTATTCATAAGTATCTGAAACATTCGTCTTTTTTTTTTAAGTGACCTTTTCTATGCTTGTATTCTGTGTGAAAGTGTGTTTGCTTAGAAGGATTAAACACAATCCCTTCCACTATTTTTTCATTTTGAGTAGAGTGAAAAATTACATTGTTTCTATTATAAAAAATCAGACATTTTTAGCTATAGCTACAGCAAAAATGGCTAAAGCTTGACAATTGGTACAAATGCATTCTTCATCAGATTAGTGTGTATGCTTGAAGTAAAAAATAATTGGTTTTGATATAATGAGGATATCACAGATGGAAAATTGCTTACTGAACACTTAGAATAGAAAGTTTCATTGTTTATAGGTACATATGTAAAGGCTTCAATCCTGTCCCTAGTAAGCATTAGGTGTAGTGCGAGGGGAGTCACAAAGAGGAACTGTTGGTTGCTTTGTGATCTTGAGATCAACTGGATGCTATTTCAGCCTCCATCTTCTAAACTACACATGGTTGGCTGCAGCTCTAAGGTGCCAATGCAGCAGGTGTCAGTTGTCAGTGTGCTTTGTACTCCACCCATAAACCATTCCTACTCCAGGAGCCAAAACAGGGGTGGCATAAAAGCTGGCCATGCCAGGTTTGGCTACTAAGAGGTTCCCTTTACTCGACGGGATTGCCCAGTTGAGGAGGTATGCCAGCTTCCTGTTCCCTTGTGACACCAGATCAGCACAAAGGGACTGGAACAGAGGTCAGGGTTGAGCACACAGTTTGGTGCATGCGAGGTGCACCTAATTCAAGGTTTTACAAGCTTTTAATTTTTGTTATCTTCTAAAGTTTGGAAATTAAATGGACACCTATGTTAATGCTACATTATGATTGCATAGTAAAAATAATATCAGAGTGCAAAAGTTTAGGTTCCAGTAGCAACGAGTCTGTCACATTTCACACATGCATCATTTTCTATTCCTGTTTTTCCTTATTCAATATACAATGTAATAGCTATCTATCTATTTTAGATATTATATGGCTGCCATCAATGTAGTAGCTGAGCGCCTCACAAACATGAATAATTTTATCCTTGCTACATCCCTGTGAGGGAGGGGAGCTTATCCCCATTTTACAGATGGAGAACTGAGGCAAAGAGAGTTCTAGTGACTTGCTCAAGGTCGCATAGGAATTCTGCCAGAGCTTGGAACTGAACACAAATCTCCTGAGTCCCAGTCCAGTGACAAGTATATTACTGTTTATGATGAAATTATACACACACTGTTATGTATACAGGATGTCCAGAAAGACTCAGTTAACATTACTACTTAATTTTTGCCTTCCTTTACTTTTTGTAACTTTAATGGTGCACAAATTTTGCTGTGGTTCTCAGTGAAAGAGAGAGAGCATCCCCTCTGCCCGGGATGGTGGGGTTAAAAGCCCCAGCAAAGGATGGTGGCGGGCCCTGAAATCCCCAACCAAGTGTCCTGAAAGAATACCCTGAAATCCCTGGCAGAGAAGCTGCGGGAGCTGTGAAAAAGCCCTTGCAAGTGATGGGTGCATTGGTCTATGTTTTGGCGAGTCCATGATTAGCAGATGGATTGTTGTGAGAGGACAGTGAAATTTGTTTTGCGATATTAACTATTGTAGAGCCATCAGTCTGAATATATTGATTCTATATTTACCCTATGGTAGTGGAATAGTTTAATCGTGCTGGCATTTTTAAGAAGTAGTTTCCTATTTATTGCTCAGCAGTGAATGCATGATCTGTGGCTTCCTTCCTCTTCCTCTTTTGTCACTTTCTCGTAATCTCAAGTACAATTCCTTTATAATGTAAATAGTATATATTTCCAATTGCAATTGAATGGGTATTAGTTTCAGATAGCTAATGAACTGAAGAACTCAACTTGATTATCTCATCATTCAATCCACTAGCCTGTCTTAAATTCTTGGCTAATCACTCTTTATACATGATTGCATACTTAGAATTGTTTTTGATACTTCAGCATTTTTTGTATTTTAATAGGGAGTTGGACTTCTTTGTAAGTATCTCTTCAGCTTTTTAATGTATTTGATTTTTGCTTTAAATAAATAACCTTGCTAATTTGCACTAATGATTGAGACACCCTTGCAAATTTTGTAAATTGGTCAGTGAACAATAAAAATATCAAGAGTAATGCATAACAAAATACACTTGATTTATGTGAGTATAGTTTATTTTTAATTATTTAAAACAGTTAATGCTGTACTAAGAAAAGTTCTGCATCATCTTTTGTAAAAGCTATTTGGTCTTAGTAAAACAAGACTTCACAGCCAGGATGGGCAGGGATGCAAAACCATATAACACTCTGCTTTTAATCACTGTTCAGAAATGGAGAGAGATTACCATGAGAGAGAGAGAGAGAGAGAGAGAGAGAGAGTATTATTGACTGTACAGATTAACAAAGTGTGAGTTAGTACTGTACGGACTTATTGAATCAAATGTTTATGGACATTTAATGTTTATGGAACTTGCAAGTACTCAATTCCTCTCAGGATTTGGCAATTTGATTCCATTTATAATGTACAGATATACCAACAGATCAAACAGAAGTTACCAAATGTGTTTTTACCGTGAATTGGTGGTTGTATTAGATTAATCTTCACCAGAGGCTGGAAGGCATCCCTCCTCCCCCTCAGACATGTGCGGAGAGCATCCAGTGTTCATGGACTTGCCCCTAACTGTGTGGAAAGATCTATGGGTGCGGTTAAGGTGGGGCTGGAAGAATACACTGTTGTTGTCCACCCAACAATCTTGTTGGGGAATACATTGAAAATTTTGGCTATATTAACATTCTGCAGATACTGTTCTATGCCAGCTGACCATCCTTTAAAGCCAAGCAAACTGTTTTCTTGCTTCCAGGTTCATGATTTCACTGCATGTCAGACTTAGTGGAACAAATTCCTCCCCTCTCCCATTAACTCCTAAATGACTGTCTTCTTTTCAGCTAAGGAGGTGGCTTCCCAGCTGCGGAAGGGTTTTCCCTGGCAGAGTCTAGTCTTTATGTATAGTTCTGTTCTCATACTGTTTTTTATTTCCTCCATGACTGCCAAGTATGTCACTCTGTTTTGGATGTACAGTCAACACTGCTTCATTTTTGCATCCGTATAGAGTATTACTGAGTTGTCTGTACCTTGATTTCTTCTGTCACTGTTAAGAATTGAAGTGCCAGATTTGTTTCCATACAAGGTCTCAGCATGTAAAATAAGTCTTTGAATGATCTCTTGTGCAAAAATGTGGTTGCAGCCCACTTTTCTTGTTTTGCTGTTTCCCTCCAAGCAGGAGTTTATTGTACTGACAGGGTAGCTCCTTATCAACAATAAATATTTTCAGTAGCATATGGTTCCTCATCTAATGGCCATGTGGCACTTGGAACCTTAAATATGAAATAAAATACGGACTTCAGAGGGATGCCAGTGTGATGTGAGATGTGATCTCCAAAAAAAAATTAGTAAGTAGAATGTCTTTCTAATGTAATATAATGAACAGTTATTCAGCAAACTAATTGTACATTAATTGCTTTCTTGCAATATGCTATGCTAGCCTGAACATATGACATTTATAATGTGACTCAACTATGTTGTCACTTTTAATCTAAAAGTGAACAAGGAGAACATGTTATACTGGGCTGTAAACATCTCTGATTTGCCCGGATCTCATAAGTCCAGTGGGCCCTATAGGGAACTGTCAGGCTCTGGCTGCTCTTTCTTCAGCTTCTGTTGTATTAGCCACCAGGGATTTTGTACAGAGGAAGAAAGGAAGTGAAGAGAGGATAGCATGGGTTGAGGTGGACATTTTGGATGAGTGAGACAAAAGAAGTAGGATATAGAAAGTGGGAACACTTGATTGTTTTTTCCAACTGGGGGCCCATTTTTGGCACATACATGAATAAGGCTGCCCCCATGATTTCACATGAACATTGAATTGCAACCCCTGAATCTGAAACTTTACAATAGACTTGTCATTAGTTGTGTGAAGAAATTTCCCTCTTGTTGGTCCTGGTACTGTTTAGACTTGTTATTGGTTGGTTTCCAATGTTAAAAAGTAGATGGTGGGTTTGGTCTGCTTTTTGCTCTAGGATTGCCAAGCCTCCAGTTTTCTACCAGAATGCCCAGTTGAAAAGAGACCCTGGTGGCTCCAGTCAGCACTGCTGATCAGGCTGCTAAAAGTCCAGTCAGCGGCGCAGCAGAGCTAAGGTGGGCTCCCTAACTGCCCTGGCTCCATGTGGCTCCTGGAAGTGGCTGGCATGTATGGCTCCTAGGTGCAGGGGCCAGCGAGGTGCTGTGCACTGCCCCAGCCCTGAGCACTGGCTCCGCAGCTTCCATTGGCCCAGGTTTATACTCTGCACAGCTAGCCACCATGGTTAACTTTTGTGTCTTGTGTGCTACCTCAGATGAGAGCTAGCATGAGTATGTGTACACAAGCTGGGAATCCCACTATGAGCTAGCAGTGTATCTGTAGACTCCGCTATCAGGAGATGAGGTTAACCTAACTAGAGATTTGAGTGTGAACTGTAACGTTGGGAACCCTGAACTCGAGTCCCAATAACTTTTGCAGAGCTGCAGCCCCACACTGGGCTGCAAAAGGGCCTGCAGGGACTGCCCATACCTTCATAGTACTGTTACTGGAGTTGCAGCTAAGTTGCTGACATTTCCAAAGTAAAGATCCAGGAAGGTGTACCACAGTACACTGCTTTGTGAGTCTAACCAGCTAGAGTTTTACTTTTCACCCATGTTTTAAAAAGTAAAGTATTCATTTGAAAATGAACTACTTGACCAACTATTAAAAAGTCTGATTGATCCCCTCTAGTTAATCTGTTACCCTCGTCTTCCATAACTATCATAGAATTAAGATATTTCAAGGCATATTACATAGAATCAGTGTTGCTAATCAAATAGTTTGTGTGTTATGATCTCCTCTGACATCTGAAAATGAATGTAAGGAATGGGAGAACTCATGTTCAAAAAACAAGGTAACTGTGCTAAAGAATATATCGTTTTGTCTTTTCCTAAGTAAGGCACTTTATCGTTATGCCTATCCAAAGTTCTGTCTGGTGTTTTTTACAACAACTTGAATAATGGTAAAGAGTCAGACTCTTAGCTCTAATCTGCATGGTCAACAAATAGTTAGATGTCTAATGTTTCTCATAAATCATTGCTGATGTAATTATTGGCATGAGCAAAATTGCACTCACAAAAAATAGAATAGAATGCTCAAAGGTCTGGACCTTTATCTCTACATTTTCACCAATAGATTTACTGGAACAAAAATTTAGTACCTCTAGTACCAAAATTTAGTACCGACGCCATCAGTACTTCATTCTGGTCCTCATTCAGCAAGGTATTTAAGTTCATGCATAACTTGTTGCCCCAAGTGCAACACCTCAATACAATACCTGTGGAAATGTGTAGTAATCAAAAACTTTTGAGATTGAATACTAACCTATTTTATGAAATGCACAAACCAACCAGAAGCTTACTGCTGACCCCATTCTGCATATCCTGGTACTGGACATAGGAAAAAATATGAAAATTGAAAACATGCTGGGTAAAATTTTCAAAAGTACCTAAATCCCATTTTCAAAAGTGACTTAGACACTATGGGACACATTTACAAAGGTATTTAGGGGCTGGATCCACATAGGGATATAGGTGCTGTGCCATCCAGTGGAATTCTCAGCACTGAGTTAGGTGCCCAGGCTCCCTATACAATGCATGGGGAGAGTTGGTCACCTAAGAAAGGGACCCTCGGAAGACAGCAATGTGAGCAGGGATCTACCTAAGCTAGCCAGTGGAAAAAGTCAAGGAGGGGTACACCTAAGCACTGACCCTCAGGGATAGCTAGGTGCCTGTTTCAATTTGGGATTCACAGCCATGAAGGGTTATTTATTTATGGAAAGGGGAAGATTGAGACTCCCCCCTTCTCCCAGTAGCCAACAGCCTTGTGGTCAGGACACTCACCTGGGATTTGGGAGACCTGGCTTCAAGTCCCTGCCCTGTATCAGGCACAGTAGAGATTTGAAAACAGGTCACCCACATCCCAGGTGAGTGCCCTGAACTCTGGGCTGTGGGTTATTCTTGCGTCAGTCAGCCTGCCCCCAAATTCCTCATCTAGTCACCCTGCCTGTAAAAGTTTGACCAAAGAAAGCTTTGTCCACACACATTAGTGAAAATGAATAAAAAGAAGTATGAACAATATAAAAATGAAATTCTATATCAAGGTTGTAAAAAATAAATAAATTATTTTTCTCTGTGTTCACCCACCTACAGTGTAGATGACATTGTGGTGTTCTATTCTATGTAGGTTCTTATACTGCCCTCATCACCATAGTATCTGAGTCCCAGATTTTCAAAGGTATTTAGGTGCCTAAAGATGTAGATAGGTGCTTTTGTAAATCACATTTGTCACCTAAGCAAGTTAGATGTCTAACTGCCTTTGGAATCAATGGGAGTGCTTAGGTACTTTTGTAAATCCCACTATGTACTTATCTACATTTTTAGGCACCTAATTACCTTTGAAAATCTATCCCTGTGTCTTCCAGTAATGCATGAAGTAAGTAATGTGACTGTCACATGTGATTCACATGTGGCTCATTCCACACGTGGTGGTGTCATCCTTACTGCCAGCCAAGCCTTTTTGTCTTCTTTCTGGGTTTGGCATAGGATAGCAACCATCCCTTCTTGTGAAACTGATGTCTGAATATGGACTTACGCTCTGGTGAAAATGCACAAATGTAGACATGTCTGTTGAATTTGAAAAATAATTAACTTTAATTTGGCCCTGATTCCCTAACTTCTAACCATGTGAGTAGTTCCAGTGAAACAAATGGGGCGCAGTGATAGCACATGGAGTTGCCTGCCTGAAACAGCTTGTATTACTCAGAGCTTAACCAGGAGTCTGTATTCCACAACATGCTGAAATTTATATATGTTCATACTAGAAAATTTACCATATAGCAATTTATTTGATCCTTCAACTAATTCATGCTTTTTATGTTATAACAAAGGTAAATGACAGTTTATTGTAGTTTTTCTGAAAACTGTATTCTGGACATTATTTTTAGCACGTATTTAGGGGGAAAAAACAGCACTGAGGAGCAATAATATACATTTTTATTGTTTCAACACCACCACATCAGCATTTCCTGTAAGAACGTATGTTGGAGTAGACCATGTATACAGTAAACTTTTATAAAGTGGTTATTCAAATTAATTTCTTTAGCCAGGTTTATAAATACGTAAATTATACTAAAATGTCAGTTATTTATACATTAACTTTATAGAGTTTAAAAATAAGAGGAGAATTTTGATGGATTTCTAAATAGGTGTCCTGTGCAATATTGGGAGCTGATTATAGGTATGTTTTCTTTGTGCGGATGATAATGAGAATAAAAGTAACCACTACACTGTAAGTAAATGTTGTTTAGATAAGTATTCTGAAGATATGTCTTGTTCTTTACAAATATGATTGCTTTGATAAGACAAGATTCAAAACTAGCTACTTGGTGAACTGCTTACATTTCTGGTTCAACTTTGTTGGTCAGCTTTAGTTTACAGGATAAATTTGGTATCGACAACAATAAATTGTGTACTGATAACAAGGAAAACTGTATTTCAACATTTGTGTCAAGGAGTTCATGGTAAACCATTTTTCATAAATTTCCCCAGACGTGGTGGTGGTGTGCTGTTTTCATCACCCAAATACAATGCTTTCTTTTATTTCTTCCTTGTTTGATAAATGTCACACTATAAAGGAGGAGAATTATTTCCTTTTCTCATCATTCTAATAAATGAATGAGAATTGTTTTGTCTGTATGTCTGTAGCATGTAAAAGTATATATCTGTCACAGGGAGAATTTATACAAGACATTAGTAATGTATACGTATTCAGACTGAATTACCTAATCTTTTGTGTCACTAATGCTATCCATAATATTATCTTGTAGGTTAGCCCTAGTATAATCAACTTGGTAAACATTATCTAGTGTGTTGTTTAGTGACAACTGCATGCAATCCTTCCAGTTCTTCAGAAATTATATAGTGCTGAAATTAGAACACACAGGATAGTATTCAGAATATTAACACTATTGTTTTGCAGATACAGCACTGGCATTATAACATTTGCTGTGCATTAAAGTTTTATTCAGTTTCTCAAAATTTATTACAAAAGCTGTCAAAACATTTTTGTGTTTTTAATATATTGCTTATTTCCATTGAAAGGTTATTTTCTCAACCCATTTCATCATATTTTTATTAGTCTAGAAAACTGCATTATTGACACTTTTTAAAATAAAGCAAAAGAGCAAAGCAAATTGAGAATTTTAAGTGCTATAAACATACAAGAATTTTTAAGAACAAGGACTGAAGTTATAGCAGAACCCACAAGAATTTTAGAATTGTGTGTCCTAGTAGAGAGCCATCATGAGGTAATTTATTGTAATACAGCAGAAAGCTACCCAATTGATAACTTAATTTCACAAACTATTCTACAGTAACTACTATAGCTTATTTTGAGCATTAATTTCTCTCTTCCACTGATGAAAGTATTGATTGTGGATCGGTTAGTCCAGATTTGCAAAATTCATAACTTAAAAGGAAAGAACCTTAAATAACATTAAAGCATTAAGGTCCTTATATTGTGTTCAATCTTCTGATTTACACGCAATCCTCTCTCTCACCCATCTATTTTAATAAAAGCTATTCAGTTAAGCAGTTTGTTTTATAAAATATGACTTTATTTCTTATAGAGGAAGTTAATTTGCATATGTATATGTAAGGATGGATGCACATAGGCACTCTTTCATAGCAGTGTTTGGGCTGAATGTGGACTTCCGTAAGAAAATCATATTTATCATGTACGTTGTTTTTGTTAGAGAGTGCTGTACCAGTTTGAGTTGGATTGTGTGACTGGGCTGCTTGTGATGTTCGAAGGCAGCCTTGAGGGTCCCTTCTGGTTTATATGGATGCTCCTAAAAGGTCACGTTTCAGGGTTTCAGCTGGCCACCTGTAGGGATCAGGAAGGGATCCCCCCTTTTCCACTCCCCTCCCCATGTGGCAGGGTTTCTGTTTTCTTGCTTGCTTGCTTGCTTGTTTGTTTGTTGCGTTCCTCTGAAGCATCAGAGATGGCCACGGCTGTAGGTGGGACATTGGACCAGTTGGGCCAGGGCCCTAAGGTGGCATTGAGCATTATCTCTATGAGGCTTGGTTGTCTGCTTTGTGCTTCCATGGTCGGGGCCTAACTGATGACCATATGTGGAGTCAAGAAGGAATTTTCTCCCAGGTCAGACTGGCAGTGACCTTGGGAGGTGAGTGTGGGGGTTGCCTTTCTGTGCGGAATGGAGTATGAATTGCTTGCCGGGGCCATCTGGGTATATCTCAATCAATTTTCTGCCATTGTGGAGGCCTCAGTCAGCGGTGCATCTCATTTCTTCCTATTCTTAGCCTGTGGCACTGCATAGTTTAGTCTCCTAAGGCTGTAATATCTTGGTCTAATTTCAGTTGTTGGGTTTGGTGTGTGGGCGCTGGGTGATGATAATGACCTGGAATACAGAGGAGATCAGAATAGATGATCTAGTGGTCTTGTCTGGCCTTAAACTTCTGTCTCCTCCCCACTGCACCCAGAAACTCTAAGAGGTATTGTTCATAATCCACTGTGATGCCAAGCTGAAGGAATTTGTTGAAGTGGGCACTTCCATGCTGTTCTAGTGCAGGACATTGCTTGCAAGTCTCAGTCCAGCCCCATACATACTATTATGCTGTTATACTTTGTACAACACCATGTGATTGGATCCAGATGCATCCCTGTATTCAATTTGAATGTAATATATACAATGTAGAAATAGCACTTGCCATGTGTAAAATGTCAGTCAAAACTCTGTGCAATGGCATTTTCTTATCTGATAAGTGTGGAAAAAAACAGTGACTGCAGGAAAACAGCTAACCCTTTCTAATTACAGCTGACTTGAAATTCAGTTCTATTTCACACTGGCTGGTTGCTGCTTAAATACTATGGTCCTGATCCAAAGTCTACTGAAGTAAATGGAAAGACTCCCACTGCGTTCAGTTGACTTTGGATCAGGCCCTCTAAAAGTACATTTTTATTAATACTACTAATGTACTTTGAAGAGAAAAAACAGAATAGTAAACTGCGAATAGAATATATAAGGCAGACTCAAACCTACTATGCTGCAAGAATTATTAATTTCTAAGTAAAGAACCTCTATTTCTATTGGGGGAAATGAGTGGGGCGGGGAGACCATAAAGTTGCTATTGGACAACAGAACAGAACCATCTGCTAGAATTATGAATGGTTGGCTAAGCTTAATAGCCATCTCTGTCCTAATCAGTAGCAATTATTTTAGCAAATGGTAATCAAACAAGCAGGTGAACAAAGATGGGAATAATGTATAACATTTGGAAAAAATGAAAGTGGAAAACGTTTAAGAAATAGTTAAGAGTTCCAACAATGGGGTGTTTTTCAGTTTCAAGTTTTATAATCAATCTCTCAAAAGGCACTGCACGTGCCATATGATGATTAGCTTCAGTTGTAAAGAGTTTTACAATGTTTTGCCACTTCCTTTTTCTTTTTTTGTTCTTTCCTTCTTTCTTTTCTTTTTTGTGACATTCCATTTCTCTTCTGCAAACAGCTAGGATGAACTTAAGCATTCTCTGTTTTCCGTTAGGTCTGATTTGCTACAGCTTTCTGCCTTTAAATTACTTCTGAACCACAGAATCTGGCAAGGCTCTTTGGAAGGCATTTGAGGACAACTACTTGATCTGGAATTCAGCCATGTACAGTATTTGAAGGCATAGAACAAAGCAGTATACATTTGGATTGTTTTACTAAATGTTTATTACTCTTCCAGGAGAATTAAAGAGAAATCTTTATTAAGACGCAGTATATAAATACTCACTTTTATTGTATCAAGAAAAGCTTTCAGCTTTTCTGTATGAAGACAAAGGCCTATTTAACGGCCTTTCCTTAGTAGTGTCCCTAATCTAACATTTCTTGTCTAGTCACAGCAGATTAAGCACATGTAAGAATTGCTAACATCAGATGTACTTAATAATTTAAGGAGGACTGGCCAGTTTAATAGATTAATCACTTCTGTTACAGCTTTGCCGCCATAGTTGAAATTCAGTCTGAAGAAAAGCAAATGCAAATCTTTATAATCGTTGACAGCAACTCCGTTTCGAGAATAAGTGTTTTAATATTTTGTGCCAAATTCTAACCTCACTTACACCCATTCTACCTCATTGACTTAAGTGTGTTGTATGGATGTGTAAATTAAAGCAAAAATTGGGCTTCTGTGTCAACTTAGTCACTTAAAAAGAAGACACTCAGTAAAGAAAATAGTTATAGGCTATCTGCTTTAATAATAGTTGCCATGTAGCAGTTTCCATCAGTACATTTTGAAGTGTTTATAAGGAGATATCTGTATCCTATTGTTGGGGAAACCAAGGCACTGAGAAGTGAAGTGACATACTCAAGTCACCAAGCAGGTCAGCAAGAGGTTTAGGAGATGTGGATTTTATTCCCAACTCCTGGTTTAGTGCCCATTCCACACTACCTCCTCTTACCAGTTGAAAAACCCCTCATGAAAGTACGTGAACTGAAATCTAATTTTGAGAATGTGTTTGAGAGAGACTAGTGGCACAACATAGAGAGGCATGTATTATTAGACACTAGTACCAAGGCATTAAATATGCTTTTAAACAACCAAGGATCTCAGTCTGTGTAATGACTGTAGCATGAGTTAGCTGCCATTTTTTCTTATCCTCTGCAGCTTGTTGTCTTTGTGTGACAATTTCATTGTGTTTCCAGGAACTTTAAACATAAAGGATTACTTTTTCTAAATGTGGCCAGTATTTTTGTGCGCACAACTTGATGTACAGAATCACTTATGGTGTTTTTACCACATTTCCATGTGCAAAACAAAACTTGCACATGCAAATTTAGCACATGTGGACTCTTCCCATATAAATTGCAATTTCCATGTGTGATACAGCTTAAAAATTGAATATAAATGGAAGACCAGCTTGAAACCCTTGGAAAATTTGATGCAAATAGATAGTGCTGTTTTTTCTATGTCAATTTTATTTCTGATGTTAAAGGTGATAAATTCTAAATTAAGGACATTGCAGATGAATACATAGAACAGTTCTTTGTTTTTAAGACTGAGAGCTAAGTATCTGCTGCTGAAAACAGTGTGGTGTATTTAAAGTACACTAAAGATTTTTGGCTCTCATCAAACAATGCTATGTTTATAAAGTAGCTCAGATTCATGATATTTGTTCTATAACTTTATGACTTTCTTGTCTGCCCTACCAATGTACTACTGAAATTAATGTGTTTAAAAAGATTATTCTGACTTTATCAGCAAGTTTGATTAATTCTCAAAGGTGTAGTCATTGCATTTTAAAGTATAAGTAAAGGGCCAAATTTTCTGCTTTGCAATGGTTACTGTTCACCAGCTGAAGAAACGCTAGAGTGCAGTGTGTGCCTCCTTGTCCTATATGCCCCCTATGCTTGTGTCTGCTAGGAGCGTGGCATTGGAGTTGGCTGTCCCTATGCATTCTGAGGACTCCCCCATGTTTAGGGAATCCTGAACTGGAGAGATGCAGGTGTTTTCTGTCCCCAGAGCAGTGCCAAGGCAGGAGATGGATTGTGTGTCTGCTCTACATTGTGTAAAGGCCTAGTCCTGCAAAGTGCTGAGTAAAAAGAACAGGAGTACTTGTGACACTTTAGAGACTAACAAATTTATTTGAGCATAAGCTTTCATGGGCTATAGCCCACTTCATCGAACGCATAGAATGGAACATATAGTGAGGAGATATATATACGTACAGAGAATATGAAAAGGTGGGAAGGAAGCACAGCACCTTTCAGCATCATGCCCCTACTTGTCAAAATACATTTTCAGGAATGTTGTCAATGTATATTTGCAGTCATTACTTTTATGTAAGGAAGAATGATCTGTGAGTGTTTCTCTTTCTTTTGTTGTGAACTCTTGCCCAAATACTTTCTTAATTAAAAAAATAAATTAAATAACCCACTATTGATGATTGCAATTCACACAGACCCTTTTCTACTTTATTGCTGGTATGTATTGTACCTCCATAATCCTTGCACACAGTACATCTTAATAATTAATAAAATACATCATGTAAAAGTAAGTCTTAAGGTACCTCATATAAACACTGAGTTCCCTAACAGCTCTTTCTTAAGGTTGATTAGGCAAAAACTACCATTAAGTTGGTGCTGTTTGAGGAAAAATTGTGAAGAGCCTGAGGAATGGAATATTTCCTTCATAATCTTTAGAGTGGCTTTTTATTTTCTTTTCAGGAACCGGTTGAAAATGTACCTTTATTGAGCCAAAAGTAGAAATATTTTACATGTGAATCAATTGCAGTAGTAGCAGGTTCAGTTCAAGCAGCATGAAATTTCCAGCCTGCTTCCTGATGCCAATTAAGGGTGCAGCAACAGGAGTCATTTAGAATAAAAAGGCAGGAAAGTGACAAAAAGCTTGTAGCTATCTGTGTATATGGGAGTTCTAGGAGTTATTTAGAAAATAAATGTTTTTTCATAATTTTTGTAATGTTGGAAAATGAAGATTTAAGTACCTGATGATGAAAAAGCTACTTTATTTTTAAAAGCTGTTAGGAGTTACTAAAAATAACATTTAACAGATTCAGAGATGTGGGAACAATATTAGGAAGAGGGCACATGTTCTGTTCACAACTGGTTATTATGGGACAAGAGGAAAAATAGCTGAAATGCAAAGTTTTCCAAAGTTGGATTTTGTTTTGTATATAGTATCCAACCATGCCTTATGAATTCCATTTCACATAACAAACATAAAAGGAATGAGAGCAATATGTATTTTATGGAAGAGTCATCTCTTAATTGATTCATTGATAAAAGATTTAGAATATTTTATTTCAAATAAGCAAAGCTTAAAGAAAGGCCTGGTCTACACCTAAAACATAGGTCGACCTAGTTACATTGCTCAGCTCAGTGAAAAATTCCATGCCCTATGTGATATAGTTAGGTTGACCTAACCCCACTGTAGATGCAGTTTGATTGGTTGACCTAATCCCCACTGTAGATGCAGTTTGGTTGATGGAAGAATTCTTCCATTGACTTAGCTACTGTCTCTTGAGGGGATGGTTTTTCTACAGTGATAGAAAAATCTCCTCCCTTGCTGTAGCAAGTGTCTACCTACACTGCAGAGACATAGCTGTAGCTGTGCCACTGTAGTGTTATGTACACAAACTCTTACTCAGGGTCAGCTCCAGGGGCCAGTTTAGCAAGCAGGTGCTTGGGGTGGCCACTCCGGAGAGGGGTGGCACGTCCAGGTATTTGGCAGCAATTTGGCGGAGGGTCCCTCGCTCCTGCTCAGAGCCAAGGACCTCCCACTGAATTGCCGCGGATTGCGACTTTTTTTTTTTTGGCTGCTTGGGCCCTGCCCTTACTGACAAACATTAAACAACTCTGCCACTGTTAATTTCCTCTGCCACTCAGCTTATTTGATGCCTAGCCCATCATTGTTCTGCCTCTTCTCTAATTTCTCTTCTCTACTTAGAAGAGCTCCCCATGCTTCATGGAAGTAATTCTGTTACAAAAAAGTGCTAAATTGCTGTCTACAAGACTTTTTTTTTTTCTTTTCTCCCTTCCTAAGAGCAGAGTTGTTTTGAGCAGCAAGGAGAAACTTGGCAGTGCTCAGTGCATTCCTCATTTGTGTTCAGCTGCAGAAGAATGAAACAGAGATTGGAGCAATACAGTGGTGGTATTTAAAGATTCTACCACAGTAGAAGAGTAGACTAATACAATTCTATTAATATGGCTCAATAGTAAGAGAATATTCCTTAAACTGCTGCATTCCATGCAATACAGTTTATTTGTATGAAGCTGCAAATAGATGTCAGTGGGATACAATACTTCAGAGGTCGGTGCAACTACTGCCTTACACGCAAGAAAAAGAAAGCAACACAGTAAATGGAATAAAAGAAAAGAGAAATGAAATGTAAAAGCAGCAAAGACTTAAGTAGTCTCGCAGCATCTGCTAGTCTCAGTGAGAGGAGAATGGAAGAATGCAGTAATAAAGGACGGGAAGAGTGAATGGAGTTTAGTGTCAATCAGATTAAAGTGTACAGAAAAGTTTTTAAGGTGAAAGTTGAAGAGAGTAATTAGATTGGATGATGGCATTCCAGATAGAAGAGAGAGCACAAAGGAAAAGTTAGCCCCCAGCTGGGTAGTCACGGGAATGGGGCAGTCAGGAATGCATGAGTGGGGCGTCATTGGATGATAGATACAAGACTAGAAAGTTAGGGTCGGGTGAGTCCAGGGAGAGTTTTGAAAACCAGGCCAGTGACATGAATTGGATTCAGTGAAAGATATAAATATGTTACAATGACATAATTATGGATGTTTTAAGGTTTTACATTCTGGAGTTAGAGAATAGTCTTGTAACAGAATTCTGGATCCTTGCTGTTTTAGACTGTAGGATTTAGGAAAACCACAAAAGAAAAAATTGTGCTAGTTGAGATGGTGTGTGATTGAGGCACGAATAAGAATTTAAATAGGATATGCAGTTAAAATAAATAACTTCTGCTTCACACTGTGAATATGTGGGATATTATTGAAAGAATCCAAAATGACTGTGCACACACTTTTTAAATAAAACTAAATAAATTACATTCTATAGACGTTTTATTAGAACATCTTCATGCATGAGTTTTCAACTTATGTCCCAAATGAAATGTTTTGGTTTTTTAAGTCCATTGACTGAATTTTAAATTCTGATGTTCAGTTACCATGAAAATGAGCACCTTTTCAGTGCCTAGATAGATTCCTTAGAAGCAATTGCATCCAGATTTTGGTCAATTTCAAGTTAATGTACACTAAGCAGTGCCCCATTAATAAGTGGAGGTTATAGTAAAATACTCATTGAGATAGCAATGGTGTTGGAAATGTGTATTAATGTAGTTTTGAATGGCTTTCTTTCATGGTAAAAATAGTATTTATTATACATACAATAGAAATTTAAACCTAATTCAGGGTCTCATGAGTTTACTGACGTAACTTTTCTCATCCACACTGTCATGATTGGGATGTCAGCTGTCTGATCCAGTGGTCGTAGCAGGCGTCAGTAGTCAGGCTGGGTCAGATACCAGGAGGTCAGAGTTGAAACAGTTTAGAGGGCAAAGAGAGTTAAGTGTTAAGAGGCAGGCAAGGTCAGATTACCAGGTGATCAGGGTCAGGTGCCAGGTTATAAACGGCAATCAAATAGGGAGATCATAGATCAACTTGGGTCAGAAGCCAGAGCCTAGGGTCTATCACAAGCAGAATCTGAAGCAGAAACAGGCAGACAGTCTGTGTGTGTTTGCTCAGACAGCTCCCCACTGTGATTTCCTGGTTTATAAACTGGTACCGGCCAATCAGTGGGTTGTGAGGGGCTACCACTCGGGGCCTGCTCATCTGTACTTCCTGTTGAGTGGTCCTCCAGTAGGGGCCCAGCCAAAGCATCTAATGATGATGTGGAGGTTTCCTTGGTCCCCATGCAGGTTTTTATTCACACAAATGGAACTATATAAATAATAAAAGCACCTATATCTCTAGTGCTTTATAATGCATCCTTTCCTTATAACCTGTGTTCTGTTAGAATTAGCTCAGTTTCTGGCCAAAAGAATATGTTTTTTTTCCTTCGTCTGTGGCCTTGGCCGGTAGAGATGCAATGATACCCTCCGACAGTTTTTGTCTCTTTCCTATTTCATTTCTAAACTCTTCAGGGCAGGGACTGTGTCTTTCTATGTATTTGTAACGTGCGTAGCAGAATGAGGCACCAGTTTCATTTGGGGCCTGCTAGGTACAACTGTAAAATACAAATAAATAATAACAATAGTTGAAACTAAGTGGATTCTAGTAATCTGAAAAAATAATTTGATTACTCTATCTCTAGCCTTTGATCAAGAAAGCTTTAACTTATGTTTTTAAGGGAATCTGTATGCTTGCTTTCCAACATACAGTAACTCCTCACTTAACGTTGTAGTTATGTTCCTGAAAAATGCAACTTTAAGTGAAATAATGTTAAACAAATCCAATTTCCCCATAAGAATTAATGTACATTGAGGGGGGGGAGGGGTTAGGTTCCAGGGAAACATTTTTTTGCCAGACAAAAGGCATTATATACCTTTTAAACAATTTTTAAACAACCAATTTAATACTACGCTGCGGGCAAGTAGTGTGCACGTTCTGTGTGTTTACAAACACGGTACAGTACTATAGTTGAGCGGTGCCTCAGCCTTATCCCACACAGGCACAGTCCTCTGGCACTACAGATGAGGCACGCAAGGAGGCTGAAGGTGCTGTAGGCTAGGAGAAGCGTGTTGCGCGACAGCGGCAGCTTCCCCTACTCTGCAAGCACTGGGGCACTGGGGCAGGGGGGAAGGGCTCAACCCTCAGCCTGCCCACTCACCCCTTCCCCCAAGCTCTCATCCTTAACCTGCCTATTCTCCCCCCCACCTACTCCCCCTTTACTTCCCATGCTGCGCCCTCGCACCTCCCTCCCCTCCCTTTTAAACACTGCAAGACAACTGATTGCTGCCAGCAGGAGGCAGGGGAAGGAAGGAGAGCCTGCATGCTGAGTCTTTGCTCCTCCCCACTCCCTCCTTCCTGGGGCAGTCAGCTGGCTTGCGATGTTTAGAAGGGGAAGAGCGAGGACTGGGTGTACAGGCTTCCCCTCCTGCCCAGGGTAATCAGGTGGCTTGCGGCGTTCAGGAGGTAGGAGAGGGAGGGGGAGCCTGTGCGCCGAGTCCTCGCTCCTGCCCTTGAAATGCTGCAAGCTAGCTGATTGCTTTGGGCAGGAGGCAGGAGAGGAGGGAGAACATGCTAATCTACGGGGTCTTCCACAGACAGAGGTGCTGTGGGGACGAGGGGAGGGGGGACGTAGGGAGGCTGCCATTTGTGGAGAAAGCAGGCAGCCAAACAACATAAGAGTGAAGCATTGCACAACTTTAAATGAGCATGTTCCCTAATTGATCAGCAATGTAACAACAAAACAACATTAACTAGGACGATTTAAAGTGAGGAGTTACTGTACTAAAAAATAAAAATGATAAAATCTGATAGAGAAAAGCTTAGTGAATTATTTAGATAGTGATTTTTCTCTTCATGTTAGAAAGATATGTCCATCCATCATAAAAAAAAAAAAATTCTGATCTCTCACAAGTAAGCAGAGAAAATCCACCAACCTCCAAATCCTCAGAGAAAAATTATGAAAAAATAAAATTAAATAGTCTCTCAATCATGCATTTAATTAATGCCAGAAGGGATCATTATGATCATCTAGTCTGACCTCATATATAACACAGGCCATAGAACTTTCTTGTGTTAATTAAATATAAAATTCTGTTCCTTATTAGTTCTTCCCCAACTTGCAGCTTCATGAGGGCCAGTATTTCAACCTGGATAATGTAAATGGGCTGTGTTTGATAAAAGAGCCTAGGGATAAATCTTGCTCACGTTACTGGAGTAGTCCTATTGGAGTCATTGGGCCAGACCCTCAACAGGATCAGTGTATCGGTCAGTAGCAAACTTCTTTGACAGCCTTTTCTCCATTTGTTTTTGTGGCCCAGTGCTCTCAGCTCTTCCGTTTACACTCTGACTGTGTTTTCAGCCTGGCCTTCCTCCCACCATCCTATCTCTGTTGATATTCCACAGGGCTCTGAGTTTAGTCCCCTCTTCTGTCGGCACCTAATCTCTGGGTCACCCCATCTATATACACAATATTAATTATCACCTGTATCAGGATGAGTCTTGAATCTACTTTTGCACTATTGTCCTGCCTTGTGCTGTTGAATATCTCATTTTTTATTTTCTCTATTATCCTAGGTGTTTTGCTGCCAACTCAGTCTTAACATTGAAAAAATAAGCTTAAACCATCTAAATCTTTACCTTTTCCCTTAAGTTAGACATCCCCACCATCCTTTTCCATCACTATTTCACACAGGCTTGTGTACGTATTCAATTCTGTCCTCTCCTTCACTCTCCATATTCAGGCTGTTACCAAGTGTTGCTGCCTCTTTGTCTACAAGTATAGAAAGTATGACAAAAATAATTGTCCATGCCCTACTCCCCATGCACTTTGATTACTGCAACATCTTCCTCTCTGGCTTATTTCTTTGCTCATCAGTCAGACCAAATTACTTTTCTCTTTGAATCCCTTCACTGGCTCACTCTTACCTACCATGTCACATATAATCTTGTTCTCTTCTCAGGGGTGGCTCTAGGCACCAGCGCAGGAAGCACGTGCCTGGGGCGGCAAGCGGTGGGGGATGGCCTGCCAGTCGCTGTGAGGGCGGCAGGCAGGCAGCTTTCGGCGACGCACCTGTGGGAGGTTCGCCGGTCCTGTGGCTTCGGCAGCAATTCAGCGGTGGGGATGCCGAATCCGCGTGACCAGCAGACCGCCCACAAGTGCGCCGCTGAATCCGTGTGACCAGCGGACCACCCACAGGCACGCCACCGAAAGCCGCTTGCCAGCCGTGCTTGTGGCAGCAAAATTAAATAGAGCTGCCCCTGTCTCTTCTTCAAAGCCTTGCACAACTCCACTCCACCTTATGGATCTTAGTGGGGTGTGTGTGTGTGTGTGTGTGTGTAATGTATCTGAAGCAATATTTTTTGAATAGTTCAGGCTGTCTGATATTGCAATTCAACACTTGTATTTTTTTCTTATTTTGAATAAAAATTTTCCATGCCCCATTTCACGAAATGAAATCTCAGTGTTAGTGCAGCAGGGTTTCTACCTTCTACTCTTCACATCTCTACTAAAATACCACATTCTCTGTGACAACTAGAGATAGTAGCCTAAGTCAGTTAAATTCCCTGTCTACTCCCAATGTTTTGAAAGAGGAGGAATGGAGGTAATTTAGAAATATCTTAGAGTTCCTGATGCATCTTGTCTTACCTGTATTTGTTGTTTCACTTGTAAGTTCTTCGAAGCAAAGTCTCTGTTTGCATCTTGTACATCATCAGGCACATTGGTACTTAATATTTCACTTTGAAATACCTTTCAAAATGAAATATTGTCTTCTAATATGTAAGCAGTAAATATGGTTTCTAATATATCTAATCCTGTATCTTCAACACAGCAAATAGTATTTTACAGTTTTACATGACATGACAATGACTATGAAAAATCCTCCCCAGACCAAAGAGGGACAAGTGAAGAGCAGCTATGAATTCATTGTCCTGTGTCTCAACTTTAACACGATTCATGATGTAGCATTTATAACTTAATATTTTCCTGTATGTCAAAAGTGAGCTATTAACTTTTCAGTCTTGAAGTCTAATTGACAATTTTTTTGTTGATTTGAAGAATGTCATGTTTCTCATGATATACATTTGTAAGATGTTTATTTGCCTGTAAAGTGATCAGTCCAGTGAATTGTTCATGACAGAAGGCAAAGTGAATGAGTCAGCCCATCAGATCATACTTCATGAGTCTATTATTTTAAAGTTTGACATGCCCGTGCTGTTTATAGAATATGTATTTCTGTTAACAACACCTTTGAATTGGAATCATGAAGCAAGATTTGTCTCTTCACACAGTTCATGTCAGTGGGCTTAGAAATGTGTGACAACTGTTCAGCACTTAGAATTAATGCAAATACTTCTAAAGACAAGTTTGGTAGACAAGCTTCTGGTCTTTCGCATGACTCATGTTTTGTATCTGTGACTGCTGAGTGTTCATTCATAGTGGAGAGAAGTCATTCACTAGCATACCTAAACTTTTTTCTTATTATAAAATACTGCAAGTTACAGAAATGCATTGGTAGAAAGCATTCATACATATGCAGTAGTATATTTGGAATGTCTTCAGGTATGCATATATATTATAATATTTTGTATTCCTTAAATCAGCATTTCACTAAAGGGTACCAAGTGGGATTTACAAAAGCATTTTTAGCCCCTCACTCTCATTGAAGCCAATAGACGTTTGGTACCTAATCTGTTTAGGCACTACTGAAAATCCCACTAGTCACCTAGCTGCTTCAGTAGGCATCTAAATACTCTTGAAAATCTGGCCCTATATGACTTCCTCAGGGAGGTGCTTCTTCCTTAAGAAGGGAGATGGTCTCTAAGGCTGCTAAACCCTGACCATCTGTGGACATTCCTGGAAACAGAATTTAGTTCTGCATAACTTTTACACATTTCTGGTTTTTAAAAAAAAAAGCTAATTATTTACTCTTAATTTCCTATGTAACTATAATAATCCAATTGAAAAAATATTTTGTGATGGCTAAAACAGATTAGATTAAAAGCTATTTTTGGAGCACTGAAACTAACCAGTTCATAAATCAAAATAGATATGTATTGCATGCTTGTTATATTAAATTACTTCATAGTTTTTCTGTTAATCAGGTTTATATATTTTTGAATAACAAACAAATAAAAAAGAACCTGGTCCACTTAGTGCTGAAAAAATGTATGGGGCCAGGCCAACTTTCTTGTTTGTGTGTCTTCAGATTAAAGGTCTCATTTATCATTGTCTGTGCTGAGTTTGGAAAGTACAGAGGTCTTTTTCATATATAGTATAATATCTGAAGCAATACTTTTGCATAGTTCAGGATGTCTGATACTAGAATTCAGCAATTCTGCTTTTTCCTGTTTTGAGTGAAAATATTATGATGTTTTGTTAAAGTTGCTTTGTGTGTATGTGTATGTGTGTATATCTATGTATATAAGCAACACTGTTAAAAGACACAGTCTTTACTAGTAATGCTTTGTTGTGAATGCTCATGCATTTTTAATCTGGTTTTGGATCATTGCTTCAAATGGACATTATCAACCAATCAAAAAATAATGGGTCTGATTCTCAGACTAATTCCACCAGCTTTGAGGTGCCTCATCAGCACAAAGCAGGAGAACGCTTCTTTAAAGGGGCAACCAAGGATTCCCATGAGAAAAGGAAATCGCTGTGGCACAGAGTGACTGTGTAGCTGGTTATACACCTCCCACTGCCATTCCCATTTGGGTAGGGGACGTATTGAGAGAGGAGAGAGATGTGTTGGGGTGTGCTGGGGCAGGAAGGGAGAAGGACAAGGGGCAATGCACAGCGCTATACTTGATCCTCAGCTGGTCCCTATGGGATCATTGCAACAGGCATAATTTAAAGAACCCCTAGGATGCTTTCTAAATTATGCCAGCCCAGATCAAGACAGTGGAAAGATGGCTTAGAGCAGGGATGGGCAAACTACAGCCTGTGGGCTGAATCTGTCCCGTCAGGGTTTTCAATTCGGCCCATGGGATTGCCTGTCCTGTGGCACAGTCACCATGCCTGCCCTGGCCCCACGCCACTCCTGGATGCGGCCAACACCATGTCCCTGCTGTGGGGGTAGGGCTCCAGGGTAGGGCTCCTTGCCTGTGGGCCCCCCCTGCCACAGTTCCCATTGGCCGGGAGCGGGGAACCACGGTCAGTAGGAGCTTCAAGGGCGGTATCTGCAGGCGAGGGCAGTGAGCGGCTGAGCCACCTGCCCCACCCCCGGAAGCCACTGCTGGACATGCTGGCCACTTCTGGGAGTGGTGCGGGGCCAGGGCAGGCAGGGAGCCTGCCTTAGCTCTGCTGCTTGCCGCTGCCATCCTGGAGCCGCTCGAGATGAATGACGCCAGACCAGAACCCTGCATCCTGAACCACTTCTTCACCCCAACCCCCTGCCATGAGCCCTCTAACCCCCTGCTGTTCCCTTCCTGCACCCCCTGCCCTGAGCCCCTTCCTGCACACCACACTACACCTCACACTCCCTCCTGCACCCCTCCCCCAGCTCTAAATTCATGGCCCTGCATACAATTTCCCCACCCAGATGTGGCCCTCGGGCCACAAAGTTTGCCCACCCCAGTTTAGAGCTATTTCCCTCTCCCCCTCCCACACACACACCTCACCACCCAAGCCTACTCAGCTGCCTCAAGAGTCAACTTAGCTGTTAAAAGGCTATCCATTTTATAGGGGGAGAAACAGTGTCCCTGGTATTTAGATCGATTAACAATTTCCATTATAAAAATAATCGTGGAAACTTTGTTTTGAAGAACTCTAGCATTTCCACTGTTTTCAGCAAGACTTTAAAATTTGGCAGGGGGGATAATCCTGGAGTCAGGGGGATACCTTGTGCTGTCCCTATGTAAATCTTTGTTCTGATTTGGTTGGGTTCTATTAAAAGCCACCATTTTTCTGTCTGTTTCACACAATACATTGGTCCTGGTGTGAGGCCCGACGCTTTTAAGATTCCATTAAGAGTGCACATACGCTGCATCTGTGTCTTGTTTCAGCAGTCTGCACACAAAGTGAAACCTTCACAGGGATCACAGACAAAATGGATAACAGAAAACTATGTGCACTTGACTCAGTTCTTCTACTTTCTGTTAGTTCTTGCACCAGTTCAGCCAGTAAAGCATCAGCCTAACTTTCGGCTCATGAATAGTCCCATTGAAGTTTGGTACACCTTGCCAAATTGAGGCATCTGTGCCCTTCATCACCATTATTTTTGAGCAAAGCCTCACAGTCCTGTACTCTCAGAGAGACAGGGGTCCTGTGGAGGGGAAAAAAGTATGTAATCATGTAATTAACTGGATTATAATTTATATGAACAAGAGAAATGTAGAATTATGGTTACGCAAGCATATGTATAGAAGGCTAATTATGGGCAAAGATTAGAAGTTCATTACATTTTGGGGCCTAATGTTGGTTGTATCCCTAAAAATGTCTGTGATTTCATTTTTCTGGGTTGCCAAGAAACTTGAAAGAATAACAGGTCTGTGACACAATTGGTGTTAAACTGGTGAAATAGTAAAGTTGTTTTATATGGGTTTATAAAAGACCCTAGAATGAATGCAAAGCTGTAATTCATGAAGGGTGTGTTTGTCAGAGCCCAGAGTTGAGTAATCTGACCTAGTAGTTGGAGCCCAGAATAGAATTGGGGTCACAGTCAGGAGTCACGCCAAGGATTGTAGCCAGAGTAAAAAGCCATGCCAAGGGTTAAATTGGAGTCAGAGCCACAAGTCATGCCAAGGGTCAAAGCTGGAGTCTGAGTCAGAGGCCACACCAAGAGTTAAGAAGAGTCAGCAGTCAGGGCAAAGGTCAAAACCAGAGTAACTGGACTTAGGGCAAGGAAGCAGGAACCAAGAACAAAAGGTGGTAACAGGCAAGGAGGCAGGAACTTGCTCCCAGGTTTGGTCAGAAGGAGACCTAGCAACTAGCAGCTCAGACAAGGGGTGTGGCGGGAACAGGAAGCCGTCTACTACTAATCAGCTCATCCCACTGAATCCACAGATTTAGCACTTTTTTATAGGGTATTGGCAGCAGTTTCCTCATCTGGCCTTGCGGTGTGGCAGCAGAGAGGGTAAGACTCTTTTTTTCAGCAACATTGCAGGCCTGGGTTTGAGCCCTGAGGTGTCTGACACCCATCCCACAGACACCCAGTAGAAAGGCCTGTTTTGGGTGGAAGTATGTTCTGTTTATATAAACAAATTTGGCAGATGGAAGTAACACATCCCAGTTATTTTGACAATGGTTAAGGAAACGGTATAGATACTGTTCAAGTACCTGGTTGACCTTTTTCAACTGGCTGGTCATCTAGGGGTGATGGGCAGTGTATGTTTGAGACCAGATGTCCAGAATGTGAAACATCTCCTTCCAGAACCTGGAGATAAACTGAGAGCCTCAGACTGTGATAAGATGATCGGGGAGGCCATGGAGGCAAAAAAACCACACACAATGAGGAGTTGTACGGTAACTTTGCAGTCAGAAGACACACACATGATATAAAATGACCCATTTTGGTAAGTTGATTGTCCTTCAAATTCTGATAGTTCTACTGTAAAATCAAGGGTTATACCTCAGAAGGAGGTTTCAGACAGCATCAGGCTCGGACTCAGTTCAAGAAGTTTTAGTTTGAGTGCAGGTGTTGCAGGATTTGACTTAGGATTAGACGTTGTCCTGCATTTGTGGCCACCAGAAGAAGTGGAATACTACACGCCAAGTATTGGATTCTCCTGGGGAGTTATGGTGCATGAGCAGCACCGTAAATCTTGGGGGCCCGTCAGGGACCTATAGATAGTCACTATCATCTATAGAGATTAGTTCGTCAACCAGGAATTATGGCAGAGGGCAGCGCCGATATCTCCTGGGATGACTATGTGAGCTTTACAAAAGGACCTTTAGGATTGGCTACTCGAAGCGAGGTAAGAAAGTTCGATGATACAGCTCCACAAAGGAAATGGTGTGGTTTCAATATGCTGGGTGGTGGTTCCTTGGGGTTCATGGGTTCATATAGTATTCACCCTTTTGTGAAAATGCATCTGCCTTACTGTTATGATCATAAAGTCAAATCTTGAAAAGAACATGGCCCAATGTAACTGCTGCTGATTTAGTGCCTTGGTGAATCATATATATTCCAGGTTTTTGTGGTCTGTTATGACCTAGTATGGGATTCCTGTCATCCCCCGCCACCCTCCGTAGCATTGTGTCATGTCTGGATTCCTCCCATGATTGGGAGGAATTCCTTGTCAGTTATTTCATAATTGCATTCAGCTGGAAGACGTTTCTCCCCCACCCCAGGAGAAAAAATGCACATGGGTGTATTTCTTGCTGGTACCCCATTCTTTGGGACAGCATGACTCCAATGGCTACATCAGAGGTGCTGGCCTCAAGAGTAAAGGGTTGGTCAGGAACAGAGTGGTCCAGCACTGGGGCTGAGTGAAAGCTACCACTGGACATTCAAAAGTTTGGGCCTTTAGGAGCCAGTGAAATTTAGCAGGTTTAAAAAGGATGGCAGTTATTAGAGGGGAGAGAGTGATTTTTTTTTTTTAAAGTTTGAGACAAGTGTCATGGACATGGTGTTCATGTTTATGGCTTGGTCACTGGAGTACATTGATATAATCCAGATATGTGATCGCACATTGGTCTAGGATGTCTCAAAGTATGCTGTAAATTAGGTACTGAAAGGTGGAAGTGGTGTTAATAAGGTGGAAGACCATTACTAAATACTTTGAAATGCTTATACCTAGTTTTGAAGGCTACCTTCCATTCATTCCCTGCCCTAATGCAAATTAGGTTATATGCTTTTCTAAGATCCAGTTTTGTGAACACCTAAGTCAACCATACCTGAGCCAAGAGCTCCAGAATGAATGGCAGTGGGTACTGGTTTGTGTATGGTTTCTTGGTTAAGTACCATGTAGTCCATGAAAATTCTGAGAGCCCTCTTTCTTTTAATGAAAAGTACTGGGGCATCTGTGGGGGAGGTATAGCGGCAGATGAAACTGTTGTCGAGGTTTTCCTGAATATTTGCTCTTAAAGGCTGCTAATTTAGGCTTGGACATAGAATTTATGCATCTGAACAGAATTTTGGCTCTGGGTTGAAGGTCTGTCCGCTGTGCTAATATGTCTGCATTTCATTTTTCAAAGACTTCCTGGTAATCTTGGTATTTTATGAGAAGACATGGTTCGTTATGGAGACTTGGCCTTTCTAGATTTGATAGTATGGTCACCTCGTGGAGGTGGTCTGTGTTCTTGGAAGAGGGTTCTCTGCCTTGGGTGCTACGATTCTTCTTTGAGTGATTGCTCATGTGCATTCCACAATAGGTGTGCATGCTCAAAACATGCACCGGTGCCAGAAGTTTTTCCTTCAGCAGTACCCATAAGGGAGTGCCCCTAGTGACCCCTGGAGTGGTGCCTCCATGGCGCGGTATAAGGGGCACTACACAGTCCTCCCACCCTCAGTTCCTTCTTGCTGCCAGTGAAGGTGCATCAGAACTGCTCTGCTCCAGCTTGTCTACAGCTTCCCTCTTGGACTCTGTTAGTTCATAGTTTAGTAGTACCTGTAGTTGAAGTAGTTTAGCTTACAGTTAGTTTAGTGTGCTCGGCTTTAAGTCATGCGACACTTGCAAGCGGCCAATGCCCGTGAGTGATCTGCATGCAGACTGTTTACGCTGTCTGAAGGAAAGCCATCTCAGCAATTGCTGCAAGATTTGCAGATCCTTCAAGCCTTGGACCAAGAAGGAGCCCGGCTCCAAGCCCTTTTGATGAAGCCATTCCACTCCAAGCCATTTTGATGAAGTTGATCCTGACTTTGACACCATCGTGCCACTCTGAGTTGACACCGAGCACCGTGGCATTGGTGCGTGGTGATCCTTCGGTGCCTTCCACCAGCCAGAACCGCTCCCCTTCCATGGAACCCTCCAAAAAGGCTAAGAAGAGGTCTTCGCCACCGAGACACCTGAGCAAGACCGGGGAAGACAGTAGACCCACGTTGGGCAGTTCTCGGTCCCCGTTGGCCTCCTGGCCTCTGACTCAGGTTGAGCGGAGTAGTCCGGCCCACTGTGTACCGACCTCCCAAGATGTCCGGGTGCCCTCCACGACAGAGGCCCTGCAAGTGGCCTGGGACGTTATGTCTGTGCCGGTACCAGGGGCGTTGATACCAGGGGCACCGCCATCATTGGCTCCCCAGTCCAGAGGCAAGCCACCGCTTGGATCCCTGCAGTCGCTGCCTGGTCAGTACCATTCACGGCCTAAGGAATGGTCCCAACATCATTTGCCACTCAGCAACCGCCCCGTGCACGGTCCGCGCCGGTCCCAGTCGACCCCCACCACGTTGTCTGGCTGGGTACTGACTGCCAGGGGTTCCAGGCACTGCTCTGCCTTGAGGGTCTGTAGACCTCACGAGGAGAGCGTGCCCTGTTGAGACCAGGACAGATGGCACTGGAGGTCCTCGTCTCCAAGAGGCTACTATAGCCCTTCGTGGTACGGGCATCGACGCCATTCCCGTTCTTGTCTTACTTGAGGTCCCTGCCTCGGCACCGCTCCCACAGTCCCAGATGTCAATCTCTTGCACCTCGCAATCGCCTTCTCATGAGGCCCTGCCCAAGCAGGGGGTGGGGTGGCTCCTCGGCCTAGGAACAGTGGAGTTGGTAACAGAGGAGTTCAGACACAAGGGTTTCTACTCCCGCCATTTCCTTTTCTTGAAGGCCAGAGGAGGGCTCAGGCCCATCCTGGACCTGCGAGGCCTGGACCAGTACATGGTAAAGCTCCAGTTTTGCATGGTTTCTCTGGCCTCTATCATCCTGTCCCTGGATCCCACAGACTGGTATGCTGCCCTCGATCTGCAGGACACATACTTCCACATTCATATATTTGAGGGACACCGATGTTTCCTCGATTTTACAGGTGGGCAGGAACGCTACCAATTTATGGTCCTCCTGTTTTGCCTGTCCGCTGCTCCCAGGGTATTCACAAAGTGCATGTCTGTGGTAGTGGCCTACCTCAGACATCGTGGGTCCAAATCTTCCCCATCTTGAGGACTGGCTGGTCAAGGGCAACTCCAAGTCGCAGGTGCAGGATCACGTGGTGCTCCTCCTGTCCACGTGTGCCACTCTGGGCCTGTTGGTAAACGACACCAAGTTCATGTTAGTCCCAGTGCAGAGCATAGAGTTTATTGGGGCAGTCCTGGATGTGACGTCAGCCAGGGCCTCCCTCCCACTGGACAGATTCAAGACCCTAAGGGTATGTCTATACTACGAAATTAGGTTGATTTAATAGAAGTCGATTTTTTAGAAATCGATTTGATACAGTCTATTATGTGTCCCCAGTAAGTGCATTAAGTCGGCGGAGTGCGTCCACAGGATCGAGGCTAGCATCGACTTTCGGAGGGTTGCACTGTGGTAGCTATCCCACAGTTCCTGCAGTCCAACCCCAACCCGGAGGGTTGCACTGTGGTAGCTATCCCACAGTTCCTGCAGTCCAACCCCCTGCTCAAAGCAGGACCAACACCAACAAATCATCCCAGCCAGGGCTTTGCTGCTTATCTTCTGAGTTTTAGTGTTCCTTTTATATTTAATTTTCAGAGTTACTTTTGTCCTTTCTTATTATTAGACACGGTAAAAATAATTTTAATTATTCTGTTTCCAAATGTAAGAATTTCTATTCTATATAGATTTTTAGTTTTTTATATGGCCCCATTTCTGTAGCATCTGAGCAGCCACTTGGAAGACTGCTGGCATATTCAGATTAGAGAAATCTTAAAGGCAGTAGTGGCTCATGGGCAGTGGGGTTTGCATAGATGTTTGCCGCCCATTGGAATTCTGGGTTGAGCTCCCGATGTCTGATGAGGCAAAAACATTGTCGCGGGTGGTTCTGGGTACATGTCGTCAGCCCCACCCCCCTCCGTGAAAGCAATGGCAAAAAATCGTTTCTCTCCATTTTTCCTGGGTTAACTGTGCAGAGGACATACCTCAGCAAGCATGAAGCCCGCTCAGCTCACTGTCACCGTACATCTCCTGGGTGCTGCTGACAGACGCGGTTCTGCATTGCTACGCAGCAGCAGCTCCTTGCCTTTGCAAGTTAGCAAAGACAGTTAGCAGCCATGTTGCACCGTCTGCTGCTGTCTCATGGTTGCTCCTGGCCCATCTCGGAGCTGTTCAACTATAGGCTGAGCAAGTGCAGAATGGTGGTAGAATGTGCATTTGGCATTTAAAAGTGCACTGGTGCAGTTTACTGACTTGGTTAGACCTCAGTGAAACCAAGATTCCCATCATTATTACTGCTTGCTGTGTGCTCCACAATAGCTGTGAGAGTAAGGGGGAAATGTGTATGGCGGGGTGGGCGGTTGAGGCAAATTGCCTGGCCACTCATTACGCGCAGCCAGACACCAGGGCCGTTAGAAGAGCACAGCAGGGTGCACTCTACATCAGAGAAGCTTTGAAAACCAGTTTCATCACTGGCCAGGCTAGGGTGTGGAAGTTCTGTTTGTTTCTCCTTGATGAAAACCCATCCCCTTGGTTCACTCTACTTTCCTGTAAGCCAACCCCCCTCACCTCCCCCCTTTGATCATCGCCTCCAGAGGCAATAAAGTTGTTTCAAATTCATGCATTCTTTATTAATTCGTCACACAAATGGGGGGATAACTGCAAAGGTAGCCCAGGAGGGCTGGAGGAGGAGGGAAGCAGCGGGTGGGGTGGTGGAGAAGGGACGGACAAGGCCACACTGTACTTCAAAACTTATTTATTGAATGCCAGCTTTCTGTTGCTTGGGCAGTCTTCTACGGTGGAGTGGTTGGATGCCTGGAAGCACCCCCCACGCCATTCTTGGGCATCTGGGTGAGGAGGCTATGGAACTTGGGGAGGAGGGCGGTTGGTTACACAGGGGCTTCCGTGGTGGTCTGTGCTCCTGCTGCCTTTCCTGCACCTCAACCATATGCTGGAGCATATCAGTTTGATCTTCCAGTAGCCTAAGCATTGCTTACTGCCTCCTCTCATCATGCTGACGCTGCCTACCATCTTGCTCCCGCCACCTGTCCTCTCGCGCGTCCCTCCTGTCCTCGCGTTCATTTTGTGCTTTCCTGCACGCTGACATTGTCTGCCTCCATGCATTCTGCTGGGCTCTGTCAGTGCAGGAGGACTGCATGAGCTCAGAGAAGATTTCACCTTCTAATCTTCGCTAGCCTCTGGGATGGAGATGATATGGGGAGCGTTGAAACATTTGCAGCTGCGGGAGGGAAAAAAGGGAGAGTTGTCTTTAAAAAGACACATTTTAGAGAACAATGGGTAGACTCTTTCACACTGAACCATGCTGTTAACATTACATAGCACGTGTGCTTTCTTTACAAGATCGCATTTTGCCTCTTATATTGAGGGCCTGCCGGTTTGGTGTGTGAGATCACATACGTAGGGCTGGCGGGCAACAGAATTTGGCTTGCAGGCAGCCAGGGTAAGACAGTCTTTTGGCTTCTTTAACCTTCATAACATGTGGGAATGGTTTCAAACAGCAGCACCCTCATTTCACATACCAAGCACCCATTGGGTTGGCAATTTAAAAGGAAAGGCTGCTGTTTTTGGGTTAACGTGCAGCACAAACCCAACTAACTCTCCCCACACACACACCCAGTTCTCTGGGATGATTGCTTCACCCCTTTCCCCATCGCATGGCTAACAGGCTTTGGGAGTACATCCAGGAGAACTTCATTGAGATGTTCCTGGAGGATTTCCGTTCCATCACCATACATATAAACAGACTTTTCCAGTAGCTGTACTGGCTGAGAATGCATCCCAAGTCTTCAGGGCAAATTAATCATTAAACACACTTGCTTTTAAACCATGTATTATATTAACAAAGGTACACTCCCCAGAGGTCTCTTCTCCTCCTTCTAGGTCTGGGAGCCCACCTTCAGTGGGTTGGGAGGGTATAAGATCCAGGGTGAAAAACAGTTCCTGGCTGTCGGGGAAATCGGTTTCTCTGCTTGCTTGCTTGCTGTGTGCTATCTTCAGTGTACTCGTATTCCTCCTCGTTGTCTTCCTCATCCCCAAAATCCACATCCCTGTTGCATGAGAATCCATTGACCGAGTCCACCCACACGGCTGGGGTAGTTGTAGGGGCACCCCTTAGAATGGTATGCAGCTCATCATAGAAGCGGCATGTCTGGGGCTATGACCTGGAGTGGCCATTTGCCTCTCTGGCTCTTTGGTAGGCTTACCTGAGCGCCTTAAGTTTCACACGGCACTGCTGTGGGTCCCTGTTATAGCCTCTGTCCTTCATGCCCTTGGAGATTTTTTCAAATATTTTGGCATTTCATCTTTTGGAATGGAGTTGTGATAGCACGAATTTATCTCCCCATACAGCGATCAGATGCAGTACCTCCTGTTTGGTCCATGCTGGAGCTCTTTTGCGATTCTGGGATTCCATGGTCACCTGTGCTGATGAGCTCTGCATGGTCAACTCTAAGCTCGCCACACTGGTCAAACAGGAAATGAAATTCAAAAGTTTGCGGGGTTTTTCCTCTCTACCTGGCCAGTGCATCTGAGTTGAGAGTGCTGTCCAGAGTGGTCACAATGGAGCACTCTGGGATAGCTCCCAGAGGCCAGTGCTGTCGAATTGCGTCCACACTAACCCAAATTCAGCCCAGCAAGGTCGATTTCAGCACTAATCCCCTCGTCGGGGAGGAGTACAGAAATCAATTTTAAGAGCCCTTTAAGTCGACAAACATGGCTTCGTCATGTGAACGGGTGCAGGGTTAAATTGATCTAATGCTGCTAAATTCGACCTAAACTCATAGTGTAGACCAGGGCTAAGGGAGCTCATCGGCACAGTCACTAGGTTCCCCGTGACCACAGCCAGAGTGTGCCTCCAGCTTTTGGGCCACATGTTGGCGTGCACATATGTGGTTTGCCATGCCAGACTCAGGATGAAGCCCCACCAAGTGTTCTCCCAGTACAGAGACAGGATGGACAAAGTCCTCACTGTGCCCAAACCTCCCTACAATGGTGGTCTTCTCTGGGAAACATGCTCCACAGGGTCCCATTCAGGGGCAGGTCCCTATCAGTGGAGCTTGTGTCCGACACGTCGGACCTGGGGTGGGAAGCCCATGTGGGGAGCATTCAGACCCAAGGTCTGTGGTCTGCGTGGGACCTTGCCCTACGTATAAATGTCAAGGAGCTCAGGGCAGTCCATCTGGTATGCATGGGCTTCCACTCGCAACTGGAGGGTAGAGTGATCAGGGTTCTCATGGACAACACAGCCTTGATGTTCTACAACAATAGGCAAGGCGGGGCCCACTCCTTCGTCCTCTGCCAGGAAGCCCTCTGGCTGTGGGACTTTTGTACAGCCCACAATATTTTCCGGGAAGGCCACCACTTACCGGGTGCCTGGAACTCACAGGCGGATCGCCTGAACTAAGACTTTTCCTCTCGGCACAAGTGGTCACTACACCCAGAAGTGGTGCACAGGATTTTCCAAAAGTGGGACACTCCCCAGGTGGACCTGTTTGCGGTACAGGAGAACCACCAGTGTCCCCATTTCTGCTCCAAGGTGGGTTGGGCATGGGTGCCATCTCCGATGTCTTCCTCTTGTCTTGGTTGGGCAAGCTTGAGTTTTAAGGAGAGACAAGGGGGTACCCACCTCTGCTCTGAGCACTGTAACTTGTTCCCTCAGGGAGCAATTTTCCTTTTGTGTACTTGTTCCCTAAGTTGTGCTAAAAGGAGCAAGGAGTGGGAATCAGGAGAGGAGGAAGAAACTTGGTCTCAGGGTCTAATCGGCAGCAGGCCTAGTAACTAGTTGCGCAGACAGTGGGTTTGACAGGAGCTGGAAGATTTATGCTAAGAGGTGTCCAACTGGCAGTCTGCTGCTAGTCAGCTGATTACATTAGGTCTATGTAGTAGCCCCTGTTTGTGGGGTGTCAGCTGCACTTTCCTCATCTAATCTTGCAGCATGGTGGTACCAGGGGTAAGGCTTTTGCTTGGCAACCCTCATGCCTAGGTTCAAGATCTCTGGCACCTGATACTTTGTTGCTAATGTAGCACACAATTTGATCAGTTTATAAATGTCCAAATTCAGCCTTTAGACTGGAGTCATTATCAAATATTTTACTTTTAACATTTTAACCAGTAATATTTTTACTTTTAACTGTAGAAAAAAGTTTTGAAGTTATAACAGCAGAACGAAGTGAAGCTCAGGATTTAATTATGGACTTCATGGGACTAATTCTTCACTGAAGTCAGAATAAGGGGGAAGGAAATCTGATTATTTGAAAAATACCGAACAACTAACGTAATTTCATTTTCCATTTAAAGTTATTTGTTCCCCCTGTCAATGACAGCAACAAATGCAAACATTTTATTTAAAATTTGCTGTTTTATATAAAATTGTAAAAGGAATTGTTTGAGGAATATAATTGACTTATTGAGAATTTTGAAATGATGAATATTGTAAGGGGATCTGGCACAATTGTTTACAGATTAATATTTATTACCTATCTGATTATAAACATTACTAATATTTGTTAACTCCATGGCACTTCAAGAAGTTCACTTAACCCATGTATCCAGTTGAATAGCAGAGAACATTTGGTCTCCAGATAAATACAATTTGATCAAATAATTCACCACTGAGAGGGTTGATTTTCAATTTTTTTGGCTCTCAGCATTTACATTCCTCATTATGGACTGGCGAGTGACTGCCCTTTTGCAGTGAAGGGTGGAAGAAGCCTTTTCTCACTTGAATGCTCTAGTAGACTCAGTCTTTGCTATCCCCTGAGAAAGCAGTCTGCTCTCTGATTTAACATCACCCCAAAGGGGGCGTTGAGAAGATGTATCCATGAACCTGCTTTCCCTTCTTCGTACATTGGCCCACTCTATACTATTATAACAAAGCAGGATGCATGAAGCAGGAAGTTCTGGATGGGTTTGTGTAGTGTCTGTAAGAAAACATATTTCAATTTCTAATAGTAGGAATTTTTAAAAAATGTGAAGAGTACTATAATTTATTGTTGATATATTGTTTAAAAAAAACAAACAAGCAAAAACCTTCCAACGTGGTAGCCTTTTTCTCAGAAATGGCCTTTTGAGAGGCAAATTAGCAATTTAATCCATAGTTCATCCCAAACACACACTGGATCGTTTTTTACTTTTTGTTACACCGCTATTCAGTTCATAGAATCATAGAAGATTAGGATTATAAGAGACCTCAAGAGATCATCTAGTCCAACCCCCTGCTCAAAGCAGGACCAACACCAACAAATCATCCCAGCCAGGGCTTTGCTGCTTATCTTCTGAGTTTTAGTGTTCCTTTTATATTTAATTTTCAGTGTTACTTTTGTCCTTTCTTATTATTAGACACGGTAAAAATAATTTTAATTATTCTGTTTCCAAATGTAAGAATTCCTATTCTATATAGATTTTTAGTTTTTTATATGGCCCCATTTCTGTAGCATCTGAGCAGCCACTTGGAAGACTGCTGGCATATTCAGATTAGAGAAATCTTAAAGGCAGTAGTGGCTCATGGGCAGTGGGGTTTGCATAGATCATTTAAAAGGGTAAACTTTTATAGGAAAAACTGTAAGCCAAGTAGCCACTGATGACTAATTACATGGTTTTGTTTATTGCACCCCTAGCCTGCAAAAATAAATCAGAGCTGGGGATCAAATTGTGTCCCCTCTCCGTTGTGCATGCTATATATATCTTGAAAGGAAATTTCCACCACGTAAGCTCTGCGGACTGTAATTCATATATAAAATGACCCTCCTCCACATGGTGCCTGGGGGATAGTACAGTAATTCATGCTACAGATAATAAAACCATTATAAAAACACAATAAAAATACCAATGTGATAAAACCACATAAGCTATCTTTCTTCACATGATGAAAATAATGTATTGGAAGTAACCAGGCTATATTTTCCCCTTGAGGAATGTCATCGGGCAACATAGGCAAAGAATAGGCCTTTGAGGAAAAAAAGAATGGGGGGAAAAAGCATAGCTTTGTTGAACATCATTGGTTCTTAAAGTGGAGTCCAAATTGGAGCCTTTCAGAGTTATCTGGGCAAATCAAAAAAGATATACCTTTGCCTCAGTTGAATTTAAAAATGCTTGTCTTTCTAAATCTCTTTTCATGTCACAAAAAATTAGATTTTTTTTATGTATAGATGAAATATATTTTAATAGCAGGAAGTGCACTTCAGCCTATGACCTAAGTGGGCCAGCAGCCAAAGAGTGTTTGAAAGATGTTCAGTGGAGATAGTAGAAGGCTGTGTCTACACTGAGCTTCAAACAAAGTGAAAGAACTATATTTAGATATGGTTTGACTGTCCAGAGAATGTCTGGAGCCCTCTGTTTACAGAATAATTTCTATAAAAATATTTTCCAGAAATTTACTGCTTGTTGGGAATATTGAAAACCATCGCTCCATTGAGATGGCTGGGGAGAAACAAAACAGTAACAGGCAGTAATGTCTTTTCAGCAGGAGAGAATTTATATAAATATAAATTGAATAAGGCAACATAAGCAAAATGAGTAACTGGAGGGTTGGTGCTCTGTTTCCTTTGCCCAGGAAGGTCTAACTGCAGGTCAAAGTCTCTTTCAAGCCCTTTCCCTAAGGGGAGACAGTTTATGAATTTAAATAAAAACTCAAAGTAACACAACACAAGACCTGACCAGACACAGGCTTTTAAAAGTGAAAATACTCCTCACTTTCAAACTCAAAACACCTAGTTTATCCAGTTAACCTCAACTTTTCCAAATAGTATCCTTCTAGCAGCAAATCACAATGAGAAATTTCAGGCAAAAAGTTTTTGTTCTGAGTGGAGTGTGGCCAAAACTGAGGTTATAATGGAAAGCCACTTTGAGCTTTTGGGCTAATTGGTAGCATTTAGCCACAGCCTAGAGTAGAAGAAAAATGAGGATCTGCATGACCCATGAAGTACCCTGGCTGAGAATTTTCCATAGTTGATGCAATCCTTTCCCCAGTTTCTCCATGTCCAGAGAGAGTATGCATGCTTCTCTATCCCTTTGAATTCTGTTCTGTTCAGATTCTAATGTCTCTGTCCTCTCAAACACACACCTGGAGATTGTACTTCAGTACTTGTATGAGATGAACTTAAAAATACTGTTTCTTTTGTTTATATTTTTTACAGTGCAAATATTTGTAATAAAAAATAACAAAATACAAAGTATACAGTGCTCACTTTATATTGTGTTGTAACTGAAATCAATATATTTGAAAATGTAGAAAACATCAAAAGTATTTAAATAAATACTCTATAATTGTCCAATAGTACGATTAAAACTCTGATTAATTGTGATTATTTTTTAATCTCACAATTAATAATTTTAATCATTTGACAGCCCTACATTAAAGTAATATATGTTTGGTGGGTTGAGTAATCTTTTTATAATCTTCTGGTGCAATATATTGATTCTGGATTTGTCTCTGTGAAACTAGCAGTCACAAACATTCATTTTTTTATTTTTTATTTAAGAAACAGTGGTAAGAAGAGTGGCACAAATGTGTCAGGAACTGTGGATGAGAATATTACTCTGTGACATCTGGGCCAGTTATTCAGAAGGACCCTGTTTTAGGGGGAGAGGAGGAAGACTATTAAGGAAAGATTCAGCTTTAATGTAAATAATCTGATTAGTTTAAACAAAACACTTTTTTCCTATTTTTGATAGTGTGGATGTGTTTTCTTGACCTCTAGGTTCTACCCATCAGTTCATAAAGTGAAATAAGTTAGTTATTTTAGGTATTGTGGATGAGTTGTTTCACTCAAACCTTGAACCAAAATTGTGGCGAGTGGCTGAGTAAGAGACATTGTAAGCATTATATTCTTAAACCCGTGAAAATAAATAATTACTGCGAATGATCTAAGGACTATAAAAGAAGAGTTTCCCAAGATCACACTTCATATTTTCTCAGACACTATACATGTGATGGTTTATATTACAGGCATACCTTGAGTACACATGTATTTTATTCAATCTAAGCACAGTTCTGCTATAGCTAAGTACCTTTTAACTTCAAAATACCTATAACCAACAGACATAATAGAATAAAGATACAGCAAATAAATACAATTTGAGATGCTTTCATTTTAGCAGTGTTCCTTTCACTCTACTTTGCTGGCAATATATAATTTACTACTGTTTATATTGGTGTTTGTTCATATTTTTGGAACAATGCATGAAAGAGACAGACAAGCACATAGCCTTCTTCCCAGCAAGTAATAGAAGTACTTGCAGAAATATGGAGCAGTAGAGCGTAAATACATTACCTCGACTAATACTGAGATTATATTTAATCTTGTCACCCAGATACAATGGCTGTGGTTTCCAAACATATTTTTTTTAACTCGTCATGCAGTAAGTTGGTGGATGGGTACTCCCATAACTCCTTTTGCTATGCCCCTGCTACAGGTGTTGTCTCTACTTCTCTCTATCCATTCATTCTCTCCTTTTGTGACTCCATTAATTTTTCCCCACTAGTTTTGGTTTGTTTTTTTTATTCAGTTTTCTCTTTTAGGGTTTTTTCCTCGTCTTGCCTGATTGGCACTCTTTTTTCCCCAACTGTCAGTTGGGGGGAAATCCATTGCTGGTTTTGTTTGGCTGGGACACATGCTGTAACATATCATAGCATCTAAGCTATGAGGGTAGACACCCAGAGTTTAGACTGGTGAGCTACTTCCTGAACCTGTAATGTTGAATCCTTGAGCTGATACTGTGTCCATTTGTGTTGGGGACCACTGCAGCAGTCAGGTTTCAAGAAACTGTCCTCTGCTTTATCCAGGGCTGGCCCGTTCATATAGGCGAACTAGGCAGGGTTGCCTACGGTGCCAAGTTAAATGGGGCACCAAATTTGAGGGGAAAAATCAAGTTAAAAAAATGGAAAAAATACAAATAAAATAAGTCATTATTTCAATTCCCATGCACGCACGGAGGGAATATGAATCATAATTAATTTCTCTACATTTCTGAGAATTCATTAATATGTCAAATCTTTTATTTACTGCAAAAATAAATAAAATTTTAGCAATTTTTTTTCAATTTGCAACGTAGGATCAAGATGACCCACTCCGCAATTTTGATAAGCTATAACTCAGCCACAGTGAAACACATCTGCCAGCGGCGAGAGCTGCAATGCTTGTGACACCTAATTTGAATATACATCAAGGGTGCATAGCCTGAAATTCATGTAGAGCGGAGATATCGCGAGTTGATACATGTTAGAAGGTCATTTTAACACATGTTGCAGGTAGATGGTTAAGAATTGAGTGAATTACTGTGGAAAACTTTGTTTCTTGATGCCAAAGACTAAAGAATAATGTCTTTCAGCACCATAAATCCAAAATGTGAGTATCTTTAAGTGTTATTAAACCTTAGTGTTATTATCTGGATGTATAATTGTGAACTTTCCTTTGTTATAACTGGTTCACATGTAATAAATAAGGTCCATAAAAGAAAGGTAACAGCGTTAACGTTTAATAGACTACGAAAGTGATGACATCACATTCTAAGCAGATAACCTTGAGGAAGGAGTTTACTTTCCAGACAACCGGTGTTGGGTTATAATATTGAAAAAGGACTTTTTGTTTCTGTGTAAATGCTGTAACTAACTGTTTTAATAGGCACGTGAGTGTATGTTACTAATCATTGAACCTTTAAGCAGTGAAAAGATGTGTTGGGATGGCTGCAGTGTGGTTTAAATCTCCAGCCATGTGGGGTGTGAGCCATCCTTAACGCTATAATGCTTGCAGTCAGGAGCACAGTACATAACAATATTCAGATGCCCCATGGCAGAAAGAGGAAAAAGAAAACCTTCAGGAGCTGAGTATCATAAAGGAAAGGCTGAGAAGGAAAAAGACCAAGAAAAACAGCTGGGATCCTTTCTAAAATATGTTCTCTTTAATCCAAATAAAAATGGAAGCAGTTCACAGCATCCAGATGAAGAAATTTTACTTGGAGAGGAGGTTAACTCACATCCTCATGGAAGCAGTTTGGAACATCAAGATGAAGGTATATTACTTCGAGATGAGGGTAGCTCACATGCACAAAAAAGCAGTTGGGAAACTCAAGATGATGGAAATTTACTTCTAGATGAAGGAAGCTCACAGCATCAGACTGATATGGAATGGAGAAAATGTATTCACCTTCAGAGACACATGCAGAAATTGAAGTAAATGAAGTAGAGGGAAGAAAGGATGAGGAAGTTACAAACAAGTTACAATATGGGGACCCAGCTTCATGGTCCAGATATGATGACAGTGTGCGTCAAATTCTCGTGCAACATGGACCCGAACAAGTTCATGAATTTCTCTTCCCTGTGGATGGAAATTAAAAAAAATTTCTGTTCAGCATTACAAGAGGAAACTCATTAATGGGGAAGAAGAATTCATCAAAACTGGTTACAATATTCAGTGTTGAAGGACTCTGTGTTTTGCTTTTGCTGCAAGTTGTTTAGAAATCACTTACTAAAAATGGTTCGAAGGACTGAAAAAAGCATATTTTCAATTCTGTACTTTAATGTGAAGAGAGAACATTTTGGAATGTTTTTGGAATTGGAAAGAACTTTGAATTACAATTGAAAAAAGGAAAAACTATAGATTTGAAGAAAATTTATGTGTCATCAAGGAAAAAGAATAATATTGGTAACAAATATTAGAACATCTGATTGCTTTAGTGAGTTCTCGGTGGGCAAAATTTAGCATTCTGCGGCCACGGTAGAAATGAAAAATTATATACTCCAGGTAATGGAAACCTTTTTTAAAAATTTGTTGAATATCTAGCTTTGTTTGATCCAGTCATGAAGGAGCATCTAAGTAGGATATCTGATCATGAAACACAGGTTCATTACTTAGAAAAAAATATGCAGAATTAACTGATTCAAATCCTAGCAAATGCCATTAAAAAGAATATTGTAGAAGCTACCCATTCTGCAAAATACTATTTATTAATACTGGACTGGACACCAAATGCGAGTCATATTGAACAAATGACGATCATTTGTTTTGTGGATATGGAAGAGTCTGCAGATGAAGATAATGTTGAAGTGCTCATAAAAAAACATTTTTTGGGGTTTCGAACTACTGAAGGAGACGACTGGAGCATTTATGACTGAAACTATTCTATAAGAGCTTGAAATAGTGTCATTTTCTGTTGAAAACTTCCGTGGCCAAGGCTATGATAATGGGAGTAAAATGAAGGGTAAAAGCAATAGTGTGCAAAGGAGAATGATAGAAATCATTCCCAGGGCCTTTTTTGTTCCTTGCAGTGTGTATACTGTGAATTTGGTTGTCAAGTGATGTTGCTCGATGCCTTTTGGAACTTGGAAACATTTATGATGCCCTAATTGAAATTTCTGATGATACCAGATCATCTGGCAATATGGTACGTTCAGATGCATAAGCTCTTGCAAATGGCCTTTTCAACTTCAAATTTATGACTTCACTCATTTTGTGGTATAATATCCTTTTCGAGATTAACCTCACTAGTAAGCAGCTTCAGGAAAAGAACTTGAATATACATTCTGCTATTCAAAAACTGCAGCAAACTAAAAATATTCTCGAGGAATTCAGAAGTGATGAAGGGTTTGAAAGAACACTGCTAGATTCTCTTGAGCTTGCTGAAGAAATAGACTTTCCGACAGAATTTAAAGCAGAGCCAGTTCGTATTCGGCAAAAGAAACAGCAGTTTTCATATGAAGGACGAGACACACCCATTCAGAACCCAAAACAAAGTTTCAAAGTGAATTTCTACTTTGCAGTCCTTGATACTGCTATTCACTCGAAAGAAGAAAGATCTTGAAGAAAGATTTCAACAGATGCAGCAACTAGAGTCAATATTTGGCTTTCTATATGATATCCAGAGCTTGCAAAAGAATTTTGTATAAAACTGGAGTCGGCATTGACTCATGAAAATTCAAAAGACGTTGATGCTACAGATTTGTGTAGTGAGCTTCAGGCTTTTTCAAGATGACTTAAGAAACAGTCCACTCCTGAAGAAGTACTGAAGTTTGTTTGTGAAAATAAACTCAGACAGTTTTCCATAATTTTTATAGCTCTACGCATTCTCTTAACTTTGCCAGTTTCCATAGCTAGTGGGGAATGTAGTTTCTCAAAGTTAAAATTGATAAAAACATATCTGTGTTCAACAGTGGTGCAGGAGAGACTTGTTGGACTTGCCACAGTGTCAATAGAGCTGGGAAACTGAATCTAGAAGAACTGGTGACTGAATTTTTTCAAAATGTAAAGCAAGAAAAGTCATATTTTAAGAGCATAGTGTGTTTTGTATTCAGAGTGTTTTGTAAATACAAGTTAAAGTTCATTGAAGGTTTTTTGTTTTTTTTTTTATTTCTTGCTATGTTGGATGTGGTGGTAATGGCAGTTAAACCAGGGTAGCATAATGGATGATTTTGGATTCGTAGTAATAAAAATTAAACAAATGCATTAAAATGTTAATTATTTGAAATTGGACTGAAATATCATCTAGCTGTTGTGTACAAATCTATTCTGAAAATTCTGTGTCTCTGTTTTATCTGATCTCGTAAACTTTGGTTGGACAGACAGAGAAACCGAATAATTAAGCTTCTGTTTAAAAAAAAAAAAGCTCAAAAATATTAAAAGGAAAAAAGGGGCAAGATGTTTCCCAGTTTACCAAAAACCTCAGCCTAGATCTGCCCTTGGGGTTTGAGGGTAGGGGGCGCCGATTGCATGGTGCGCCTAGGGCGTCAGTTGCTGGCAGCTAGTCTACGGGTGCCCTTGGCTTTATCCACAGCAACATGTTTGTATGGAGAGTCAGAATAAGTACAGTGTAATGTAGCTTTCACTAGAAAATTATATCTAAATATTTTGCCTTTGAGAAAGATTGAGTCAGTTTTCTGTGTTATGTAGGTGCAGAGATGCCTATTGAAGTCAATGGGGACTGTTGATTCTCAGTGCATCTAAAAATTATGCCATCTAAAGATTATGCATCTTGCACTGCATTATAAAAGATTAAGTGCTTAATGTTTTTGTTTTGAGGAGTTTAAGTTTTTATATTTATTTAATTCAGTCAGTATTTTTTTAGTATTTTTAGGAGATATTGTGAAAACAAAAATTACTATATTACCTACATTACTGAAGCAAAAGGGAATGTCGTCTTCTGTCCTCTATTTTTAACACTTTTTGAAAAAGTGAGTTTTATAGACAAACACTTAGGTCCATCCAGTGGCAGGGAAGGTAGTTTATAGTAACTTAGAGTGCTACAAAAGTAGACAGAAAACCGATTCAGCAGCAAGGTAGCTGCCTAAGTGACACAATCCCATTGGATAGTCTGTGTTCAGGACATATCACAGAACATTTGTAGAAGTTTCAGAGAAAACAGAAATGGGTATATAGAGAAATCAAGTGTGTAGAGTCCTGGCCAGGGTCTGATTATACTTGTGTCTCCTTAGTTATGCCACTTTGATTTTGTTGGAAAATCAGTTGCAAGTTACTATTGCTCATGGAATCAGTAATTTGCAGACACGTGGCTGCACAACCTGGTTCTCTTTCATCATCAAATGTGGCTGGCTCCAGATCCCTCAGGGTCAGATGGCACCCTTTGGTTTTGTATTATTATTGATGAATGTGTGCTGATGACCATTAAAGATATTAGTAGCTATCTTCGTGGATATATCTCTCCCCTTGTCACGTTTGCCCACAGTACCTATAGATGTACAGTAGTTCTGGCCTTTATCAACTTTACTATCAGAGAGACAAAGTGAGTGAGGTAATTTTTTTTATTGGACGAACTTCTATTGTGTGAGACAAGCTTTTGATCTTACACAGACCTGAAGAAGAGCTGTGTGTAATCAAAAAAGCTCGTCTCTCTCACCGAGAGAGAGAAGTTGGTCCAATAAAAGATATTACCTCACCCACCTTGTGTCTCTATTATCCTGGGACCAACACAGCTACAATACTGCATACAGCTTTACAATTAGCATGACAGGTATACTTGTGGCACCTTAGAGACTAACAAATTTATTTGTGGTTATTTGTGGTTCCATTCCATGCATCCGAAGAAGTGGGCTGTAGCCCATGAAAGTTATGCTCAAATAAATTTGTTAGTCTCTAAGGTACCACAAATACTCCTGCTCTCTTTGTGGATACAGACTTAACACGGCTGCTGCTCTGAAACCTGTCATGACAGGTATGGTCTGCTTATATTGAGCTTTGTAGCCATGATTCCTTACTGCTGTGTTTCCAGAGATACATGCCTTTAAGATATGATGATACAGCTTTTCTTTTTTCTGCCTTTTTTTGGTAATACTCCCTTATTTATTGTATTTATTTATTTATTATTAAGATGGCGTGAGAAGTCAGAGGCACTGTACACTCCATAGATACATAGGTGCCTTATTTCTAGTTCAAATTTGACTAGTTTCAATTTCTAGTCACTGGATCTTGTTATACCTTGTCTGCTAGACTGAAGAGCCCTCTGTTACCAAATTTCTGTTCCCCATGCAGGTACTTGTAGACTGATCTTCTTAATCAGAAGATCATATTCTTATTCAAATTTCTGTTCCCCATGCAGGTACTTGTAGACTTAATCTTCTCTTTAATAAGCTAAACGGATTGAAATCCTTGAGTCTTCGCTATAAAGCATGATTTCTAATTGTTTAATCATTCTTGTGACTCTTCTCTGAAGCCTTTCCAATTTATCTACCACCTTTTTGGATGGTGGGCACCTGAACTGAACATAGTATTTCAGTAGTAGCAGGGCCGTCCAGAGGATTCAGGGGGCCTGGGGTCTTCGACAGCAGGGGGCCCTTGCTGCCGAAGACCCGGCACTTCGACGGTGGCTCCTGGAGTGGAAGGACTCCCCCGCTGCGGAAGAAGCTCCGGGGGCCCAGACCCCGCAAGAGTTTTCCAGGGCCCCTGGAGCAAGTGAAGAACCCCGCTCCAGGAGCCCCGAAAAACTCTTATGGGGGCCCCTGCAGGGCCCGGGGCCTGGGGCAAATTGCCCCACTTGCCCCCCCACCTCTGGGTGGCCCTCAGTAGCAGTCGTACCAGTGCCAAAAACATAGGTAATGTAACTTTTCTCTACTCCTACTTGAGATTCTCCTGTTTATACATTGAAGGCTCACATTATCCCTATAGCTACAGCATCCTGTTGAGAGCACACGTTAAGCTGATTATCCACCATGACCCCAAGATTTTTTTTCTAACTTATAATTTCCTAGGATAGAATCTACTATTCTGTAAGTATGGCCTGCATTCTTTCTGGCTAGATATATTACTTTACATTTGGCTGTATTTAAATGCATATTGTTTGCTTGCAGCCAGCTTTCCAATGGATCCAGGTCGCTTTCTGTCACCGACCTGTTGTCTTCGTTTTTTACCAGTCTCCAAATCTTGGTGTCATCAGTAAACTTTATCAGTAATGATTTTGTTTTCTTCCAAGTCATTGATAAAAATGTTATATAGTGTAGGACCAAGAACTGATCCCTGAGACTCCCTCACAAGACACACCTTCATTTAGTGATGATCTGTTTACAGATAAATTTTGAGACCTATCGGGTAGCCAGTTTTTAATCCATTTAATATATGCCGTGTTGATTTTTATGTTGTTCTAGTTTCTTAATCAAAGTGTCATGTGGTACCAAATCCAATGCCTTCCAGAAGTCTAAGAATGTTACATTAACACTATTCTCTTTATCAGTCAAATGTGTAATCCCATCAGAAAAGATATAAAGCTAGTTTGATTTGTTTTCCATAAATCCATGTTGGTTGGTATTATTGTGTTACCTTCCTTTTCATTCATTCAGTCAGTCAGTCAGTCAGTCAGTCTTTTCCATTAGTTTGCCAAGATATCAGGATGATAGGCCTATAATTACTCATATCATCCAGTTTACCCTTAGCACAACGTCAGCTTTCTTACAGCCCTCTGCATATTCTCCAGTGTTCTAAGACTTATTCAGAATCAAGTCCAGAGAGCTCCTTGGCCAGATCTTTTAAAGTTCTTGGATGCAAGGTATTCTGACCTGCTGATGTAAAAATGTCTAACGTTAGTAGTTACTGATTACCATCCTCCTGAATCACTGTAGGAACAGAAATCTACAGTTACTCTTTTTGCTTATATTGCCCTATATTTAAACAGATTTTCTCCTGCTGAAAAAACATTATTGCATGTTGCTATGTTTTGTTTCTCCGTAGTTATTTCACCAATTTATAAGTGATTTTTCAATATTCTTAACGAACAGTACATTTCTGGAAAAGATTTTTATAGAGACTATTATGTTTTTTTGCGGGGAAGGGAACATATAAGAATCAGCCTGTAGAGATGTGATAAGAATTTTCAAAGCCTTTATGATACATGCATCAAAAGTGGTACTTAAGCATTGGAAATGGGCCAAAAATGTAATTATCTAAACATGATTTTTAATAGGGATTATCTAATGGAGAGATTTTGATAGGTGTAATAGATATGTTCTTTGGGGCAGGGACTGTCTGTCTGTGTGTTGGTACAGCTCTAGTGTAATGAGGCCAAAACCTGATTGTGGCTTTTTGGAAATACTGCAGTGCTACTACTACTAACTAATGCATAATGGATAATAGGATGCCTAAAAGTAAAAATCTAAATCCAGAGACTGGGATGTGTCTGGACATAAAATGTCAAACTCCATCGTTCATCTACATGTTCATGGTTCAGCATCAAAGGAGGGCAGTTGAACAGGTTGACAGACTTTCACATGCACTGTGCCCTATTATGATTACTCTCAAAACAAATCACTGTGTACTTTGCTTTACTATTTCAAAGAAAAAAACCCTCTAAGCGGTTACTTTGATATTCAGATCGCACATAAATGTAATTCTCATGTACAGAGAACACTTTGCCTGCAAAATGAGAAATGTTGAAACCTTCTAGGGCTGTATACTGCTGCAAACTTGGCTTATATACCAATTTCTATGTACATATCAGGGAGGTATAATACGCTAATGAAAAAAATGGCCTGGATTCTGTTATGTCTGTCTGATACTTGAAACTTGGCCATCAGTGGAACCATGTAAGTAGGTTGCCAGCACCCTTGCAAGGAAAGGGCATGGGATAGATTTATTTCTTTGTATGCTTACAAATTTAATTCAGCCATTCTAGAGTAGTTAAGCAGCTATTACAACACTGAAATTTCAGGCATGTCTGGAGTGCAGCTCTAAGATACATGAACTGACATGTTTGAAAACTGGACTCATGCTATCCAAAGATTCTGTGATACCAGTCAAGTCGTCTTCATATTTATCCTTTGCTGATTTTTTTTTTCAAAATACTTTCCCAGTGTTTTCCTAAAGGCCTAAAGATTGTTGATCTTATCATGGTTTTATTCTTACTTCCCTGGAAAATTTTCTCTTACCCATTAAGTACAGTGGGCTGGATTTTGTCTGTTACACAACTGAAAATTAGGAGTACTGTATGTCTACTGAAATCATTAGAGTTACTCCAGTATAAAACAGTTGTAAGATCAAAATCAGACCTAGTGACTTTAAGGTAATTCCAAAATAGGGTTAAACGCCTGTAGTCTTAATTTAAGGCCCAACCCTGCAAATAACTATTATTGTGCATATCTTCACCCCCATGTACAGTCCCATTGATGTCAGCTGGTATGCTTGAGGAAGGACTGCAAGATTTGGCCCTAAATTATTTATGGTGTATTTTAAAATAAATATATTTCTTCCATGTAGGGATTCTCAAAGTTGCCTAAAATTTTAAGAGTAAAGCCTACTTTCCTTAGTCTTCTGATCTGTACTTGTTGTATTTTTCCTGCAGCAATTCAAGTGCATTGAAGAAGTGACCTATATTTTCTTTTCTCATAGTTTTAATAAGGTAAAGAAAGCCAATAAAAATGTGCAGCCTGTATTTAAAAACCAAAAACCCACACACCTCTAGATAACTACAAGAAAATGGCGACTGGAGGTAACTAATGATCTTCAGAAAACTTTCGCCAAATCAAGATCTTATATAGTTTAGATTTGTTTTTTTAAAAAAGTGCACATCCAGATTTATTTTTTTTCCATTGCTGCTGTCACCTGAAATGACCTCTGTACATCCTGACTCAGAGCTCGCTTGTGGATGTAATGTGTGGATTATCAAGCAAAAATGTAATCTCATTTGAAGGGCAAAGATTTTCTTTTTTAAAATACTTTTCTACAAAAAAGTTTAATACGAATAAAAATAAAAGTATATATTTAAATTACAAAACACGACTGTCATTCTGCACTTTAAAAGCATAGGGCCAGCTAACACATGTTTAAAACAGTCTTTTTTTCCTAGCAAAGGCATAGCCTCAGAGGTAATATATCCCTCCTTCCCTTCCTCTGAGCCTAAGATAGCATCACTTTGTTCACAGTGAGGGACTAAGGCTCTGAGGATTTGTATGGAAGAAGAGTAAACTGGGAAGCATCCATTATAGGTAGTGCTTTCCCTTTCTTAATCTCACAAATTTCACCCATGGTCCCACTCCAGCTGAAAGGTTGATGACTATGAAATTGCTTGATGAGCATCGCAAGGTTTCTGTCTCTCATGTTATATTTCTGTGGGAGTGGATGAATTTGTCCATAAAAAATAATGCATATCAATAGCTAAATATTTTCTTATATTTAATAGTTTGTCTCAGATATTAAAAATGCAACTTCTTCCTGTTACTCTTTAGCAGAGATGAATGATAAGTTTTGTTTTTGCTGACTTGTTTATGCTATCTCGCCCTTCCTCCCCCGAAAATCATATACGATTCTGCTATTGAAAGTGACTCTAAAAATGGCATTCTGATTGTCTGTCCAAATTGTGTTGTACTTACTTACAGAAAAAAATTACTCAATGAGTAAAAAGATGATTTCTTTTTTAATTGATGTTACTGAAAACTGACTCTGGGGTCTGAAAGTCAAGTTGGTTTTTATATGACTCGTGCATCATCATAAGTAATACAAATTCTGCAGGCCACATTTTGCATTGAGTCACACCTGTGCAGCACTGTTGTTTTTCAAATTATGTCATCACTTATATATGTGCAATTGTGTTTGTTTTCAGTATGGTTCCACAGATATAACTGACAGCAGAATTTGACTCTGCATATGGAACTTCATTAACAGTTTTGTTGATGCGTGAAGCAGAAATATGCCATTCCCCCAGAGCTGTATCAGTCAATAGGAGTAAAAAGTAGTAAAAACGAACAATAAAACAGTAAGCCCCCTACACACCCATTCTCACTAAAATTTGCAGATATTATCATGCCCACAAAAGCAGAATTGTTGTGTAAGAAAGGTGTCATTTTTACATAGTCACTTCTAAGAGAAGAACTACACTTCATGTATACTTGCTTATGTAGTGCATATTGATGTGTTTTATTTTAGGAATGTGTTAGTTTTAAATTAAAGATTAGCAGTTAGATATTCTTTGTACCACAATGAGTATGCACTGGTTGCAGGTTTCATTTGCTTGTGTTAGGATGTCAGCAAAATTTAGTTGCCCTGTATGAGATTTAAACTCAGTTTTGCTTTCAAGATCTGTTGGCACAGTTTGAGGGGAAAAAAGAGAGTATTGAATATGAGTGGATCTTAGCTTTTTGTTTTAAAATGCATTTAGACAATAATTAGGATACAGAGATTCTCCCAATAGCCTAAGATTACATATTGATGCTATCTCCTGTTAAAATTCTTAGAAGATCTATGTACTGACTTGAACTAGTTGATACATGGTGCAAGTCAATAAATGTTCTGTGCTAGGTTATGTGGGGTGTAGTCTATTGCTGTGCATCAGAAGAGCTGTTGCATAAATGTGAAAGCTTTCTAACAGAAACTCTGCTCGGTGTAACTGAGGTAATTTTGGGCTGCAGCTCTCTCAGCCACCATTGTGACAAATTTTGAGGGCTGGGGGAAGGTTAGAAAAAGAAGGGATTGGTATGGTGTAATTTTTGTACAATGGCTTGCAGTAACTCTGCATTATATCTTAGCAAACTATTCACAAACAACTAGAAGTCATGCACTGTAGATGCAGGCCTTTCAAGGTATCAAAAACCTTTTTAGTAAATTATTCCTGTTATATGCAGGCATAATTTTACGCCTATAGTTGGATAGACAAAATAAGAAGAGCCATTTAATATTACTTGTCATATAAAACTGCTTATTTTGATAGTATTAACTTATTTATTATGAATGATTTGCCACAACTTTACAATATGTCCTTATTAGTGGCAGTTAAGAAATATGCTTCTGTTTGTTTGTTTAGAGCACTATGACATTCTGGGCTTTAAGTATGGACCTGCAGAATTAAAATAGTCTTTTATGCCTTTAAAAAAATAACTGGATACTAAATATAAGTAGGAAACAAAAAGAATAATAAGTTTGCATTTTATTTTACTTGGCACAAATGTTTGCTGCAGTTGATTTGAATGATGACTTGTAAGAATGCATTTAATAACAGAGAGATTTCACAAAACATACAATTCTAATTAATGGGATAGATCATCTAGTCCAGTGGGTTTTCAACCTGTGGTCTGCAAACCCCCAGAGGACTATGAAAATTAAGCTTCAAATCCCTGAAAAGGCAATCCGTTTTTCTGGTCAATCAAAAGTACCATATGTGAATACCCCCACCTACGGGTCAAAGCCCAGAAGTAGTGGTGTTACCACAGAAGCCCAGAGTTTAACACTCTTTCTAACAGAGCATCAAATGCCATGCTAAATGCGTGCAACATATATTGGATTTTATTCAGTCAGTTTTCGGTCTAAGACATCAATGGTAAGGGTCCATGGACCAGAGGTTGAATTTCCAAAGGGGTCTGCACCTTCATTCAAAAATTTTTAGGGGTCTGCAAATGAAAAACGTTTGAAAACCACTGATTTTAGTCTGATCTTCTGTATGTCACAATTATATTTCATCCAGTTACCTCTGTAGTCTAACACAAACCATTGGGCTGAATAAAGTATATTTTCCAGAAATGCATCAATTTGAAGACCCCAAAAGATGGAGACTCCACCACTTCCATGGTAGTTTTTAATCACTCTCACTGAATTTGTCTGGCTTCAGCTTCCAGTCATTGATTCTTGTAAGACTTTTCCCTTAAGATTAAGGAGCCCTTGAGTACTCAATATTTTATCTCTGTGAAGGTACTTAAGCACTATAATCAAGTCACCACTCAGTTGTCTTTTTGATAAACTAAACTAAACAGCTTGATCTCTTTTGCAGTCTTACTAGAAGGCATTTTCTGCAGCCCTTGAATCATTTTTGTCTTTATCACTCTCCATTTTTTAAATATTTTTTTTAAATATGGATACCAGAACTGTATGCAGTATTCCAGTATTATTCTTACCAATGCCATATACAGAAGTAAAATTACCTCCCTGCTCCTGCTCACTATTCCCCTGTTTATACATCCGAGAATTGCATTATCACACTGGGAGCTCATATTGAGTTGCTTGTCCATTATGATGCTTAGGTCCTTTTTGGAGTCACTGCTTTTCCAGAATACAGTCTCCTATTCTGTAGGTATGACCTGTATTCATTGTTTCTAGATGTATAATTTTTCATTTGGCTATATTCAGATGTACTTTGTTTGAGTGGACTCAGCTTACTGAGTGATCCTGATTGTTTGACTGCACTGTCCTCATCAGTATATACCAATCTGTCAATCTTTGTGACATTTGCAAATTTTATCATCAATGATTCTATATTTATTTTCAGATCACTGATGAAAATGTTGAATAGCACTGGATGGTGTTCTGATCCCCAAGGAACCCCACTGTAGGACCCTCCCCCCCATTCCATGGAGATTCCCCATTGATAACTACTTTTTAGATCGGTCAGTTAGCTAGTCCTTAATCCATTTAACATGTGCTTTATTGATATTGTACAGTGATGATTTGTCATGTGATACTAAGTCAAACATCTTATAAAAGCCTAAGTATACTATATCTATGCAATAACCTTTATCAACAAAACTTGAAATCTCCTCAAAGAATGAAACCAGATTTAACTGCCAACATCCATTTTCCATAAAACCAAGTTGACTGGCATTGATTACATTCCTATCCTTTAATTATTTTATTACTTAAATCCCCAATCAGTTTTTCCCTTATTTTGCATGGGACTGTGTCAGGCTAACTGGTCTGCAGTTACCTGGATCATCCTGCTTCCCCTTTTAGAATAGTGGCACAACATTAGCACTCTTCCAGTCTTCTGGAATTTCCTTGATATTCCAAGATTTATTGAAAATTAACATCAGTGGGCCAGAGATGTCCTTAGCCAGCTCTTGGGTGCAAGTTATCCAGGTTTTAAAAATGTTTCTTCCTTGTAGATTTTGTTTAACATTGATTACTAATGGACTGGAAAGTACTTCGTCATCCTCACATCACATCATCCGACATATCTGCAGATACAGAACAGAAATATTTACTGAAAACTTCTGCCTTTTCAACATCTTTATTAATGATCTTAGCATCTCCATCCAATAATGAGCCTGTACCATTGTGAGGATTTCTTTTGTTCCTAATAGAGTGGATCCTGGTTATTAGCAATCCCGAGATTGACATCTTCCAGTTACTAGCAACATTTTGCCATGGAATAATCCTGTGCCATTAATGGGATTTGGATATAAGCAACCAGAATGCTGCTTACTGACTCCCCGCCTCCCCCATACAGTCCTCCCACCCCCCTGCTGCTGTCCTGCCTGCAGCCTCCCTGCCCAACCCGCAGCACTGGGACTCCGGCAGAGGAGGAGGGCTATCGCCTGGATGCCGGTACCTTCTATGGGGAGTGGGAGACCTGGGGGAGCTACACAGTTCCTCTCCCTATGTTTTCTGGGCTGTTTCTTGCCCTGGCACCAGTGGTCCAGGCTCAGCACATCCCAGCACTTCCTTCCGTAGCTGCACCCTTGAGGGCAGGTTTGCAGGATTTCAGCCAGGGAAGAAAGTGCTGGGGGGAATGTGGCAAGCACCAGCTGTAAGCAGGGCTGCAGCCAGGGAAGGCATGTTGCAGTACTTCCTTCCCTGGCTGTAGTCCTGCAAACCTGCCTTTTGCTTATTGGCAACTGTAGTGACACATTTTTGCTTTTCTCTGGGAGGTTGCTAATAAGCAGAAACTACAGTAAACTTTAAAAACAAACAAACAAAAAAAGCCTTCTTACTGTGCTTAGTCCTGTGATGGACTTTTCCCTGATGTCTTTAGCTTTCCTTATCACTTTCTTACACTTCAGAACTTCTAATTTATATTGATTGCTATTTTTTTCTCTTTTTTCCCATTGCTTTTTATTTCTGATTGCAGCCTTCATTTGTCACTGAACCAGGATAGGCCTTTAGGCAAAGTTGTCCTCTTTCTTGATTATGGAACTGTGGTCTGCTAAGAAATTCACCTTAAAGAATTCGCATTTTTGTGTCTACATTTTTCCAGTCATTTTCTTTCATAATTTTCCACCTTTAGGAAATTAGCCTGTTTGAAGCACCAAATATATTATTGATTGGGACTAACTTGTTTTACATAGTGAACTAGTGTCTAGTTAGCTTCTGTTGGATGCAGTACCTCTTGTGTTAGAAACTTACATATACATTTGAAACTCCAGTGATGTTTTGCTAATGGCTGCATGAGGTATCCCCAGATGTCTCCAAAATTTAAGTCCCATAAAACAAAACACTTTACAGGCAGGTGCTTAAGGAGCCACACATGCTGTTCTATAGTTTCATGCAGTTTGTAACAGACGTCCCCACCCCCCACCCCAGCACCCCTTTCCGGGCTTTGTTAGTTATCACTGTCACAGTTCAGTGCACCTGCATCTGTGTTTCCCCTCGGTGATCCAGCAAGAGCGCTGACTCTCAGCTCCCCAGCTGTTGCCTTTCTGGGTGGAGACCTGCATCTCTCTCCTTTCTGACCTGGGTATTTCCACGCTACACAGTTCCCTGCCTTCGGTGTTATTCCAAGCAGAGACAAGCTGCCCAAGCAGGCCTCCTTGCTTTCTCTTCAGAGACTAACAGGTGTAATTTCTATTACTATAAGTGCCACGCAGGTCTTTCTATCTGTGCAAGCCTATTTTATTGTGAAGGTAAAAAGAACTACAGACAAAACGTTAAAAACAATAAAAGAACCTACGCGTGTGCTAATAAACTTACCGAAATTCACTCCAACCCTAACATGGATTCTTGCAGGAGCAGTCCTTCAATCCCTACCCAAGTGGATTCCTTGTGGTTACAAGTTCATCACAGCTTCAGCTCAGAACATGCACAGTCTGTGGAGCCTCAGTAGGCACAAGGTTTGGACCAGGGTCCTCTCTGTTTTCTGGCTCAGGAAGAAGACTCTAAGCCAGTTTTAAAACCAGGCTATTTTCTCAAAAAATCCTTTTTGTCTGTTTTGGTCTCTGGAGAATCTAATTTGAACTAGTATAAGAACACCTCTCCAGGGCAGGTGACTTCAAAGGGCTGATAAATGAGGAAGTGCATTATAATCTCCATCCTACTACAGAAGGTATATACATTGCCATATACACAATTTAACACTATGTACCCAAAGACATTAAGCTTATCCTTTCAAGTTAGCGCACACACAAATTATTTAAACCTTTTTTATAAAAAAAATTCTCAGTTCCATAACGTTTATTCAGGATATTACAAGATATTATCAGTCTGTCACACTCACATTGATTTATATGTAGTCAAGATCCTGTGGTTTTGAATTATAAGCAACTCTAAAAGAAATGCCACCCACTCTCACCTCTTTTGCACACACTGTCCTTCCTAAACAGGTTATAACCAGTAATTTTAACATTCTAATCATGCAATTTATCCCACCAAGTTTCAGTAATCCCAATTAGATCAATTTTTTTCTCATTAATGAGAATTTTCAGTTGCTCTTGCTTGTTACCCAGACTCCTAAATTGGTATAAAAGCAATTGAAGCATGTATTCTCTTTGTATTCTTTGCCACATTAGTTCCATCTGTTCATGACATGCTGATTTCACGTTCATAGCACATTTGCCACCTTAGCACCTTCCCCTTGCATTGCTAGTTAAACGTCCTCTTGACAGTTCCAGCTGAGGTTAGCTCCCCAACCTGTGTGAAGAGGATGACCTGCAACTCACAGCGCTCTCTACAAGATGCAATGCAAGCTAAATTGGTAAATGCTATTTCATATACTCTGCAACATTTTTTTAATTGATTCTTTTATAAAAAAAAGAATGTTTTAATCGTTTCTATATGTGTGCTGACTTGAAAGGATAAAATAATTGCATCATTATTTTTAATAGCACTTGGAAGAGATGCTTTTCTTGCTCATTTTATTCAAAATCATACTGACTTAAAAGCACTTTTTATGCAATTTCAGTTTTAAGTACTTTTTTCTACTTAAAACGCAATTTAAAATGCTTCCTGTAAAGATACAGAAATCCAAACGACCTTTCCTTGTTTGGATGTCCTTCATTTTATCTGGTACAGACTGTCAAATATTATGTGGTGGCTCATATGATAGAGTAGTCCCAAAAGTGAATATTGTGTTAGAGAAGATACATCAGCATGAGATGATAGTAGTGTATGACAGAGAGAAGGATATGATTACAATATTTCAAACTTAAAAATGCCAAATGGCCCCATTACAGGTCCAGTTATCAAAAACGCTTAAGGGGAGAAACATATCTCCAGAAATTGTGCTTGCGTTTTCTATTCATGAGTTCAAGCTTTTCATTTGCCTTTCGATATTGCAGACTTATCCAGGGGGTGCGGGGAGTACATATATTTACTCTAAATAATTTATAGCAGTTTGTAGAAAACAGAAGATAAAATTTCCCACCTTAGTCAAATCTAACAAGAGTCTTGACATTATTGAGTAATGAGGATGCATATAGCTGATATCTGTTATCCTCTTTATTTTTGCTTCAATATGAAATTACTGATTGATATTAGCTATCACTTAGGTGATGATTTTATCACTGAGGTAGCGGAAATCACAGAATCTGTGACTTCGAGACCTCCATGACTTCAGCCGCAATGACTGGGAGCTGCAGCAGCGCACCCCCTGCCGTGCTCCAAGCCCCCCATGGCTCGTGGGGGCTCCCCGAGCTTCGAGTGGGGCCCTGCATCTGCCAGTCACTGCAGGCAGTGTGGGGACCCAGCAGCTGAATTCCCCATTTCATCACAGATATTTTTAGTGAAAGTCACAGATAGGTCACAGGCTTCCGTGAATTTTTCTTTATTGCCGATGACTTGTCCATGACTTTTACTATAAACATCCGTGACAAAATCTTTGCCTTAGCTTCACCTCTTTGGTTTTGGTTCTCAAAGGGAGCAGGTGGGGGGGTGTCTTTTAACCTTGTTGTAAAGCAATTTTTAAAAATAAAAGATGAACCAGTATGTGCTATATACAATTAGGTATGCATGTTGAACATTCAAAGTCTCCTCTCATGTGCAAACGATGAATCACAGAGCCATAATTTTCAGAGAGAGGCACAAGAGGAGAGTTCACTTACTGGAATAGCAGTTGAAAAGCAAAAAAAAAAGTTGCTGTCTGCCAAATTTTGTTTCTTGCCTTTGTCATTACTTTTGAATGTGGTAATGAAACACTTTATTTTAAATGTGTATTTTTCACAGATAAGCTGCAGAATCTCCTATCACAGAATATCAGGGTTGGAAGGGACTTCAGGAGGCAGGGCTGGTGCAACCATTTAGGCGGACTAGGCGGTTTCCTAGGGCGCCGAGATTTGAGGGCGCCAAAAAGTGCCCCCCAATTTTTTTTTAAATGGTTGAGCAGCCGCTGCTGCTGGGACAGAGAGGGAGTCTGAGCTGCCGGTGGCAGCTGGCAGCCCGGGGTGTCCCCTGGGTCAGGGCACCTCCGCGGCAGCCGGCAGCCCAAGGTGTCCCCCGGGTCAGGGCGCCTCCGCGGCAGCCAGCAGCCCAGAGTGTCCCCCGGGTCAGGGCGCCTCCGCGGCAACCCGCAGTCCAGGGTGTCCCTTGGGTCAAAGCGCCGCCCCGGCAGCCCAGGATGTCCCCCAGGTCAGGGCGCAACCCCGGCAGCCCGCAGCCCAGGGTGTCCCCCGGGTCAGTGCGCCGCCCCGGCAGCCCGCAGCCCAGGGGCGGGGGTCCCCAGGCCCCGGGAAAGCCTGGGCTGCCGGCTGCCGCGGAGGCGCACTGACCCTGAGTCATGGCGCCGCTGCGGCAGCCGGCAGTCCAGGGTGTCCGGAGGGGGCGGCAGGCAGCTCCCGTGGAGCTGCCGCAGTTGTGCCTGCAGACGGTCGCCTGCTCGCGTGGCTCCGGTGGACCTCCCGCAGACACCACTGCGGCAGCTCCACCGGAGCCGCGGGACCAGCGCACGGGGCGGCGAAATTGCTGTCCGCCTAGGGCGCTCAAAACCCTAGCGCCGGTCCTGTCAGGAGGTCATCTAGTCCAACCCCTTGCTCAAACAAAGCAAGACCAATCCCCAGACAGATTTTTGCCCCACACTCCTAAATGGCCCCCTCGGGAATTGTACTCACAACCCTGGATTTAGCAGGCCAATGCACAAACCACTGAGCTATCCCTTCTCCAAACTCCTATGAGCAGTTGATTTCATTTATTTTATAGTACTTTAATTGCATCTCTTAATAGTAATGTGTAATCTTCTTGTTCAAATCTTACAAAAGCTGTATCCAAGTTCAATATTGTTTTGCTAGTGTAAACATTTAATCCTACTGAGAAGAGAATCCTTCACCAAAGTAAAAAGAAAATTATTCTTGTGTTCAGAGTAAAAGAAAGGTAAGTAGAAAGAAAGTAAAAGAGAGGCTCAATATCCTAGCCTATATGGTAACACAAAACAGGGTATAATTTTAAACACGAGTAGATTTAATCTGTTGTTAATATTGTAAACACTTCTTGTAAACAAATATCTTTTAGGCATTCAAATGATAAAATATTTTATCACTTTAATCTTTTGACTTTCTGGGTATTATGTTTTGCTATCTATTTTAAAATCCACGTCAATATTGGGGTTTCCAACTATTTAATCGCACAAACCCAAACACCCTTGCCCTGTCCTGAGGCCATGCCACTGCCCTGCCCCTTCTCCGAGGCCCTGTCCCTGTTCACTCCATCCCCCCTCCCTCTGTTGCTCACTCTTCCCCTCCCTCCCTCCCTCACTGTCACTGGGCTGGGGCATGGGGCTGGAGTGCGGGAGGGGGTGTGGGCTGGCTGGTGGGGCTGACGGGTTCTGAGTGGGAGGGGGCTCCCATCTGGGGCAGGAGTTTGGGCTGTGGGTGGGGGCTCAGAGCTGGGGTGGGGGTTGAGGTGAAGGAGCGGGTTCAGAGTGGTGGCTCTGGGAGAGTCATCACACTGGCTTGGAGGTTTAATGCTCTTGGGGAACTTTCCATTAAGCAACATTACCTCAGTTTATTTCAAGATGATGTAGTAGCAAGGCCAGCCCCTGTCTCCTTTCTCAAAAGCCTTCCACTTAAAATAGTCGACTTCTCTGCTGTCTTTGTGCACTAAACCCTCTAATATTCTGAAAGACAGTTATACTCTTCAGATGTGATCAAGGCAGTAAACTTCTGCATCATAGAACTAAACCAGGGAGGAAGACCGGTTAGTTTTGTTGGCATTAAATAGGAATCCTTAGTGCAAAGCATCAAAGTCTTACATATGTAGGTAGAGTAAGTCAACTACCTTTCAAGCTCCCAAAGCATCTAATAGAGACCATCCTGAATGTAGAGGATGTTGATTGGCAGATTGCAATATGGTGTAGGTAAGAGTCTCTTATATGCTTCTAAGATTTAGAAAACGTGGGGGGAAACAGCAATACCAGGCGTAATGGAGCAGTGAACTGCCAATCTGTAAAGGAAAAAAATAAAAGTTAGGAAACTAACTTTTCAATGTGAAGGATTTTTGTCTCTGGGTTTAAATGAGACATTTCCAGTTTCCCATATCCTAATTAATTCTAACAATCTGAGAAAAGCAGGAGGCCAGACAGAAAGTGCGCGTTGTGTTTGCTTCCTTTGAGACATTACTTTACATGTACCCAGAAAATATAGACTGAATAGGGTAAGATTTTCTATGTTTAGAAAGTAATGGAGAAAAACTACAGAAGATAAATAAGAACTAGATATAATTCAGAAAAGGCAAGCAACCAGACTCAACAAGTTGCTCAGGAAAAGATTCATAGATTCTAGGGTCAGAAGGGACCAATGTGATCATCTAGTCCAACCCCCTGCACAAAGCAGGCCACAGAACCCTACCCATCCACTTCTATAACAAACCCCTAACCTATGCCTGAGTTACTGAAGTCTTCAAATTGTGGTTTGAAGACCTCAAGCTGCAGAGAATCCACCAGCAAGTGACCCATGCCCCGCGCTGCAGGGGAAGGCGAAAAACCTCCAGGGCCTCTGCCAATCTTCCCTGGAGGAAAATTCCTTCCAGACCCCAAATATGGCGATCAGCTAAACCCTGAGCATGTGGGCAAGACTCACCAGCCAGCACTCAGAAAAGAATTCTCTGCAGTAACTCAGATCCCATCCCATCCAACATCCCATCACCAACCACTGGGCATACTTATCTGGTGATAATCAAAGATCAATTGCCAAAATTAGGCTCTCCCATCATACCATCCCTTCCATAAATTTATCAAGCTTAATCTTAAAGCCAGATATGTTTTTTGCCCCCACTACTTCCCTTTGAAGGCTGTTCCAGAACTTTACTCCTCTAATGATTAGAAACCTTCGTATAATTTCAAGTCTAAACTTCCTAGTGTCCAGTTTATACCCATTCGTTCTTGTATCTACATTGGTGCTAAGCGTAAATAATTTCTCTCCCTCCCTAATATTAATCCCTCTGATATATTTATAAAGAGCAAGCATATCCCCCCTCAGCCTTCTTTTGGCTAGACTAAACAAGCCAAGCTCTTTGAGTCTCCTTTCATACGACAGGTTTTCCATTCCTCAGATCATCCTAGTAGCCCGTCTCTGAACCTGTTCCAGTTTGAATTCATTCTTCTTAAACATGGGAGACCAGAACTGCACACGGTATTCCAGGTGGGATCTCACCAGCGCCTTATATAACGGTACTAACACCTCCTTATCTTTGCTGGAAATACCTCGCCTGATGCATCCTAAAACCGCATTAGCTTTTTTCACGGCCATATCACATTGGCGGCTCATAGTCATCCTGTGATCTACCAATACCCCAAGGTCCTTCTCCTCCTCTGATCTATTCTTTCAAAAAAAAATCCAAGAAAATTAAAGAATAGGAAATAGAGAAATCTGTTATCAACCATCTGCTAAACATAGGAACTTGAAAACCTATTCCTGTGACACAAAAAATCCCTTAGGCTTGAACTCCATTTTTTGCATGATGCCCAAGAGAAGTGGAGGCTAAAATACGATACTAGAGTTTGAGTATGTTTATGAGTTGTTACAATTCTGAATGGAAATTTTACTATTAATCCTAGCAGTGTCTTATACATGAGGCATGTTATTAAGCACTAACTTTCAGCAAGCTTTCTGGCATGCTGCAGGAGTACACAGGTGCCACCATTCTTTTGCATGAAGTAGCTATCCCCACTGCTGTGTCCCACAGTGAAGAAGAGCAAGATCATGGCCCTGGCTTCTCCTTACAAACTTTTGATGGATTACACCTGCAAGAGGGTACACGGAGGGAAAGCAGTTCCTACCTTTCACCTAAGTACAGGGACTATGATTGATCCCTCTGTAACCTTTGTATGGAGAATACACAGGGAGTGGAAGGCCTCGTCTGACCTGCCACTTCCCCTCCCCCTACCACTTCCCTCACCCTGCAAGAGCCACGGAAAATAAGGCCCAGAATAATCAAGACAATTTGGTACATTTTAAACAAGTGGTACTTCATTTTGGATTTGGTTAAAAATTTGTTTTATGCAGTGTAATTGTAACCATGTTGGTCCCAGGATTTTAGAGAGCCAAGGTAGGGGAGAGAATGTCTTTTATTGGACCAGCTTCTGTTGGTGAGAGAGACAAGCTTTTGAACTTACACAGAGCTGTTCTTCATGTTTGGGAAACTTACTCAGAGTGTTAGAGCTAAATACAAGGTGGAAGAGACCATTTAGCAGGAAAGATATGGACAAATTGGAGGAAGTCCAGAGAAGAGCAACAAAAATGATTAAAGCCCTAGAAAACATGACCTATGAGGGAAGATTGAAAAAACTGGGTTTGTTTAATCTGGAGAAGAGAAGACCAAGAGGTCTTTCAAGTACCTAAAAGGTTGTTACCAGGAGGAGGGAGAAAAATTGTTCTACTTAATCTCTGAGGATAGGACAAGAAGCAATGGGCTTAAATTACAGCAGGGTCAGTTTAGGTTGGATGTTAGGAAAACTTCCTGTCAGGGTAGTTAAGCACTGGAATAAATTACCTACAGAGGTTGTGGAATCTCTATCATTGGAGATTTTTAAGAGCAGGTTAGACAAACACTGGTTAGGGATGGTCTATATAATACTTAGTCCTGTCGTGAGTATAGGGACTGGACTAGATAACTTCTCGAGATCCTTTCCAGTCCTATGATTCTATAAGTAGTTAACATATATTTCAAGGTGAAATGGCCCATTAATATCCCTCCTGTCATAGGGAGGAAGGTAGCTGGGGGAGGGGAGTTGCTAGTGGGTTATACTTTCTTTGTAATAAGCCATAAATTCAGTGTGCCTATTCAGTCCATGATTTTTAGTGCCTAGCAAAGTTATGAATTTAAGCTCCAAGACTTGTCTTTTGAAAGTGTTGTGCAGGTTTCCTTTGAGGATGTGAACTGACAGGTCAGGTATAGAGTTATCACTTTGTGAAAAGTATTCACCCACAGCTGATATGGTGTTTTTCTCTCTTCATTTTCCTCTATGAGTTCATTTGAGAGCATAGTGATCATCTGCTTTCATCTACATAGTTGTTAATTGTGGCATTTAGTGCACTGGATGATGTACCACATGTTGTGATAGGCATGTGTAGGAACCCTGGATCTTGAAAGGTATGTTGTGGGAGGTGTTGATCATTGTAGCAGTGGAGATATGTCTGCAGGTTTTGCATATGTTATTCTGGTGCTGCTTTGACTTGGTGTTTGTGATCTGTGGGGAGATTGCTTCTTATGATTAGGTTGGAAGGTTGTTTGAAGGCCAGAAGAGGGGAGGTCATGATACATTTCTTTCAGGAGGGGTCCCCATTGGATATGGGTTGTAGTTTTTTGATGATGCCCTGTATGGGTTGGTAGGTGACAACCAAGGGTGTGCAGTCGAAGGGAGGTTATTTCTTTATAGTGTTTCCCAGAACAAATACTGAATTTAATTCTATAACTAGCTATCAGAGTTCTACCAGGAGTATATTTTTCCTGATTTATGGATCGGATTTAATAAAAATTAATTCTCTCCTCCTCACCTGACCCAGTGGTTTTCTTGAGATTCTCAGGGGGACAGTAAATAATACAGAGGAGAGCAAACAGATTGCTGATTCATTAAGGGTAATTCTGAGATCTAATAGACTTAAGTTACATAGCAGCATTGTGTAATTCTTGCATGCCAGGGCAAGGGTGCATTTCTTGTGTTTTGACATGTTGTGATCAGAGTCTAAATGCTGATAGCATTTAACTTCTGGATTTCAACCAGTGGACAATGACAGTATGTCCATTTGATGGAGGAATACATTCTGCAGACAAGTTATCTGGTGATGTCTATTCAAAAAGAGAACTAGATGCAGTTCACGTGCAAGCTTGGTCACAGTGCACATGCTTGCTTTCCTGCTGACCTCTAATGCAAGCTGCCATGTCCTTGAAGAATATGAAATAGACAAAATAAAACATCCTCCAGCTTTTATTTAGCCTCTGCCACTTAAGCCCACTGCCCAGATGTACAGTTATTAGTTTTTATACTGTAAATTGTAATCATAACTTAACTATTCACAAGCTTCAAGTCACATTAGATTATGTGCTTTAAAGTAACACTGACCCCTGAAGGAATGGCAGGTTTATTTTCTGTCTAGACTTGGAGAATTTAAATGATTTTATGAATTCAGAATGAAAAGGAACATAGTTTTGAAACTTCATTACAATCAAATAATGAAAAAACATGGTTCTTGTTTTCAAAGAAGGTCTCTAAGACTCTACTGAGAAATGCAATTATGCTTAGCACGGTAGTTCTTAAAAGTTTTTTTATTTTTAAGGACAAAACAAATAAGATCATGTTAGCTTTAATAAGTAGTAGTAAAAAAGGATTTTTTTTTTGGTAAATATTGCATGACATGATTACGGAGATAGCCATGTATTTGATCTAAGAAGTGCATTTGAAATAGAATATAAAGATCTCTAGGTGCAAGACATAATTGATCCATGTGTCTCCCAATAGTAATAGTGAAATTAGGCTCATATTTGCAAATGAAAACACCTGTATTTACGCACACACAAATCAAGTAGATGCATAATGGTGTGTGTTCTTTTTGTATATTTACAGGTAACTACAGGTGCAAATTTAGGTCCCACTGCTGCAGCTGATTCCAGACCGTTGTGTCCGTAGACACCCATAGTGATATCTCAGGGGCTTCATGTGGGTGCAGGAGTTGATCCATGCAGATCTGAGTGTGTTTTTGAGGCCTAAGAGGCACCAAAGAGCAAGCCTCTTTGATAATTTGGCCTTTTACTGACATACTTGCCCCAAATTATGGCTTTATTAAGATATATTATCACACTTACTGATCTTACTAATAGCATCCAGTGATGGCATAATCCCATCATCTATCTGTCATTTCTTACCTCTTACATCATATTCTGCACATTTGTAATGCCATTTATGATTAATCTAAATCCTTTAAGACCTTCATAATTCGGTAGGGTCCTTCTTAATCACATACTCTGACAAATAGTCCCACTGATTTCTGTGGGACTAATCTTGTGAATAACTGCTTGATTGGAGATGCTTTAGTCTGGTTTTAGACAATGCCTCTTCCTTATACAAATCAGCCTGCCAGGTCTGACACAAGTTGTGAGATGAAATCCTGACCTCATTAAGTCAATGGTAAAACTCCCATTGATTTCAGTGGGTAAGGTTTTCACCCTTGATCTTTCCGTATCCCAGGCTATGAGTAGATAAAAAATGCCTACCAGTGCTTTGAAGTATGAGAAATAATCGGCTCCAGAACTAGAACCAAATACTGCTCTCCCAGCGCATATGCCACTTCAGTTGATATAGTTGTATCAAAAGTTTTATACATTGTTTCCTTTCAGATGTTGCTCATTCAGATTATAAACTGCTTCTAGTACACCGAGCTCTATTGGAATACAAATTAATAACAACTTTATTTATCATGGATTTTCACTCTCTCTCTTTGTCCTAGCCCAGTGGTGAGCAGTCTGTGGGCTGCCAGGGTAATCCACTGGCGGGCTGCGAGACATTTTGTGGACGTTGACCATCCACAGGCATGGCTGCTTGCAACTCCCATCTTTAATTTTAGGGGTGAAAAAACAAGTGAGCTGTACAACTTGGAGCAGATAAACTCTCGTAGCAGCTCAGTCTGGAAATGGAAAAAGTCTTATAGAATTTAATAATAGAAAATTATGGCTTTTGTGTAGGTTGTTTAACCAATCTATATCACGCAATAGAAAATGATATTCCTGATATGGGTTCTATAGGATGATTTAAAACACCTGTGGAAATGCAATTATTTCTAATGAATTTGTGGGCTTTCAGAGTAATTCTGTAGAACCCTATCACATTTTTATAGTGCCAAATTGATTTAATCCCTACCAAATGATATAAATATCCATAGGGATCATAACAGAAAGCAAAAACCAGGTTATTTTGTCTCTGTGACAATTTGTGTTGGGCTTCATTAAATTATTCAGGGTATTATTTCATTAAAACCCACATATTTTTGCTCAGTGTAAATTTTTTTGCACACCATACTTGACTATATGGAGCATTACCCTTTCTCCAAAACATACCCTTAAACCAAGGATGTGGGGTTTTTTTCTATTCTTTAGTGATATTTGTCAGTCATTCCTGATGTATTTTGCCAAACTTTTTTTGTTCTTGCTCAACATGGTAAAGTCCCCCCCTTCCCCTGCCCATAATGAGTTGGGTCTAGAACAGTACACTTTAGAATGTTTGCTTTTAACGGAAGAGCTTAATGAGAGAGAAAATTCTTAGAAGTATGAGACTCAACTCTACACACCTTTTTGTATTTTTTCCATAATTTTGTGCTGCCTTTTGCAGATATTCTTATATGCTCTATATATTTAAATAGATTCCTAGAACCTAATAATACATCTTTTGTTAATTCCTGATATGAAATTGTGTGATTCTATTCTCACACCTGTTTTACATGAAAATAATTGAATTTAATTCAACAGATTTACACTAGTGCGTGATGGACTCACCAGTCAGCTTACTTCGTGATGTAAATTTGTTCCATGATGAAATGCTAATGTCATCATTACAGGATTGTGATTTTTTTAACGTAATCCAGCAGAGGGAGACATAAAATTTAATAGTAGAAATGAATGAACAGAAAAAATATTGGCACATTTATTTTAAATATGAGTCTTTTCTTTTCTCAAGTTTGTCCACAGCTTGAAAGTTCTCTTTAACAACTAGTTATTATTTTTATAATACTTTTTCATTGTGTATATTTTTGATAGGCACTTATACAGCCAAGCATTGCCTATGTTTTGGTCTGCCTAGCCCCACCCACATGCAGTTAACATCAAAACAAGATTTTCATATTTACTTCTACCCTTTCATTCTTGTGCCATTAGTCATCCATTTCTTAAGCTCCATAATTCTTATGCAGCTACCATCACTGACTCTTTTTCTGCATCATTTTTCCTGGGGCAGACATCAATTTTAGGAATGATCCCCAGTTTCCATTTGAATAATATGTGCATACTCACAAGTCTGGACACATAGGGCCAGATCGTAAGTCCTACACCTGCAATACAAAACAGCCCCAAACTTGTTTTACCAGGCTACTTGAGGATTTCTCATGAGCTGAGGAATCACTTGTTGAAGAGAGTCAGTATAGCAGTTTGTGTACCACTCATTCCCTGTCCCTATACCCCAATCATTCCTGGCTGTAGAAATGATCCCTTCAGACGTCAGGTAGTCGCCATAAATTACTGTAGCCTTGAGGGTACTCTAACATGTGCAGTGCGCATTTCATATTAAAATCACCTCTTCTCTTTCACCCTTAGTTTTATGCAAAGCACATCTTGATCTGAGTGCAAATACTGAGTAATAATGTTTGCGATGCATTCTAACATTGCCATGTTATAGAGTACTCTGTGAGAAGTCTATGTAACACAGTCCCACTTCTAGGTTAAAATAGGATTTCTGTTATTCTCAGTTTTCATTAATTTTCTTGTATTACTGATTTAAATTTTGTTCCTGATTTCTATATTAGAAATCTTAGATGTTTGAAATTAAACTATTTCCCGCACTCAAGTGTCCACTTGTCTGCATGACTGCACAGTCTATAAAGGAAATGAGGTCAAATGGTAAAATACAGATGTATTTCACATAATTCAGTGTGGGCAGTGTATACATCATATGAAATTAAAACTAATAAATTTTTTTAATTAATACTGCCCAAGATCAGACCTAGAACATCAAAAACATTACATAACTGTTGCCTGAGCAATCCAGTTTGTGCAATTCTTGTCTTGGCGACCAGATATTGTATGTTATGTACATGGTGAGAGTAATTAAGAGTAGTTTCATAAATGATAAACTGCTGTCACTTTTTCTTTTGCATGTCTTTAGTCTTTAAAAAAGATCTATCTCTTTATGTATATAGATGTGAAAAAGTGACAGCAGTTTGTCATTTATGAAAGTACCCTTAATTACTCACACCACATATATATAACATACATTTAAAAATATATATAATATATGTAAAAATTATGGTATGAATTCTTTTGTGTATACCACCACTTTTGATCATCATGCCTGGAGAAAACCATATTGATTATCATTTTCTAAATACGCAAACATTGCTAAAATTATATTACAATAAGGTCACAATTCAGACAATGTTGTATTCCTTGTGCAGAGCATTTTAGCTGACTCAGTCTCAGCAGTGTTCTTTTTATTGGTATATCAAAAGCCATTAACACAAACACATAACAGGTGACTGCTTCTGAATTATGGATGACTAGACTTTTGTCACTATAATTTGAATAGATCTCTAGGATAAAATGTTTTAGGATAATTCACAAAGGTGGGCTTTATTTCTGTATTTTCAGACTGTGCATATAGTATTTCTGCTTGTAAGTGAAAAGGAAAAGCTAGTTCTAAGAGATTCATGTTATAGATACTGTGATGAGAATAGTTCTAGAAGAAACATATGAAATTAAGTGTTGAAAATACATGAGCATAGGAAAGTACTTCCTCTCTTGTTCCGCTCAGTGTACACTGAGGCCTCAGAAAACATCTCTGCAAGACTTGATTTTTACCAGTGACTACAGAATTTCTATTTCATCATAACCTAAGTTAAGTGAATGAAGTGGCATTACTGGAAGAAGATAAAGAAACCCAGAGGAAAATCTAGAGCCAGAAACACACATGTTTATGGAAGATACTAATGTGCCAGCTGCTGCTCTTGACGGAAATATAGTTTACATATCTGACATCTGAATCTTATAAATCTTGTTTGTAGATGAGGTACCACATAGTGGAAGAGAAGAAAACCCCTTGATCCAGAAGTTCAGATTTTCAGAGAAGGAATTCAGGAAGTAAGATGATAAAACGCAGCATAAGAAAGACCCTGAAGAAAACTTCTAAGCTAATTATGAAAATGCAAGAAATATGTTGAAAAAAGGAAACGTAAATTTTAATTCTCCAGAAATAACCTAGAATGACTTTTCTGTACATAAAAATGATGCATCTTTAAAGTTGATTAGTTGATTCGTAAACCTGTAAAGGAAAAGGTAGTGAGTGCTGTTTCCCCATTGAGAAGCAAGGAATCTTGCGATCTAAAACGTCCACTTCTAGCTGAGCGAGGATGCAAAATATCAGACATTGAAGTTTTGACATTTTTATCTTGAATAAATTCTGTTACTGGTGCTCAAGTCTGAATCTTTCCCTTAATTTGTTTAGGTCCAATTTTATTTTAGGTGAAATTCCATCCCTTTCTGGAAAAGGGGGAGTTTCAGGCAAGTTGCTTTAAAAAAAATCAGCTGTAGAAGTTTCTTATGGGTTTGGAAAATTAGAATAAATCCCAGGGGAGGTAGATCAGTGTGGAAGTAGATGAAATCACAGGTGCATAATAAATTCACTCTTCAGAGCTCTGCAATTGATAACATGGTTCTGAAGTTTATCATCTAGTTCTTGTGTGTTTATATACATAGTAAGTATGCATAATAAATCATTTTTGTATAAAGATGTTATGAAATCTATATATATGTGAATATTGCATAAATTAAATTTTAGGATATGCGCAAATGAGGGGAGGGTGCAAAATAGTGTTTCAGTGTGCTCATTCATCATGTTTACTAAAATGTTTTTCCAAGACCAAATGAGTAGGGTGGGATTGTATTTTAAACAACAAGCTCACTCTGGCTAATTTATATAATTCTGAAAATCATAGGCACTATTAGATGATGATCAATAACAATGTAAGATGGGGTTGCTTAATGGCTCCCATCAAGCTAACACCTAGGATGTGGAACTATTGCATTGTGTCCAAAAGGCCATTGCCTGGCAGAAGATCTTATAAAATGGCTTCCCAGATGCTTTAATAAGGGACTTGTAGAAAATGGAAATATAGAATACAAAGTAAAACAGAAGCAACTGCTCTGCCTCTGGTTATAGAGTTGCTGAACAAGGTGGAGAGCGCAGAGATGCAGAAATTATATATGTGAAATAATGGAAAATGAGGACCATTTCCTACTTTCTCTTAAACTCTCGGGACAAATTCTGCTCTGATTAATACTCACACAGTTAAGTTAACATCTGTAGATCAGGGCAGATTGGTCCCCTTATCTCCACTCTGTATTTAATTTAAACGGAAGAGCTCCATTCTGTGGCTCCTTGCTTAAATAATTTGTAATTATTTTTCTCCCATCAAAGAAACTGGAATTTCAGATTCAGAATGAAGACATGTTATTTTCAGCACTAGCAGCATTGTAAATTTGAAGGACTGCTTTCTTACGTGAAAGAATCTTGAAAGAGCATGCCTCTCTCTCTCTCTGGTTTTCTGAGAATAAGCAGTATTTAGGGAAGTAAACATATTACTTTACTATACCAGTAATATTAAGAATCAGTATTGAAGTTAAATCTGGCCTACTGTGCATAAAATTTGGAAAAATGTTTCTCCTTGTCTTTTCATCAAGCAGATGATATAAAATTTAGTTCAAGTGAAACATTGCCTAGAAACCTGTGTGTGCCAAACTGTCTTCCAAACTTATCCCTATCAAACTGCATAGAAGATCTCCAGTGAACTGCAAGATATGCATATAGAATAGTGACATAGAGTTATGAGGTGGCCAAGGTCTATAGGGTCATTTTATCCATATTTCTGTCAAGACACCACTGTTTCCTACAATGTAATCTTAAGTGATTTCTGCATTAAAGTTTTAAATGACCCAACTGGGGGGAAGGTGGAAGGAGAGTTCAAAATAAAGTGCTTCTGGGTCCATTCCCATAAAAAATATTGTGGCTCATAAATCTGCTGAAATTGCATTGTTATATTTAAAAAATCTTTTAACATTTTGCTTCCTAGCGAGCAGATTTTTTCCCTAAGAATATCAGCTGAACTGTGAACTTTTCTAGAACAGTGACCAGTCCATAAATAGTTAGACTTGTTCATTGGAGTAGCTCCCTTCACAGAGAACTTCAGTCATATTGAATTAGGTGCACTGTAGTATGATCATGAAGAACACACTATTCTGCAGTTTGGAGGGGAGGGATCATGAAGAACACACTATTCCGCAGTTTGGAGGGAGGGATCATGAAGAACACACTATTCCGCAGTTTGGAGGGAGGGAGAAGGAGGTGCTGATTGGCAGGGCAAACTTTGACAAACTTGAGGAAATGTGGCTAAATATTAAAGAAGTGTTGACTAAAGACAGTAGTGTAAGAAAGTTAATAAAATTCTTTGTTTTCCTTCATGTTTTCATATAATATGTGACTTTGTTGTAATAAGATCTAAATAGACAAAAACATTACAACGTCTAATCTCAATTTCCATAGAACTGGATTTCAGTTATTCAGTTTATATTTATCTTAATAGTCAAGGTCTATGAATAAGATGACAAATGTATATATGTCATGTTTTGTTAGTTAATGTGAGAGTGAATCAAATTTTTGTATTTTTAATTATAGCTCTTTAGGGCTTAATTTCTGTAAAGAAATTGTGTGAAGTAAAATATAGTCTGAACTTTAATATTTTCTTGATCACAAGGCAAGCCTTTAAACCAGGGGTGGCCAACCTGAGCCTGAAAAGGAGCCGGAATTTACTAATGTACATTGCCGAAGAGCCACAGTAATATGTCAGCAGCCCCCATCAGCCCCGCCACCCCCAGAACCTCCTGCCTGCCGACAGCCCTGCCAATCAGCACCTCCTTCTCCCTCCCCATGCCTCCTGCCCGCCATGATCAGCTGTTTTGCAGTGTACAGGAGGCTCTGGGATGGAGCAGGGAGGAGCAAGGATGCAGCTGGCTCAGGGGATGGGGGCCTGGGGTTGAGCAGTGGAAAGCTGGCACCTGTCCCTCCAGCCCTGGAGTCAGCACCTATGCAAGGAGCCGCATATTAACTTCTGAAGAGTCGCATGTGGCTCCGGAGTCACAGGTTGGCCACCCTTGCTCTAAATAATTAATTAAATTTGCAGAATGTCCTTAAATTTAAGATCAAGATTTTCCAGTCTTAGCAGAGGAATTTCTGCATGAGGGAAAGATGAAACTGTAGAAATATTATTTCAGCAGTTTCATAATTTGTGGTGATGACCTCATGGTTCAAGAATAATTACTGCATGTCACCATTGGCAATATACCATACCTTCATTTATAAACCTGTTAGATTTTTTTCTGTTTTTTCAAGAATCATTACTATTTTTGTGTAGCAGCTGTGTGCCTTAAGAAGCACAATTGATTGAAGTTTTTAAATGTTTTGGGACCTGACTAGTATGTACAAAAAAAATAGATTTGGACTTTTGTAAATATTGTGAAAATTTTTATATATCAATCTTCTGCAGAAAGTTTAGACTATACTTATGATGATGATAAAACACCCTTCTTCCAGAAATATCCCAGAGCACTTTATAGACATAGATCTCATTTTATCACTACTGAAATGTACCCACTTCTAATGTGTCATCGTGCTATTTTATTAACACTCCATACAGATTTTTAGAAGAAATGAAGAATATTTTCTTCATATGAAATGCTAAAGTATAACTAACAGAGTGTATTACAGGAGTGGGTGGGTGAGGTTCTGTGGCCTCTGATGTGCAGGAGGTCAGACTAGATGATCACAATGGTCCCTTCTGGCCTTAAAGTCTAATTCAGTTTCAGTCTCTTAGGACACCAAGGTTGATGCTTTTTTGACAAGAGCAGCACAGCTGCTCTGTTATAGGATGTTTGCCTGGGACCTGAAGAGATCATAGGCCAAGATACAGTAGTATGGTGACAGGCTATTCACCTGCTGTGGTTATGAAGATCATCTTAATATTAATTCAAATGAGTTGGACCCTAAACTCAATTAGTGGATAAAATGTTATTTTTTAAGTGTACTCAAAAAGTTTTCCACTTTAAATTGATCAGAGTTGACAACTTGTTTTATTATTTTGCTCACACGGGTCAGAAATAAAGAAGATCAGTTTGGCATGTAAGGAACAGTTTGCACCTGGTTCTGTGAAGAGGGTGTAAGGAGTCTCCCCACCACTTCCATTCCTGTGCAGGGATCAGGCACAATCCTGATATTTGCAGTCATGGAAGGCAAGGACTGTGATTGTGTCTGACCTCTATGAAGGGCACAAGTGGGGTAGGATAGTGGCTTCTTTTGACCATCCCTTCATATATTTCTCATCTACACAGGGATAAAAGCCCCACGGGGCAGCTGGCTCGAGCTTGCAGGGCTCTGGCTCTGAGGCTAAAAATTGCTGTGTAGTTGTTTGGGCTCGGGCTGGAGCCCAAGTTCTGGGACTCTTTACCCTCACAGGGCTGGACATACAGATAGAGAGCTAAGTATTAACTATCCCTACGCATTTCAGAATTTTAGACACTTGAGTTTCTCTTATCACTTTGATTCTTGCTCAAGTGCTTATACGGCACATTGTACACCTGTTTATAGCAGAAATAATTTCAACACTTGCTAAAACATATTGTCAAAGCTTCTTTGAGGATAGCCATAAAATGCTTAATGGAGCAAAGAATGAATGTAGTCAGACTCTTTATTAGGGTTTTAATTGTGCTCTATCTGAGAGCTATCTCTGTCCATTCATTTTTACGATGAATTGCGCTAACCAAAAACCTGCTTGTACATGCAGAATTCTGCTAATTTCATGGATAAATACATATGTAGGAACAGATTTAAATGATATGCACTACAGGCATCAGTTTGACCATGTAGTTGCAGATTTGGGTGGATTAGCAGTCAAAAATTAGAAGGGGAGCATTTGGGAGCATTAATGCATGGGACCTACTCCTGCCCCCACTGAAATCAATGAAAGCTTCCCCCAGGATCAAGCCTCATTTTATTTAGTTAATGAAAGCAAGATTCACAAGCGGATCTGAGGTGCCTAATTGCCACTTTTAGGTCCTGAAGTCCAACATTTAGGCACCACTGGCATTCACAAAACCGCCACTCAGCTGCCACCTAACCCTTTGGACATCTAAAGCTTCTAAGTGCCTACGTTTCCACTGGTAAAGTCCCATGGTATCCAAATATCTGATAGTGGGTATGTGCACATCTGCCTAAGTGCTGACACCACCAAGCTGGTTGGCACCCAACTCACACATTGGATCAGGTGAGAGTCACAAATTAGGCATTTTCCTGCCAATCTCCTCATTTGGGCCAGGTATGGGACGCATGTTCTGAGAACACACACACAAAAGAGAGGAGGAGCAGGTGATGATCTTACGCCCATTAGCAAGGTCACTCATACATGATGTGAGAGACCTGGGTTAAAATTCCTCCTCTGCCTGATTCAGAGCATGAACCCTGGGTCTCCCACCTCCCATGTGAGTGACCAGACTACTGGCATATACTTAAATAGTCATTGGGCAAACCAAGAGAGTGGGTAAGACTCTAGCCCAATAGTTAGGGCACTCGCCTCAGAGTGGAGGGAGACCTTGATTCAAGTCCCCGCAGAATCAGTCAGAGGATGGATTTGAAGCGTGGCCTCTAATATACTGGGGAAATGCTCTGACCACTAGGATATTGAGCCGCCTCCTCTCTTGAGAAAAGACTATCCTGACTTAAGTTCTGACTCCAGGAGAACTCATGGATGTTCCTGAGTGAAAATAGCTGCCTAACTTCAGCCAGGAATGGAGGTAAGTGCCTAAGTTCTTTGAAGGTGGAGCTTACTCCCCCCACCTATTGCATTTCCCACTAGATAGCTTATGTGGCTCCCTGATCCATTTTCTGGCTTTTGTTAATCAATTTCTAGATACCTCCTCATGCGTTGCATCGGGAGCCTGGTGTTGTGAATAACACTGGATGGAAGAACACCTCAAAGTTAGGCATTGCAATAAGAACAAGTTCCATATGAGGACAGATTAATAAAACTGGGACTTTTCAGCTTCAAAAAGAGACGACTAAGAGGGGATATGGTAGAAGTCTATGAAATCCCGACTGGTGTGGAGAAAGTAGATAAGGAAGTGTTCTTCTTCGAGTGATTGCTCATATGCATTCCAGGTAGGTGTGTGCGCGCCACGTGCACGTTCGTCGGAGAAACTTTTACCCTAGCAACCCAGGCGGGTCGGCTGGGCGCCCCCTGGAGTGGCGCCGCTATGGCGTCCAATATATATCCCAGCCGACCTGGCCACCCTTCAGTTCCTTCTTACCGCCCGTGTCGGTCGTTGGAACTGTGGAGCGCGGCTTCGCTGACCTCCACACTCCCTAGCAGCTCTTTCGCTACCGTTGTATATAGTAGTTGTAGTTGTTAGTTGTTAGTTAGTAAGTTATTTAGTGTTGTTAGTATAGTTATTAGTAGTAGCGAGGGGATCGGAGTACCCCCCCTCCCCCGCACCGGGAGCCAGAGCCCATGCCCGGCTCATCGGGCTTCAAGCAGTGCTCGGCTTGTCACAAGCCCATGCCCGTGGGAGACCCTCATGACTCATGCTTGAAGTGCCTAGGGGAGTCGCACTTATCGGCCAAGTGCGCTATCTGTAAGTCCTTCAAGCCCAGGACCAAGAAGGAGCGGGACATTAGATTGCGACAGCTCCTCGTGGAAGCGGCCCTGACACCTTTGCCCTCGGCACCGACCGCAAGTCAGCCGCTGAGCAAGGGCACCGCGGCACCGAGTGTCACCAAGAAGCCGGCACCGAAACCAGCCCAGAGCCGCTCCATCTCCCCGAAGCCAAAGGCGGCGAAGGCGCAGACCATCTCGCCATCAACCGCCCCGCAGTCCGATCCTGCGCAGAAGGTGGATCGCCCGGCACCGATACCTGCCGCGGCACCACCCAAGCCAGTACCGTTGACTCCGACCCCGCGAGGGCCGTCGAGTCCGGCACCTGGCAGCTCCCCGGTACGCGTCGTGGTAGAGCTCGCCTCTCCCTCAACCCCGGAAGCGTTCGCCGCGGCGAGAGAGCTAATTGCCATCACCGAGGCGCCAATGCCCTTACCCCCGGCACCGCCGGTGCGGGTTCTCTGCTCTATGGGCAAACCGACCCTGACCAGACCAGCTTCGGTCAGTGTAGCAGGCCGGCACCACTCCAGCTCGCGGTCCCGCGGTCGCTCGACATCAAGGCGCCACTCAGGCTCACGACGTCGATCACGATCCCGGCACCGGTCGACCTCCCGGCACCGATCGCCTTGGCACCGGTCGAGCTCCAGGCACCGATCAGACTCCCGGCACCGGTCGAGCTCCCGGCACCGATCAACCCGGTACCGCTCACGCTTTCGGCACCTGTCGAGCTCCCGGCACCGATCAACCCGGTACCGCTCACGCTGTAGGCACCGGTCAAGCTCCCGGCACCGGTCTACGTCCCGAGCGTCAACTCGAGACTCCCGGCACCGCTCCAGCTCTCGGCACCGAGGTGGATACCGCACCTCCAGGAGCAGATCCAGGCAACGGCGCTCGCGATCCCGGTCGACCTCCCGGCACCGAGCTGGTCGCAGGTCCCGGTCTCGATCTCAGCACCGATACCAGCACCGGTCACCATCCTCCAGAGGTGTGAGGTCGGTCGGTACCTCGGCACCGACTTTTGCAGCGCCACCGTGGCCATCAAGGGGCACGTCGGCATCTTCCCAGGCAGGCAGCTACTATGGGGACCAGGACCCCGAAGTACCGCTGGGGGTGTTCCAAGACCCCCGCCCACAGGACTCGGCTGCCCAACAGTGGGGTTTTTGGACACCCTGGGCTTACCATCAGGCCCAGGGTGCCCCCGTGCCTCAGACACATCCCACCGCCTCGGAGCATCGGGTACCAGAGGCCACTGTTTCCCGCCCCCCGGTGGTTGAGTCGAACAAACAGTCACCCACGCACTCCCCGGGACATCAAGAGCAGGAAACAGATCATGAACAAGAGACCGTACAGGATACCCTCATCCCCGGGGTATCCTCCTCTTCCTCCTCGCCGGATGAGGCAATGGCTGGGTCATCGGCATCGGGACCTCCAC